>NW_026526832.1:27875000-29087500 GCF_024362965.1 Panthera pardus
ATTTTGAAAGGCATTTGATTTCAGAGAGATGGATTCTGTTCAGGGCTCAACTCTTCTATATTTAGAATTTTATGTTATCTTAGGAAATAGTACTTGAATATGCAATGAAAATCACCTCATGACATTTTCTAAAAGAATATGAAATACACGCACACACATAATAGGGAGGTACTTTTATGCCTATCATGATTGTGTATACTCTAAGCTTGATATTTGGAAGGTAAATGTTATGCAACATCATTATAAATGTTTTCCCTTTTGGCATTTGGGAGAATCACAACAGAATTTTTTTTAAGTAGAATTAGAAAAAAGCCTAATTCATAAAACGAAATGTCATAAGGGATCAAAAGCAGCTCTGTGACTATGGTTCATGAGGTAAAATCAGGATGATTTTCTGACAGTTTCCAAAATAGCCTAATAAAAGAGAAATACCATTCCAAATACACTTGAGCAATAGGAGCCAAATATAGGATAGCAGTTGCTACACTTTTTACTCTAAACCTCATTCTGAAGGGTGTTTAAAGCCAATCATATTTACCTAGAACACCATGTGGTCATCTTGTTTTATCATGTAGTCATTTTGTGCTGGTAATCTTATCATTGCATCCAACACAATGATATGTTAGGGGTGGTATAAACAAGGTAGTGAGCACATCACACCCATGGTCTTCTTGCTCTGAAAGCACATTGAAGGAATAACTTTGAAAATCTTAATTAGAATCTCTTCTAACACAAACTGGATGAATTTTTCCCCTTTACCTTTTATTTCCTGGAATGTTCACTTTCTGTGAAGCTTTCCATAACCATTCTCTATTTCAATAGCTCACGACTCTGAAGGAGAGTTAAGTCCTTTAGGAGGGAGTTTTAAACAACACCATGTTATGTACATGTAACTCTCTATTTGTCATAAGAATTCACATTAAGTGAGGTTCAGAAACTTTAGTGGAGAAGTAGGAAATGTGAATTTTCTAGCCCAGCTTTTAAGGAAAAGATAGATTTTTATTTGCTCAACAAGTTGTATCAGGTTTAAATTTTCAACATAGGTTCTTTTTTGAAAAGCCAGCAATAGATATACTTTTAAAGCTTCCTTAAGTATTTAGCCAGTATATTTATAGATTTTCCACTCTGGGAAAGACTCATAAGTCTTTCTGATATGCGTTTTTTTTTTCACTTTATTAACTCAGAAGAACCCTCAAATACTGAAGATCTAATGAGGTTCTTCAACAATGACAATGTCATAAGACTAAGTTGCTGCAAGAAAAGAACCTCACTTGGTAATGATTTTATTTTAATTTTTATTTAAATTCTAGTTAACATATAGTGTAATATTGGTTTCAGGAATAAAATTTAGTGATTTGTCACTTATATATAACACTCAGTGCTCATCAAAAGTGCCCTCTTTAATACCCATAACCCATTTAGCCCATCTTCCCACTCACCTCCCCTCCAGCAACCCTCAGTTTGTTCTGTGTAGTTAAGAGTCTCTTATTGTTTGCTTCCCTCTCCCCCAATCCCTTCCCCTATGTTCACCTGTCTTCTTTCTTAAATTCCCCATATGAGTGAAGTCATATGGTATTTTTCTATGACTGACTTATTTTGTTTGGCATAATACTCTAGCTCCATCCATGTCGTTGCAAATGGCAAGATTTTATTCTTTTTGATGACTGAGTAATATTCCACTTATGTGTAATATATACCACATCTCCACATCTTCTTTATCAGTTGATGGAGATTTGGGCTCTCTCCATAGTTTGGTTATTGTTGATAATGCTGCTATAAACATAGGTGCATACACCCCTTTGAATCTGTATTTTTGTATCCTTTGGGTAAATACCTCGTAGTTCAATTGCTTGGTTGTAGGGTAGTTCCATTTTTAACTTTTTGAGGAAACTCCATACTGTATTTCAGAGTGGCTGTATCAGTTTGCATTCCACCAACAGTGTAAGAAGATTCCCCTTTTTCTGCATCCTTACCAACATCTGTTGTTTCCTGTGTTGTTAATTTTAGCCATTCTGACAGGTGTGAAGTGGTATCTCATTGTGTTTTTGATTTGTATTTCCTTGATGATGAGTGGTGCTGAGCATCTTTTAATGTGTCTGTTAGCCATCTAGGTGTCTTTTTTGGAAAAATATCTATTCATGTCTTCTGCCCATTTCTTAACTGGATTATTTGTTTTTGGGTGTTGAGTTTGACAAGTTCTTTATAGATTTTGGACACTAACCCTTTGCTAGATATGTCATCTGCAAATATCTTCTCCCATTCCATCAGTTGCCTTTTAGTTTTGTTGATTGTTTCCTTTGCTGTGCAGAAACTTCTTATCTTGATGAAGTCCCAATAGTTCATTTTTGGTTTTGTTCTCTTGCTTCTGGAGACATATCTAGTAAAAAGTTGCTCTGGCCAATGTCAAAGTGCATTCTGCTCTAAGATTTTGATACTTTCCTGTCTCACATTTATATCTTTTATCCATTTTGAATTATTTTTTTGTACGGTGTAAGAAATTGGTCCAGTTTCATTCTTCTGCATGTCGCTGACCAGTTTTCCCAACAGCATTTGCTGAAAAGATTGTCTTTTTTCCATTGGATATTCTTTCCTGCTTTGTCAAGGATTAGTTGACCACATAGTTGTGGGTCCATTTCTGGATTTTCTATTCTGTTCAAATGATCTATGTGTCTGCTTTTGTGCCAGTACTATACTGTCTTGATGACTACAGCCTTGTAATACAGCTTGAAGTCCAGAATAGTGATGTCTCCAGTTTTGTTTTTCTTTTTCAGGACTGCTTTGGCTATACAGGGTCTTTTGTAGTTCCATACAAATTTTAGGATCATTTGTTCTAGCTCTGTGAAAAATGCTGGTGGTATTTTGATAGGGATTGTTTACTTGGTAATGATTTTATACTGAAGTGATTTATATCAGGGGGAAGTTCACTACTGTGTGGTATTAGGTGGAGCTTTGGAGACAAGTATGGGTGTTACCAGTTGTATGACTATGTAACCTCTTTTTGTTTTAGTTAATTCACCTGTAAAATGGGGAGTAAAATATTTATCTCCTAACGTTCTCTTGAGGATTGAAGGAGATGCTACAGGTAAACCTCTTAGTGCACAGTAGACTTCCAATAAAATATATCCGCTATACATTAAGTACTTTTCACAGTGAAATTGCAAAACTTATCATAAAAAGAATTTATTCTAGTCTCTTTGGGGTAATCCTGTTCAAAGTCAGTGTTGAATAGTTTTTAAAATCAAGATATCATTCCTTTCATTGTTGTTTGCTGTTAATTGCTTTCCTCTGTGGAACCAGTGCTTGTAGAGTCAGTTGCTCCCAAGAGTGTCTCATGGTTGCTGGTTTTCAATAGATGCTTTGAATCATGGAGTCTTAGAGCACTGAGGGATTTGGGGATCACAGTTCAATTTAACTATCTCTTTGTATGTATGTGTGTGCTTTGTCACATGAGAATCCTGAAGCACATATTAAGAAAACAACATAGGCTTTGGAGTCATGCCTGAATTAGATTCCCAACTCTGTCATTAACTAGCTGTGTATATCTGGGTAAGTCACCTTATTTCTCTGAGACTGTTTCTTCATTTGAAAAATTGGTAAATAGTTGTAAAAAATAAACCATATATCATATATTTAAAAACCTAGCAGAGTGTCTGATGCTGTAGAGCTTAATGGTAGTCTAAAAGAACTTACCCAAGATCACAGTGTTAGTAATGTTAGAAGATTTTTGCCATATTACAGATATCCTGATTCCAAGTCTGGCATTGTTTCCATAGCCTTAAAGGGGAGACATTGCAAAGAAGGAGGTTAAGTCTGCAACAAAGGCATGTATAAAGAGTTATCAGGTCACAGAACAGTAAATGCTTGTTTCCAAAATAAATAAATGTAAAAGGCAAACAACAGACAAGGAGAGGCTAGTTTCAATCCACATAACCAAAAACAGGTTAGTATCCCTCAAAGAAAAGTCTCCAATAAACCAATAAGAAAAGGACTTGTTGGGTAAGAATGTATGCAAAGAAGAAGGCTGGTGAAGTAGGATTTTACAATATGGCTTTTTGGGTCAAAAAGTATTACTGAGTTTAGTGAGATAGCTGCTTTTTCTCTCTCTATTTGCTAATAGCCCCAAACACCTCTGCTGCCTCATTGCCAGTCAATAGAACGATCTAACACAGTCCATGGCATTCAGTACCTCCTCAATAAATAAATGAATTTGTTGGATAAATAAATTAATTTCCCCCCAACCTTTACTATTTGGTGCCATTCTAGTGGGAAATCTGCTTTTGGTACATCTCTGTTGCCCAGAGAGAGAGAGAGAGTTCTGCTGCTGCCACCAGTTGAGGCAGTTCCCTGCTGATACGTTGGTGCTGACTTGTGGAAACCCCACAACTGTTCCTACTCCTTCTGTGCACATTTCTATGCCCCATTCCCCTTTTCCCATGCTTTTTTACAAAATGAAGAGACTAGTACTTCTTCTGTATTATTTTCTGCTTGACTGGGGACAGTGGAGTGGGTGGAATTCCCACAGCAAGATTGCCTGGTTTCCAACGATTATATTGCACCGGTTCTTTCAATGAACATCTATAGTTCTCTTACTCTCCAGCAAGCACATAACCCTCCAGTGTGTTTCCAAAAGAACTGGGCGAGGTAACAGCTGCCATTTTCTGCCTTGTCTCACCTCTTTTTTATGATCTTTATGCATTGTTTATGAGTTGGGTTCACTGTCACACAATCATTCTTTCCTTGTGGTGAATTTTCTCTCAGTGGCTTTATAACCTCTGCAGACTGGCTCTGTTAACACTGATTTCTTAGTCTGTTGGACACATCGTGTACATGTTCATACTTGTCAAGATTTAAGGTTTTTCCCTTGAAGTCACTCATCTCCTATGTAAATGGGAACATAGGTAAAGCTACAGTCTCACTCCATTCACTGAATATTACTGATTCTCAGCCTAGATGTGGTAATAATAACTACTGGCAAAGTTGTGAGGATTAGTGAGATAACATAACACCAGGCAGATGGTAGGTAGGCTTCTCAGTAATGGAAACCATATCATCAGAGATTGTGAGCAGATTTGCTACAGCTAAATAGAGGACTCGGTGTTAGAAAAAAAAAAAATAAGATTATGGCAGACTATCAAGGCAAGGACTTAGGCAAAGAGAAAAAAAATACTGGATTACAAAAAAAGGGGGGATAGTATTGACAAAGCAAAAGTAAAGCTGCTAGAATTTGGTTGTGAGGCCGGTATAGGAGGTCTTAGACAAATTCAATGCTGGTAAGTCTACTAAATACTGGGCTAGGATTCTTTACCATCATGCGCCAGTGATGATCTGTGTCTCCCCAGCCAACCAGGATGTTATCCTCTTTGCCCACTCGATGGTAGGTGAATCCACCCCAGATCCTCATTAAACCACTTGTTTTCTTGCACTACCTCTGGTATCACTTTTATTTGTCTAGGATCTCTGAGAAGCAGACTCCAAAACAGGATTAGATATGTAAGTGATTTATTAGGGGAAATATATATGAGGACAAATGGGAAGCTAGAGGAGACTGGGAGAGCCATGAGACCATAAATGTTCTGACTTCTGTAAAGGAAAGAGTGTGGTTTTGGGGGGAAAATCAGACTGTATGCAGTTCAAAAAAAGTTTGAACAGTTGATGCTGACTCCTTGAGCCGGATAGCAAACTCTTCAGAAGAGTCCTATGTCAACAACAACAATAATAATAACAATAACAATAATAATTCCTATATCACCGAGAAATAGACCTATCTGCCTTGGTATCCTGACCACACTTGGTCACGCCTCTGAGCACTTGCAGTGATGGAGTTTTGAGTATGGAAGCTGGGGCTTTTGGTCCATTATGCTCCTCACAGTCAAAGGTCTGAGATGTGCACTTCTGTAGCCGTTTATCTTCATTAAATATACATGTTAAAATGTTTTAGAAAAACTACTAAAACAAAAAATGAGGAAGATTTTTTAAAAATAACAACAGAAGGAAATAAACAAAAGAGACAGAAACCCAGGACAAATATAAAGCACAAACTGTGGTACTACAAATATATCCCATATATCAGTATTTTGAAAAAGGACTAATTTCTCCATTTGAAAGGCAGAATTTGTTAGATTAGAAAACAGACATATACATGCTTTTACAAGTGTCACACCTGAAACATAAGGATCTAGAGAAATAGGCAATAAAAAAATAGAAAAGATGTAAAAGACAAAACAAACCAAAAAAATACTGGGTTAGCTATATAAAAACCGGAAGACTTCAAGGAAAAATAAATAAATAATATATATACATATGTGTTACATAAATCTAAACTTATTTGCATACAAGAAGACATATTCAAAATATTTAAAACAAAGCTTGATAGGATTCAAGGGAGAAATTAATCTATCATCATGGAGGGAGGTTATAATATATGGCTCTCAGTTTATGAGTTCAGACTAAAATATGTCAGTAAAGATACACAATATTTAAACATTATACATAATAATCTTGACCTAATGGACATATATGGAATATTATACTTAAAATTTAGATATTTTTTCAAGTCCATGGGCTATTAGGAAAATTGACCACATATTAGACCATGAAGCATGATTCAATAAAATTCAACCAAATCATATCATATTAGAAATAAGTAATCAAAAACATATTAGGAAAAATGCATTCAAAAAAGAAAAACATAGACTTTAACTCATACATTAAAGAAATAAACATTATGAGCTAAGTACTCAACTTCAAAAGTTAGAAAAACAATAAATTCAAAGAAAGTAAAATAAAGGAACTGCTAATGATGAGGTAAAATTAATAGAGATTGAAAATGAAGATAGAGTAGAATCAACAAAGAAAATAGTCATTTTTTGGAAAAAAATAAAATAGATAAACAAACATGACAAGATTGATCAATAAAAAGAGTGAAAGTACAAATAAATATCATTAGGATTAAAAGTGCTCATAAATGTATATGCTGTAGAAATTATGAACCTAATATAAGGATATTTTATTATTTTTAAAATGTTCATTTATTTATTTTGACAGAGAGAGAGAGTGAGCAGGAGAGGGGCAGAGAGAGAGAGGGACAGAGAATTTCAAGCAGGCTCTGCACTGTCAGCGTGGAGCTGGACATGGGGCTTGAAACCACGAACTGTGAAACCATGACCTGACCTGAAATCAAGAGTGACTCAACTAACTGAGCTACCCAGGTGCCCCCATAATCTAAAGATATTATAAAAAAACCTTTATGCCAAGATGTTTAAAGCATAGATGAATTTAAAAAAAAAGAAAGGAAAATTTAACTTACCCTGAAAGAAAGAAAATCTGAATATTATTATAGTGATAGAGAAACATTGGGCCAAAATGGTTATGTCAATGAGTTTTACTACTATTGAAGGTAGAAGTAATTCCAAAACTTCACAAACAATTAAAAAAAGTAGGAAACACAAAATAAAACCAAAAAAGGAATAGTTTGAACTCTTTTTATGAAGTGACAAAGATTTGATGATAGGTAAGAAATCAAGAAACAATAAAGACAACTAGTAATACTGTCATCAGAGACACATGTCGGACATAGGTAAGACGAAACAACAAAGTAAGAGGGGATGTATTTTTGTAGTATTTTTTCATTGTTATTAAGGAAAATGTCTTTGCATTTGCTTGTTTTTAAAGTAAATATGTTGCTTACAAAAAATAAAATGTCTCTCAGTGTCTCATTCTATATCCTCCAAAGTGGACTGTCCAAAAAATGCAGTTCTCCGTAAGGTTAGAATTTTGCCCTTCAAACATTCAATGCAGTCCCAATCAAAATTGCACCAGCATTCTTCTCAAAGCTAGAACAAGCAATCCTAAAATTCATATGGAACCACAAAAGGCCCCGAATAGCCAAAGTAATTTTGAAGAAGACCAAAGCGGGAGGCATCACAATCCCAGACTTTAGCCTCTACTACAAAGCTGTAATCATCAAGACAGCATGGTATTGGCATAAAAACAGACACATAGATCAATGGAATAGAATAGAAACCCAGAACTAGACCCACAAAAGTATGGCCAACTAATCTTTGACAAAGCAAGAAAGAGTATCCAATGGAAAAAAGACCGTCTCTTTAACAAATGGTGCTGGGAGAACTGGACAGCAATATGCAGAAGAATGAAACTGGACCACTTTCTTACACCATTCACAAAAATTAACTCAAAATGGATAAAGGACTTGAATGTGAGACAGGAAACCATCAAAACACTAGAGGAGAAAGCAGGAAAAGACCTCTCTGACCTCAGCCGTAGCAATCTCTTACTTGACACATCCCCAAAAGCAAGGGAATTAAAAGCAAAAATGAACTACTGGGACCTCATGAAGATAAAAAGCTTCTGCACAACAAAGGAAACAATCAACAAAACTAAAAGACAACCAATGGAATAGGAAAAGATATTTGCAAATGACATATCGGACAAAGGGCTAGTATCCAAAATCTATAAAGAGCTCACCAAACTCCACACCTAAAAAATAAATAATCCAGTGAAGAAATGGGCAGAAGACATAAATAGACACTTCTTTAAAGAAGACATCCAAATGGCCAACAGGCACATGAAAAGATGCTCAACGTCGCTCCTCATCAGGGAAATACAAATCAAAACCACACTCAGATATCACCTCACGTCAGTCAGAGTGGCCAAAATGAACAAATCAAGAGACTATAGATGCCGGAGAGGATGTGGAAAAACGAGAACCCTCTTGCACTGTTGGTGGGAATGCAAACTGGTGCAGCCACTCTGGAAAACAGTGTGGAGGTTCCTCAAAAAATGAAAAATAGACCTACCCTATGACCCAGCAGTAGCACTGTTAGGAATTTACCCAGGAGATACAGGAGTACTGATGCATAGGGGCACTTGTACCCCAATGTTTATAGCAGCACTCTCAACAATAGCCAAATTGTGGAAAAAGCCTAAATGTCCATCAACTGATGAATGGATAAAGAAATTGTGGTTTATATACACAATGGAGTACCACGTGGCAATGAGAAAGAACGAAATATGGTCCTTTGTAGCAACATGGATGGAACTGGAGAGTGTGATGCTAAGTGAAATAAGCCATACAGAGAAAGACAGATACCATATGTTTTCACTTTTATGTGGATCCTGAGAAACTTAACAGAAACCCATGGGGGAGGGGTAGGAAAAAAAAGAAAAAAAAAGAGGTTAGAGTGGGAGAGAGAGCCAAAGCATAAGAGACTCTTAAAAACTGAGAACAAACTGAGGGTTGATGGGGGGTGGGAGGGAGGGGAGGGTAGGTGGTGGGCATTGAAGAGGGCATCTTTTGGGATGAGCACTGGGTGTTGTATGGAAACTAATTTGACAATAAATTTCATATAATAAAAAAAAAAGAATTTTGCCCTTCAAACAACATTCCAAACCATAAGTCTCTTTGTGAATGTCTTTTTTAAAAATTACTATGTGTCCTGTAAGTAAATTAATAAAATAATTTAATATTTATAATAAGTAAGACATTAAATTTGGACCTAATTGCTGTGGTGAAAAAGTAGCCTCACTGTCCTTTATAAGTAATTAGCTTGTTCTAAAGTTTTTCTCCTTCATTTAGATTCTTCTCTTTCAAAGCTCAGTTCATGTCCTATCCCTTCCATGAGTGGTCTCTCCAACTCTTCCAGTTCATGGATCTTGTCTTCCTGAAAATCACTGTTATTTTTATTGTTTCTATCAAAGAGATAAGAATAATAACCTGCAATACAATTTACTGCAGTTAATTCACCAGATGATCAATTTGCTCAGCTTTGCTAGAGTCTTTTCCCCACAGAGTTCCAGTTGGCTGAATATTAATGTTTGATGGGATTCATTACACAATGCAAACTTGGCTCAAAATTCAAGGGTTGGACTTTTCCTTAAATATTCCCCAGTTTCTGTAGGCTTAAACCCTGACTGCATCTCTGCTTTTCAAAGTAAAATGGCATGAAAAACCAGTTTTAGGTGCTTGGCAGTTTTTGATAAATTAGTTATTTAGCAAATTATCTTTGGAAAACTGATGTTTTGGCAAGTTAACCTAGAGCCTCGCCTACCCCCCATTTTTTATGTTCCAGATACAGCACTCATGAGGAAACATAAAGATGAATAAGGGATGGTCTCTGTCTTTTGAGAAAAGACTTTTCAAGTCTGTCTCCCCAGAACTTAGCATAACATATAGTATGTTGTGAATAGGAAATAAATGTTGAATAAATGCATGAATAAATGAGAAACTCAATGTCTGATGGGGGACCCAGGCCATAAATAATTATAATATAGAGTGACACTTCCAATATTAGATGTAAGTTTAAGGCAACTGCTGTTGGTGGAAGCATGGGTAGCAGTAAGAATTAGAGACAAAAGAGAAGATATTTAAACAAGATATTTAAACAAGATTATCTTAGTTCTTATGGACCTTCAGTCCTGACATGGCTAACTTGAATTTTCTGCTCAAATCTCACAGGACTGATTGAGGTGTCAGGTGGGCTGTGTTCCTTTCTGGAGCTTGGGATACTCCATCAAGCTCATGTGGTTGTTAACAAAATTTATCTCCTTATGGTTGAAAGATCAAGGGTCTGAAAACCTAGGGGCCCTGCCATGTGGCCTCTTCTATGCACATCATAGAAACCTGCTTCTTCAAGACCAACAATAAAGTCTCTTCAGTTCATTCTTGCAAGACAGAGTCATATATATTTCACAATTTAATCATGGGAGTGATGAGTCTCCCACCTTTGTCTCATAACCGAGTCACAGGAATGGCATACAATCTCCTTTGCTAAATGGTATTGGTTAGGATCAGGTCACAAGTCCTGCCTATGCTCAAGGGAAGGGGATTACACAATGGTTTGGGTATCAGGAGACAGAAATCCTTGAGGTCCAACTTCGATGCGTTCACAATGAGAGAGCTAGTTGGTAGGGAGAAACAGAAAATGAAACTGCCATGTTCAAGGGTGGCAGGAATCATATCTTGAAAATACTTGTATGCCATGTGTGTAATCTAAATAAATAGAATTAAACTCACACCAAGGCTTAAGTTTATGCTTACACCCTTGGGGAAAAAGCTTTCTTAAGAAAATTAACAGCATAAACAAGTTTGTACATTGGTGTAAATGTAGAACTATTTGAAAATGTATAACTATTTCCTTTAGAGATAGAAAAAAAGTAATATATTATTTTAACTTTCTGCTCAGGTAGCTTAAATTGGTTAACTTCTAAAGTTTTGTTCAAAAAAAGATGCACAGACTTTGCACAACCTTTCCTGTCTTTGAGTTATACAACATCAATTTATTTGGAAAACCTTTTTCTTGCTGATCTGTTGGGGCATTAGAGAATCATAAAGATCTGACCTGCATGTTGACTTTTTTCTTTCATTTCTCTCTTTAGAAAAAGAGCTGTAGGGCAAGTGTGTATGCCACCCACTCGTTTTGGAGATACCTTTGCTTTGGGCTTCAAACAGTCAGGTTGAAAGAAATTACAGTTATATTGGGCTCCTATGTGTACCATAGAAAAATGCAAGACCAGAATGGGTGTCATTTTTTATAATTTGATGAATCTGTTCTTCCCTGATGAGGGAATGACCCTCCAATGATTAGAATCTAAATCTCCCCCCCCCAATTTTTAAGTGATGGAAAATGCCATATATATATATGTATACATATATATGCATATATATATATATATATACATATATATATGCATATGTATATATATATGTATATGCATATATATACATATGTATATATATATACATATGTATATATATATATATGACATTAGACAAAAACATAGAAAACAGCTTAATAAATGCTCATGTACCAGCCAGCACCCATCTTACATAATTACCAACACTTTGCAAACCTTTTTCATTTATAATTACATCTTTTTTCTTTTCCACAGCCTTAGATTGTGTTAAAGCAAATCTCAGACTAATTGAATTTCATCTCTAATATACTCTAGTATATAATTCCAAAAATAAGTACTCTCTTGTAAAATAACCACAAGGCCACTAAGAAATGAAAAAATCAGCAGTTATTCTTTGTCATCAAATATCCAGTTTCAAAATTTTCTTAATTGTCTCATTTTATTTTGACAATTGGCTTATTTGAATCAGAATCCTAATAAGGTCCACACTTTGTGTTTCATTAATAAACCTCAAGTCTTTTTTAGTCTATAAGTACTTTCTCCCTTCCTTTAAAAAATCTTAAAAATTTTTGTTGTTGTTTTATTGTTATCACAGAAACTGGGTAATTTATACTGTCTGGATTTTGCCAATTGCTTCACTATTGAACTTAATTTACCATGCTTCTCTGTCCCCTTTATTTAGGTGTTGCATTCTGCCAAATGAAATTATAATTTTGTAGGTCAAAATTGTCAAGTATTTACAGTTTTATATGGTTCAACCTAAAAATTAGATTTGGAGATTATGATCAGATTTAGCGTCAAATTTTTGACAAGAATACTTCATAATGGTGAGAATTCATATTTCATTACCTCAGATGGAATTAAGTGTTGAGATTAATCAGTGGGCTCAGGGAGAGCTTGATGAAGCCATTATAAAGTTCAGTTTTTCACCTAAAGGCTTCAGAGCCATTGATGATTATTGCTTTGATCCATTGTTTCATTAGAGGTTGCAAAGTGGAGTATTCTTTATTATTTAACTGTAATTCTTTAAAAGGAGTAGCTTTCCATCGTCAACTATTTGGTTACCCTGAAGTTTCCAGGAAAGTCAAAACAAATGTTTAGTTCTCTCCATGTAGTTAATAATTTTCAGAAGTATGTATTGGTTCATCTAGCATCTTCCAATGGGTGATAAGTGAGCTGTTTTTTAACTTGTAATATTTAGAATTATTAAAAATATATGATGGCTTTAAATTTCATGAAAATGATAGTGGATTTTGATACTCAACTTGTCCTGCATTTAGTTACTTAAGAGTCCCTTCAAGTTGGCTTTTGAAGTTTCTTTTGATAAAACTCTAGCACACTTTGATAATTTCCTTGATTTTTTAAAATGAAAAATGTTATTTATTGCCCCATATATATAATCAGCAATTTCTTCTAGATACCATAGTTTGCTATGGTGGGAACTGCCATAGACAGAGTTTGGGAAATAAGGGTATCCATTTGACTGGTCATCATTTCTAGATCTCTTTAGTGGAATTTTGAAGAAAGTACGTCATAATTTATACTGATATCTTCAACTGAAATTTATTATTATAGGGCCTTTACTTAACTTCTCTGATTCTACATTTGTGACTCTCTTCTCACGTGGCAAAAATTTTACTTCCAATACCACCAATATTATTGCCCACTTATTGTATCCTATATACACAGACAACAGTTCAGAATGACAACACATATATTAACACCAGAAACAGATCAAGATTTCGTTGCAGTTTTTTTTTCGCTGTTAAGACTATATCCTTTTATAGAAGAGTCAAGTTATGTATTTTTAAATTACTTGAAATAATTATCTTTGTGTCACAACTCAGTAAAGTTCATTTGTCTCAGTTTGTTTTTAGCTCTTAAGAATTACTTTTATTTTTAAAATAATTTTGTTTCACAGTTTTGTAAAACATTTACATGATTCTATATGATAGCATAACAGTATTTGAGATAATTTTTGTTCCTTCTTGAGGCTGGTTGCACTCCACTTTGTAGATGTACTATAGTTTATTTAACCTATCTCCTATTGAATGAGCATTTGAGTTGTTTCCATTCTTTTGCTATTAAAAATAATGACATAATAAATATCCTTGTGCATATGGGGGGAGGGGACAATCAGTGTAATTTCATTACAATCCTTGACACGAAACTACTGATTCAAATGGTAAAAACATATGTAATTTTACTAGATATTGCTTAATTCTGTTCTCTCATGGTTGTACCATTTTGCATTCTCATCATCAATGTGTGAGATTATTTCTCCAAATCCTTACCAAGAAGAATGTATTGCTAAACTTTTGACAGTCTGATGGGTGAGAATGGTATCTCTGAAGTTTTAATCTGCAGATTAAGTAACTCTGTTATTAATGATGTTGAGCATATTTTCATGTTAAAAGGTCATTTGTATTTTTCTGTTAAATTTATATCCATATTTCCTATTCATTTTTTAATAGGGTTATTGGAGCTTTTCTCCTCCATATTGGATAATTGCCTATTTATATTCTTCCTAGTTTGGAAATACCAATCTTTGTCATACATGTTGCAAATATTTTTTTATTCATCATTTGTCTTTTTCACTTTGCTTATGGTTTATATTTGCTATGATATTTAAAAATATCTATCAAATGTATTAATCTCTTTCTTTATTGCTTCTTGTTTATCCTCTTCCAGATTATAGAGCATATACCCATGCTTTCCCCCCAATATTTGTGTTTTCAATTTTTACATTTAAATGTTTTGTCCACTGGCAATTTTCCTGGTCTACAGTGTGAGAAACAATCCAGTTTAAATCTTTTTTTTTATCCAGTCACTCCAACATCACTCATTAAGCATTTTTCTTTCATCCACTGATTTGCTGATTAAACCCACTAAATATCTATGTGCCACTTGTCCTATTTCTAGATATTCAATTCTGTTTTATTGATATGTCTGTAGATCCATGTAGCAATATCACATTGTTTTACTCTTAGAGGGTTTATGTTTTACTCTATGGTAGAGCTAGCTTATCTCATCTCATTGCTCTTATTTTTCCAGAAATATTCTAGCTATTATTAAATATTATTATTTTTAATAATACACTTTACAATTAATTTATGTCACTTCAGGAAAATAGTCTTTTTTTTTTACTAGGATAACAGTGCATTTATAATTTAACTTAACATTAATTGGAATAATTTTTGCAGTCTTCCTACTCAAGAATATGTCTTTCCAAGTGAACAAGTCTACTTACATGCTCCTCAAGGGTGTTTAATAGTTTCATTGTCTTGTTCAATAGATTTGAACATTTGTTGATATGTGTTTTGCCTAGAGTATTTATTTATATCATAAATGGTAGGTTTTCTCTTTCATTAATTCTTCTCACTGAGTTTTGTTTGCGTACGCACATTAGAGCCTGAATCATCTGACATTCTAGGTCCTCTCTTTCTCTCTTTTCCATTTTATCTATTACACTTCTCTTGCATAAACCATCTTAATATTTAGCAAAATGGTCTACAGCTGCCTCCAGGGAGCCCTATATTTTCTTGATATTTTAGCAGGTCTTTTATTTTTTTTCCCCTGTTTATTTATTTAGTTAGTTTTGAGAGAGAGAGAGAGAGAGAGAGAGAGAGAGAGAGAGGCAGAGAGAGAAAGAGAGAGAATCTCAAGAAGTCTTCACAATGTCAGTACAGAGCCCAATGTGGAGCTCAGACTCACAAACTGTGAGATCATGACCTGAACCAAAATCAAGAGTCAGACGCTTAGCCAGCTGATCCACTCAGACACCCCATTAGCATGTCTTATGTATCCCTCCTACCTACCCTCCCCCCACTTTCCTTCTCTCTTATCTTTAGTGTCATAAACCCTTCTATACTTCCTATGTCCTCTCTTCCATATATATCTTCCATAGTATTTATGTTTCTATTTATTCACATGCTATACAGCATAGGTTTGTTTTCAGTTACTTTTTTAAGGTTTGCATTTCTATTATCTAAGGCAAGCCTATAACATGCAGAATGACAGGAATTGTGTTTTATGCTTTTATTTTCTTGTTAGTACTCAATGCTTTGTATATATTATGTGCCTAATACAATTTATTAGGTATATTGATCTTCATCAAATATTTTGATGGTTAGTACCACTTTCCTTGGAAGACCTTCATACATTCTTATCCTGGTGATCGAATATGCATAACAGCCCTTAAGAGCTAAAAAAGAACTAACTCTTTCTTTCTTTCTTTCTTTCTTTCTTTCTTTCTTTCTTTCTTTCTTTCTATTTCTTTCTTTTCTTTACCTGTCTTTCTTTCTATGTGTAATTTATTTACCAATTTTCAATTTGCCAATTTCATTTTTTTTGTATTTAGTATTGATGCTAAACTATTTTTTTAATCAATGCAATATATAGTACCAAAATTATCATATCTAAATATATCTAGATATATTTATATATCTAGATATATTTATATATATTTATAGATATACCTATATCTAGATATATCAGTGTATCTATATCTATGTTCAGATATCTTACATTACAGAAATTTTTTTTCTGATTAAATTAACTTGGCTGTAACTTATTTTTTTTAATGTCTTTCTTATTTTTTTTGTAACTGAACTTTCATTCAGCTACCAGAACATAGCCCATTGGAAGATTAGAGAAACTGTTCCACAGAAATCCAGATCTGAGATGGGGATTGAAGTCAGCTCTTGCAAGACTTCAAAACCTTTTCCACTGAACTCTTTGGCCTCCATCAACTGAAAGGGCTATGTCAGAAATAGTACTCAAGAGCCTCTTCTTCATCTTGAAGAACAAGTAGTTGGGATTTGAGAAGGAAGAGTTTGGAGTCATTGTGGTTTTGGTAGGCCTATAACACAGGTCTTGAACTTTCTGCTCAATTCAAACACACACAATAAGTGTTTCTCCCTGATTATTGTTGATCTTGAAAGAAGGATGACAAACTGCCTGCTTATAAATAAGCCACAAAACCCAAAAGTAGTAACAGCTCTCCAAGCTGTTTTTTAAGATCTTTGATCAATAGCTAGAATAATAGTAGTCCCACCTGACTAATGCATCTATTTCAAAGCCACAAATAGATTTTCAGAGACCTAAGAAAAAAGGAGTACTTGTTGGAGGAGGTCATTAAGAGGACACGACTGCCATTTGAACTGTGAGCTGGACCCAGGCAATCAGAGGCTTTTTACCCCTTCCCCTGTCTTTGGAACGTATGTTCTGCCCACTGCTCCTACAGTGGGAGCCATTTTCAAGGATGTATCCTTAAGAAACCAATGTATTGTTGAGACTGTCTGTATGGTATATATGCCTGGACCCCATTAATGCCTCTACACAAACTTTTAAGATTCTGACAGCCGGATGCAGAGATTTCATCTTGTGGTGCCCAAATCAAGCCTGGGATGTAAGTTTCCTTGCTTATTTAACCCACTACCTTACAGTCTGGAGTGGCCTGTGTCTTTGGTCTCTCCCTGCCCTTTGTGTATGGGGCTGGTTTGTGAAGTAACCATACTGCAATTATCCCCCTCTGTGCTATGAGCTTCTACACATGGTGCTTTCATGCCTCTTCCTGTATGGGGAGGCATCCTAGCTTCATGAATAGACTCAATGACTTAAACCCAGATTTCTATTTTCTCCTTTAGTACTTTTTATTGGGGCTGTAACTTCATCTTTCTGTCTTCTTAAATCTTTCCATCCTGCTGGGAAGGACTGTGAGAGAATTTTTACAGAGCATTTTGTAATCCAGAGATGAGATATGCTATGTAAAGCCACTACCAAGTTGTCATTAATCATAACCAGGACTTAAGTCAGCTCTCAGTATTGCAAGGAGGAGCAAGTTTACAGGGTGAAACTACAATCCCTTCATGAGCTCTACAGTGCACAGAACTTGCTGACACGAATACTGCAGCTAGCCAAAGCATGGAAAATCAAAGTAATGACTGCAGGGGATGGAAGGATGTCAGCAGGATGGGTGTCAGAGAAGAAAGTATTTGTTAAGGAAAGAATAATTTGAAAGAATCTGAAAACTGGAGGCCTTGGTGATGGTAGACTGCAGAATCCTTCCTGTCTGTATTTGGCTTTATGAGAACCCGAATAACATTCGCATGTGTGGACAGGTGACGGTCACTGCAGAGTCTCCCGGAAAGCTCCCTGTATCTTGACTGCTCACTCAGATACAAATTCTGCCCTGTTTCTTCAAAGAGTTTTGTGCCTGGAGCATCATAAATGCTCAGTAAATGCTAGTGTTTTATTTTGAAGCAGCAAAATGCTGTTCATATTGGTCAGCACAGGCGTAAGGATGAAGCGCATAGCATTGCTTCCAAAAATAGGGGCTAAATGCAAAACAGTGTCCATATCTGTGTCCACCTGAGCTGATGAAAAATACCTTGGCTTTATGTTTCCCCCCAGAAAAATACTTGGAGGCTTTTGGAGCTCATCCAGTTCTATCCCTGGAAGTAGACTTGGTTCTAGTCTAGACTTTGGTTTTTGACCATTGCTTCCAAGGAAAAAGTCATAACACAGCTATGGTAGAACGTTTATTCCCTGGACCTTTTAATGGAATTCCCTGGGGCAAAAGTTTTCTCATCAAAACAGATGATTAGAATGAACGCAGAAGAGGCTGGAAACTCTTCTCCAGACTGTGGCTGCACACGCACATCAGATTTTCACAGTATGTATTCTTCTTTGACTTACCCGACTTCTTCCTCTGGCACCAGCTGGCTTGCTCGTTATTTAGGCAGCTGAGCTTCAGCAGCTCAGATTTCCTCCTTCTGCTTAGAAGGCTTGAAGCCTCCTCAGCATAGCTCCATCTTTTTATTACGTGGGATTGACTACCAGTTACAAAAGAACTCTCTAGATCTCCCTAGGGAAATAAGGAGGGGTGAGTGCATGCTAAGCACTGTTATGATGTCTTAGTTCTTCCCATTATGCTGAGCCTTTTCCTTATTCCCAGTTTAAGCTGAACTATTTTAGGACACCTCTGGGGACTGTTTTGCCATCAGAATGACCACAGAGGACACTAAAAACAGGTGCTGTTTGTTGAAAGTTTAGCTGGTATCTAGTGCTTTGGCAAGCATTTGACATACATTATCTCATTTAAAACATAAGCAGAGAGATTAAGAAACTTTCTCAGGGTCACACAGCCAGGATGTTACCAGGATTCATGGCCAGGCTTGTACATCCTGTATTTTTTTTTAAATTGTGCTATATACTATTAGTAAAGTCAATACTATCATCATCTAGGAATCCTCAGGCTATGAATCTGGTCAAATTTTTCCCTTTGTTTTAGTCAGTGGGTATAATAAAAGCATCCCAAGATTTTTTAAAAAAGTGAATAAATGGTTAAGATACTAGAGTATTAAGATGCCAATGGATTCTGCTTTTGCCATTTAACAATTTTATTCTTACTTTATTATTTAGCTACAAATGGTAGCAGGTTCAAGTATTTCTCCTTGCCCAGGATGTAATTTCTGGAGGGTGTTCTTTGCAAGGGAACTGAACTCAATGCCATTAAATAGCAATTACCATTAGCTCCTGCTTCTGCAGCATCATATTTAATAGGGCTTCACAGGAGTTGTCATAATGATGTGAAATAAGGTTTCGGTTTTTGTTTAATTCCAAAAGAATGTATGTGGATTTTAAAAATCCACCAAAGAGTGTTTAATAACAATGTTCTCATCTCCAGTGAGCAGATGATACTGATTTTAGAGAAAATGCACTTGCAAAGAAAACGCAATTGAAGGACAGGAAGCTCAGGTTGGAGAGAAGGAGAGCTGTAGCATTATGTAGTTGGGGTACCCCATAGCTTCCCAGAAGGCTGAACAGTACATTTCTTGCTTTCTTATGTAAGCAACAAATTGGCATCAAATATGAAACACAAGCCTAGAAAATGAAATAAATCTAGTGAACAAATCATTTAATAGATGTCTTTCTTTTCAGTTGTGAACAAGGGTGGTCCCTCTGATCTTGTGTTGATTTCATGCCTTGTGATGATCCAATGTCCTGTTGCAATGTTCGCAAATTTATGGGTGAGGAAGGGTCATGTTCTCATGGTTGTGAGTTCAGTATTCTTCCAAGCTTAATAGCAAGTTGGGAACTATTTGTCAAAAGAAGATTGCTTACTTATATTAAGGTATATTGTTATTCTCCAAAATTTAAAGGGACTTCTGGTCTGATACATGTTATAAGATGCTGAGTTATAAGGGCATATATCAGAGCCATTTTCGCTGAAGTCAGGATTAGCTTGAGTATCTTCTGTTGCTCTGGGCTCTGTCTAGAGTCATCAACTTTTCAAATTACTTGGTAAAATGATCCAAGTACAATATCCATATGTGGCTATCTGGTCTCTTTATCTAATGGCATTTATCAAACACTACACTCTTTTCTTAAGCAACTTGCTGCTTATAATGTCTTTGATGGAATGAATCGGCATGATATCCAACAGGGTTGTGAGAGGTTGGGGAGTTGGCATAGAACTGGGTAGTTGACAACCTGGAATTGTCATTCCTAGGGCACTAAAGCTATATTTTTGTCTCCACCAAGTGAAAGTAGACTACATTTAGTGGTCTTTGTTTATGGGAATGGACAAAAATGCATTTGTTCTACCTATTATGGCAAACTAGGTAGTGATAACTCCACTAAGGAAACAACCTGGCAAGAAACTGCAGTAGGCATTATCACCAATTTCCTAATTCCATCAATGTTTTGCTCTTGCCAAACTAGAGTTGAATGGGGGTTCTGTTAGAAATCATCACATGTGCATCTTCTAAATATTTTATGGTGGTATCCCTATGGTTGCCCCAGGGATAAAATGTTTCTTTGGGTTATATTTTAGTAGGTATGTGGATAATGTCAATGACTTCATTTGGTTTTTAAAATCATAGTAGTTCTTTCTCTATAGGTAAATATCCAAATAAGGATTCTGCAAGCTGGAATCAGTATTGGAATTCTGCACCTTGTTGAGAATATTTATTCCAAATATAAACTTATGACCTGAAGTATTAACCATGAGGTAAGGTGGACATCAGTAAAACTCTATTTTAATAAAGGATCAAGGGAAAATAATCTATAGTTGTCACCATTTTATTGCATAGCTATTTACTATATCATCTTATTGGATCATTGTGATGACTAAATATGATGGATGAGAAAGAGATTTTTAAATATCAGTTTCCTCTCCCACCACAATGTTATAATTCTCTTGAGGGCAGGAATTAGACTTTATCTATCCCTATGATGCCAAATGTGTCTGGCATATAGCTTGGCTCATAGACTTAGAAATCAGTTAATGTATGTTGAGTTGAATTGAGTAAACTTTACATTGCATATCCAGAGTACTCTTAGCATTAGAGAGTGGTGAACATGACATGAATGTTGTATTGGAATAAAGGAAACTAATCTTGAGAAATATTTCTGTCAAAACTTGACGTGTTCTCTAATACATGGAAAAAGGACCTACTTAATGAGAGAGTTTAAATCCAATCTGTGCAAGCTCATAGTGGTAAGAAAAGGCTGGAATTACTAACTCTGTGACTCTGACACATCAATTAATCCACCCAAATATTAGTTACTTCATTTGCTGGGTTGTTGTAAGAAGACGAACATAAAGTACTCAGTGTCTAACAAAGTCCCTGGCACAGTAGATGACAGATTATAGATGATGTTATTATTGATAAACTGCTGCAGGAGAGATCTCCTTTACATTCCCCATGATTATCATGATTTGAGATTTTGCTGTTGCTTTTAAATATTTGGCTAAATACTCACATATTGCTCTCTGGCGCTATCTCCATGCATATCTCCTTTCTCTGTTTTCCTTTCTTTTCTTGATGTTCTTTATTCCACTGAACGATTATAACTGTCTTTTTTTATTCAGTGTTCTCTAACAGCATGCTTGGCCTTCACTAGACGGGGAGTTCTGGGGAATCAAAATCCCAAGAGTGACTCTGGCCAATGAAGATCGGGAGCCAGTATATTAATATGCTGGCTTCCTTGCCTGTCAGTGAGACAATTCTGAGATATGTTTTACATTCTTATAGAAGGTCCCCAGTGGTTTTGTGCCTTGTGCTATTCATTAGTGCACATTTATTGGCCTTTCTCCCATTTATAAGTCACTTATCTATCCCTGACATCCCTTATTAGGACCACTTCTCAAATACACTTCTTGAATCCAAATTCCTGCCTCAAAATCTGCTCTTAAGAGAACCCAACCAAAATATCAAGCCTGCCTGATTATCCTACCCGATCTCATTCCTTAAAATCTAGTGGAAATGATCAGTCTAATTTGTAATAAAAACATTTCTCCTGTTGTGCTTTAGAAGATCATTTTATCTCTAAGCTCAAAAGGTACTTCGCCATCACGTTATACTGACACTACAATGTTTTAGAACAGGCATTGATGTGATGAAATTACTTCTTAGTAAGATCACCTGGAGGCAAGGTGAAGGTTTGCTTAAAGAGACTTGCAGAAAAGAGATGTTATGAGTCTTCTACATTCTTGGCAGAATCCCCATGAAAGATGAGGAGGACCTGAATCAGGGCTGTTGCTGTGGACATGTGGATTAGGGGCAACAGATATGATAGAAATCTAAGAAGTTGAATCCATAGGATTTGGTAACAATGCCCTGCCTTTTCTTTATTCTGTGTTCCAGAGTTATTAGGGTTTTACCCTACAGAACCAAGCCTCTGGCTTAGGAGGTGGAGGATGCTCCAAATTGTAGACCTATTGAGTATTTGCAATGAGCCCTAGCACTCGGCAAGGCAGTGTGATGCAGAAGAAAGAGCTGTGGCTGGTAAAGCTTTTATACGAGGAAGCAGAAAACAGCAGAGAAAGTGGTGTACTTAAAGTCATGCATCTTGGGGTGGCTATGGGGACCTGAGGTGAGGCCTCTGTCATTGGCTCCTGGTACTTTGTTCTGTCCAGGGTTGTGTCAATGGATGATCATGACAGTGTTGATCTTTTGGGAGAACTTAGATCTTCAGCCTTGATTTTTCTTCTATTTGGATTGTGTTTACTAGAATGTTAGTGGTCATGATGTGTTATTTCATTTTGACCTATTATTATCATTAATTTAAAATGATTTTTACTTAACAATTCTTTTTTTCCCGCAGGATAGTAGGTGTCAGGTTTAATAAGCAAGGGAACTTACATGGAAGGCTTGTCTTAAGCAGCAAGTTAATATCCACACCCGCCTGCCACATCTTAAAAGTTTACATGGGAGGCTTTACCGGGGTTCAGTCATGTACACCATGCAGGTGTTCTCATCACCACATCACTGTCTCAAGGCAATGTACCTGGGGCAGACTCTGGAAGTAGGTAAGGCAAGCGAGGTATATATTCTAAGGACAGGGTTCGAGGTGAGAAGCCTCCAACTGCTGGGTCTAGCTCACGGGTCAATCTGCAGTCACATCCTCTAGATGACTTCCTCCAACAACATCTTACAAAGAATTAATAGTGTAGAAATACAATGGAATTAAATGAGAATCAATAACAAAAAAGGTAATGACAACCTCCGCCGAACATTAAAAAAATTTTTAAATACCAATTTAAAGAACTCAGGAATGGCAGAAGAAATAAAAAGCAAACTTTGAAAATACTTAGAACTCAATGATACTGAAAATACTACTGCTCACAACTTGCGGAGTTCAGCCATTCTTTGCTCGTGTGTATGTTTCCCTCAGGGAAGCTGTGGGATGGGGCTTCGACTGCACACTAGGCATTTTACTTAGGCCATATCATTTTTATTTTCTACCTCATTCATGTTCATTCATGAGTTCATTTATTAAGTTCTATTTAGAACTTAGTACCTATTACTTTGTCAAATTAAAAATGAATTTTTAAGGGCCAATTATTCATGTTAGATTCTGGTTTCAGTTAGAAGTTGTATGACAATATATGACTGCTGTAGTTTTCCACTGGTTGTCGGGGTAGGGTACTTAACAGTTCTTGAAGGTGTTATACTCCATACTGAATTATTGATGATAACATATAAACCTGTTTTTGTCTTTTGTGATTTTATTTTTCCCAAGAGAAATACATTATGTTATTTGAATCTTACAACTACCTAGAAATGAAAGTGGAATAGTTATTTTCCCTATTTTATAGACATGAAGACTGAGTAACAGAGCGGACATTTTGTTTGGAAAACATCTGGAGTTAGACTGCCTGACTGGAATTTGGATTCTGCCATTTGTCCCCGGACAATTTCTTAGCCTCCTTGTGAATCAGTTCTCTTATTTGAGGATTAGATGAGAATCAAATATATTAATGTAATTCAATGCACTCAGAAGAGTGTCAGGCATTATTATCATTCCACCTACAGTTATTGAGGAAGCAGTAACTAACAAGGTCAAAATCTTACAAGCAAATGCAAATGCAGGAGATTTTAAATAGAACACTTTAAAAATGTACTTCCTACAGCCTTGGCCCACCTTTACTCTCTTCAGTGAGTGGATCAAGTGAGAGACTATTTCTTATTGGTTTCAAGTTGGGGTGGTTTGTGTGTGTAGCTTCTCTGTAGGCATGTGTAGGATTCTTTGCAGTATAAGCATTGGCCTGATGAATTGCTGTATTCTTCTGAAGTGATTCAGCCAACTCACTCCCCCAAATGTTGACAAAGCATAAATTCCCAGTCATTTCCTAACAACGCTGCCATTACCTACCATTTCAGGAAGACCAAGAGCTCAGAGGGCCCAATGTACAATTATTTTCAGGAATCAGATGGCCGTATTTGAATCTGAAAGCCCAAATTCATGGATAAGCTATCTCTCTCTCTCTTTCTGTCTCTTTTTTTGCATAGAGAGCAAAGAGTTACAGATGTGAATTGAAACATTACCTATCAATGTGAAATTTATGGAGAGAATTTTAATAAATACGCGTGTGTTTCAAATGTCACTTATTTATGAAAACACACAGATGAATTGGTTGAAACTAATGTGCACAGTTTGTGGTTTGATGTGAGAAATTACCAGCAAAAATATGGGGTCTTCTTAGTGTAAATGTGTTTGTGTAAGGGTATTTTTTGGCTTACATCATTTTGGTAAATATATAAGTTTTCTCATTTGTCATCACAAAATATAGACTATGTCTAGAAAGTTGCATTTGGAGGATGATAGTTTTCTTTGAATCAATGCAAATGATTTTATTATGTTAGAGACAGGATTTGTCTTATTTTTATGAACATTTTACATTTTATTTTAGTTCATGGATTTGGATTTTTTTTTCTGAGTCATACCTTTTATTAAACTGACTTGATGTTATTTTGTGGAGTATTTCTCCCTTTAATATTATGGTGAAATCTTTTTTGCTTTAAGCTCTGCAACTGCTATTTATATTCTTAATGGGATATTAGACCTTAGGGGCTTTTAGAGTTTCTCTTACCATAATTGTCTACTATTAAAGGACTGAATTGTTGGTCTTGTAGTATAGAAGAACTTTCAGCCTTGTTGTGTGTTACAGTTTAATATCCATCTCATAAAAACTGCTAAAAATCAATCTTCAATTTGCAAATACCTTGGAATTGAGGCACTGGTTTGTGAGAAATCTGTATCATTTTTGGCAGTTCTCTTTTATACAACAATAGCAAATAAGTACCAGTTGTTATATTATTTTTCTATTTCTTGAAAAACATTAAGTATCAAATTGGTTGTCAGGAGCCTTGAGATTTAGTCTTAAATTTGCCTTTAGTTCACTTTGGTGACTTACTTAACCTGGGTGTGTCGTGGTGTCTTTATCTATAAAATGAAGAGGGGAATGGGGTTGGGTCAGACTAGAAGATCTCAAAGGTTTCTTTTCTTTTTTGTGCTCTGATCTTACCAATGGTATATTTTGGACTACATTTGGCAAACTCAGTTGTTATGAAGATAATGGGTTTGTTGAGGATAGAAAAAAAGATGAATTGGAGGAAATGCCTGGGGTCATATGGGAGCTGGAGAATTAAACTCTCTATACAGCAAAATCTGAGCAGAGACTACTTGGAGCTGCTACACATGGGCCGAAATGGCTTGGCAAAATTAGGTAATGTATAGTAATATGTCACTAACAGGATCGTGGTGGGGAGTTAAGTGGAGGCAAATTCTAAGAAGGAGCAAAGCAGAGAAAAATCCTAGTCTGCAGGTCATACTCAGGGCCAGGTGTTATAGAAGTATGGCTTTGGATGGGTAGGCACAGAAAGAGCAATAGCAAAAGGGTATAGTCACAGGGGGATGACTCGGAGGAGCATGAGATAAAGGATAGCAAATGCTGCTACCCAGAATCTATAGGGTTACCTGAAGCTCATCCCTGTCATACAGACATTGGGTGTGCTGGCAATATATATATATATATATATATATATATATATATATATATATATATATATATAAAGTTTAAGCTCTACCAACTTTAGGTGTCATTGTGTCTAAAAGCAAGCATGTCTTCTTAGTGGATTGTGAATGAAAAGAGAGGGGAAGAGTGATCAGAACCACCATGTCTTAGGTACAGCATCTCCTTCTGCAAGATCTTAGTGTTTTTGCCCCTTTGTTTCTACCAGCCAGAGAGAATCAGAGAAATGATGGAGGAGGAGAAGTACTTAGGGAAGGAGATTTTAGAAACTGAAAGGATCTGTTTTAACTAGGATGGGAAAGATGTTTCCTTGGTTACAGATCTTTATATGTGGTAGAATTATGGTGAAAACACTTTAAGGAAAATTACTTGATTGCTGGAAGGTATCAGAGTTTTTCAACAAATATTTCATTGAATAGAAATGGATTGAGCACCTGCTATGTGCAAAGCTTTGAACTGAGTGCTCTGGGGGATATGAAAAATTATACTCCATTGTTCCTGCCCCTGAGGAGTTCATACTAGAAATGGAGAGACAAAGCACACCAAGCAATAATTAGGGGATGAAGTAAGATTTAAATATTTGTGTAGAATGCTGTGGTATCCAGAAGGATTCCTTCTCCTTGCCTCTGACTTTGGGTCAATTGAGAAATATGCCAAATATATATGCATATTAGGGCAATAGATTAGCTTTATTTCTAGTAGATAAAGGTTGGACTGAAGTACACACAGTTTAGTGTAGATCCCAGTGGGCAGCCTGACACTAAGGTTCAGAACTAGATTTACACTCTTAGCTATGCAGTACCTCTCTCCCTATGGAACAGAGAAGAGCCATTCTTTGTGGGAGAGCTTTGTTCCAAGAAGAAAAGAGAGGAGCTGAGTCTATAATTACGACTTTGTTCTTCACTACTTTGCCCTGAGTTGAAGTGAATAAGGGGTAGAGAGATGTCAATAATTAAACTCTTTTTTCTTGGAAAAATTTACCCTGAGTGGGAAAAAAAAACCACCTCCCTTAACAAAGGATAACAGTATAAGAAACAAAGAAAAGTTATGCAAAATGTTGAAGAATGGTCCATGCTTTAGGTGCTAGAGACAGAAAGGATTCTTGGGCTAGAGTGTATTGGGAGAGTTTTGTGGAAGGGAAAGGATTTGAGTTGGCTTTGCAGTGATGATAACTTTTATTTAGCATGGAGAGGATCCTGCTGATGGCAGTGGTGGGAATGACGTGGGCAAAGTGTTGAGAACACAAGAAAGGATGTGAACACCAGAGTAGGATTATGGCAGTGGAAACTGGAAGAAATGGTAGAGAGAAATAAGGAGATGCTATTGAAGGGAGAAAATGAGCTTCAGGGCAGAGATCTCATTCTCTCATTCTCCTTTGGTGACCTTAATTGTGTCAATTAACCTCTCTAGGTCTTTCTCAATTTCCTCAGCTGCAAAATGGGAGACTTTGGATAGCTAGGCTTCTCTGGGTTTTGGTTAATTAGCATGGCCCACATTGCTGGGAGGGACTACTAAGATTTTCAGGTAGAACCAGAGATGTAAAGACCTCAACAGGTATGTGACATTATTCCTTGATATCCCCGAGATAAATAGAGCCAGAGAAGGCTTTCAGTCATCAGTGGAGTTCTCTGAGAATAAAGCTGTGCTGTTTCACTGGGAACTGGTGATATCTAGGATGGGAAACTGCCTCCATAGCACATTATATAAACTGAATGCGGTTGTTGAGGAAGCTCGGTTCGAACCTTTTTGGCTTTCAAGGCCCACATCCAGGTAAGGAGCACTAGGTGTAGAGCCTGGGCCATATCTGAAATGGCAGAGGGCCAGGAGGGAGACCAGCGGAAGTTTAAGTTCCTCACCTCTCCCCATGCCAGCCCACTGAAAAACAGATTTGTCTTGGGTTAAGGAGAGAATTTTCTCTTGCACTCTTAAGTTATGCACTGAGAACATTCTTTGGATTGCTTGCTCTTTCCAAATTCATAAACTTACTAAAATTTTGCATATTTAAGTTAGGGACCGAGCTTCAATATCCTTCCTGTATTCTCCTAAATCATCAGTCCCCTTAATTTTAGTGCACATTGCTGAGATTTTATTACACATTTTAAAGAGGTTGTCTTATATGTAAGGTTAAAAAATGCACCTATATTCTAAATGGGTCTCATTTAAAAGAAGGGACAAAAGGGGCTAGGTGGGGGAAAAACAATCCACAAAACAGTTATTTTCAAACATTACTTAATACTGTGTGCATAGTCCATGGTACTTTTAATATGAATTGATGCCTAATTTAGCTCAATTGCAAACAAATAACAATGCCATATTGATCTGCAGCACTGAGTGCTCTGATAAAGCTGGTCTCACTGTGTTTATAGTTCATTCATTCATTTGTTCATTGTCAAATAATTAACGAGCCCCATTAAACACTAAAGCCTGTGTTGAGGCTTTAAAGCCTAAATCCTCACTAAAGCTGAGGATACAGTGGTGGGCAAGACAGTTGAAATTTCTGCCTTTCTGGAGTAGTTTTAGCATGGAGTAGATATGGGGGGGGGAACTGTGTGAACAAATATTATAAATGCATAATTGCAAACCATGAGACTTTCTATAAAGGAAAAGTACAGATGTCTCAGTAATTTCTGACAAGCCAGCAATGGATTTCCAAGGCCTGAGAATGCAGACATTGCTCACTCTGTGTTCCAACCTATGTCAGGGCAGAGCTCATTCCTTGATCCCTCTTCTAGAACATTCTGCCTTACCTTTCTCTCTTCTGTCAGTGAACTCCTATCATCCCTGCAGGTCCAGCTCAAATGTCAGTGTCTTGTTAGATAGTGTGACGTAGTTACTTTGTGAAGATTACCATGCCCAGTTTATTTCCAACTGTTCCTGCAGTAATTGTGTGACCTTAATATAGGCAGTGACCCAGCTCTGTGCTGACCTTTTACTCTGCTCCCCTTCACGCAGGCATCTTTGTAGGCCATATTCAGTTAATCTAAAAGCTATATCAGGTTAAGTACAAATTAAAAGTGAAGGATGCGATTTCCTTAGGCCACTTATGGCTGGAATTAAATGTCTCAGAGTTCTGCTCCTTGGCACTCAGGTTTTACAGTGGAATTTCAACAAGAGCTGGGGGTGCAAGGAGTGGCCTCTCAGGCTTATGAGCTTTGGCATATCCCAAATTGTTATTTTAGTTCTGGTTTATGATGAGTTCTTATTCTCACATCCCTGTACTGGCTTTGTGTATGTGCCCAATATATATCTGCAGAACTAGAAGAAAAAAGAAAGAAAAAAAAAGAAAAATTAAGTGACCAAGAAATGACTACAGGGGGAAAAATCACATTTTACAAAAAGCTGGTAACTAGCCAAGAGTTATGTTGTCCTTAGGCAAGGGCTTTCAGTACCCCATTACGGGAAGATGGGGCCACAATCCTGGTACACAAAAGGTTAGGAGGGAGTAGTGAAGCATGGACAGACGCTAGCTAACCAATTCAGGCCTGGAGGGTCTTTCCCATGGGCTTGAGACCTCTGTCTTGTGCTAAGGGATCAGGCTTGACATAATAATCCTTCTCAGGAGAGAGAGTGGGAGTAGAAATTATGGGTCACTCAGGACCTGACTTGACAAATACGGATACTTTTCTGTGAAAACAAATTTTATTCTGAGGGAGGAGAAGGCACTAGGGTATCCTGAAGCCAGGACTGAGTTAGGATATGGAATGGGCAAAGGTGAGGGATGGGTTGTTAGTAGTTTATAAACTGGCTTCTTGCAGCTAAGCTTCAGCTTTGTCTCCCTGGGGTTTATTTTTCTTGGGTGTCAGAAAAAAACTCAGCTTTTTTTTTTTTCCTGACACATCATGGGATGTGTGGTTTCAGTTCTACCTGTAAGGGAGTGACCAAATGAACAAAGTTCCATCAAAGAACAGCTTTGTAGAAGGCTTCTCATCAAGCCTTACCCTTTTGTCTTTTGCTAAGCCTGTCTCTTTACCTCTTCTCTCTCCTTCCCTGCTTCCATCTCTCTCCATGCCCCTTTGTTTCTCTCTCTCTCCCTTGTCTCTTCACCCTTTTTTTCTCTTTTCTCTCCTATCTTTCTGTCTCTCTCTCTCCCTCTGATTACCTTTGTCAGTGCTGCATGATTAAGAGCCCAGTCAGTGAGCATAACGACTCTGCCTCTGCCGCTCCTTCCACACCACTGAGTGCAGAGCTATCAATTCCTAGAGAGCAAACAGGCTGAGCGCTCCATTGCAGTAAAACCATTCAGAGAAGCTGAGAGTACTGTGAGTGCATGTCATTCCCTTAGCCTCATGTGGGGGTGCCGTGCAGGAGCTAGTTGGATTTCAGAGACCTCTGTGAACTGATGCAGTAGAACTGAGGACTCACCCTATGCTGGTTGCAGAACCCAAGTGTATGTAGTGGCCTGTGGTTTGGAGACTGCACAGGGTGGCAGAAGACAGGATCGTGTATTGTTCCTAGTTCATGAATAGAAGGGAGCCGCAGCTCAGAGGTGAAGCTTTGGCCCTTTGTGTTTGGTTGTGTCATTAGTCTCCTTGAGGGCACACCCTGGATTGTTTGAGTAGGTGTGAGTGGTGGGGCAAGACTAGTAGAATCACCAGAGCATCTTGTTATCAGTCAGTGTTGATTGGGAGCCTACTATGGATGAGATGCTCCTCTGGACAATGCTGGGTAGAGACAAAGCAATCACAGTTGGTCCCTGTGACTTTCCATTAGAGGAGAAAGGGAGAGTAAAGTTGTGAGTGTTCAGTACCCAGTATGAGGTGCATGAAACAGGAAACCTAGAGAAGAAGGAAGCTTCTTCCTTCAGCAGTCTGGCCCTGCAGGAAAAGCTTTAATCCTCAGCCCCAGTAATTGAAGAACCTTGTGGAAATGAGGTAGTTTTAGTTCAAAGGATGGCTGTAGGGATTTGGGTATGCAGGGGAGGAAAATTTCTGCATTCTGCCCTTCTAAGTCCTTTGGCTGGTCTAATAATTAAGTTGACATGAGATAGCTTAACAGGAGAAAGTTTAACTGCATACATATGGGGCCCCACAAAGATGTAAGGAGCTCCCAAGTAGTCAGGCAATGGAGGTTACATACCATCTTGAGCCAAGGAGAAGGGGTTGGGTTCTGGGACTTCAATGGGAAGGAAGATAATCCGCAGAAAGATGGGAAGAGCAAATGTTTGGTAAACGAATATTTGCTGTGCCATGGGGAGAAGCTTTCTGATGTAAAACAAACAAACAAACAAACAAACAAACAAACAAACAAACAAACAAAAAACAAGTTGTGTTTGGTGATAGCTCTCTTCCAGATACAGACCTCCTATCTAAATTGTTTTATTTTAGGCAGTTAAAGGGGAAGTAAAAAGCTCTTGTTGACTCTGTTGGGCCTTGATTGTCTTCAGCTCAAAATAATCTATATGCCAGAGTGACACATTCTGAGGTGACCTGCCCTGAACCCCATGAGTCCCCTCCTCTGAAACTTCTCTGGAAGTTTCACATATTAAAAGCTGTGCTGGTGGATTGCTCTGTTATTTCATTGAATTAATCTCTTAGTCTTAAAAATAAGTCAGTTTAGTTTAACAATTATGTTTCATTTTAAGTGGTGGTGATACAGCTGGACTCTCAAAGTTAGGTCCATATTGCTCAAGAAATCAGGTATTTAATGAGACATTTCTATGGAAACAAAAGAGAAACATGGCTAATGATTGGAACAAATAATAAACCAGTTTCTGAGTTCTGAGGGTAGCCAGTCCAGAAGATTTCTGGATGTCAACCTCAAAGCATCTTCAGATAGAATAAGGGCAGGCAGTGGTACTCTGAACAGATTTTCCTGGTTTGCATTTTAAATGTCTCTGGTGATCTTTCTGAGTGGCCCACATAGCAATAGGCACATAGATTATCTATACATAAACTGTTGTGGTGACTTCTCAGAAGTTGATATCAATCATCCAAGGATAGTTTGTATGGCTTTGAGAAAAGGGCAGTTTTAGTTCTTAATGCTTCTAAGTTAGAAAGTTAGAAGAAAAATTGGAAACATTAGTTTGGAGAGTTGTAGTCAGATATTGAAGGAAGCTATTTTAGTTTACTGGTAGGAAACAAAACCTCAAAGACAATAGGCAGAACTAGAATCTATTATCTACAAGTGTGTATTATAGTTTCTACTGAAGCGTAATTTTTCTCTTTATGATCACCACCATTTCTATCAAAGATGACCATAGTAGGACTAATTTGTTTGCAAAATAAGTTATTTCAATAAACTTGACCTTATTATTTATATAAGTGCAACAAGAATAGGAATTAACCATATAGAATTTTAAAATGTGCTTTGTTGGAACTTTTTATAAGGAATCTGAGATTGGACTTTTAAAAGCCTCTCTAGGTTAAGAAGCCAATCCAATGACTTGCTATTAGATTTTACCTGCAATACCTATAGAGTTAATTCCTCTCTTCTTGAGGGCACCCAAATGGTAAGGCTGCTGGGAACTCTATAAGCAAGAAAACAGGCTGATTTTTCCAAGGAGCTTTATTGGCTCCATAAAGTCAATATTAGTTCCTTAAAGCTGTCTGGTCATGTCTGAGTCTATGTATGTCTCTCTTAAACATGACATTCCAGGCAAAGCCTTGGTAAGATAGCCAATGTTTCCAATTGTGTTCTATTACAAGGAGAACAGATTCTTCCTGAACTCATATAAATAACTATATTGCCATGAAAATACAAGAATACTCACTGAGATTTTCTGAATTCTGGAGGGCTCAGGTAGGGAGAAAAATATAAATGTTTCATTTTTGCTCTAAATCATGGTGGATTAAGAGAAAAGGGAAAACATTTCTTTAGATAAATCTGGAAAAACAAAACTTTAAAGAATCAGCAATATTTCAAAAAAGTAGTCATAAAAATTATAATCATCCTCCTTAGTTCATCCAGTCCCATGTAATTAATTATGGTTGATCTTGATTTTTAAAAACTTTTATGAAGTCATCAATTTCTCCACTAGGGTTCTGTAATTCATACCTTGTTCAGTGGTATGATCTGAAAGTTATCACAGACCTGTATTTTAATTTTTTTTTAACGTTTATTTATTTTTGAGACAGAGACAGAGCATGGACAGGGGAGGGTCAGAGAGAGAGGGAGACACAGAATCCGAAACAGGCTCCAGGCTCTGGGCTGTCAGCACAGAGCCCAACGCGGGGGTCGAACTCACAGACCGTGAGATCACGACCTGAGCCGAAGTCAGCGCTTAACCGACTGAGCCACCCAGGTGCCCCAGACCTGTATTTTAGAGTACAGGTCTTTCCTTTCCATAAATCTCCTCGAAGATGAAGTACTTTTTGCAAAGACATCAGAGTAAAACAATAATAGTGAGAAAAGACTTTAAAAAGGCCACAATTAAAAATCTGATGAGAGTTTATTACAATGGAATCAACAAGGAGATCTATTTATTTCTGACACATAACAATTTAAGATAACTGGAATTAAGACTATACCATTACACAGGTACAATTTAATGCAACTATGCAATGCAATTACATTTAGTTCAAGGAACATTTATTGAGCAATATCTCTGTGCAGACTTGTGGATGATACAGGGGTAAATACCCTGCAACCCCTGTGTACAAGAGCAGAGAAACTATGCCCAGTACACTGTGAGAAGGACTGGAACTGACGTATAGGGCTGTTGAAAATATGAGGGTGTGGAGGCAGCAGATCTCTCCTTCTCCCTTCTTGGTTGTCTGGTCTTTAGTAAATCATTTAACCTTAGTGAGTTAACGTTTCTAAAGAGTTTCTTTATATGTAAAATGGAATTAAGGGTGCCTTTTCCTCTCTTGATATGGGAGTTTGAGAATCAAAGGGGATAATAGGTCTAAAAGCGTTTAGTCAAGTATAAACTGATGCACAGATACACATCATCACTGTGCATGTGAGTGGTGATATTATTATCAATGAAGACCAAGCATTTTAGCTTTACCCATGGTTTATGATCAAAATGTGGTCACCTCTAGTAACAACTTCAAAACAGGTATCTCTTAGGGAGCATTTTAATAGCCTACTTTGAATTACCTGTAAGGTCTGAGCAGAACAAAACTGAATTTCTTTGAAGAGATCCTATTATATCTTTTTAGTAATTTAAAATGGCCTTTTCACATAATTTAGTGTAAATTTATGTTGTGTTATATATTGTTGATGCAAGATAAAAGAAATACATTTGTGTATGAAACAGTTCAACAGGTACTAGAGAGGTGAGGGAAGGAGGAAAAGAAGGGGATGGTTAAAAGAAGACAAAAAGAAAGAACACTGGTACATGAAGCAAAGCATAAGAAATAGCAGAGAGGTCCCAGACAGGGTCAAGAGACTAGGGTTCCGGTCCTACTCTGCTTTAAGCACTTGTTACTTGGCCATATATCTTAACTCTTCTGAATATTTTTTTTTGGAGGGGGGCACTAAGGTAACAAATGGTAGGGATTACAATTTTTGCCACCTCAGAAACTCATGATTTTATGCAGAAGAATGAACCTGGACCAGTTTCTTATACCATACACAAAAATAAGTTCAAAATGGATGAAAGACCTAAACGTAAGATAGGAAGCCATCAAAATCCTAGAGGAGATATCAGGCAAAAACCTCTTGGACCTCGGCCACAGCAGCGTCTTACTTGACATGTCTCCTGAGGCAAGGGCAACAAAAGCAAAAATCAACTACTGGGACTTCCTCAAGATAAGAAGCTTCTGCACAGGCAAGGAAACAATCAGCAAAACTAAAAGGCAGCTGATGGAATGGGAGAAGATATTTGCAAATGATATATCAGATAAAGGGTTGGTATCCAAAATCTATAAAGAATGTATCAAACTCAACACCTAAAAAACAAATAATCCAGTGAAGAAATGGGTGGAATAGATGAATAGACACTTTTCCAAAGAGGACATCTGATGGCTAATAGACATATGAAAAGATGCTCAACATCACTCATCATCAGGGAAATACAAATAGAAACCACAATGAAATACCACCTCACACCTGTCAGAATGGCTAAAATAAACAACTTAAGCAACAACAAATGTTGGCAAGGATGCGGAAAAAGAGGAACACTTTTGCACTGTTGGTGGGAATGCAAACTGGTGCAGCCACTCTGGAAAGCAGTATGGAGGTTCCTCAAAAAATTAAAAATAGAACTACCCTATGACCCAGCAATTGCACTACTAGGCATTTATCCAAGGGATACAGGTGTGCTGTTTCAAAGGGACACATGCATCCCAATGTTTATACCAGCACTATCGACAATAGCTAAAGTATGGAAAGAGCCCAAATGTCCATTGACTGATGAATGGATAAAGAAGATGTGGTATATATATACAATGGAATGCTACTGGGCAATGAAAAGGAATGAAATCTTGCCATTTGCAACAACATGGATGGAACTAGAGTGTATTATGTTAAATGAAATAAATCAGTCAAAGAAAGACAAATATCATACTATTTCACTCATATGTGGAACTTAAGAAACAAAACAGATGAACATAGGGTAAGGGAAGCAAAAATAAGATAAAAACAGAGAGGGAGATAAACCCTAAGCAAAACGCAAGGAACAAACTGAGGGTTGCTGGCTGGATGTTGGGTGGGGGTGGGCCAAATGGGCAACAGGCAATAGGAGGGCACTTGTTGAGATGAGCACTGGGTTTTATATGTAAGTGATGAATCACTAAATTCTATTCCTGAAGTCATTATTACACTATATGTTAACTAACTTGGATTTAAATTTAAAAAAAAACTCATGATTTTAAACTTAAAGGGAAAGATAACTTCAAGCCATAAAAAATGAACATTTTAATGTCTAATGTGGAGAGCTTAGGCTGTGAATAAGAGACTCTGAATTTCAGTCCAAGTTCATCTAGATTCTTGGGTGAGTTTCCTTTAGTCATCGGCATTCTGAACAGTCCTCTTTTCAGAGTGGATATAATTATGACTTACTGAGTGTGTCCCAGAAGAGCCATGAGTTAATGTCTTTGAGACAGCCTGAGCTGCTCGGATGAAAGGTGGCTTGCATAAATACATGGTTAGATGAGCCTGGTGGAAACTGCTGGGTTTGGAGAAATGCTGCTTCAGGAATGTTATTTGAAAAATAGTGGACAGGGTCCCAGCACCAAATAATATATGAAAGAGACAAAGTAAATCTACAGGAAAAGGGAGAGGAAGGGTAAGGAAGCAACAATACTGAAAACAAAACAAAACAGAAAAACAAGAAATAAAAAAAAACCAACACATGAGTTATCTTGGTGTTTCACAAATAAAAGAATGTGAATACATTGCAGTCAAATCAGCAGGTGATATTGTTGGCATTCTTTCTTAAGGATGTTTAAAATTTTAAATGATAGATATTTATACAGTATCCAGCATTTTCACTGCTGAATACATTTTGCTGCCAGATATCTCTTTTGTATGATCTGGTCATTTTATTCTGTAGAAACTATGCCCTTACTTTAACAAATCCACAGTCTACAAACCAAAGCAAAATGGCTCAAGTACAGTAAGGTTGGATGAAGAGATGTTTGTGGTGTTTTCCTATCTGTTGTGGTGGGTTATGAGCATGGTTTTTTACCCACTAATTGAAAGATTCCAAATATCCAGAAGAGAGAATATGGATTCCCCTGCCCTATAACATTGTATATGGAACAATGATAACAATCAAAAGCTCATAAGTGGTAAAGTGCGTAAGTTATTTAAGTCCAACCCTCTGACCATGAAATAAAACCAGAAATAACTACAAAAATTTAACAAAAAAATTTCAGTTCCTAAGAATGACAAACTATACCAAAACAAAACCAACTTTCTCAGCACTAGGCCAGAGAACAAATCAAAACTGAAATTATATACTTCTCATAAATTAATAAGGAGGCTGCAACATATGAAAACAGAATAAGACTAGGGTTATGCACAGAGAAAATGAATTGTATTTATTACATTTATTAGTAAAGGAAAAAAAAAACACAGTTAGAAAGTACTCATCAACTTTCTACTCACCCAAGATTGCAAAAGACTCATTAACAAGAAAATTACAAATGATAAACACTTGGATGCCAAAATTGAGGCTGTTAAGTGGTAAAGCCAAATCATAGGTCCTTGTCCCCAGACACCATGTTCCTGCCAATACGTCCTCTGTATCTCTTTAGGAATGGCTGGACATTCATCTCAACACTTTGATCCAACTGAACTAAGTATAGAAAAATAGTTCTTTCTATCTTTATGAGAGGGACAATATCTAGGCTAACTCTCTGATGGTATTGAGAAGAGGCACACATGGAAGGCTAGAAGCTGTGATTGTCATAGTGTTGGAATGATCATTTATTATCATGCCTACCTTATAAATACTTCTAGAACTCTTGAGAGAGAGTGGCCACATTGGTCTCAAATCAGAGGAGTATTTTCTCCTCTATTAATTTTTTTTTCATGAATGTTGTTCCTCCAGGAAATGGATTATCAGAATATTGCTCCTGGCTAGGATGGTGTGTCCCTGTTGGGGAGAGAGTCCTCACTCTTAGCCAGGCCTTATTCTTTAGGGAGCAGCAGGGTAAAGAGATGAAATGGAAATATTCTCTGTTGTCAGAGAACTCACAGTCCAGAAGAGGGGGAGATATAAACAGAAGACTGTACTGCAGGGCAGAATGACACAAGCAGTAAGTAGATGTCCATTAGGGGTTTGAGAGGTGAAAGCAATCAAGATTGACTGGAGAATAAAGAAAGACCCAGGGAGTTGGCATCTAAATTGGTCTTCACAGATGAGAAAAATTGGGTAAGGCAGATAAGTGAGGTAAGTCAAGAGCTCATGCAAAGAATCTGGGAATGAATATAGATACCGTGATACAAAAAAGGCAAGCACATTTGAGTTTGTCTGTTAAGTTCAGTGTCAAGAATTGGGATGGGTACAGGTTCAACTTTGGCTTTTAGACGCTCATGAGTGAGGCCCCTGGGAAATACATCCTTTGCTTGCTATAGTCAGCCTATACATATGTGTCAATAGCACCCTGGCTGGTTATTTGGGAAGGTTTAAGTCATATTGCTGAAAAATCACATCAGTTCCTAATCTCCATGTGTAACTGTTCCCTGGGACCAGGCAGGTGAACTTTCTGTAAGTTACCCAAAAAATATAATCTCCTAGTATGAGCATAGAACCATATGTTACAAGATAACACAATGATAAAATATATGTGGAGAGGGCTGGGGTTGGGTCTAGGAAAGAAGGTTCTTTTGCCATCAGACATTCTTCTGCAGAAACTCACACATGGACACTTAGACAACTTGAATTGTATGGATACCTGCTAGGCTTTGCATAAGCCAACAGATACTGACAGAATGACTCAGCTGGCAAACAGATGCTGTGAAATGAGCATTATGATTTCCTAAAGTATTATGGACTTGTCTCATCAATGGGTTTGAAGGCCACACCTTGTGTGTTGGCCAGCTTATCGTGGGCTTTTTTGGTAGGCAATCAGTACATCATTGTGGCTCATCTATGGTGGAAATGCCTTCAGGGGGTTCCCCATTGGTTGGGCTTAATATTCAGACAATTTATGTGAAGTATAGGATTTTACTTATAATGGAAACACATGTTTATCCAGGTTACTTGATTCAGGAAAGTCAGACTGGACTCCTATTGTGGATAATCTTGAATAGGCAAAGGAATTTGGACATTTATTATATTTATAGGCCCTGAAAAAACTGCAAATAGTTAAGTTACATAATCAGGCCTAACATTTAGGAATATTCTTTCATTCAAGAAACATTTAGTGAGACCCTATTATGTGCTATGCCCTGTGGTAAGTGTGGGAGATACTGAGGAAAAAAAAAAAGAGTTCCTGCCCTCGAGTTGTTCTCAATCTACTTGGGAAGACAAGCAAGTGAATCACGGTTTGTTGTTGCTGTGTTGGGTATGGTTGTAGATATAAGTAAACCTATGCCCTGTTTGAACACAGAGGAGGGACTTCTAAAACAGATTAGGGGGCCAAAAAAACCTTCCTGGATGAGATGGCATCCAGGTCTTTGAAAAATAAGTAGGAGTTAGGTGAATTCAAGAGTTGGGGGGGGCGGGCAATGAATAAGTCACAGCAGCACTCAGGGCTTGAGTGCCCTCTGGCATCAGTGTTAGCTTAACACAGATGTTGTGGAGGCAAGGGTACTGCTTGAGAAGCAGCAATTGAATCGGTTCAGGTGGGGAGGGTCAGCACTAGGGCAGATCTAGTGGAGTGGCCAGGAAAGGTCAGAAGAGTCCAGGAGAGGCAGTCAGCAACTTTCTCTCAACCAAAGATATTGTTGTCTCTGATCTTGAATTTTCTTTCTTCTCTCTCTCTCTCTCTCTCTCTCTCTCTCTCTGTGCTATTGTTCTACCTCTGACTTTAGGCTGACAGATAGATATTGTTCACTGAAATTGCCACATAGGCTCCTGTTCTAGAACTTTCCTTAACTACCCAATTTGTAAAATTTTATGAACTCATATCATTTCTGAAAACAATTTCTCCCCCTCAACCTCTTGCAGGGCTCTTTGGCTGCTTCTCTAGCTGAGATCTACACATACATACATAGTTGCCTTCTTCATCCTTAATTTTGGAGTAGGTGAAGCCCATTTTCAGTGTTTGCCAACTTTTTTCCCCAAGCTTCTTATGTTTTTGATGGTATTCATTCTAGGCTCCTTAGTCTCAAGGGTCTTCATGCTCCATTTTCTGCTTGTTTTCAAAGTTTAATCTCAAGAATCTAAAATGTATGCACTTATACACATATAGGGCACCATTTTTCTGTGAAATTTGAAAGGGGCTTTTAGGGATCAGTTTGTGGATGGGGGATGAATAGGCCCTAATTTATGCTGGTCTGCCTATGGATTTCTTGATCAGGTCAATGCTTCTGGGGAGAACATGGGTTTCTGAGGTCCTGGGATCAACTCTACTTCTAACTCATGGTGTCACCTGATAATGGTGCCCTCCTCCTTCTGGAACCTGATTTTCTTATCTCTAAAATGAGAGGGTTGTGCTGGATCTGGCTCACACCTTTGTGATATCCTGTAATTTATGATGATTACTTTGTAGCCTATCTAGTATCTAGAATAGCAAGTCCTGGCAAGTAACTTTTATCATGTACCAGATATAATTTGATAAGTGATATACATATGTAAATAGAGATACACGTATAAAAAAGGTGTTATCAGTCACATCAGATTTATTCTCACCTTGTGCATCAGTGAAGTCAGCATAGGACAGGTACGGCTTCCCCAAAACCTACTTGTCTATTAATGAATGAAATTGTTTTAATAAGAAACAAAATTTTCACTTTATAGAGAGATTGGAAATTAGCTAAGGAGAGGAGAGAGGCTTCAAAGCCTGCTGCACACAATGTAACTCACACCTGCTTAGGAGCCCCATTAATAGGGCAGGCCAGCTAACCAGTTTTCTGGAGCTCTAGTGCATAAGAGATCAGGACGCTAAACATCACCAGAATAAAATGGATAAATGTATTTCCACTCCCACTGCCACTGAAAATACTATCCAGTGGAAATTTGCATCACTCGACTAGGAGAAGAAGTAATAACTCAACTGATTATTCTGCAACATGGCACATGCATTCATCCCTGACATACAGAGTCAGCTGAAATTTTGAAGCTAAATAATGCAAACCATGATTCTATCTATTGGGAATGAATGATTTATTATGCTATCTAAATTCCATATTTTTAATATGCTTCTTAGAATGTGTCCAATTTGGAAAATTATAAGAACATAACTACAGGCAAGTGAGGAACTATTTTAGTCATTCTTTTTTTCAGAAGTTGACTCTTCCGGCATTTGAGGTAGATTAGTAATTAAATCTGTTTATGTGTATAGTTTTTATTAGTAGAAAATTCCTTCTTGCCTTTCTCCCACTAGAACAACAGTGAACAAATATTTAAGGAATATTGGTTTGAAGGTGTCCCAAGATTCCCACATTTCTGTTTGTTTCTGACTTCTTGTGCCTGACAAGATGTGGTTGACAATAACAGCACCTATCTTGACCTAGAGTTCTCAGCAGCAGAACTGGCAAGGCCCAGAGTCCTTAGTCTCCATGTTTCCCAATCAGCATCCTGCACTTCGCTACTGCCTGTCAGCTCAACATTCACTTGACTGGACTCTGATTTTTAGAGCATTCCAAGAGTTAGGGATAATTCTTACCTGCCAATCTAATTTATCTTTAAAGACTTGCTATTAGTCTGTGTACTTTCCCTAAGCAGGTGGTTTCCACAGCCAACTTGGCATAAGGCACTGTGAGGAAGAACGGTAACACCAAGTCCCGTACTCCTAGGGATACTTACATTTCTTCTCTAAAACAATAATGCGAACGGTTTATGTTAGTTTTGCGTGTTTTTATCTGGCCACGAGGGTGTGTTTCTGGGTTCATATCCATTTCAGATATTGAATGGAAAACTCTTAAGGCCAGTCCCTGTGCCAGGTAATTCAGGGATCCTTAGGGGAGAAATGATGTGCTGCTTTGTTCTCAGGTAAGAATTCTGTTCTTTGTTAAATCAATTCCTGGCATCATAGACAGGTAGGGATAGGGAAGGGTATATTTTGTAGGATGTGAGAGGCCTTATCTAGTTCTAGGAGTTTCATTCAAAGGGGCAGTGAAAGCACCACAGAATTCAAAGAATGATGCTGTAGACATTCGGGGTGGGAGAGATCATGTTGCTTTGTGGGAAAAATAGGCAACAGGAGGCTTTATCAAGCAAATGACACTGGAGCCATTTGAGCCATTTCTATAAGTTAGGCAGGGTTTTAACTGGTGGAGAAAGGCAGGGAAGCCATAGCATATAGAGGAAAAGAAATGAAGTATGAAGGAGAAAGATAGGAGGGAATGATGTTGGGGGAATGATGTGGAATGGCCTTTTGGCAAAAACATGGGGTCAAAGTAGGGATATGGTTGGAAATAAAGCTAAAATTGTTGGTTTGGACTACGTTGTACTGTGCCTTGGATCTGAGGAACTGGAAATTAATTTGGTATTTAATGTGAGTCATTAAAGGCTTTTGTGCAGAGAAGTGATAGAATTAGAATTTCACATTGAGATTAATCCTGAAAGAGTGTACAAGATGTATTGATGGAGTAAAGAAAGAAGAAAGATATTAGCTAAAAGGTTATTATGGTTTCTCATTTCATGTCAGAAGTAATGGATGAGGCAGTGGGAGCGCAATAGCAAAGGAGACGATGGATTTAGGGGCCGTAATCAAAAATGGAGTGTTTGCGAGTTTTCAATAGACTGAGATGAGGTGGGTAATAAAAAATAATTCTAAGCAATTCAAATCTAGATAATTGGGAGTTGAAGGTTGGAGTGTCATTTATGGAGCCTCACATTCTGCCTGGCGACTTCCTTCCCCATCCACTTCTGTTCATTAATTGAAAAGATTTTTCTCTTCTGAATTCTCATGTATTTTATTATTCTATTTCAGCATTTGTTACACTTTTTATCCCTTACATTGTATTTTATTGAATGTCAGTTTTGACTGTAAGTCTCCATAAGGGCCTTCTCTTAGATTTCTAACAAAGTCCCTTGTATCTGTAAGTCTCTTATTAGCTTTTACTTTTGTCAGTAGATTATTTTAAGATGGTGGAAAAGTTGAGGACAGAATTCAGTTTCAATAGTATGTTTACTGAGTATCAATTACTGTATTAGGTGTAGATTCAGAGATGAATATAACATGGACCCTCCCTCAAGGAGCAGCAGGAGCCACAGACACATATGTAAATAATGGCAATATGTTGAGAAAGGATTGTAAAAGAGACTAGTATGAGGTGCTGTGAAGACACAGATAGGGAGACATAATTCTGCCTGTGGAGAAGGGAGACAAGTCAGGGGAGGCTTCTTGGGAAAGTGAGTACCATTGGATGTAGACTAGTGTAAGAGAAGCTTTATGGTAGAGAATGATAAAAATTATAGGTAATATTTTTGTTGTTCTTGGAGAGAAGGATTCAGAGCAAAGGAAGAAACTGAAAATGGGAGGTGAGGGGAGTATCATGAGTATCATGATATTCCGGAATTGACTGCCAAGAATGTTATTTTCCTGAATACATTTCTATGTGCCTTTCTACATTCAATCAGATGTATGAATGACCATCATTCTTCATCTTCTACCCCAAATAAGGGACTTAATAGTGGGTTTGTGGGAACTCACTTTTGGATAGAAAATGTATCAGTCCCTGAATTTTGGGAGACAAATAGCTTCCTGGTCAAACTATGATTTTTCTTGAGTTTGGAGAGATTGCAGACTAGAGAAGAGTAGGAGAATTATATGGTTCATTCTTTCAGTTTTTAGAATAATGAGGTAATTATTAACTTTGGAAATAGTCAAGGCATCATTTTAAAGATACACAAGTCCAAAGGAAAGGTAATCTGTAGGGTGATTCTCCTACAAAACAAATAGGAATGATTCAGCAAACTGAGAAATGTAACAGATGTGCTTTGATCACCTAAAAACTTTGGCTAAAGAGGCAGATATTTTGGAAAACCATTTATCTCTTATGGATTAAAGTGAGGATTCTGTGTTGAGAAGGAAAATAATTTTTGTCTAATTTCCGGGGAAGAAGAGAGGAAGATGTGCTGGGTCACAAAATGTTGGGTGATGGGTAACTATTTACTTGAAAAAACTCAGCCCCAGAAATGATTTTTCCATTTGCAATTTGGTACCTAGAGCCTATCTAACACAGAAAATAGCCTGATCTGTATTTAAAACATATTTAATAATAATCAATTAAATTTTTGTTTATTCCCAAAGCAGTTAATAAAATAGATCATTTTACAAATCTGTTTTTATTGAATTGACAAGGAGATGAAGTTATTAATTTAGAGAATATTTTATTGAATGTTATAAAATTGGTAATTTTAAAATTTGCCTTGCCCACAGAATAATGTATTTTAAAAATTCTTTAACAAATCTATTTTCAAAAGTTCAAATCTAGTAGTTCTTTTTATTTCAACAGTTTAAACTTCCTTTCCTGGATCTTATGTCTCAGCATCTCTAGGAAACTTTTCCTGCCTCACCCATTTTTATTTTATTGTATTTTTTTATTTTTTAATTGTTTATTGTTGAGAGAGAAAGATGGAGTGTGAGCGGGGAGGGGCAGAGAGAGAGGGAGACACAGAATCCAAAGCAGTCTCCAGGCTCTGAGCTGTCAGCACGGAGCCCCTGCTGGGCTTGAACTCACAAGCTGTGAGATCATGACCTGAGCCCAAGTTGGACGTCCAACCAACTGAGCCACCCAGGTGCCCCTTGCCTCACCCATTTTTTAAATGATCTCTTCCCTTCGAATACATTTTCCCCTTCTTTTATTGCTAATTATAACATTCATAGAGAAAGGTGCATTAAACACATGTGTACAATTTAACAATAATTATAGAGCCAATACTGGGATAATTAACCAGCCAAGTCAAGAAATAGTGCATTGCTAGTATCCCAGAAACCCTCCCTGTGGTGACCTTCTCCAATCACAACCCCACTTTCCACCCTTGAGGTAGCAAGTATTCTGCTTTATGTGATAACCATTTACTAGCTTTGCATTGTAATTACCGTCCATGTTTGCATCTGTAAATGACATGGTTTCACTCTTCCTATTTTGGGACTTTATACTCTTGAAATCATACTGAATATGATGTTTGTGTTGCATCTTTTCGCTCCATATACTGTTTTTGAGAGTCATACGTATTACTGCAGTAGTTTATTTTTCATTGCCGTGTGGTAATCCATTGTATGATTTCACCACAATTTAAATATTCTTCTATTGATAGCGATTTGGGTTGGCTCCAGTTTGGTGTATTATGAAAAGTGCTACTGTGGACACCCTTGTTCACATGTCCTGGTGCACATGTACATGCTTTTCTTTAAAACAATTGTTCTCAAAGTGTGGCCTTTGCATCCACAGCTCAGGATCCTTGGGAATTCATTAGAAATGCAAATTCTCAGGTCACTTGCCAGACCTACTTAATCAGAAATTTTGGAGGTGGGGCTTGGCAGACTGGAATTTAACAAGGCTTCCAGATGATTCTGACACACATTAAAAATGGAGAGCCATCTGGAGTGTCTAGTTAGTAGCTATGCTTATCATCAACTTTACTAGATAAAGTTATACTGTTCTATCAAGTAGTTAGAGCAAAGTGGTTTACACTTTGACCAGCATCATATTTTGTTAAGGCCATGATTTGATTGCATAAAAACCTGGAACTTGGTTAAAAAATGCAAGTTTTTGAGTTTCAAACAGGCTTATAAAAATTCAGATGCATTATTATTTATTCATGGGTACTAATGCAGTCTTATTTTTCTTGACTATGAATAAGCAAATATTAAACAGTTACTATTTTCTATACTGGACAAGGATTAATTTCTTTAATTACTTTTAGTCATCATTTTATTTTTAATTAATATGTGAAAAGGTGATTCATGCAAAGGGTGCCATTTCAAAGGTTGAAAAATGTATATACACAATGAAAGTGAGTCTCTCTCCAGTTCTGTTTTAGACACATATTTTCCTGCCTAAGCCAACCACTGTGATCAGTTTCCCAGTAAGGATTTAAAAATAATTTCTCTGTGCACTTCTTCTATGTGCCATTTGGGATCAGCGGGTCCCTCCTCTGTGTTCCCATAGTTCCGTAGCTTATTTTCATCATGGCATTTATAACATTGAATGATTAATTGTTTACATCTCTGTCCCCCACCCTAACCTGGGATTTCTTTGGGCGTGGAGATTGGGTTTTATTATACCAGATTTTTAGTGCAGGTAGTGCTTGGTAGAGCAAAGGCAATTAATAACAAATGTGACACCTAAATGAATTAAACCAGTATTTTTTTTCCTTTTAACTATGTTGCTTTTTTAAGTTTGAATGTCTGGCTTTCTTGGCTCATTTTTCTTTCCTAGCATGTCTCTCTTTGGTTGAGGTTTGTAGAATGGCATCTCATGATGAATGTGGCTCTGCACAGGTAGATAAATAGCTAATGAGCTTTGTTGGCCTTTCCTGCCAGAGGCAGGAAGATGGGCATCTTTCCATTTTTGCCCTCCTCTGAGAGGCTGCAAAGGACAGTTCTGCTTTCTTACTTTGCAAAGGTTTATAAATACTCTAATTTACAGAGTCCACCCATTATCATTGATTACAGGGCAATAGGACACCTAGGGGAAATGCTTTGATTAGGGGAAATGATTACTTAGGATTTTGTACTCCAAGAAAAGCCAATGTTTGCTGAATAGGAGTTTTAATCTTTTTACCTAAATGAGGTTTATTTTCTAGAAAACCTACTGAGTTGTATGTTTCTGAGATTTCTGGAATTTTGTCTGTCTTTGTTAGTCTCATTGTAACTGGAACTCCACTCTCTGAATTGAACAAGACAGCATTTTAAGGTCCTCATCGAGTTTAGAGAAAAAGACATTAGTTCTGTTATCTCTGGCTACACTTGAATGTTGAAAAATTGTCTTTTAAAGTCTGTGTTTGTCAAAACAACAGTTCAGAATTATAACTAGCAGATTGTTTGAACTTTCATCTCCGGTGTGAAGATACCTTGACTTTTTTTTTTTTCTTGTTCTTTTTATTTTTATTACTGTGAACTTGAGGTTCTTGAGATGCAAGGTCTGAAGAAAAGTTACTTGAAGCTTGTGTTGCATTGATACAACCAGTAACCAGGTTGGGTTTTTTGATTCATGCTTTGTATTTGTAAGAAATAAGATGCCTGCAGGGGCGCCTGGGTGGCGCAGTCGGTTAAGCGTCCGACTTCAGCCAGGTCACGATCTCGCGGTCCGTGAGTTCGAGCCCCGCGTCAGGCTCTGGGCTGATGGCTCGGAGCCTGGAGCCTGTTTCCGATTCTGTGTCTCCCTCTCTCTCTGACCCTCCCCCGTTCATGCTCTGTCTCTCTCTGTCCCAAAAATAAATAAAAAACGTTGAAAAAAAAAATATTAAGAAATAAGATGCCTGTAATTATCCTATGTTTTGTGTGTTGCATTATAAACAACGTGAATGAAAGCCTTTCCTTTGAAAAGGAGTGGTCCATGGCATGGTGGATACTGATAAAATACTGTTCTTAAATTTAAATCTTATTAATGTTGATAATATGACCTTATTTAACTTCAGTTTTTGAATCATTAAGGAGGAGAGTTACTTGGAATTATACAAAGGACAATGGTTACCAAGAGTCAGGAAAAATGAGTCCCATTTTTGACTTTTATGGAAATGAGAGCTGTCATTCAGCAGAATGATATGGAGCTTCTTGTGCTGTTCTTGAAAGTTCTCCAAAGAATATTGTTACTGATACAAACAGAATATAAAATATTACTTACAAGATAATCCTATTTATATTTATATTTATATTTAAATATATTATATGTATATATGGGCTTCACATCCAGCACAGAGCCCAACCTGGGGCTTGAACCCACGAGCTGAGATCAAGAGTTGGATGCTTAACTGACCGAGTCACCCAGCTCCCCCCATTTATATATTTTTAAAAAGGTATATATATATAAATTAATATTAGGTGGCTAACTGTCCACAGGGACCAGGCAAGGGTGCTCACCTCTGGGTAGTAGGAGTGGGACTTGGGGCAAAGTTGGGGAAAGAAGAAGACTTACTTTTATCATTTTATGTTGTTTTTTCCCCTAGTGTTTAAATGTTTTTCTGTGAGTTAGAGTCACTTTTATGAAAAATAAAAGGAACATTAAATAAATGTACAAAACTCCAGCGGTGTGACACCAGCACTTGATGGTTTGAACTTCAGTTTCTTTCTCTGAAACAATCAGTGATAATTACTTGAGTAATTATGGCCTGGAATTTTCCTATTTCTTGCATATTGCATCATAAACAACACAAATAGAAATCTTCTTTTGAAAAAGACTGGCCTGTGGCATGGTTGGATACTTATGAAATACTACTTTTCAAGTTAAATCCTATTAAGATTGATGCCATGACCTTTTCTCACTTCAGTTTTGTGAAGATACTAAGGAAGAGAGTTACTTCTTGCTCATGAAGGTGTTGTAAGGATCAAATGGAGACATTATTTTAGTAAAAGCTTTAGAAAAGATACTTGGTTTTAATTTTGTGAAGAGTATATAGAGGCCTTCTCCCTTAAGGAATACAGTCAGAAAGCAAACACATTTAGACACATGGACTTCTTCATTTCATCTCTTTCTCTAGTGCTAAGCATATACAAATATTATTTCTTGTCCTTAAATTCTAAGCACTTATTTTCTTCATGTATTCAGTGGACGTAATAATGGCTGCCTCCTTACATGTACTGTTTTTTCAAGAAGAAAATGGCCAAAGAAATATGAAAGCTCTTAATATTAAGACTGCCATAGAGGGAGGGATAGTGGTTTTTAAGGAAGAAACAAAACATTATCTGTAGGTAGATAGATTGTGAACCCCCTGAAAGCTGGAAATGTGTCCTATTAATTAATCTTTATAACCTTTATAATCCCAGTACTTAGTATGATATCTGGAAAATAGTGGATAGTTATTATAAGTACCCTCTATTTAATAACATTCTCTGAATGTTTTGGTGAATGTTATTATCTATCTAAAGTGTTAAGGAAACAGTAAAAATCATAGCTAAGCAGCATAGTAATTAGCATTTCTTGTCCTGCAAGTATTTGGAAAAAAAGGGGGATGCAAGTGTTACAGATGTAATATTTGTGTCCCTGCCCCTACTACCACCAAATCCACACATTTAGGTCCTGATACCCAATGTGATGGTATTTGGACATAAGGTCTTTGGAAGTAAGAAGAATTAGATGAAGTCATGTGGATAGGGTCCTCATGATGGGGTTAGTGTCTATATAAGAAGACATACCAGAAAGCTTGTTCTCTCTCCTCACCAAATGAAGGCAAGAAAGTGGCTGACTGCAAATCAGGACAACAACCTTCACCAGGAACCAAATGGGCCAGCATCTTTATCTTGGACTTTCCAGCTTCCAGAACTGAGAAGTGCATTTTTGTTGTTTAAGTCACCCAATCGATGGTATTTTGTTATGGTAGCACAAGTTGACTAACACATGGATAAGGAGAACATTAACTTAATACCTAAGTGGCCAGCCAAGTGTTTTGCGTGGGTTATTTCACTTAATTCTCATATCTAATGTGGTATATATTGCAGCTCACCCTGAACAACACAAGTTAAAACTGAGCGAGTTTGCCTATTTTTATTTTATTTTGATTTTTTAATGTTTATTTATTTATTTTGAGACAGAGAGAGGGAGGGGCAGAGCAACAGGAAGAGAGAGAATCCCAAACAGGTTCCATGCTGTCAGTGCAGAGCCCAACACAGGGCTCGATTTCATGAACCATGAGATCACAACCTGAGCTGAAATCAAGAGTTGGATGCTTAACTGATTGAGCCACCCAGGTGCCCCATGTGGGTCCACTTATACACAGATTTTTTTTCAATAAATGCAGTACAATACTTTCAATAAATACAGTATAATACTGTAAATGTATTTTCTCTTATGATTTCGTTAATATTTTCTTTCTCCAGATTACTTTATTGTAAGAATACTGTGTATAATACATATAACCACAAAATATATGTCAATTGACCGTTTATGTTGTTGGTAAGGCTTGTGGTCAACATTAGGCTACTAGTAGTTAAGTTTTTAGAAAGTCAAAAGTTACATATGGATTTTCTACTTCTTGGGGAGGTCAGTACCCTTCACCCCTGTGTTGTTTAAGTGTCAACTATATGCATTCTTATTATTTTACTTTACATAAAAAGGAAACTGAGGCAAGGAGAGACATTGAGCAATTGGCTAGTAAAGTGGTGGAACTACGATTTCAATAAAAATCTGTCTGATTTAAAAATACAGTTAATGCTAATACTCCACTTTGTTGCAGACAGTTGGAATTATTGTTTCCCTCTGAGATCTGGATGCTTCTACTTTTATTGTCTTTTTGATCCTCATATCCAGGTTAGATCTCCATAATATTAGAAAACAGTGTTCACAGTACTGTTGCCAGTAGATGTGCATTTTTTTAAAAAACCAAAGTCCTTGTCTTTAGAATCTTGGACTATAGTTTTAAATCCACATCATATTTGTTTTGGAGTATATAAACTGAGACGAAGCGATCTAACTTAAGTTTTTTAACTGGTTAGCTGGGTACCACAGTGTTAACTGAATAGTTCTTCCTTTTCCTTCTAATTTGAAATAACATCTTTTTCATAGGATTTATTATTCTATATATTTGAGGGATGATGCTTTTCTACTCTGATCTGTCAAATATATTTGAATGTCAATGCCTCTCTTTATATTTATGGCTTTATCGTGAATTTTAATACTTAATACATAATTATCCCCTAATTGTTATGATTTTAGAAAAGACTTTTATTCTTATGCAGTTACTGTTTACATTGTTTTTAAATGTACAAAAATAAACACATACATTTTAATGAAATTACATTACATTTATAGATTCATTTGGGTATAATTGACCTCTTTAATAAACTGTCATTGGGGCGCCTGGCTCGCCCAGTTGGTTAAGTGTCCCACTCTTGATTTTGTCTCAGGTCATGATCTCATGGTTCGTGGGTTTGAGCCCCATGTTGCGCTCCCTGCTGACAGTGCGGAGCCTGCTTGGTATTCCCCCCCGCCCCTCTCATTCTCATTGCCCCTTCCCCCCTCAAAGTAAATAAATAAACTTAAACAAATTAAAAAATTAAAAAAAAATAAAAACTGTAATCATGTTTAGAAAAATAGCATTTATTCTGTATTTGTTTTATTACCCTGCAGGAAGTCTAGGGTTTCCTTTACATAGATTGTATACTTTTCTTTCTTCTGTAGTTTCTGTTTTTGTTATATTTTCTCTTTGATTATTGTAAATAGATAGGAAAATACTAATTTCTGAACATTTATTTCATACCTATCCATATTACTAACATCATTAAAATTTTATAAACTTTTAGTTGATCCTCTTTGGTTTTTCAGATAATCAAATCATCACCAATAATAGTAGCTATATCTTTTATTTTTTAATACTTGTGCCTCATTCATTGGAAAATAGTGATATTAATAGTCATCTTTATCTTGTTATTGGGAAAGTGGATTTTTGTAATTATGTATGATATTGTTTGTTGATTGAAGGTAGATATTGTTTAAGAACTTTTTCTGGTTACAAAACTAGTTCATAATTATGACATTCTACAATATGTAAATAATACAGAATGTTTATTGTGAAAGTCCCTTGTAATCTTCACCCCAGAGAGAACGTCTGTTGATAGTTACTATCTAATTTTACAGATTATGTGTACAGTTCAGTGAGTTTTTAGTACATTTTTCTAATTGCACATCCATCACTACAATTCAGTTGTAGGACATTTCCATCACCGTTTACACTTCCCTTACACCTGTTTACTGTCAGTGCCCACTCCCACCCCACATTCAGGCAACACCAGTCAGCTTTCTGTTCCTGCAGTTTTGCCTTTTTATTGCCTTTTTAAATGATTGCATAGTATTCCATTATGTAGATACACCAAAATTTATTTAGTCAGTCTTCCACTGTAAATAATGCTATCATAGACATCATGGCACAAATGACTTGCACAGTTTTGTATTTTGTAAGTTAGATATGCACATTTTAATGCATTTTAATGCACATGGAGAGTTGCCTTACAAAAACCATGCTATTTGTATTCACACTATCAGTTCTTGAGAGTTTTCTCGTATCCTCAACACCACTGAGAATACTTGTTTTGATGTTTGTCATTCTAGTAGGGGAAATGTGATAAAGTTACACTTTAGTGCACAGTCTCAGGAGGGGGGATGACCCTACACTTGAGTCTTTTTCTACTACTTTCAAGCTGTGTGACTTGAGCAAATAAACATTTTATAGTTTTATTGTATAAAAATATAACACATTGTTACTATTTTTCAGAGATATTTTGTACTACCTGTTGAGATTTTATTTTATTTTTTAAAGTTTATTTATTTATTTTGAGAGAGGGAGAAAGTGACAGTATGATGGGGAGGGGGCAGAGAGAGGGAGAGAGAGAATCTCAAGCAGGCTCCATGCTGTCAGTGCAGAGCCGACATAGGTCTCGATCCCACAAACCATGAAATCATGACCTGAGCAGAAATCAAGAGTCGATGCTTAACTGACTGAGTCACCCAGGTGCCCCTCTGTTGAGATTTTAAATTAGAACTTCCATAACCTTTTCCTGTGGTTGTTCGGAATATAGATATAGATGTAGATGTACAAATATATTTAGCTATACAGATGTAGACATAATACTGTGCATTATTGTATCCTAATTTCATGTTACCTTGCTAAACTCTGAATTAGGTGGTAAAGCTCTAACATTTTCTTTTGCTCATTTGAGTTTGTATCACCCCCTTTATGTGATTCATCTTCCAAGGGTAGAGATATTCTTTCCTTATCTATAAATGTACAGGGCTCACTACTTCCCTGAATACAGCAAGCACTTAATAGATGCTTGATGACTTATTGATTTAATGAATGAATAAATGAATACACAAATGTAATATTTGTGGACATAAAAGTCTTTTGCTTCCTTTCAGAGGAGACAGTGCAGACAACTGTTAATTCAGCTCCACATTCACAGCAAAAGTTCATAGACATATAAACAAGCGGCTTCTCAGGAATTCTTTGTGCCGCCTTATTATTGAAGGAAGAATTTTTTTAATATCTTCAACTTCATTTTGCCAGCATTTGAAAGGCCATTTCTATTTATTTTCAGGAAGAGTGGAATATTGGCAGTAGTGTGCAATTTCCTTCCTTGCCGTGTGTGACAAATACCTTAACTTCCTTGGTATAATCTGGTTTGAAAGTTGAGGATACTGCTGTTGCTAGAGAACTGTCTTTGCTGATGTCTAGTCAATACTTTTAACCAAGACTTAGATGAAGTTGTGTGAAAGAGACAGGAGCTCATCAGCTTTGCAGATGACACAAACTTTTCAAATTGGAATCAAAGAGGAACACAAGAGGCCAGAACACTGGGTTGAAACCAACAAGTTTGACCTTTAAAAAGTATGATATAAAGTACTAGTTTTAGGTTATTTTATTTTGTTTTTTGTTTTAAGATGTTTATTTATTTATGTTGAGAAAGAGAGTGGGGGGCAGAGGGAGAGAGAGAGAGAAAGAGAATCCCAAGCAGGTTCCACACTGTCAATGCAGAGCCTGACACAGGGTTCAGTCTAAAGAACCATGAGATCACAACCTGAGGTGAAATCAAGACTGGATGCTTAACTGATTGAGCAACCCAGGAGCCCCATGCGGGTCCACTTATGCACAGATTTTTTTTTCAATAAATATAGTACAATACTTTCAATAAATACAGTATGGTACTCTAAATATATTTTCTCTTATGATCTTATTAGTATTTTCTTTTCTCTAGAGTCTTAAATGTTTATTTATTTATTTTCAGAGAGAGAGAGAGAGAGAGAGCACAAGCAAGAGAGGGGCAGAGAGCGAGGGAAAGAGAGAGAATCTGACAGCACAGAGCCTGCTGTGGGGCTCAATCTCATAATTGTGAGATCGTGACTTGAGCCGAAATCAAGAGTTGGACACTTAACTGACTGAGCCATTCAGGCACTCCTTCTTTAGGTTTAAATATTCAACTACACAAATTAGAGAGACACAACTTGGTAACACTTCTAGCAAAAAGATCTTGCTTTTAATGAAACAGAAAATCAATTGAGACTTAAGTAGCCCATAGCTGTAAATATAAGAACCCAAACTTAGCTAGACTAACTGCTACAAAGTGGGAATACTTTTCTGCTGGGGTGAGATCATGCCTGAAATATTAGGTTCAGTGTTTGATAAAAATATTAGGAATATCCTTTTACATAACATTAACCACAATTAGCAATTGTGTCTATAGAGAAAAAAAATGCCATGATTTTGCAAAAAGTCAATATCATGTTTTCTCATAGCTGTAGTTAAAGAGGTGAGCATATCTCAGAAAAGGGAATTTTCAGAAGTTCAGTGTAACTATGATCTAACTGAGAGAATGTATGTGAAAGTGGGACAATTTTCATGCAATTCTGTTTGTCTCCAGAAGACAAAGTAACAGAAATAAAGAGATAGGAAGCAACTCTTGGCTCAGGGGAATATCAATAGAGACAATGAGCTATAAAACTTTATGAGGTTACTGTCATGATGGCCATTTTATACAGAAGGACTCAGTACTTACTCTAAGACTCAGAGGAGAAAAACTTGTGGCCAGTAGGATTTCAGAGCCCAGCTGTTCTAACTCCAATTTCCATTCACCTGTTACTAGTTAATCTCCAGACATAAAACTGGATGTCTTTCTAGTTATGGGACATGGTTTAAGCAGAGTCCCAACTGAATATCCTTTTGTCAGGGATGTTATAGAAGCTGTTTTTTTTTTTTTTAATTGGGTGGCTTATAGGACCAGATACTTTGGTAATGACACACTTGAAGGCAGTGTTTCCTAAACTAATGTTATGGGGATACTGTTCTGCAGTACCTAAAGATGTACTCCATGAAAACAGGACACTTTCATCAAGTAAGCTTGGGGAATGCTGAGTTAAGCCAAGCTTCATTGTTGTGTGTGTGTGTGTGTGTGTGTGTGTGTGTGTGTGTTACCATAGGACTTCTAAAGCCTTTAATATCTTTATATACATTGTGATATTCTAAACTTATTTGACAGAAATAATCCTTTTTTCTTAGAGTATGCATTAATATTTCTTGGAACCACTCTGTTGTGGAAGATAGTTTTTAAAGTACTGCTCTAATGTCTCTCATTTCTAAGACATAAGGACAACAGAGAAAACATTCAATTCAGTTAATAGTAGCCACTTTTCTTAAAGATTGCTAAAAGTGTGAAACCAAACCAATTGTGCAAAAACAGACTATGTTAAGTCATGAACAACTTATAGCTCTTGCTTGCTCTAGTGGTAAAGGCTCTGGATGGGTAGCATATTTTGATGCACTTTATAAAGGGCCTGGCATTGGCTCTCCATTTTTTTTATCTGAGTGATCAAAAAACAGTCTTAACAGGGTTCAGACAGGTGAGCTTACAGAAACAACTTGCCCTAAGTATCAAAGAGTCAACAGATTTAATAAATAATCAAGTCTATTAATGTTTACTATTTATGTTTATACAAACATTAAAACTTTTTGGGGCAATCGGGTGGCTGAGTCAGCTGAGCATCTGACTCTTGATTTTGGCTCAGGTCATGATCCCAGGATCGTGAGATCAAGGCCCCCATTGGGCTCTGTGCTGAGTGTGGAGCCTGCTTAATATTCTCTCTCTCTCTCCGTTGCTGATGTTCTCTCTTGCTAAAATAAAAAAATAAATTAAAAAAAATTTTTTAATGTTGACTTCTCTCCTTTGATTCTGCTCATCCAAGCCTCAGCTTCTGTTATTCATCCCTTGGCAAATATTCCCAATCCATTAGCGCCTTATCCTCTGAGCTCCAACAGTATCTCCAGACTACAGCAGAAGCCCTCAGTGAGAAGACACCATAGACTCCTCTGCTCCGTGTCTTAGTTTACTCAGACAGCCACCTCATCCACACTCACAGTAGGCTTCAGCTGGGAAGGCTGGGGGCCATTGTTAGAACTTGGGGGATTGACTCTTAGGTTCCACCTAAGAGTCCTCCTTTTCCTTGCATAACAGCCTCAGAGCAGGAGGCCAGGTTTTCATGACACTCTTTCTCTAGTACCTCCTTCCAAATTTGTTAGTGTTCTGTAGCTCAGCCTGCTGGGAGTCTGCTGAAATGGATATTTTTATTTCAATTATATTTGACTTAAGTTGTTTCATATCAGTAACATCCTTCTAGGGAAAAGGAGTGGTAGTGGCACAGTGGGAATTCTCTGTGAGTGAATAAGACTGTACAGGCTGGCCTCTGTCCCAGGAGGGGCCTTCTCACCATGTCTGCCCACAGAACACTGGGCTGTGGGTTTCTCAGCAAGCCTTCTCCCTTGTTTCCACTTAGTAAGGAGAAAACGTGGGTAACAGATCTCTGCTAATGATAGAGATGTTGCTTTAGAGCCTATCTTCTACTTGTAGAGACTGTTCTGATAGTTACTATTTATTAGGGTTATTGTGTGCCTGAAACCGTTCCTTAATTATCTTTTTCATTGACTGTTTATGTATTTTTGAGACAGAGCATGAGTGGGGGAGGGGCAGAGAGAGAGGGGGACAGAGGATCTGAAGTGGAGTTCCGGGTTGACAGCAGCGAGCCTCATGTGGGATTCAAACTCATAAACCATGAGATCATGGCCTGAGCTGAAGTCTGACACTCAACTGACTGAGCCACCCAAGTGCCCCTATTCCTTAATTATCTTATTTAATCATCATAATAAAAACAATATCCAACATTTATTGACAACCCATGTACAAGACATTGTTCTAAGTTTTATACAAATTTTTTTTCACATGAAATTTTTAACATTGGGACCAAGTACCTGGTATGCTTTCTCTTTAACAGATTACGGAATCAAATTCAAGAGAGTTAAACAAGTTTACTGAGGACACTTACCTAGTATGTGGCAGAAGTAGAATTTGAATTGAGTTCAATGTACACCATTCATTCCATTGTATGAGACCTCTAATTGCAAGGCATGGAGATTTTCTTGTAATTCTCTGGCTTCTGGGATTGGGAAGCTATTCAGGGTCCAGGGCAACCTTGGGGCCCACATGATATCTTTTTTTTGTTTATTTCATGTTTATTTATTTTTGAGAGAGAGAAAGACAGAGCATGAGTGGGGGAGGCGCAGAGAGAGAGAGACAGACAGACAGACAGACAGACAGAATCTGAAACAGGCTCCAGGCTCTGATCTGTCAGCACAAAGCCTGACACAGAGCTTAAACTCAAGGACCGTGAGATCATGACCTGAACTGAAGTTGGACAACTAACTGACTGAGCCACCCAGGTGCCCCACATGATGTCTTTTTTAAGGAGTATTCGCTTTGCATGGGATTGCAGCACTCTCATCTTGGTCCCATCCAACCAATCTTCTCTGGAGTTGCTAGTCCAAAGGCAGTAGGTTGCTACTCTGCTTGGTCAATATCTATCACCTCTACTGGGCGGTGTCTTTAATGACAGGTCCTTTCATGATTTGCTGGCCAGCCATGGGAATCCAGCTTCTGGTTAAGGAGCCAGTGATGCTTCAGTGTCACCAGCTCTGCACAAGATCTGGGCTAGCTCTACTTCTCTGAGCCAAGGGCTGTGGGCTGGGAAGTTCTAACTAGATGGGACATTGGCCATAATAGACCCTGGTCTGGTCAGGACAGCTTCTATGTCTTCTATGAGTCACCAAGGAGAAAGGGTATCCATATAGTTTGTCATGCTCAAAACAAAAGAATCTTCACTGTTACAGTGGATACATTGCTACCCCAATTGAAAATATGTTTTCGTCAAGTATCAGATAGAAGCATAAGTGATGTAGTCCTCAGATCAATCTGGATTTATAACCTTTATATCTGGGCTAAATTCCCATGAAGTATGCTGTGAATCATAGAAGAACCTTTCTTTAGCAACTCTGTCTAGCATCATTAGTTCTAAGACTAAGACCCAAATTAGTCATTTGTTAAAGTCAAACAAATCTGAATCAGATTTTGTGTAAACAGCAGGTAAACCAATGCAGAAGACTAAGTGGTCAAATTGAAACACAGATTGCAGTTGGTCCCACATACGCCTCCTGGACAGATGGCAGAGCTCCCTGCTGTAGAGCCTGCTTGGAGGCCAGTAGGTGGAGGTTTTCAGGTGGCAGCAGCAGCTGCCCAGGTCAGAAGCTTGAGAGGGAGCCTGAGACTGAGGGCCTGAGTTCTAGGCCACTTTGAATCATGGGTTTCCTTGGTCTCTTTTCACTCAGGTTCCTAAAGTTTCCAGGGAGTAGCATTGTGGTAGCAAAACTGTAAACTTTTACCAGGGCACTTAATGGATTTGCAGTTGATCTAGGAGAAAGATACAATTTCTGAAACCTGTGCTAAGGGGCACAGAACACACTTTTCAACTAGATACCAAGCCTCTTTCCTCTTTGATTCAGTAAAAGAAAAAAAATGAATTCTTAATGTTGCTTCCTCCCCAACCCTCACCATTCTGCAAGCTTCTCAGGTACCCAGCCATGCTTTTTCCAACAAAACAAATATTCTCTTGAAATTATAGAATGAACTCCTTATTAATTTCAAATGATTATAATATGATAAATGATAATATAGATACAGGTTTTAAATTGCCTTCTCTGCTCTTCTAAATAACACTCAAGTGGTCTTTTTTTTTTCTTTTTAAATGTCCAGTCTTCCTTCCTTTCTAAAATACGAAGTTCACATTCAACTCAGAGAGGGAGAGATTTCAGATGCCCACATAGGCCCTCTGCATCCCCTATTATGGTCTTCTTTACCTGAATGAGCTGAATTCCCCCTGATTCCTGTCTTGCCTCATTTGTGGAGAGGCAAGTGGTTCTTAACCCTGGCTGCACATTAGAATCTCCAGGGGGCGCTTAAAGAATGCCGATCTGTAGTTCTCTCCTAAAAGGTTTGGATTTAATTGCCTGGGGTGGGGTTTAGGGCTCAATATTCTTAAAATGCATCCCAGGAAGTTTTAGTGTGGGCTCAATGGACTTTCGGGTCTCTTTTAGCTGTGTGAATCTGCAGGTCTACAAGACGTTCATAGTCCATCCATGGTAGTTGGAAGATGTAGCAACTATTTTTTTTTTATGGGGATAAACCCTTTTTCATTAGAACCTTATAGGTACATTTAAATGTGGAGATGCAGAATGGTTTCTGAAAAGTGCCATAACTCCCAAGAAATAGAAAATGTTTTTCTAGATATCTGTCATATTACCAGGGGATTTCCATTCTGAGGCTTGTTCATTTATAACCTATTTTACCAAGTGGACAACTTGTACAAAGGACGTGAGATAGATTTATCTGAGTTAAAGAAACAACAATGTGATTAATCATGGTGTTCCTTGCTGCCAACTTTCTCCCCCAACAACACAGTGATAGATCTGCTGGAGGGGATAACAGAAGTCTGACTGGCCCCAAATTTTCCTCTGCTCAAAGAGAGACTTTATGCATCTGATAGGGAATTAAGTTCATGGGAAGAGGGACATGGACATGTATTTGGGGCTTAGTGAAATATTAGATAATGCTTTTCTCCTATACACTTAAAACTTTACTTATCAGAGAATACCAAATAGCAACTTAACTTTGATTTTTCTGTTTTATTAAAACAGTGACAATTAAAGAGAGAACATTACCCTAATTAAGTAATTGAATAAAATGGAGAACAGATGCACTCTGGGTGCTGTGGACAGCCATCCTCATTTACAATGGTGAGCACAGCAAAGCCATCTGGACCTTTTTTGTATTCTTTCATCCAAATTGGTTTTTGTTTTTGAGATGTCATTCCAAGAATTTCCATACCATTAAGGCTACTGTTCCAATAGGACAAGGATAGAATAGAGAATAGTGTTCACAGTATGATTGATGAAATCTTAGATTAGATTTCTTAGAAATCTCCTACCTGCCCAGAAGGACCAAAAGGCCTTGCTTTGCCCTTTTCTCTATTAATGGGTCATTACCTGATTAAACGCTGGCTTGATATTAGTGTATCTTTTATATGTATCATCCAACGAGATTCACTGTAAAAATCTAAATTTCCCATATGCCTGATTGCCCAAAAGCAGAAATGGGACAGATTAGTGAGCTAGCCAGCATGAATTCTCTCACTTTGAGGCCTACTCTGATGTTGAGAATGGTACCATCTGCTACAATACCAGGATCAACTTCCTTCTTTTGAAAGGAGATGTGTGGTATCTAATTATTTGGCGTTAAACTCTTATTACTGGTCTGATGGGATATGGCTTTTTTTTTCTGAGTATGGAGTAAATCAGAAAGAATTTTTCAGTCTTCTTCCCCAAGGCACACCATGGCCATCAGATGCTTTTTTTTTTCTTGGATTAGTTTTTTTTTTCTTTCCTTAAGAAAACATATTTCTCCTTACCCTTGAATTTCTTTTGCACAGGCGCCTATGTTGAGCAAGTGAGAAGCCATTTAAGTACTCTACTTACTCAAAGAAGAGCCTCAGCCTGTTCTAATTCGGTAGTGTGTCAGGAAATCTGACACCAAGAACAGAACGTCTCATACTAGACCAACCAGAGCTACACTAAATTTTGTTAGACCTCAGAATTTGGACTCAAGGCTGTGCACATCAATATTTACTCCAGATATGTATCTGAGTGCTGGAATTTGCTGGAACCCAAGTGGACTGTGTGCATATGTGTGTGTGTGTATGGGGGAGTGGTGGTGGCTGGACAGATATTCCACATCTTGTTCCTCCACACTTCCAAGAAAGTAGAATTATCTAAAATACTCAGAAGAAGAGATACCTTAGAAAACAATTTTTAATCCAGAAACTGGAAGGATATTTTACAAACTCCCTGCTACATGCATTGAATGAAATATAAGATGACCCATTCTTATTTTAAGGAATAAGCAGCTACAAAGTGAAAGCAAATTGAAATGAAGGTAGAGATAAAAAAAAAGGGAATTGGCTTACATAAAAAATTTAAGGAAATCAAAATGCAATATTGGAATAAATATCTACAATGGAAGGAAAAAAAAGAAGTGAAATGTTAAAAAAAATCAAAGTTGAACTTGAAATAATTTCTTCAAATTCAGAGGAAAGGACAAAATAAAAACATGAATAAAAAGATAATAGATATGCAGGTGAGAAAGTGGATGTTCAACCCTAGAAAAAGAGTGACTCCAAAAGAGTCATTCCAGAATAGTAGAGACAATAATAAAAGTGTATTAGGCATATCAATTTATGGAGCTGAAAAGAATACCTGTTTGTAAATTGAAAAGGCTGGCCATGTTCTAGGTAAAATTTTAAATAATGATTAATTTTTAACTCTGTGACCTTGGGCACATTTCTTAATTTCTCTGTGCCTCAGCTGCCTGATTAATAAAATAGAGGCAATGCTAGTATTTGCCTTGAAGGGTTGTTGCAGGTTTTAAATAAATGTCTGTGACTATTTTGAATGGTGACTAAAGCACAGAAAGCAGTATGGATGTTTTAAATAAACAATAAGGCACACGTGTATATTATAGACACACTTTTTTGAACCAGTAGCTCAACATCAAGTGGTTCTCCATGCCTGGGTTGTTCTAACTTGCACCTTTGCACTCGTAACCAGGTTTCTACTCCTTTCCAGGTCCATCTTGCCTCATTCCCTTTGCTCTTGCTCTCTGCTTGGTACTTCTGTTCTTCTGGTCTTTCTTTAGCTTGTTGCCCACCCATAATTCCTTCCATGTCATGCAGAAATGGATCTCGGAAAGCATTATTGGGATGCAGCCATCTGCTGCCAGTCCTTCTTAAAGTTATCCCTTGATTAGACTCTTCATAGCACTTTTGTAAGTCTCCATTACATTTGAGAGTAGCCACTTCTGCTTGTGTCCTGTCATACTGCCCAGGTCACTCCTGCCCAGGTCTAGATCCTGGTTTGATCCCACCTTCCTGTGAGAGCCCAGCTTATACCGTTGAGACTTCTGCAGATAACTTCTTAGACCGATTATCCATGAGAAGGGTATTAGGACCAAATAGGAAGGCTCTTACATAGCCTTGCTGAAGGGAATGGTCACATAATAAGCTTTCCCTGGGATGACCTCACTTTTGTGTAACGCCAGAATCCAAGTACTAGTTGGGAAATGCTTCACATCTCTTGGAACACTCTGGATTGAAGGCACAACTTCAGAGAAATATCTGCATGTTTTCATACATTTGTTTAAACCAAACTGGTTTCTTTATGTGTAAGGGATAAATAGAAGTTAAAAACCAAAACCAAAGATTGAATGTTATACAAAACAAATTGACTTATGCAGGGTTGCATGGCTTTCAGCTTTTTAATTAGCTGGCTATACAATCTGAGAATCATTAGCAGCATGGGGATTGTAAGACATACTATTTATGCTTAACATTTAATTATGCGTAACCTTAAAGCAGGTGATTCTGCTGCTTCCCCCACCCGCCAGGAGTTCAAGGATAGCTTTGGGTAGACAAAAGTTTAGAGGAATTATGAGATATACTATCAGATAAATTATGGCTTGCCCTTGGCACAGTTCAGCAATGATGTAACTGTGGAAAGCTTTAGCCCAGAGTAAGTTGATGGAAATGTATTTTAGACTTACAGAGTTTGGGGTATTGTGGGTCTTCAATTCAATATATATTTTAGATAGTAGTCATGATTAATCATGAGCTCAATGACATTTGAACCTTAATAAAATAAAGCACAGAATAATGCTACATCAATGTATTTCCTGATGTTGAAGGAATATGTGCTTTGAAATCAGAAGATCTGGGCGTAAAGTTCAGGTTTGTTACCTACCTGTTGTATAACTTCAGGCAGGTTGCTTAACTGCTTTGTCAGGGGTTCTTCAATTATAAAATTGAAGCATATCTCTCAATTGGGAGAATTCACTGTAAACATGTACCTATATGCCACATGTATGCCCAGACTTGGTAGATACTCAAGAAATGCCTGCCTTTTCTCTGGGGAGTTAGAGCACAGAAAGTATAGGCTAAGATTGTGGCTCCTCATGAAAATCCCATCTCCCGAGGCCAGCAGTACTAAAGGACCACCCATTGCCAGCCCCGGCATTTAAATGAGAAGTTAATGGAAACCAAGTCATGTGTTCTTAAACGTCAGAATGTACAAGTTCCCCAAGTTGCCTTGAAAAATTCTGAGACCAGCTTCCATCTCAGAAGGATTCTGTCTCTCCCCAGGAAGGTTTCCCAAACCACCTCAGTATGAGGGAATCGTTTCTTCCCTCAGGAGTCATTCTAGTGGGCACTTTACGGAGCCCCTGGAAGGCTCTTACGCTGCTTTTAGTGTGTGTGTGGAAGACTCAGCCATTTAAGTTGCTTGAAAGCTCCTACGTGTCTGGGACCACAGGCTATATTTTCTCTGTATAGCACCTAGTGGGAGAAGAGCTGAGGGGGAAGGGAGGGGGCAAGAGGCAGTTTCCGGACAGGTTGAGACACTCTAGAGACAGTCTGCTCTCCTTGGGGATATTTCCCAGGACTAGTACCGTTTGTTTTAGTTTGCATGATGCATCTTAGACGAATGGCCACACACTAACCTCTGCATCAACCTCTCCCGGTGAAGTTTTTTTAAAATATCAAATGACTTTTCCATTTTGTTGGGAACGTTCCCGTTCTATGAAAAGCTGACTTTTTTTTGCACATATTTTTGCACACCAACCATTCTAATAAAACCTACAAGTGATTACTACTACAGTGAATTATCTCTGAGCTCCACTAGCTCCTTATTGGTGGAGCTTTAACAGTTCTTTTTCTTTTTAGCTACTGAGTAAAATAGTGTAACAGGCATTGCATGAGAAGGTGTAAAGGCACTTAGAATAGAATGTTGCTTGGCACACAGTAAGCACAAAATACCTTCCTGGAGAAAGGGTTACCTTCCAGGTAGCTCAGGATTGAGAGGTATGTATGGAGGGTTGCACGGGAGGACATTCAGGGAGAGGACATGATGAAGTGTGAATGCCAGGGTACATGTACAACCTTGCATGCAGTTCCTTATTGGCTGGAGCAGAGTGTGCATGAAGACAGAGAGGCAGCGTGAAAGATGATACTGGAGACGTGGATAGTGGCCAAGTCACAGATGGTGCTGCATGCCATGCTAGGGGGTTTGGCCTGTGTCATGAAAATGCCAGAGAACCACAGAACAATATTGTTTAGGGCACTGATGTAGCCATTCATGGCCCCCCAAAGGTCATCACGACATGGACTTTGTCTCCTCACTTGCTCTCCTGCCCATCTCTCACTTTCTCTCCTGCCCTTCTGTGAAAGGATTAGGCTTTTGATTTAATTATCTTGACTATACCTACCTTATCATATCTTGTGCCTTTGAGTTCATCTCTACAAATTCATGCAAAGCTTAATATAAGTTATACAATGTGCTTATTTTTTTTTAAAGCAAAACCATGAGGCACTAAAGAAATTTATGAGAGAAGGCAGTTGGGCTATCCCTCCAAATCATGAAGAGCATGCATTCATTCTAGTTTGCTGCTGGGTGCTTCACTGGGAGTTAGAGAAGAACTGCTATAGGCCACAGGGAGCCACTCAAGGTTCTTGAGCAGGGGGAGTGGCATAATCTGCAATACAGGAAATGGTTTAGCACCAGAGAAGCATACATCTTCTCCAGAATAAAAGTATTATGGGAGAACAATTCTAGATGATAGTTAATGTCATAACAAGATACGTGGTATAGAAATAAATGCTATCAGAGCTCTAAAGATAGAGAAGTGTCTGTGGTCTGGAGGACTGGAGGGCTTGCTCGCAGGAGTCAGGTCATTTGTTGGACTAGAAAAGACAGAAGGAAGGGCACCTGGGTAGCTCAGTTGGTTAAGCGTCTGACTCTTGATTTTAGGCTCAGGTCATGATCTCACGGAGTTTGAGCCCTGCATCAGACTGTATGCTGACCGCATGGAGCATGTTTGGGATTCTCTCTCTCTCTCTCTCTCTCTCTCTCCCCCCTTCCCTGCTCATGCTCTCTCTCTCTCTCTTAAACGTTAAAAAAAGAAAAGAAAAGAAAAGAAAAGAAAAGAAAAGAAAAGAAAAGACAGAAGGATTTGGGATGGCAAAGAGAACAAATGGAGCATATGCAAGGAACATAGTGCCCTGTGAGTGACTGAGTGAATGAGTGAGTGAGTGTGTGTGTGTGTGTGTGTGTGTGTGTGTGTGTGTGTGTTTTGAATGAAGTTCAATAAGAAGACAGGAATCTACCAGGGCGCCTGGGTGGCTCAGTCGGTTAAGCATCTGACTTCAGCTCAGGTCACGATCTCGCGGTCCGTGAGTTCGAGCCCCGCGTCGGGCTCTGGGCTGATGGCTCAGAGCCTGGAGCCTTCTTCGGATTCTGTGTCTCCCTCTCTCTCTGCCCCCCCCTTCCCCCCCGTTCGTGCTGTGTCTCTCTCTGTCTCAAAAATAAATAAACGTTAAAAAAAAAAAAAAAAAAAAGAAGACAGGAATCTACCAAGGGGAGCCTGGGTGGCTCAGTTGGTTAAGCATACAACTTCAGCTCAGGTTATGATCTCATGGTCTGTGAGTTCGAGCCCCATGTCGGGCGCTGTGCTGACAGCTCGGAGCCTGGATCCTGCTTCGGATTCTGTGTCTCCCTCTCTCTCTGCCCCTCCGCCACTCACGTTCTGTCTCTATCAAAAAATGAATAAACGTTAAAAAAAATTTTAAGAAGACAGGAATCTACTTGACTTCATAAGTTGACTCAGAAAGAACATTCTTTCTGTTTACATTTAAATGTGTTTAAGGGGTAGATCAAGAGAAGAAAGGGGGTTTGGAGATATTAAGTCTCAGGGAGGAGAGAAAGAAGGAAAGGAACACAGAGACAGAGAGAGCCAGAAACAGAGAGAAACACAGATAGGAAATGAGGAGAAAGAAGAGTAGGGGCAAACCAAAATTATAGGAAATAGCATTTTTCATTTCTAATTCTTTTGTGTGGGTTTAGACAGCTTGGAATCAGCAGTAATGAGAGCTTTTCTCTAAAAGGGGATGAGGAATGAAGTTTCACAATGAGAGGTAGGAGCATTTGGGATAAACAAGAATATCCAGCAAAGCGACAGGAAATGGAGGTTTTTCAGCCAGACCTATGAACTAGTTCAGTGGACTATGAAGTGTGCTTTAAGGGAAAGATAAAAATGAAGTATTAAACTTCCCATCAAGGTTTAAGGTATTTTCATTTGGGCTTTATTTTCAAAGCGCACAGAGAATTCAGCTCTCTCAATTTATCACCCTACTCAGGCTTCTCATGTGTGCATCACATTTTGACAAAGTACTCGAAACTCCAGTGACAGGTTTAATGGAAAGAAAGGGGCAGTTATACCATCCTGTGGGTTTAGCACAGGGCTATAGAAATGGTATTCGGGGAGGCCAAAGGTGGAATGTCTCCCCCTGCCGCCCTGGAGGACAGTATCAGTCCTTCATGAAGGCTGGCTGACTTCTGCTAGTCCGGCAAATCTGAGCACCGTCAGCATCTATTCTGGAATGAATTTCCAGACACTCCTCCCTCCCCGCCACAGGTGGGCAAAGGGCAGCCCTTCCTGTGACATTCTGCACAGCCCTCGCAACACCAATGAAGTTCTCTGTGTGAATGTTTTCTTCACTGGATTTCACGTTCTTTCAGTCAGGGGAGTTCTTACTCATCCTTGGAGACCTAGCACGGGGGATACTCAATAAATGTATGTGGAAAGAAATTTGTCAGAGGGAGCTCATGGAGTTCAAACTGAATTATTACAATGGGAGTAGGATTTTATATCCCCTTTTATAACTGGTCCCCTTGAAGTGATCGTATCTCTACTCAAAGACTGTTAGCTCTGTTATAACCTCTGATTTCAGAATCAACCTTGAGAGAAAACTTGAATAATATGTACCTGTTAGCTTGTGAGAGCTGCTACCTAACCCTGTGAGAAGCAACATACTCATTCCAGCTCTGTGATCTTGGCAGCCCATTCATCTCTCTCTGGTTTAGCTTTATAATTTATTAAGTGAGCAGTATAATGCCATTCTTCTAAAAAGTTATTTTATGGGGATTGCATGCAACCATACCTGGAAATACAAAGTGCTCCATACACATTGTCTTCAATCCTGCTCTTTCAAAGTACTCAGTTGCTGAGAGTGTAACTCTCCTCATTTCCCCTTACTGGAATTGACAGCTTCCCAATCGGGAAAAGTATGAACACCATTGCCCTGGTCAGACTGTTCAACTTTCATGTCAGTTTCTTCTTATGTCAACAATCAAAACTTTTTCTCTGTGTTAGTTTCCACCTAAAGTTAACTCCTGAATTAGATGAGAGCAAGAGTTCTCCTTATGTATTGCTGCATAACAAACTACCTGAAACTTAATTACTTTATGCAAACATCTTCTTTGGCTTATGACTCTGGTGTAGGAATGCTAGATAGAAATGCTTCTTTTGGAAGTCTCTGATCTACAAGGCATTAGCTGGGATGGCTGGAGCTAGAAGATCTACTTCCAGGATGGCTTCTTCACTCATACTTTTAGCACCGCAGTGTTCCCTGGCATCTCTCTCTCCACCTGGCATCTTTAGGTTGCTTCCAGATGGCTTGAGTTTCTTTCAGCATGGTAGTCTCAGGGCAGCCAAAATACTTATAAGAAGGCTAACTTCATCTAGAATGAGCATTTCAGGAGTGATTGTTCCCAGAGACCAAGGCAGAAGCTTCAAGGCCTTATGTGAACAGGCTTCAAAAGTTACATAGTATCATTCTTGGTACATTCTATTGGTTATACAGGGCTGGATAAAATTCACTGTGAGAAGAAACTACAAAAGGAAGTGAGTACAAGGAGGTGCAATTCACTGGGGGAGTCATTTTGAAGAACAGTTATCACAGCAGTTGATTGAGCATTATGTTCTTTTCCTTTCCTTTCCTGTGGTCCCCTCCCCTCCCCTCCCTTGCCTTTATCTCTCCTCCCCTCCTATCTCTTGACTTACTGAAATTTGCCAGGTTGCATTCTCAGTGCTCACCGACCCAGGTAAATGCTATGCAAAGAGAGCATATGGAGCTCTCTGGCATGATAGGTATGGAAAAGGTGAATGGCCAACTATCTCCTTTTCCCAATGTATGTTGGAGGTTTCATCTCAGTTTTAAGTGGGGTGAATGTCCATGAGCACACTCCCCATGAGTATGGCTTGCAGTGAGCTCACATGAAAGCAGAAAATCCTCAATGGAAAAGAACAATTAATAGGTGAGGTGCATGGCATTTTCCTTAGACCTCTTAAGACACTAGCAACAAATTGAAATGGTAATTCATTAACATAAATCAAAGAAAAGCAGAGGACAGATAGTAGGATTAACGTACATGGTAGGAGGAAGAATTATACATTAAAGAGGTAGTGAGAAATGACCATACATTGCCATTGGCTTGAGGCAGAGAAAAGTAATTCTACATTTTATTGTGGCCCTTCAATTATCCAATATTGGTGCTAAGAAATATTTGCCAGCTCTCAACTTGTAAATGTTCAGTTGTGTCAGATTATAATATGGTCTATACTAATTAAATTTGGAATAGACCAGTCTGTATCTAGACTCTCCACAAGTCTTCTGACTACTCCAGCTCTCCCTTATCCACATTCTTACATTGTTTTGACTGCATAGACTGTTACCCCACATAGTTTTATATGATTAACTTTGATTACCTCACTGGATTATGTTTTGAGGCTTCAGATAAGCATTTCTCTTTCACTATATTTTCCCCTACTCCCTACCCTTACTTAACGCGGGAGTGCATGTGCACGCGCATGCACAAGCACACACACATACACCCCACACATACACACACATGCACACAAATACATACTATCTTCTGCCCAGTGCAGGCCCACTCAGTAAACACTGAAGAAAAGAACTAGGTTCCCATATGCTCAAATTTTCACTGCAGAAGCAATCCGTAGCTGTTACTATTTCATTTATAATGCCTATCTAACTTCAGATGTTATCACCAGGGGTATCTTGCCCTGTTTGCTACGAACTCTGTTGATGGTTGTAGTTTTTCTTAGATTAACATTTCCCAAAGTGATTTCTTCAAAATGTAACTTTGAGATATATACATGCTGTACTGGAAGATCTACAATTCATATTAGCATCTTGCTATGAGAAGACCTACAGAGGAAGCCATTTATTTAACTAAATATTTTCTAAATTATTTCTCAGCATAGAGCACTTTTTAAAGAAAAGATAGCAGCACCTATTTATTTTCCAGATAAATGGTGTTTTCTGGAATGTATTTTGGTAAACAGTGTCCTATACATCCCAGCTTTTATTCTCTGTCTTCTTTGGTCCTCTGCAGGCCCAAGGCTTAACTTTTTGCTTTTGAGTAGACAGACGCTTTGAGAGCCCAAGGGAAGATGACTCTTTGGGTGAAGTAACTTAGCATTGTTTGGGACTAGAAAGGGCCCTGAGAATACCATACCAAATATTTCATTTTAGAATTGAGGAAGTAGATGCAGATGAATAGAAGTCCACTGAACCCATAAATGTCAAAACTGGAACTAACATCCAACTCTCTGAGTTCCAAGGCAAGAATAGTTCTCCCTTCTATTTTTTCCTCCTTTTACATAGAACTTTCCTAGAAAGACAGCATTTGGGCCCTGCTGGTTTCATTGAAAATAAGCAGGCCCCAAAACTGGTACAAAGGATCATGATTTGCACAGAATATAATTAGTGATTTTGAGGATTTCAATGCATGCCCTGGATATGGAGCAGATTAGCAATTGGAGCCCACGCTTTTTGGTAGAGGATGGGTGCTGCCTCTAAAACTCCAAAGAATAGGGGCACCTGGGTGGTTCAGTCAGTTAAGCATCCGGCTTCAGCTCAGGTCATGATCTCATGGCTCGTGGGTTTGAGCCGTGTCGCGCTCTGTGCTGACAGCTCAGAGCCTGAAGCCTGCTTCCGATTCTGTGTCTCCTTCTCTCTGCCCCTTCCCCGCTTGTGCCCTGTGTGTGTCTCTCTCAAAAATAAATAAACATTAAATTAAAAAAAAACTCCGAAGAATACAGTGTATTAACTTCTCCACCTCTCACCTTGAAATAAAGGCTTCTGGCTTCCATGGGCTAGGCAAGGCAGGGATGGAACAACTGGATTTTCTTTTCTTTTTTTATATGTGTAATTTTTTGTCAAATTGGTTTCCATACAACACCCAGTGCTCATCCCAACAGGTGCCCTCCTCAGTGTCCATCACCCATTTTCTCCTCTTCCCCACCCCCCATCAATCCTCAGTTTGTTCTCAGTATTTAAGAGTCTCTTATGGTTTGCCTCTTTCCCTCTCTGTAACTTTTTTTTTCTCCCATCCCCTCCCCCCTGGTCTTCTGTTAAGTTTCTCAGGATCCACATACGAGTGAAAACACATGATATCTGTCTTTCTCCACCTGACTTATTTCACTTAGCATAACACTCTCTAGTTCCATCCACGTTGCTACAAATGGCCAGATTTCATTCTTTCTCATTGCCAAGTAGTATTCCATTGTATATACAAACCATGTCTTCTTTATCCATTCATCAGTTGATGGACATTTAGGCTCTTTCCATAATTTGGCTATTGTTGAAAGTGCTGCTATAAACATTGGGGTACAAGTGCCCCTATGCATCAGCACTCCTGTATCCCTTGGGCAAATTCCTAGCAGTGCTATTGCTGGCTCATAGGGTAGATCTATTTTTAATTTTTTGAGGAACCTCCACACTGTTTTCCAGAGCAGCTGTACCAGTTTGCATTCCCACCACCAGTGCAAGAGGGTTCCCCTTTCTCCACATCCTCTCTAGTATCTATAGTCTCCCAATTTGTTCATTTTAGCTACTCTGACTGGCATGAGGTACTATGTCACTGGAAACCCTTCTGGGAGATACGATTTGTGGGAATGCTACCTGGTGGTAAATAATGGTGTGGGGAGTAGTTAAACATGACTACATTTCACCATGGTCCCCAAAGGCCTAGATCAAATTCCCAAGGGATGTGCAAGTCCCAGAGGGATCAGCTGTGCTTGAGAAAACAGCTTTTACCTCACAGGGACAAGCTGGTTACTTCCTTTGGGGTGGCCTGGTGCAGGTGGGTTTGTGCTAGTAAACTTAATTTGTTTGTTGGATGCTCTGTGGTGAAGATAAGGTTAGAGGAAAGTGAGATGAAGGAAGTAACTAGAGCCACCTGTAAATTATTGGATAAAAGACCTTTCCAACACCCTGAGGTCTGGTCGGAGCATCAAACCCAGGTAGAATTCTATGGAGAAGTTTTCAAGTTGGCAAGAAAGACAGTGGGAAGGGAAGACTCTGGTGTGGTCTCCTAAACTCCTGTTAAATAGTTACCTGCATGAGGCCTTGCGACTCTGAGGTCATTCAGTGACTCCTGAGAGACAGTTCTGTGTGGATTGACTATAAATCACAAATTATTTCAATCCTGAGAAGATGAGGACAATGAGCAAACCGTGCACAAGTTTCCAGTGTCCTACTGTTCAATTTAGTGGGGAGAAGGGGATGGGTCTGAATCTACAAACCTTCCACGTCTACACATGTCCCTTAGGCCATAAGAGGCCAGTCACTAAGGGGCTTTAAGACTTTGAGCACATGGAATTCTCTGGAAGATTATCCTGTGTCTACCATATAGTTTCCCTGACTCTGGGTATGCACAACAATATTAGGGGCTGAATGCTCAGGCCTCTATGCTCCTCTACCTTATCCACCTGCACACACACATGCACACTCATGCATCTTTGTCTGGGCTAGGAAGGAGCAGCCCAGGGTTCCCTTAGCCTTCGATCTCTCCTCTACACCCTCAGAGAGGTGGGTCCAGGACTCAGAGTGAGAGAATCCGATCCCTGTGAAAGGAGGCAGAGGTGCTGCAGAACGTTAACCAGCCAGACTTTCTCTGTGTGGAAAACAGAACTGAGAGGAGACAGATGGGTCTGTGGTGCTGACCCTTCAGGACACTTCCCTCTCAACTGGGTAAGAGGGGTTGTGGGACCCCGGATACTCTGGCATATCTGTCATCAGGTGCTATGTTGTGTGGACTTGGGGGAATCCATGGAAGCCTGTGCAGTATGAACCTGGACAGATTTTTTTGTAGTGCAAGCACCTAACTTAAACTTCGATTGCTGAGGCATCCATTTCAAAGAGGCATCCACTGGGGGCACCTGGGTGGCTCAACTGGTTAAGTGTCTGACTTCGGCTCAGGTCATGATCTTGCGGTTTGTGAGTTTGAGCCCCACACTGGGCTCTGTGCTGACAGCTCAGAGCATGGAGCCTGCTTCGGATTCTGTGTCTCCCTCTTTTTCTGATCCTCTCCCACTCACACTCTGTCTCTCTCTTTCTCTCAAAAATAAATAAACACTAAAAAAATAAAAAAAAATCAAAGAGGCATCCATTTAAAAGACACCTATCTGAAATAAACACACTGACATCTGGGGGACTAGGTGAAGGGCCGGGTCACAGGCCCCCCACCCAGGTTCCTTTGTTTTAGAGATCTTGGTAACTGACCATTTGCCGCCCCCCTCCTGGCCTCTTCCCACACTTTACATTCCCATTCTTATGTTTTAAATTCACCAAGAAAGAATGAGCCTGCAAAACCTTAGGCCTCCACCCTGGACTCAGTAAAAGCAGAGCTCTGGCCTGTATGCACACGCTCTCACTCTCAATGACCTTGTTGTGTGGCCCCAGGTGTACTGTGCTATTTCCAGACCTGTAAGTAATAAGCCTCTATTTTTCAAAGTTTCCTTATGGTTGCTGCTGAAGGGCATCTTGCAGTAATAATAAGAACCACAGGGATTGGTCCAGTTGTAATATTGTCTTGGAAAGGGGAGATGTTTGTGGGAAGCTCAGTGGGGCCAGGTAAGTACCCCAGGCATTTCTAACCAATGGTATTACTACTGACCAGCTGAGAACTGTGTAAAAACAGCCAGAGGATGGAGAGTGGGTCTCCTGAAGGTGCCAGTTATTGACAGAGCCTTCCCAGGATTGTTCCATGCCAGGGAGCAATGACCGGACCCTGGCCTCTCTCAGCTTCCTCCAAACTGCAGGGATCCTAAAGAAACCAGCAAAAGAATTTTAAATATGTGCTAAAAAGTGTTGCAAATGCCAAGGCAGCCCTAGCAAGTAGAAAGGCAGAGCACAGGCCTGGGGATGGGAAGGAAAACTGCATGCTGGTGAGGCTGAGTGGTGAGAACCCAGCCATTGCTGATATTCAAGTATTGTGGGTTTAACTTCTGGTACAGGCAGAAAGGTTCCTCGTAGCTGAAAATGTGGACTTGCCTTTTCTACTCAGGGATGGGTATCCTGTGCCTCATTTGGTCTCACTCTTCCTCTGCTGTCTTTCCAGGGCTGATGCCCAAACCTAGATTCTTATAGGGCTAGATTGAAGCCACACAGCTGTCCGTTGTAAGTCTAGGTCGCATCTTGGATTTTTTTTTCTGTCCATGTGTTCCTCCATCCGTGCACTGAAGGCACAAGGACTCCATACCACACTGTGCAAAGACACAATCTGGACACACCTTCTAAGATGTCACTTCTTCTACCATATGCCCTTGTTATGGTAGGTGCCTTGTCTGGAACCTCAGAGTTGGAAGACACTTCAGAGGTTAGATGGTTTTTCCACCCAATACAGGAAACACATTGAAAGAAGTTTAAAAGAAGGGAGGAGGTTGGAAGAAGGCAAGTAGAATGTGTTGAGATAAGAGCTGCTGTTAGCATCACTATTCTTTTTATTACTATGTGCCCCACATAGGCATCTTGCTTGCCGGATGATAAAAACCTAGAAATTGAGACTACAAGAGATGAAGTAATTTTCCCAAGGCCACAGAGTGAGTAGGTAGGTGACAGAGCTAGGGCTCAAACCAACCTCTCTCTGGCTCTCAAATCTATGTTCTTTTGGCCACGCTATATGATCTCTGAAGGCAATACTGATTTTCCTCTTGGATTTTCTTTTGTTCTATTAAACTAATATCTTGGTGGGAAATGGTTCTCCCCTATTTATTGGACCTTTTGACTTAAGGGAGACTGTGTGCCCTGGAGCCTGGAAATTTCTGTGCCCTTCATGGTGAGCCATAGCAACCCTGAAAATGTCCTCTCGATCACCTACAAGGGATGATCAAGCAGGCTAAAGGAGTGGAAGGCATGAGTAAATATCACTTTTTCCTGTGAACAGAGAAGGAAATATTTACAGTTCTATTCGTAAAATATTTACCAGGCTCTTACGTAATTTGTTGATAACAAACAGATTTTAGTTAACTTGGAGGTGATGAGCAATCCTGTTAAACAGATGGGACCAATAACAAAATCCCGATTAGACAAATGTTTTCTGTAGCACAGCTCTGTACCATGTTAGATTTGCCACTGGAAGAACAATTCCAAATGGAGAAGTGGTCCCAAGGTGAAAATAGCTGTGGATTCTTTAATGTGTTTGTCTGTGTGTTCCCTTCTTTTTTTCTGTAGCAAAATTTCTCTCCCATTCCCAGTCAAGGGGCTGTTTTATAGGACTTGTATTCACTGTAAGCCCCACTGTCCAATTATTACAGCTGATTTTAGGGCTAAGGACTCTGACCTTGTTCCATTTGCTTTTCCCCATACAGTCCAGCCCAAATGCACACAGAATTTCATTATTGAATCCTCTGCAGCAAACTGTTTCCCTTTGCTCCTGGAGCTGGATTGGCTGATTTCCAATTTAGATTTTCTGAAAACTCCATATTGCCTGTTTTTCCCCCTCTGCATTGAGCAGGGTGGCGATTTTTTTTAAATGAAGAAAAGTTTTTTTAAAGGTAATGATTCCTAGGCATCCGCCTGGCAGTCTGTGCCTGCAATGCTCCAGCGCATCTCCCACGAGCCAGGCTTACATAACCTGTGCCAGCAGCATTGCATTTCTCTCCTTGGGAGAGCCTGTCGGGGTTGCTGTCACTTCCCGCAGAATTTACTTTTTTCAAGGTTCCCCACTTTCTCTTCCACCTCTTTACTTGGAAAGTGCAGGGTTCCCAGCAAAAGTGGACATCGATTTGATTCCAGATTCTGCCTGGTACCAGCTCTGTGGCCCTGAGGACATAACTGACACTTGCTAGTGGCAGCTTCCTTGTCTGTCAAGGCAGGGCTGCTGTGAATGGTCACAGAAGGGTGGGTAAGGTAAGATGTTAGCACACTGTCCACACCTGGTGGATGCTCAACAAATAGAGCCATTATTTTGAAAAGAAAATTTTTTTTAACATTCATTTATTTTTGAGAGACGGAGAGAGACAGAGCATGAGCAGGGGAGGGGGAGAAAGAGAGAGGGAGACTCAGAATTTGAAGCAGCCTCCAGGCTCTGAACTCTTTGTTAGCATAGAGCCTGATGCCAGGCTTGAATTCGCGGGGCTCAAGCTTGTGGGGCTCGAGCTCACGAACTGTGAGACCATGACCTGAGCTGAAGTCAGACTGAGCCACCCAGGCACCCCAGAGCCATTATTTTTCTTATCCAGTACGATGGTCTGCGTAGTGTTAAGACTTTGCTCTAAGTGGTTTTCTTTTAGCTTTGCTGCTTAAGGAAGGCTTTGTCCTTAAGACTTGGCCTCAGGTGGAGAAGGGTGTGGCAGTCAGGCCAAGCAAGACTCAGATTTTCACCTGTTACACGGAAGCATCACATGAAGTGATTCTTGTGGTCCTCTACAGCTCTTATGTTCTTTTTTGAAGATGCTTTTTTAAAAAGCTGCAATATTAATTACAAACTCTGTAGTAATTTTGAGGAGATCCCCTGCCCCTTACCTTTCTTATTCCATTTGGTGCTCCTAAACCCCCTTCAGGACAGATCCTTCCCTCAGTCACCAGATGAAACCTCTGTCCACCCTCTCCCCCTGAGCTAATTGCAGAGTTGGCATTCAAGTAGGTTGGCTTCAAAGTCCACTCTCTTTCTGCTAGTCCTTACTGCCTTTCTGCCTTTCTGCCTTTCTGGAAGGTCATCTTTGACTTTAATTCATTTGTCAACATTTGGGATCCAAGCTTTTCGAGGATTGGTCAGTAATGTATGAATATTCTAATGATATTTTAAATATACTCTCTGGGGCTACTGGGTGGCTTAGTCACTTAAACTAAGTGGTTAGGCATCAGATTTTGGCTCAGGTCATAATCTCACGGTTTGTGACTTTGAGCTCGCACCAGGCTCTGTGTTGATATCTCAGAGCCTGGAGCCTACTTTGGATTCTGTGTCTCCCTCTGTCTTTGCCCCTCCCCTGCTTACAGTCTGTCTCTCTCTCTCTCCCTCTCAAAAAAAGAAAATAAACATTAAAAGAAATATACTCTCTGTCATGACTGTAACAGGAGAAATGTCTGAGAGAAAGCTATCATGGAGAGAGCACATTGCCTCATCGAAACTACTAGTTTCAAGTGCTTTTGTAGGTGTTACTAGGGATTTCATGGTTCCGATTTCTGGGTAGCAGTTGGTGTTTGAATATAGTGTTGACTCCAGAATTGTCTGGCACGAAAGAGCATAGAAATGTCCTATGCAGGGATGCCATTAATTCAGTACCCATTGATTTGAAATCTGCAGTCATTCTTGTTCAATGTGTGGGGAACAGATTTGCTTACCAAATTAATAGCATGTAAAATTGTCAGGGTCTCTTTATCTATTCAAGGAAACTGGCTTTTCAAACTTGGAAATTATTTGTTGTGGTTGTTTTTGAAACAAAGCTCCTAACGAGCTTTATACAATTGTCTTGAGTTCTTTGAAATTTACCATAATTCAGCCTTCCTGTGTTTGGCCTTCTTTTTTCCCTAATTAGCTTATATTATTGAGACTTAGAAATACATTTTAATGTATTTTAAAATCTATAGGAAATCTACAGGACTTCAGGAGATGTTGTCTCATCGCGGCTTCTTATACCTTCTTCAGTCTTTCTAGCTCTCTGCTCCAGTCCCTCCAGGAAGAGATTGATAGCCTGGTTGCTCACTTCCTAAGAAATTGATTGGGACACATTTCCTTCTTGTTACTAGGAAAGATCAATGTGATTAAAAGACCGGAGTTCAAGTAGCACTTTCTCTTCATTCTGTCCTACATGGCAGGGTGGCAAAGTCAAAGGCCCCCTTTTTAGTTCTGCCATCTCTCTTTTTGTAAACACCTCTAAGCACATTGTCATTGTTTTGGCATTGGCCAGAGAATGGTAGAGTCCTGAGACATAAATGTATAATTAAGAAATGTGGGAGACCTCATGTAATCTTACAGGCTAAGCTTCATGCCTTGACCTGGCATTTCTAAATTGTTTGGGGCATATTAGATACTGATCTAGGATATATTTCTTCGTAGTTTTGCCACTTATTATATTTATGTGGTTATATTGTATTTTATAGAGAGTAGGGATAATTGCATGGTGGCTTATTACTGGCATATGCTATGAAATGCCCCCACCCTGATTGTTACAATCTATATAGATGTATCTGACATTGCGGGGTTTCTCAAGCTTCGAAAATACAAAACTTCAGAATTGTAAGAGACTTAGGAAAACTCTACTTACCAGTAGAAACAGTCTTCCTGTGGGGTGCCTGGGTAGCTCAGCTGGTTGGGCGTCCAACTTCCGCTCAGGTTATGATCTCACAGTCTGTGAGTTTGAGCCCCACATTGGGCTCTGTGCTGATAGCTCGGAGCCTGCTTTGATTCTGTGTTTCTCTCTTTGTCTGCTCCTCCCCTGCTTGAGCGCGCGCGCTCTCTCTCTCTCAAAAATAAATAAACATTTAAAAAATTTTAAAGAAGAAACAGTCTTCCTGCTGCCTCCTGACAAGTGCCTATTGGGCCTTTGCTTGGACTGTCCCAGTTGTAGGAAAATCATCATTCATAAGGCAACCTGTATACTTCCTGAGTGACTTTGAGAGGTGGAAATCTTCTTTCATATGCTGATATTGTCCTTTCCCTAATTTTCATCCTTAGGCTCTTTATAATAATTGGAAAGAATAGCTTAGGAAATGACAGAAATTGAGGCTGATCCATGGGAAATGACTGAAGGTACATAGTAGTTTCTGCATTTGACTCAACTCTAGGCTCTTCAGATCTGTCACAGAGCTTCCAAATTGCTCCCAGCATACTGATAATGTGACAGAAGTTTTGGAAAGTATACACTGGCACACAGGGGATCTGAACCAGCTTGTCTTTGGTAAGGCATTGCATACTTGCTCTGTGTCAGGCATCTATCAGCTTTCTGGGAGCTGGAGATACAGAAGGGAGTGAGACAGATAAAATCCCTGCCTGCGAGAAGTTTATATCCCAGTAGTAGAGAAATAGGCAATAAGCACGTATGCTAAGGTGTAAAGGACTAAGGTGATTTTAATTGCTCATAGGTTCTTTGAAGAAAATAAAATAGTTAATGCAATAAGCAGTGGTGGGAGTAAGCTCCAATGATGGTGAGGCCAGGCCTCTGAGGCGGTGACCAAGTGCTCCCATGCACGTGCAAAGCCTCAGAAATGGAAATGAATTCAGCATGTGTGAGGGACAGAAATCAAGCCAGGGTGCCTCCGGTGCGGTGAAGGAAGAGGAGAGCAGAAGGAGAAGAATTGAAGTAGGCTGGGACCAGATCATGGGGCCCCTCTAGGCATGACTGGCTGCATAATTTGTGGGGTCTGGTACAAAATGAAAACACAGGCCCCCTTTATGAAAAACTCTTAAAGATTTCAAGATGATGACAATAAAGAATTTGAGCAAGCATGGTCCCTTCTAATTGTGACTGCATCGGCCACATGTTATGAAGCAGGCCTAGCCTCTAGGCCACAGTGAGGAGGGTGGATTTGTGCTAATTGCTAGTGAAAGCAATTGAAATAGACGCAGGAGGAGGAGGGTCCAGAAATCATGTAACCCCGTTACTTAATTTCAGAGAAAGTCAGGCAATATGGCACAGAGAAGACAGTAAGTAACTAAATATCTTTGGTGTTAGGAGACTTGGATGCTTCCAGCCTCTTGCTTGTCCTATGGTTTTGTTTAAAAAAAATTTTTTTTTAATGTTTATTTATTTTTGAGAGAGACAGAGACAGAATGTGAGTGGGTTAGGGGCAGAGAGAGAGAGAGGGAGACACAGAATCCAAAGCAGGCTCCAGGCTCCGAGCTGTCAGCACAGAGCCCAATGCGGGGCTTGAACTCACAAGCTGTGAGATCATGACCTGAGCCGAAGTCGGACACTCAACTGACTGAGCCACCCAGGTGGGACTAGGGAGTCCTATGGTTTTGAACACAAGAAAGCCTCATATGTTCCCCCATTCCTACTCTCTTCAGCTTTAGTGACTTGAAAAAGCTAGATTCTGGAGCAGGGCCTTGGAATCTGCATTTTTAAAGATCTCTGTGTACTTCTTTTTTTAAGTTTATTTGAGAGAGAAAGAAAAAGTGTGAGTAGAGGAGGGGCAGAGAGAGAGAGAGAGAGAGAGAGAGAGAGAGAAGGAGACACAGAATCCGAAACAGGTTCCAAGCTCTGAGCTGTCAGAACAGAGCCCGACGTGGGGTTGGAACTGGAGAACGATGAGATCATGACGTAGGCTTAAGTCAGACGCTAAACCAACTGAGCCACTCCCGTGCCCCAAGATCTCTGTGTACTTCTAATGTGGGGTCAGATTTAGTGATGATAGCACTGAAGCATCTATGATAATACATATTTGTATGTGTAACATTCTTCTGCTTATCTGTTGACTTAACTCAAGTCTTTGACACATACCCCAGAATTATCAAGGTAATGCTTTGCCAATTCCAAAAAGAGAAGACATTGTTGCTGATGCTGAGTTGGCAGTGTTGGTATTGGCCTGAGAGTAATGGTGTTCTCTGGGCACATCTGCTGTATAGACAGTGCCAAGAAGAGGCAAGTCAAGGGTGGAATGATCTCAGGACCCTCCTCTGAACACTGTGCTCCTGTATCGTAAAAGGGAGAGTCATTTACTGTGTTAATTAATTTACTCTTTGTACAGTGAACTAATTATCATTTCACTTTGCCAGAATTATTTTTGCTGAATTCAGTCCCTATTTTAAGATTAGGCAAAATGATAACTTCCTTTGCTATCTCTCAGATTGGAATTTGACATCTCCCCTTAGCTATGTCTTACACATGGTTGCTGATGCCGAGGACAAGATAGCAACGCATTCAGCATTTTCTAATCTTCTAGGTTTCAATTTTAGGAAATGCCGACGATCAAAAATTGTAAAATTAGTGAATGTCTGTGCAAAATCTCTAAATAGTTGTAAAATGTTAAAGGACCATTTTCCGATGGTTATATGACCTTTGAAATATTTTATCTCAGTATTTAAAAAGCTTCATACTGCCTGGTTTACCTGAACTAGTGTGTGGGAGGAGGATCAAAGAAAGTCATTTTGTATTTGGAAAAGGAAGAAAAGCGAACTAATTCAACCCTGTGGAAATGGCTCCCTTTGAAAGGTGTCCTTCATTTGCCTTTGTTTGCAGTTAATTATATACTTTTAAAAGTATTTCCCATGGGGATGATTTTTGACTCATGAGTTATTTTTGTATGTACATGTTATTCCTCTAAATATTTTCCATATTGGTAAGAAAATAGTAGTGAAAGCGACATTTCTTTGCTGGTATCTGAAGGCCTTTTTGTTTTTTATTCAAAGAACAGTTGAACAATAAGACAGCTTTGCAAAAGAAATAAATAATGCACTCAGTCTTACATAAATTTTCGTCTTGTACCTTCCCTTTTACCTAAGATTGTTTTTACTGACATTCTCACATGATTGGATATGAGATGTAACAGAAAAGGACTGGTCAGAATGTAGAATTAAATCTAATGGCATCATTTTTTTTTTCCCTGTAAGCGTGTTTGTCTTCCTTTTCAGAATAGAAGAGTAGGTGATAACAATACTGGCTTTATTCTAGAAGTTGAGATTGTTTTCTTCTAGAAATTAGATGCTCAGACTGTTACACTTTGCAATATGTCTCCTTCCTTTCTCCATTGTCTCCCTCATCCAAGCTCACTGCCTCTCTTCCTTTCTCTGCCCTGCCATCTCTGGCCTGTGCATGTCTTTCAGGATTCTGGATGGTCAGGTAAAAAAAGAATAGATGCCTCTCAGTGTTTATTGAAATATCACAGTGATTCACTTATTTCTATGAGGACATGGGCCATTATTTTATCTGTGTAGATATGAGTCAACTTTGTTCTACAGAAAAAGTGGCAGGATTTAGCTGCAGCATACATCACAAATTATATTAGTGATGGAATAGCATTGTCTGAGTTAGTATTACCTACTGTAGCAAAATAATTTCCCAAAGACCAGAAAAAAAGGTGTTTGCTACAGTTGCAAAGGAAAGTGTAAATCACACATAAATAAGCTGCTAAACGGATTAAGAACTTCAACAGTGGTCCACGAGGATCATTTCTGATAATTACTTTCTATGCAGAACCATTAAACCAGTGTGGAGGGAACTATCGTTATTCAGGACCACATTTTCTAATTTGTACTCAAAGTCTCAGTTTTGGTGGTCAAAATGCCTCATGGCTTCATTTTATAATGAATCTTTGACCTTTGCTTTGTTTTCAGATTTAAATTTATATGTCTAGCTATGTCCAAGTTAAAAATGTAATAGCCAAATACTAAATTGAGAAGATATTGAAATTAAAGGATTTAATTCATTTAAACTTGAGATGTTCTGATTACAGAGATCATTTAATATGAAAGTATGTGACTGATACAGTGGTATCTACCTAGAGATCAGTAAATCACACATTTGGTCCTTGACAGCACTACACTCGGATATTCCATTTTATGTTTATGTTTTCCCCACCTTTTACTTTTTTCCTCATGTAATTACTCCTTCAGGCAGTCCTCAAACATATAGCTAAATATTGTTCTGTATTTATTCATATTTTAATATGCTATCTCTTTGATAGATAATGGGCCCATTTAACAGAGAGGAAGCCTAAGTCACCTTGTCTGTTAATCATTCTGAATCTCAACCTGAGCTGAGATGCTAACTCCCCTATTCTCAATGCTGCTTCTTCAGTTTTCTTTCAGCTTGCCCTATGCTAACCTTTTCCAGTAATTACTGTTTCATAGACCTTAAAGTATAAAGCAGACAAAGAAAAGGCCAAAAGGTGAATTAATTTCAATGAAAATGTATAGAAAACATCATCAAAGGCATTTTTAGTGGCAGAGAGGGTACATATCAGCTAGAATCATAGAGTCTGGCCAAGAAGGAACCCACATGCAGGATGCTTTCCCCAGGTGCCCACCCTCAGAGGTTCACAGTCTCATCTCTACAGAGGCTGTCTGTGGTAGATTGGTTGCTGATGTTGAACCATGTTTGTCTTAATTTAGGGTGCTGTAACAAACTACCACAACCTGGGTGACTTAAACACCATTTAGTTTTCACTGTGGTGGTGGCTAGAAAGTCCAAGATTAAGGTGCTGGCCAATCTGGTGGCTGATGAAGACCTGCTTTCTAGTTCACAGATGACTGTCTTCTCACTATATTCTCACTGGGCAGAAGGGCAAGAAGAGCTTTCTGTGGTCTCTTATCAGGGCATTAATCCCATTCATGAGGGCTCCAGCCTCATAACCTAATTAACTCCCCAAACGTCCTACCTGCTAATACCATCACATTGAGGATTAGGTTTCAACATATGAATTTTGGGTATGAATTAAAGAATGCAATCTTTAGGAAGATGGCCTTAATAGAGAAAAAATTCAGACTCCTTGAAACTCTGGTTCACTTAATTGAATCCACGATTATTGAGTACTTATTGTATGCCAACAGCTTTGTTTGGCACTGGGTTACAAAGATGAGTAAGGAAGACACAGTTCATAAAGCACTTAATGTTTAGTGAAAGTGATGGTGAGGATTTTTTTTTAATTTTGTTTATTTATTTAAAAAATTTTTTAAATCTTTATTTTTGAGAGAGAGAGAGACAGACAGACAGAGCGTGAGAAGGAGAGGAACAGAGAGAGAGGGAGACACAGAACCCGAAGCAGGCTCCAGGCTCTGAGCTGTCAGCACAGAGCCCGACGCGAGGCCTTGAACCCACGAACTGCAAGATCATGACCTGAGCTGAAGTCAGACGCTCAACCGACTGAGCCACCCAGGTGTCCCTTAAATTTTATTTTAGAAGGAAAGAGAGAGAGAAAGAGAGAGAGATCACATGTGGGGGAGAGGGGCAGAAGGAGAGGGTGAGAATCTTAAGCAAGCTCCATGCTCAGCATGGGGCCCCACACAGGGCTTGATCCCACAACCCTGGGAACATGACATGAGCTGAAATCAAGAGTCAGGCTCTTAACTGGCTGAGCCACCCAGGAGCCCCTTAGGGTAAATAATAGAACCTCCTGAAAGTGCTTGAAAAAAAAGATAATTTGTTAAAAAGACCTAGTGATCGGTAACATCAGGTAAGGTGACTATAAGTACTCAAACCATGACACAGCAATTCATCTCTTTAAATCTGAATTGTTTTTTCTGTTAATTTTCTTCTCTGTTGGGCTCTTTTCAAGTGGTGGGAAAGATGATCCTTGGTAGCTCTTGGCTTAGAAGAGCCTTAAAGTGGCAATCTCAAAGAAATAGAAACACCTTTTGCCTAATATTACTAGCAAAAATCCAATGGAGGCTCTGATCAGGTTTGGGTCTTATGGCACCCCAAAAGGGGAAAGAGGTTGCTTGAAGGGGTGAGAATCTGGCATATCTATCTGGACCATATAGAACAGGTTTGCCAAAAGGAAAGAGGATTCTATAACTAGAAGATATAATGAAAGGAGAGCATGCTTGTAGGAAAAACTGTATCTATCTACAGCAGTCCGCCATAGTGAAAACATGACATGTCTTCAGTGTTTGAAAAAAGCCACTTTGCTCCTTAATGTATTATCATAAATATGCCCATTCATGTGCACACATGCGGGCACACACACACGCACACACCCGCCCTACACATTGTCTCCTTCCTTAGTTTTCTTGTCTCTGATGCAACAAACATGTTTGGTTTTGCTTTTAAGTGTGTTCTTTCTTTGGCAAGAGGTCTAGAGCCTTTCTGGTCATAACCTGTGGCCACTTTTTAGTCTGTCAACATAGATCTCTGTACATTTCACAATTACCCATATATGATCCAACTAGGACAGACTTCTTTGGAACTTTCACTTTTATTTGAATTCTTCTGTGACTTTCACCTATGATGTTGATTAAAGAATTATTTTAGTCATTGAATAAATATTGTTGATTTAGACTAGTAGTTTGTGGAATATATATTTCAATAGGTGTGTTTTATATTTTAAGAAATGACTTTATTTTCAATATTTTAATTTAGATGATTCCAAATAAAAATCTAAATTTCCACGAGCCATTTATTCTATGAAGATAGAGTTCTTATTTGTCAGTCTGTCTTTAGTGCTTGGAACATAGAAGAAACTCAGTAATTCTTTCTTTCTTTCTTTCTTTCTTTCTTTCTTTCTTTCTTTCTTTCTTTCTTTTTAAAGTTTATTGATTTATTTTGAGAGAGACAGAGACAGTGTGAATGGAAGGGGACAGAGAGAGAGGGAGAGAGCCAAAACCAAGACTCATTTACTTAACTGACTGAGCCACTCAGGCACCCCAGTAATTATTTCTTAACATGAGTTTTGTGAGATTATTTGGAAGGTGAGGTCTCTATCACATGAGCTGTTCAGCCTAGTGTTGTGTCATTGGAAAATACAATATGGCTTTTATCTTCTTTCATGTCATTTATAAAAATGTTGAGTGGGATAGGATGGTTGGTGGAGCCTTGGAGAAACCTTCAAGATTCATTAGCATAAATTCTATGGTTTGATTATTCAGTCATGTCGTGGAGTCTCCTGTCTGATTTTTATTTCAGCTAATAGCTTTATTGCATCTTTTCTGCAAGCTTATTAGGAAACATTTGGCAAGTATTGTATGGCAATACTATTTAATGCATGTTCTGATAATCAGACTAATAATGACATCATAAAAGAATGATGGTAGTTTAGCAGGAGATATTTTCTTAGTGAGTCCGTTCTGGCTCTTGGTGATCATCTCCTTCATTTCTATATGACTGTAAATGATCAACAACTAATTCTAGAAGTCAGTCGGAGTTAGGATCTCTCTTGTATTTTGACTCTTAGGACCTGAAAGGTCAATTGCAGGGACTGTCTTTGGTCAGCAGAGGGCAGTGTGCAAGAGGAGTGGAGTACAAAGGTGTTCAGGCACTGAGAGCTTTGTCAGTTTCCCACCAAACAGCCATCTCCTGAGTCAGTGTGCTGGCTGAGAGATGCTGTAGCTTCCATGGAAAACATTTCTATATGAATTCCTAGTCAAACAGAGAGGGACTAGACTGGAAAGAAGTTGGTAAAGGGAGTATGCTTGTATCGCAGGCAAAAGGATAATAGTAATAATAATTAATACTATTTATTCAACAGCCATTATTTGCCAGACACTGAACTAAATAGTAAATATATTTTCTCAGTGAATCTTTATGACAAACTCGTGAATGCAGAACTTTTATTCCATTTTTTTTTTTATAGATGAAGAAACTGACTCTCAGGAAGGTTGAAGAATTTAGCCAAGTTCATACAGATAACAAGTGAAGGATGGGTGTGGAGGCTGGTCTGACTGCTAAAGCCTGTGTTATTTCCACAGTGTCTTATTGCTTTACAAGGAAGAGTGATTTTTTTTCTAGGAGTCTGCACAAAGGAGGAAGCAGCAGTAGAGAATCAGAAAACAACAAAGATGCAGCCTCTGGCCTTGTTAGCCTGGTAGGCCCTGCCTGCTGGCCAGAGTCTAAAGACAGCATGCTGTGGGTCTTCTGTTGATGAAGCCGATGTATTTGTTTCTTTTTGTGACTGCATTTGTTCATTTCCAGTCTTTGGGCATCTCTCTCCTTCCCTTCTGTGCCTCGAGAGATATGAGCAGTGGGTCTGTACCACACTTTAGGGTCTGGGGATTTGACTGGGCCTGACAGTGTCCATGTGCTCTCACATGACTTCATTTTTGTCTGGGGCCCCATCTTCACTTGGCTTTAGTCTCCTTGGACTGTGAGCCTTCTGAAGTGCACAGGTTGTGTGTTTATATGAATATCTAATGAAGTAGTTTATGTTAATGAATGATTAATACATGATTGATGAATGTTTATTGAATGAAGGAACTGAGATCATTCTTCATGGAGAAGAGGAAGCCAGAATGACTATCATGCCTTAATTCTATCCTATCACTACCATTTACACTGAGTGTTGGATCTAGCATCATCTGACCATCTAGCATCTGACCATCATCTCATGGTGAACCCCTTCATTACTCCCTTTGATTGTCTCTAGAAATTTTAGTGGTTTCTGAATTCCAGCCTTCCTGATAAAGACGTAACACACTATATTTGTCCTTAGATGCATTTCCCTTTTGGTACCTTCCATAATATGCTCTTTAAAAATCTGAGATAAAATGAGAGCTCTTTGTTGGCATCTTCTGAGGTACAGGCTGACATTTCAGGAGCTCCTTTCTTTCTTTGATGTAAAACCTAGAAACTCAGCCTGCATTTCTCTCCTTTAATGGCTATCCCTGTCTACTTGATCTCTTTGGGTTCCTCCTCTTCAGACTGACATGTGGACCATAATTGTCTGCTAATACCTCCTTCCTTCTTTATTGCACCCTGTAAACTGCATCAGTAAACTGATAGGCTTATGTTATAAGGGCTTTACTGCTGATTTCTGCAGAAAAGAGGCAAAGGAAAGCCAAAATGAGAAGGGAAGATGAAGATGAAGTAGCCAAGTTCTCAATGTCATGGTCCCCTTGGTTTTTAGATCCTCACTCCCTTGATATGACCATAGGAACTTCCGTCTTCTGCTGTCAGCTTTTATTCCTGAAGATAGACCTCACTAGTCTGCTTCCTGGTGCTATTTTAGCAAAGCTAGGATGGCCCCAGAAGGATGAGTGTAATTACAGCCACCTTTTCATCACATGTGGGTATTTTGCATCTCTTCGGCTTCCCAGAATTACTCATATCCAGTTAATTAGGACTTTGACATACTCAGGAATAATCCTCTCTCAACATTTCCTCATAAGATACCTCTCCCTTTTCTTTATTTGTAGGTTATTTTCAAAAACATTCTGAACTTAATTTCTGAGTGGTGTCATTCCCTTCGGTTCTATTTCTGGTAGAGACAGTCAGAATTCTTCTTTCTCTGATTAGCTTACAATTTCTTTTTCTGTGGCCCATGGAACCAACATGGACCTAGATGCTCATGACTTCCCTCTTGGGGAACCTTGAAGCCAAGATAACATGTTTCCATCCCCTCAGGGTTTCTGCCACTCCCACACTTTATTTCACTTTCACTTTTAGGTAAGAATTCAGTCACGAGAAGCGTTTACTTTTGATGCTCACTTGTCTCAACTATCCGCGATGAGCATCTATAGAATATTATGATGATATTTTAGTCTCTAGCCTCAGGTTTTCATTGGATGGACAGGTACACATTTTTAATTGCATCTTTGGTAGATCCACCTAGATAATCTCCAGCTTCAGTTAAGCACGTAACTTAACATACATAAACTTAACTTATGATCTGCACCTGCCACTTGCCTTCCAGACCAGCTCCTTCTCTTGAGTCCTGATTTTAACTACAAGTCTCACTATCCAGTCAGCTAACTGCATAAACTAGAAGCCTTAGATTCAGTATTCATTCCTTTCTCCAGAGTTCCCAAACCCACTTAATTGCTCATTTCATTTTTGGTCTCAACTGCCACTACCCAAGTTCAAACTTTTTCATTTTTCACTGGGCTATTAAAAGTATGTCCATACTGGATTATTTGTTGTTGTTTTTTTTCCCCACTTATTTCCCACTGTCCCCAGTTTCCTTTTTTATAAAGAAAATCTAATCCTGACATTTCCCTGCTTAGCAATCATGGATTGGTTTTTCCTATGTGGGGTAATTTCTAAGAACCTACCATCATCAGAACTTTGGCTGATAATAGATATATAGCAAGTCTGTACTATGGCATTAACTCCCTCTCTATCTCATCTGGGGTTATTCACTGCAGCAAACTTCTTGTTTTCATACATACCTTGCCTTCCTTGACCCCCCCCACCTTTTTTTTAAATAACTGTGTAACTTTGTTCAAAGGATTGCCTCTGGAAGCCCTCCCCTAATCTCTAATATGATGAACTCCTTCCATTTAATGTCTACCTCTGTTAAAGCCTTCTGATCCCCTTCCCTAGCTGGGCCATTTTATGATAGAGTAAAATAAACTGGAAAGCACATTTCTTTAAGGCAGAGTTTGCTTTATTGAAATGATGACCTAATAAGCCCCCTTTGGATTGAAACATGCTTACATGACCTTCATGTCAAATTGGAGCATACATTTCCCCAGGAAAGAAAGCTACTGTGCCTAGTCCAGAGAAGAATAAAGGAGCTGAGGGAGACTGGGACTGGGTGAGAAGATATAGTGAAGGATCTTGAATGCCAGGCTGACAATTTGGATCTTAATTTTAATGAGGAGCCATTAAATGCTTTTAAGCTATGGAGGAACATGACTGGAGTTGGAAAAGACTATTCCATTAGCAGTGGGAGGGATGGTTTGGATGTAGGGGCACAATGACATAGACCAGGCATTAGCAAGCTTTTTATGTAAAGGGTTGGCTAGTAAATATTTTTGCCTCTCTGGGCCATATATAGTCTGTGTTGCAGCTACTCAACTCTGTTATTATAGCTTGGAAGCAGTCCTAGACAATCCGTAAGTGAATGGGTGTAGCTGTCATCCAATAAAACTTTTATTTATAAAAACAGGTTGAGGGCAAGATTTGGTCCAAGGGTTGTGGTTGGACAACACATGATCTAGATAAGCAATGATAGGGGTGCCTGGGGGCCTCAGACAGTTGAGCATCCCACTTCAGTTCAGGTCATGATCTCCCAGCTTTTGAGTTTGGGCCCTGCTTTGGGCTCTGTGCTGACAGCTCAGAGCCTGGAACCTGCTTTGGATTCTGTGTCCCTCTCTCGCTCTGCCCCTCACCCACTCATGCTCTCTCTCTCTCTCTCTCTCTCTCTCTCTCAAGAATAAATAAAACATTTAAAAATTTTTTTTTAAAAAGTAGGTAAGCAATGATAAAGGCCTAACTTGAACTAGGCTATAGTACTGGAGATAAAAAGAGAGAAAACTGGCAAAACTTGTTAAGCAACTGGACATGGATGGAAAAAAGGGGGAAGGACAAAGAATCAAGGTAAGCTTAAGGCTTGTAACATAGGCTGCTGAAAAGTGCTACCACTAAAGACTGACAATATAGAAGGTATGTTGGGCTCAGTCTTTCACTGGCTGAATTTTAGGTGCTTGAGGGGCATGTAGAGGCAATTTTACAGCACAGGATATGTGGTCTGGTGGGCTTTTGACTGCCATGGGAAATGCTGCTATTACATATCTTAAAAGTCCCCCCATCTTGTATACGTTTGAGTTGAAATATGTTCCTTTTAATCATTTCACCTACAGAATGCACCATTTTGAATACACTTTATGTTTTTCCCTTATCACCAACAGATCCCTTGTAACCAAGTCAACTGTTAATGGATTCCAACTCTAAAGGGTGATTCATATCATGCAACTAGAGAATAGCCTATTCTTCTTTCTGGAAGATTTCAGTCTATCCTTAGGGACTTTAATTTACCTCCATGTTGCAGGTAGGGAACGCTTCTGCTACTTCTGATGATTGTCCGGTCAACCACAAATCTGTGCTTGCTCATAAAGTCACTTTATCTGTCTGTATTTCTTCTCCCAATTTTGAACTTGTTCCCATTGCTCAAGGGAATACTTGACACTAGAAATGGCCTTTTCTCTTTTGACAAGAACTGGTTTTGCATGGCTTCAACTTCCCATCTCTCAGAAGCAATGAAGACTGAAATGCCTGGTGATGTGTCAGAGGGTAGTGACTGTCATCCTTCTAGCAGAGAGGTCTTTTCTGGGTTATTTGCTAGGTATTGATCCTAGCAACTACAGTGTGGCTCTGCCTAAGATCCAAGGTACCCACATTTGGAAATGTCATTGGACATTTACCAATCCCATACTGTATCTTTTACTATTATACCCTTTATGTTTCAGTGTAATACATACTGATTTTTCGGTAGTGGCATGGAATCTTGATTTTTACTTTTAATTATTTTCACACTTAGGGTCATTTCAGAGTGAGGAATCAATACATCAAACACTATATTAGTGGTTCTTAATTCTAGATGCACTTTAAAATCACTTTGGGAACTTTTAACAGATACGATGCCCAGACCAATTGCATCCAAATCTCTGGAGGTAGGTATTGGGAATCTGTGTTTTTCCATATCACTCCAGATGATTCTAAAGTGAAACTATGTTGAGAAGCACTGTACTAGAATCAGAATCTAATAGAAACAGATTTTTTTGTTGTTATCTAGAAGATGGCAAGGAAGTTAAGCACTGATAATTAAATATTGCTTTCATCTGCTAGTCTGTGGGGAGTTAATTTTAATCTGGTAGCCACATGTCCTCAAAGTACATGCCCTTAGCATTAGAAGAGCCTTAAAAATGGCATCTACCAGCATTCCCAGGAACCACCACATCCTGTTCACCCTTGTCTGTGCTTGTCCCAGCTTCTTTTGGGTCCATTGATATAAATACATTAGAGGACATTTCACCATAAATAGTTCTTCCAAGTAAAACTGGCAGCCTTTTGAAAACCACATTACTGACAATAACTGTAGACCTTCTTCTGCCCTATATTCTAAAAGAAATTGGATATATTTAAACTTTAAGTTCTATATATACATAAGTAAAGCATAATAAACACAATATATGCAATATATGTCAACAATACACACTGACTGACTACATATCATTTGGGCAATGGTTCAGAGAAATAATATCTCTTACTCCGAAGTCTTACACAGTTTGGAGGGAAGATGTGAAGTGTAAATAAATAGCATGATAAAAATGAAGAACGATGACTAGTGTGCAGACTGCTAGACAAGCTAGATGGCAGGAGGTGGGCTCAGGAAGGAAGGGAGATGGGGAGTTGGTCAGAGACGTCTTCATGGAAGAATGAATGGAGCTGAACCTTGAAGGAAGACTAGACTTTGGGCATATGACTGTTAGGGTAAGGGCTTTCCGAATGGATAACAAGTCAAATGAAAATGGGAAATTAGTACTACTGTTACTATTTTGGTAAAGGTTGAGAAGCAAGAGAAGAATGCTCTGAAAAGTCTCGCTTTCAGTAATGGAAATCATTTATTTTTCATTTTCATCGTTGGCAATTTTAAAATGCATGTTCTATTCTCTTTTCTCTTTAAAGATAACCATCCTACTGAGAGTTAAGCTTTGTTTTTTATAAATAAAACCATCACTCCCTGATGAATCATAACTCAGCACAGTATTAAGTATTCAGGGTTAGGTATAGAAAGCTCAACAGTGTGGAAAATGTAAATACAATTTCCCATCTATTCTTGCTTAATTGCTAGATAACAAGTCTCAGGCATTACTCAGAATCAGAGGGGACATGGAAAATCCTAAAATAGATTCTTTTTGTCAGATCGTAGATCGCAGCGGAAAAGGGCATATCCAGGCAGTCTGGCTGATCACAGGTTTGTCCTGAGTCAAGTCCAGTAACCTCAGGTGAAAATGACACCAAGGCATTCTCTGGTTCTGGTCCTTTCTCTCTCTCAGGAAGCAGAGAAGAGAATCAATTCAAGAAACACTTAAGAATGTCTTAATAAATTGTAGGAAAAAGGCAATCTTACCAATAGCCTAACTTCTAGAAACCCACAGACTCAATTTTCTGGAGCCCTAACATCACACTCCCCTCCATGGTGATGTGGGAAACAAAGTCAAAACAAAAATATAAATAAAATTAAATTTTTTTATAACCTGCAGCCCATTGACAAATACTTGACATAGACAGAATAAAACATTCCTCCAGGAACTCCCTACTGTCTTAATGTTAATGCTTTGCTAGAGAAAAAACAACCTGAGCCAGGCAATAGCTGGGCCTCCAGTATCTTACTAGTCCTCTTAAGCATATGAAAGTCCTTTTGGAATCCTCTCTTTTGTCTTTACCTCCCCCAACTCTATAGTATATAATCAGTCACTCTTCACAACCCAAGGGCAGGTCTTTCTGCCCATGGGTCCTGTCCCCATGAATTAGTAAAATCATATTTTTGCACTGAAAAAAAAAAAAAAAGCACTTACTTTAGATTTGGCTATGCTAATGAGGAGAAACCAACATTTAAGGTACATTCCTCTGTCTCCAGGGGGTTAAGCTGTATGTGAAGTGATGAAGGAATGTTCAAGAGTAATATATGAGCAGTGGTTGTAGGTCAGGTAGGCCTATCTTCATATCTGCATTTCTTGCTAGTTGGAAAACCTAGGAAAAATTACTGACCTTCTCAGCCTCAGCTTCATTTGCTCATTTGAAAAATGGAGTTAAAAGAAAGGTTGTTACAAAGATTAAAAAAGATAATCTATGGAAGTTACCTAGCACAGGAGACCTTAAGAATGCTAGTTTTTTTTTTCCTTCTGCCTGAGTCTTTTCTCTCTCTCTCTCTCTCTCTCTCTCTCTCTTTTTTTCTTTTTTTGCTGTTGTGGTAAAGTACACATGACATAAAATTTGCCATCTTAACCATTTTAAAGTGTAGAGGTTAGTGACATTAAGTACATTCACATGACTGCGCAACTGCCACCGCCATCTAGCCCCAGAACTCCTTTTATTTTGCAAGACTGAAACTCCATTGTGATTGACCAATAACTTACCATTCTCCCCTCCCCCGTCCCTACCATTCTTTCTGTCTGTATAAATCTGATTACCCTAAGTACTTCATTTAAGTGGAGTCCTACAATATTTATCTTTTTGTCACTAGCTTATTTCATTTACTATAATGTCATCAAGTTTCATCTATATTGTAGCATGTGTCAGAATTTTCTTTCTTTTTAAGGCTAAATAACACTCATTGCACATATATACCACATTTTACTTATTCATTCACTCCATTGATGGACACTTGGGTTGCTTCCATATTTTACCTGTTGTGAATAATGTTGCTGTGAACATGGGTGTACAACTATCTCTTTGAGACCCTGCTTTCACTCATTTGAGATATATACCCAGAAGTGGAATTACTGGTTCATATGGTGTTTCTATTTTTAATTTTTTGAGGAATAGACATACTGTTTTCCACAGTGGTTGTACTATATTACATTCCCACTGTTTTCCACAGTGGTTGTACTATATTACATTCCCACAAGGGTTCTAATTTCTCCACTTGTTATTATGTTTTTCTGATAATAGCTATCCTAATGGGTGTGAAATGACTGACTAGCTCTTTGATAGTGAGTGAGATTGATCTTACGTTAGATGCAGGAGTTAAATGAGACAATGATCCAAGAGAATGTGTTAAAGAAGGAGAGATTTGATTTCTAATATACTGATGTAGGCTGTATATGGAACGGGTGGAAGATAAGGGGGAAGTTGGAGAGCTGAATTTATTTTGGAAGTTTTCCTGAGTGAGGAGGGATTGCAGTCAGGCATTCATAACTGGGAAAAATTGGGAAGGGGAAAAATGGGAAACCTTCTATGCAGGATGGTTGGGTCTGGGCCAGGCATGTGGATTTAGTTATACTGAAGTTTAGTCGTGTTGAAGAGTGATGAGGTGCTCAGCACAGGCTCAGCCTAAGGGGTGGAAGGGGGAAGTGATGAACAAAGGTCACAAAGCTCATTTGTTGAGCCTTCGTGCCTGGTTAGGGCATTTGCCCTGTAGCCTGCACTGTCTTGGAGAAAAGACCTAAGTGCCTAGGATGGCTCAAGTTTTAGTTAATTATATATATTAACTAAATATACACAGATATGTTTAGTTAGTATATATGACTAACTATTTAACAACTAGTTAATAAATATATTTAGTTAACATATATTGCTAACTAGTTTATATACACATATATATACACACATATATATGTATTTTTTTTTCTTTTAGACAAGTCTGCATTCCATTGGTGACTAAAAATTGTAACAACATGTGCTTTCTAAGGATAAAACTGGAGACATCAAGGCTCTGCTTTCATTTTGTCTTTCCGTAGACTCTTACTCTCCCATCTGTGTTTTCAGCTGTATATTTTGGGATAGGGTCTTATGATTAGATGCTAATTCCATCAAACATGGTCTATATCTAATCAGTCTTCTGTGCAATGGATGCATAAACTATTATAGGAGATTTGTTTAAAATGCTGTATTTTTTTTGTGGTCAGGTGGTCATAATCTCTAAAAATGAAAATGAAAATTTCTAGCCAAAATTTCATTAGGTGTAACTAATTTATGCATAGCGAATGAGATGACGTTACGTTTGACCAGGATGAGGTTTCATTAAGTGGTTGTTAGTCCTTCTGGCCTGTGTGTTGAACAGACAGCTGGAGCGTTGGCAGTAGCTCCTTCGAGGCTGACCATGAAGGAGTTTAGTAATTCTGGCTGTATAGTCGGTGTTTTGCTTCTGTGTGTTAGGCTTCAGAAATCGGCTTATCTGTCTGGAAATCAGACAAGAGCATCAACTTGGAATGATGGCTGGAGATTTAGTGAGAAGTTCCATTGACCAAAAGAATCCCTGCTGGGCTTAACCACCCCCCTCCCCATAAGCTCTTTCCTTTGGGGTTATAGCTAAAGTGGATCTGATATATTTAGCAGGGTTTTTAAAACCTTGATGCAGTGCATAGGATGTATACTGGTGCTTGCTCAGTTCAAACTGTGCAGGTCTCTGGGCAGATCAGCTAACACTGTGGGATGAGCAAACATACACCTATTAAGAGAAGTCATACCTGGAACAATGCCAAAAAGCAAATCTGGGTTTCATTCTGAGGCGTGACTAGTATGGGACAGATTATGGATTGTGGAAGTCAGGGAGGTGAATAGTAGTTCCAGAGGTGAGAGAGAAGGAGAAAAGTGAAGGGAAACTTCAGAGACACTTGCCACCAATGGTGCTGGGATGTCCAGGTTCATTTTTATTGGCTACTGTGGAGGAGTCCATGGGATTTGGGGGATAGTTGGCCTGGTTTAAAAATGGAGTTAAGTAGATACTCTTATACAGAAGAGAAGGAACTCTTTTCCCTCCAAGGCAATGTTCAGCAGCAGGTGCTTGATGGAAGAATTGGGAGTATCTAATCCAGGAACTCCTAGTAAAGCCAGGAGTTGAAAATTCTCTTAGCACTCACTAAGTGTTCTTTGAATCTGAAGGAATATTGTTAGGAGAGGTGATGGATAGGACAAGATACTGTTTCCCTGTGGAAAGTAGAAATGTAGGCATGTAAAGGACTATGTTTAAGATTTCTAATATAGATAGCACTGAAAAAAAGGAGGGACAAGGAAGCCTGAAAACATAAGTCAGTACTTGAGGCCAGTGGAAAGAGTGTCAGTGAGGATATCTGTAACCAAACCTCAGGAGGAATGGAGCACAAAGTTCTAGTGTTGTTTTATGAATGTTGTGTGGCCATTCCCTTCAAGTAGCCAAAGTCATAGTGAAGAAATAGAGCACTGTCCATACGCTGACAGGAATGGTGTATGGTCATGTGGAAAATGGCCAGAGGGGAGGACCTGATGCAGGGAGATTGAGAGTGGCCTGTACCCCCTCTAAGGAGCTTCTTGGGACAGGGAGGGGGTCCAGCTCTGTGCAGCCTGGAAGGCAGGTCCAACACCAATGAAGAGATACTCTTGATAGAGCAGTGCAGTGGTGGTTGACAGGGAGCACCCTGAGCATGTGGTTTTCCAGCAAGAGCTTACTGTCCACCTAATGAGATGTAGAGGGGGAGGACATCATCAGGCTGAGAACTGAAACTGTGACTATTAAGGTCCTATCTAGGAGTTGAGTCTAGCCCATGGCGGTAGGCATCTGGCTACTGGGAAAACGGTAAGGGTTACCTGGAAGGCTAGACCACAGGAGATAAGTTTCTGAGAGTTGGAATGAAAGCAGAGGCTGGGAGAACACTGTTATCTTGCTTGAAAGTCTGGCTTGCAGAATACCAGGGTGAGGGAAGACAGAGACATCCACAAGTGGAACAGATGTTGCAGGTCAGAGCAGAAAGGGAACTGGAACATAAATGGGCATTGGAGTGAGAAGCCAACAACAAAGAACATCAGGAATGGAATAAGGTCTAAGGTGGGCTGAGAGAGGTAGTTCAGGGTCTGTGTCTGAAGGCCCTGCTTATCCCCCGAAGTGCCCTTTGTGTGCTGGTTCTGGTGCCTATTGCTAATATTGGAGAAGAATTCTAAAAGAACCAGACTGGGCTGGGACCCATGGTCCTTAGCAAACTGAAAAGCAGTAGAAATGTTGATATCCCAGCATTAATGCAGCAAGAGTAGTTGGGATATAGAGATGTACTTTGGGAAATTCAAGTGGGAGAGGTGTATAGTGATGTCCTTATGTGCTTCATATAGACAGTTTCTCTGTAAAGACACCAATTCCTAGCATCTCTGAGTCATGTCCCTCCAAGAAGCTTCCCTGTGAGTGAGAAGTTATTGTTTCCTTGGCAACCGTGGAGCCTCAGAAATTTAGCAGTATACTTTTGTGTTGTCTTCATAAACACCATGGTTATATCTAGTTTCTAAGTATGTGTGAGCAGTAGGAAGGGGATAGGTAGTAAAGTTATTTGAATTGAATGGGATTCTCTTCTTACCTTATGCCCAACCCCCACAATAATGCTTCTTTTTCTTACTAGATGCTAATTCTTCTTTATTTTTAATGTTTATATATTTTTAAAGAGAGAGAGAGAGCACAAGCAAGGGAGAGGGAGAGAGAGAATCCTAAGCAGACTCCATGCTGACAGTGAAGAGCTCCATGTGGGGCTCAAACTCATGAACTGTGAGATCATGACCTGAGCTGAAATCAAGAGTCAGATGCTTAACTGACTGAGCCACCCAGGCACCCCTAATGCTTGTACTTCCGAGCCATAGAGCTACTGAGTCATGAAGCTATAGATGCTGAAAAAAACAAGCTTTGTTTGATAATTAGGGTGACATTTCTGCGCCAGACTGCTGGAGTACAATGATCACAGCTTTAGAGTTAGATAGACAAGGTCTCAATTCTGGCTCTTCCATAGACTAACCATGGGACTTTGGGTAAGTCACTTAACCTTCCAGAGTTTCTCCTTTCCCATCTGAAATTGGAGATGCTGTACCCATCTCACAGGCTGTTGTGAGTAAGCTGGCCTATTGTCATCAAGGCCCTCAAGAGTCAAGGAGAATTGCCCCTTGGACTCAGACCAAGATGAATTTTTTCTCTTGGTACCCATCAGGGGCTAGCCATGCTAAACCCTGAAGTAAAACCATATCCACCATCAAGGGAGTATCTCATGCTAGTAGACTTCTAGAAAAAGTAGTCTAAAATCCATGGATTTTAGGTGCAAAACTGAGGTCCAGAGGAGGAGAGACCCAGTGAGAAATCTTAGCTCCAATATCTATTAGATGTGTGTCTTTAGGCAAGTCACTTGTTTTCTTTGTTCCTCAATTTCCTCATCTGTACAATGGTACTTTTTTATGGAATTAAAAAAATTGTTTATATATATATATGTATATATATACACACACACACACACACATATATAATGTTATATATATCTATATGAATAGCGAATACTTATAATCTCAGAATACTAGTTGTCACATTGTAAGCACTATGTATAATCATATGCAGCTGTTACTGCCATTGGTAGATAGTGATAAATAATTAGGTGATAATACTTACTGTTTTCCGTCTATTGTCCCAGAATCAATTTAATACTGTTCTCTTTGGCTTTTAAAAACATCCTGGTCTTGGGGTGCCTGGGTGGCTCAGTTGGTTGAGCGACCGACTTTGGCTCAGGTCATGATCTCATGGTCCATGAGTTCAAGCCCCGTGTCAGGCTCGGCTGACAGCTCAGAGCCTGGAGGCTCCTTCTGATTCTGTGTCTCCCTCTCTCTCTGCCCCTCCCCCACTCATGATGTCTCTGTCTCAGAAATGAATACAATAAACATTAAAAAATTTAAAAAAAAAAAATAAAAAATATCCTGGTCTGGGCAATAAATTAAATGGTCACTTTAGGTATAATGGAAAAATCTATTGGTTAGTGAATCAAGAGACCTAACTGTCAGAAAATTTATGTAAGGATTTGGGCTCTTAACCTCTTTGCATCCTAGTTTCTTTCATCCTTCAAATGGACAGTTAGTCTGCATCCAATTTAAATTCACGCCAACATCCAGTTGTCTACTATGTACATGGCACTGCTGAAGACATCTAAAGTATGCAAAAATAAAATAGGATGTTCGTCTTCACCAAAAATTTTCATTTTGATGCGATAAAAAACAGTGGGTAATGGGTAAGATGTACTAGAAATAACAAGAGGATGTCCTGTCCTCAATAATTTCATGGTTTAGTAGAAGAGACCATTAAAGACCAAGATTCACCACCAGAAAAATGTGCTGAATAGCCAATGTGTAGGGAAGAAGGAAGTGTGAGGTTCTTCAGAGTTGTATACTCAAAGAAGATTTTCTGGAGGAGGTGGACTTTGAGCTGGTCTTGAGAGAAGAAGCACAGTGGGAAGAGCATGGGTTTGAGTTAAATAAACAGACCAGAGTTTAAATCCTAGTTCTATCACTAGTTGTATATTTTGAATACAATGCTTAACTTTGTTGAGCCTCCGTTTCTTCATCTGTAAAATGGAGACAAAAATCTTTCAGGGACTTAAATGTGGGGTCGATGTACCTTGTTGGATAATAATAGATGGCAGCCGTTATTTTTATGGTCAGAGAGGAGCTGGAAAGATATTCTAGGTGTATGGTCTGAGTGAGCATAATCACAGCCACAGGAAAGTGGGAAGGTGCTGAAAGTCAGCGGGCAGTGCTGTTGGCTGGAGTTGAGAATTAATTAATTAATTTATTTATTTATTAACGTTTATGTATTTTTGAGACAGAGAGAGAGACAGAGCATGAACGGGGGAGGGTCAGAGAGAGGGAGACACAGAATCTGAAACAGGCTCCAGGCTCTGAGCTGTCAGCACAGAGCCCGGCACAGGGCTCGAACTCACGGACCGCGAAATCATGACCTGAGCCCACGTCGGCCGCCCAACGACTGAGCCACCCAGGCGCCCCTGGAGTTGAGAATTTATGTTGGAGATAGTGGGAAATTCAAGTGGACTCAGACTCATCCCTTGATCCATGGGCATTTGTCCTCAGCAAGGTATTTCTGACATTTTCACAGGCCTGTTGACTTCATGTGTTCTTGCAAATTAGATTTGAGCACCCTGAAAACCCTAAGAGGTTAATAAAATTTTGTCTAGAACTAGACTTGAGCTAGAAAAACTATCTGACACTTGTCTATAATATCCTAAAGCAGTATATTGTTAATCCAGACGTCATGCTGGTGACGAGCGTATAAATGTGACTTTTGTCTGGTAGTTCGAAATCTCACTGACGAACTGTCCAAAACAGCTCCCCCTTTTGAATTAATGAGGTAGTTTACATAAATCTACACAATTGCCAAAGGCATTCTTAATGTGTTAGTGAAGAGGTAGATTAGAGCAGCAGCAATGCAGCTCAAATCCTAGACTGCAGGGCAGAAAGAGTTGGCCAGGCCTGATGCTGGAGGCTCCCTAAATTATTGATAAGGGCTGCTTTGGGATCGCAGATGGCTTGACCTCATTGAACTCCCAGGCTCAGGAAGTTGACAAGGAGCAGAATTCAGGAAAGACATCACTTGTGAAACCTCTCTGCTTCTTTCTGGGAAGATTTCTTTATTTCTTCCTGATACTTATATCCAGAATTTTAGTACTTTCACACCGTATTCACTTATTATTTTATATTCTTTTTAATAAAAATAAAAAAATGATTCTTTTAATAATATTTATATTATTCTATATTATAATTTAGTTATATTATCAAATTAATATATTCAACTATATTTTTATACATTAATATTAATAATGAACATTTTAATAAATAGGACTCATGTTAGGGGAGGCAGGTGAAGAAAAACTATTCCAATTTTACAAATGAGGATACTGAAGTTCAAAAATTTAAGACCCGACTGCCAGCTCACAGCTATAAATGGTTGGATTCCAAAATCAATGTTCGGTTATTCATGTTGGTGAAAGGTGATCCAGTGGGAAGAACTCTACATAGGAAGATAGGAAATCTGAGTATTATATCCAGTGTCACCATTTTCTAGTCCTGTATCATTAGGCAAGACAGCATCTCATCTATAAAATGCTGATAATATTTGCTTTGTGTACCTCACAGGAATATTGTGAAGTTCGTGTTAGAAAATGGATGTGGAAGCATTTCATAAGCTAAGAAGTATTATGCAAATGAATGCAAATGTAGGCAATGTTAATTACTAAATTATTCACAGAATCTTATTTCATTAATACCCTTACTGCTGTCTATAGCTGTTTTGGGAATTCCACAGCCAGTTATGTGAAGGCCAAGGCAATTGGGTGAACTTAAATCTGTCATTTATTCTACTATGAAATATTTACTGTGTCCCAGCCATCACACTAGACACAGAGGATACAAAGGTGCGTAAAATGTGACCCCTTCCTTCCTGGATCTGACAGCCTGGTTAAGGGAGATAATACTTACACTAAGATATGTATGATATAATTTCTAATCCAAATTTTAAATGCCATTTTGTGGATAATGATTAAGAGCTAAGCACTATGCTGTTTCCTAGAGATATAAAAATTATTAAGGCATAGTCTTTGAACTGAATCTCACAGTCTAATGGGAGACACAGATAAGTAAGCAAACAGGGATAATAGCAAGCAAAGGCAAAGTGGAGGTGACCCAGGCAAAAACTTCAAATTCAGATAGAACATAGATCCCAGATTCTATGAATCAGTTTTCCTATATGAAAAAATGGGACTAAAAATACCTTCTTAGCATGGTTGGGAATCTGCAACTTTGGAATTTGAAAGGAAAAGAAAAAGGTTTCTGTAAAGAATTAAATAAGGTATATACCAAGGTTTTCATCACAGAGTAAGTGCTGAACAACAGTGATGCATTCAAACAATGATACATCTGAAGGTGGCAGTGTGTCTGAGGTACTAACTACACCACGTAGCATTTCTGGGCTGCTTGGTGGCTGACCGTTATTTCCTGACACGTCTCACACAATGCTGACTTGAGTCAGCTCTGGGCAGTGTTAATGTTCCCAGTAGACTGAACTCCTAGGAATTGAATTTAGATCAGAGAATAGAAATCATTTTATTAAAGGGCATAGATTTTTTGCTTTTTTTTTTTTTTTTTTTTTATTTATTTTTGGGACAGAGAGAGACAGAGCATGAACGGGGGAGGGGCAGAGAGAGAGGGAGACACAGAATCGGAAACAGGCTCCAGGCTCCGAGCCAGCAGCCCAGAGCCTGACGCGGGGCTCGAACTCACGGGCCGCGAGATCGTGACCTGGCTGAAGTCGGACGCTTAACCGACTGCGCCACCCAGGCGCCCCTAGATTTTTTTATATAGTCTTTCTGTAGTGTAGAGAAAAATCTAGAGCCTCCTTTCATCTCCTTGGAACGAAGAAAGATTGCAAATCTCTCCGTAAGTAAAATGTGAGAATCTTTGGAGAATCTTTCCTTGGGCAGGGAAATGGGGATAGACTGTTGTTCTAGAAGCTGACTTCAGAAAGAACAATCTGTTAGTTGCAAAAGTCTCCCACAGACTGGTTCACCTATTGGGAACATGACAAAGAGAGGCTGCATTTTTTAGCACTTGCTGGCTGCCTACAGACAGGAAACTGCAACATGTCCGTGCTTCTTCAGTGTCTCAGCAATACTCAGGAGATTTCATTAAGTTTATTCCAAGTAATATAGTTTGATTTGTTTTTGCTATTATAGATAGTTTTATTTTAGTTGTCAATTGCTGGGTTACAAACTACCTCAAAATTTAGTGGCTTGAAACAACTCTTTTGTTTGATTTCTCTTGCATTTCTATGGATAGACTTGGCTCAGTTGGGTGATTCTTCCTTGGAGTTGACCATGAGGTTGCTACCAAATGGTGACTGGGACTGGAGACACCTAAAGGTTTAAGGGGCACCTGGGTAGCTCAGTTGGTTGAGCATCCGTCTTCGTTTCAGGTCATGATCTTGTGTTTGGTGGGTTCGAACCCCACATCAGGGGCTGTGTTGACAGCTCAGAGCCTGGAGCCTGCTTTGGATTCTGTGTCTACTCTCTCTGCCTCTCTCTCTCTCTGTCTGTCTGTCTGTCTTTCTGTCTCTCTCTGTCTCTCTTTCTCTCTCTCTCTCAAAAATAAAAAAATAAACATTAAAAATATAAAGGTTTAATTGGGTTAGACATGCAAGTTGAGTCAGTCACATGGATGGCAGTTGATACTGGCAAATAGCTCAGGTAGGATTATGTACTAATGTGTCTACATGTGGCTTCTTCATCCTCCAATACAATCTGGAATAAATGTGATAAGAACAGACACACATGCCTCCTTCTTGATCTTAGGAGGAAAACCATTCACTATTTTGCAATTAGTAATGATTATAGTTTTAGGTTCTGGGTAAATGTCTTTCATCAGATTGAGGAAGTTTCCATCTATTCTTTGTTTCCTGAAAGCTTTTCTTATGAATGAATGTTGAATTTTGACAAGCTTTTTACTTGCAATCATTGTAATTGCCATATGTTTTTTTCTCCCTTAGTGTACTAATTGAAAATTACATTGATTTTTGAATACTAAATGAGCATTGTATTCCTGGGGCAGGGAGGGGGGGACATTTGGTCATCATGTATACCTTTTTTATATACTGAATTCAATTTGCTTACATTTTGTTAAAGATTTTTGTGTCTATGTTCATGAGGAATATTGAGATGGGATTTTCCGTTTTTTTTTTCTATTGTTTTTGTTTTTCGTTTTTTTTCTCTCCTTCAATCAGGGTAATACTCATAGAGTACGTGGAGAAGGATTCCCTCCTCTTCTATTTTTTAAAAATTTTGTATAGAATTGGCATTGCATTTTTGTTGAATGTTTAGCAAAATTTCCAGTGGGCAAAATCATCTGGGACTAATCTTTTCTTTGTGGAAGGATTTATAACTATAAATTAATTTAAAAAATAGGTGTAGAGCTATTCTTGTTGTCTATTTCTCCCTGAATGAGCTTTCATAGTTTGTGTTTTTCACAGATTTGTCCATTTGATCTAAAGTTGTAAAATTTATAGGCATGAAGTTGTTCAAAATATTTCCTTATTTCTATTTTAATTTTTATAGGATCTGTTATAATATCACCCTTCTCATTTTGTCAAATACTTCTACAGCATCAGTTGAGATGATCATATGCTTTTTATCCCCCTTCATTTGGTTAATGTGGTGTCTTACATGTATTGATTTTTGTTTATTAAACTGTCCTTACATTCCAAGAATAAATCTCATTGGGTCTTGGTATATAATTTTTAAAATATGCTGCGAGATTCAGTTTCCTAGTATTTTTAAAAATTTTTGTATCAATATTCATAAGGTTATTGGTCTGTAGTTTTGTTTTTTTTTTTCTTGTAGTGTCTCTTTGTGTCTTTGGTTTCAGTAATGCTAGCCTCAGAGAATGAGTTAAGAGATATTCCCTCCTTTTTATTTTCTTCTAAGAGTTTGAGCAGGATTGGTGATTAATTCTTCTTTAAACCAGTGAAATCATTGACTTTTGAGATTTTTCTGGTCGAGACTTTTTTTTTATTTTATTTTTTGGGACAGAGAGAGACAGAGCATGAACGGGGGAGGGGCAGAGAGAGAGGGAGACACAGAATCGGAAACAGGCTCCAGGCTCCAGGCTCCAAGCCATCAGTCCAGAGCCTGACGCGGGGCTCGAACTCACGGACCGCGAGATCGTGACCTGGCTGAAGTCGGACGCTTAACCGACTGCGCCACCCAGGCGCCCCTGTCGAGATGTTTTTGATAGGATTCTATCCTTATTAGTCATAGCTCTATTTGGATTTCCTGTTTCTTCATAGTTTAACTTTGGTAGGTCACATGTTTCTCAGATTTTGTCCTATACATCAGGTTATCCAATTCTTTGTCATGTAATTGTTATAGCACACTTTTAAAATTCTTTTTACTTCCGTAACATTGGTAGTAATGTCTCCTCTTTCATTTTTTTTATTTCTGATTTTAGTTACTTAAGCCTTTTTTCTTTTCTTAATCCAGCTGAAGTTTTTTTCAATTTTGTTGATTTTTCAAAGAATCAACTCTCAGTCTTATTGATATTCTCTATTGCTTCTCTATTCTCTATTGTCTTTAACTCTATTCTAATCTTTATTATATTATTATTGTTATTATTAATCTTTATTATTATTTCCTTCTAGCTTTGGGCTTTGTTTTTTTTTTATTGTTCTAGTTCCTTGAGTTGTTAAGTGTGTTGTTGACTTGAGGTTTTTCTTCTTTTTTATTTTTATTTTACTTATTCATTTGTTGTTTCAAGTTTTTCTTTAAATTCCAGCTAATTAACATATAGTGCAATACCAGTTTCGGGAGTAGAATTTAGTGAATCATCATTTACATACAACACCCAGTGCTCATCACAAGTGTCCTCCTTAATCCTCAACACCCATTTAACCCATTCCCTGCCCACCCCCTCTCCAGCAACCCTGTTTGTCCTCTATAGTTAACAATCTGTTTTATAGTTTGCCTCTCTCTCTTTTTCTTTTTCCCCTATGCTCATCTGTTTTGTTTCTTAAATTCCACAGATGAGTGAAATCACATGGTATGTATTTCTCTGACTGACTTATTTCATTTAGCATAATATACTCTAGATCCATCCACACTGTTGCAAATGGCAAGAATTCATTCCCTTTGCTTAGGTTTATTCCTGGGTATCTTATGATTTTTGGTGCAATTATAAATGGGATTCATTCCTTGATTTCTCTTTCTGCTGCTTCATTATTGGTGTATAGAAATGCAACAGATTTCTGTATATTGAATTTGTATCCTATGACTACTGAATTTGTGTATCAGTTCTAGCAATTATTTGGTGGTGTCTTTTGGGTTTTTTATATAGAGTACCAAGTCATCTGCAAATAGTGAAAGTTTGACTTCTTCCTTGTGATTTGGATGCCTTTTTGTTGTTGTTGTTGTTGTTGTTGTTGTCTGATTGCCGTGGCTAAGGACTTCCAGTACTCTGTTAAAGAACAGTGCTGAGAGTGGACATCCCTGTCTTGCTCCTGATCATAAAGGAAAGACATGGAAGTGTTGCTTATAAATATGAAAAAGTTATTGACATATGTGTCCACAAATAGGATAACTGATAAATACATTGTGGTATATTTGTGAAATGGAGTAATATACCAGAGTTAAAAATCAATTAAATTGAACTACAAAACACAATATAACCATATTAAAAAAAAAACACAGAATGTAGATAAATAAAGCAAATTACAGAATGATATGTAAACAATAATGTCATTTGTGTGCATCTGAAAATATTTGAAACCATGTTCTATTCTATCTACGAATACATACAGATGTAAGATAAAACGCCATAAGAGGATTAACAATAAAATCAAGATAGTGGTTAATTCCTGAGAGGAGTGCGAAGGCAATGAGTTTGGAAACTTCTGTTTTGTTTTATTTCTTTAAGAACAATCTGAAGAATGTTGGGGTGCCTGGGTGGCTCAGTTGGTTAAGTGTCCAACTCTTGATTTTGGCTCAAGTCATGATCTAGTGATTTATGAGATTGAGGCCCACTTTGGGGATATCAGTATAGAGCCTGCCTGGGATTCTTTCTCTCCCTCTCTCTCTGCCTCTCCCCTGTGTGCTCGTGTATGTGCTCTCTTTCTCTTTCTCAAAATAAATAAATAAAACTGTAAAAAAAAATAAAGGCAAACTGAAGAATGTATTGCAAAATAATGGGGGTGGGAGAAAGAAGTAAAAAACAAACAAACAAACAAACAAAAAACCAAGAAGGCTAACAAGTATGGGCACTTACTCTGTGCCAAACACAGAAATTAAATAACCAGACCTAGACTACCTGAGAGTAAGTTAGTGGAGGAAGTGGGATTTGACACTGGGTAATCTGGCTGTGAAATTTGTGTTTTTACCTGCTATACTCTCCTCCATTTTGTTAGAATTTGATAGATTTGGGCAGTAGGCATAAAAAAATTTATTGTTATTTTCTGTAATTCTCTATATGTTTGAAGTGTTTCAGAAAACAAAGCAAAATAAAATATGGGAATTAGACCAGGTACTTAAAAAATAGTATTTTCTATGCAGTTTAAATTATAACTGTGAAATATCTACTACATTGAATGGAATTGGGTCACTTCTTAGCTTTTTCTCTTGCCTCCTCCACTTATGTTTTAAATATTGGTGGTGTCTAAGGTGTTACCTCTATTTCCATCTCTTTTCTCACCACATATTCATTGAATCATCTTAGCAGATCCCATGATTAAAACACAGTAGAATACTCAATAGCAATCATAGAATGAATAAATAAATAAATAGATTCATATTCCACCTTGATATAAATGATAGATAACTTCTTGATGTATATCTTTAGGGTGGTGCTGTATCTCCTGACCCAAGGATAGCTACAGACTCTAAATCCAATTGCTTACTTGCATTATTCCTGGTGTTAAAAATATTCACATTTGACTTTGTCTAAACTCATTTATCAAACTCATTTCATAGTGAATGACAACATCACTCACTCAGTTGTCCCAGAAACGTCTCAGGTCACCATGGGTCTCTTCTCTTCCCATTCCTGTTCATATTCTGTTACACTTATCTGTTCATCTTTCACGTCAGTTTACTTTTCCTTGCCCACACTGCCGTTATTTTATATGATGTCATCATCATCATAATCGTCTTCATCACATTTCTCCTAAGTTTAACATCCTTTAAGCTTGTCTTAGAGTCTTGCTCATTCCAATCCATTCTTTATACTTCAGTCAGTGTGACCATTTGCATAAGCCACATCTGCTCAGTTCACTTTATACTTCCTCTCTAGGTTAGCTCATCCATTTACAGTATCAATTACTACCTACACTCTCTCTATATATATATCTGATCTCAGAACTCAGTGCCTAATTGACATTTGTACTTAGCTCTCTCAATAACAGCTAAATCTTGACATGTTTTGGACTGAACTCATGTTTTCCACTGGAAGGGCCCAGAGTTCCCATCTTGGTAAATGACAGCACCATCCACCCAGTTATATAAGACAGAAACCTCTCTCATCCATGAAAGTCCTGTTAGTTTGATATCCAGGTCTGCAAATCTGATCTTCACCGCCATCATCATGGTCCAGGTTACCATCCTCTACTTCCAGTCTCAAAGCTAGTGTCCTCAAAAGCTCACGTTTCCCTTACTCCAGTCTCCATACCGCAATAAGACAAATCATTTCAGAAGCCAAATTTCAATAATGGATCTCCTGCATCTCTTCTAGAACCTGAATTAAAAACATCCCTTGCTTCCTGTTACTCACACATGGAAGACTAAAGTCCTGATCACTGCACACAAGTCTGTTCATGGGAAGACTTCTTCCCATTTCTTCAGCTTTACCTCTCTCTATACTCCCTTGAGCTTTGGGGGTTCAGGGCACCTGACATTTCATTCTCTCAGTCAAGCCATGCAACATCCTTCCTCAAGGTCTTTGCTCAAGTTTTCCTCATTGCTTGGAACTCTCTTTGTATCCCTAACCTGCTTTCCTTAGTTGTAGCTGCTCTTCTTTGAGACCTCGGGGCATTGCCATTTCCTCACAAAAACCTTACAGCACCATGCATGTCTCTCTCATAGCACTGGTGCGGTTGCAATATTATATAGTGTGTTAGTTTTTACTGATGTTTGACTCTCCCACTAGATAATGTGCATCTCCAAGAAAGAATATTTAATGTCAGATTTTGTTCACTATTTTTTTTAAATCCCAGTGTAGAAAGGTATCTGGCACATAGTCCTTTAAGTGGTCAGTAAGCATTTGTTGAATGAATGATTGAATAATTACTAATATTGAGTGCTGACTATGTGCTACGCATTGCACTGATCACTCAGTGACACCCTATTGCCTCCAGGATAAAATAAAAATTCCTTAGCATAAGACTATGCCCTTCCTGAGCTGGTTCTTATCTGGCACTCCAGCTACATTTCTTAATGCTTCTCAATTTCTGCTCTTTTAATTCTCAGCCTCTTTTCTTCATTTTCAACATATTTCTTGGCAGTTCCCAAATATGTTATACTTCATCTTCTTGTCTTTGGATATACCCTGTGCCCATAAACCTTTCTCATTCTTCTGGCCAAATTTTACAAAATTATAGAATCTAGTTCTGAATTTCCCTCTCTGAGGCCAGTTCCTCTGAACTCTCTGGCAGGCTTTCATGCCCTCCTGGAAGACCCCACACAATCCCCTTCTCACATATTTAGTAGCACTCTTTATGGTTGACTGAAATTGAGCATTTGCTTCTTGGTCTGTGACTGGGAAGTTTTGTTAACGTAGGGATTCTGTCCCATCTCTCACTGTATCCTCAAAGCATAGCATGGTGCCCAACACACAGTCAGCACTGACTAAGTAGTTGTTGAGAAACTATATTAATGAGGCTCCTTTTGGCCTCCAGGAAAGTAAGGCTTGCTTTAAGGCTGATGCATAAGGGCTCTCTGGGGGCTTCAGGAGCCTCCATGAGAGATATTGCCTGCCCCAGCAGGAGCCAGAGAACTCTAGATGCCCATTCAGCTTTAACAGCTCAAGTCCTTCCAATAAGTCCTACCTCACAGCAATAGACTCTCCAGATTGAGAGAGTTTCCTCTCCAGCTGCATGCTTCCACAGGGCTAACTTGGGTCACTGGGTAACCTAATAAGGAATCTTAATGTTCCTGGTATAGGTTAGAAGCATGCTCAGAAAGGGGCCCATATTGTTTTGCCTCTTTTGAACATCCTCCTTTTCCTTTTTCATTCCTGAACTCAAACAGTAGGTCATCCATTGCTTAGTTCTTACGAGTTCTTGCTTTCAATGAACTATTCCTTCTTTTATCCAGGACTTATATCCTGGGCTGTCAAACCATGACGTCCATGGCATTAGTTATGATTGAGTACTGCTACAATTGTCATTATTTTTTTCTGTTTACTTGTGCTAATAGTTTAGTCTAGAAATGTATATGTATTTTAGGAAATATATTGAGAATCTCATAAGTTTCAAAGATCTTTAATATCCTAAAATGGGTAACTCTTGAATGGCAGAAATCAGGTGTCATGCCAAAGTTTTAGGGAATAGTTCAGACTAAAATGTCTCTGAAGTTGGGGCACCTGGGTGGCTCAGTGAATTAAGCATCTGAGTCTTGATTTTAGCTCAGGTCCTGATCTCACAGTTGTGAGATCGAACCCTGTGTCAGGCTCTGCACTGAACATAGGGCCTGGTTGGGATTCTCTCTCTCCCTCTCTCTCTGCCCCTCCACTGCTTGTGCTCTATCTCTCTTTCAAAATGAATAAATAAACATTAAAAAAAAATTAAAAAAATGTCTCTTAAGTCATTTCTAGGACTAGCCTTGCCTGGGTATCTCTTCCCAGCTGTGGTAGCCATGGAAGATGTACCTCTTAGGGTCTCCCTTAAAAAAAAAGGACTCTTTCCTCAGCCATGGATTATGATTAGTTGCCAGCTTCTAATTATTAGCTTTGTCAGGGTCTGCCTCAGTTCTGACTGTGGTCACACCATTCTTTGTTTGGATATTGGCCACAGGCTAAAGAAGGCAGTGGTACAAGGGCCTAGCCATTTATGCCCATTTTGGGATTTCTCTGATAGGCGAGTTTTGTTCTGGAGTTCCCTATTATGCTGGCAAAGCATCATTAGATTGGCATCTCCTTGACAGCTCTGCCTTCCTGATCCTGCTTCTTCCCTTTTCCTTTCACAAATACTACTGATCAATAAATCTTTGCACTCTTAACGCCGTATCAGTGTCTACTTTCTTGAGAACTCAATTGGTGACACTGGCCATATAGAGTAATTGTAATTCCAGTGTATGCAATAGGTATTTTGGTGGCATGATAAGTTAGAATGCAAGGGTGGGGAAGTATTGCCTCTCTGACTTTGGATATCTACAGATCCATCTCCAAAGATACTGGGGAGAAGAATAGTATAGGCAGACTCAAGGCTGTCACTCGTTGACTGTACTCCAAGGTACTTTGTATTTGACAGAACTTCAGGGCTTTGTGGAGAGAGTTGAGTCTGCAAAGGTAGTTTGAGGTCAGCCTTGGATATTATGCTAAGGAATATGGGTTTTATTTTATAAGGAGTTACTGCATTGGAAACAAGGTCATGCTTAATGTACTTTGTGGGATTATCTGGTTTTGGCCCACATTGGGATTTACGCATTAAATCTATCTAAGCAGGAGCTAATTAATAAGCAGGTATTTTGTATTTGGGTTTACCTTGGAAATTTGATTTTTAAATATGGATTAGGTGGGAAGAGAAAGCACATTTCAGACTGTGGGGTAAGCTGTGTTTAAATGCCTTTTGATCCTCCTATAGCCTGTCAGCTTTATTCTTTGTCCCAAACCCCCAGGTTTTTTAGGGATGACACAGGGGCAACACTCTTACCAAATGTCTATTACATTCTAGGTGTGGCTCTTCCCTGAGTCCCTTCTACTTTCTGATCCAAGGAATAAACATCCAGAAGAAGACTTGAAAGCAGGGTTGCCAAATTTAACAACAACAACAACAACAACAACAACAACAACAACAACAAATCAAAACCAGAAGAAACAAAATCAAATCATAAAATATATTTACATACACACATATATAACATACTTATCCTAAAATATATTCATTGTTTAACTGAAACTCAAATTTAACTAGGCATATGGCGTTTTATTTGGCAACCCTATCTGAACCCTGTCCTCATTACTTTCACTTTGGGGACCTAGATCTAGTCTTAAATGAAACCAGGCATGTTCATTTTCTTTCCTCACTCTGGATTTCCTTCTGTCCCTCATTGATTACAAAGACTGAGCTGCTTCCCTAAACTACTCAGCTCCCAATCCTAAAGGGCTCCACCAGAGGGTCCCCAGCCCCCTCCCCCATTGCCCCCACTCCCAGGGTACCACTGCACCTACACTTCCCTCAGAGAAGAATTATAGCAAACAAATTCAGAGCAGTGGGGCCGAAGTCAACAGACCTGTTGTTGTACTGAGTTAAGCCTTCCTCTCCAAATGATCTTGGGCAAGTAAGGCAACCAACCTCTATGTCTCTGAATTTTTTCCTAGTACAATAGTGTCAGTACAATACTTACTCCTAGTGCCCTTGAGAGTGTTAAATGGAATAGTCCTACCCCTAGTACAGCCTAGTACAGTCAGTGACCCTCAAGTCATGTGAGCTGCTAATTTAGTTATCCCTCTTACTTCTCTGCCTCAGAATAAAGCCTCACGCATGGTACAATTCATTTTTTGAATGAGTCAATGAATATATGCCTCTGGGGGCTACCTTGACCTCACTGAGGAAAATGGGTGGGACCTAGGATAGCTTGTCAGTCCAACTGGTTCAAAAAACAGACTCAGGGGGTAAGCATGAAAGCAGGTACTAGACAGGGATGGGGGAAAAGTGGGACAAGAGGAGAAGTGACACTATACCCACTGAGTCTACTGAATGGCTAGGAAGACCTGGGTGGAAGACATGATATGGAAGTAAGCTCTGGAACTAGGAGTGTCAATGACCAAAAGGAAGCTATGGCAGTTGTGGCCTATAAAAGAGCCCAAAAGAGTCTGCTATATTCTCTTAAGTCACTACAACTAGTACAGATAAAACAAGCCTGACTACTCATACTTGTTTAAAGGGTGATCATGGTCCTATAACCTTCCCAAGGGTAAATTGCCTCTGCCTAGGTTACTCATACAATTTATTATCCAAACAGGATACTTACGACACTTAAAGCGACACCATTAATAATTTTCTCAAAGTTATCCAGCTGAAATATAAGACTTAGACTGGAATTTTTATGGTCTACCTGGGAAGTAGCCCAGGTTTGGTCATGCTACCTCTGATTGGGGCATCACCTTTTGCAGAGGAAAGAGGCTTGGCTGTCTTTTTCAGAGTTATCAATACTTGAATGTTAATTTTCGGACCCTCCCTTGTGTAGTGTGGTGCAGGAATTTCCAGAAGTAGGAAAGAGCTGTGGTGAGCTTCCCAGGCACTTGGGCATCTGGGGAGGGCTGCAGCCTATCTGAAGAATATAGGACTCTGATCAGTATTTGCTATCATCTTCCTCAATTACTTAGCAAGTAAATTGCTAAGATTTAGATTGCCTATGTACTTCACCATGCAAGAAATTATGAAAAGAAATTGTGCACAGAATAGGAGAAAAGAGCATTTACCAGACATTTTAACCCTAATTAATCATTTTCCCTATCTGTAAGCCAGAGGACCAAATTTATATCATTTATCTCTGTATCCTCAATGCCTCATAGAGAACTAAAAACATATGAAAAACTCATTAACTATTTCTTAACTAGTTGACTAAATTAACAAATATAAAAATTATCATGTGAAAAATAAGAAAATAAAGTTCTCTGTTAGTGTTTGATTCATTTAATCAATAGTTTTGGAATGTCTCTCTATGCTACCCTCTGTTTTAGGCACTAATTATACTGCCTTCATGGCTCTCATTAAAACTGAGTGTGTTTGGGATATTAAAATAGTTCAATTTCCAATGTGGTAACACCAGGTAAGTGTTAGGAGTAGGAAGAGATAAGCATGGGTTGGATTAAAGCAGACTTTGAGCTACTCTTGACTTGGGCTTTGTGAATTGTATAAGAGAAATTCCCTGACGGGCATTCAAGATAAAAGGTAAAGATGGGATATCCCATATCATGTGTAGGGCTTTAAGGTGAGATCTGAGGGTGCATGTTGGTAAATTGGGAACTCGGGCTAAAAAAAATGGCTGGGGGAAGATTTTTAATGTTAGAAAGAGTTTAGATTTGATGTGCATTTGTTAGGACTGCCATAACAGAATACCAAAATGAGGTGGCTTAAAAACATAAATTTATTTTCTCACAGTTCTGAAGGTAGAAGTCCAAGATCAAGGTGTCAGGATGTTTGATTCCTTCTGAGGCTTCTCTCCTTGGCTTGTAGATGACTGCCTTCTTGCCATGTCCTCACGTGGTCTTTCCTCTGGGTGCCTGAACGCTAGTGCTTCCCTATGTGTCCAAATGTCCTCTTTTATAAGGGCACCCGTTGAATTAGGGCTCACTCTCATTGCCTCTTTTTAACTTAATCACATCTTTAAAGGCCCCATCTGCAAATACAGTCACATTCTGAGGTACTGGGGTTAGGATTTCAACATATGAATTTTGGGAAAACACAACTCAGCTCAAAGCAATGTGATAGATCAGAAAGATCTAGCAGAGATTCTTGAGCAGGGGGCTGATACCATAAAAATGGAATAAGTGTGATTGTATCTATATGTGATATTGGTGGGAGGAGGGGGGTTGTTAAATTATAACCTCTGAGTTATTACGGATTCAACTGCTGAATGTCATTGTGGACCATCGCTAACTGCACAGCTATTAAAAGAGAAAAATTGCCCTCTCTGACTTATTGCTAATCATTGCAAGCTCTGACCACATAATTTAGTCACAGTTCAAAATGCTTTTGAAAATCAATGATTTTGTCCTTTAGCTAGCCGTAGCTGATAATGAATATTCTCCCCAAAGTCTCAGCTAAGGTAAGTTATTATTTCAAATTTCAGCAAGGGAACATCATGATTAGACAGGAACAAAAGGAAAATATAAATTTGAGAATGGACATGGCATAACTTGGTACCTTGGTGGGACCATGGCAAATCTACTTACATTCAGTTGTTTATCCTTGCCTAGTGATGACTGTTTAGCTACATTGTGTCAGTCACTTTCAAAAGTGGAATTAATTGGGCAATTTTGCAAATGACTGACCTTTATTGGATTTATTGCCTTTGGTTTTTTTTTTGTTTTTTTTTTTTTTTTGCATGGAGAATTACTTTTCATTCTAACTGAATGAAAACCCATATTTCCGGGGCGCCTGGGTGGCGCAGTCGGTTAAGCGTCCGACTTCAGCCAGGTCACGATCTCGCGGTCTGTGAGTTCGAGCCCCGCGTCAGGCTCTGGGCTGATGGCTCCGAGCCTGGAGCCTGTTTCCGATTCTGCGTCTCCCTCTCTCTCTGCCCCTCCCCCGTTCATGCTCTGTCTCTCTCTGTCCCAAAAATAAATAAAAAACATTGAAAATAAAAAAAAAAAAAAAAAAAGAAAACCCATATTTCCAAGTGGTACAAATAAAATGATCATACATTCTTTTCATTAAGATAGATGTATTTGTTGAAAACTGGTTTTAGGTACTGTGATGCTGAAGATGTAGAGAAGATTAAGAAATGTCACTTTTCCAGAAATTTCTACTGTTGTGTGCCACTCATATTCTGGAATTATTATATTCTCAGTACCCAGCTTCATCTTAGTCTTCCCAAGGGGCTTTGGTAATGACCTCAGTGTAGAATCCTTTTGTCTTTTTTATATTTTAAAATCAATTTTTGGCATCAAAATGTAAAATGGCATTCTCTCTATTTAAGTACCAATCATTAATGTTTTAAAATTTCAGAATAAAACATACTCACCATCACTACCATTTGTTTGTTTAATCTCGGCTACCACTGCATAATTATTTTTGACAATTTAACTTTCTATTATTTATTTACAATCTGGTTTTGAGTGACTGAATTTAATGTGAGTCTTTCCCCATTGTCTTTAGATACTCTTCCTTATAAACACTTCAGGTGTTCCAATTTATGAAATTTGTTTTCCATTTCTATGGCCATGCTTCCTAGGATTTTTGGTGTATACATTGATGAGGCCAATGTGGGTGTAAATGCAAAGAAGCAATTAGTGTTTTGGTAAACTGAACTTTGGAAATATAGAAGGCAGACAAAATGTAGCTTAGTGCAAATTGATATGCGTTTTTCTGGGTAGTCTAAAAGGAATCAAGTCCAAAGACAGATTAGACAAAAAAAAGCGCCTATACATTTATTGATTAACACTTACCCTCTTAAGCCAGGTGTGTTCACTTGATTTGTTTGAACTTCAATCTTTTGTCTTCCTTATAGTCAATAGCGTCTCACGTAAAGACAGAGAGGAGAACTTACATGCTCCTCATCAGGGGCTTAGGAATGACTAGTGTTTTCATATCTTGTTTCTTATCAAGGCATGAAGTTTTAAGATACAAACAATTACCATTCACAGTAAGACTACAAAAGAGCCTCATTAATATACGTGCTAATTATTTTCCTTTGATGTGGTCATAGTTCTTAACAAGGCTGTAGTTATTATGTATAAATATTACCAGGTCTCTTGTGACTTCCATAACAGCAATGGCAGAATTAAAGAGAGAGCTGAATTCTGTGTGCTTATGGTCAGACTCCTTATTGCTTCTCACTCCCATCATGACGTTCATAATCTCACCACTAATACTAGTCAGTTTCAGCTAGGTCCTCTAACATAAACTTGAAGTTTTAACAGAATGGATGTTTGATTCTCTCTCACATTTCAGTTTAATAAAGATGGTTTCCTAAGTACTGATTCCAGGACCCAGGCTACTGCCATTCTAGTTCCATTGTCCAGCAGGGACTTGGAGTCCTGTCCCAGATCCTCTGTGTCCATACTGTGGGTGAAGAAGAAAGAGTGTGGGAGGCTGTGTACATTTGTATGGGTTCCTAGAAGGAGTGTGTATTAGTTTCCTGTTGTTGCTGTAACAAATAAGCACAAACTTAGAGACTTAAAATAATACGAATTTATTATCTTACAATTCTGTAAGTCAGAAGTCCTAAAATGGAAGTGTCAGAAGGAGAAAAAATTTGAACCATGCTTTCTGAACTCACTTTAAATTTATGAATTCTAATCCAGTGGAGTCAGTGCTGTGCCCACTAATTCTACTACATTTCCTGAGCCTAGTGATTCTCAATCTTTGTATGTATCAGAGTCACTCTGAGGGCTTCATGAAAACATATTGCTAAGTTTGAGTCAGTGAGTTTGTGTGGAGCTAGAGAATTTGCATTTCTAACAAGTTTTCGGATGCTACTGATGTTGCTTGTCTAATAACCACACTTCAACAGCCACTACAATAGTGCATTTATTGTTGCATTTCTTTGAGTATTTCACATCTCCCGTAGCCTTAAATTTCCAACACCTCTTCTGTCAGCCCCACTTTCAGTTGGTGATGGCCTTGAGCCCTATCAGTGCTTCCCAAACTGTGAGTGGGAAAGATAATTTTTTTCTTTCTTTCTTTTTCTTTCTTTCTTTCTTTCTTTCTTTCTTTCTTTCTTTCTTTCTTTCTTTCATTTCTAGTATGTTGCTCATTTTTAGTTTCTAAATTTTTAAAATTTCCAACCTGTTACTTCTGTAAAATACAGTAAGTATTTATTCTGATGTGCAAAAAATGGAAAAGAAGAAAACAAAGAGCAAAAATATGAGCCTAAAATTTTAATATTAGGTTCAATAGACATAAAAACACTCCAAAAATTGCCATAATACTTTCTAAACACACACTCTCAATTTATGTCTTCATTTCATTGAAAGCTAGAATCTAATGGGTGGAGGACAAGTGCCTATCTGTAAGTCCCACTTTATTAGCACTGCTCTACATCCCTGAAAATAGAGCAGTGAGAAGTGACCTCTCCCATTCCCCATTACTACATATAAACTGTCCAAACTCTTAGAAAGGGTCAAACCCTTTTGTCTGCTCAATGAAATTGTTCTAGCAATTCTTTCCTCTTTCTCTCAAATTCCATTTGTTTTCCCTACTACACTATTCCCATCAGAAAACAACAACAACAACTAGTGGTAATTTCCACCCCCTTTAAAAAAATAATTCCTTTTTTGACCTCATATTTCTCCTCAGCTATTTCTCTGATAGCAAAACTCTCCAGAAGAGCTCATAGACTCAAAACAAGAAAAAGCAAACAAACAAACAAACAAACAAACAAACAAAACAACTACGCTCTTGTGGGAATTATAGATCCTCAGCCCATCGGAAGTACTGGTTCAGAATTAAACTTGACCTTGTGTTGCTAGTGCTCACCTTTTATAGTCAAATAGGTGCTGAAGGATGAGTCAGTCTGTCCTCACAAATGTGTTTTTCACCAATTCTCCAAACCAGTTTCCTCACCCTCCCACCACCAGTTAAGCAAGGCTGAGGGGTTTAGTTAGGTCATTGTGGCTGCCTTCACCACATCATTAAGGAAGACACAAACCGAGCTGGACCCAGCACCAGACCTGATACCATCTAACCACTCACCATTTGCAATTTCCCACACATCTTTCTTTGCACTTTTTACTTTAATCTGAAACAATTTCAATGAATGCTTCAAATGTGATTTCATTAAACAATGTCAAGTACTTCATAAAAATCAAGATCTATTGCAGTTATTGTTCTTCCTTCTCCTGCTTCATAATTTCCAAATTAAAAACAACCATTTGTCTGGCATGATTTGTCTTTGCAAAGTCTTGATCCTCATTGCCCCCAAAACTGTTATCTTCAGGAATGGCAGTTTTTCTTTTTTAAAATATAATTTGGCTTAGATGGTGGTTGGCTTTGTCTTATGAAAATTTACAGAATTGTCATCTCATGTCTTGACTTGTTTCTTCCTTTCTTGTCCAATTTCCTGTATTTTCCCAGGACACTATATTTTCTCTGAAGTGTACTAACGTAATTTATTCTAACTCCTTCACATTATCTATTTGAGAAAGGAACCATCTCCCTGTCCCCTCCCCCCAACCAAGAAACATTTTCTTTTGCCTTTCTAAGGGCCATTCCCTTATTTGAGTCTATCTTGATTCTGCGAGCATAAGGATATATGGTTTCTACATAGCATTCCCACCAACTTTAAGTTTCTGTGGATGTGAGAACGGGAAGGTTATAAAAAGTAATTTAGAGACAAGAAGTCACTGAATAATCTTATTCTTTTCTTTCCTGAACATTTTGCAGCAGACACACAAGAAGGGCCTGGTGCGTGGCTCTGCTTTACCAAGAGTAAAGGGAGCAAAGAATGCCAGTCATGTTGGTCACAGAGAAATTTGGTCCTTCTGAGTATATGCCTTGAATCTGAGACCACAAGCATAAGTCTGAGATAATCAAAATTAGAGTTGCTCATCAGCTTGCCTAGAATGGTAGAATGACTAACTTATCCTTATTTGCCTAGGACTTAATCAGTTTTAACTCTGCAAGTCCTACGTCTTGGGAAACTCCTCAGTCTCGGGTAAAGCTAGAGAGTCAGTTACCCTATATGGCACAGAAGCATCTTGTTGCCTCCTGGATATCCAGGACCAATGACCTCTCTTGGCAGTGTGCTTTCAGGGATGTGTTTCTTTTTTTGTCTAACTCAAGTAACACAACTGTTCTCAATTTGAGTATGTGTATATGTAGAGGGTTTGTGGGTGTGGGACAATGGGAGAAGTTCAGAGGTTGGGAAGCAAGGAGAGGGAAGAAATCCTCACAATATGAATAGCACAGGGATATGGAAACTTCTCTGTTCCTACCATCATTATAGTAGGGTCCTCTGGTCATTGCACATCTTGCATCAAATATTTAATATGCAGCATCTCCATTAAAAACCTTACTTCTCATAGATTTTTAAGTGCTTATATATGAAGTTGCCAGATTCCTTTGGCTGGGCCAAAGAAGAATGGATGGAGAGCCTTCTCTCTTCATGTTCTTCCAACTTAGGAAAGTACTGGGGAGGAAACTTTTATATCTCTTTACATCATTTAGTATCTCTTTCCCAAGGGAGGATTTGTGTCTACTCTGGTTGTCTAGAGGCTAACAGTTAAGGCATACTTTAAATTTCAGGGTTACCTTTGGCCTCCCAAATTTTCAGTTGTCTCCATTTCATTTTGCTCTTTCATTGCCTTCCTCATGAATGGTTAAGTGGGCCCAGGGCTATCTTCAAAGTCTCTCTGCCAGTTAGTAATCTTCTCTGCTTACAGGTGAGTAAGCAATTGGACAAGGAATCTATTCTTGAGAAAAAAAAATCTCCTCCCCTCAGATAGATCCTAAACTCTATATGGAATGATGTGGTGATTGTAGTCTTAGGTTAAAGTTATATTTTTGAGTCCTGCTTTTACCAGAGAGTATGCATTTAAGTTATTAGATATTTTAGGCAACTAATATTGTTGATCCCAGTTAAGGAACAGCAGTAAGGAACAGGTACTCATAGTGAGGTGTAGAAGATGGTTCTTCAGAAGAGGTTTTTTTCTTGCTGTATTTTATTTTTCATTCAACCTGGGAGAAACCTAATTTACTGCTAATCTGTTTAGTATATGACAACCATTAATATAGTGTATATATGTACCACAATGAGATATCACCTCACACCTGTCAAAATGGCTAAAATCAACAACATAAGACACAACAGGTGTTAGTAAGGATTTGGAGGAAAAGTAACCCTTTTGCACTGTTGGTGGGAATATAAACTAGTATAGCCACTGTGGAAGACAAATGGAGGTTCCTCAGAAAATTAAAAATAGAACTACCCTATGATCCAGTAATTGCACCACTGGATATTTACCTAAGAGTATGAAAACACTAATTCAAAGGGATACATACACCTTTACTGTAGCATTATTTTCAGTAACCAAATTCTGAAAGCAATGTAAATGTCCATTGATAGATGAATGAATAAAGAAGATGTGTATATATATATATATATATATATATATATATATATACACACACACATACATATACATACATATATATATATATACATATATATATACACACACATCTTCTTTATTCATTCATCAGTATATGTATATATATATATACACTAAGTGGGATATCAGTTGGGAAAACATCTTAGTGACATAGGTAAGAGATTATGCCACTTGGACTACAGTTTGGCAGTAAGGTAGAATTGCAGGACCATTTGCAGAAAGTTTGAGAAGTAGATTTAACTGTAGCTGGCAGGAAATTGGATAAGAGTGAGTTGGAGTAGAGGAGAAGTATGGATCAAAACTCATTCTACATGTTTCTACAGTGAACTAAGAGAATAAATATGGTATTTATTCACACAGAGAAAACTGGAAGAGAAGCAAAAGAAAATGTTGAGCTGGAAGAAGAAGTTATGTGGTATTACCTAAATTGTACGAGTAGAGGAATTGAGGTCTTAGAGGTTAAATAACTTGCTCAAAAATCACACAGAAAATATATTGCAGAGCTGAAAATCAGACCTAGAACTTTTGATACCTAATTCAGGATTACTACCATGACTTCATGATCCCAAATGTGTAGTCATTGTTTTTTGTCTGAAGTGGATGTCAGAAGGAGGAGATGAATGATTTCCATTAGGGATAGGACTTGGTAGAAAGGATGGTGTCTCATTGACCTCTGAGGCCTCTAACCTGGAAAATGAATGGAGAATCACAAGTATTTTTCCGCAGCCAAAAAAATGGAAACAAAATTATGTTGATTGAGTGAAGAATCACCCTTTGTAAACCTACCTTTATGCTGTGAAGAACTAAAGGAAAGGAAAGAGAGTGAAGAAAGTGGTAAGAAAACAATTACACAGGGTATTAACCTACTAGTGGAAGGCAAATGCAAGTCATGTTTTGATTTATGTGTTCTAATTAATGTCTAAGGAGTTTCAGAGATTAACATTGGGATTCTTCTGTGCTGTATGGTTTCATTTTTCTCAATTATGATCAGAGAATTGGTCCCATGAGGGATATGGGGACTGATAGAAACAAAGATGTGCTATTTAAGACAGAGATTTACAAAGCAGCTGAATGGAAGAGGAGTAAATGAGTAGGAACAGAGCCCTAATATGAGAAATGGCTTCATCTCTTCTGAGGCTTCTTCTGGGACCTTGTTGCCACCTTGATTCTCTAAAGTGAGCACCTCAGACCTTAGGGAGAGTCTCTGTGCCTGTAAGATGGGTAGCAAACCTAGACAACCAGATAAGAAGGTGCATTTAAGGACTGATTGGAGTCTTTACTGGAAACGTCTACTTGGTAATGAAGAAGAGTACCTCAGTGGGCAGAGAAACACTTTGATTAGCTATTTGAAAGTGGAGGTTGAGATCCTAGAACCATGGTTTTAGTTGGTGTCCAGAAATCAGGAGGGACAGCTACATCCCTCAGCTAAGCTAATGAATAGAAATGTGTGCCTGAAGCCCAGCAAAGGAGAGGTGAGATGGGGAAGAAGAGCTATTGCCTAATATGATGGAAATAATTGAGTGACATTTAAACAGGGGGAATGTCTAATATTTAACTTTAAGTTGTTATCATCATGACCATGTAACCACCCCCTCCAACATACACCCTTTACTAGTTCCTCAATGTTCAGTAAAATTTGCTACATAATTGTATTAGTTTCCTGGGACTTCTATAACAAAGTATCACAAAATGGGTGGCTTCAATAACAGAAACTTATTGTCTCACAGTTCTGGAGACTAGAAGTCTGAAACCAAGGTGTTGTCAGGGTTGGCTCATTCAAAGGAATCCCAAGTGGAATCTGTGCCTGTAGGCTTCTGGTAATCCCAGGCATTCTTTGGCTTGTAGATGGTGATCTCCCTTTGCCTTCCCATCATTTTCTATGTGTCTCTGTCTCTGTGTTTAAATTTATCATTTTAAAAAACCGGTTTACTTATTTATTTTGAGGAGAGAGAGAGAATCCTAAGCAGGCTCTGTGGTGTCAGTGCAGAGCCCAACACAGTGCTTGGTATCAGAACTGCAAGATCATGACCTGAGCTGAAATCCAGAGTTGGATGCTTAATGGATTGGCACCCAGGTGCCCCCAAATTTCTCATTTTTATAAGGACACAGTCATATTGGATTAGGGCTCACCCTAATGACCTCATCTTAACCTGATCATCTGCAAAGTCCCTATTTTCTTCTTTTTTCATTAATTTTTTTAAAATGTTTATTTTTGAAAGAGAGGGAGACAGAGCAGGGGAGGGGCATAGAGAGAGGGAGACGCAGAATCAGAAGCAGGCTCCAGGCTCTGGACTGTCAGCACAGAACCCGACATGGGGCTTGAACCCACAGACCGTGAAATCATGACCTGAGCTGAAGTTGGACGCTTAACCTCCTGAGCCACCCAGGTACCCCAAAAGTCCCTATTTTCAAATAAGGTCATGTTCAGTATTCTATATTATAATATGGAATTGAGGGTTAGGACTCCACCATCTTTTAGGGTGGGGACATAATTTATAACTTGTATTTTGTATTTGTCTACTAAGTAATGAATTAATGGAGTAAGATGGAATATATTGTAATATCAAGGAAAGGGAATGCATTCTACACCAGAGTCAATGTATTGAAGAACAAAGATAACACTGGGGGAATGATGGTATGATTAGAAAACAAGAGAAACAACAAGTCAATTAATACTATGGAAACTGTAGGTAGGTTTCAAGAGATGAGTCATAAGCCAGCTGCCCTCCCTCTTGCTCCTAAGTTTATTGCTGAAAGGTATATTAGGTTTGAGCCTATTTCATAAAATAGGGCATTTCAAGCTCAGTATGAACTTTCACTTTACAATACCCAGCTCACAAAATTCTTATCCTAGGACAGAGCCATGTTCTTACGGTGGCTGCCAAAGAGTTTTGGTATAGGGGTATAGGGTATAGGAGAAGACATATTAAACCACCTGGACCATACATGTCCTTGAAACACCACCCCAAACTCAGAGGGAATTTATGAAAAAACTTCCAGAGTATCTTTATAGCCTCAGCTTCTTTCTATCTCTCTACATATTTCAGATAGAAAATCAGTTATGTGCAGTGCTTTGCAAATATTTTGGCTCAAGAAATCCTCTAGAAAGGTAGGCATGAAAGAATCTTGGAAACTGGAATCTTTGTACCCATGCTTTCTTTGCATTTAGTGTCTCCTGGCTGAGCTTAGGAAGTCCATGAGAAATATGCTTTCTTAGGTCAAACCACTGAACAATAATATTCAGGTAACTGGGCTTATCTTGGGAGGAACGTGATTAGCAAACATACCTTGGGAGAGGCCAATTGCAACATGAAAGAGGAGGTATTCTCAGGCACTGGAGAGAAAGATTGTGCATTGTGAATAGACATCATATTATGGAGATACTACAATACTGAAAGGTCTTTCAGACAGGGAAAGAAGTTAACTGACAGGAAATCTATGAGGTCCCACCATATACATAATCCATCTACAACCTCAAAATGTCAAATATGTCTCTCAAAGACTATTCAGCTAAAAAAATTGTTTGAAGTCAGTAATTGGGGTAGAATTTCCTTAGAGTCCAAGGAAGAAAGTTTTCTTTTTATCTGCATGTCATTTTTTTTAAAACCATGAACCAACCTATTGAACACTTCTGAATATGTTTTAAAAGTAGAGACTGATCCAAGGATGATTAAAGTGAATGGTTACTATTATTTATGGTACAATTCTCCTATAAGAATTTGAACTACTTAGGTAGAGCTGAGGAATTTCTCCAATTCCCTAATCAGTAAGATTAATTTTAGACAAAGGGGAGAAAGAAGTGGTATTGTCTATTCTCAGAGAATAGCCTGGAACAAAATAGCAGCACTGGTAGCCCCAACTCAGATTAGGGAAGATGATGTTATGAGTACGATTTAGCCACCTGAGGTCAAATTTTTGACATCTGAGAACCTGGAGAGTTGAGAAGAGTATGACTTCCACCTCTACTTTTGGGAGGCGATAGTCCTCAGGACATGATTGGTGACCACACTCACAAATTTCCCTCTTTACTTGGGTCTGTGGAGCCTTGTGCTGGTAATGACTGAGGACATTGTGTCACAGGTGGTGAGGATGGACTTAGCCATGGAAGAAAGTATTATCCAGGTCCAAGTGGGGAGTACATTAGAAGCAACATCCTGGGACTGATGAGAAGAAATACCCTTTGCTGACTATGAGGAATGATGATGGATATTTCTTAGGAAACAGTGCTTATGCCAAGAGAATCTGGCTTGAATTATGTGGAAGGCTGAGGATGGATGAGAATATGCAAGCAGGCTGGAGAGCTGAGTCATTTATTTCCCTAGTAGTGATTAAGCTCAATTGGTAGAGCTTCCCATTCCTTTTCTGGAGGAAAAGACTTTAGAGAGAATGAAGTGGATAGGCTCCCCTCCATGATAACATTTCTTCTTCTTATTGTTTGGATGTCAGAGTTCCAGAAGTGAGACCTGGCTCCTAGTGTGAAGAAGAATGTTGGAAGACAAAATCTGGGATTCAACCCACTATCCTGGACAAATTAAAAGTTAAAATTTTTTCTTTGGGCTGGAAGAGACCCAGCTTGCAATTATCATCCTAGAGTGGGATGTGGGAAGAAATGTTTCCAACATCCAGTAAGAAAACAAGGGTGGGAGTTTATCAGTTGGTCAAAGGAGGGATGTGGGAAAGCCAATATCTGAATGGGTGGCAAAAGTCCCCATACTTCCAGATATTATTTCACATGAAAAATGGATTGATCCAGAGAAGTCTAATATGCTCAGAGGAAACCCAAATTCCTTGTAGATATTGGAAATATGTGGGGTACTAATCCTATGGAGAGTGATGTTTAAGCCAATTTCACTGGAAATGGAAAAGAGAGGATACCTTAGTCCATACCACAGTGTGGATATCCACTTAATTGTCATGTTTTAGCTTGTAATTAATCTGAAGGAAGACCATGCAAGAAGGCATGAGGGCAGGGAATAGGATCCAGGACATCACAATGTGTCACCATCAGGATCTCAAGAATCTAGTTTGGGAAACCGGACACTTTCATCTCATCCTGGAAAAGTTATGTGCTTCTGGGGGAAGAGTTCAGGTGTTACACAGTCAGACAGAATTTTGTTTCTCCTAGTCCAGTAATATGCCCTAGTCCAGTATCTGAGTCTCACTTACTTCATCTGTAAAATACTCACAAGAATTTTGCCAAGATTAACAAAAATTTATGTCAACTCATGGAAGATATTCAATTGTTGCTCATTGTTGTCATCTCACTGCACTGAACAGGGTGCCCTGTGCATAATAAGAGCTTAGTATGATTTTGCAATAATGGTATATTGTAACTTTGACCAAAAAACATTTATCCTTGAGTATGTACTTGCTTTGACTCATTTCCAAAGTCCACTGCAAGCATCACTATCCTCAGGATCCTGCTATTTCCTCCTATCTCCCATTAGGGCAGTATGAGGTACTTACTGGCTGAGAGTTCAGGCTCTGGTATTAGCCTATCTGCATTTGATTCCTGGGTCTGCCATTTACAATCTGTATGGCTTGGGCAGATATCTTAGAGTCTCTTTGTTTTATTTTTCACATCTATGAAATGGAGATTATAACAATCCTGAATCCTCTGCAAAGACTGCATGCATGTCTGTGTGAAGCACTTATAAGGGTAGTGCATGCTCAATGAATGTTAGCTGTTATTACTATAGATTCCCTTCATACACTGTTCAGCCAAGAGACACATTTCTCTGACATCAGGAGGGAGGGGATGAATATGTGCATCCCTCAAACACTGTGCTTTAAGGAGCTGCTGGACTGATCTGAAACTGCCTCCAGAATATACTGATTATGAGAACTGCTCAGGGTCTTAAGGAAGCCAAACCATATTAGCTCATGATAAACCACCAAGCTCCCGTTATTGTTCATGTATTACGAGTTTCCTGTGGGCCAGGACCAAGCTGAAGTGTCTCGTCACCCCCCACATGCAGTGCAGGGCTGTGCTCATAGAATGATCATTCATTCACTCAGTCATTCATTCATCAAATGTTTATTGAGCACTGACCTTGCCAGGCAGCAACTATGTAGTGGATGAACTTGAGAAGTCATATTAGAGGAGGTTAAGAGCCAGGTGGGAGGGGACGCAGTCTCACTGATGTCCTTGTTTATAGAATGACAGTGAACAAAGTGGGAGTGATTATAGGAAGTACAGCGTCCTGGGCAAACCACAGGCAGATTCATGAGCGAATTCTGGGCAGCTGAGTTTCTGCATGGCTGGGGGTCAGGGGTGGGTCATTGATAATGTTTCCTAAAGTTTGCCTCCTTTTCACACAGACCACTTTGTCTTCTGTTTTATTAAAGATAGGACGTATGCCAAGAGAGGAAGCAAGCTTTAAGTACAGCTCAGAATAGAAATTAAGATCTATACTTGGCTGAGGGCCACTCTTGCTGCTCTTCCTTTGGGCGCTTCTCTCATTGGCTGGGCTTCCTGCCTACCAGGGTGGCTTCAAGGTTACTGCTCTCCCTTTAACCACTTGTGTATGCTCTGAATGTGCAGTAGAAGAATTGAGTGCATCTCTCCTTCCATCCTACCCTCCCACACTTCAGTGTCTTCTAAGTTAATACTTTTAATGCCCTCCGCTTAAAAAAAAATATTTTGAAATGTTGATTTTCTAAGGAAACAAACAAACAAACCTATAATTCCTTATCTGGATGTAGATTTTTTTGACTTTGTGATGAATGAAGCACTCTCACAACACTACTTTGTTTTCCATATAACAACACTATCAGGCAGGTAGGGAATTTGCATCCATTCCCATAGAGCACTGCTGTGTGCTCAAGCACCACACTGTATAGGAACATTCCTTTATACTATTTCAGATACAGTAGTCCCTCCTTATCTGTAGTTTCAATTTCTGAGGTTTCAGTCATCCTCAATAAACCTTTTTGTATTTAAAACATTTTTAAAATTTTACTATATGTTTATACAATTCTTGATTTCATGCCATTCATCTAAATTTTACTCTTCTTAATTGTTAAGGATTATATGTTTAAGTTTTTATTTTAATTCCAGTTAGTTAAAATACAGTGTTATATTATTTCAGGTGTACAATATAGTGATTCAACAGTTCCACACATTACATGGTGCTCATCACAAGTGCACGCCTTAATCCCTATCACCTATTTCACCCATCCCCCAACCCATCTCTCCTCTGGTTGTTCTCTACATTTAAGAGTCTTTTTCTTTAAAAAATGAAAAATGTTTTTTAAAAAAAGAGCATTTGACTCTTGATTTTGGCTCACTTCATGATCCCAGGGTTGTGGGATTGAGCCCTGTATTGGGCTCCACGCTGAGTGTGGAGACTGCTTGGGATTCTCTCTCTCTCTCTCTCTGTCTCTATCCCTACCTCAGCCCCTCTCCCCCATGCACACTCTCTCTCTTTTAAATAAAAAAATAAATAAATAATTTAAAAAGTCTGTTTCCTGGTTTGTTTCCCTCTCTTTTTCCTTTGCTTGTTTTGTTTCTTAAATTCCATATATGAGTGAAATCATTTGGTATTTTTCTTATTTTGCTTAGCATTATACTCTCTAGTTTCATCATGCTATTGCAAATGGCAAGATTTCATTCTTTTTTGTGACTAATATTCCATTATATACCACATCTTCTTTATCCATTCATCAATCAGTGGACACTTGGGTTGATTCCATAATTTGGCTATTGTAAATAATGCTTCAATAAACATAAAGGTGTACATATCCCTTTGAATTAGAATTAGTGTTTTTGTATTCTTTGGGTAAATGCCCTTTTGTACAATTTCTGGATTGTAGGGTAGTTCTGTTCTTAACTTTTTGAGGAATCTCCAAACTGGTGCATTGTCTGCATCAGTTTCCATTCCCACCAACAGTGTATGAGGGTTCACCTTTCTCCATATCCTTGCCAACGTCTGCTGTTTCCTGTGTTGTTAATTTTAGCCATTCTGACAGGTGTGAAGTGATATTCATTGTAATTCTGATTTGCATTTCCTTGATAATGAGTGATGTTGAGCATCTTTTCGTGTGTCTGTTAGCCCTCTGAATATCTTCTTTGGAAAAGTGTCTGTTCATGTCTTCTGCCCGTTTTGAATCGGATTACTTGTGTTTTGGGTATTGAGTTTTACAAGTCCATTATATATTTTGGATACCAACCCTTCATCAGATTTGTCATTTGCAAACATATTCTCCCATTCTGTAGATTGCCTTTTAGTTTTGTTGATTATTGCCTTCCTGTGCAGAAGTTTTTTATTTTGATGAAGGCCCAATAGTTTATTTTTGCTTTTGTTTCTCTTGCCTCAGGAGCCCTATCTAGGAAAAAGTTGCTATGGCTGATACTGCTTGTGTTCATTCTAGTATTTTTATTTTTATAAAATAAAAATAGGTCTCACAGTTAGATCTTTCATCTGTTTTGAATTTATTTTTTGTGTATAATTTAAAAAGGTGGTCCATTTGCATCATTTTGCATGTCACTTTCCAGTTTTCCCAACACTATTGGTTGAAGAGATTCTCTTTTTGCCATTGGATATTCTTTCCTGCTTTGTTGAAGAGTAACTGACCATCTAATTGTGGCATTACTTCTGTGTTTTCTATTCTGTTCTATTGATCTATTTTTTCTATTTTTGTGCCAGTACCATACTGTTTTGATTACTACAGCTTTGTAATATAACTTGAAGTCCAGAATTGTGATGCCTCCAGCTTTGCTTTTCTTTTTCGAGATTGCTTTAACTATGCGGGGTCTTTTGTGGTTCCATACAGGTTTTAGGATTGTTTGTTCCAGTTCTATGAAAAATACTGTTGGTATTTTGATAGGGATTCCATTAAATGTGTAGATAGCTTTGGACAATATAGACATTTTAACAATATTTGGTCTTCCAAACCAAGAATGTGAAATGTTTTTCCATTTCTTTCTGTAATCTTTAATTACTTTCATCAGTGTTTTATAGTTTTCAGAGTACAGATCTTTTACCTCTTTGGTTAGGTTTTTCCTGGGTATCTTATTATTTTTGGTGCAATTACAAATGGAATTGTTTTCTTAATTTCTCTTTCTGCTGCTTCATCATTGATATATAGAAATGCAACAGATACCTCTACATTAATTTTGTATCCTGCAACTTTATCTCTTTCATTCATTAGTTCCAGCATATTTTTGGTAGAGTCTCTAAGCTTTTCTCTATATAGTATCATGTCATCTGCAATAGTGAAAGTTTGATTTCTTCCTTACCAATTTAAATGCCTTTGATTTATTTTTTGTGTCCGATTGCTGTGGCTAAGACTTCCAGTAGTGTGTTGAATAAAGGTGGTGAAAGTGGACATCCTTGTCTTGTTCCCAACCTTAAGGGAAAAACTCCCAATTTTTCCCCACTAAGGAAAAGTTCCCCATTAGCCAGAGATTTTTCTTTTCTTTTTAAAAAATGTTTGATTTATTTTTTAAGAGGGAGAGAGTACAAGCCAGGGAGTGACAGAGAGAGAGGGGGACAGAGGATCAGAAGCGGGCTCTGCACTGACAGGCTGACAGCAGTGAGCCCAATGAGGGGCTTGAACTCACGAACTGTGAGATCACGATCTGAGCTGAAGTTAGATGCTCAACCAACCGAGCAACTCTGGCATCCCAGCCATGGGTTTTTCATATATTGCCTTCTTTATGTTGAGTATTTTCCTTATAGAGGTACTTTGTTGAGGTTTTTATATCATGAATAGATGTGCTTTGTCAAATGCTTTTTCTGCATCTATTGAAATGTTCTTATGGCTTTTATCCTTTCTCTTGTTGATCTGATGTATCACATTGATTCATGTGTGAATGTTGAACTACCCTAGCAACCTAGGAAAAAAATCCCACTTGATTGTGGTGAATGGTTTTTTAAAATGTATTGTTGGATTAGGTTTGCTATTATTTTGTTGAGGATTTATGAATATATATTCATCAGAAATATTGGCATGTAGTTTTCTTTTTTTGTTGTATCTTTATCTGGTTTCGGTATCAGGTTATCCTGGCTTCATAGAATGAATTTGGAACTTTTCCTTCCTTTTTTATTTTTTGGAATAGTTTGATAAGAATAGATATTAACTCTTCTTTAAGTGGTTGGTAGAATTTGCCTGTGAAGCCATCTGGTTGTGGACTTTTATTTTTTGGGAATTTTTTTGTAACCGATTCAATTTCTTTGCTCATTATTGTTTTGTTCAAATTTCCTATTTCTTCCTATTTCAGTTTTGGCAGTTTATCTATTTCTAGGAATTTATCCATTTCTTCTAGGTTGTCTAATATGTTGGCATATAGTTTTTTATAATACTTTCTTACAAGTGTTTGTATTTCTGTAGTGTTGGTTATTCTCTCTCATTTGTGACTTTATTAATTGAGTGCTTTCTCTTTTTTTCGTGATCAGTCTGGCTAGAGATATATAGATTTTTATTGATTTTTTTCAAAGAACCAACTCCTGGTTTCATTGATCTGTTCTATTTGTTGTTGTTGTTTCTATATCATTTATTTCTGCTCTAATCTTTATTATTTTCTTCCTTTTGTTGGTTTTAGATTTTGTTTGTTTTTCTTTTTCTAGCTTCTTTAGGTGTAAACTTAGGTTGTTTATTTGAGATTTTTCTTGCTTCTTGATGTAGGCATGTATTGCAATAGAATTCCTTCTTAGAACTACTTTTGCTGCAACCCAAAGGTTTTGGACCACTGGGTTTTCATTTTCATTGGTTTCCATGCACATTTTTTATTTCTCCTTTTATTTCCTGCTTGACCCATTTGTTGTTTAATGGTATGTTATTTCACCTCCATGTATTTGTGGTCTTCCCAAATTTTTTCTTGTTTTGACTTCTAGTTTCATAGTGTTATAGTTAGAAAAGTTGAATAATATGACTTTGATCTTCTTGGATTTATTAAGTCTGGTTTTGTGGGCTAATATGTGATCTATTCTGGAGAATGTTCTATTTTCACTTGAAAAGAATGTGTATTCTGCTGTTTTAGGATAAATGTTCTGTTTAGCACTTTGAAAATATCATGACATTCCCTCTGGCTTGGAAAGTTTCTGATGAAAATCCCCTGATAGCCTTAGGAGTTTCCCTCATATGTTACTGTATTCTTTTGTCTTGCTGCTTTTAAATTTTTTTCTTTCTTTATTTTTCTTTAAATTATTTTTTCATTATCACTATATGTTGCCAATTTAATTACAATATGGTTTATTGTTGATCTGCTTTTGTATATTTTGTTGGGAGTTTCTGTGTTTCCTAGATCTAAATATCTGTTTCCTTGCCCAGATTAGGGAAGTTTTCAGCTATTATTTCATCAAATACATATTCTGCCCCATTTTCTCTCCCTTCTTCTAGGAGTCCTATAATATGAATGTTATTATGTTTGATGGAGTTACTGAGTTTCCTTAGTCTATTCTCATTTTGCATAATTCTTTTTTCTCTCTCTCTTTTTTTTTTAGCTTAATTACTTTCCATGATGCTATCCTCAAGGTCATTAATTTGTTCCTCTACTTCTTCCAGCCTGCTGTTTATTGCATCAAGCTTGTTTCTAATCTCATTTATTGCAATATTCATCTCTGATTGGTTCTTTTTTATCTTTGTGTTAAGGGTTTCACTGATGTCTTCCATTCTTTTCTCAAGTCCAGTAAGTATCCTTATGATTATACTGTATTAGGCATGTTACTTATATCTGTTTCTCTTAGATCTCTGGTGTGGCTAAGTCCTTTCTTTCATTTCAATAAATTTCTCTGTTTTCTCATTTTGTCTAAGTCTCTATGCCTTCTTCTCTGTGTTAGGAAACAGCTATGTCTCTGGATCTTGAGGGTAATGGCGTTATGAAGAAGAGGTCTCATAGTGCCCTGCCATGTAGGGTACCTGTTTCCTGGGGCCTCTTGCTTCCAGGAGTGTCTCCTGTGTATGCTGCATATGCTCTGCTGTTTTGTTCTGGTTGCTTTATCCTTCAGGCTAGTTGTTTACAAAGGCTTTCTTTGCCTGCTATGAGTGGTGTTTGGTCCCTGACCTGAATGTTTTGAGTTTTAACTAGGTGAAACTCTGGTCTGCTTGTGAAATGAGACCTGTCATCACTGCCACTGGAACCAAGGCCCCACAAAACTCCCAGGGCAGGAGATGTGGTGTTGGCAGGGATTTGGGCTGGTTGTCTTGGGGAGTGGGCCTACATGCTGGGACTGAAGCAAGCATGACTGGGAAGAGTGGTTCCACTGGAGGGTGGGGGTGAGTCTTGCTGTAAGCAAGGTAGTAGTGAGTGTTGGTGCAGAGTTGGTTCCTACAGTTATCTGTGTTTATGTAGAGGTGAGGGAAATGGTGCCTGCCAGTTCCTTTTTTCCTGGGGGATTTCTCTCCGTGCACACTGCCCCTCTTGGACTGCTCTGAGATGAGCAAATACTCTTCCTACTATGTGCCCCAGGTGCTCTTCAGATTGCTATTTCCATGCTGTATATCCACGGGCTGTTTGCCCTGCTTTGTCTCCAAAAGCAGCCCCAGTACTTCCAGGCTCTCCTCAAGCTAAGCCCAATGACCTTTAGAACTCCAGGCTGTGAGCCCTGCTGATTACAAGAACCCATGAAATCTGACTCCACATGCTTTCCAAGCCAATTGCTATGGGGATTCATTTTCCCTTTGTACTCCCCTGTGTGCTAGTCTGTCTCCTGCCCTTCTCTGAGACCACTGCACCCTCCACACTGCAGAGGTCATAATCTGTTTCTCTTCCAAACCGTATCTCTGCACTTCCTACCTTCTTCAGTATAGCCTCTTCTCTACCTTTAATTGTGAAGTTTGTTCTACCAGGCTTCAGATCAATTTTGGGGGTATTTAGGAGGATTTGATAATTATCTAGTTGTATCTTTGAGAGGAGGCAAGCCTAGGGCCCTCCTGCTCTGCTGCCATTTTTCACCCTCCCTATTCTCAATAAACATTGGTCAGAAGAAGATCATCTTCCTTCTGATGTATAGTCAGAAGGTCAGTAGTAGCCCACCCAGTGCTATGTCACAATGTCTGTGCCATTTACCTCACTTCATGTCATCACCTAGGCATTTTATCATGTCACAGCATCACAGGAAGAAGGGTGAGTATAGTATAATAAGTTATTTTTAGAGAGAGAGACAGACCATATTCACATAACTTTTTTTACAGTATGGTATTATAATTGTTCTATTTTATTATTAATAATTGTCACTAATCTATTATTGTATCTAATTTATAACTTAAACTTATCACAGGTATGTATAGGAAAAACAATATATATAACATTCAGTACTATCCACAGTTTCAGGCATCCCCTTTGGGTCTTGAAACATATTCCCCACAGATAAGGAGGGCTACAATAGTGTTATACTCAGAGGTGAAGGCTTATTGAATAGAGCCATGAGTTGAAACTATAGTTCATACTTTCTGTCCCAATTTTCTTGCTACTACTCCAAGTGCTTGTTAGAATTTTATTGGAAGGAAGAGAGATGAATATCCACTTTCACTGGACCTATTGATTGGACAGATCCAATAAGAACATAATACCTTGGAGAAGCCTAGTCGGTCTTAGAAAATGTTCCTGCTACCTCTCTGTTTAAGTGCATTCCTTTCAAATTCCGTCTTTATCATTACAGTATAAATGGTTGCTCTCATAACAGAGTTCATGGAGTTTCTCACTGCCAATATGTAAATATAAAATATAAATATATAAATCAGTTTCTATAAATAAAGATAACTTCAAAAATTTTGGCTTTATTATATTATCCAGCTGGTAATTCTTTTTCTTGCTTCTCCTACCTGAGGACAATCTATCTTTCTGCATTTCTTAGCTTATTCTCACTCAGTTCCTCATTATCTCCTGATATTGATTCTTGTATATATATGGCCTCTATATACACTAACATCATCTCTATGGGACTTATTTTACACAAATCTCCCCCAACTTAAACATTTCTCCACCTAAATTCTATCTCCCCTCCAGCTATCACTATATCTCTTTCTTCCCATTACAGCAATTTTGCTAGGAATGATACCTGCTTCCTCAGTCACTCATTGCTTAGCCCTCTCTAGTCCGGATTTGGTCCCTAATATGCCAGCTTAAGTGGTTTTTCTGAGGTCACTGCTGACCCCTGTGTTGGGGGAGCCAGTGAGTATTTTCTAGATCTCTCTGAAGCATGTGAATGTGGACTAGACCTCTCTTTGTCACATTCCTGCAGGTCATTTGTCTTCAGACCTTCATATAGTACTTCATACTTGTTAAATAAATAGATAGTTATTCAGTATCGACTATGTGCCAGGTCCTATTCTAGAACTATGCCTTTTGCCATATTTTGGTACCTTGATCTTTAATAATGAAGTGAGTGTACAGGGAGTACTTATGCAAATATAATAAAGCCAAAATTTTTGAAGTTATCTTTATTTATAGAAGCTGATTTATATTTTCATATTTTATATTCACATATTGGCAGTGAGAAACTTCCATGAACCCTGTTATGAGAGCAACATAGAGTCTACTTAATCACCAAGTGCAAAGTTCCTGATGTCACACCCTTTATACTCCTCTCTAGGTTTTAGCTTGAATATTCATAAGCCCACTAAGATGACTTTATGTTGGAATGAGAACTGTCATTATATGATCTAGGATTATCATAAAAAGAATATTTGGATCAGAGAATAACTTGAAAATTTGGGGCATCACAATTTCCCATTATTTGGGAGAAAACAGAAGATTTGGGGAAATGACCTATTTATAAAGAACTGTGAAGTTGTCAACTCCTTGGAGTGCAAATTCAGAGTGGTTCATAAAATCTGTACTTCATTGAGAATTGAAGAATGTTAGATAATGGAGTTCAGATATTATCTTGTCCATACTTCTCATGTTGGAAATAAGGACAGTGAAGCATATATTTATAGAGTTACTTTTCCATAGTCAAACAGAACATGAGTGTCAGAGTTGGCTTCCAAGTTCAGCATTTCTGTATGAAAGGAGACTGAACTTTCAGGCTGGGCTGGATGTCCACCCTCTGGGCTTCCACAGCATGTATCACACTGGGTTATAATTGCCCATTTTGCTTTCTAGTTTTCTCTATTCATCAGTGGCCTCATTGAAAGTAGACTTTTTCTGATTTATATTTGTATCCCAAGCATCTAGCATAATAAGTAAATAGTTACTGAGTATATGTAAATGGAATGATAGGTAATGTGTTGGGTGCTTTAAGTACACAAAGATGTCAAAAAAGAAAAAGATTTAGGTGTTGGAATAGAACTGCACTCTCTCATTTAATTAATTGATTCCACATATATTTTTTGAACATTTATCATAGGCCAGGCATTAGGTTAGGAGCACAAGACAGAAATGATTGGGTGATCAAGACAGAAATGATTTCTGCCCAAAAGGAACACAAACTGTGGTGAGAGAGAGAGAGACATTAAGCAAATAAACACTCAGTAAACAGATAATTCCAACCAATAGTAAATGTGAAGACAAAGACATATAGAGTTATGAGAGAGAGGGTATCAGAGTTAGGGGCATATGATTTATACTGGGACTTCAGGAGAGGCTTCTTCCTGAGGGGAAGACACTTGAACTGAGACCTGAGTGATGAGGAAGAGTGATTGATGCCAGTGAGAAAAACATACTCAGAGGCTATAAAAGTACATGTGGTGGCCCTGACACAGAAAAAACATGACGGAGTGATCTGGCTAAAGATTATTGAACAAATGAGGTGCCTGGATGGCTCAGGCAATTGGGTGTCCGATTCTTGATCTCAGCTCAGCTCTCAATCTCAGGGTCATGAGTTCAACCTCCGTGTTGGGCTCCATGCTGGGCGTGAAGCCTACTTAAAAAAACCAAAAAACAGCAACAACAACAAAACAGATTATTGAGCTAAAAGGAGAGATGTGCAAGGTGAGGTGGAACAGGTGGGCAGGGGCCAGATCATGATAGTAATGATAAGGGATTTGGGTTTCATTCAATGTGTAATCCAATTTTTAAAAATAGCTTTTTTATTTTTGGAACATTTTTAGATTTTCAGAATTATTGAGAAGATAGTACAGAGTTCCCATATATACCACATCCAGTTTTCCTATTATTAGCACCTTACATTAGTTTGGTATATTTGTCATAATGAAGGGATCAATATGGATACCTTATTATTAACTAAAGTCTATACTTTAATTCAGATTATTTTGATTCTCCTCTAATGTTCTTCTGTTTCATTATCCCATTTAGGACACCACATTAGAATTAGTTATCATATCTCCTTAGATTCCTCTTGTTTGTGACAGTTTCTCAGACCTGTGTCTGATTTTTACCTCTATCTCAAGTATCTAGCACAAGATGCACAAGATGCTGGGGCTCAGTAGGATTACTGAACATAGAAACACAGACACTAATCTCTCTCTCTCTCTCATGTCAACCTTCCAAACTATGTGTATATAGCATGAGAGGTTGAAAATTTTTCTGCATATTGTTTTTCATTAAAATGGGCACTGATGATCCTGGAGACAGATCCATACCCACTGCTCTGTCAAGCCTATTTCATTGGCTGCTAAGGGCTGCCTTTAGGATACCTTCTTTGGAAATTCCAATTTAGATAGATAGATAGATAGATAGATAGATAGATAGATAGATAAATGATAGTTTTTGAGTTTTAGAAGAACTCTCTTTGCTTTCTGCCTTAATGCCAGGGCTACTTTGGGTTCTGTGACAAACATACCATTTTAATCTTTCTTCCTTCTTGCTTTGGCTCATATCCCTCTTTTCTAATGTCTACCATCTCCCCTCTTCACTCCCTGTCTTCTTCCCATTAGCAAGAGCTGAGCAAGGGTCAGGCCAGGGCTCCTTCTGACTTTGAACCATGATAAGTGACTCTTTTTCAAGATATCTGGTTCTAGAAATCTAAGAGACTTCTACCCGCTTCCTTTTACAGAAGAAGTAGAGACGCTGGAGTATCCTTGCACCTGATCATGCTGGCCTGAGAGGACATGCAGAAAGACTACTTCTTGCTTTTAGTTCTTAAGTTCCCTTTTATTTCCCGTACCAACAAGAGATTTAGGCTCCCTGAGTGGCAAACAAGATTTCTCTCTAAAGTAGTCAATGCTGTTTGCCAAAATACATTTTTTTTACTCACATTTTGATTACAAATGTAGTCCCTTTCATCTGTTTCTTCATCTCCAACTTCCTTGAAAGGCTTTTCTTCATACTAAGGATGATAAGGGATTTTAAGCTTTGTGAGGGCAGGGCAGAGCAGGACCTTTTCTCATATAAATGTGCTTCCTGCATGGTCTCTCCAATAAGCCAATATTTATTGAATCTAATACAATAAATTATATACAAATTAACCCATTATTTTGTAGAAATACATTTTACAAATTTAGGTTTAGCTAAACAAATGTGCCATAGTAATTGGCTTCCTGTTGGGAGGGAGCAGGGAAAGGGTATATATCTGTGTATAAAAACCTTTAGTTAAGAAGCAGGACCCAAGTAACTAGAATCATTGCCTTAGGTTTTACTTTTAGGAGAGAGTAAAGAAGGAAAAGAAAAATGGGCCAAATAAAGCAAATCAGGGATTTAGTCATTAAGAAGTACCCAAAGTCTTCTGACACACAAGTAAAACTTAATCTGTATTTAGCCTAATTCCCTATTCAATGCTGATAAGGGTGAGATCCCATGGTCTGGAAGGGTCATCGCTCAGAAAAGAAGTTCATGCTATGTGTCTGCCTGGTTTTACAAAAGCAGACCTATAGAGCCACTTAAATTCCAGTAATTTTCTGTAGCAAGGACTGAAATAAGGGAAGAGTATGGTGTGGTACAGAGGTGGACATTAGGATTCTAAGGTCTGGGTTCAAATCCTCCCTTTGTCTATTATTCAGAGTGCAAGATTGAGTGAGTTTGCCGGTCTTTCTGATTTTGCTCTTCGCACTTATGAAATGTAGAATGGTGCTATGAGAACTGAATGAGATGTTGTATATGGTGTGATATACAAGTCCTTGGCATAGAATAGGCACTTAATAAATATTAGCTTCTTTATAAGCTATTGTAACAATATGGGTTTCCTAATTAAACTCTTGTTATCCAGAATGCTTCACAATAACCATTCCAGACTACATAATTAAATTTGGAATGTACTATACTGTGTGTGTGTGTGTGTGTGTGTGTGTGTGTGTGTGTGTGTGTATGAATACAGCAAAATCTTACTCTTCTCAAGCTATCTTTCAGTAGCAACATCTCATTTGAATACATAAAGGACCAGGTACCATGTATAAACAACTTCTGAACAGACACAGCAGATGTGACAAAATTCATGGACTTAATAAGTATTGTGGACTCTGGGTCTGGAGTTCTCTCTTGTCCATCAAGAGAGTGGGACACAGGATTGAAAATGCAAAATAGGCTAATGTCCAGGAGGAGACAAGAGCCCTGAGTAAGGGTCCTTGCTCCCTTTTTATTAGGATCAGAAGGCTTACAAGCATGATGGGTGTGTACAGAGAGACAATGAAACTGGGAACATTAACTCATGGGTGTGGGGAAAGGGGGATTTTGGAGATATGTGGTGTTAGGGATTTGGGTCGATACAAAACAAGATTCTGGTGCTACATGGAAGGTTCTTTACAGCAAACATGAGGCCCCACCTCTGTTTACCTAAACTGGCCTAGGGGACAAGAAGAACAGAGCATGCTATCTCAGGGTCAGCAAAGCATCTTTCTTTTGCTAATTAGCTCCACTCTGGGCAACTTCACCCCACTGGGGTCTATAGCCCTATTTACCTGTTTACCTAATTTGGTCCTTCCTTCCTGTGAAAGCAGCTTTCTGCTATAGTACTAAATTGGGGGGCATTTCTGCCATGAATACCTAATCTTGTTTACCTCATCTTGGATGTTTTCATCCTGAGATTCCCTATTCCTATACCTTTGTCCTATCCTGGGGGCCTTTGCCCGGTTTACCTAATCTTATTTACCTAATCTTGTTTACACAAACGTGCGTGTGTACATGCTATGGCTTTCTAATTCTTTATAACCTTGTTAACCCATTGGTGCAAGCTTGGACCAATGGCTTGGACCAATAAGCTTGGACCTTATTGGTGCAATAAGCAAGGGAATTCCCAAGCTTATTCCTCACAAATAAGGTGTAAGTATTTCCCTCAGATCAGAAGCCCTCTGATCTCATCCACTTATATGAGAGGAGAGAGGTGGCTTCATATGCATATATTTTTTAATTGTCATATTTATTGGGGCACCTGGGTGGCTCAGTCACTTAAGCGTCCGACTTCAGCTCAGGTCATGATCTCGTGGTCCGTGAGTTCCAGCCCCGCGTCGGGCTCTTTGCTGACCGCTCAGAGCCCGGAGCCTGTTTCAGATTCTGTGTCTCCCTCTCTCTCTGCCCCTCCCCTGTTCATGCTCTGTCTCTCTCTGTCTCAAAAATAAATAAACGTTAAAAAAAATTTAAATTGTCATATTTATTTTTAATGCGTTAAGGAAGTATGATTGACAAATGAAAAGTGTATATATTTAGGGTGTATACATGGGATATTTTGGTATATGTATACATTGTGAAATGATTAGCATAATCAAGGTAGTTAACATATCCATCAACTCACATAGTTACCATCTTTTGTATTTCTTTGTGTGCTCAGAACACTGGCGATCTCTCCTAGCAAAGTGGAACTATACAGTTATACATTAAGTACCGCCACCACGCTGTACATCAAGTTTCCAGAACTGACAGAGCTTATTCATCTCATACCTGAACGTTGATACACTTTGATCAAAATCACTCCTTTTCCTCTACCATTTAGCCTCTGATAACCACTTTTGTACTTTCTGTTACTATGAGTTTGACTTTTTTTCTTTAGATTCCATATATAAGTGAGATCATGCTTATCTTTTTATTCTCTATGGCATGCCTGCATTTTCTGGCATAGAGTTTGACCTCTGTGTCACTTTTGAATTGATATGAACTGTAGCCAGGGATGTAGTTTCCTCAAGCAAAATGGAAACAGCAAGTAGAAGGAAAAATACAATTTCTATAAGCAGGTACATTGACAGCACTGGAAAATGAGAACTAATAATTTTAATTTTAAATATGTCTTCTGACACAATTTAACAGAGCAGGCACAAGTATGCATAGGGCCATTTAATTTGGGGGCAGATATTATCATAGGCTATACCAGCTTGAGGGCATCAATAGTGGATAGCCCCTCACTTAATATTCCTAATAAAAACCCTCATTGCATATAAAAGAGCTAAATCATTCTAATTCTTCAGAAAATTTATATACCAAGTATCTTTATTAAAACATATTATATGGGGGCGCCTGAGTGGCTCAGTTGGTTGAGCATCTGACTTCAGCTCAGGTCATAATCTCATGGTTTGTGAGTTTGAGTCCCACATCAGATTATGTGCTGACAGCTCAGAGCCTGGAGCCTGCTTTGGATTCTGTGTCTCCCTCTCTTGATGCTCCTTCCTTGGTCACTCTCTGTCTCTCTCTCCTTCAAAAATAAATAAACACTAAAAAAATTTAAAAAAACATATACATATATGCTGAATTTCTCTAGGACTCACAAATTTGGTGGGCAAGTGAGATCACACAAATAGGAACTGAAATTTCACAGGTCTTTGGATAAATCTATATAATATCATACCTCTGGCTCACTAAAATATTGCCCTCTCAACTTTTCTAGAAGTCCCTGAGGAGAAAATTACTTGTTTTCATGAAAGAATTCTGTCCCTATTGGGTGCAGTGTTCACTTTTGCCTATCACTGCAAGGTTTTTTGTTTGTTTGCTTTTGTTTTTGTTTTTTGGCTACTGATGTTGCTCTGCTGTGCCCCATGGTCTCCATAGGTTTCCAGTAGCTTCTGGGCACTATAAACTCCACTGGGCATAGAGTGATATCTTGGTTTCTGTCAAGGACTCCAGCAATACACTTGAACCTTTCAGGTATAAAAGCTGCTCCACGACATGTGGTGAAAGTTGTCCATCTTTCCTTGGTGTTACAGAAATACATGTGGGTCTCAGTGTTGTACAGAATTTTACTGAAAATAACTTTCAGATTTTTACCCATAGCTTCCCTGTTTCTTAAAGGATTTAGATCTGAAGCCAGTGAGAACTGGGCCAGAAGACATGTCCTAGAGATAGTTACCATGCTATATTCAGATCAAACTTCCCCCTTCATGACTCAAGATTTACTTACTGACTCAATCTCAGAAAGGTTTTTTCCTTTCCTTAGGATTAATGTTATAAATGCCTTCATTTTTCATGAAAATAGCTGTCTAGAAGCCTGCCCGATAGATTTACTGATATTCAGATACATATAAATTCTTTACCTTTCTTCCCTCCCTCCTTTCCTCCCTCCCTCCCTCCTTCCCTCCCTCCCTCCCTTCCTTCCTTCCTTCCTTCCTTCCTTCCTTCCTTCCTTCCTTCCTTCCTTCCTTCCTTCCTTCTTTCCTTCCTTCCTTCCTTCCTTCCTTCCTTCCTTCCTTCCTTCCTCCTTTCCCTCCCTCCTTTCTTTATTTCCTTCAACAAATATTTCATACCACATTCCAGACACTATTTAGATGGTACAATTATAGCAATTGACAGACTAGACTTCATCCAGTCCTTCAGGGAGACTTTTGGGAAATACATAACAGAAAGTAATCAAATATTTGGGGGTACTAGTTAAATAAAATGGTCATAAAGTCTTAGATTAAGTGCCATTGTAAAATAAACCTGAATAAGGAAAAGACATAGTATAATGGATATCTAAAGGAAGTAAATTTTAGGGTCTTGGGGAAGGAATATGCTTGGCCTGTTTGAGGAGAAGGAAGGCTAGATTGATTAGAACAGAGGTAGTGAGGGGCACCTGGGTGGCTCAGTCTGTTGAACGTCTGACTGTGGCTCAGGTCATGATCTCTCAATTTGTGGGTTTGAGCCCCACATTGGGATCTGTGCTGATAGCTCCGAGCCTGGAGCCTGCTTGGGATTTGTCTCTCCCAGCCTCTACCCTGCTCATGCTCTGTCTCTCTCTCTCAAAAATAAACAAACATTGAAAAAAATTTAAAATAAGAACAGAGGATGTGAAATGGAGAGAGAGAGAATGGAAAAGAGGTCTGAGGGTATTCAGGGAGACAACTCAAGTAGAGCCTTGCACACCTTGATATGACTTTAAATAAATAAATATAAAGAAGTTTTGTGGGGTCTTGGTCAGAGGATTCAAATGGTCTCACCTAACAGGATCGCTCTTGCTGTTGTGTGGAGATTGGATTATAAGAAGGCAAGTGTGGAAGGAAGGAGACAAGTAAGTAAACTATTACAGAAATCCAGGTAAGAGGTGATGGAAGTTTGATTTGGATGACAGAAGTGGACAGGGGTGAGAAGTAGCCCATTTTGGGATATTATCTAAAGGCATAATAATCAAATACTAAATTATTTAAGGAATGAATGATTTAAGGAATAGGGAAAAAAGTTAGGGTTTCACTGGGTTTGGTCATAGGGATCTACAGGTTTTAATTGCCACTTAGAGAAATAGGGGATGTTGGAGAGCACCAGGTCGGAGCAGGTAGAATCCAAGTTATGGGCTTGGACATGTTGAGTTTAAGGTATTTATTACACATTCAAATTGAGTTGCTGTATTAATTTGCCAAGGCTGCTGTAACAAAGTGCCTCAAACTGGGTGGCTTAAAAGCAGAAATTTATTGTCTTACAGTTGTGAAGGCTAGATGTTCAAGAGCAAGGTGCCAACAAGTTTGGCTCCTTTTAATATTTGAGAGGGAAGGATCTGTTCCAGGCCTTCTTCTTGGCTTGTAGATGACCGTCTTCTGCTTATGCCTCCTTACATCATCTTCCCTCTGTGCATGTCTGTGTCCAAATGTCTTCTTTTTATAATGCCATCAATCGTACTGGATTAGGACCCTCCCTTTGAACCTTATTTTAATTTGATTGTGTTAACAAAGACCCTATCTCCAAATAACATCACATTCTAAGGTAAGGGGGTTAGGAATTTCAAATATGATTTTTGGGTGGACACAACTCAGCCCATAAGAGATGACAAACTTAGGGAAAAAGTTGGAGATGAAATGTGTATTTGCTGTTATCTACACGTAAATGATATTTAAAGCCATGAGGCTGAATGAGATCACTCACTGGGATGAGTGGAGATAGAGATGCCTTCAGATGCTCTAACATTTAGAGGTGGGTGGTTCTTACACAGACTCACTATGAATCTTCAGTTATATATATTTTCAGAAATTATAAGTCTGTTTAAATTTTGAGCCTATGGTGTTTGGGCCATACAGAGTTCTAGCCAATGCTCCCCACTTTCAGAGGAGAAGGGAATGTAGTGCAGTTAAGATTAAAGCAGACCCTTTGTATAAGGAGTGTGTACGTTCTGGTGGGCTCTGTTTTCTTTAAAGAGTGGCTATTGTTTTCTTTAAAAAGCTCACTTCTGGGCAGTTTTTAACATTTTCCTGGAAGAACCTAAAGCAAATTTTAATGTTTATTTATTTTTGAGACAGAGAGACAGAGGATGAACAGGGGAGGGGCAGAGAGAGAGACACACACAGAATCTGAAACAGGCTCCAGGCTCTGAGCCATCAGCACAGAGCCCGACAAGGGACTCGACCTCATGAACCGTGAGACCATGACCTGAGCCGAAGTCGGACACTTAACTGACCAAGCCACCCAGGCGCCCCTAAAGCAAATTTTAAAGTGCGCTAAGGAACTTTGCCTGGACCGAATCATAGTCTTGATAGAAAAGGAAATAGGAGACTTGTTTCGGATGTGTAGCTCCCACAGTGTCCTAGAAATGAACTCAACCACAGAGCCATTTTGTTTTCATCTCTTGTTATTAGTGACACGTAAGAGACCATTTTGTTTGTTTTGAGATCTTAGAGTGACTGCAAATCATGATTTGGCCATGTTCCTGGAAAGGTGGTCTCTGTTCATCTGGTCAGCATACATGTGCCAAGAGCCCTTGGCAGAATGTCATACTGGGTAAGATGACCACAAGTCTGGCCATGGAGGAGTATGTGGTCATTTTGTTTTCGGGGATAGGTCTCTGCACAGACAGCATACTCTGGTAGGAACAGCATAGAACTGAGGCCTGAACTCTCTCCCTAGCTCTGACTCAAATCTAGGACATGCCTATGGACTAGTCGTTTATTCCTATACTTTATACAGTCTAATGTCTTAACAAATAAATGAGATTTTTAAAAGCTATTACTGTTTCCACGGGGCCTTCACAGACACACTTGGCCTAATTCTGTGACTTGATGTTGGCCCTGGCTTGACATTCTGGGTGGAAGACTAAGTGTTTGTGTTAACAAAATAACAAGAACATTTCAAAAACAAATCCCCAACACCCCAAACTTTTCCTCCAGTGTAACTTTTTGCTTTTGCTGTCCTACACCTGCCTTGTATCTGTGACTTACATTCCATTAAAATGTGTTTAGCGGGATCTTTTGTGAGTGTTAGACTTCAAAGTGAGAAGTATATTTAAAAATATTATCTTTTGGGGCTCCTGGGTGGCTCAGCCGGTTAAGTGTCCAACTTCAGCTTAGGTCATGATCTCAAGGTTCATGAGTTCGAACCCCACATTGGGCTCTGTGCTGACAGCTCAGAGCCTGGAGCCTGCTTTGGATTCTGTGTCTCCATCTCTCTCTGCCCCTCTCCCACTCACTCGTGCATGCATGCTCTCTCTCTCTCTCTTAAAAATAAATAGACATTAAAAAATAATAAAAATATTATCATTTGATCTCATCTTTAGACTCTTAGGGCTGTTTTCTCTTCTGTAGGTCCAGTTGGGGGACTCCTAGTCACTTTTTGCTCTCAGATCACTCTCAGGTGTGACTGTGTGTGTTGAGGAGCCCTTATTGTACACTTGCCCACCTTGTGACTATCAAGTCAGAAATCTCACTGTCAACTAAGACTATATCTTCAATGGCTTCTCAGAATCTAAAGCTCCCCTTGACTTTGGTTAGACATCCACAATATTGGGTGCATTTTCTGTCAGCTCTTGTTCTGAATTACTAACAAACAAGGCATAGGATTAGATCCATTCAGTGGCACAGAAAGCCACCCAACTGGTAGCAAACACATGGTTTGCCTCTTAGGGCAAATACTCAACTCCCTTTTCCTCGCCAGGAGTCTTCATTTGCAAGCTCTTTTCTCATGAGGCTGTAACTCTTCATTTACTCTTAAGAGTTAATTAAATTTAAAATCTTACAAGGTAGAGCTCAAAGTGAACTTAAAGATCATTATATTTGTGAGACAGTATGTCTAATGGTGAAACAAGTTGTTCAAGACCACCCTGAGATGGGGCAGTGCCCAGGACCAGAAGAGGTTTGGGACTCTCATTGGAGCTTTAGGTGCAAGAATGAGGGGGCAGCCTGGGATGTATCTGCACATTCCACATTGCCTCCCAGGGAGTCCAAATTCCAAATATTCAAATACCTTTTTCCCCCCTTAATTGGATTCTTTATTCTTGATGAAGTTTCCATTTAAATTTCCATTTCTAAAGGTAAATGAAATCTACTTAGAAAAACCACGGGAGGGTGGATCTCTCTCATCCTTAAGAATCTGTGCCTATAGCTCTTTCTGTCACAGATGCCTACCTAACAATGCAGCATTAAGGTTCATTTCAAGAAATAGGTGAAAGGGGAATAAGAGGTACAAACTTCAAGTTATGAAATAAGTAAGTCATGGAGATGAAAAGTACAACATAGGGAATGTAGTCAATAATATTGTAATAACATATGGTGATAGATGGTGCCTATCATGATGATTGCTAAGAAATGTATAGAATTATTGACTCATTATGTTGTACACCTGAAACTCATAGAACATTGTATGTCAACTATACTTTAATAACAAAAATAAAGAAATTTAAAAAAGAGATCTGGGCACTGACTCTACATTCTCTCTGCTAGCTGAGGTTATGGCCTGACTGGTGCTAATTGGTTCAAGGACCAAAAGATCCTGGCGAAGATAAAAATAAAGCAATGAAAATAGAAATAGAAATGTGGAAAGGCACTGATTGCCAGTGTAAGCTGCTTAGAAATGGCGATGTTAGCCCGTGCATACAGGAAGTGGGTGTAGCAAGAATTCAGCTTTTTTCTCAGTTCCAGGCCCACCTCATGTGTTGCTACAGGCAGTGAGCCCTGCTGTAAACATGGGCCAAGGAAAAGTTGCATACAAGTGGGTGTGCCATGCCTGCTCTATGTAGACTGGTGGCAACCTTGCTTTGATTAATCCTGAGTTCCTGCTGTGTAAATTGGGAAATAAAGCATATGTGTGTTACAAAGGCTCCCCCACCAGTCTCTCCCAACTGCATGAGTGCCCTTCCTTGGGTGCGGTCTCTACTCTGTGTTCATGGTGTTCTGTGCATTCTGTGTGGTTTTTGCTTTCTTGTCTTGGCTGACTTTCACGCATTTGATATTCAGTCTGCCTTTCCATTTACTCACATGAGCTCAGTGCTTGGCACATAGAAGATGCCCCTCAATGATAAAAACCATATAACCATTTGTGAAGTTATTCTGTTTTAATAGATTATATCTGCATTCTTTATTTCACTTCAAACATCCACACATAACTGGCCTAACCATAACAATTCCTTGCCAAGTGGTTCCATGGATACTGTGAGCTCTGTTCACGGTTTCAGGTTTTGGCTTTAGCCAAGTGCATTGAACACCCACCATGTAGTAGGTGTCATTCTAACCTCTGAGAGACACAGGATGAATAATTAGGGCACACTTGATGAGGAGGTGTCTTTGGAGCTGGCTGTTTGTGGAGGAGTAAAAGACCTCAATGGCTCGAAGACCCCCAGGGCAGATCTCGGTCAAAGGATACTTGGAGGGCAGACCAGGAAGAACTCTCATGCCAAGCTGTGGAGTTTATATATCATTTGGGAGGCACTTGAACCCAGGTCTGCTGACCCCTAACAGAAAGCCTTTTCTCCTGTGATAGTGGCCTCCATAAGTAACTTCTGTATTGTCTGCCTGCTTATACACATTGGAGGTTCTGCACAGAACAGCTCATTTTTGATGCTGCCTTCTCAGGAAGTGCCTTGGTTATTGCTAGATTTATTTTTTAGTGACCGGTTGAAATAGACATCTATTAATAGGCAAGTACAGAGTGAAAAATACTCTAACTAGTTCTTTTCTCAAAAATGCTTCTTTTGACAGTAGGAATAATGAGCAGTATATTAATTTAAAATACAACACAAAAAAAATAACATTGAAAAAAGGAACAAAGAAGAAATAACTATTAATCACAAGTTAAGCTCTCCTGTTTTCTGTTTAAACCATTTTCTTCCACTGGATTACCAGGCTGTCAGTCTTAACCAGGATTTCCTTTCCCAGGGCAATGTGAATTAATTTTCCTGAATCTGAAGCTGAGCTGGTAATTGAGGCTGTTAAGAACCTGGTGTTCTAAGACCTCCTGTGATTCACACTCAGTGAGGCTTCTTGTTCTGGTTCAAGCCGAACTGTCTCCTCTTCAGAGAGAGTCAGAATTCAGCTCTCTGGAGAACCAGCTCTTCCAGAGACAGTGTGGTGCAGTGGTTAAGGTCAAAGATTGATGCACTCACAGAGCTTAGGTCTGGGGTCCTGCCACTTAAGCCAAGTGTTTTGTGTTGAATCCCTGGGCTCAGTTTTCTACTCGGTGGGCCAGGAACAGTAATAATATCCACAATGATAAGGCTGTCATGAAGATTAAATAGTATGTATAAAGTGCTTACAATCGCTCTCGGAACATGGCAAACATTTAACAAATATTACCCACATTTGATCATTTGTACTTACACCTGACTTCTTCTGCAGGGTGAGGAGGAACCTTTTTCAAGTTTCTGCTTTTCCCAGAGGGGCGCCGGCAAGTAGGTGGAGGGGCTGACACTCCCCTCCCGGTGGTGGAACTGACCAACCCACTCAGCAGAGAACCGCCAGGTTCCTAGGGAGAAGTGAGGCTGTTAGTATTCTTCTCATTTTAGACACAAGGAGACTGAAGGTCAGAGAGATTTTATTGCCAATCATTTGTGCCTGATGTATCATGCTGTTCTGCACTAGGTCTCAGTAGTGATCGGTACAGTAGAATTTGATCTACCTGATTTCGTGGACGCTTGCCCCCAGTGATCTGCTCGGCAGCTGTGCCACTAGGACGTGAATTCCTGATGCAGTGCTCATCCACACTGCAGCTTTGGGCGATCACTCCCTCCGATAAGTGTGGAGGGAGGGCTCTTCTCATTCCCCATCACCCTTTTCTTTCATCAGTGCTGTCTGTCCTTTGTCATCCAAGAGCTACAACTCCACCCTCTCTCGTCTGTTTGATCTCTCTTCTCAGGGATCATTAGCATTTATTCTAGGTTTCTTTGAGATCTCATTCATGATTCAGCTATTTTTGACACTTTTTAAAGCTTTAAAATGTATTTTTTAAAAATAAAAGCTAATTAATGCATACAATTTTGTAATCAAATAAGAAAATACTTAACAACATATCAGCCATAAAAAGTGCAAGAGCGGTCATATTGAGGTCAAAATAAATGATAGATATTTAATGTTATATTTTATAGAAATTCTAATTTTTATCTCATAAATATTAAGTAAACACTCAGAAATGTATATGATAATTACAAATGATCACTATCTACTTGTATTATTGGCTGGAGAGATCTTATTAAAATCTTGCCTTACCAAACCTATTTCATGTTGGGAGAGAGAGAGAGAGAGAGAGAGAGAGAGAGAGTAAGAGTTAGAATGAGTATGTGAGGATGCATATGATGTTTGACACATGGCTAGTAAGTGATTGAACTTGGATTTGAATGCAAGTCTGGCTGACTGAGCTCCATGCACATTCAAGCACCAACTTCCCTTTCTTCTCTAGCCCTTTGCAGATTTGTCCTTGAAATTTAAGGCTGGCTTAGCCAGGGATTTATTTTCAGGCCCAGCTTGTTAGACTAAGCTAAATTCAACTGGTCTATTGTGTCAACACTTAGCAGTTTACTTAAAGTATCTGAAGGGAAGTAATAATAACCAAAAATCAACTCCCTTTGAACAATCTTAATTTTCTTGAGACCCTGAATTCTGGGTTTTTCTCTATTCAGTGAGAAAAATTTACTGCCCCTTTAGACCTTGCCCTCAACAGAGTATGCTATCAGACACTAAAGACCAAAACATATTCTCTAGAATAGTTTTGTTTCATTCAACCTACATGTATCATGCGGGGCATCCTAGAGAGACAGTTTAGGGAAAACAAGAGGGACTTAACTTCTGTAAAGCCACTAGCCCAAAGCAAGTGTTAAAAATTTCCATGTACTTAGAGATAAATACCTCTTTTTGGGAAAGAGAACAAATGAGAGATAACAGGTATTAGGGAGTAATGGTTATCTGAGAAAAATTAGAAGTAACAGTTTAAACCCTGTTTGCATAAGTATTTCTGTTTTCCAGGAGGCCTAGAAAGTATTGACCATAAATAAAGGCATCCTGTGATTGTCTTGGGTCCACCAGAAAGCAATGAGCACAAGATAATGACCGTGGGACTGAAGGACGCTTCCCCACTCCCAGCCCCTCACCCTTTGGAAAAGTGTGTTTATAAACCTTGAATGCTACCCCTTCAGAGAGCAATATTCATCTTTCTTGTGGGTTCCTTTTATACAAGTTGTCTCTAGTAAGCTCTACCTCCTTTTTTTGTCTCTCAAGTTCACTGTTCATTTTTATGACACTGAGGCTCAAGAACCTGGTCTTGGGGGGTTGATAACATTAGAAGGTACAAAATGGACTACTTAAGTCATTCTCTATTCTCAAGGAGCTACTGTCTGGTTAGGACAACAGGATGCTTAAGTTATACTCAACATTTATTGAGTACACACTATGTGACAGGCACTCTTCTAATTGGTACATGTAAGAGTGCCTCTAACTTCAGAAGGATCTTATAACGTAGGTACAAATTTTACCATCTCAGTTTTATAGACTAAGAATCTGATGTACAGAAGGGTCAAGTAACTTGCCCAAGGTCAGATGGGTAGTAGAATGGTAGAAGTAGAACTGAACCCTGAGAAGACTGGTATCAGAGACCCCACTGTTAACACTGTGCAGTGCTATTCTGCGTCTCCTTAATCAAGGCCAACCTGTGTTCCAAAGTGAGTGCATGATAATTATATTGTCTAACAAATGGTGTTAAAAATCTGATTTGGTTGAGTTCGGAAGGTGGAAAGCTAAAATAATGATCCATCTTGCCATCTACAGAGGTTGTTGTGATACGAAGGATTTTTACTTGTTATCTCTTAATTAATCCATTCCCAAATGGGAGCTATTCAGGTAAGAATTCCACAAGTACACTTAAAACATCCCATCTAGCTTTCTGAGAAAATATGAAGTAATTTAGTTGTTTGTAGTTTAGAGAACCAGGATCCAGGCAACTCCAGCTGAGTCTGGAGCACATGACATTGCCCAGGGGTGTGGCTTCACTGCACCTCGAATTCCTTCTTGGTAAAATGGGCACAATATGAGGATAAAGAGAAAATAATGAAATGGATAAAAGAAGAAACATTAAAATTCTCTAATAGAAGATATTAGAGATATGTAAAGTATGTTACCATTATCAAATTTTCCAGTAGTTTGCCCTGTTTGAATCTGATGTGTTAACTTCTCTAAAGCCTATTCAATTTCTGGGCTCAATTTGTGAATTTTCTTTTTTTTTTTTTAAAGTTTATTCATTTATTATTTCTTAGAGAGAGAGGGAGAGAGAGAAAGTGACAGACAGAGAAAGAGAGAGAGAATGCATAAGCTGGGGAGGGGCAGAGAGAGAGGGAGACACAGAATCTGAAGCAGGCTCCAGGCTCTGAGCTGTCAGCACAGAGTCCAACTTGGGACTCAAAGTCACCAACTGCGAGATCATGACCTGAGCCGAAGTCGGACCCTTAACCAACTGAGCCACTCAGGTGCCTCAGTGAATTTTCTATGTCTTGCGAATTCTACTTCCAAAATATATCCATTATCCTGACTGGGCTTTCCCCTCCCCACTGAGACCTTTGTTATGTTAGAAAGCAGAAACAACTTTATTATTTTCTCCTTATCCTCAGCAGAAGCTGCTTTCAAGCCAACTTAAACAATATAGAACAAAATTTATCTTCTCTGATTCCCAAATATATTGAATATATTATTCTTCATATAAAAGTTCTCAATGAATTTAAATACAAACTCTAGGGCACATAAAATTTGTGTTTTATGGTCTTCTATGCAGGAGCTCTCTTTCAGCTGTATTAAACTTTCTCCCCATTGAAATGGGCCCCACTTGTTCCATTTCATTTCCAGTCCCAGAAATTAGATCAGTCTGACTAGGCCCATTTCAAATGTAACTTTCTCCCAAAGATTTTTATCATCCCTTCAAATAAACATATTTCCCTCTTTCAAGTATACATGTCACATTTTATGTTTCACTGTTATGACACCTTTTAATTTCCCTTGTGTTAGAGTAATTTGTAATTATCTCATCCCCTCTTCTAGATACTGAGCTCTTGACATCTTGTTCCTCTCTACTTTTTCCTGTGGTGTTTATCACAAACAGGCTCCCATTAAGTGTTTGGTAAGATGCTCTCAATTTTGTTTTCTGAACACTTTTTGATGGCTTCTGTTTCTGGGAAAATTTTAAGGTTTAAGATGTTTGCCAGTATTTTTGCATGAGGCAAGAATTTATGCATAAAATGCAAGTTCTTCATTTACTGTCTTAACCCAACAGAAAGACAGGTACATCTATAAAACTAATAAGGTTCCCTGGAGCCTGGGTGGCTCAGTTGGTTGAGTGTCCAATTTCGGCTCAGGTCACAATCTCATGGTTTGTGGGTTTGAGCCCCATGTCGTGCTCAATGCTGACAGCTCCGAGCCTGGAGCCTGCTTCAGATTCTGTGTCTCCCTCTCTCTCTGCCCCTCCCCTGCTCACACTCTGTGTCTCTCTCTCAAAAATAAAAATAAAACATTAAAAAAATTTTTTTAAATGAGGACTTTAAACTTGAAGGGTAGGGTTCTAATATTACTATTAGGTGACTGTGAGCATAACTTCTGGCAAGAGAATACCTTCTCTACCTGCACACCAAAATGTCTGTGAAGAGTTAACACAATCAAATGTGCATTATTAATATAATAATAATAAACAGACTCCTAAAATCTGTTAAGTAAACTCAGTGCTTTCTTTATGGAGCAGAAGGAACTCTTCTTCCAGTTTTGTCATATTAAAAAAAAAATCAACCATTTGAAGGCTATATTATTTTATTTGTTGTTGTTCAAGAAGAGAACTTTAAAATAGCTCTCTTCTTGGATTCATCGCATGGCAGCTATCCAGTTTTTTAGGCCATTTCTGGATTAGCCGTAGATCATGTGAAAGTATTTTCTGAAAGCTAGCTTGGGGGCACCAATAAACTGCATCTTCTGGTGCAGGCTGATAAATGTGATTTTTTTTTCCCAGGCTGAACTGAATTGCTTTTGTCTTCCCAATTTTGTGGCAGAATTACAATATAGAGTACAAAAGAATGCTTGAAATACAGTCATTATTTACGAAATAGAGTTGAGCTTGACATAGATTGTAGAAACAGGTAAATAAAAATGGAATCAACATATGATCTTGTAAAAGGTACATTATGTCATGGAATCTCAGTTTTTACATTTTTAAGTTGAGGATAATAATAAAAATACCCACTACAGAGCATGGTTGTGAGGACTAAATGAGATATGATATAAAAATGAGGATGGAGGGGCACCTGGGTGGCTTAGTTGGTTAAGCTGCCGACTTCGGCTCAGGTCATGATCTCACGGTTCATGGGTTCGAGCCCCGTGTCTGGCTCTGTGCTGACAGCTCAGAGTCTGGAGCCTGCTTCGGATTCTGTGTCTCCCTCTCTCTCTGCCCCTCCGCAGCTTGCACTCTGCCTCTCTCTGTCTCTCAAAAATGAATAAATATTTTTAAAAATTTAAAAAAATGGGACACCTGGGTGGCTCAGTCGGTTGGGTGTCCGACTTCGACTCAGGTCATGATCTCACGGTTTGTGGGTTAGAGCCCCGCATCAGGCTCTATGCTGACAGCTCGGAGCCTGGAACCTGCTTTGGATTCCGTGTCTCCTCCTCTCTCTGCCCCTCCCCTGCTTGTGCTCTCTCTCTGTCTCTCAATAATAAATAAACGTTAATTTTTTTTTTTTTTAATGAGGATGGAGATTAGATCATAGAATACAGGTATATATTGTTTTACCTGCAAAAAAATAAATTATAGTAAGTCTACATGATGATATCCCATGAAGCATTTAAATAATACTCTAATGACATAAAATGTGTAAATGGAAAATGATGCTATAACATCATATGGCATGTTTTGGTAAAAATAGATAAATGGGCTGAGAATATTGTATTTAGCAATTATTGAAGGGTGTTATGCAGGTTAGTTACAATCTGAGAAGTCAAGGCAAAGCCATGTGTTCCAGAGAGTCATCAGAAGCATCTCATTCATGCCCAGTAGGGTTTGGGTTGCTGATCTGTTCTCATGCCTTCTGGTGTGTCTTACTATCATCCATAATTCTGGTGTTTTCACACCTTTGACCTCTGCCTATCCTAGCTTAAATTTCATATCTTTTCTTTCATTTCTAAGATTTTGGAGTGAGACAGAGAGAGGCTGAGGCTTGTGCTTGGCCCACCATCTTTAGCCCAACATTGATCATTTGTGCTTTTGTAATTGGGTCTGTGTTAATTCTGCATTGGAAGTTTTCCTGAGTCCTGCTCACAGCTTCAAGTATATGGATAGAGTCTTCAATTTCTATTTTTCAAGAAGCATCAACTTTGTATCTACAAACAAGAGATAAGGAACTTGAAGGCATATTCTGAAGTTAACTGATTCTAGATTGTCTACTCACAGTATCAGATCTACTGACAAGCGGTCGCACTTAGTGCTCCTTCCTGTGACTCACAGGATTGTAGTTGAGATGACAAGTTGTCCACCAGCTATGTGTTCTTCCTCCTCCATGTTGTGGAATTACTCCTGAGAAGCATCTCTTAAGTCTGGGATTGAAACTCTGCAAACCCACTCCCACCTCCATGTGCAGCCAGGTGACTGACAAATATAGGTGAAAGTCATCTGTATTACTTCCAGACCTGACCCATAAACACTTGCACTCCTCCATGCTCTTTTTCTCTTCTGGTTGCCCACAGTGGAGATGGTAATCCTGGAAGCCATGTGCTCAAGATAGCAGAGCTTCTGACAGCCTGGGTCCTTGGATGACTGCATGGAGATGGGACATTCCACTGGCCTTTACACTAGCCTGGAACTGGTACAGAGGTCTGTTGTGCTTAAGCCATTATTTATTTTAGGGTTTATTAGTTACAGTGGTAGATCTACCATAACTAATACACTAGAATTGGAAAGTTTCCCTTTTTGATACCCCCCAACACGGAACACAATATTGTACGTTATTTTATGTCATGAAATAAAGAAAAAAATAGTAATTCAATCTGAGTTTTACTGAGATAATTTCCTAGCTATAGTCGGTTATCCATGACTTTTACTGGCTGCTCCCACTGAAATTACTCAAGCAGTTCTCTGGATTTATCTTCATCTTATAAGATCTTCTGATCAAAGTTCTTAAACATAAATTTAAAGTGGCTTAATGATGGATACAAATATAACTCTTTTCTAAGTAATTTTCCATCTTTCTCATTTAAAAAAAATCTTGTGAGGACATGGAAAAGAATAGAACATAATCAAAAGGATAAAGTAAGAAATGACCTTGAATACGAAGTTTATATCTTTCATCAACCTTCCCTGCTAGCTTTAGTGAGATATTTAATTTTAAAAGGAGCTGCTCCATGCACTGAAGCGGAATGCATAATTTAAATTCACGAAGAAATTCTTTTAGCATTCCTTTTGTTTTGTTTTACTCCCTGGAAGACTACCAAGAATTGAAATAAGAAATACAGATTCTGCAAGGAAAATTTAGGAATGTACAGTATTCTTTTATTTCGCATTTCAGTTATTTAAAAAATAAGTTAGGGAAATGAGGACACCTTGGTTTTTTCACTGTGGAAGTTGTGACAATAAATGGGCACTGTGATCCGTTAGGGATGAGACATGAATCATTTATGGGATCCTTGGAGATACTGGTGAAGCTATTTCCTGGGCTGACTACTCTTTTCTAACTTTAAATATTATAAGCTTTTAGTTTTTTGAAATTTTCTGAGCTATTTATCTTTCCAAAAATGTTTACTTTCCCTGTTTCCCTGCTGAAATCAATTTGCTGTTATGTTTGGTTGTTTTTGCTAAATGATTTCTCCTCCTAAAACCTGATTTTTTTTTCAGCCCTTTCTTTTCTTGACCACTCAGAAGCATTCAAAACTTTTTTGTTCTTTTTTTTTTCCTTGGGTTTTCTGACATTTTTCTGCTCTTGCTCCCTTATCTAGATCTCAGACAGAGTTGGGAGCTCGTCTACATTCTAGAGCTTAAAATTAGTTAAGTGTGCTGAGTGAGCACTAGAGACAAATCACAAAAGGAAATTTTCAGTTTCTCCATCTCTGACTGAAAATCAGAAACTAAGCATTAATGAAGTATTAGTTTCTTATGAAATGATCCACTTAAATGGATGACATCTTAGTACATGTCAATATTGGATTTTATTTAAAATTCCATTTATATTCCATAGGAGGAATATGCTCACTACAGGGAGTAAAAAACTTTTCCCGATGTTTTACTGTCAAGGACTCCTATGGATCATTTCTCAGACAAAATTTCCTTTATCAAAGAGGTACTAGTTATGGAAACCCCTACTGTGTTGCAGACACCAGGCTCAGTGTTTTGGTCAGTGACGGGTGGAGAAATGTGAGAAGGAGGTGCTGGTATTAATAAGATTTGTTCTGCATTTTCAGAAAGAATACCATCTATTTAGAAAGATCGAATGAATACTTCAATAACCCAAACACAAAGCAGAATTTTGATGATTATATGACACAGGAACTAGGTGTTATTTCCAAAGGGAGGGAAAGCTCATGCCCAGTGGTGACAGAGGAAATTTTCAAACAGTGGTAGCATCTGACGGTGGTCTAATAGGATGCATACAGTGTAAACAAAGCAGGATGATAGCAATTGATTCTGAACTGAATGAGAGAAGTCCAGGGGTGAGGAAGGATGGAGTCTATGTAGGATATCTGGCTTACTGTCACTGACCAAACTTGAAAGTAAAGAGGAGAGGGATCAAATCGGTTAGAATAGGTATGAGGGCTTTCCAAATGGCAACATTTTCTAGTCACCCTTCAAAATCCAGCTTAGACACAACCCCTTCTTTTTTTTCCTTTTCCAGTTTAACATACAGGGTTATATTAGTTTCGTGTGTACACCATAGTGATTCAATAATTCTATACATTTTTCAGTGCTCTTCTGTAGAAGTGTACTTTTAATCAATCCCCTTTATCTATTTCACCCAACCCTGACCCCCATCCCCTATCCGGCCACTCTTCTGAGAAGCCCTTCCTGATATTCTTTCCTCGCCTTTAGAATCACTTCGTACTCTATGTCACTTACATACATATGCCTACTGATATATTTGCCACACCATGTGATAATTTATTTGCCGATAGTCAAATTGATTGTCCAGGTTGATCCAGAGTTCATTGAGACAGAAGCAGGATGCCATCTCTGTATTTCTTTTCCTTTTTTAAAAACTTATTTTAATGTTTATTTATTTTTGAGGGAGGGGGAAGGGGCAGAGAGAGAGAGAGAGGGAGACACAGAATCTGAAGCAGGCTCCAGGCTCGGAGCTGTCAGCACAGAGCCTGACGCGGGGCTTCAACTTAAGAACTGCGAGATCGTGCATAACCTGAGCAGAAGTCAGACGCTTAACCAACAGAGCCACCCAGGTACCCCTGACCTCTGTCTTTTTGGTAGCAGGTTGAGTGCCTGCTGCATAGGGAGGAGGAAAGCAGTACGTATTTGTGGACTTCAGTTAAATTTAATTAACAGATCTTTTTTCTATCAGTCTTTTTCCAGGATACTATCTAGTTAGGTGTGGTTAAATACCTGATGAGGTTATTGAAAGGCCCCAATATAAACTTTAAAATACATCTTTGGTATTAGGGTGAATTTTAACTGTAGGTCTGATGCACAAATATATCGATGATATTAGTAAAAAAAATGCTTAATAATGGGCTGTGATTTTACCATTCCATAGCAGATAATAAGAAATATGGAATCTTCCCAAAGTCTAAAAGTTCCAGAATGACTCACCTAGAAACTATATAATTATTTCAGCTATTAAAAATTTTTTTATCTAAGGCAATTTCTATTTAGAGAGCAATGTATAGCAGAGAGACATTTGTATGCCTAGATAAAATGGATGCATAATTTAAGTCACTTTAGATCATATTATTTAAATCTATTCAGCTCAGAATGGAAAGGGGTGTTTAACAAAAACTAGAGGTTAGAAGAATTAATCACTTTTAAAACCTCAATCTCATGTTTGATGACTCATAAATCTTCTCAAAGTAAATTTTAAGATAAATTATTAAAAAATTGAACTTTACAAGTAGGCAAACCATGGTTTCTCTCCCTGCCTGGGCCCTAGCAGGCTGTTTGGCTCTGTACAAATTACTGAACCACTCTGAAGTGGTTAACACACGTTTAAAATAGTTACAATATATAGCTTGTGGGATTGTTTTGAGAATTAAATAAGACTTTATGTGTGACATATCTAGCCCCCTGGTGATATGCGCTCAGAAAATGATAACTGTGGCAATCCCTACCACAGATGCATTGGAGTGGATGATACTGAACTATTCTCAAGAGAGATAATTCTGATAAGAAGTGGGGCATATTTTTAGCCAACATGAAGGAGAAAAAACAGAGGATAATGTGAGAGATATGTGAGATTATTTTAATAACACTGAGTGGTAACAATCCAATGTATGTCATTATACTGTTTATATTTGTGCCTTGGAGACATGTCTATTCTTATTCTCCATGACTTGGAGAATAAGAATATGAAGGAGTTATTTATTCTAACTCTGAAAACCAAAACCAGAGGCAGATGCTCTGATCAATAAATGTAGCTTTTAAGGGCAACAATGGTTTCAAGGGTGACAGCCTTGTTGTAAAGTAACTGGAATGAGGGAACATATGGTTTTATTTTTGTAAAGTTGTAGGATGGCAAATTGTCCTGGTTTGCCTGAGACTGAGGGATTCCTGGGATACAGGGCTTTCGAGTACTAACACCAGAAAAGTCCCGTGGCAAAACCCATCATCCATCCACTGGGGTGGGGAGGTAAATATTAACATAGAAAATACCCAGATCTGCTAGGGGTTTGGGTGGGGTGGGGTGGGCATGTGTGGCGGGAAACCTGGCTCTTTGAATAACATTCTGTTAGGTAAGCTGCAGGAGCTGCTGGCCTACTTGGTAATCGACATCTTTGAGTATTTGTGTGTGTCTGTGTGTGCGTATGTCCTTTGGCTGTAATAGCAATACATCTTATAGATTTATTGCCATCTGCTTTATTATGTATTTTACTGCTCTAAGTTTTTTTATTGAAGTATAATTAACATACAATGTTATATTAATTTCAGGTGTACAGCATACTGATTCAACAATTCCATACAGTACTCAGTACTCAACATGGGTAGTCATCATCTGTCACCATACAACATTATTATATTATTGATTGTATTCCCTGTACTGTACTTGTCATCTGTATGACTTATTTATAACTTCAAATTTGTACCTCTATTTAAAAAAATTTTTTTAAGCTTACTCATTTTTGAGAGAGAGGGAGAGACAGAGCGTGAGCAGGGGAGGGGCAGAGACAAGGAAACACAGAATCCAAAGCAGGATCCAGGCTCTGAGCTGTCAGCACAGAGCCCGATGCGGGATTTGAACTCATGAACTGTGAGATCATGACCTGAGCCAAAGTCAGACGCTTAACTGACTGAGCCACCCAGGTGCACCAGAAATTTGTGCCTCTTCATCCCCTTTGTATACTTCACTCATTTCCGCACCCACATCCCCTCTGGCAACCACAAGTCTGTTCTCTGTATTTAAGAGTCTGTTTGTTTCTTTGTTTTTTAGATTCCATGTGTAAGTTGAAATCAGGTGGTATTTATCTTTTTCTGTCTGAATTATTTCATTTAGATGTCTTTAAGTAATTTTAATGTTTATTTTTCCAACCAGCTCTGTGAGGTAGCGATTTTTGTCTGTTTCGTGTGCTTAGCAGACTATAGAAATATATAAAAAGCAAACTAAAATCACTTATTCAAAACCCATTACTTGAAAATCATGAAAAAACCAGAACAGTTAAACCACTGGTATTATTTTATATTTTTCTGGCCATTTCTGTAAGTGTATTTGTTTATTTTTATAAGTGTATATATGTGGGCATATGCTTTTGACATGTATTTTAATGCTATATACATTTTGAACATCGCAATTATTATTATTAATTTGCATAGTCAATATTTAGTCATTATTAATTTATATCTACATAATCATATACCTGTTTTATTTCTCTTTATTCTAGGCTGCAATTACATGTTAGATTCTGGGATCATTTTCCTTCTGTTTGAACATTTCTCTTTAGTAGATTTATTTTAGTGCCGGCTGTTGGTGGAAGATTCTCTCTTTATCTAAAAGCATCATTATCTCATCTTTATTTTTGAATGACATTTTCACTGAGTATAGAATTTCATGTGGCATTTCTTTTTCTTTCAGAATTTTAAATATATATTTTTGTATTTTTGTCATTTTTTTGGTTTCTATCATCTCCATGAAGAAGTCAGCCATCAGTTTTATTATTCTTGTTTGTAGGTAATGCATCTTTATTTCTCTAGTTTTAAATATTTCTGTTTTCCTTTACTTTTCAGCAGTTTAACTATCATTAATGCCATTTCCTTTGTATATATTATTTTTTAGGATTTTTCACAGATCCTTGAATTTGGGAGATGGTATCTTTCATCAATGTTGGAGAAGATTCTTAGCCACTATCTCTTAAATGTTGCTTCTTCCCCATTCTTTCTGTCCTATCCTTCTGGGCTTCTAATTTACATATATATTAAGCTAATATATCTAAGCTAATTTCTGATGTGGGAATTGTCAGTGGGGGGACTTCCATTCAGTTCTTTCCTAAAGATTAAAATTCTCTGGTAAATTCTCCACAATTTTTTCTGTTTTATTTTAAAATCTTTATGAGGAAATTATAATATCATTATCAATTGTATATCTGTTCCTATGTGTTTTTTCATGGATTACAGTTACATAGACTTTTGGTATGTCTATTAATATCTTTTTTTAAATTTAAATTTTAGTTAGCTAATATATAGTGCAATACTGGTCTCAGGAGTAGAATTCAGTGATTCATCTCTTACATACAACATCCAGTGTTCACCACAAGTGCCTTAAGTAGTACCCATTGCCCATCTAGCCCATCTCCCCACCCACATTCCTTCATAAACCCTCAGTTTGTTCTCTATCATTAAGAGCCTCCTATGGTTTGCTTCCTTCTCTTTTCTTCATCCTCCCTTCCCATGTGTTCATCTGTTTTGTTTCTTAAATTCCACATATGAGTGAAATCACATGGTATTTATCTTTCTCTGATTGACTTATTTCACTTAGCATAATATATTCTAGCTCCATCTATGCCATGGCAAAATGCAAGATTTCATTCTTTTTGATGGCTGAGTACTACTCCATTGTGTGTATATACTATATCTTCTTTATTCATTCAGTTCATGGATATTTGGGCTCTCTCCATAGTTTGGCTATGGTTGATAATGCTGCTGTAAACATTGGGGTGGATGTACCCCTTCAAATCTATATTTTTGTATCATTTGGGTAAATATCTAGTAATGCAATTGCTGGGTCATAGGGTAGTTCTATTTTTAGTTTTTTGAGGAAACTCCATACTCATCTCCAGAGTGGCTGCATCATTTTAGTCCCACCAACAGTATAAGAGGGAACCCCTTTCTCTGCATCCTTGCCAACACCTGTTGTTCCTTGTGTTGTTAATTTTAGCCATTCCAAAAGGTGTGAGGTGGTGTCTCAGATCTTTGATTTGTATTTTCCTGATGATGAGTGATGTTGAACATCTTTTCATGTGTCTGTTAGCCATGTGGATATCTTCTTTGGTAAAGTATCTTTTCATCTCTCCTGTCCATTTCTTCTGGATTATTTGTTTTTTGGGTGTTGAGTTTGATATGTTCTTTGTAGATTTTGGATACTAACCCTTCATCCAATTTGTCATTTGCATATATCTTCTCCCTTCTGTCAGCTTCCTTTTAGTTTTGATTGTTTCCTTTGCTGTGCAGAAGCTTTTTATCTTGATGAAATCCCAATACTTTATGTGTGCTTTTGTTTCCCTTGCCTTCAGTGATGTGTCTGGTAAGAAGTTGCTCCGGCCGAGGTCAAAGAGGTTGCTACCTGTGTTGTTCTCTAGGATTTTGATGGTTTCCTGCTTCACATTTAGGTGAATGTCTTTTGAATTTATTTTTGTGTCTGCTGTAATAAAGTGGTCCAGTTTCATTTTTCTGCATGTCACTGTCCAGTTTTCCCAACACCATTTGTTGAAGAGACTGTCTTTTCCCCATTAGATATTCTTTTCTTTTTTTTTTTTTCAAAAGTTTTTAACATTTATTTATTTTTGAGAGACAGAGAATGAGTAGGGGAGGGGCAGAGACAGAGGGAGACACGGATTCCAAAGCAGGCTCCGGGCTGTCAGCACAGAGCCCAACACAGGGCTCGAACTCAAGAACCATGAGATTATGACCTGAGTTGAAGTCAGACACTTACCCAACTGAGCCACCCAGGCACCCCTCCATTGGATATTCTTTCCTGCTTTGTCAAAGATGAGTTGGCCATGTAGTTATGGGTTTATTTCTGGGTTTTCTATTGTGTTCCATTTGTCTATGGGTCTGTTTTTGTGCCAGTACCATACTATCTTGATGACTTCAGCTTTGTAATATAGCCTGAAATCCGGATATGTGATGTCTCCAGTTTCTTGGATTTTGTTTTTGTTATTGTTTTTTCACAATTGCTTTGACTATTCAGGATCTTTTATGGCTCTATACAAATTTTAAGATTGTTTGTTCTAGCCCTGTGAAGAATGCTGGTGGTATTTTGATAAGGATTACATTAAATGTGTAGATTGCTTTGGGTAGTATAGACATTTTAACAATGCTTGTTCTTCTAGTCCATAAGCATGGAATGCTTTTCCATTTCTTTGTGTTTTCTTCAATATCTTTCATATGTCTTCTATAGTTTTCAGAGTATACATATTTTTCCTCTTCAGTTAGGTTTATTCCTAAGTATCTTATTGTTTTTGGTGCAGTTGTAAATGGGATTGATTCCTTGATTTCTTTTTCTGCTTCTGCATTATTGGTGTATAGCAATGCAACAGATTTCTGCATGTTGATTTTATATCCTGCAATATTGCTGAATTCATGCATTAGTTTGAGCAATTTTTTGGTGGAGTCTTTGGGTATTTCTCTATAGCTTATCATGTCATCTGCAAATAATGAAAATTTGAATTCTTCCTTGCCAATTTTTATGGCCTTTATTTCTTTTGGTTGTCTGATTGCTGGGTATGTCTATTAATTTCTCGTTGAATGATATAAATTGTATATTGAAGCTATTTAAAGGTTATTTTCCTTCTAAATGGGCTCGCCCTTCTTTTAACTAGTAGTGTCAAATTATTACTTCAATTTAATCATGGACTGTCTCAGTGTGATCCCTAGTAAGGCTGAGTCTACCACTGATTCACTGTAGTTTTTCTGAGTTTTTAGCTGAAAGCCTGGAGTGAGTCATCTGTGTAGGGAGTTTAAGGGCTTTGATTTGGGGCTAACCAATTTAAAAGGTGTGGCCATAAGAGGTAGTAACACATAACAGACTTTATTGGTGGCCTTGGACAGGGTGACATGCGATGGGGTCTCCATCCCAAAAAGGAGGAGGGCAAGGGAACTCCTAGGGGACAGAAGAATGGGAGAGAAGGCTGAGCAGTAGGTGGGGAGTCTCTGGGTCAGAAAACTCCAAAGGATAGCTTGGCAGGTATAACTCCAAAGACCCGGGCTATCAGTGGGAGGTGTGATGGGGTATTCAAATCAGGCCAGCTCTAAATGACTAAAACTTTGATTGTTTCAGCTATCTTTAAAATTATTCCATGTGTAAAAAATTGAGTTTGGAGCAATCAGTCTTTTGAGCTGGTGGGTCTCAGCCTATAGTGAAGAAATAAACAGCCTAGGGGTCAGTAACCAGAGGCCATCTTTGGCTCATTTGTATCTATAACAGTCTGCAAGTTCCTTTCCAGGTATATCCTGTAGTTTCCTTTTTGTGTGTGTTTCATGAGCACTGCATAAATGTCATTTGCCTTTTCAGAGGTTATTTCTTGGAAGTCATAGCTTCTTTAGGTACTGTTGCCCCAGCTGTCTTCAGGCAGAGGATATCTATTTTTTTTTTAAACCTGGTTTTAAAATTGGTCTAGGAGAGAGCAGTGGTCTACTATTGACTAGTTCTTTCTACTTACAGTTGACAGTTCTTCTCTAATACATTTAACCTACTTATATTTATTATGAATTACTGGCATATTTGCGCATGTTTGTAATTTCTGTGTGTCTCATACCTTGTCGTTTTTTTTTCCAGTCTTGTTTTATTTTGGAATAATAGACTTTTTATTACGATTCCCTTTTCCTTTACAAGTTTGGAAGTTATAAATAGAGGTTCTGTTTCTATTCAGCTAGTGATTACTCTGCCAAATAGACATAATTTCATATTTTAATCAAAATCCAAATGATATATATGCAATGAAATACATTCTTGTGTGTGTATACTCTTCTCCTGAACCATCTAGGAAACTCAGTAAACTTTCATATTTCTCAGAAGATTCCATTTCCACAATTTCCCCTATCCCCACACATATAATGCCCAAAAACAATCCTTCATTTTATGTTTTAATTTATTATACATTTTTTTAAGACTTTAATTTTTAGAAGCAGTTTTTCAGAGCAGGCTGACAAGTGAAAATTGAGAGGAAGGTACAGAGACTTACCATATACCCACTGCCCCCCCCCACTCTACATTCATGACTTCCCCCATTATCAGTATTCCCCAGAGTGATACACTTGTTACAATTGATGAACCTATATTGACATGTCATAATCACATATGACAAATTCCAAATTCCATAATTTACTTTAGGGTTCACTCCTGGTATTGTACATTCTATGGATTTTGACAAATATATAATGATGCATATCCATTGTTATTGGATCACAGGGTAATTTCATGGCTTTAAAAATCCCCTGGGGGCACAGTTAGTTAGGTGTCCAACTTTGACTCAGGTCATGATCTCATTGTTCATGGGTTCAAACCCTGAGTCAGACTCTGTGCTGACAGCTCAAAGCCTGGAGCCTGCTTCAGATTCTGTGTCTCCTTCTCTCTCTGCCCTTCTCCCGCTCGTATTCTGTCTCTGTCTCTCTCTCTCTCTCAAAAATAAAATAAAACATTAAAAAAATGTTTAAAAAAATACTCTGCCTATTGACCCCTGACCTCCATCCCCTGGAAACCACTGATCTTTTTATTGTCTCTACAGTTTGGCCTTTTTCAGAGTGTCATAGTTGGAATCATACAGGATGTAGCATTTTCAAATTAGCTTCTTTCACTCAGTAATATACATTTAAATTTTCTCCATTTTTTTATATAGTTTGATAGTTCATTTCTTTTTAGCACTAAATAATATTCTACTGTCTGACTGTATCACAGTGTTTATTTATCCATTCACTAACTGAAAGACATGCTAGTTGCTTCCAAGTTTTGACAATTATGAATAAATCTTCTGTAAACATCCATGGGCAGATTTTTGTGTGGACATAAATTTTCAAATCCTTTGGATAAATTCCAAAAAGGACAATTGCTGGATCATATAGTAAGAGTATGTTTAGTTTTGTAAGAAAACACTGAGCTATCTTCCAAAGTGGCTGTACCATTTTGCATTCCCACCAGTGATGTATGTGTTCTCATTGTTTCACATCCTCGCCAGCATTTGGTGGTGGTTAGCGTTACAGGTTTTTGCTATTCTAATATGTGTGTGCAGTGGTATCTCATTGTTTCGATTTGCATTTCCCTGATGACATATTATGTGTCTTTTTATATTCCTTTTTAAAATATTCCTATTTGCCATCCATATATCCTCTTTGCTGGGATACCTGCTATGGTCTTTGACTTATTTTTAAATCAAGTTGTACGTTTTCTTATTGTTGAGTTTTTAGAATTCTTTTTATATTTCTATATTTACATTTATCAGATATGCATTTTAAAATGTTTTCTCTCAGGCTATGGCTTATCTTCTCGCTCTCTTGACATTGTCTTTTGCAGAGCAGAAGTCATTAATTTTAATGAAGTCCAGTTCATTCATTATTTCTTCATATATCATGACTTTGGTGTTATATCTAAAAAGTTATCACCATTTCTAAGGTCTTAAGTTATCTCCGATCTTATCTTCTAAGAGTTTTATAGTTTCTCATTTTACATTTAGGTTTATGATCCATTTTGAGTGATTTTTGTGAGTAATCCATTATGAGTACATTTTGTGTGTCTAGATTTTTTTTTTTTACATGAGGATGCCCAGTTGTTCAAAAGACTATCTTTGCTCCATTGTATTGCCTTTGTTTGTCAATTGACTGTGATTAGATCAGTCAATTTCTGGATTCTTTGCTTAGTTTCACAGATCTATTTGTTTATTCTTTTGCTGGTACTACAGTGTTTTGATTACCTAGCTTCAGAGTAGATCCTGAAGTTAGGTAGTGTATTGAATCTACATATTAAGTTGGGAAGAACTGACATCATAACAATATTGAGTCTTCTTATCCATGAACACTGAATAGTTGTTTATTTAGTTCTTCTTTGATTTTGTTCATCAGAGCTTTATAGTTTCCTCATAAAGATCTTTAGATTTCATTAGATTTATACCTAAGTATTTCACTTTTTGGATGCTAATGTAAATGATATTATGTTTTTAATTTGAAATTCCACTTGTGTATTGCTGATATATAGGAGAGAGTTTGATTTTTGTATATTCACTTTGTATCCTGCAAACTTGCTGTAATCACTTTTAAGTTCTGGGAATTCTTTTGTTGATTCTTTCAGATTTTCAACACAGATGATCATGTATCTGTAAACAAAGATTTACTTTTTTCATTCTCAAATCTGTTTACCTTTTATTTCCCTTTCTTGCCTTATTATATTAGTTAGACTTCCAGTAAGAGGCTGAAAAAGCATGGTGAGAGGGAACATTTTTGTCTTATTCTTTATGTTACTGGGAAATCTTTGAATTTCTCACCATGAAGTATGATGTTTGCTGTAGATTTTTTTGTAGATATTCTTTATCAAGTGAGGGAGTTCTTCTCTATTCCTAGTTTACTGAGTTTTTATTATGAATAGGCTTTGAATTTTGTTTTGTTTTGCTTTTTATGCATCTATTGATGCAGTTGTGTGATTTTTTTCTTTTTTAGCTTGTTGATGTGATAGATTTCATCACTTGATTTAAAAATTTTGAACCAGCCTTATATACCTGGGATAATTTCTACTTGGTCATGGTATAATAATTCTTTTCATACATTGTTAGATTTGATTTGTTAATATTTTGTTGAGGGCTTTTACACCTATGTTCATGAGATATTGGTCAGCCATTTTCTTTTCTTGTAATGTCTTTGTTTGGTTTTGATATTAAAGTAATGATGGCCTCATAGAATGAGTTAGAAAGCTTTTGTTTTTTCCACTTCTATCCTCTGAAAGAGGTTTTAGGAAATTGGTATAATTTCTTCATTAAATGTTTGTTAGAATTCATCACTGAATTCATCTAATCCTGACCTACATAGTTTTCCTGCTCTCTAAAAAAACTTTTAATATTTCTTGTAATGTTGGTCTGCTAGCAACAAATTCTCTCAATTTTTTTCTGAGAAAGTTTTTATTGCTCCTTCACTTTTGTGGGATAATTTTGGAGGTTCAGAATTTAGGTTGGTTGTTTTGTGTTTCTCTCTCTCTCTCTCTCTCTCTCTCAACCCTTTAAATATCTCACTCTACTCCACTCCTCTTGCTTGTATGGTTTCTGAGGAGAAGTTAGATATAATTTTTATCTTTGTTATTCTGTGAATTTTCCTGCATCTTTGGCTTCTTCCAAGATTTTCTTTTATCTTTGTGTAGTTTGAAAATGGTATGCGTGTGTTTAGTGTTTTGTTTGGGATTTGTTCTGCTTGGTGTTTTCTGAGCTTCCTAGATTTAGACCTTGGTGCCTGATATTAATTGGGGAAAATTCTCAGTCATTATTGTCTCAAATATTCATTCTCCTTCTGACATTTCCATTACACATATTACACCTTTTGTAATTGTTTCTCCGTCATTGGATATTTGTTTTTTTCATTTTTTGTCATTATTCTCTTTGCTTTTTAGTTTTTTAAATTTCTATTGATGTATCCTTAAGCTCAGAAATTCTTTTTTCAGCTGTAACCAGTCTACCATTAAGCCAATCAAAGGTATTCTTCACTTCTGTTATAGTGTTTTCTATCTGTTACATTTCTTTCTGGTTCTTTCTAAAGATTTTCAACTTTCTATTTACATTGCTCATCTGTTCTTGCATGCTGTCTACTTTGCCCTTTGAGCCTTTAACATATTAATCATGGTTGTTTTAAGTTCTTGGCCAGATAATTTCAGCCATAATAATGCCATGCCTGTTCTGATGCTTGCTCTGTCTCTTCAAACTGTGTTTTTTGCCTTTTGGTATGCCTTGTGATTTTTTCCTTGGTAGTCTTTTGTGATGTACTGGTTAAAAGTAACTGCTGTAAGTTGGTCTTTCATAATGTGGTGCTGAGGTGTGGGAGTAGAGGAAGTGGCTTATAATCCTAAGAGTAGATCTCAGTCTTTTTTAATGAGCCTATTCCTCTGGATTGTAAACTTAGCATGTTTCTCAATTTTCTTTCTCTCCTCCTTAAGATGACAGGATGGCTAGAATGAGCTGGACTTGGATATTTTCCTTTTTCCATATAGAAAGTTACAGGGGACTAGAGTTGGCCATTTCCCTTCCCCCAGATCAGTTAGGCTCTGATAGAACCCCAGCAGGCTAGGCTCTGGTTAGTTAGTTTCTCTTGAGGGAAAGAACTGTTAAGAACAGAGGACTGTGATGTATTTTAAAATGGTCCTAGGGGCACTTGGATGGCTCAGTCAGTTGAGCATCTGACTTTGACCCAGGTCATGATTTCAGAGTTTGAGAGTTCAAAGGCTGCATTGGGCTTACTGCTGTAATCACAGAGCCTGCTTTGGATTCTCTTTCTCTGCCTTTCCCCTGCTCATGCTCTTTCTCTCAAAAATAAATAAAATTAAAAATAAAAATAAAAACGGTCTTTGAATTAAATCTCATAATATTGTGAGTCCTCCATATGGATGGGTCCTCCTGGAGGATTTTAACTCTCAGAGTTGTCTACACTGAGCCTCCAGCAATTTGTCAATTACGGTTCAGGTTTTCCTACCTTGGAATGGGTTCTCACATTGGCTTTCACTCTTGTGTCTCTACTTGGTAAGCCATGGCTCCCTGTATTTGCCTTCTACAATCTTGGAGCAGTGGTTCGCTCTGTGTCCTGCCTTTTCTTATGTGTCCAAGAAGAGTTGTTGACTTTTCAAGCAGTTCAGCTTTTTACTTATTAGGATGGAGTGGTAGCTTCTAAGCTTCTTACATGATTAGAATTGGAAACTGGAAGTCTTCTCTTTCCCTTTAATTTCCTCTCTCTCTCTCTCTCTCTCTCTCTCTCTCTATATATATATATATATATATATGTATAATTGATAAATTGCTGGAAGCCCAGTGTGGACAACTCTGAGAATTGAAAACCTCCAGGAGGACCCAGCCATATGGAGGGCCCACAATATTGTGAGATTTAATTCTAGGACCATTTTTATTTTTACATATATATATATATATATATATATATATATATATGCACACATATGTAAAATTATATATATATATATATATATATAATTTTGAGTTTATTTATTTTGAGAGAGAGAGCATACAAATGAGCAGGGGAGGGGCAGAGAGAGAGGAGAGAAAGAATCCCAAGAAAGTTCCATGCTACCAGTGCAGAGCCAGACACAGGGCTGGATCTCACAAACCATGAGAATCAAGAGTCCAACACTCAGCCCACTGAGCCACTCAGGTACCCCCACAATACATTTTTAAACATACAGTAATAATTAATTTCACTGAGTTTTTATTTAGTGAAATTTAAAATTTTAAAATATAATTTTACTTATGTCTTTGTACACCATTGCTTCTTATATTCCTTTTCTCCTTTATTTTTGAAATATAGCCTTTATTGATTACTTCAGTAGAATCTGAATAAAAATTCTATTAGTCTTGGTGACACAATTTTTAAAAATTTGTCCTTAATTTTTTCTGTGTATGTGTGTGTGTGTGTGTGTGTGTGTGTGTGTGTATAAAAATGACTGGTAGTTGTTTTCTCTCAATATATTAAAGTAGCTTTTAAAATTTCTTCACATTAATGGTGGCTGATGATAAATCTTATTGTCTTCCTGATTGTTGCTATTTTACAGATAAACATTTCTTACTCTATGATAGCTTTAAAATTTTTCTATTTATCCAGGATACTTTAAATTTCACTAAATATACATAGAGGTATATATATTTACTAAATATACATAGAGGTATTCGTAGAGGTATACATAGAGGTATATATTTCACTAGATATACATAGAGGTATATAGTGATTACATTTCACTAAATATACATAGAGGTATATACTGTTTTGTACTCTGCCTTTTAAATCTGAAGACTTAGCTCTTCCTTCAGTTACAACTATTTTTTTCTTCAAATTTCTGCATATTAACTCTCTCCCATCTTCTTTACTTCTGGAACTATTTTATTGTATTAATAAACTAATTTTTTTAGGGAAAGAGAGCCCCTGTGTGCAAGCAGGGTGGGGGTGGGGTGTGCAGAGGGAGAGGGAGAGAGTAAGGGTAAGCAGACTCCATACTGAGTACAGAGCTCTATGCAGAGATTGATCCCACAGGTCAAGAGGTCATGACCTGAGCTGAAATCAAGGGTCTGGATGCTTAACCAACTGAGCCACCCAGGTACCCCTGGAATTCATTTTGAAGTTATGTTATAAATTATATCCATTATTCATGTTCTTAATTTGTTTCTCACATTTTCTCCCTCTTTAACTTTGAATGCTATGGTTTTGTTATTGATATGCCTTCCAAATTCATGATTCCTGCCTTGTACTATTTAATTCTCCTAATGAGTTTATTTATTTATTTAAAAAAAATTTTTAACGTTTATTTATTTTTGAGACAGAGAGAGACAGAGCATGAATGGGGGAGGGGCAGAGAGAGAGGGAGACACAGAATCGGAAGCAGGCTCCAGGCTCTGAGCCATCAGCCACAGAGCCCAACGCGGGGCTCGAAATCACCGACCGTGAGATGGTGACCTGAGCCGAAGTCGGAGGCGTAACCGACTGAGCCACCCAGGCGCCCCATAATGAGTTTATTTTTAAATTATATATTTTTACTTGACTTCTTTTGTTTTATGATCTTTTACTTGGTCTTTATTTACGTGTTCTTTATTACCTAAACATTTCACATATACTTATTGTAAAATTTTGTTATCTCCATTTCTACAATGAGAAATCCTTCCATTTGTTAATTCCACAGACTGTCTTTCTTGGCATTATGCTTTTCCATAACTAACATTGTGGATACTTCCTAGAATTTCCACATATCTTTGGTCATTAAAGGCCTCTCTATTAAAAGATCTCACAGGTGACTCTGTACAAGTTTGATGGGATTCTTCATTGTTAACCAGCTTTCAGGCTAGGTTCTTAATTCCAGAGTTTTTGAAATATTCAGTTAATATAAACTTAAGAGTAAAAGTAGGTTTCTGATTTCTGGTAGTTGGTTCTCTTTCCAATCACAGCCTGGAATAAGCAACTTTATTCTTTTCTGTGATCTAGGGAAATGGGCAGGTATTTTTCAGTTCAGATGATGTCCACTGCTGGATTCCTATAACATGTGGGCTCTCTGACCTAATTCTAGGTTCCATGTGGCAATTAAAACTCTAATCCCTAAGGTGTGCTTCAGATTCCAGTCCTTCAGTGAGCTCCATAGGTTCAAGGAGTAGTGACCATTACATCTAAGTATGTCTTTTTCATTCCTTTGACCTAGAAAATTCCCTTTTTTTAAAATGTGAGCAAATAAAAAATCTATTTCTGGTGGTTTGAAGTTGGAAAGGAAGTTTTTGCATCTACTCATGTTGTGTTTTTGCCCATAAATTTTTATTTAAAGGCCATTAAAACATTGCCATTGACCCTGCTGCTAAGATTTCCTGCTAAGGAGGTAGTTTGACAAGTGCACAAAAATTTGAGGTTATCCATTGCAATAGAGAAAAGTAGTGAAGACCTTAAATCCCCTGGGAGAAGAAATCTTCAAATAAATGATGTACAAAAATATATTGATTATTATAGAGCCAGCAGATGCAATAGTTAAATCCTATTTTTTTCATAGAGATATAAAATTATGATTAAGATGATGAAGATGAATATGGTAATATTTAATCCTTGTATAGAGCTTGCTTTGTGCTGGATACTATTCTAAATAACACACACACACACACACACACACACACACACACTTTTACTTATTTAATCCTCAAAATAACTCTAGGATTCCAGTAGTATAAATTTTCTCCCATTTTACAAATGAGAACACTGCTGTGGAAACTTTAATAACCTGATCATGGTAACAAACAATTAATATGACATGCGTGTGTAAAATATGGGAACATACACATGTATTTACAAAATATCCCTCTTGATTGAAGAACACACAGGGGAATGATTCTCTTGGTTGCTTCTGTGGAGATAAGTGGTGCCTGGGGAACAAAAATGGAGGAAGACTGTTAAGGTTTGATCTATGTGAATAGGTTAATTATTTTAAAATTAAATGGGGCACCTGGGTGGCTCAGTTGGTTGTTTCTGACTTCAGCTCGGGTCGTGGTCTTGTGGTTCGTGGGTTCAAGCCCCGTGTTGGGCTCTGTGCTGATAGCTTAGAGCCTGGAGCCTGCTTCTGATTCTATGTCTCCCTCTCTCCCTGTCCCTCCCCTGTTCATTCAAAGGTGTCTCTCAAAGGTGAATAAATGTTAAAAAAAAATGTTTTTTAATTAAATAAATGGAGTAGTTACCTGGGCCTGGGCCTGGGTTTATATGAATGTAAAAGAAAAATATTGAGGATTTCAGACAGAAGAAGCATATGGGGCAAATGGTCTGAGGCACATGGTCTGTGCCTGACTCCACAATGGTCTGTGGAGAACAGTGAGTATTTGTTGGTGTCCAGGATGTAGAGCACATGCCGTGGAATGATGAGGACATAATCCAGATCGATTTGTGCTTGACACCAGTCCCGTCTATCACCATTGCTCGTTGCTTATATTTGACTTGTAATGTGGACACAGTGCTGTTGCAATAGCAGGTTTTCAAAGGTGTTGGCACCACTCTGATAGACTCCTTCTCCAAATTCCACATCCTCCTTCTATTCTTACTCTGAAGTTTATTTATGCATTTCAGAAGAAACCAGATGCTACAATTGAATTAAATCATTGCGGTGGAACAAATTTCCCTTCTTGTCACTTGAAGGAATAGCAAGTTTTTATTCCTTTTCTTTAAAATTCTTAGTAGATCATTTATGTTTTCTTTTAAAATTTTCAGCCACAATTGGTTCCCAAGATATTCCAGAAGTTCATTTTTGCTTCATTAAACCTGTTCTGGATGAAGATATTAGAAATAGTTGTTTGTCTTAAAATGGAGTGTTTCTGCTATATAAGTCTATGCAGGGAGGAGAGCTGATGGTGCCCATAGGGAAGACTTGAGATGACCTTGAAAACACCAAGAGATTATCTTACCAAGATAAAAAGTGAGCATTCTGACAGTTTTACTGTATTATGGAGAGAGAGCAGGAAGAGTGGGAAGGAAGGAAGGAAGGAAGGAAGGAAGGAAGGAAGGAAGGAAGGAAGGAAAAGGGAGGGAAGGAGGAAAGGAAGGAAAGGAAGGAAGGAAGGAAGGAAGAACAGAAGGAAAAAAGGAAGGAAGGAAGGAAGGGAGGAAGGAAGGAAGGGAGGAAGGAAGGAAGAAAATCTTACCTATTTAATAATCAAAGCCTGGATGCTAAAACTGACTTAGTCTTTGATTAGCTATACGATGATATTTTGATTCCTCTCTTGTAACACATCCCCTTATTGTATGGGTCATATCGTCTACATCAAAGCAAGAGGTTTTATATTGTATTGTTTTACATTATATAAGAACAATTCTATTCTAATTTGAAGAGTGTCTTTGAGAGTGTGACGTAGAGTTAGTGTCACATTCTAAGAACATTGCTGGGTCACAGACAAGCCTTAGATAAGGCTGTGAGAACATTCTGGTTCTCTCTGGTAGTCTAATTCTGGGAATCTTATTTCAGAGCTGTGTTCTAATTATTGTACTATACAACCATATCTCTGGTGTTTGGTGAGAGAGTGTGGAGACAGGAAAAGAGATTTCAGAGCTCATGCTGAAATATACCAGTGGTCTATTTGTTCATCTTTACATCAACAAATGTATTAATTTTTGTAGTTTTATAACAAATCTCGATATCCTTTAGAGTAAATTCTCGGACATTGTTCTTCAAACCATCTTGGCTATTCTTGACTGTTTGAATATTCATATATGCCTTAAAACCAGCCTGTCAATTTCCACAAAAGAACTTTTCTTTTATTTTAATACTAATTTTCATCATTTAATTTGCACTGTGGAACTGCAAGTATTACTTCCTCCTAATATAGGAACATGTATCCCATATATTAAAAGAGATAGGAAAACTTCATTCTCTTCCTTTTGAGGTTTTGAACTCTCATTCAATTCATTATTTTCATGGGAACCAGTGTAATTTTTTCCGTAGCCATTTATAACAGTTGGTTTCAGTGTGGAACACCAATTTTTAAATAGTCTTTAAAATACAGACTTTGAAGAGGACACAAAGAATTGGAAAAGTATTCCATGCTCATGGATTGGAAAAACAAACATTGTTAAAACGTCTATGTACATTTGATGTAATCCCTATCAAAATACCACCAGCATTCTTCACAGAGCTAGAACGAACAACCCTAAAATTTGTTTGGAACCACAGATGACCCAGAATAGCCAAAGCAATTGTGAAAATACACACACACACACACACACACACACACACACACACACACACACAGCTGGAGACGTCATGATGCTGGATTTCAAGATATATTACAAAGCTGAAGTTATCAAGACCGTATGGTACTCGCACAAAAACAGATACATAGATCAATGGAACAGAATAGAAAACCCAGAAAGGGACTCAGAACTATATAGTCAATTCATTTTTGACAAAGAAGGAAAGAATATCCAATGGAAAAAAGTATCTCCATTTTTTAAAATATGAAATTTATTGTCAGATTGGGTTTCCATACAACACCCAGTGCTCATCCCAACAGATGACCTCCTCAATGCCCATCACCCGCTTTCCCCTCCCTCCTACCCCCCATCAACCCTCAGTTTATTCTCAGTTTTTTAAGAGTCTCTTTTGGTTTGGCTCCCTCCCTCTCTGTAACTTTGTATTTCCCCTTCCCCTTGCCCATGGTCTTCTGTTAAGTTTCTCGGGATCCACATAAGAGTGAAAACATATGGTATCTCTCTTTCTCTGTATGACTTATTTCACTTAGCATAACACTCTTCAGTTCCATCCACGTTGCTACAACTGGACAGATTTCATTCTTTCTCATTGCCACGTAGTATTCCATTGTATCTATAAACCACAACTTCTTTATCAATTCATCAGTTGATGGACGTTTAGGCTCTTTCTGTAATTTGGCTATTGTTGAAAGTTCTGCTATAAGCATTGGGGTACAAGTGACCCTATGCATCAGCACTCCTGTATTCCTTGGTAAATTCCTAGCAGTGCTATTGCTGGGTCATAGGGTAGGTCTATTTTTAATTTTTTCAGGAATCTCCACACTGTTTTCCAGAGTGGCTGTACCAGTTTGCATTCCTACCACCAGTGCAAGAGGGTTCCCCCTTCTCCACATCCTCTCCAGCATCTATAGTCTCCTGATTTGTTCATTTTAGCCACTCTGACTGGCATGAGGTGGTATAGCAGTGTGGTTTTGATTTGTATTTCCCTGATAAGGACTGACGTTGAGCATCTTTTCATGTGCCTGTTGACCATTTGGATGTTTTCTTTAGAGAAACGTCTATTCATGTCTTCTGCCCATTTCTTCACTGGATTATTTGTTTTTCAAGTGGGGAGTTTGGTGAGTTCTTTATAGATTTTGGATACTAGCCTTTTGTCCGATATGTCATTTGCAAATATCTTTTCCCATTTCGTCGGTTGCCTTTTAGTTTTGTTGATTGTTTCCTTTGCAGTGCAAACGCTTTTTATCTTGATGAGGTCCCAGTAGTTCATTTTTTGCTTTTAATTCCCTTGCCTTTGGAGATGTGGTAAGTAAGAAATTGCTGCAGCTGAGGTCAGAGAGGTGTTTTCCTGCTTTCTCCTCTAGGGTTTTGATGGTTTCCTGTCTCACATTCAGGTCCTTCATCCATTTTGAGTATATTTTTGTGAATGGTGTAAGAAAGTGCTCTAGTTGCATTCTTCTGCATGTTGCTGTCCAGTTCTCCCAGAACCATTTGTTAAAGAGACTGTCTTTTTTCCATTGGATACTCTTTCCTGCTTTGTCAAAGATTATTTGGCCATACATTTGTGGGCCCAATTCTGGGGTCTCTATTCTATTCCATTTGTCTGTGTGCCTGTTTTTGTGCCAATACCATGCTGTCTTGATGATGACAGCTTTGTAGTGGAGGCTAAAGTCTGGGATTGTGATGCCTCCCACTTTGGTTTTCTTCTTCAATATTATTTTGGCTATTTGGGGTCTTTTGTGGTTCCATACAAATTTTAGGATTGCTTGTTCTAGCTTTGAGAATAATGCTGGTGCAATTTTGATTGGGATTGCATTGAATATGTAGATCACTTTGGGTAGTATTGACATTTTAACAATATTTATTCTCCCAATCCATGAGCAAGGAATGTTTTTCCATTTCTTTGTATCTTCTTCAATTTCCTTCATAAGCTGTCTATAGTTTTTAGCATACAGATCTTTTACATTTTTGGTTTTGTTTATTCCTAGGTATTTTATGATTTTTGGTGCAATTGTGAATGGGATCAGTTTCTGTATTTGTCTTTCTGTTGATTTATTATTAATGTACAAGAATGCAACTGATTTCTGCACATTAATTTTTTATCCTGCGACTTTGCTGAATTCGTGTATCAGTACTAGCAGACTTTTGGTGGAGTCTATCAGGTTTTCCATATATAATATCATGTCATCTGCAAAAAGTGAAAGCTTGACTTCATCTTTGCCAATTTTGATGCCTTTGATTTCCTTTTGTTGTCTGATTGCTGAAGCTAGCACTTCCAACACTATGTTAAAAAACAGTGGTGAGAGTGGACATCCCTGTCGTGTTCCTGATCTCAGGGGGAAAGCTCTCAGTTTTTCCCCATTGAGGATGATATTAGCTGTGGGCTTTTCATAATTGGCTTTTATGATGTTTAAGTATGTTCCTTCTATGCCAACTTTCTTGAGGGTTTTTATTAAAAAGGATGCTGAATTTTGTCAAATGCTTTTTCTGCATCGATTGACAGGATCATATGGTTCTTATCTTTTATCAATGTGATGTATGACATTTATTGATTTGCGAATGTTGAACCAGCCCTGCAGCCCAGGAATGAATCCCACTTGATCATGGTGAATAATTCTTTTTATATGCTATTGAATTCTATTTGCTAGTATGTTGTTGAGAATTTTTGCATCCATATTCATCAGGGATATTGGCCTGTAGTTCTCTTTTTTTGCTGGGTCTCTGTCTGGTTTGGGAATCAAAGTAATGCTGGCTTAATAGAATAAGTCTGGAAGTTTTCCTTCCCTTTCTACTTTTTGGAACAGCTTGAGAAGGATAGGTATTATCTCTGCTTTAAATGTCTGGTAGAATTCCCCAGGGAAGCCATCTGGTCCTGGACTCTTATTTGTTGGGAGATTTTTGATAACTGATTCAATTTCTTCGCTGGTTATGGGTCTGTTCAAGTTTTCTATTTCTTCCTGTTTGAGTTTTGGAGTGGGTGCTTAGGAATTTGCACCCTGTGTGGGTGCTTAGGAATTTGTCCATTTCTTCCAAGTTGTCCAGTTTGTTGGCATATAATTTTTCATAGTATTCCCTGATAATTGCTTTATTTCTGAGGGATTGGTTTTAATAATTCCATTTTCATTCATGATTTTATCTATTTGTGTCCTCTCCCTTTTCTTTTTAAGAAGCTTGGCTAGAGGTTTATCAATTTTGTTTATTTTTCCAAAAAATCAAGTCTTGGTTTCATTGATCTGCTCTACAGTTTTTTAGATTCTATATTGTTTCTTTCTGCTATGATCTTTATTATTTCTCTTCTTCTGCTGGGTTTGGGGTGCCTTTGCTGTTCTGCTTCTATTTCCTTTTGGTGTGCTGTTAGATTTTGTATTTGGGATTTTTTGTTTCTTTTTTTTAATTTTATTTTTTATTTTTAAAATTTACATCCAAATTAGCATATAGTGCAACAATGATTTCAGGAGTAGATTCCTTAGTGCCACTTACCCATTTAGCCCATATCCCCTCCCCCAACCCCTCCAGTAACCCTCAGTTTGTTCTCCATATTTATGAGTCTCTTCTGTTTTGTCCCCCTCCCCCCCGTTTTCATATTATTTTTGTTTCCCTTCCCTTATGTTCATCTGTTTTGTCTCTTAAAGTCCTCATATGAGTGAAGTCATATGATTTTTGTCTTTCTCTGACTGACTAATTTCACTTAGCATAATACCCTCCAGTTCCATCCACGTAGTTGCAAATGGCAAGATTTCATTCTTTTTGATAGCCAAGTAATACTCCGTTGTATATATATACCACATCTTCTTTATCCATTCATCCATACAGGGACATTTGGGCTCTTTCCATACTTTGGCTATTGTTGATAGTTCTGCTATAAACATGGGGGTGCATATGTCCCTTTGAAACAGCACACCTATATCCCATGGATAAATGCCTAGTAGTGCAATTGCTCGGTCATAGGGTAGTTCCATTTTTAGTTTTTGAGGAACCTCCATACTGTTTTCCAGAGTGGCTGCACCAGCTTGCATTCCCATGGGATTTTTCTTGTTCTTGAGATAGTCCTGGATTGCAATGTATTTTCCTCTCAGGACTGCCTTCACTGCATCCCAAAGCGTTTGGATTGTTGTATTTTCATTTTCATTTGTTTCCATATATTTTTTAATTTCTTGTCTAATTGCCTGGTTGACCCATTCATTCTTTAGTAGGGTTTTCTTTAACCTCCATACTTTTGGAGGTTTTCCAGGCTTTTTCCTGTAGATGATTTCAAGTTTCATAGCATTGTGGTCTGAAAGTGTGCATGATATGATCTCAGTTCTTTTATACTTATGAAGGGCTGTTTTGTGACCCAGTATGTGATCTATCTTGGATAATGTTCCATGTGCACTCGAGAAGAAAGCATATTCTGTTGCTTTGGGATGCAGAGTTCTAAATATATCTGTCAAGTCCATCTGACCCAATGTATCATTCAGGGGTCTTGTTTCTTTATTGATCCTGTGTCTATATGATCTATCCATTGTTGTAAGTGGAGTATTAAAGTCCCCTGCAATTACCACATTCTTATCAGTAAGGTTGCTTATGTTTGTGTTTAATTGTTTTATATATTTGTGGGCTTCCGTATTCAGTGCATAGACATTTATAATTGTTAGCTCTTCCTGATGGATAGACCCTATAATCATTATATAATGCCCTTCTTCATCTCTTGTTACAGCCTTTAATTTAAAGTGTAGTTTGTCTGATATAAGTATGGCTACGCCAGCTTTCTTTTGATTTCCAGAAGCATGATAGACAGTTCTCCATTCCCTCACTTTCAATCTGAAGGTGTCAGGTCTAAAATGAGTCTCCTGTAGATAGCAAATAGATGGGTCTTGTTTTTTTAATATATCCATTATGTTACCTTATGTCTTTTGGTTGGAGCGTTTAGTCCATTTACATTCAGTGTTATTATGGAAAGATATGGGTTTAGAGTCATTGTGATATCTGTAGATTTCACGCTTGTAGTGATGTCTCTGGTTCTTTGTGGTCCTTGCAACATTTCACTCACAGAGTCCCCTTTATGATCTCTTGTAGGGCTGGTTTAGTGGTGATGAATTCCTTCATTTTTTGTTTGCTTGGAAAACGTTTATCTCTCCTTCTATTCTGAATGACAGACTTTCTGGATAAAGGATTCTTGGCTGCATATTTTTACTGTTCATCACATTGCCATTTTGTTTTCCTGCCATTCCTTTCTGGCCTGCCAAGTTTCAGTAGATAGGTCTTCCACTAGTCTTATGGGTCTCCCTTTATAATTTAGAGCCTGTTTATGCCTCGCTGCTTTCAGAATTTTTTCTTTATCCTTGTATTTTGCCAGTTTCACAATGGTATGTCATGCAGAAGATCATTTCAAGTTACGTCTGAAGGGAGTTCTCTGTGCCTCTTGAATTTCAGTGCCTGTTTCCTTCCCCAGATCAGGGAAGTTCTCAGCTATGATTTGTTCAAGTACACCTTCAGCCCCTTTCTCTCTCTTCTGGAATTCCTATGATATGGATATTGTTCCGTCTGATTGCATCACTTAGTTCTCTAATTTTCCCCTCATACTCCTGGATTTTTTTTCTCTCTCTTTTTCTCAGATTCCTCTTTTTCCATAATTTTATCTTCGAATTCACCTATTCTCTCATCTGCCTCTTCAATTCGTGCTATGGCTGCCTCCATTTTATTTTGGATCTCATTTATAGCATTTTTTTTTTAGTTCCTCATGATTATTTCTTAGTCCTTTGGTCTCTGTAGCAATAGATTCTCTGCTGTCCTGTATGCTTTTTTTCAAGCCCAGTGATTTATTTTATGACTATTATTCTAAATTCTTGTTCAGTTATATTGCTTAAATCGGTTTTGATCAATTTGTTAGCTGTCACTACTTCCTGGAGTTTCTTTTGAGGAGAATTCTTCCATTTTGTCATTTTGGGTAGTCCCTGTAGTAGCTCCAAACTGCAGGGCACTTCCCCTGTGCTGTCTGGAGAAACTTGTGTTGGTGGGTGGGGCCGCAGTCAGACCTGATGTCTGCCCCCAGCCCATTGCTGGGGCCACAGTAAGACTGGTGTGTACCTTATCTTCCCCTCTTCCAGGGGCAAAACTCACTGTGGAGTGGTGTGGCCCCTGTCTGGGCTGCTTGCACACTGCCAGGTGTGTGGTGCTGCTTCGATAGGATCTGGCCAAGTGTGTATTAGACAGGGTGGATCTGCAAGGTACACAGGGGTGGGAGGGGCAGGCTTAGCTCACTTTGCCCTCAGTGGTCGACTAAGGAGGGGCCCTGCAGCACCGGGAAGGAGGCAGACCCGTTGGAGGGATGGATCCACAGAAGCACAGCGTCATGTGTTTGCGCAGTGCGAGCAAGTTCAGTGAAATGGTTCCCTTTGGGGTTTTGGCTGGGGAATGGGAGAGGGAGATGGCGCTTTCCAGTGCCTTTGTTCCCCGCTGAGCTCTCTTCTTCCTGGAGTCAACAGCTCTCCTTCCTGGCGTCCTCTTGCCCTCCCCACTCTCCGAGAATAGAGCTGTTGACTTTTAACATTCCAGATGTTAAGCCCTGCTGGCTGTCAGAACTCATGCAATCTGGCCCCTCTGCTTTTGCAAGCCAGGCTTTGGGGGCCCTGCCTTGCCCAGAGGGCTGCCCCTCCACTGCTCCAGCTCCCTCCCACCAGTCTATATAGCATGCACCACCTCTCCTCCCTTCCTACCCTCTTCTGTGGGCCTCTTGTCTACCCTTGGCTCTGGAGAGTTCATTCTGCTAGTCTTCTGGCAGTTTTCTGTGTTATTTAGGCCAATGTGGGTGGAATCTAAGCAATCAGCAGGACGAGGTGAGTCCAGAGTCCTCTTATCCCGCCATCTCCCTTCCTGTCTCTAAAGACAGTATCTTCAATATATAGTGTTGGGAAAATTAGATGGCAACATGCATAGGAATGAAACTGGACCATATACAAAAATAAATTCAAAATGAATGAAATACCTAAATGTGAAGCAGGAAATCATCAAGATCCTAGAAGACAACACAGGCAGCAACCTCTTTGACCTTGGCTGGAGCAACTTCTTACTATACTTACTAAACATGTTGCTGAAGGCAAGGGAAACAAAAGCAAACATGAACTATTGGAACTTCATCAAGATAAAGAGGTTCTGTGCAGCAAAGGAAACAATCCACAAAAGCAGCCTAGGGAATGGGAGAAGATATTTGCAAACAACATGTCTGATAAAGGATTAGTATCCAAAATCTATAAAGAATGTATCAAACTCAACACCCAAAAAACAACCCAAGTAAGAAATGGGCAGAAGAGATGAGTAGACACTTTTGTAAAGACATCCAGATGGCTAATAGACACTGAAAAGATGCTCAAAATCCCTCATCATCAGGGAAATAGAAATCAAAACCACACTGAGATACTACCTCACACCTTTCAGAATGGCTAAAATTAACAACACAAGGAACAACGGGTGTTGCTGAGGCTGCAGAGAAAGGAGAACCCTTTTGTACTGCTGGCGGGAATGAAAACTAGTGCAGCCACCCTGGAGAAAAGTATGGAGGTTTCTCTAAAACTAAAAATAGAACTACCGTATGATCCAGCAATTGCGCTATTAGGTATTTACCCAAAGGATACAAAAATACAGATTTGCAGTGGTATGTGCACCCCAATGTTTATAGAAGCATTATTAACAATAGCCGAATATGGAGAGAGCCCAAATGTCCATGAACTGATGAATGGATAAAGAAGACATGGTATATATACACAATGGAATATTACTCAACCATTAAAAAGAATGAAATCTTGCCCTTTGCAATGGCATGGGTGGAGCTATAATGTATTATGCTAAGTGAAATAAGTCAATCAGAAAGACAAATACCATGTGATTTCACTCATATGTGGAATTTAGGAAACAAAATAGATGAATACATGGGAAGTGGGGGATAAAGAGGCTCTTAACAATAGAGAACAAACTGAGGGTTAATGGAGGGAAATAGATGGGAGATGGGCTAGATGGGTAATGGGCATTAAGGAGGACCCTTGTGATGAGCACTGGATGTTGTATGTAAGTGATGAATCATTGAATTCTACTCCTGGAACCAATATTGCACTGTATATTAGCCAACTAAATTTTAATTAATTAAATAAATAAATGTTTTTTCTTCTTTTATTTATCTCTCACTTCACTCATATTGGCCCAATTTTTTGAACTCTATAAGTTATGCCAATGAATGTGTCTAAGTTAACAATAAGTATTATCAGGGACCTTTAAAAATAGACCCCAAAACTCAAGCAAAAGGATGTTTGAAGATCCATATTTTTATGATGACATCTATTCTACTTTCTATTTTAAAAATGATTAATTGAATTAAGGTAAAGGAAAATCAAATAACTTGTCCAAGATCATACAGCTTGGGTGATATAGCTGATGAAAATGTTGGAGCTAAAATGAAATCTAGACTCCCTAACTTCTAAAAGGATATTTTGCTCCTTTTAAGACTGTCTCCTTGGCCTTATCATTCTTTCCAACATGAATAACCCCCTCCCCACCCTCATTTTTACCAGGTGAGGGTCCATGTACTCATGAACTTGCAGCACCAGACTGTCTCACCCCAGAAACTGCTGCTGATTATCTCTGTCAAAGTAGTCTTTACTTGCCGATTCCTATAATTCTTTGTACCTCTCTCTCACATACTTCTCTCATTCTGTTTTTTATTTATACAAGTTACTTCTTTCTAGCCATATTGCAAATGCCTTGATGGCAGGAACTGACTTTTATAAATTTGGTATTCACGGTGCCTAGCCCCTTGTCCAGCATAGGATAGGTACTTACTGCTTGTTTAATAAATTGGATGAATTAAGGAATTCGGTAAGTAGAGAAAATGTCTCAGTATACCCATGGAAAGGCATTTGGGATATGGATGAGAAGGACAGAATATATTAACTTAAAAAAAAATCCATATAGTTTCTCCTCTTAAATGAGAAAAATGTTAGTGTCAATAAGAAAATCAGGTGATACTTGTTGCTAGTACATTTATTGTTCCCATCGAGGGACAGATGTCCCTCCTCGTGTGCTCTGCTGGGGCTGGGATGACTATCTCCATATTCTGGAGACAATGTGTTCTTTGTGGCCTTAGAAACAGAAACATAGGCTATGCTATAAGTCATATCAGATTTTGAATTGATGCTTTCACCTTCTCCTTAAGATAAGCCTGAAATTTCATTCTTTGAAGAAAAATGAGAATCTGGCTTGTTTATTGTGAGAACATAGGTCATCTGAAAAGGCAAACAGTTTTCAAATTAAAGATGGTATCTTGTGTATTAGAGAAAACGGGACCGTGAAGGCTGCCCGGAGCTACAGGAAGAGCACACCTCCCTGGTTGGGAGCGAACGCTGCCTCATCTTGGAAACCATGGCAAGTCACTTAATCTTTTAGGGCCTCAGTCTTTCAGCATCCAAGTGGGAAAGATAATTTTCTGGTATCATGTAAGGTTTAGAAATGAGATTCATATCTCTACAGTGTTGGACAATTGTGAGGGAGTGTTCCTAATGGAAACAACTACTGATGTGGTCAGCAAATAATTGAACTGGGAATTTGAGGGCTCACAGCTGAGATCAGCAAAGTTAAAATCTGGCTTTCTCTGGTCTGAGCAGTGGAGGATGGGGTGGAGTCGGTGGCTTCTCTGGCTTGGCCTCTCCTCACCCTTGAATCTTGATAAAATGAGAGTTTGAAAGCCACCATCTTACCTCATTTTATCGTCACTGCTCAGTTATGTTCATTATTCATGCTACTTCAGAGATCACAAACCTGAAACTTTATGCCGTGCTCCAGGTCTAACAATCAATACGTAGTTGAGATAAAACCTGCACACAGATTGTATGACTCCAAATTATACATTTCTAGGAGAGAATGATGATTACATTCCTTCTGTGACAACAGCAGCTAGGAAATAATAAGCCTATTCATTTATAAAAACTGAGTCTAGGCTTTCAAAATGTCGAGTTTAGTGTGATTATCAAAGTGTAAATCCTCTTATGTTTGTAACTTGTAAACACTGAAGGGGATGAATTATTTAACAGATAGAAACAACTTGTCATCTATCATTGCAGAGTGAGGAAGAAAGCGTTTGCTGGTAGAATTTATGACTTTGACATCTCAATTTAGGTTGTCCCTTTGGAACACCCAGATATGCTGAATTTATATGATCTGCATTCACACAGTTTCATATAGGTAAACAAAACACACTGTAGAGGAAAAATTCCATTTTACAGATACCTATAGAAAATCTCAGAGTATTCTTAGACTTCTCATTGAAAGTGCAGATTGGAAAACATGTTAAAAGCTTTTAGCCCAATACTTGTCTGATATTTGGCCCTCTCTTTAAATCATTAGACTGTGTTCACTCTACCTCTGTTTGCACCCTTCCACAGTGAAAGGGCTGGAAGTTCATGTGAGAAGCACAGTGTAATAAGGCCATGGCCACTGGAATCTGAGACGTGACCTGAAATCCCTGTTCTGTCCCTTAGAAGATATGATTATTGACTTGTCACTTAATAGTTGTGTTCATGCTTTCATTTATTCATCATTCACCCACAGATATTGACTGAGTACCCACCATGTGGTGGGTACTGTGCTGAGAGCTACAGATTCCATGTAATATTTAAGTCACGGCACTTACCTCCACAGTGACTGAGGCCAAATAGAGATGAAATGATAAGATAATGGACTTGAAAGTGCTCTTACGATGGAAAAGTCTGATACGATGTTAGATATTATCTCCTCGGGTAGGACTTTAGTGGTGATAGCATTAAAATATAATTTCAGATCAAATGAAATTTTGGTTTAAATAGTTGATGGGAATAGATCTGGGAGAAAACAGGCTGCTCTGAGGGGCTATGCCAAGACAGAGATGCCATAGGAGCATGGTGCTTGCTTACCTTTCTAGGGGAGCACTGTGGATGGTGGAGAGGGTCCTGATTTGCAGCAAGGTTTTAGAAGGCTGTGGAGTATGAGGAGCTGAAAGGGTGTCAACCGAAGACTGTGTACTGTGAGCTGTAATCCAGTCACTCAGCCATCCAAATTTTCCACACTCACGGACTTCTGAATATGATGAGATTTGTTCCAGAGAACTGTGAAGAGGCTCGACTTCAGGACTGGGTCTTACATGGGACAGAATCCAGTAACACTCATTGAAGTGAATGTAGAGAGGACTATGTAAGAGGAAGGGAGGCATGAGAACCTAGGGAGCAGTCGAATTGCCACAGACCTGGAAATGATATTTGGACCTTATTTAATGAGATCTCTGCAACAGTCTTTTTTTGCTGAATAGCTTACAAAATTAATCAAGCCTATTCTTCATGTTGTGTGAATCCACTGCAGCTCTGTTCCACGCAGTTTCATTCTGTCATCCAAGCTGAGGGAGCAGCCTCTAATTGGGACATGCTAGTCTCACTGCAAAAGGAAAAGAGTGGTGTCAGGATTATGTCATGACTCGTAAACCCTCTGCAAAGAAATATTACTTCTGCTCACATTCATTGGCCAAACAAATCACATAGCCAAGCCTGATGTCAGTGTGGCAGGAAGGTATGATCTTGTTACAGAAAGAGGAAGTGAATAATTTAGAACAGTCATGAAGTTTTCAAAATATCTAAGGGCTGGGAAACACAAGCCCACATCAAAATTACATGAGTGCATAAGCAAAGTACTCTTTGGAGAGCTAGGAGTTATTCAGCCCTCAAACTCGAAAAGATGATGGAGCATTGGGGTGATGGAGAATTAAGTAGCAGTAAAGGTTGCAGGTGAAAAGGAAGGTTCAAACCAATTTTTAAATAAGTTTTGAGTCCCATGAAGAGAAATGTGCCTTTCATTTTTATAAAGTGAGTATTTTTTATGCAGATCATTAATATTTTTAGCACTCCTTTCTTGTGGCAGTATGAAGGATGAATGGAAGCGGTAAGAAATATAGACAGAAAAATCAGCTGGATGTGGATAGAAAAGTCCAAGAAAGTAATGACAGTGGAGAAGTAAATGCGAATAAAAATATAAGGAATGATCAAAAGTTTCAGAGATGTGTTTGGCAGGACCTGGCAGCAGGTTTATTGTCATTGAGCTGGAAGAATTATACTGTTAACAATCCCATTAACATGAGATTTACAAAGATATTAATAGAGAAATAATATGGCAGCAAGGTTTGCTTAGCTTCCTTAGAAGCAAAAGTTCCTTTAGAAGCATAGTAACAGTCTCATCCACCCATTGTGACCTTGAGGAGCAAATAAAAGTCACAGGGTGGAAATTCCACTGGTCCTCACTGGTATGGATGTAGCAGGTATTCATGGCTTATGTACATTCTTGTTGGCCTCTTCTGATTGGTTGGGGTCTATGACCTATAAGCTAAGAAATATTTTGAATGCCATTTGTGCACACCAGGTCACTTTATCCCTTTATTTTTCTAGTCTACATGGTATCACTGAGTGGGGACAGAAATGGGTATCCAAATTCAATGATTCCATCCTCTTCCCCAGAACACAGGGTTATGTTGCTTTATTGGCTTATAGAGGACCTCATAGGAAAACATATTGACCCATATCTGAACATTCTGCATTGACCAATGGCTTCCTTATTTTTCCATTGGGAGAGAAATAACGTTTCATTCTTACTCCCAGCATAACTTATATCAATCTTCATGAGTCGTGGTTGTGGTCAAATATTCTTTCTCACTTCCCAGTTGTAGCACAAACATCTCGCATTTCCCTTGGTACCAACACTTCATATTCACTGAGTTAGCATCTGACTTTTCATTTGGCAAGAATCCATGCATTCTGCATTTATCATAAACACTGCTTGTTTAAACTTTGTTATATCTAAGCAGCCAAGTTAAAAAATCTTTCTCTGGGGGCACCTGGGTGCCTCACTCAGTTGATTATCTGACTCCTGATTTTGGCTCAGGTCATGATCCCAGGGTCGTGGGATCAAACTCTGAGTTGGGCTCACCCTGAGCATGGAGCCTCTTTGGGATTCTCTCTCTGTCTCCCTCTGTTCCTTTCCCCAACTCACACACTCTCGCTCTCTCTCTCTAAAAAAAAAAAAAAAAGTCTGATAGCCCCAGAGGTGGAGTAATCTGTTTTTCTTCTTTCCTTTTGAAATGATAGAGATTCATCTTGTCCTTTTGAGTACTTTTCTGCATTTACAGTCCTCAAATCTCACCTTTTTGTACATTACACACTGAATTATGGTCTTGTTTCATTAATTATATACAAATAATATTTTAATAACATAACACTCTTATTCATAAATTAGATCTGGTCCCCTAAGGCTTCTTATTAGCCAGCAGTTTATTATTTTAATTTCAGTTAAGCCCCGTTATTTCCTCTTGGAATATGTTTGCAGGCATCTTATTCTCTGTCCATGTCTCCTATGTTAGTATTTCTCAAGATACTTCATACCACCACCCCTCCCCCCTACTCATTCTGCTTGGTTTAGTTCATCAACTGCTTATATTTGTAGAGAAAAACTGGAATTTTCTCTTAAATTCTCTTCATAATGCATATAGACTTGCTCTTTCATTTTGCTGATTAGCAAGGAAATTGGTTTTGGTTTCCAGCACCTAGGGAAATTGGAGGACTTTTGTATAAAGATAAAGAAGCAATGGCTTCTTGTCATGTATTCTCATAGTCCCATTTTTCTGCCTAATGTATGATTTCTTTGCCCCATCTTCTCCAAGCTTAGACCTTTCCATGACCATTTAAAACCTAGTCTCTGCAGGCTGAAATCTGTGTGTGTGTGTGTGTGTGTGTGTGTGTGTGTGTGTGTGTATTGTTGCTTGTCTTTTTGTTTTATTTATATTCTTTGCTTCTCGTGCTGCTTGTGGCTCACCCAGCAGAAATGTCACTACCTATACTCCACTGATTAGTACTTGGATGAGTGACCCCAATTCCAGAGCATGATAGCTCCTATACCAGCAGGCACAATAAACTGAATTCTTGCCAAATATTTCTTTGCCTTCCCCAAGTTGGAAAGCCTAGATTTATATGCTACCTGGAAGCTTTTATTCCTTTTAGGGACTTTATTCCCGAAGTGTTGCCAGAGAGCACTAAAAATGAATTTAAGGAGACAGTTACAGATGATTGGACAATTAGGTGTAATTCAGAATGCCTTTCCTTAAGCAACATATGAATTATTACTATATTTCTTCTACATATTGTTAAATATAACACATCTTTCTTTAAAAACAAGGTTAAAGCTTGGTAAAGTCACAAGAGATTAACTCATATAATCTCAAAAGTAAAAAGCAAAGGTTTAAATATTCAGAGCTAACCTTATTTCCCTGGCAACCATGAGCTCTTCACCTTCAGCATATATATATGCCCACTGGACTTTATTTATGTCACCAGACCACTGTTGGATGTTTTTGAATGACCCATAGAACATTGCAACTCAGCGCATCTAAATTAACTCATTATTTTCCCTCCCAATTTTCGTTCAGTTTTCCATGTCTCAGTGAATGTCACCACCATTCATTAATTCTTTTCAGTCAGGAACAAGGGTGTGATCATTAATATCTTCTTCTTTCTCACATATCAATTTCTTTTTTTTTTAATGTTTATGTTTATTTATTTTTGAGAGGGAGAGAGAGAGAGAGAGAGAGAGAGAGAGAGAGAGAGAGAGAGAGAGAGACAGTGCACGAGCAGGGAAGGGGCAGAGAGAGAGGGAGACACAGAATCTGAAGCAGGCTCCAGGCTCCAAGCTGTCAGCACAGAGCCTGACATGGGGCTCAAACCCACAAGCCATGAGATCATGACCTGAGCTGAAGTCAGACGCTTAACTGACAGCCACCCAGGTGTCCCATCATGTGTCAATTGCTAAGCTCAGTCCATATTTCCTCCAAACGTCTTTGAATTTATATTCTTTTCACAGATCTCACTGCCATAGGTTAGGGAAATTCATCTGAATTCTAATAGTTGACAGTCTGTTTTTTTAACTTCCAGTTGTGCTTAATTTTGTAATGCTGTATACTGCATACGCTGGTCTCTTCTCTCCAGATAGATAAAGTATTTCTCAAAGATAAGTATCATATTCCATACATTTTGGTATCATTTTCCTGTGAATTTGGTACTAGAGGTATATATATTAGAAGTTCAAGTTCCTCTTAAGGGGTTGTGGCATTTTTCATCATACATCACCTCATGCCCCAAGTATCAAGGCTGAAATTGGGCCTATTGCTTAATTACACTTGTATATCTCTAAAGCAGCCTATTGTAGTATTACCATGCTTTAAGAACTGGAAAAATTTCAAGTGAGACCAGAAGCAGCCAAGCTTAACTTTCACTGAGGCTGCTGCCATTCCTGTGGGTATAATGTCTCTGTTCATCAAAAGACATTTTTTTTCCCTACTTAATGCACTTACCATGTGGTTTTATTAGAATGAATAGCTCTATCCCTGTAAATGGGTTTGGTTGAAAATCCAATTTCTTTCAGGGCCAGTGGGAGAGGTCGAAGGGCCATAAATATTCCTCCTCTAAACTGTTTATAAGTAAAATGGCATTGCTGCAAAGGCCCAGTAAATGTCTTGCTATACTAAGTTATATACCAATCCCCGGCAATCTTTTCTTTCTTTCTTTGATGAAAACAGATTGCATGGTTATCCCTCGGTCAGGAGTTATGCTCATGAGTACCTTGATGGATAGAGATGTTTATCAGAAGGAGAATGGATCACCAGGGCATCAACTGTAAATGCTAGCCTTTTTCCTAAAGTTGGAACATAGGATGTCTTACCATGCTCTTCTCATCGTTTTATCTAGTGTTGGACTGACGATACCTGTAAAGAACTGACTAACCCGTCTGCCTCTGAATTTGCTTGGCTTTGGGTAAGGGCTATTGCCACTTTAGTCTTATTTTTCTGGCATTAAATGAAAATATTATCATCTATGGATTCTTCACACAGTTGAAGTAAATATGGATTTCACCCTGTTTTCAAAATGAGCTCTGAACCCATTCTATCAGATAATTAGTTTCATGAAATATTTCTGGGTAGAATATATGTACAGACAGAGTGTATACAGTGCTCTTGCATATGCGATATCTCATGATTTTTCTCTCCAGAGGAATTGGGGAAAATGGGAAAAAATTGTATATTATTTTCTTAATTTGAAAAATGAGGTTCAGTAGAGAAGAGACCTACAATGCATTGAGTGTCTACTCTATGCCAGCCATTATGCTAGGTGCTAAATATAGAAGTTGGATAGTCACAAGCTGATTCCATTTACATCCACTCTTGGTTGGGTTTATATCTACTCCAGGATGGCTTCTCCTTATGTTTTTATCATCCCCAGAGGTATCTAAGACACCTATTATGGAGGCTAAATTGGGTCCAGTGTCATTGAGAGATAGATTAAGCTTACATAAGAGTTGATTGGAATGTGGATGGCAGCAATTCTGAAAGGCACATTTCATCCCAAATACTTATCAGTAATAGTCTGACTCAGGGTGAAGTTGGTGGTCCTCTCTTGCTGGCAGTAAGAGGGAGAACTAGTGTTGCATCAATATAAAATAGGATAACAAAATGAGACTCTTTGTATTTATTTTGGGCTAAAGGTCCCAAAGACTGAGAGTAATACAAAGCAAAGATAATAGATCAGCTCGCCAATGAAGTCCTCAAATTTGAGATCTCAATTTTGAGATCTTAATATCTACTTAAAGGTACATTAAGTTATTAAAATACCTTAAATTGAGAAGGGAAACTTTTTTGGATGAGAAGGCTTTTTTTTTTTAGTAAGAGAGTTGTTGATATATGGTGTGTTTCTGCCACCCTCTTCCTTACCAATACAGGAGGGGAAACTTTGTAAGGAACTTTAGAGAAACACTCAGAATTTTCTAATTGACCCATGTCCCTTAGAATTTTTAAGGGGCATGTACCAAGGCAAAGCTATGCTCCCAAATTTGTCTCTAGAGGAGAGTCTGGAAGAAGCAACCTGTGTCAGAGGACTAAATTTAGAGGACTGTACAGAGAATTAACTCTGTGTTTTCCCCAGGAGGCAGAGGGAGCTGGTCTGGACCATCTCAGATCCTTCTGAGAGAAGTGCCCAATGGAACAAATAATGCCCAAAAAGGGAGATGACCATTACATCCCCCAAACCTATTTATCTTGTAATTGGAAGTTTGTACTTTTGACCACCGTCATCCATTTTGCCAGCCCCTGGTAACTACCAGTCTTCTCCGTATTTATGAGTTCGTTGTTTTTAGATTACACATATAAGTGACATTATACAGAATTTGTCTTTCTGTGCCTGCTCTCACTTTGACTAAGGATCCTCTTTACAGTATCTTTGAGAGCAATCATCTAGACTATGCCTGATTGTTAACACTAAGGACGTCTCACTGTTTCCCTTGAGGCTTTTCCCCATAGATAGAGTTTTCTTTTGAAAACAGAAGCATCAGATATAATTTCTCCAATCCATGTGTAGATTACTTAGCTCCAGACTGTAGTAAATGAGATTATTCACTTTTATTATAATTATTATAGCTGACAGAAATTCCCATCCCTTCCAGAGTAGTAAGAGAACAGATCATTGTATGTTTTCTTGTTGTTATTTATTAGTTCTTATTGGTGTTAACTCAAGGAAAGGATGATTCATCAAATCCAATTTCTTGTATGACCTATCATTTTGAGTCACAATTCTATTAGTTTGGATCAAAGGCCTATAGAGGTGCAATGTGCAATCTCTACTGTAAAATCAATGTAGAACAAAGCTAAAGAGTGGCCTTTTCAGGATATAACATTTCAAATATCACAGTATGTGGTAAACATATAAAGAAGGTAACCTACCTCTCATGTATAGCACCAGAGACCGGGTAGCTTATAATAACAGGAGTTTATTTTTCACTATTATGAAGTCTTTGATAAGTCCAAAATCAAGTCACCAGAAGATTCATTGTTTGGTGAGGACCTGAAAACTGGATTATAGACAGCTGTCTTCTCACTTGTGCTCACATAACAGAAGGGATGAAGGACCTCTCTGGAGTTTCTTTTCCAAGGATACTAATCCCATTCATGAGGGCTCCACCCTCATGATCTATGGTTCCCACCTCCAGATATCATCACATTGGGAATGAGGTTTCCACATACGAATTTTAAGGGACACAAACATTTATCTATAGTAGGGACCAAGTCTTAAACATAGGATAAATGCTTGCTGTGCTCAGGGCATCTACAGTAAGATATTTGGTCGAACGTATTCTTAATAAGTTTCATGTGTGTGTGTGCACGTGTGTGTGCGTGTGTGCATGCACATGCATGCGTGCGCACGTGCGTTATCATTGGCCTCTTTTCTTTTAAAGACTAAAGAATTGGAGAAAGTTGAATTAAATGAATTCAAAGCTTTGCACTGTAGGGAAGAAAAGGACAGTATATAGATTTGTGATTTTACTGTTTTATTTATTAGGCTTTAGTCTTTCTTCACTATCTGCATTTCAGATTCAAAGCCTAGATCTAGGTGACTCTGAAGCTATTGTAACATGTGTCCTGAGGTTTGAGATTATCTCCCTCAGTGATTGCATTGCTGTTTGGCTACATGTCTGCCATTTTACTAGTCTTCCCTTTTGGTTTTGGTAAATTTGCTAAGTTATGAGGTACAGAAAGAGCTCACAAATTTCCAGAGGGGAAGAAGATGTGCTCTGGAAGAACTAATGGACATTTGTACAACAACCCTTTATTAAATACTTTTTATGTGCCATACACCTTGTTGGGTGCTAAGCGTATAAAGATCAATTACACATGATGCCCTCAACATGCTCACATTTTCTGACATGAAAAGGGATAGTGCAACAGAGGGTTGCAGGTGTTATGAGAAACTGCTCCCACCATGTTAACTTAGATTCAATGCAAAGGTTGTGAGTTAGAGTGGAGAGTATTTTTCACGTATTACTAAAAGTTTATGTGCCAAGAATGACTGAATAGATTTGCTATTCCATTACTTTCTCTTTTCATATAACTATTCACTTATATATAATAAGAAATCCTGGTAAAATAATATGACCTAATATTTTGAGTCATAATTCTATTAGTTTGGATGAAAGAGGTGGAAAATGCAATCTCTGATGTAAAATCAATGTAGAACAAAGCTAAAGAGTATTTCTCAGTGTCAAAATAGGTGATATCTTTGCTTAACTATGTGAAAGAATCATAACAGCGATATATCATATTGTCACTTTAACTAAAGGGACTGAAATAATTGACTCAATATCAGACAGGATATATAGTTGTTTAGATTATTTAATTATATGAATAACCAAGTTTAGATTATGTAGTTGTATGAATATCCATGTTAAACAGTACGAATTCAGTTTTATTTTTTCCAGTTAAAAAAATAGTATTGATATCTTCTATAATGTAGGAAATTTTTATAAAGCTTTAAATTTAGAATTTTAGTGAACCTGAGTGAAATAAAGAATAAGCCACCAAAACAGACATTTGAAAGTTTAAATTTGTCATTTTCTTGTAAGATCAATATTATTCAGACCATAAGGTATATATAGTCAATGAAAGAGAGTATCAAGACATACTATTATCAGCAGATAAAAAAATTTCAAAATCAAGATATTACCTATAAAATTTAAGGAAAAGATTGGATGATAAAGTCTCAAGGATTAATATTTAATAGAATTTACTTATACACACAGCTTTATGTTATGATTTAGAATTAATTGTTAGAGTAAGGTATTTCCCTATAGGTTATGAATAGAAAATAATTCTAAGATAGAATCAAGAAAAAATAAATGAACCCAACCACAATAATGTATTAGCAAATATTAAAAAGAACATTATTACTTTTTATCATGAACTTAAATTTTAGAAGCTGACTTGACTATATTAAAAATAGTATTGGGGGGACACCTAGGTGGCTCGGTGGGTTAAGCATCTGATTGTTGATTTTGGCTCAAGTCACAACATCATGGTTTGTGGGTTCGAGTCTTGCATCAGGCTCTGCACTGACAGTGTGGAGCCTACTTGGGATTCTCTCTCCCTCTCTCTCTCTCAGCCCCTTCCCCCTTCTCTCTCTTTCTCTGTGTCTCAAAATGAATACAAACTTTTAATTTTTTTATTTATTTTCATTTTATTTATTTATTTTTAAATATGAAATTTATTGTCAAATTGGTTTCCATACAACACCCAGTGCTCATCCCAACGGGTGCTCTTCTCAGTACCCATCACCCACCCACCCTCCCCTCCCTCCCAACCCCCATCAACCCTCAGTTTGTTCTCAGTTTTTAAGAGTCTCTTATGTTTTGGCTCCCTCTCTCTCTAACCTTTTTTTTCCCCTTCCCTCCCGCACGGTCTTCTGTTCAGTTTCTCAGGATCCACATAAGAGTGAAAACATATGGTATCAGTCTTTCTCTGTATGACTTATTTCACTTAGCATTAACACTCTCCAGTTCCATCCACGTTGCTACAAAAGGCCAGATTTCATTCTTTCTCGTTGCCATGGAGTATTCCATTGGGTAGATAAACCACAATTTCTTTATCCATTCATCAGTTCATGGACATTTAGGCTCTTTCCATAATTTGGCTATTGTTGAAAGTGCTGCTATAAGCATTGGGGTACAAGTGCCCCTATGCATCAGCACTCCTGTATCCCTTGGGCAAATTCCTAGCAGTGTTATTGCTGGGTCATAGGGTAGATCTATTTTTAATTTTTTCAGGAACCTCCACACTGTTTTCCAGAGCAGCTGCACCAGTTTGCATTCCCACCAACAGTGCAAGAAAGTTCCTGTTTCTCCTCATCCTCGCCATCATCTATAGTCTCCTGATTTGTTCATTTTAGCCACTCTGACTGGCATGAGGTGATGTCTCAGTGTGGTTTTGATTTGTATTTCCCTGATGAGGAGTGACGTTGAGCATCTTTTCATGTGCCTGTTGGCCATCTGGATGTCTTCTTTAGAGAAGTGTCTATTCACGGAATGGGAAAAGATATTTGCAAATGACATACCAGACAAAGGGCTAGTATCCAAAATCTATAAAGAGCTCACCAAATTCCACACCCGAAAAACAAATAATCCAGTGAAGAAATGGGCAGAATACAAACTTTTTAAAAAAAGAATAGTATTGGATAATACAGTGGCATGGTAAGGTAGTAGATCAGGTGTCAGAGATAAGAGAGTCTGGGATTTACACTACATAGTTGTTTGGCCTGGGCATGCCACCACACATTCTTTTCCAATTGAACGTCATTAGTAAAGTATGGCATATGCACAGTTATATATGTAAGTCATAACTCTACATCTTGGTGAATTATCACAAAGTAAACACCCATATAACCACAACTCATACTGTGAAATGAACATCATTAGCATTCCAAAGGCTCTTCTCATGCCTCCAGTAGATCACTACATAACACTCCTTGCATGAAGAAATAACTCATTAATTGTCATTGCGGTAGAACATTCCATTGTATGCATATAACAAAGTGCATTATCCATATATTTGTACAGTCATTAGTTTGATACTATTAATACTATTTCTGTGAATATTCTCAGACATGTTGTTGGGTGAACATACATATACATTTCTATAAGGTATATATCAAGTAGAAGTAGAGTTGCTGTGTCATGGGTATTGTTGTTTAGCTTATTAGGTAGCCCAACATGATTTTCCAAAATGTACCAATTTATTCACATATATGAGAGTTCCTGTGATTCAAATCCTCGCCGATGGTTGGTATCGACTATCATTTTCATTTTAGCCACTATTATGGGAGTGTAATGGTATTGCAGTGTGCTTTTACCTGTAATTTCCTGATAGCTGAGGAAGTTGAACAACTTTCATATATTTATTGGCTATTCAGACATTCCCTTTTGCAAAGTATTCTCCTTTTATCCATTACAAAAATCACCTGCTACCTGAAACTAAGATAACACTGGATGTCAATTATACCTTAAAAAATTACCTGCCAGTTTTTTTTTTTCGGACATTAGGAGTTTTAAAAATATATAAAAATATATTCTGATTATAAATACTTTGATGGCTATATCATCTCTGATTCTGTTGTTTGTAGTTTGATTTTTTAACATCTCTTAACAAAATAAAATTATTAATTTTAAATTTAATTTGTAAACTCCACAGAAGTATAACTTATAAAATTCACCTATTTTAATGTATAATTCAATGGTATTTAGTAAATGTAGGGTTCTGCAACCATATTCACAATCCAGTTGTAGAACATGTTCATTATCGCACCCAAAAACTTCTCTTGTGTTAGTTTTCAATCAATTCCTATTTCCACCAAGGAAGAGGAGGATATGTAGAAAAGAAAACAATATGAAGACAGGGGCAGAGATTGGAGTGATGTGGCCATAAGCCAAATGCTCAGTTCTGTTTACAAAGTACTGATGAAGCTTAGCTTTGATTGGCTTGAGTTCTGTCTTCTTGGGGAAATCCATTTGTACATTGATTGACTTGGTTCTATGTCATAGTCATATTTTCCTGCTTTTGTCTTTCACTCTGGCTCAGCAAGAATGGCCATTTCCTAGTGTCAGTGCTAATATATTCAAAGGGAAGGAAGTGCTTCATCTCCGTCTATAATTGCTTGAAGTTCAATAAAAAAACCACAAGTTTTCTTCCTTCCTTTCTTTCTTTCTTTCTTTCTTTCTTTCTTTCTTTCTTTCTTTTTTCTTTCTTTTTGCTTGCTTGCTTGCCTTCTTTCACTTATTCAAGTTTCAGATGTATAATTTAGTGATTCAACACTTCCATACAATACCTGGTGTTCATCACAACAGTTGCACTCCTTAATCCCTGTCATCTATTTCACCCATATCCTCCCTTCCCCACCTCCCCTCTGGTAACCATCAGTTTGTTCTCTACATTTAAGAGTCTGTTTCTTGGTTTATTTCCCTCTCTTTTTCTTTCCCTATGTTCATTTGTTTTTTTTCTTAAATTCCACATATTAGTGAAATCATATGGTATTTCTCTTTCTCTGACTGACTTACTTTGCTTAGCATAATACTCTAGCTCCATCCACTTCATTATAAATGGCAATATTTCATTCTTTTTTATGGATGGCAATATTCCATTGTATGTATGCACACTATTTTCTTTATCCATTCATCAGTCAATGAACACTTGAGCTATTTTCACAGTTTGGCTATTGTAGATAATGCTACTATGCACATTGGGGTGCATGTATCCTTTTAGTTACTATTTTTGTATTCTTTGGGTAAATACCTAGTAGTGCAATTATAGGATCGTAGGGTAGTTCTATTTTTAAACTTTTGAGGAAGCTTCATAGTGTTTTCCAGAGGGGTTGCACTACTTTGCATTCCCACCAAACAGTGCAGGAGGGTTCCCCATTCTCTGCATCCTTGCTAACACCTGTTGTTTCTTTTTTTTTTCCCCAAAGTTTATTTATTTATTTTGAGAGAGAGAGAGAGAGAGAGAGAGAGAGAGAGAGAGCATGTGCAAGCGGAAGATGGGAAAGAGAGAGGAAGAAAGAAAATCCCAAGTGGGCTCCATGCTGACAGTTTAAAAAAATTTTTAATGTTTATGTATTTTTGAGAGGCAGAGATAGAGCATGAGTGAGGGGGGGGGGGTAGAGAAAGAGAGGGAGACACAGAATCCGAAGCAGGCTCCAGGCCCTGCGCTGTCAGCACAGAGCCCGACGTGGGGCTTGAATTCACGAACTGTGAGATCATGACCTGAGCTGAAGTCGGTTGCTTAACCATCTGAGAGCCACCCAGGCCCTCCTCCATGCTGACAGTTTAGACAAACTGTGAGATCATGACCCAAGCTGAAACCAAGAGGTAGACACTTAATTCACTGAGCCACCCAGGCACCCCAACACCGGTTGTTTTTTATGTTGTTGATAACAATACAGTTTTCTGAATTACTTCCTTTAGAGTTATGGCATCCCTGTTACTCCTGAGCTTATAATTTCTGTCCTTTGATTACTACTGCACCAAACTTTACAGCACAAAATTCAAACGCAGGTGTCTCTCTGTCAACCCCCTCCCAAATGAGTTCTGTTTTACAGATATTCTGTGGTTGGCTAGAGGGTGGAGCATATCCTCCAGGTTGATTTTTTTCTCTGTTTTCTTATTTTGTCTTTTTGTTTTTCCTAACTCTCACTACCTACACTTCATTATTCATTCATTCATTTACTCACTTAAAAACAATTCATTAAACTCTACCATATTGTGCATGGTATTTACTAAGACCTGGAAATAAAGAAATGAATAATATAGCCCCTGACTTTAAGTAAAGGAGGAGGGGCATAAATTCACAAACACTAAACATTTTGAAAAATGCTACCATGCTAATAAGCAGAGAATGCTATGGTAATATTGAAAAGACGCACGCTACTCTAAGGTTGACCTTACTCTTCCCACCTGAGCTGTGGCTTTGCTATGTATGTTTTACCCCAACCAACTGAATGCTCCGTAATCATTTTAGTCAAACCCAGTGACATAAATATGTACCTCACGTGAGTCTGAACAGAATGATGGTAATTATAATGATAATGAAAATGGTAGGAATTCAATAATTATGTGTAATGAATGAATGGATTTTACAGATGGAAAATATGAGGCTTAGAGAATTAAACAGCTTGCACAAAGTCATGTCTAGTAACTCAGAGCTGAAACACAAAACTGAGGTGGCTTATTTTCAGAGTATGAGCTCTCAACTATTATATGCTCTGCATACTTAGTTGAGCCAGAATACAGACAAAAACATTCTGACAGTATTTACAACCCCAAATTGCTTTGCAACTAAGAACACCCTTAATGACAATCAGGGGAAGTTTTCAGTTTTAAGAGTAATTGTATGTGCCATATTACCATAGGCGAAAATTATGCCTTTCATTATGCTATCTAATTACTGAAAAATCATAGAAGGAGATGTGAAATATTTTAATAAATAAGGATTTTTATTTTTGGAGAAAGTTTGAGATACAGATGATGTAAGAAATGGGATATATATATATATACGTATATATATATATATATATATACGTATATATATATATATCCTTTTTTCATACAGAGGAGTATGAGTGGTAGGGAAAGGCAACAGATCTTGTTTTTCTCTCTTCTTAAGAGCCATCTTTTTTGATGTGTTTTTCTAGGGAGAAAGGTATACATGAAGCGGTACTTGACAAAGAACCAGTCTTTGCGTTTGAACTCAAAATTAGACCAAGTGTTTCTGCTTAGGTCCTAGTTGGTTGAATGAGCATCTGGATTGAGGCCTCCAGACTAACATAGTCACATACAGTGAGGAGCCCCCAGAGAGCCAAAAGAAAAAAAAACGATAGTGGGGCAAACTGGCATTTGTAACCCCACAGGACCAAAAAGGAGGCAGCAGAGAGGCATGGGTAGCCCCAGAGCCAATGTGGAGATACAGAAGAATGAACAGGTCTTACTTACAGAGTAATTAGATATGGGAGAATGCAGAATCTTAAGGGGAACAGCAGCCATAAAAGGCCCTCAAATGAAGTCCCAGGAACTACCTTGCTGCAGGAGCACGGACCTAAGGAATACAGCAGGAGGCTTCATAAATTGTCCGTTTCCCCTAAGAGGACAGTTAACAAACTTTTTTCAGATAAAGAGCATTGTCAAATGGTAACTTTCTTAAAGGTGCTTCTTGTGTGAAAACCAATCAACCAACCACAGGATACCTTTCTATTTATTCATGTCTTCTTCAATGTCTTTCATCAGTGTCTTGTAGTTTTCAGTCTTGCATCAATGTTTACTGATCGTTCACCTCCTTGATTAAGTTTCTTCCTAAGCATTTTATTATTGTTGATGCTATTGTAAATGGGATTTTCTTAATTTCTTTTTCATATAGTTTCTTGTGAGTGTACAAAAATACAACTGATTTTTGTATGTTGATATTGTATCCTGCAACTTCACTGAATTTATTAGTGCTAACAGTTTTGGTGGATTCTTTAGGATTGTCTATATATAAGATCATGTCATGTGCAAACAGAGACCATTTTACTTCTTTCTAGTTTGGATGGCTTTTATTTTTTTTTCTTGCCTATTGGTTCTGGCTAGGACTTTTAGTACTATGCTGAATATGTGGCCTTGCACATGATAGACACTCAATTAAATGGAATTGAGTCAGAAGAACCCCAAAGTAATATATCCAATTAAAGTGTAATATGATGAATTTAAGAAAAAAGTCATTCTGTCAGACTTTAAATGTACAAAGGTGATTATAAGACCGTACATGAATATCAGTGCAACTCTCAGAAGTAGGATCCAGAATTTTGACATTGTTAATTGTGGGGTAAGATGTGCAGAATAAAGTAATTTATGGACATAAAAAGTAAGTCAGAGTGCTGGAATACTCTAGTAGAAACAGTTATCTAGTCAATTTTTTATACTGGTAAATTATTTTTATACATTTTTCTCTGTTAAATTAAGAGATCTGGTTTCTGCCTCCTGACTAGACCTTAATTCTGTGTTTGTGTGCAAGCTTATGTGTGGATATGCATGTACATGCATAGTCACTGAGTGCTTGGTCATATAATCCTTCAGTCTGTTTGATTATTTTAACGACATAGCATGGTTATTTTCGGAGGTAAATTTCTTTGTTTTACATTTGAGAAAAGGACAGTAGGTTCACATTGAAATATTAATGTTTGGTAATCACTTTTCATTGTAAATCCAGATTTGTTTTATAAATAAAAAAGCATAAAATTGCAGGAAATAAAATGGCTTCCAAATCCTGAGGTCCAGAAAGGATTCTGTATCATTAAGAGAAACTATGCTGACAATAAATTTTCATAGTGTGAGCCAATAGTTTATTGCTTCATCATCTAAAATAGGGACACATTTAAGCTAAAATATATTAGAATTCATTTATAAAGATAACCATAAGTCCGCTATTATGTAGGGATTGCCTCATGAGATTCTTCAAAAGGGCCAAATTCCTTGATTTGACATTCAACTGCATGACTGACTTGATCTTTTCCCACTTTTCTAAACCCTTTTCCATTATTATTTTGTTTTTTAGTCCAAAACAACATGTGGCTGCTTGCCTGCCATATGTCCTCCCTTCAAAACATACTTTAAACTGTGCAACTTTTGGGTTCCATGAAATCTGAAAAAATTCTGCAGAGGCTACAGAACAGTAGGACATTAATTTCACTACAGTGTCCTAGTCAGTGAAGAACAGAACTGCTTGTTAAAATGGGGAAAACATTTTCAAATCAAAATAGCAGTAGTCATAAAATTAAATTAGGAAATAGTGAATTTGGTGTAATGATATCAAATATATCAAACTGTCACATCACAAAGTAAATCGTAAATGGCTCAGCTTTAGGATATTCATCTTGCTCAGTATGGTCCCTGGCACGGAAATATCCAGACCTCCCTGAAGATAAATATGTGGCATGTCTCAGAATTTTGTTATCAACACAAGACACTATCATACTTACTGTTACTACGTATCTTCTTCTATGCCTTTTTGATATGTTTACCTATTGCTGGATCTTTCTCTGCCCAAAAGGAATTAGTAATGTTCTGGTGATGTCACCCTTTTATTTATTCACGTATTTATTGGCTTATTGGCTTGTTACTTTATTTTTACTCAGTTGCCTGACAATGAGGTTAGTAATTTGAGGTCTGTCTTATATGGTAGTCAGAAAGTGTTATTCAGGAAAGCCCAGTGTTTCTCTCCAGATCCTTTGATCGACATAGTGATGGGTTGACTAAGTGATAATGGTTGTGGCCTGGGTTGTTTGGACTGAGAATGGCATTCTAGGAAACGGACTTTACCCAAGAGCTAATCTGGCATCTGCTTTCTATTCAGCCTTCTAAGTGCAATGGACAACAAATACCAATAGCCGAAGTGTCTGCCTTCATAAATTTTCTCCTCCTATCACTGGAAGAGCAAAATCATTGTATGCCATTTATTCATTTATTTGTAAAAATATTTACTGAGTATCTACATAGTGACAGGTCCTCTTCTAAGCAGAATACAACCACCGTGGCTGAATTTTGAATTAGTCATAAGGCTCTGTATCATTTGTCACATAGTTTTATAACTGACTCCCTTCCTTTATATGGTCACAGGAAAGTCATACCTACTTCCTCTACTTCCTTGACAGTTAGTCATTTTCTTTTATACTCTAGAATTAGAGAAGTGTTATTATTTTCCTGAACACACTGTGTTGTTTTTTTCTTTCACGCCTTTGCTTATTCAGTGACAGCTGCTTGGATTGTCCTTGTCTGTCTCCTTGTCTGACCAACTTTTAGCTAACTTCCAGTGTAAACTGACATCTAGTTTTCCCTAAAAAAAGTTCTGATTACCCAGAATGCGGCATGTATACCTGTTCTTCTTTGTGAGGATATTTTGCATTTAACACTATAATAACATTTCATGTTGTATTGAAATTATTGTTTGTGCTTCCCTTATTAGAATGAGGTTTCTTGAACACAAGGGGAATCACTTATTTTGAATCTGGAACACAATATGGAAACAGATCTGAAACTCTTTCAAGTTTTGACCTGAATTAAAGTGCAAACAGGCTGTTTCCTCTCTTGATCAGAGCAAAAAATCTTCTACATTTTTTCCTAATCCTGGACTTCACTAGTGTCCTCTCAAGCATCAGTTCAACCTTACCCAGGAAAAATGCAGTAGAGCCTTTGAACACCAGAGTGGAAAGGGACCTCGGGGATCAAGTTCAATGCCTTTCATTATTATTTGGATTTTAAAGTCATCTTGACACAACATATATAGGATTGGGGAATTTTGAGATAGTTACTGTGTTCAAGACCTAAAAATCACTGGGATTTATCAAATACAGTCACTGACCCATAGAATTAATGTATTTTTAAATAATTTTTTTATTGAAGGGAATAAAAATATTGCACTTGGTAAAATGCTTACCTAACTCAGAGCTTTTTTGGCATTGTCCTGTAACCCAGATTATATCACAAGGTCAAAATAAATGTGTCAAACATTAAACTCCTTGAAGTGTCTCCTGGTGATTTCTAAAGAGTTCCACAGGGCTCTTTCCCTGTGCTGAAGATTCTTTCCTTCTCTTCAGGAAACCCTGCTCTCCCATGGGGGTATTTATTCCTCCATTAACTCCTCATTGGTCTATAGAGACAAGGCTTTATCCTTTAATGATATTTTGTTTAAAATTCTCAGATAATGGAAGAGAAAACCAATGCAGAGAGTCATTTGCAGCCCTGTGGCTTTCCTTAGCCTGTCACAGAAGAGTTGACATGCAAAGCTGACGTATTACTGATGTGGTCAGTATAGTACAAGCACTCTGAAGTAAAAAAGCAGATGTGCTAGTTCAGGCCACCTTTGCTGTTGGTGAAGCATTAGAAATTGAGTTCAGACCATATTTTTGTTCCCTGTCATCCATTGTTAATACCCATGTAACAACACACTCCTAACAGGTCTCATCCCAGAAGCTTTAGAATGTAGCTCCTGCTATTCTAAATTAATCCTTTTATCATCATTTCAAAATCAAATTAATGACCTCCTTCCACGTATGGTTATAAATAAATATCTTGATCTTGTAGACCATACCTGACTACTGGTGCCTCAGTTAAAGTATTCAGATAGACACTTATTTATTTATTTTTTTTTTGCACAGTGCTACATTAGCCTGACTTATTTTTGTCCTTGTGTATGGTGTTGGACAAAATATGAGTGAATTTCTGAAAACTAATAAGTAAGCAAGATATACCTAGGAAAATATTTAATATCCTGTAATTAAGATGTAATAGTTTAGAGGAGGGAGAATGGGAAGTTAGTTTGGATCCATGGTAGGGGATGGGTGGTATTTGAGTAAGACCTTAGAGGATGCATGTGAAGAAGGAAAGACTTTGGCAGAATTCCATGGGCTGAAGAGTTTTGAGTATATTTGGAGAATGTCAACTAGACTGATAGGGCTGAATTTATGGAAGGGAAGTCAGGGAGAGGACAGTGTGGCAAGTGATGAAGCCAGAAGTTCATCTGGGGAGAACTAAATGTGGAGAGTTTTGAATTTCAGGATCAGGAGTAAGAACCAGTCTGTTGCTTGAAATAAGATTGAAGTGTGTGCTGGGGACAGCAGGGGCACTTCAGCAGTGGTTGGTAGTTGTCAGAAAGCCTTTATATGACTTTTCCCTTCCTGTAGCTCTTGCAGATTTAGAGCACAATAATGATCCTTGGGTAATGTTCAAGGAAGCAATGACTGTGCTTGACACCTTGGAGCTACAGAGGATCTGAGGGCATAGGGCGAGATGAACCAAACCCCAAAGCAGTGCGAAATTGATGGCTATGAGTGACTGCAGCCCCAAGTTGGATAGTGCTCCAGTGGTGCCACATTGATTTCAGCTCCACCTTCTAATTGCTGTAGCAGGCGAAACAAAGCCTTCACTCTTGAGTGTTTAAGGCTCTATAGACTTTCCTCAAGTATGAGTGAGCGCTCTTTTTTTGCTTCCAGGGCTTCTGTGTATTGCTCATTTGAGAGTTCCATTAAGTCGTGATCTGTTTAGAAACTTCTCTGTTTCATGATTATGTTCTATCTTCCAGGATACAATGTGGGATTCAAGGACAGAGGCCTTGGCACAGGTGTTCTTGTATGTTCTATAGTATGAAGAATATGCTTAGTTGACCAATCCTTGATGAACTGAATTGTATTTCAACTCAAGTTGTGGTTATTATTGAAGCATTTTTGCTATGATATAGAAAGATATTTTTAACATAAAAAAATAATGGCACTTTTGTAACACAATAATGGTTTCACTTTTTCAAGTTCACTTGTAGTTTTTGGTCATTTTTAGACCTATCTTGACATGGTTGCAATCCATTCATCCATTTATCTAGCAAATGATCACTGAGTACTTTTTAAATAAAAAGCTTTGATGATATGATATACAATAAGATGAAATTAGTAGAAATCTATAATTTGGAGGGTTTTATCCTCTTGATGTTATATCAAAAGATTGCCTATTATACTTTTCATAATAATTTTTCAAGGAAACATATGTGGTACCTTCCTTTTCTCAGAAGCCAGACGTGGTGTTATGGACAGCTCAAGACAATGCACTCACGTCATGTTCTAATGAAGCTTGAATTCACATCCAACCTAATCAGTTCAAAGAGGTCAGGCAAGTCAAGCCCATGATGGGTGGTGATGATGGCTGACACTCAAATTGTATAGTCTGCAGTGCTTAAGACATTCCCTGCTGTATTTATGGAAGAGTTCCATAAAAGCTAGGTTCAGACTTTCATGATTAGTGTCCACATCTTGGAATGATCAGAATCTGAGAAAATAGGTCATAGAGGATTTTAACTATATGGACACGAAAGCAAACTCAACTCTTTATCCTATCGAACCCTTTTGCCAAATAATCACCCTTATTGGATGAAAATGATTCTACCTAAGTGGGTGCTTTTCTTCCCATCTTGGAGTATCTGTGTTACCCCAAACCAGCTGAGTGGAATGAAACTGGAGAATGCTATTATATTCATTGCTACTAATGAATTTGGATACTCGTGACTCAGATGGGCATCTAAAAAGGAAACATCCAAAGCTAGTTAACTGAATCTCAGCTTTCTTTTGTTTGTGAAAATGCTGATATTTCTCCCTGATTAGTACATAGCACACATGGCTTCAGACAGGCATGATTAAATGGTAATGCCCTGGGCAGTCATATTTCCAGCAACTGTCATGTCACTGCCCAAATCAGGATTTACTTTCCTTCTGGACCTTGACAGAGTTTGACTCTCTGAACAAAAAGGGAAAATTAGGCTTTTATTTTTCTTATCTGAAGACTGCAAAGGATAATCACAGCATGTAGCTGACCAGAGCAGGCCTAGCACTCAGACAAGGAGGAGGGAAAATGTGGCATCACTCATCCATCCCTCTATGGAGCAGTGAAAGAAGTCAGGTGGTTGAAGTAGAACTTCAACAGCCTAAGAAATATTGTTTACCTTTATTTTTCATAGACTGTGTACAAAAGGTTAAGCATTCAATTTTCAAAGTATAAAATTGGAGTATTGAATGCATCTTTATAAAATATACCTGGGGTTGTCCAGATATTTTTACATGGGCCCCTAAAAAGTCTATGTTGCTGCCCTTAAATCCTTAATCATGAGGGTGCCTGGGTGGCTCAACTGGTTAAAATGTCTGACTCTTGGTTTTGGCATCATGATCTTGCAGTTTTGTGAGTTTGAGCTCCATGTCTGGCTCTGCACTGGCCGTGTGGAGCTGCTTGGGACTCTCTCTCTCTCTCTCTCTCTCTCTCTCTCTGCCACTCCCCTGCTTGCACTGTCTCTGTCTCTCTCAAAATAAATAAACTTAAATAAATAGACAAAATAAAAGAAATCTTTAAGCATGCTTGTTAGATTCCTGGTGATGAAGAATCTGATACAAAACTCATTAAATGTTCTTTTTTGTTACATTGCATAGTAAACTGTATATATTCTCATTCCAGAGGGTGAATAAAATTCTATTTTTACTATTTTATTTGTTACATACTTTCCTAGGTTAAGAAAGTCCCTCCAGGTATCATTATAGCTAGATTGCTAGCTAGCTAGACTTAGATACAGATAGATAGATATATAGAGTTAAAGCAATTAACCTGATCAGACCCTCAAACTATAGATTTCTATACCAAAAATTTAATAACAGCAGGTGAGTAGTTTCCATTATAAGAAAGTGTTTTAACTAATCTTATTTTTTGCCCATGTGTTCAGAGTATTAAAAATGACTTATATTTGTCTAAGGCCTTCAATTGCACATTTTCTTTCTTCTCATAGTATAACATAAACTCCTGCATTTCCAAAGACTTGATGGTGGGTTTTCTTGGCCAATTTGAGTGTCAGTTAAGTTCAAATGTTTAAATGGGTATGTACTGAGGGAAGCTCAGCATGTTTAGATGTATTAGGGTATTTTCTTGTGGTGACTAGAATTGGTTTTAGAATTGCTGGGTATTAAAAATTAGCTTAATCTGATTAAAAGTTATACACACATTGTGGAATATCCTGAAAATACAGAAAATATTAAAGAATTATCATCTAATTCACCACTATGTGGATTATTTTTCAAGTACTATTTTTTGTTTGCTCATCCAACAAATACTTATTTCATACCTAAAGTGGATCAGAATCTGTAACGAAAATTGATATGCTAAGAAGGAAGGAAAGACAGTGCCTGCCTTCAAGATTTAATTGAGCAAGGAGACAGCCAAGGACTCAAATAACTACCTGAGGCAAGGGAAATTCGTGAGGCTGAAAAGTGGCAGACTGGGTAGGAATAGATCAATCATAGAAACACGAAATACCATGGAGAGTCAGGGAACCAAAACACTTTTCACTGAGAGTTCTGGGTAGATTTCATAGAGGGAAAGGCATTTGTACGAACTTGAAAGTCTAGATAGTATTTCATTGGGTAAAGATGTGAGAAAAGGCATTCTAGGCAGAAGGAATGCCCTGAGCTGAGACATAGAGGCAGAAGGATGTTCAGAGTTTAGAGAGGGAAATAACCAGGAAAGGTATTTGAGGATGAAATCACACCACAATAAGGATATTGAAGTGTTTTTAAGCATAGGAAGAGCCATCAAAGGGTATTTGGTTATATTGTTGGAAAGATTTATTTTTATTCATATATAAGTATGGATTAATTCTGACAATTCAATATATTTGACTTTCACTACAGTAGTTTCTTGGCAACAGTAGAGGAAAAAATTAAATTGCAAATAACAACTTTGCCCATAAATGCTATTAAATAATTTCTAATATTTGCATGTTTATATACTTATATATTTATATCTCAGTATCCTTCTAGTATAATTATATCTGGGTCAGAAACTAGATTTATTATTTTTTTTTCATTTAGGTTTACTTTTATTTTATTTTATTTTTTTCAATATATGAAATTTATTGTCAAATTGGTTTCCATACAACACCCAGTGCTCATCCCAAAAGATGCCCTCCTCAATACCCATCACCCACCCTCCCCTCCCTCCCACCCCCCCCTCAACCCTCATAGAAACTAGATTTAAATACAGGTGTCTTAGTGAATTTTTACATTATTGGGATGGCAATGGAGACTTTTAATAACGTGCATTCATACTACAGGTAGACAATAGCTTGTAAAAACAGAATTTCATATCAATTATGAAGAGCCATGTGATCATTTATGAAACATAATTAGTCTTCTATGTAAGTTCTCCAGTGGTTATTAGCAAGGGGGTTATGATTATATTTTGAAACAATATTCATTTTGCAAAAACCAATTCTTTTCCTAAATACTTCTTCCCTTACTATAAAATGGATATGCTCTTTCAATATCTCTTTTTCATTTTTGTTTTGGTATTTTTATTTTTACACATATCACATAGTTCTTAAAATTAACATTTCTATGAGTGGACATTTCTGATTGATTTGTGTTGATAAAATAACTTTTTCTAATACTAATTAATATATCTCTCTAAGTAAATGAAATTTGTGGCTGCAGGTCCAAATGGAAGTAAGTGCCCATTTATTCGATGGATATATGAATGATTGAGCTTTGAGCAAACACTTACAAATGCATTTGTTTATGCCGGGCCTGTGCTTTAGGTAGAGAGACACAGTTAACAAGTAAATTTGCTTGCTAATGCCATTGTAAAAAATGTTTCCTAATGAAACTGAAATCATTAGACCTATGAATTGACTTATTTTCCTGTGGGCATGGTGGCAAGGCTGGTGGAAGATGTAAACATGAGATCATGTCATAATTTCAGCTTCAGGTGTATTTATGAAGCATCCATGGGTGTCATTTGGTGGGCTTGCACAAGAATCCCTTTCAGAATTCTAGTCAAAGCACTAACTCCACAGTTTGACCCATGTGACCCAGGTACCATGTCACCATATATTGAGAATTTATTCTAACTCAGAGAAAGATTCTTATGCTTTCTCTCTCTTTTTTTTTTAAGTTTATTTATTTATTTTGAGAGAGAAAGAGAGGGAGAGCATGCAGGAAGGGCAAAGAGAGAGGGAGAGAGAGAATCCCCAGCAGTCTCTGTACTGTCAGCACAGAGTCCGATATGGGGCTTGAACCCAGGAACTGTGAGATAATAATCTGAGCTGAAAACAAGAGTCAGTTGCTCAACCAACTGAGCCACCCAGATGCCCCTTTATGCTTTCTCTTGAGTAAAACCTTCTTAGACATTCAGTGGTTGAGATTTAGCCTGCCACATTTTTTTCAGGAGTATTTATTAAGCGCCTGCAATGTACTAAACAGTCCACTCACATGCTTCTCCTATCTGCCTTGAGAATGCGAAAGGAAGGATGGAAACCACAGGTGATTAAAAGAGGGTGTTCCTGGACCTGGTGGGGAAAATAATTAGAGATATGGATCTCATTAAGGGGAGCAGTGATGAAGTCAGTGCACATAACTTTCTGGGATGTCGTATTTTTGGTTTCGGTATAACAATTTGCTGATCTTGAGACAAAAATATTTGAGGACCTTTCTTCCCTTTGATCATTGCCACCATTTGACCTAAGCCCTTATAGTAAATTTTTGCATAGCTTAGAACTACTGTAGTTGATTCATATGTGGGCTTCCATAAATGTATGTGTGTGTGTGTGTGTGTGTGTGTGTGTGTGTAGTGAAATTATCCCTTTCTCCAGAATATTTTGAACTAGAATGAATCTCAAATCCATTGAAGCCAGCTGGAATAAGAACTCGAAGATCCTAGTTTATCATCGATGTGATCCCTTAAACCTCAGAGCTGTGGTGCGTCCATCTTCCTCCATGCAGATTAAGTAGCACAGAAAGCTGCAGAGAGAGATAAGAATGAAGCAGCTCCCTTTTGAGCCTTAGCTGCGTATCTGCCCTTGGGTCAGTGAGACATGCCTATATCCTGAGAGTTCTAATACATCCCTTTAATGTCAGCTTAAGAGTTATATCCTGTTCAAAGAACATATCCCTGTAGGCATGGCAGGTGGAGAGGGAAAGCAGCGAATATTATTATGAATAATATAGAGCTCTGCAGTCCTTAAACTGGAGTATCCTTTAGAGAGCTTCCAGTTCTACCTCGTTTTGTAGGTGAGGACGCTGAAACCCAGAGAGTGGAAACATGTTTTAATCAGGTTAGGCCACTAATGAGTTGTTAGTGACAGTCAGAACTGGAATCGTAGTCTTTTAAATTGCCACATATATGTCCTGTGAATAAGATGTCCAAAAATGATATTGTAATGCCTGTACCTCTGTAGGATGCTCCATGACAAATATTGCACAGCCTGTTACATATATTTATGTATTATGCTTTATCCAAATGCTTGTTTGTATTCTCTCTGTCTTCCTTATATGAAATATGTATTGACTTATAAGCACCATTTCCATTTGTGTGAGTGCTTTATATCCCTTGGCCTCCCTTTAACTTATTCTGTGGATAGGAAATTCATTATCTCTTTCACTTCCTTGTGCAAGCTGCTTAATCAGCTGTTTTGCTCTAAGCTCAGCAGGGCCTTCATGGTTGCTCAGCAATCTTTCTCTTATTCCCATGGAGAAATTTTTATTCTTCCTCGAGGTCCCTACACAATCCCTCTCTCAGTGCTTACAAATGAATTTCTTTCTTCATACAAAAAAATCTGAAGCCACTAGGGGTTAAATTCCACATGCTTCCCTCACACGGTAAGTATTATACATGTCTCTGTTCTCTCTTGTAACCAGAGTCTTTCTTTTCAAAAGCTAAACTGTGCCACTGTGTTCTCTCCCCCATGTATTCCTATGTCCTCCTTCACTGTGATGCATTGATTAGCCGCTTCCTAATATAGTCACCCTTTCTCTCCTTACTGGTTCCTGTCTCCATATGAAAATATGGCCAAGGCTTCCCCATTCTATAAAAGCCTGCACTAAGCTTTCCCTTAAGTTGTATGTTACACTGACATTCTCCATTCATACTTCTACACTTACTGCATTTATTTCCCTCCTTTGCAGTCATTTCTTAAATGGTTCTGCTTCGGGTTTTTTCTATCCATTCTGCTCAATCCTCTCTTAACTGTTCCAGGAATGTCTGACTGTTGAATCTCACAGTCTTGTATTGCATTTCCTCTTAAAATCCTCTGAAGTTTTTGAAATTACTGGCTACCCCTTTCTCCAATAGTTTAGCAACACCATCCTCCCTGGCCTTTTCTGGTAGTCTGACCATGCCTTCTAAATCTATTTAACCTACTTCTCTGGTTTCTTCTTTCTGTTAAATGTAGGCATTTCCCAAGGTTACCGTCTTGACTTATTTTTCCTTCCGCACATGAGTCAGACTAGTGTAAAGGTTAAAAGTGGACTTGGGAATGGATGACACTCGCCATTTATTTAGCAGTGTGTCGTTAGTTATTATTTAATCTCTCTGACTTATCTTCAATTATCTGTAAAACGGAATGGAAAATAATCGCTCACATTTATTGAACACTTACCAGGCATGGAAACTGTGATAAACATCTTATTTGCATTGAGTGTATATCGCTCTCATCACAGCTCTAGGGAATACTACCCTCATTTCACAGATAAGAGCAGCAAAACACAGATTAGTTAAATAATTTGCCCCAAATGACACAGATAGTAAATAGCCAATGCAGAATTGAATATAGAATTCAGATATTAATGTCTACATTTTTCTCCTCAATAGTGATGTTCCTTACTCATAGAACTCACATGCAGTTAAATAAAATAATGCATGTGAAACTCTTAACATAGTTACTGCTGAAGTAAATAACTAACTAATGTTAAAGAAAAACATTTTCTCTTAATATCCCTCTTATTGTTAACAATTTTTCCTTGGGGGTTTACATCTGAGGTATATATCCACTCATTATCCGTTGAACACCCAGCTATATATCTCTAACCCATATTTGTCTCCAGAAATACATAACTGTATCTCTTTACCTGCTTGCAAGCCTGGATATGAAATCAGCATATATAAAATGGAAAAGGTCCCATTGCTTTTCTTCTCTTCAGCTTATGATCCTTGCCTCAGTGAATGATACACTCATATTTCTAGGCCCTTGAACATAAACGTTAGAGTCATCATTGTATGTCCACTTTGTATCTCAATGTCAACATTCAGTAAACAGACAGTTCCTGCTTATCATAACTCAGAAATATTTTTTGAATGTTTCCATTTTCTACTAGTTTTGATTTCTCTAATAAAATGTTAGTCATATCTTACCTAAATTGTTACAATATCTTCCTAAAGTATCCTTGCCTTTCTATAGTATCTTGTACTTGACAACCAATTATCTTTTCAAATCTTTGGGTAGTAAACATTTTATTTTTTAATTTTTATTTAAAAGTTTTTTTAATGTTTATTTATTTTTGAGAGAGAGAGGGAGACAGAGACAGACAGAGCACGAGCAGGGGAGGGGCAGAGAGAGTGGGAGACACAGAATCTCAAGCAGGCTCCAGGCTCTGAGCTGTCAACACAGAGCCTGACGTGGGACTTGAAGTCACAAACTGCGAGATCATAACCTGAGCCGAAGTCACATGCTTAACCAACTGAGCCACCCAGGCTCCCCGAGGGTGGTAAACATTTTAAAAACTTATAGGTCTTTTTGTTTAAACCAAACCCGAAGTGGAAGCTGAACATGAAATGATATTCGGAGCAGAGCTATTCTAACTGAGTTGAAGATGTGGAACTTGGAAGCAAGTGCTTTCTTATTTTCTTCTGATCTTGTCTTCTCTGGATTGGCTCCTCAGTGGTCCCTGCATATCCTGAGAGAATGGTTGGAAAAGTTTTGTTTTAAAACAGACTTAACCATAAAGTTAATAATGCATGAATCCTTTGCTAATATGGCACTCAAGACCCTTCACAGTTTTTAGCCCTTAACTGTGAAGACCCTTTCACCTATTGTCAGTCTCATCCACTGCCACCTGCACCTCATAGGCACATTTGTTATTTAACATTATTTAATCATCCAATTTCTGCTTGCATCTCCATTCCTTTGCTTTTTGGTCTGGACTTTCTGAAATGCTCTCCTCTTTCTCTGTCTCATTTGATATAATTTATTCTTAGAGACTTGGCTTAAATGTCACCCCCCTTTATATAATCTTTATAGAATATCACAGTCAAATTTTAACTCCCTCCTTTGTACTCTATAATCTGGGGTTTGGCTTACACTAAAGATTGAACTGCTACCTTATTTTATTTGAGTTACTTGTGTATATGCCTATTTCTTCCTCTCCTGTATCAATATATCTTGAGCTCCTGTGGTTCAGAAACATGTATTTTTCTTTTTCTTTTCTTTTCTTTTCTTTTCTTTATTTTCTTTTCTTTTTGTTATTCCTTCAACACTTACCTGTATTATATATATATATATATAATTTTATATATATATATGTATATATATATAAATTTTATATATAAAATTTAAATTTTTTAAATTTTATATATTTTATATATAAAATTTAAATTTTATATATAAAATTTATATATATATATATATATATATATATATATATATATATATATATAAAATCTGGGGCCTGATAGCTTTTGCTTTAAATTTCTCATTATCAGGTATTATTCGTGGTATTTCTACCTGAGATATTCTGATACATGATCAGTTTTGGATCTTAAACTGTTCTCATTATCATTTCTGATGTTTACTCTTTTATCCATCCATCAATGCATCCATCCATCCATCCTTCCATGCTCAGCATAATCATTCTTAGGGGGTGCCTCGGTGGCTCAGTTGGTTGAGCATCTGATTTTGATTTCAGCTCAGGTCATGATCTCACAGTTCATGGAATCCAGCCCCATGTCAGCCTCTGCACTGACATCCCAGAGTCTGCTTGGGATTCTCTCTCTCTCCCTCTCTCTCTGCCCCTCCCCTGATCGTGCTTTCTCTCTCTCAAAATAAACAAATAAACTAAAAAAAGAGAAACACCTGAGCCATCCATTTCTTTTATGTAGTTTTCCCTTACCACACAGAGGGATTTATCCTTTCTGCAAATACCTACAGCTCCACTGTCTCTGCTTTATCTTCTTAATCTATTTTTAACAACTTTCTTTCTTTTCTTTTTCTTTTTCTTTTTTTTTTTTTGGTTACATATATGTGCATTATTTCCCCAACTGGAATCTTAAGTTCTTTTAGAATAAAGACCATAGAGGTGCCTGAGTGGCTCAGTTGGTTAAGAATCTGACTCTTGATTTTGGCTCAGGTCATGATCTTACAGTTTGTGAGTTAAAGCCCCACATCAGGCTCTGTGCTGACATCACAGAGTCTGCTTGGGATTCTGTCTCTCCCTCTCTCTCTCTGCCCCTCCCCCACTTGTGCATGCATGCTCTCTCTCCTCTCTCTCTCTCTACTCAAATAAAAAAAATGAAAAATAAAAAATAAAAAATAAATACCATAAATTTATAGTATTTTGTGTCTCTCATAGAACACAATTCACAGTTAGAACTTGTGACTTTCTTTTTTTTACTATATGTCAACTTTTCCCACATGAGGTCCTAGCATGGTGACAAACATATTTAAGTCAATGAATCTTCAGCCCCACATGATTTCCTGCTACCAAAAGATTCATGAAGAATTTATCAAATTCAACACCCAAAAAACAAATAATCCAGTTAAGAAATGGGCAGAAGACATGAGTAGACTTTTTTCCAAAGAAGACATCTAGATGACCAACAGACACATGAAAAGATGTTCAATGTCACTCATAATCAGGGAAATACAAATCAAAACCATGATGAAATACCACCTCAAACCTGTCAGAATGGCTAAAATTAACAACACAGGGAACAACAGATGTTGGCAAGGATGTGGAGAAAGGGGAATCCTCTTACACTGTTGGTAAGAATGCAAACTGGTACAGCTACTCAGGAAATAGTATGGAGGTTCCTCAAAAGAAACCTAGCAATTGCACTACTAGGTTTTTATCCAAAGGCTACAAAAATACTTATTCAAAGGGGTACATGCACCCCAATGTTTATAGTAGCAGTTTGGCTATCAACAGTAGCCAAATTATGGAAAGAGCCCAAAGGTCCATTTACTGATGAATGGATAAAGAAGATGTATGTATGTGTGTGTGTGTGTGTGTGTGTGTGTGTGTGCACATACAGATATAATTGAATATTACTCAGCCATCCAAAAAAAAAAAAACCAAAGAAATCTTGCCATTTGCAACCATGTGGATGGAGCTAGAATATATTATTTTAAATGAAATAAAAGTCAGTCAGAGAAAGACAAATACCATATGATTTCACTCACATGTGGAATTTTAAGAGACAAAACAGATGAACATGGGAAAAGGGGGAAAAAGAGATAGAGAGAGACAAACCATAAGAAGCTCTTAACTATAGAGAACAAACTGAAGGTTGATGGAGGGAGGTGAGTGAGGGAATGGGCTAATGGGTGTTGGGTATTAAGGAAGGCACTTGTGTTGAGCCCTGAGTGTTGTATGTTATGTGATGAATCACTAAATTCTACTTCTGAAACTAATATTACACTATATGTTAACTAGCTAGAATTTAACTAAAGGTTTGAAAAAAAGTTTTTGTTTGCATTAAGAAAAATATTATTAAAGATCAACATACTCTTCCCTCCTCCAACACCCCTCCCCCTCCACTTCATGTTTTATATCAAAGGATTCTCCTATGTTTGGCCATTGGCATTCCAAATAACAAATTCAGCACTATCACAGGAGGACAGCTCAAAGTAGGATTCTGCCTATGTTATCTAAATGCAGTATTGTGTTGTAGGTCTCTAAAGAATTTGTTTGCAACTCTCAAATGTTGCCTCAGAGGACATTCCCAAATTATATATCATAGATATTGTCCTAAAAGGTTTTCATAAATACATTTTTCAAGCATTATGCTAAACAAAGATAAAACTATTACATTACTGTCGTACATCTTAGACTAACAGACTAATGCACACTGAATATATCAACGGGGAAAATATGCAACATTTTCTAAAATTATTTGACCATGGAAAGCTGTTCTTCAGAACTTTTATCACATATTGGAATCAAGATGAATGCTCTTTGGGAAGCACTGCATCAAGAATTCAATCCTGTACTTTGTCACTGATCTTAACAGCTGGATGAGTTCATTTTTTTCTGTGTGTGTGCGTGCGCATGCACACACAGGTGTGTATGAGAGTGTGGAGGTCCAGAGAAAATATAGTTCACTTTTTAAAGATCATATGGCTATCCAGCAGCATAATTATGCTCAGAACACCTGCATTATTCTGTTGTTCACTTCACTATGTTACCTACATCCCTCAATAGGTTCCAACTCCCTGATTCCATATCTGGTTCTTCTGCTTCCCTGAGGCAGACACAGTGAGGTTCTCTCTTTGCTCATGGTAAATGCATGTTAAATGTTTATAGTTCTTTTGTTTGTGAGTTACAGTTTATTTCTCCTTGACATTACAAGTACATCAAAATATGCTTCTTTTCATACTGCAAAAGTGTACCTACACAAATAAATTCCTGGAATGGTATAAGACCCTGAAGCAAACTAACTTTAGTAGCAGACTTAGGTTATGTATTTATTACAGAATGATTGTTTTATATCCTTAGGTTAACTATTCGCTTTCTGAAAATTTTCATAAGGCAGGAGAATGTGCATATTTATTCCAAGATTTAGCAAACACCCAAAGAACTTAGGTTAATAGGTATATTCTACAGTTAAGTTGATACATACACATTGGTGTTTCCTATGTTTTGCTATCAGTTCAAAGAATTTGAGTCTTTTATTTAAATCAGTCTTTAGACCCTTTCCAATGATAAATCATTATTACCCTTTACTCATTTTTTCATAGGAAGGAACATCCATGGAGAGGGGATATTTGAAGAAACACTTGTTCTGTTCCTTTCCAGGACTCCACCACCACACACACATTCAAAAAAAAAAAAAAAAAAAAAAAAGGTGAAGCTAATTTAATTGGGTACATCCTTATCTACTTTGGAGAACATTTTTTTTTAGCCACCACAGTGATTTCACTGTAAAGGCAATGTGGATGTTGGATTTCCTATTATTTCTTGTCCTCTTTGAACTCAGTGTGCCCAGGTGCATTGAATAGATGGGTTTCCAGTTTGTATGAAATGAACCTATGGAATAGGCTTTCCAGTTTCAGGAAGACATGAAATATTTTCTACCTGCTCTGATTGTGACTGGTGGGTGAGTCAGGTCTCATGCCTCCCATGTGGGACAAAATAGGCCACCCAGATTGGCTTCAGGTCTCCCTTGCATGCTTTGGAGCCCTATGATAGTCTTTGGGTATCCATTAATAAAAGTGATATTTGATCTCCATTTTGTTCCTAGTGCCTTTATCTACTGATTAAATGCTGGAGGTCAAGAGGATAATTAAGTGCTACTTGGACCACCAAAAGTACTGTGTATATAGACAGTTCAGGATCTGAGTGAATGTTGAGAGGGGATTGACTGATGCAGATTTTATGGGACTTCAAACACCTATTTTGGGGATTTTCTTTTTAGAAAAAAAAAGGAAAAAATGAGATTCAAAAGTAAATATTAATTTAGACTGAAAAATATACATGCGAAAAAATGAAAAATTTCAGCACATGAAAAATTTTTAAAGTTGAGAGCTATCATAGTTTTTATTAACTGCTTTTCTTACCTCTATAATATTTTTTTCTTTGTTTATTTGGTTAAGCTGTATTTGATTATATTTTTGTATGATGATATTTTATAATATTATCTATAGAGAGAATAAAAAAAATTCACCTTTTTGTCTATAGGTGTTAATTGAATTAAAAAATATTGATCAATAATAATTTTAGCAATGGTATTTATATTTCTGGGGTCATTGTTAAATTTAGGAAAATCTCTATCATCTTTCATATTAAGTTATAGGATTTGGAAGAATTTTCAGCTCTGTTCCTTTCAAACTTTGTCTCTTTTCTATTACCCACTCAATTCTAGCACCAGGTACTATGGGACTTATTCCTATCAGCCTTCAACCTCTGCCCTATACCTTCATGTCAAAATATGAGGTCACTTGCCACAGTTGGTGGCAGTAGTGTCCCTGGAAGACATCCCTATACAAAACGACTATCAAAGACTTAACTATACATGGAAGTGTTGTGAGCCACATCAGTATATTTCTTTAAAACCAAACTGAATATATCTCAAGTTCAGTTTTCCTTTTTTCTAGGTACTCCATACCTTTTGGTTAGGTGCTCTGTGCCTGACAGGAAGGGGAGTGTGACAGATAAAGTGGAAAGTCAATGGTCTTAACTGTCTGCTGCTAAAACACATTTATTCTGCAAATTTTATAAAATCGCATAACTGATTGAATACACTATTTGCCTCTTCCAGAACCTCAAGGGGACTTTGCAAAGTAAGAGCCCTGGAGGATTAAACTTCATACTAAATCTGTTTCTGAGCAGAAAGTCTTGTCATTGTAGAAACCAAAAAACCTATGAGGGTATTATATTTGTAACTTGAGAAATGAGTCAGGTTTTTAACTGAAGAAGAGCTTTGGTACCTATTTTTAAATCAGAAATGCTCTTTAATGATCTCCTGTAGAAAGACAATTTAAGATGGGAATTCTTTCCTGGAGTTTTAAATGCATAGAATAACAACAATTACTTTTTACTGACCATTTACATATGTGCCAGCACTTACCATATATGATCTCTAATCTCACAAGAGCCCTGTAAAACTGGGAGAGCAAAGACTCATGGCAGTAGTTCTCCCAGGTGTCATCTTTGCTCTCTAAAGACTCCTGTTGGAAAGAAAAAGTCATGGAATGAGGATCATGCTTTTACAGACTTACTTCATTTGAATTTCAAAGGTATCCAAAAGCTAGATAGATAAATCAATTTTGAGAGTTTAAACCGTGATTCAGAATAAGGTTAAAATTTTAACAGGTAGTAGAGTTGAGATACAGTTCCGTTTTTCTTTGGATGTAAGCCAGGTACTAGATGTCATGGATTTGTTGTGTATGATTAATATTGCATATGTTTGCGTTTTTCTGCATCTTTGCAGAAACGTGCAAGGAGAGTCAAAACCTTCCATTAGCCTAACTCCCAGCCCCTGTCCTTATAAGAGCAGCCTCTTTGAGTATTTCAGAGTGTAGTTTCATCTCTTTAAAATCCTGCTTAATGCCTTCACTTGATTTTCAATTTAAAACTTGGTGTAATAATATTTCTGCCTCTGGATGTCTAAATAAAATATGCATTTCAACTGACTGTCTTCTGATTAACCTAGTGACTTTGTTCATCACACAAAAGAATCATAGGATAAGGAAGCCAATATCTGCTTCACTAATCATGAGGTAAGTGAAAATGTACTGATCTCAGTTTTCCAGTCAGACCTTTCAGAAATGGATAATTCCTTGAACACATTTAAAAATGAGTAAAAACTAACACCCTGAATAAGCCAGACTTTTTAATGGTTAGGTGGTTTTGATGAGAAACTTTATGGAGTCATTGCCTGTTACCTTACTTTAACACATTTCAGACTTGGAATCTTAACCAGTCTCCTAGTCAGAAGGATCATTACAAAGTTATATTTTCCTGTTATATGCTCTGGGAGCTGGATGTATTCTTATTGGGGGAAGAGAAGGACTAGTAAGATGATTACTAGATTTCTGCATTTTTCTGTTCTTTTTTTCTTTTTCTCAGTTTATGTTTTCCCTTGTGTATGTTCCCCAAAAAAAACTATTGAAGACTGTGTTTGTCAAATGAGTAAACTTGATGTCACATGAAGCATTTACCTACCTAGGTTTTTGTTCTGAAGATGGTGTCACCATTCCACAAAGAAATCAAGTGCATGGACTTTGTTATAGGTTGTGCCCACGTTGAGGAGCCCTTTCCAGGTCATGTTTTGGATGATTAAGATCGCCAGATATTAAAGGCATTACTGATTGGTACTTGAGCAATGCTAGAACTATCTGTCTGAATGAGAAATATTCCTTGCATTCCCAAAGGATGTTGTTCTTTCATGACTAGGTTTTCTAAACATTCTTCCTTCTTCTGGAATGTTCTTTGTCTTCAAATGTATTGGAGCAAAGCCCACTCATCCACTAGGACTAAGCTTCAGTATCACTGCCCCCTTCATAGCCTTGTCTGGCACTGTCTTCTTCTCCCAGGAACGGTTTCTCTTGGACATAAAACTTGTCTATTTAAAAAATTACCATTATGTATAACTTCCTTCTTCACTGAAGAGTGAGATCTTTGAGAGCAGAAACCATATTTTATTCATTTTTGCATCTCTGCCTGTTGGCAAAATGCCTATCATATACAGTCCCTCAATCTATACCCATTAATTAAACTATTCATTCATTCACTAATTCATGCAACAAACGTGACTTAAGAAATGTCATTGGAAGCAAATAAACTACATTGACAATTCCCTCAAAGAGTTGGTGTATTGGATTTAGGATCTATCATTACTCATTAAGCAAGCTGAGATCTGCTTTAATCAAAAGTCTCCTTTGGCTGTTTAACTTAAAAGCTTCATATCCACACAGTTGCCTGTGCCCATGGCAACTGAAATGCATGAATGCGGGTTCTGAAATATAATCTTTCTAGAAAGCCAGGGCTCCTATTAAAGCTGTAGTTTACATCCACGTCCATCCTACACAGGTGTTATCACAGGCCTGCATGGATGACTATTTCAGCTAGGCAGTAGTGACTTCATATGACATCATGTCTACAAAGCGGTTTCCCCTTAGAGCATAGTGAGCTGTTGATAGATCTAGTGTGGTGAGATCACAGGATCACATCATTTTGTGAGAGGCCTACCTGCAATGAAGGTATAGCCTGTAATATTTTATGTATGTGCCAGGCAGCATCACAGCTTTCCTGCCCCAGCTTAACAGAGGTAGCAACTCCATCTGTGTTTTCTCCGGATGTCTGGAGACAGGGGAAGCATGTATGTCCTATGCTACTTGGTAAAGGAATTCTGAGTGGGAATGGCTCCTGTGTGAGGTCGCAGAAACAAGACATGGACAATGCAACTTGTGATGGGAAATCATTGAATGGACACACTTAGGAGTATATTATTAGATCTTTAGGTCTAAAACTTTGGGTAGGTGAGTTTAACTCACCCTTAACTTCAGGATCTCCATTTTGATGGGAACTAGGAACTATAGAGAATTGTATAGATTTGGGATATTTATTACATTCCCATATATTATATATATAATTATAATATGTACACATCTTATTCTCTAGAGAGCTTAGAGGTAAAATCCTTACAATGTGAAGAGAACATGGCCCTGTCTTAAGGTGCAATGAGGAAGTGGTGAGCTGAGGAGAATGTGCGTATCCTTCAGCCTCTTGCATGGAGAGAGTAAACCAGCCTAAGTAGGTGGTTGAAGCTTTCTGAGTTCATGAGGCCTTAACCCTTTACTTTTGTATCATAGGAGGAAGCCTATGGGTCCCAAGAAAGGAGTTAGGGTGGGCCAGGACGCCAGGGGTGCCTAACAGACTCAGGGCAGTGACATAACTATCCACATACTAACTGGAGGAAAACTAGCTCAATGTTTTGACAACTCATCAGTGGTACCAGTGCATACTGAGTATCAGCCTATATTGGTGTGCTAGGGTGGCCATAGCAAAATAGCACCACTGGGTGGCTTAGAATGACAGAAATTTATCATGTCACCGTTCAAGAGGCCAGAAGTTCAAAATTAAGGTGTCAGCAAGGTGGCTCTCCCTCCGAAGTATGAGGAAAGGGATCTGTTCCCGGCCCCTCCCCCAGCTTCTGGTGGCTCCTTGGCTTGTGGTAGCATTGCTACAGTCCTCACGTGGTGCTCTCACTGTGTGTGTGTTTGTCTATGTGGTGTTCTTCTTAAAAGAAGCCAAAGGTTTCAGAGGTTCACCTTACTTTGGTGTAACCTCATCTTCACATAGCCAACTACATCTGCAGCAACTCTGTTTCAAAATAAGTTCCCATTGTGAGATACTGAGAGGTTAGGGCTTCGACACATGAATTTTAAGGGGACACGATTCAGCCCTAGGCATGAACTTTCTTGAACATATTTCCTGGCATACATGCCCAGGAGTTTCTCTATAATAGATGCTTGGCCATGAATGTCTGGGTCAGTCACGAAGTGTACAAAAAGAACTTGGGAGTTGGTTTGAAGCTTAAATGCAATGATGGGATCAAACTGGCAAGAGGTCTGTGTGTCCGTTTCCTGGCACCGAGCAGCTGCTAGGTAAGTGGATGCTGGAGCAGTGCCTGGTCTTTGCTGAAAAAGTCCACTGGAAAAAAGGACGAGGAAGCCCACATCTTAAGAGGAATCCCATGATGTGTTGAGGGGTGGATAATTTACAAGGTGACATTTGGCAACTGACCAGTCACCAAAGAGTGGCTGTGTTTTTAGCAAGAGTTTATTGAGGGTGCATCTTCTTCAGAAAACAGAATCGAGCTTTGTGCTTTTCTTCCTTTTTACCCTCTTACTTCTGATGACTTTCTTGATGGCTTTCTATTCTGAGGTGTCTCCATTTATCTCAATGGATTTCAGAAAATTATTTTTAAAAATGCAAAACACACCAATTTTTAAGGGAAAGAAATTGAAAAACAAATGCTTACTCAGTGACTTCTTAAGCAGGGTGTAGCCTAGGCTAGCCTCACATCAGCCCTTAAGAGAAGATGGTTTTATCCCCCTTTTTAGAAAGTAGAAAACTAAAACTCCTAGAGATCAGATAATTTTTCTGAAAACAAACAGTAACTGAGAAGATTTTTAAATTTTTTTAATGTTTATTTTCAAGAGAGAGAGAGACAGAGCATGAATGGGGGAGGGGCAGCAAGAGAGGGAGATACAGAATCCGAAGCAGGCTCTGAGCTGTCAGCACAGAGCCTGACACGGGACTCGAACTCATGAATCATGAGATCATGACCTGAGCCGAAGTCGGACGCTTAACTGACTGAGCCACTGAGGCACCCCAGTAACTGAGGTTTTAATTGTAATATTTTCCATCCCAAACTGAACAGTTACATCATATTGACTCCTTAATATGTTTATGCTCTACAGGTTGATTGGTTGGTTAAGTGGAAGGTAGTAGTTTCATGATTAATACACACCATGCTAACATATCATAGGGAGAAAATGTATAAAAGAGAGTCAAAACTGTATTAAGGGTCTGCTGTAGAATACATGCGGTAATCTGTAATTGTTTTGGGTGCTCCTGAAAAACCTGTTCTTCAGTCTTATCAATCCAATATTATGATGAAGAAATTAAGATTTAGAGAGACACAGTGACTTGCTTACTATCATGTTACAAAATATAGTAGAAATGTGGCTTGAACCACAACCCTTTCATATGAAATCCCATACTTGTTTCTTTGTTTTACTTTCCTCCTGCTCATAATTTATTAGAACATAAATATGATGAAACTAGGAGCATTTATTATTTTTATATACTACACAGAGTAAATGTGAAATAAATATCTGTTTCAGGGTTGAATGAAAACAGTTTGCCTATTCTGTTATGAGAGCAGTTTAATATTAGAAATGAGGATTCCAGAAGACAATATCTTAGCTGTGGTTTGTAGTTTATGGTAACATTAAATTTATGCTACCCATAATCAATTGTGTATCCTACTTCAGAAAAATATCCCCAGCTCTCCAAAGTCAGATCCTCTGCTTTCAAGGTGAAAAGCATATTATTTTATAGCAATTTTCCCTGTTTCATCATAGACCATGAGAGACCACGGAATGCACATAAGGGAGGGTCAGCCTGGGGAGATTTGACCCATTGTTGTGTTTACATGGGTAATTGGTGAATTCCGTTCTTTTTGAGTTTTGTATTTCATAATCTCTTTTCTCCTGTAAGAACTTTACTGTAACTTTGTATGAGAGCCTTACTATGATCAACCTACAGATTTTAACTCCCTCTTTAGTTGCCATACTCCAGCTTCATTTAGCTTTGCTCAATGTCTTCTTAAGAAGGAAAAAGCGGTCTCTGGATTGGGGTAGGCGAGAGGAGGAAAGCTCCTAGGGGGTTAGAGTGTCTACCCCTTTATTCCTAATTTATAGTAAACTGGTAGCTCAGGAACTTAACTTTCACTTTCACTTATTTTCTATTTTAATTCTAAATTCTATTTTAAATAGGTAATACATACAATAAAAAAAATATCTAGTGAAAAATAAACCTCTTTATTATTCATTTTGCTCTGACATTGGTTCCATCTTGCCAAAGAAAAACCAATAGTAGTTTTGGTAACCAGTTACCAGAGATATTTCGTAAAGGGTAAGGAAGGGTCTTATGAATGTCTTCCCAGGGCTAAGTCCTAAAGGATGAGCAGATTTCCACCAGCCAGACAAGGGAGGGGGCCACACTGTAGGCAGGAAGTAGCATGTTCAAAAATGTTGAAATATGAAATCGTATAGTTATTCCTCAGCAGATCTAATGCTTCAGTATCCCTTCCTTGGAGTACATCCTTTCCCATCCTCTCTCTAAAACAGTTTTCCCTATTCTTGAACTTCATATAAATGGAATCATTCAGTTACATGTATTCTTTTGTTTATCACTGAGTTCACTCAACATTTTGTCTGTGAGATTTCTTTATGTTGTCGTGTAGGAGTATTTTTGTATCTCAATGTAATGTCATGTCCTAGTGTGTGACTGTACAAAATTGTATTCACTCATTTTCTTAGCATTGGGCATTTTCTCCTCTACTAGAGTACTCAACACCTTGCCCTATATTAACGAGTTAGAGTTTGTTTCTCTCACAGATCTTACATAATTCCCAAGAGTCCACTTCTTGCCAGTAGTGAATAAGACAGGAGCTTGATACTGGGAAACTGGGAGGCAGTACCTCAATGCTATTGCTCATTCCTTTGGCCTTGATGCCCATGATAGTACAGATAATGCAGTTTAAGCTCATGTTCATACTGTTAACACCTACCTACCTACCTACCTACCTATTCATATTGCTAGTAACAAAATAATTTCATACAGCAAGTAACCACATAATTTTCCTATCTTTAAGAATTTCATTTCAGAGACCCAGGAAACTTATAGTTCTGCCAAAATTATGGATAAAAGGCAGACTTCTACTTGATTCTGATTAAATCTTCAGGACAATGGTATTGCTTGTACCCACTTGCACCAGTACTTGTGCCCATCGTCTCCCAAGGGAAATAGTTTCCTGAAGTCTGTGTGGGCTACATAGTTATTGGGAGCTACATCTTTTCAGCCTCAGTGAAGTCCTTGATTGCAGATCAGAATTATTATATAAGATCAGTGTTCAAATCACTCTCCTGCAACTAGACTTAAGTACCCTATACTTTCTACAAAGGATTTGTGGTGAGAATTGCTAAGAGGGAAACCATGGCTGGGCAGGTTGGGTTCTGCCCCTCAGACCTCTGATGTTGGTGATGGAGGCTGCCATCCAATGACCTGTCACTGAAAAAGCTGAGTCTGCAGAGACCTCTGATCAAAGCATTTCCTGAGCTGTACCCTCCTGGAATAACCCAGAAGCCTTTTTCATAGGCCCGTCTATCCTTTGAAATGTTTTTCAGCCTCCTGGACAAGTCAGACTCCTTCCTCATTTTCTATAATAGCAGATGCATGAATAAAAGCAAATGCAGCTAGCTTTCTAGCATGATAAAATATCCGGAGATACAAACACCAAGGAGTTTATGCAAATGAAACCACAGAATATTGAAGTACAAAGTGAGCTGATGTGTTATAAGAACTCAAAAGGTCATCTAGATGGTTTAAGAATAGATCATAGAATTTAAATTGGGTATCCGTAGAATTCAATTAAATCGGTCAAATATTGACTCAGTATCTAGTCCCACTGGACAGGGAGGTGGGGTGGGACAGGCAGGGTAGGATGAGAGGTGAATGAGACAAGCCTGCCTTCAGGAAACTCTCAGCCTTGGTCCAGAGGGTGAGGAGGGACAAGAATGATGGGGATAAAATATGGAGGCAGAAAGCCATAATGATTGAGTGCCCATGTTCTGAGGTCAGGCTGCCTGGGTCTGAAGCCAGGCTCCAGCACTTAGAATGGCGTGACCCTGGGCAGAGTGCATCTCTAAGCCTCAGTCTCATCTTTGGGAAACTTGGGTTTCATGACATTATCTACCTCATAATGTTATTCTGAAAATTAAATCCAATAACCTGTCTACAGTGCTTAGTCCAGCACTAGCCATAGAGCACTTAGTAGACAGTAGTAGCTATGAAATGTCAGGAGGAAGTACAGGCAAATAGGAGAGTTGCACCCATTGGAGAGTTTAGGAAAGACAGGAGGAAATAAGTAATATTTGGAAGAGAGGGGCAGTATACCAACTGATGGAAACTGGGGGAAGATGCACCTAGCATGTGTTTATAGCAGTTGCCTGTCAGGCTATATAGTCCCTGAGGTAAGGGTCCATGCCTGTCATATTCATCAGCATCTCCCAACACCAGAAAGTGACTCATTTGAATGAAAGAATAAATTCATTCATGACTGTATGGATAAGAGGGACACCATGAGCTGGGAATGCAAAAGGCATCCTCGGGGGAGTGGGAGGCGGGGACCATGTATAGGTGATTCCATCAGTGAACCCCTCACAGGTGAGCCTGGAATCCTGGGAGGTTTCAGCCAGATCACGCAGAGCTTTGAGTACAGGACAAAGAGTCACATCCACAAGCAGTGAAATCATTGTGCTTTTGTTTCTGTTCCTTTTAACTTTGAAGGAAATAAAAATAAAAAGCCAAGCTGTACTGCAGAGTCAGCTGAAATGTTATGAATTTATCTTTCATTTTCCTGCCATCAGTTATGTGCAAATTAGACATTCTCTTCTGCCTATAAATTGCTTAATCTAAGTTTGTGCTGCACATGATACCAATGGCTTTTTAACTTGCTCTTGGAGCTAAGCAGGAGGCTGATAGATTCTGTGAGCATTATTTTCTACATCAGGCAAAGTCTACGGTAACCAAGCCTAAAAGATTCTTAGATTAAAATACTGTACAGCTTTACTGGCCCCAGATACTAAAATGTCAGGATTCTTTATAAGCCCTGATTCTGTCTCTTCAAACATGTCATGAGCTTCTTGTGAATTTGGGCAGTCCAATAAAATACGATGGCCATTTCCCAGTCTTTGTTTTGTCAGCCTTCAACTTGTCACATTTATGAAGGCTTTTATAAGCACTTTCCAAATATAGCATATCATTCAGTTCTCAGGACAACTTTGTTCAGCAGGTTTTATCAACATGACATAGGAGGATCTGGGGCTCACTAGTGTCATCTGGTCCCCCGGCCCAAGCTCTTATTCCCCAGGCACAGGGCCTCAATGGAGTGTCAGTGTTTTCTTCTGAACTCTCCAGAATTCTTCCTGCAGTTACTGCATATATGTGTGATGCTTTATCTTCAAGCCACAAAATGCTTTTCTGCTTGTAGAGTGCCTCCTGGATGGATGTTTTCTAGAACTATTCTTATCTTGATTTCTTTTTATTTTAAAATCCGGTTGCCATTCTTTATCCAGAAAAACAACAGAGAAAATAATATAGTAATAAATTTGGCTTTCTTTAGAAGACCTCTTGATCTGATAATGGTAGCTGGCCTATCCAAAGCTTATGAGTAAGATTCTAATGCAGACATCAAAAGACGTTCGTCTATATATTTGTATGGGAGGATTAGGAGAAAGAAGGTGGGTGCACGGCTGATACCCCATTAACAAGTATGTTCCTGCCTGAAGCTGAAAGAGGGACAGTGAGTAGTCGAAAGTGCATGTGTTTGGGAGTCAAGCACACCTGGGAGAACTGGTTCAGCTATATTCAAGCTATTAAAACTTGACCTTGACCTTGACTTCCTTTGTAAAGTGGGTTTAGTAAGAGTTATATGATATTTGCTCCTTTCAATCATTCATGAACCGAAAGACTTTTATTGGATACCTCTTATGAGGCAGGCATTTTGCTAGTTGCTAGGGATAGAGCCATAGATAAAAATAAAGCAGATATGATCATTATCTTAATGGACTTAGAATCTAATGTCTAATATCTTCTTAGTTTAATATCTTCTTAGGAAGATATTGTACACCTACATATACAATCCTATAAATAAAATTGTGATCAATGCTGTTGAGAAATAATATAAGATGTTTGGGGAGGGTTCTAGTACAGTTGAATGGCAGTCAAAAAACCCTGAAGTTGAGACAAAAGTGATAAATAGGATGAGCTGACTCATAAGATTATTGTGAGGATCGGAAGTTATGCTCATTTAAGTGTCTAGCACAGTGCCTTGGGCATAATAATCATCAATAGTTTCAATGAGAACAATAATATTGGGCTAGGTGACTGCCCACTTCAGATATTTTGAGACACCCCATGGAGAGCTTCCCCACCATTCTTCCTTCCTTTTCTGAGCCCTGATTCCTTTCTTAGAGCCCAAAGCCCTGTTTTCCAGGATGGAAACTCCTCAGGGATTTATTCCAAGTTACTTTAAGTTCACGCTATGTTGTTACTGACTGATGTCAAATCAGTCTTGAGAGTTACTCGTAGAAGGAGTCATTCCAATCCATGCTAAGTTACTAATAGTTGATAAGATGTTCCATCCCGAGAGCAGCTTTTATTAAAGAGGAGAAAACACAAGAGTGATCAGTGAGAATGGAAGATGGTCTATATAATAATGTGAGTCTGTTGGGGAGAGAATGTCAAATAGAGAGGCCAGGAGCTTTTATACTGAAGTAATAGAAAAAGGTCGGGATGTTTTTTTTTTTTTTTTTTTTTTTTTTTTTTTTTTTTTTAATATATGAAATTTACTGTCAAATTGGTTTCCATACAACACCCAGTGCTCATCCCAAAAGGTGCCCTCCTCAATACCCATCACCCACCCTGCCCTCCCTCCCACCCCGCCCTCCCTCCCACCCCCCATCAACCCTCAGTTTGTTCTCAGTTTTTAACAGTCTCTAATGCTTTGGCTCTCTCCCATTCTAACCTCTTTTTTTTTTTTTTTTCCTTCCCCTCCCCCATGGGTTTCTGTTATGTTTCTCAGGATCCACATAAGAGTGAAACCATATGGTATCTGTCTTTCTCTGTATGGCTTATTTCACTTAGCATCACACTCTCCAGTTCCATCCATGTTGCTACAAAAGGCCATATTTCATTTTTTCTCATTGCCACGTAGTATTCCATTGTGTATATAAACCACAATTTCTTTATCCATTCATCAGTTGATGGACATTTAGGCTCTTTCCATAATTTGGCTATTGTTGAGAGTGCCGCTATAAACATTGGGGTACAGGTGCCCCTATGCATCAGTACTCCTGTATCCCTTGGATAAATTCCTAGCAGTGCTATTGCTGGGTCATAGGGTAGGTCTATTTTTAATTTTCTGAGGAACCTCCACACTGCTTTCCAGAGCGGCTGCACCAATTTGCATTCCCACCAACAGTGCAAGAGTGTTCCTGTTTCTCCACATCCTCTCCAGCATCTATAGTCTCCTGATTTCTTCATTTTGGCCACTCTGACTGGCGTGAGGTGGTATCTGAGTGTGGTTTTGATTTGTATTTCCCTGATAAGGAGCGACGTTGAACATCTTTTCATGTGCCTGTTGGCCATCCGGATGTCTTCTTTAGAGAAGTGTCTATTCATGTTTTCTGCCCATTTCTTCACTGGGTTATTTGTTTTTCAGGTGTGGAGTTTGATGAGCTCTTTATAGATTTTGGATACTAGCCCTTTGTCCGATGTGTCATTTGCAAATATCTTTTCCCATTCCGTTGGTTGCCTTTTAGTTTTGTTGGTTGTTTCCTTTGCTGTGCAGAAGCTTTTTATCTTCATAAGGTCCCAGTAATTCACTTTTGCTTTTAATTCCCTTGCCTTTGGGGATGTGAAGGTCGGGATGTTTGAAAACACACTAGCTTTCTGAATAATTCTATCCAGTAAACCTGTAAAATATCCATTTTCTAATGGCAAAAGTGTTTCCTGCCACAGTCACAATCCATAATCTCTTTCAATTAATTATAGTAATGTCGACTGTCCCTCGGGCTCCCTTGGGGACTCTGACAGTTTTCTCCCATGGCCATGATCTCCTCTCATTGTCTCTCCAGGTCTGGAAATGGCTGACTATGCTAACTTTTCAGTAGGAGAAGATTGTTTCTGTACTGCTAAGGCCTTCTGGGGTCCACTAAAAATTGAGGCAAAACTATGCCCATCTTTTCATCAACCATCCACTTAGACTTTTGAGCACCTGTTAATTCTTGGTCCTAAGTTAGATACTGAGGATAAAGAATGAAGGAAAAATAGTTTCTACTCTCAAGGAGTTTAAAACTTAGTGTTTTGATGAAGCAAAGTAGTGGGGGCTGTGAAGGCACAGATGGGGGAATGACTAAGTTGGCACAGGTGAGTTGGCAAAGGGCTTCATCTAGAGACACATATTTGGACAGGCCATGAAATGAGGTCTACCTACTCAAGATGGGCATGACTGGCGTTCTAGGCAGTGACTTGCCTATGAAGATGCAGAGAAGCATGAAAAAGCATAACACATTTTCTAGATGACATGGTCCATAGACTGAACATATTCAAGAATTGTTAGTTTAAATATATTCTATTTTGAGGCTTGTTGACTGATGTGGGAAGGGGACAGGGAGGCAGGGAAGAAGGGAAGAAGGGAAGGAGGTGAGGAAGAGGACAGAAAGTTGCTGAGCTATAATTGTCTGGTATTGAATAGATGAGTGTGATACTATACACTTTTGACGCAGGGATTCAGTTTGCAGTAAAGATACCTGAGTTCTTGTTAGCTTCATGCCCTTGGCCAAGTTCTCAACCTCATCCCCCATGTCAGCATGGACGAGATGATCTGGCAATATATTTGTATCATTGAGAATTCTTTCTCCATACTCCTAATTTTAAAAAAGTAATGACTTTAGAAGTGTGAACTTCAGCCTTTCCATTTTTTCCCATATGACCTTGAACAAATATCTTAACCTCTCTGAGCCTCAGTTTCTTATGTAACATAAGGAGATGGTTCCTCTCTTGTATTGCTGTTGCAAGAATCAGGTATAATTTATATAAATATCTAGTATGGTTTGTGATTCATAGGAGGCATTCAGTGAATGGGTGTTGTTGTTGCTATTACTTCTATCAATGTATTCATTTTCAATAGTAACTCTTTTAGTATTTACTTCTTCCTTGCATTTATTTATTCTATATTAGATTGTAAAATGTGTGGGAAAAGGTGTTGGACCTTATCCTTCCCTAGGCAATTGGCCAGTTTTGGTGCTTAGTAAATACTTGGTAATTGACTGATAGACAATTATGTGACAACTAAAAATGTAGAGTTGAGAGAGTAAATTCCTGTCCACTTCTCTGGTATTAATTGCATCTAATGTTTTACATGCTATATAAAATATACTAGAATTTCACAAAATGGGAAAACAGATAAAGTTCACTCATAAAAGGGATAGGCCATTTCTGCACATTTCAGAAAGTCCTTAATCCTGTATATGTTGCCAGGAAATGGAGAGTGGGTTGCATGTATAAAGATGGATAAGATTGTGGGGAAATCCTTTGCCTCATGCTGTTTAGTTGTCTCATACATGTAATTATTTGTTTTGACCAAGGCCTCGTTTTCATGGATTAGTGCTGTCTGAACGGACAGTGTACTGGGAGGCATTTTTTTTTTTTTTAACCAGAGATTATCAAAAGTTTGTGTGCATAGAGACCGCAGGGGAAGGCTCAGATAGCAAGGTTCTAATCCCAGAGATCCTGATTCAGAATTTCAATCCTATTTCTTGTCTTCTGATACATTGAGCTCCTACCCAGGCCACCACCCCAGCTTGGGCCCTGTCCCGCTCAGACGAGGACCACTTCAGCCAATACTGTCACCTCATGTTGTGACCTTCTGAGTCAGCAGGTAATTGTCTATTGGCCTTGCAGATAGAGCCACGGTTCAGGAATTTGCTAATTACCATTCCCTGTTGACTGATTATCCACATCCACTGGGTATACACTTAAACACGTTTTAAATCAATTTAAATCCCAGGTCCACAGCCACTTATCTGAATGACTGCACATGGTATATTTATATGCCACCAACACCATTACCTGCACCATTAAGGGCTGCCACTGCTAATAATCACAGCTGCAAAAGCATCTACGTCTGTTGATGCCACTGCATCCCAGGAGCCTCAGGAAGCTTTAACGTGTCCCTTGGGGGTGGATTAATCCCTTATTGTGATACAGAATCCTTGATTTGGAGAGATTAAGTATTACGCTCAAGGTCACAGTGTGGGTAGCGCAGCAGAACTGTGATCCAAACCCAAATCCATCTGGCTCCCAAACCCCTGCTACGGCCTCTACAATTAAGGAAAGGCAAATTATGTCTTTTCCTTATTTGTACTACTAGGTCAGTATTTACTGCAGTATTTCAAATCCATCTGCATGAGAGAAGAACCAGTTTTACCTTTTTCAAGGTGAGAATTTAGACTGATTTTTCACATTTATTACTGTAGATTCTTCTTGCTCTTTTAGTGCCGAGATTTGATGTGAAAAAAGGTGCATCGGTGCTGGGCCATGTAGGGGACAGAACCATCTTCAGGCAGAGCCTCGGCTAAAGGCTCCAAATGCAGATATTTGACTACAAGAGATAAAATACAACCTTCGAAAGTCCTCTTTTCCCTGCTAATTGTTAAACCAAAGGAATGCTATTTGCTAGACATCTCCTGGAGACCTTAGAAATGGAACAGCGTCACCAGCAGCTTCTCTGCAGGGGAAGCCTGACAGTCCGGTAAGAACGGGGCAGGTCAGAAGCTGCTCAATCACAGAGACAACTTCTACTGCATTGCAGAGTCCGAGTCACTGGAGCGAGGAAAACATCAGCCCCGAGACTGTAAGCCAGGGCTCTGCCAGCAAAGGCACGTATGCACAGAAATAATACAGAGAGAACATTTGCATCTCTCTTGTAAGATGAGCTGAAAACAACCCTCCCTAAAAAAGAAAGAAAGAAAGAAAAGAAAAAAAAGGTTTCAGATGAGAACTTCCTGACTATTGAGAATAAAATGACAAAAATAATTTTTGTTATTGAGGAAACAGGACCTACGTGCACACAAAGGAACGACCTCTGAGAGAAAGCACTCCCCTCTAGAAATCACTCAAGAGTTGGTGCTGGATAGAGTAGGATGTGAAGGTGGCAGGCACATTTGCAGGTAGACATCAGGGGTCCTGAGGGCCAGGCTTCTAGAAATACTCACCATGGGTGTCACTGTGCAGGTTTCAAAATTTGGCCTCTGACCCCTACTGAACTACAAATGTGAAACCTGGGAAGCTTCATGGTTTAAAGGAAAGAAGGATCAAATAAGAATACGATCTTATTCCCTGGGCAGTCCACGTCCTCTCTCGGCCTCGGTTTACTATCTCTAACATAAGGTAAATGGACTATCTTAGTGCTTCTCAAACTCTGTGCACAGGAATTACCTGAGATCTTATCCAATGCCGATTTTGATCCAGTAGTTCTGGAATATGGGGCCTGAAGCTCTGCATTTGTAACTTGGCCTCAGATGCTGCTGCTGCTCTCTTGTCCATAGTTTAAATAGCATGGGACCAGATTTTCTTTAAAACCTCTTAGCTTTGACATTGGGTTAAGAAGAGAAGGAAACTAGGTGCTTTGATGGATAGAATTCATTAATCTAAGGAATTTAAATGTTTTCAAAAGTCTCTATTCATTTATTCATTCTTTAAAATATTTATTGGGCCACAGTTATTTAGTGGTACTCTTTTAGGAACAAAAAGGCTTCCAAGATCGCTGCCTTGTGGAGGTCTAGTGGAAGGAAACAAACAATGAACGAAAAGTGAACATAATGTGGACTGCGATGGAGAATGTTAACTACAACTTAACTTCTATGAGGGCATGGATTTTGCTCTTGTGTTCACCTACTTCCACTGCCTCAAAAAGCATCTGAAACATAGTAAGCACTTAATAATTATTTTCTGAATGAGGGGATAAGTCAATTCTATTAAGTGCTATTCTGAAACAATATAATATAGAGTGATGTGATTCAGAGAGATCAAGGAAGTAGTGTGGGCATCTTGGACTAGGAAGCATAGAAAGCCACTCTGAAGAGGTGGCATTTGAGCCTTACAATGCATAACAAGAAGGAGTGGACCATGTGGACCCTGGTTTTCCAGACAAAGGAAATGGCAAGTTCAAAGGACCTGAAATGATTGGCTCGGCACATCCAGGACTCATCAAGGAGTCCTGCAACTGAAGAGGCTGGTGACTATCAGCCTCAGACGTGAGTAAAAGGGGATACACTCAGATAGAGGTCAGCAGGGACAAGACCACTGTAGGTCTTGGTGGTCGTGGTAAGAAACGTAGATTTTTTTTTATTACATATATAGTTTATTGTCAAATTGGTTTCCATACAACACCTAGTGCTCATCCTAACAGGTGTCCTCCTCAATGCCCATCACCCACTTTCCCCTCTCCCCCACCCCTCATCAACCCTCAGTTTGTTCTCAGTATTTAAGAGTCTCTCATGGTTTTCCTCCTTTCCTCTCTGTAACTTTTTCCCCCTTCCCCTCCCCCATGGTCTTCTGTTAAGAAGAAATGTGGATTTTATTGAAATGCCATTAGAGATCACAGAGGCTTTACAGGCAGAATCAGACATAATGTAATTAGTATTTTATAAACACCAGTCTGGCTGTTGGTGGAAGATTGTAGGAAGGCTAATGTGGAAGAAGCAAGTCAGGAGGCTGTTCCAAGTAAGGGACTACTCCAATATTCAAGGCGGTAAGTGATGATGGTTGTACGAGGACAGTCAACAGGAATATAGATCCAAGGTAGGCCTGGCAGGATTGGCTAATGGATGAGATGTTGGCTGGGGCTGGTGGGTGTGAGTGAGTGGGGAGGAGTAAAAGGAATAATGAAGGATTCTTCCCTGAGCAACCTTTTATCTGATGTAGGAATATGTGCAACTTTATAAGTCAGCCTTTCTATTTTTGGACAACTAATTTGTAGGCAGAATTTCCATATATTGAGTTTAAATCTGTCTCTGGGAAACATCCCTCACTGAGACCTAACTTTTGAAATTACAGAGTCCAAGTCTTCTGTCTCTTCCTCCAAATAATCCCCAAATGTTTAAAGGCAGAGATTATAACCCCCCCCCCCCCCCGCTTCTCACCTACACATACACCATGCAACATGAGTCTTCTTCCCTCATACTAAATATGTTTCAATTAAGATTGAGATTATCACTTCACATGAAGTCTTGTGTGCTTGAATATTACTCCTTTAATAAGTTAAGGTGACAAGAAAACCAAGAAGTCAGACCAAGATGTCACTAAGGGAAATATTGCCCATCAGGAAAGGAGAGTAACACAGCACAGTTGGGAGACAGTTTTTGGAAAAAATTAGACCATTTCTTGTCACAACCAATGATCTGAGACACACCAATAAAGATCAATATCACTTTTCAAAACTAGTATAAAGTTAAATTTAAACTTTGAGAAAAGTGGCATTGCATAATGATTCACTTACCTTGGATTCTTAGCAAATTGTACAGGGAAAAACTTTGGTTAACTGGAGTTGTGTTTCCTAATCCAAAGGGATACATGCACCCCTATGTTTATAACAGACAAATATGGAAACAACCCATGTATCTATAGATTGATGAATGGATAAAGAAGATGTGGTACACACACACACACACACACACACACACACACACAAGAATATTACTCAATCATAGAAAAGAATGAAGTCTTGCTATTTGAAACAACATGGATGGAGCAAAAGAGTATTAGGCTAAGCAAAATAGGTCATTCAGGGAAAGACAAATACCATATGATTTCACTAAAAAATGGAATTTAAGAAACAGCACAAGGGAAAAAAGGGAATAAAACCAAGAAATAGACTCTTATTTTTTTATTTTATTTTATTTTATTTTTTTCAATATATGAAATTTATTGTCAAATTGGTTTCCATACAACACCCAGTGCTCATCCCAAAAGGTGCCCTCCTCAATACCCATCTCCCACCCTCCCCTCCCTCCCACTCCCCATCAACCCTCGGTTTGTTCTCAGTTTTTAAGAGTCTCTTATGCTTTGGCTCTCTCTCCCACTCTAACCTCTTTTTTTTCTTTTTTTTTTTCCTTCCCCTCCCCTTATTTTTTTATTTTAAAGAGAGAGAGCGAGTGAGCGATCAGGGGAGGGGCAGAGGAGAGAGAATCTTAAGCAGGGGCTTAACAAGAAAAAGAGAGTCTGACTTGGGGGTCTATCCCAAGACCCTGGGATCATGATCTGAGCTGAAATCAAGAGTCGGGCACTCAACTGACTGAGCTACCCAGGCACCCTAAGAAACAGACTCTTTTGTAATGTTTATTTATTTATTTTGAGGGAGAGTGAGTGGGGGAGGTACAGAGAGAGGGGAGAGAGAGGGAGAGAGAGGAAGAGACAGGGGGAGAGAAAATCGCAAGCAGTCTCCATGCTCAGCATGGAGCCCTCTGTGGGGCTCAATCTCATGATCTCATGAGCGGAAATCAAGAGTTGGATGCTTAACCAACTGAGCCACCCAGGCACCCTGAAATAGACTCTTAACTAGAGAGAACAAACTGATGATTATCAGAGGGGAGGTGAGTGAGGGAATGGGTTAAATAGGTGATGGGGAACCACACTTGTCATGATGAGCCCTGGGTGATGTATGGAATTATTGAATCACTATATTGTACACCTGAAACTAATATAACACTGTATGTTAACTGACTGGAATTAAAATAAAAATTAAAAAAAGAGGAGTTGTGTTTCTAAAGCTCTGAGTACTAAAATAGCAAATAAACAGTAGAAGAGAAAATGTCAGCTGAAGAACTTAGGCTGTAGCTGAATGGTTCATCACATCTTCCATTAAAAAAATCACAATTTTCACTCAACTACCACAGAGAGAAACATTAGAAAATGCTTAATGTTTCAGGCTTAACTGAAGCCAAAATTCAATGATTTCCCATTAATAGTAATTCTACTCTCTGCCATCAGCTTGCAGCAATTTGTTGCCATTCTTTGTCAGTTTCTCTTTCCAGATGTTGCTGAGTCTGGATCTCCTTGTTAGAGATTGGGATTCTTAACTAAAAGTACCAGGAACCGTAATACCTTCAGGGCAGTATGATGCCAGAAAGAGGCTTGTTAATATGGATGGTTCAAAATGGATAAGGCAAGGTTGGACTTCTACGGAAGCGGGGAACTTGCTTTTAAAACCTGTAGGGAAGACCAAGAGGCAGTCTGTATTATGGCCAGGAAACCCAGGTATCCTTGTCTACTCACTTCAACCTTCTCCAGGTATTTTAGAAAAAGTTTCCCTTCCTCTAAGGACCTTGGCAACTCCTCCAGGTGGATGGGAGGACTATTTGGAGGAAGGAAAAGGGACATTCAAAGCTTCTATTCTAGGAGGTAAAGGTCCTGGATCCTCAAAGCAGGTGGGGGTGGGGGCGGAGGAAGTCATAAAAGTTGGGTATAAAGCAAGGGATCTTAAATTTAATATGAGGCCAAGAAGTGTGTGCCTGAGGTATTCTTGTTATTATAGCTGTTACATGATAACCCACAGACTTTGTTCCAAGCACTTAGTGTGTTTGTGAACAATCATGCATTTACATGCACATATGCCCAGAGACAGTTACACACACAGATGTGTACCTAACACAAACATGCAGGTGTGACGCTGTCATAAACAACAGGCTCATGTTTTCCTTTGTTCTTTGTTTTAATCAGAGATGGCCTTGGTAATCAGGAAAATGGTTAAAATACTCAGTGCAAAGAACCAACTGAGACAGGAGAGCTGGAAATACACTATCCTCTGTGACCTCTTTTGCTATTTAGGGATTCTTTGTTCTAAACTCCCTTTTCTTTGTCATGTCTGCTGTGATGCTAAACAACCTTTTGCTGTTAACAGTCAATATCAACCTTTGCTTGTAGCTGATTTCCCCACCTCTTCCTTGATTTTAGTGACTGGATGAGCAATTGCTATCACATGCTTGGACTGACTGATGAGTGAGGCCGACTTACATGCTTGTAGAAACTGTAAAAAAGCAACCAGGCCAGGAATCATAGATTTCTCTGTCATCTGGCATCAGAGTTCCTGCCTCTGAATGTTCTTTACTGGCTGCCCTATGGAGACCATGTACTAGATATTTGATGATTACCAAGCAGGGCATAAAAAGAGGAATATTAGCCAAGACCTTGACCTCCTTCCAAGGTTATTTACAGTTTTATATTCACTGATGTGTACAGCAGTCCTTTTATAAAAAGTGCCCTCCGGGTAAATATCATATTTCCCCTCTTATTTAACAAAGAGGCATTTGGATTTCAGTTGTACTTTTGGAAAACCTGTAAATAGGAGAGATGAACTCACAAAGGAAGAAGTAATTGTATTTAAATATGAAAACAACTCCATTAAGATTTAGGTAGATGATAGAAAAGGAGGTCTATGCTGTGGAGACACATCTAGGAGTCGGGGGTAGGACAGGTATTGGGACATATCAGTCTGGGATAAATTGTCAGGGGCAGAAGAGATGGAAACTCATTGAGCTGTGCGGACTTAAACAGATAGTAACACAAAGCAGTAAGCATAGTACCTGGTGTACAGTCAACTTCACAAACCACCAACAGTCCTTGTCATAGCACAGAAGGATTCTGGGTCCTAGAATGGTCATCCTTCCTAAGTTTTCCTTGGGCTCTGGATTTCTGTAATAGCTTTATCCTCGTCACCCTTGGTTCTGACCTTTTTGCTCCTTTGGAAATACCTTGTCATCTCAAGCTGATCCAGCATCCTGACGCCTTTTGCAACTCAGTTCTCCATAGCTCTGCTTTCTTCCTTCTCCAGTTTAGGAAAATAGAGAGTTCAAGGAAAAGAAAGTTTAGGAATTTCTAGGCACCTCCAGGACTCATCTTAACAAAGTACCACCAGGAGGTGATATCTGTGTTTGGCTCTTGTCTCTGTTCTGTTTATGTTGTCCAGGAAACTAGGGCTCCCGGATTGCAGGGTCGTCTGACTTTACTATAAGACCCTTGTGCAGAAGAATTTTCTTTTCAGTAGATCAGTTTGGGAAAGCCAATGCCTTCATTGCCACTCCAGCATGATATCAAAACGTGTTACCATTCAAATCCTAGAGCCTTAATGATATGATTGATTTGCAAACTCTTTGAAAAGTGTGGATATGTGTACAGACCTGGATCTTTATTTGGTAAATTTGAAGTACTTACTATTCCTCAAAGATTCCTAAAAGTTTCTATTTTTACCTCCCTTGAAGATCTCATATATATTTCAGATTGATTCTCTCCAGTAGATGTCATTGGAGACAGCTTTGTGTACATTTTAATGGGGACTGATGTTCGATATAGAGATTGAAGACTGGTTTGGATTTGTGGTTGTTAAGGTGCAGGATTTTCTATGTAAAAATTGAGAAATAAACTTCAGAGGATAGTCACCTGAAAATAGTTTCTCTTAGAGATTATTTTTGACTTATATTTCTTTTTTAATTTACTTTTTATGTTTATTTTTGAGAGAGAGAGAGAGAGAGAAGCAGATAATGAATGGGGGGGGGACAGAGAGAGAGAGGGAGACACAGAATCTGAAGCAGGCTCCAAGCTCTGAGCTGTCAGCACAGAGCCTGATGTGGGGCTCAAACTCATGGACCATGAGATCATGACCTGACCCAAAGTTGGATGCTTAACTGACTGAGCCACCCATGGGCACTATTTTTTTTTACTTATATTTCTATAAAATCTCAGTTCCTCAGTTAATTTTAATTAAACAGAATGGTCCAGGTAAGTAGTCACATTTTTACTCCAAAGTAGCCTAATCTCCAGATTGTGTTATCTCAATCTCATTGTTGACCCTTAGTCCTTAAACTCAAAACTCCATGAGGGCAGGAACAACTTCTGATCTATTCATCATTACATCTCCTACATCTTGTGTTGTGTCTTCATATGGTAGATGATTAATAAATGTATGGTAAACAAATAGATATTGATTAAATATATCCTGTTTTACATATCTTTTGAAGTATTAATTGTAATAAGTTTATTTAAATACAAGGTTTTTTTTTTTTTTCCTTACCTATTCTAAAATTTAATGCTATTGGCTCCTGTTTTCTCTACCCACCACTTTTGTGTTTTACTAAGAAATGTTTGGGGCGCCTGGGTGGCTCGGTCGGTTGGGCGTCCGACTTTGGCTCAGGTCATGATCTCGCGGTCGGTGAGGTCGAGCCCCGCATTTGACTCTGTGCTGACAGCTCAGAGCCTGGAGCCTGTTTCAGATTCTGTGTCTCCCTCTCTCTCTGACCTTCCCCCATTCATGCTCTGTGTCTCTCTGTCTCAAAAATGAATAAACGTTAAAAAAATTTAAAAAAAGAAAGAAATGTTTGGTTAATATAAGAGTATGGTGGAAAGAGCAGCAACCATGGACCCAGGAGAGCTGAGCTCATGCCCTACTCTGCTAACAACTGACCTAATATTTGGTAAAGTTGTTCCATCTCTAGGCCTTATACTGAAAGATAACAATGTTAGAGAGTTCAGAAAACTTTCCAAATTCTTTCTGGTCTATAAGTAGAAAGTATTTACCTTATTATCTTCCTCACATGATTCTCACATCTCTCCTGGGCACAATGGCAACTCACAAGGAAAAACTGATTGCACCAGTTGCAGAAGAAGAGCAATTGTCCAAAACAATAAGATTACTATAGTGGATGTTGCACAAGTTGGTATGGCATGTGCCATCAGCATTCTGGGAAAATCTCTGGAGGATAAACTTGTGCTCATGGATGTTTTGGAAGATAAACTCAAAGGAGAAATAATGGACCTGAAACATGGGAACTTATTTCTTTAGATACCTAAATTTTGGCAGGTAATGATGACTCTGTGACCTCCAATTCTAAGATTATGGTGGTAACTCCAGGAGTCCACCAGCAGGAGAGAGAGAGCCCCCCAGTCTGGTACAGAGGAATGTGAATGTCTTCAAATTCATTATTCCTACATAAGTCAAGTACAGTCCTGACTGCATCATAATTGTGGTTTCCAACCCAGTGGATTCTCATATCCCAGGGGATATGTTACCTGGAAATTAAGTGGACTAGCCAAGCACAGTGTGATTGGAAGTGGGTATAATCCAGACGCAGCTAGATTTTGCTATCTTCTGGCTGTAAAACTTGACATTCATCCCAGCAGCTGCCATGGATGGATTTTGGGAGAACATGGCAACTCAAGTGTGACTGTGCAGAATAAAGTGAATGTGGGAGGTATTTTGTCTCCAGGAACTGAATCCAGAAATGGAAACACAATGACAGTGACAATTGTAAAGATGTACATAAGACGGTGGTTGAAAGTGCCTATGAAGTCATCAAGCTAAAAGGATATACCAGCTGGACTATTGGATTAAGTGTGGTTGATCTCATTGAATCCGTGTTGAAAAGTCTATCCATGACTTCTCCAGAGTCAACGATGATGAAGGGAATGTATGACATGGAGAGCAAAGTCTCCATGAGCCTTCCATCTATCCTGAATGCTTGGGGATTAACCAGTGTTATCAACCAGAAGCTGAATGATGATGAGTTTGCTCAGCTCAGAGACCTTGTGGGACATCCAGAAAGACCTAAACGACCTGTGACTTATGGCTTCTAGGCTGTAGAAATTTAAAAACTACAATGTGATTAACCGTGAGCCTTTAGTTTTCATCCACATTCATGGATCACAGTTTGCTTTTATCTTCTTAAATATGTGAATCTGGACTCACAGACTTCAAGCCCACGCTTGGTTTAATGCTTGCAAATGAGCCCTTGAACAAATAAAATTAACTAGCACAGTGTGCTTCTAAAACAACAAAAATAATGCATTTACCTCAGTTTTCCTCTCTGCTTAAGTTTATGGAATTTCTAAAATTTAAAAATGTGAAGAAAAAGTGTCTTTCTTGAATGATTAAGTCTATAATCTCAACTTCAGTTTTATTTTGGATGTTTTGGTAGATAGAGAGTATGGTTCCAGCCATACTGTTATGTTCTTGATTCTGTGAAAGCTACTGTGACTTACCACCGGTATTCTTGTTCTCATCCAAGTATTCATTTATTCAGCAAGTCTGAATGAATGCCAATTGTGTATAAGGATTGTGCGAGGTTCTAGGAGGTAGTTACAAATGACATGCATCTCACCCATAAAGGTTGTCATGTCCTTCTTTTCCCTTTTCTGAATTTACCCTGAGAAGGTCTAATATCCATTAAGGGATGTATACAGGAATATAAATAAGAAGACCAAAAAATCCATCTTCATGTATAAGAAAAATATTCTGAACAAGAGGTCACAATCCAGCAGAGGATGGGAAGCAGTAGTCCACACAGAGTTCTAATTTTAAGTCAGGTTTATAAATTACTTTTTTCTCTTTCCTTTTAGAGATCTTGTTGTATTTTGTTTTGTTATGTGTTCTGATATATCCTTTTTAACATTAGTACTTTTTAATTCATTAATAAATTATGCTGGTAGGTGCGCCTGGGTGGCTCAGTAGGTTAAGCATCTGACTTCAGCTCAGGTCATGATCTCACCATTTGTGAGTTCAAGTCCTGTGGCGGGCTCTGTGCTGACAGCCCGGAGCCTGGAGCCTGCTTCAGATTCTGTGTGTCCCTCTCTCTTTGCCCCTCCCCCACTCATGCTCTGTCTCTGTCTCTGTCTCAAAAATAAATAAAACATTTTAAAAAAGATATACAGATTAATTTGATAATGTAATTATTTCAATGTAATACTGTATTTTAATATATTTCAAGATGATTTCTTTCTCACCTTTTTCAATATATATATTTTAGGAGAATTATGCAGTTTTTTAGCTAGTAAAAAGTACTACTGGTATTTTTGTTGGACTTAGTGTATTTTAAATATGGAATTGATACCTTTCTGGTATTTAACTTTCTTTTAGGAGTGGGATACATTTATTCGTTTGTTCAAGGGTTCTTTTTAAAACTTCCAGTTGTAATTTGTACTTTTCCTTTTTGAGGTCATGCTTTATTCTTATGAGGTTTATTCATGAATATTCTCTCTTTTTTTATTGCAAAGAGGTAGTAGAAAGCAAAAATATGCTTTGAACAGCTTGACAGGAAACATAGTTTCATAAATGTTTGAATTCTCTTCTGAAGGAACATATTGAATATTTTCATAATATTTGGCCAATTGATTTGGTCCTAAATCATCCATTTAATATCTTGGCAGTTCTACCTACGAACTGATCATTTTCTGAGTTATGAGTGTCTTGGATAAGAATATAAATCACTTGACATTTGAACATATATTAGTAAATAACATTGTTGAAATGGGACCTATTTCACTTGTCTCTGCCCTCTCATGCTGGAAAGGAATAACTTTTACTATGTCTTAGCTAATATTAATTAGACAGTCTTAATTAGTGTAAGGTGAGTAAGCGCAAAAGTGTTTTAAATAGTTTGATGATAATAATAATAATAGCTCCTAGTCATGGGACATTTCCTACATACTGGAATGGGCACTTTGTATACATTAAATATTTAAATTCTCACACTACCCTAATGAAATAAATGTTAAGTCTTCATTTTATAGATGATCACTCTGCTCAAATCATCCAGCTCAGTCCTGCTCCTGTCCATCTCCAAAGCCTATGTTTATATCCACTGGGGATACTGCCTCCTTTTAAATACAAAACTAATTAGCCTGCATCGAAAAGTCTAGAGCATCTGCAAGTACTTTAAAACTGTCTCTAGAATTTGGTCCCTGCACAAGGAAGAAGCTCCCAGTTCTTTCTGGATAAGAGACACAAAGATACTCCATAGCTTTTGCATCTCATTTATACCAAAATTTCAAAATAATTTATAATAATAAATTAACAGAAAATGAAAACATTTACCTTCCCACAGCCTTCACATAGATATCCCCCCCCACACACACACATACACACACATACACTGAATATCAACTTTATAAAGGGTATAGTTACATTTCCAAAGTCAGAAAAATAAAATATTTTACATGTATTATTTTATTAAAATCAAAATAATTTGTAGCTCTCAGCTTTTTGGAATCAGCAGACTATGTTGACTTATTAAGGATATCTCTGCAAAACACCATTTAAAAAAGATTTTCCAAAATTAAGAAATCAAAGCCTCTAAAAAGAGTATGAGTGGGCACGTGAGTAGCTCAGTCAGTTGAGCATCCAACTCTTGATATCAGCTCAGGTCATGATCCCAGAGTCCATGCTGAGCACGGAGGCTGTTTGGGACCTCTCTCTCTCTCTCTGTCTCTGTCTTTCTCTCCACCCACCCACCCTTTCCCTCACACTCTCTCTCTCTCTTTCTCTCAAAATAATCTTAAAAAAGAGTACGAGTGTAATTCACATAAGTATCTAGTAAGGCATGCTAAAAGGTGCTTAGTTTAGGAAAAAGAATAATTGTCATCCACTTGACTAAATGCTGGAGTATTGCATTCTTGCAAAAAAGATAAGAATATTTGTATATTTATTTACCAGTGTAAAATAAAGGTATTGGGTTTGGCTATAAATATTTCCTCTCAGCTTTCTCTATTCAATTCATACTGCAGAAAAACATTTTAGAGATCACATGCTTCTATCATGGAACTCACTGTGTGGTACTATAATTACTGTAGAGTATTAGAGATATGGATTTATGAGGTCCTATCAGTACCACCAGCGTTCTGCAGAGGTCCTGATTCATTGTAGATGTAAATAAATGTTTTATCATGCCATAAATTATTCAGCCGACAAGACAACTTGATTTACTAATGTATTTTAGTATGTCCAGCAATATTTGTCCAGGATATAGTAGTGACTCAGAAATTAGTAAATACAACTGCTAGAATTGCTGAGCATTTACAAAGATAGCAGAGAGCTGAATACTTTGGTCAATCACTTTTCAAGTGAAATAAGTTGATCAACTAATACATTCCTTTCATTGAGGAGAACTCTTTGGAGTTTTTTGGTTTTTTTTTTTTTTTTTTTTTTTTCTGCATGAAACATTAACAAATCTCCTGATGGAAGACAGGATTTGCTCCAGGGAGTCATTTTATTCCTTGGCAACAGTAAAGCAAACAAAACAACCTAAAATATGTGAGCCTCATTTCAAAAGAAAATATGTGTTTGAGATGTTAAATACACATATGTACAAACATGCACATGTTAACTATGTATGTATACACCCATATATATACACATACACACATACACAGATACCAGTTTTGTCTTTTAAGAAGGGTACTATTTTCAATCAGCTAACCGCTTTGCTAGCTAGAATTGCTACGCTAAGAATACCAACTTCAAATCAGATTGCATTTTTTGCTTCATGCTCTATTTTCTCTTTCCCCAAGCCTCAAGATATTAAAGCAGAAAAATACAAGACTCTTCCTTTTGACACTTCCCATTTCCCTTCCAGGAGAGACACATAGTTTATGAACCAGTGCTTAAACATATGACTATGAAGTTGTTAAGCAATGGCTACAACAAAAATGAATCCAGGTGTATAGACTCAATCAGTTGATACAAATGAACCAGCAATACCTTAACTTCCTGTCTGCAGGTCTTTGTTTTTAGAACTATAAATATTTCTGTGGTACTGGTAGTATAGCTGAGCACACTAACTTGTACCTCTTCCTGCTGCATTAGAATTTATTAATATAGAGTGATTTATAAAAGTTTTCTTTAAATGCCAAAGCAATACTGCTTTCTAAAAATAAATGTTGAAGGTTCTGACTGAGATTAAAATTTGCATCCTCAATAGTCATTCATCCATCTTATTAACAGAGCCCTGCAAGGAGAGAAGCAACAATGGGACCAGTACAAATAAATATTATATATATTGTACATATATAAAAACTTCCTACCCTGCCTTGCAGCTGGGATGATGGCACAGTAGTGGTGTTTGTCTTTGAGATGTAACACATGTGACATCCACTCTAGTGCAGCAGTGTTCTTTGAGATGTAAATAGAGGTTTGGGGGGCATGGCTTCCAGGAAAGAAAGGCAGACTTCACACCACTTTTCCTTGGCTAGCCCTCCCCTTCTTCCTGCTTAAGACACACATCAGCTCAGCTCTCCATTAATACAGCAGCAACTATGCAAAGGCAGTAACTCTCTGTTAATACAGACTGGAAGGAAAAAGCAGAGAGTGATAGAGATTTTGATGAGCCTCTGAATCAATACTAACCACAGCTTGCTACCAGACTGTATTTTCATGAAGAAAAAAAGGAAAGAAAACTACTTGACTTATTTCTTTTTCTCTTTCTTTCTTTCTTTCTTTCTTTCTTCCTTTCTTTCTTTAACATTTTTAATGTTTATTTACTTTTGACGGACAGAGACAGAGAATGATCAGGGTAGAGGCAGAGAGAGAGAGAGACAGAGAGAGACAGAGACGGAGACAGAATCCAAAGCAGGCTCCAGGCTCTTCCAGCACAGAGCCTGATGTGGGGCTTGAACCCACAAACCGTGCGATCTGACCTGAGCCAAAGTCAGACGCCTAACCAACTGAGCCACCCAGGTGCCCCTTTTCTTTTCTCGTTTCTTTTCTTTTCTTTTCTTTTCTTTTCTTTTCTTTTCTTTTCTTTTCTTTTCTTTTCTTCTCTTCTCTTTCCTTTTCTTTCTTTCTTTCTTTCTTTCTTTCTTTCTTTCTTTCTTTCTTTCTTGTTTGTTTATTTACTTTGAGAGAGATAGAGAAAATGGGGGGGTGCAGAGAGAGAGGGAGAAAGAGGATCCCATGCAGGTTCCATGCTGTCAATGCAGAGCCCAATGTGGGGCTAGATCTCGTGAACCCGTGAGATCATGAACTGAGCCAATGAAGAGTTGATGCATAATGGAATGAGCCACCCAGGCACCCATACTTTCCAGGATTTCTGTTGCCCACAGTGAGCACAGCTAATTGATAAAATATATATCTAGATAAAAATATCTTTAGAAATCTGGGAAGAAAAGACTGATGTCTGGAAACCAGCAATGAACAAACCAGTATATTTTGGTCTTATAATCACATTTTTTTTAGTAGAAACACATTTTGATTATTAAAAATACATCAATTAGCCTTTTTGGAAAGTAAACCTTTGATGTTTATTTAGTTTTTCTTTGGTCCTGGCTTGACTTATGGCTGAAAAACTGAACTAACTTTCAGGCCCTGATTATGTCACTTTTCAATATGGCTAAGGTGGTAGAACTTCTGACAAAACAAAATGTCCCTGGAGGCAGTGAGTGAAAGACTGAATGTGCTCCACAGTGTCCATCAAGAATATGATATCCTTGCTTATTCTTGCATCTCTGTCTTTGCCTACTTCCTTGGAGTTTGCGTAATGCTATCTTTGCCCTTGCCATGCTGCCTTGTAATCATTTACCCTCATGGCTTTGCCCTCACTGATCTGTGAGCTCACTGAGCACGGGAGCACTGTTTTATTGATTTATGTATGCTGAATGTTCATCATAGAATATACTCCCTAGGTGATGCTCAGTAAATGCATGTTTTGCGAAAAAATGCATAAATTTAGATCATCACTGGGATATGTCGGTCCTCTCTCAGAGGGACGGAGCCCCTTCCAGCATTTGAGGAAGGACAAAAATCTATGCTTTGCTTTGGGTGCTTTCTCAAGGAGATGAGCTTTCAGGTGTGGACATAAAGGATGGCATGGATTCGTTGTACTCTCCTGGGGTCTTGGGTTGGATCCCTGATGGCCATGGAGCCACTGAGCTGGAATGAGCACTGCTGTGCGCAGCAACAGGGTATAATTTATCATGTCTTTTCCAGACATTTTCTGAGGAAGTGCCAGTGACCAGGGAGACTTGGTCAGAAGACAGGGTGACATGGTAGAAAGGTCACTGGGGGGCAATCACAGGGATACCAACTTGTATCTAAAATGTGTTATTTAGGGGCACCTGGGTGGCTCAGTCGGTTACGCGTCAGACTTCGGCTCAGGTCGTGATCTCACAGTTCATGAGTTTGAGCCCCGCATCAGGCTCTGTGCTGACAGCTCAGAGCCTGGAGCCTGCTTCAGATTCTGTGTCTCCCTCTCTCTGCCCCTTCCCTGCTCATGCTCTGTCTCTGTCTCTCAAAAATGAATAAACATTAAAAAAAATTTAATGTGTTATTTAACTCTTAACCTTCCTGAGGCTCTCTTTTCCTCTCTCCAAGATGGGGATTATATCTACCACATGGGGCTGATGTAAGAACTGACAGATGTGATACATTTAAAGTGCATGTTTGTCCCACAGAGCCACTTAATAAAAGGGAATGATAATGCTTTACTGCCATATTGGTGTTGTATAATACAGTATCACCATTTTGGAGGGGTGTTTCTAGGATGTATGATGAGGAAAGATTACACTTTAGGCTAAAATACCTCTAGAACATGACTTCACTTACGAATTGTAATGTAAATCAAGGAACTTTCCATTGTCTGCAGACATCTCTACTGCTCAAACCAGAAACTGAGGCTCCTACTGTCTGGGGACCAAAGCAGTGTGGCCCAGCATACGACACCAACCCCAGGACCTTGTACACCAAGGAAATAGGGGAAGAAACCAGGTACTACTGTTTTTACCAACCTCTTCCTTGCCAATGCCCCTTTCTCTTGCTTTTTGTGCTATTTTAAGAGACTTTGAATCAAATTATTTCAGCAAGAATAGGCTTTCATCCTGACATTTCAAAAAGATTGATGTTCATATTAATTATGGACCATCTCTGTCTCTCTCCACCAGCAGCTCTTTTGTTTTTTTTCTTGCTACAAACATCTTTTTTTTTTTCTTTTTAAAGTCACCTCCTCATCAAGTTTTTAGCTTCCAGAAGGTTTCTAGAGACTGAGAGCAAATTTTGGCAATGGTAATAATTACTATTTACAGTTTTCTATGACTTATTCAATTCAGATAGACTGACAGTAACATTTCATTTGCCTCCTGTCATACAACCTGCTACTTATATCCACAAAGGTTAGACAAGTATGTTTGTAAACATCTCTTTATGTATATCCTTATCTTTTGGGAAATAAATACACCTTCATGAGTTCCTTGTAGTAAACTGTGAATACAAGACCTCTGCAGCTCATTCTCTCCACTCCCTTCCTCCTCTGCCCTGGGCTCAAGGCAGCACAATTTGTAACTCTGAAATTTGCTGCATTCTTCTGGGTGTCTGTGACCTTGCACAGGTTTCTCTCTGCTTGTAATAATCTCAGTGCACTATTCCTTTGCATTCTTAGCCATTATTTATCCTACCATATTTCACTCTTCATTCCCACTCAAGCTATGATGAGTCATTTCCGTTTCTACTCTGAAGGCCATTCCAAACCTTGACCTTATTCATTCCAATTGCACTGTGTGTCACTCCACTTCAATTATGTGCTTCTAGAACTCGACAATCCTAGCAGCTATCCAACTTCTAAGATTTTATGTTTAAACTTGCTACTTTCTAACTAGAATTTCCTATCTTTCCTAGTGCCTTGTCAATGATTCTCAGTGAGTAACTGAATTCTATGACCTTATCAAGATCTATGGTGTACAAACTTCCAGACCTGTTCTTTATCTTTCAGCTTCCTCCAGGTTTTGTTTTTTTGTGTGTCCAGCTTACGCGCCGGGGTCTTTCACATCAATCACCCTGGCCGATAGCCTCAGCTTTCCTCCCCATCCTCTGTCACATTCACTTGAAAAATCACTAAAATGAAGCAATGGTCCAACTACTTTATATGTTAGCTTACGTCCCTGAAAACAACTGAACCCAAATACACAGCCATGTGGTTTAATGCCACACTTATGCAAGGTCACCAACATGGACTAGGACCTCAAGGACTCTTAGCAAACTTATATGCTTCTGGTTGCCCTTCACATTTCTTAAAAAATTTATTTCAAAATTTCCTCCTATTAATTCATTAATTCTCTTCCTAGACAGTGTCTTCATTTCTTATTGCATACACACATGTGTGCGTGCGCACACACACGGGATGTGGAAGAAACTCCTTCAGCTGTTATCCTCCATACATGTAAATATCCTTTGAATAAAGTGGAAAGATATCCTTTCTTCAAGGTTGAGCTGACTCCTTCATCTTCATGTGGGTTTCATCTACCTGTTGTCTAATGTCTCCCTACCTCCTGCACACAGTCCTTAGAAAATCACCAGTGGATTATTCCTTTCCTCTTTGTAACTGTAGTCTCTTTCCTTCCTTCCTTCCTTCCTTCCTTCCTTCCTTCCTTCCTTCCTTTCTTCCTTATTTTAATTCCAGTGTAGTTAACATACAGTGTTATATTAGTTTCAGGTGTACAATGGTGATTTGACAATTCTATACATTGATATATATATACATATATATATATATATATATACATACATATATGTGTGTGTATATATATATATATATATATATATATATATATAAATGTTTATTATTTAATTATGAGAGAGAGAGCATGATCAGGGGAGGGGCAGAGAGAGAGGGAGACACAGAATCTGAAGCAGGCTCCAGGCTCCGAGCTGTCATCATAGAGCCCAACGTAGGGCTTGAACCCATGAACCGTGAGATCATGACCTGAGCTGAAGTCTGATGCTTAACCAACTGAGCCACCCAGGCACCCCTATACATTACAATATATTTAAACATGTTCAAATCTCAATTTGAAAAAATCTCTGTGTTGTTTCCCTCAGCAGCAGCCTTTTCCCTCTCTCTTCATAGTTTATACATAAAAAAAAAATGTCTTCAAAATTAGTGACCTATTCTATTCACTCTGTAAACTAATGGAACTCACCTCTTGCCCACCGGACATGGTAACACTGGCAATCTTTGCACTACTCCACCAGAGACGTCCTTCTTGCTCAAACTCAAGGACACTTTTGACTACTCATCTTTTTTGACCCTTTTGCAGCATAGGGTAAGGCGGGACAGCTTCTCCAACCTGAAACACAGAATCATGGAGAACATCCCTGACTCTGCGTCCTTCCCCAGTCTCCACGTCTAGAGCCAAGTTCTCTCAAATCTCTCTCAAACCTATTCTATCCATTTCTTTCCAGATTACCTGCTGCTGCTGCTGCTTCATTCAGGTTATGCTTGTCTGTTGTCTGTTGTTCAGTTTCCTTGTGGGTTTCTTCAACTTAAGTTTAACTTTCAACTTAAGTTGTCCACAACCCTGCTGACACACACAGTCTGCTGTATACATGAAAGCTAAAGGATTCCTAGTGTGTCCAATCATTCCCCGATAAAAGCAAGAAAATAAAACACTTGGCTCTCTTCCCATTACCCTCAGAATAAAAATCTAATCTTCTAAGTATAATTTACAAAAAATGAAACCCCTGCTTTTGTATGGAGCTTTATTCCTCACCTCTCTTCTCCCACCCCACTCCATTTTTGTGCTCTATACTCAATCATCCTAAAGGTTGCTTGGTTTCCACAGTATGCTCCATCTCTCTCTCTCCCCAAAACCTTCATACAGGTTTTGTTCTTTCTCCTGGAACATCTCTTCTCCACTTCAACCTCCCTGCGATCCCCCACCTCCCAAACACCACTGTTTATTTCTTCAACTGGTTAATTTCTCCTCAGCCTCTAGGTCTAGTCCCGGAGTCCTAAAACAGATTTATATAACCTTCAACTAATAGCAATTGTATCTTCTACTTAGCCTGGAACAGCTCCTCGTACATCCAGTTGTCAATGTAAGTTACCAGATAGAGCCTAGCCTAGTGCTTGGACATAGTAGGTACTAATAAAGGTTTGTTGATTGAATAACTCTAAATGCAAGGGTGTATAAAGACTGTTCATTACAGGCAAATATTTTTTTTTGGCATTTATATCCTTTAAACTGTTTCCATATCCATTATAACATTTGATTATCACAGCAATTTTGTTTTGTATGAAGAAGTTTTAAATTTTAATGATGTTCAGTTCACTGTTATTTAACTTTCCATTTGGTCTTTTTTTGTGTGTGTGTAGTTATCTCAGAAATCTTTACCTACTCCAAGTTGAGAAGATAGGGTCTACTTTTTCTTCTAGGAGTATTACAGCGTTAGCTTTTGCATTTAGATCTCTCTTCATCTCAAATTAATTGTGCATAGTGTTAGGGAGAAGCTGGGACTTTTTTCCATAAATTTATCAAGTTATTTCAATAGAAGGTTTTGAAATGAACTTGCATTTTCCAATTTAATTGCTCTGGTACCTTTATCTCTTAAAAATCATTTAATCATAGGGGCGCCTGGGTGGCGCAGTCGGTTGAGCGTCCGACTTCAGCCAGGTCACGATCTCGCGGTCTGTGAGTTCGAGCCCCGCGTCGGGCTCTGGGCTGATGGCTCGGAGCCTGGAGCCTGTTTCCGATTCTGTGTCTCCCTCTCTCTCTGCCCCTCCCCCGTTCATGCTCTGTCTCTCTCTGTCCCAAAAATAAATTAAAAACGTTGAAAAAAAAAATCATTTAATCATATACGCATGTGTCTTTTTGTGGACTTCATTCTATTCCATTGATCTTTTGGTCTACCTCTCACCTATATCCCATTGTCTTGATGCTGCAACTTTGTAATAAGTTTTAAAATTAGAGAGTAAGTCCTCTAAATTAGCTCTTCTTTTTATATACTATTTTGTCTAGTGTAAATGCTTTGCATTCCCATAGACATTTTAGAATAGTCAGTTTGTATCAGAAAGCCAACTGAGATTTTGTTGAATCTATAGACACCTTAACAATATTGTTTTTCTAACATATGAAAATATTATATCCCTCAACTTAGTTCAGTCTTCTTCAGTGTCTTGTAGTAACACTGTATGGTTTTCACTGGAGGTTTTACATGTCTTTCTGATGTTTAAATTGTTTTAAAATTCATTTTCCACTTGATGCTTGAATATGGAAATACAGTTAATTTTTAATTTTTTTACTTTTATCTGTTGACCTTGCTAAATCTACTTATTATGGTGAAAGATTTTTGTTCATTTCTTGGGACACCTTTGTCTTTAAGTATTTAGTATTATTTCTAACATAAGTATTTGATAGATTTTAACCAGGATATCAGGGCCTTGATTTTTCTTTAAGAGAAAGTTATTATTAATTCAAGCTTTTTAATAAATCTAGTGTTATTTATACTTTCCATTGCTTCATGTATGTTGTTTACTAATTAGATTGTCTATTTTATCTAAGATATAAAATTTATTGGCATAAAATTATTGATAATAGTCTCACTATCTTTTTAAAGTCTTTTTATAATCATGGCTACAGTTATATTTAGATCACCCTTTCTTCTTGTCATTGATCACTTGTATTTTTTCACTTCTATTTATCCTTATCTGTCTTTCTGAGGTTTATCAATATACTTTATAGCTTGTTATTTGTTTGTTTTCTATTTCAGTAATTACCACTTCTCTTAATCCCTTCCTTCTTCTTTTAGCCTTAATTTGTTCTTTTTCTAGCTTCTTAAAATGAGAAGTTAAATAAATTTTACAAATATTTTACCTTTTTTAATATAAGCATTTAGTTTACAAATTCCCCACTGAACCTTGCTAGCTGTATGCTACAAATTTGATGTTCTTATTATTCTGTTATTCAGTTTAAATTACTATTTTCATCATGGTTCCTTATAAGTGTGTTCAATTTCTAAATATGTAGAGTATTTACTATTAAATAAGTACTGACTTCTTATTTAATGCTGTTATATTCACATAACACACATTAAGGTTTTAATTTTTGAAATATATTCATACTTTATGGTTTAGCATATGGATTATCTTGGTATATGCACTTCAAAAAAGAAGTATATTTTACAGTCATTTTGTGCTATAAATATCATTGGGTCAAGTCACATTATACTTTTCAAATCTTCTATATTTACTTAATTTTTTACTGTTACTACTTTTTATTAATTAACTCAGATCCAGTTGATATCCAATGTGTTCTCAGTGACCTTTCACTGAGGTACCTCACCATATTTGGTCTTTGGGTTTTGGCCCCTGTCATTGCTGATGGATTCAATTTGTGAAAACTAGCTTGAGGTATGTGCTAGAATAGGCTGCTGATGCCTGTTCTCTGCTGTGGTTTCTTGTTATGTGGTCAACACTGTCTTTCCCTCCCAGTCTCATTGCCATGCATTTTTCAGTCTGTTCGTTCTTTTGACCTGTCTGGGTCTTCCATGGTGTGATGTAAGAACTTCTGCACCTTCTTGAGTCCATGTTTAGGCAAAGAGCCCTATTTTGGACCTTCCATTTCTTCATATTCATTATTTTTCCCCCTACTCTCATAAAATAAGCGTTTGGGGTATGAAATTATCATAACCAACTGTTTTTTTTTTCCCTGAAATAGGCTTATCTGTCTTTAAAGTAAAATAAATAAATAAATAAATAAATAAATAAATAAAACACTAACTCATATTCTGAGCTGAAACTTTTCTTTCTTCTTGGGCAATGGAGATCTCAGGATCAATAAAGACGTCAATGGCAGATTTGAATAATCATAATTAAAAATATAAAGCACAATTTATTTAAGTAATCTCCATACCCAACATGGGGCTTGAACTCATGACCCTGAGATCAAGAGTTGCATGCTATACCAACTGACCCAGCCAGGTGCCCCATAAAGGACGATTTATTTAAATAGTAACCCAGCACACGGTATAAGAAAGTCATCCAGTTGTGAAGAAAACACAATTGTGTCATGTATTTTATCAATTGCTGTAGTAAAGAAAAATAGATCTTCTTTTGACCTCGAAGCCTGAAATCTTTGAGTGCCAAGAGTTTAAAGATAGGCTGACATGTCCTTCTTTAGGAATCAGTCACTACTGAACGTGCAGTACATAATGTTGAAAAATTATAATATTTTAAATTATCTTCCTCTGTTTTCAATTTTATTATTTTCCTATAGCTAATGCTTGGATGTCTTCAAATAGTTAGGAAGCAGAATTCAAATGCTATAAATGCAAGAAGGTGGAAATAATAGTAGGGCTGACAACAGCCAATGAGTAAGACTTGCCTTTCCTTGTCCTATGATGTGGTAAGGTGTTAGATGTAGTCTAATAGCTAATGATATATTAGATGAAGAATTGCAGATTTGAGACTTTTATTTTTAACTGTGAAATAATAACTGGAAGGTTTAAATTAGTAACATAAATAAGATGAGTGGAAGGAAGAGGAATGATATTGAATAAACTAATATTTTCTTGTTTTACATAGGGAGCCGATATTTAAACATAAATATTTAAGCTTCAAGCTTAAGAAATAGAGCTGTGAATATACTCTTTGGAATTGTGAGAGCTATCAACTTTATTAAAACAAGGACAGTTGTAAGGGAAATTAAATGGAGGGGTGGGAGTGTAAGGAACTGGGGTGAAATATCTTAAATGTCCTCTTATCCTCTTTATGGAATTATTTTTTAACATGTGAATGTATTGATTTCATTATATTAAAATATAAAAAATTTCCAAAATACTTCTATAATGCATAATTCTTGATCTCATTTTTGTCATTTTTTCCATCTTGGTATCACAATATTTTATAGATAAATTTTCTTAAAAATAATTTGGAACATCTGCAAGTTTATCTCTGTAAAAATATAATCCCTACCAGATGTTTCTCTCTGGCTCTGGGCCCAGAGATATTAATGGAATTATAATGGAGAAGGTCTTGAGCAAATGTATTTGTCAGTCCGACTGTGCTCTCGATCTTAAATTGTCTAAAGCGGATGATAGGGTGGCATTAAGTAAAACTGCTGTGGGGCCTCAGCAATTTGTCTGAACATCTGGTTGATTCTATTCTCTTCTTTTCTCTGCTTCAAAAGCCAAGTTTGTCCTCATACTATATTATATAACCCAAGATTAAGATTGGTTTTGCAGAGGATTTTAAAACTCTTTATTTCTGTATGTGTTTGAATATGAACTATCCCTTGGGTTCTTATGATCTCAGACATTCCTTGTTCCTATCTACTAGTACCTCCCTTTTAATCTTTTTCTCCACCTTGGCATGATCAAAGAAAAGTAGTAATTAATTGCTGAAAATATATTCAAATACCATCAAAGAAAACCAGTAAGAGTCAAGCTATCACTTTCAGCATTGTTTTTGAGCCAAATTTAATTCTAAATTCTCTTAATCTACTCTCTAAAGTTTTGTATTGTCAGTTGTTACAGTGATTTATTGAGACAAGAAACCTATAGTGAGGTGGCTCTAGGGTCTCTTCAGGCTCCTTAATGCCTCTCAGAGATGACTGTCTGAATTCCCACAAGATTAAGCCCTAAACTTCAATCTTTGATAGGAGAAAACTCATTTTATCATTGATTAAAGGTGATAGAAAGGAATAGCAGAAAGAATCTGACACTGCATTTTTGTACTTTTCTCCTTATCATTCTATTTTCTCCCAGTAGATTGTAAACTCTTTGAAAGCAGGAGTGGATTTTGACTCTTCTTTGTAATTCTTTGATTGCTTGGACACATTATAGTTTCTAGAAACACTTAAGATGAATTCATTTATTATAACTAAGGTTCTCATTGATGTCTAGATTGGTTTGATTAGTATGTACATAAATGTGTGTTATTTTTCTTGTCTTAAGAAAATAGTGAACTTTTACCTTTCACTTAGGATGCAGAATGTTGGAAAGATTATTGCTCCCATCCCAACAAGGCAAACCCAGGTCATAATTTTTAAAAATCATAATTTTATCAAATTCAAAGAGGTGAGGTAGCAAAGTAAGCATCTGGCCTTAAACCTAAGGAAAGGCAGGTGTATTCAAAGTGAGATGGAACATGAAATGACTAACATTTGCAGAGCAGAAGAGGAAGACTTGTCCTCCATTTAAGTTGGAAAGAAAAATTCAGCTAATATGTTTAATGAATTGTTAAAGCCTCAGTGTAGGATAATGTAAGGTTCCTGGGTTCTGTACACAAAGGGAGTTTTCAACCATTCATATGTTCTTCCTCATAGATTTTTACCAAGATATCATGAAAAATATTAATCTTGGGGTATGGGATAATAAAAAGCATACCTTGCCATTCAGGCCTGGAGGCCACAAACACTTTTAACTAACAGCTAAGTAGAATAAGATGTGTTCATATGTCAGGCATAAAATGCTTTTACCTCAAGATCTCCTGTCCTATACATTGTGTCTGGTTTTCCAACAAGAAGCATCCATCACACACAAAAAAGGCAGGGAAAAAAACCCCACAAACCCACTGTTACGAGGCAAAATAGTCAACAGAACCAGACTCAGATAAGCACCACATATTGGAACTATGAGACAGGGAATTACAAATTACTATAATGAATATATTAAAGAATCCTGTGGAAAACATGCATGAACACATGGGGAATTTCATTAGAGAGATGAAAACTATAAAAGGAGATTAGATTGGAGGCTAGAGTTAAAACACAGTAACAGAAATGAAGCATTCTATTGACTGATTTATCAGTAGACTCAATAACCCTAAGGAATATAAAAAAAATGATAAAAAAATAAATCAATGAATACGTCAATTGAAATTAACTGAAACATGAGAAAATATAGTAGAAAACTAAAAACAGGACAAAATTCATCTAAGCATCTAACATCTAGGATAACATCAAAAAGTCTGAGTATCATAGGTGTAATTTGAATCCTAGAATGCAAAGACAGATAATGAAGCATATGAATTAAAGAGAAAATGACTGATAATTTTCAAAAAAATAACATAAAACATAAACTAGAGATCTAGAAAAGTCAGAGAACACAAATGGGATAAAATCAACACACATACAAACATACACACACACACACACACATCATCATCATCATCATCATCATCATCTTCAAACTGCTGAAAACCAAGGAAAAGAGGCAATCTTTAAGGAAGCCTGACCAAAATAATAATAATAATAATAATAATAATAATAATAATAATAATAAAAATAAATAAGAAGAAACACATAAATAAAATACACAGAAGAGCAAAGGTAAAACTATGACAGAGTTTTCATCAGAAACTATACAAGCTAGGGGCGCCTGGGTGGCTCAGTCGGTTAAGCCGCCGACTCGGCTAAGGTCATGATCTCGTGGTCCGTGAGTTCGAGACCCGCGTCGGGCTCTGTGCTGACAGCTCAGAGCCTGGAGCCTGTTTCAGATTCTGTGTCTCCCTCTCTCTGACCCTCCCCTGTTCATGCTCTGTCTCTCTCTGTCTCAAAAATAAATAAACGTTAAAAAACAAAATTAAAAAAAAAAAAAGAAACTATACAAGCTAGAAGACAAGGAGTGGTATCTTCAAAGTACTGAGAAGAAAAAGGCCGACACAGAATTCTACATTCAGTGAAAATATCTTTCACAGAGAAGATTTAGAAAAAAGAGGGGCACCTGGGTGGCTCAGTTGGTTAAGCGTCTGACTTCAGCTTAGGTCATGGTCTTGCAGTTCATGAGTTCAAACCCCACATCAGGCTCTGTGCTAGTTCAGAGCCTGGAGCCTGCTTATGATTCTATGTCTCCCTCTCTCTCTGCCCCTTCCCTGCTCATGCTCTCTCTCTGTCTCAAAAAAAAAGTCTTTAAAAAAAAGATATAATTCTTGTTTGACAGACCTACACTAGAAGAAATATTAAAAGAAATTCTTCAGGCACAAAAATATGATAATACACAGGAATCTGGATCTACAAAAAAAGTTACAAAACTCTAGAAATAATTAAAATAAGAATAAATATATTTTTTTCTTATTTGTACCTGTTTAAGCAGTAATTGTCTCCAAAATAAAAATAATAGGGATGTATTTTGGGTCTCTAGCATATCCAGAAAAAAAAATATATGATAAAAATAGCACAAAAGACAAGAGGAAGTCATTAGATTGTAACGTTCTTATAATTATGTAGTGATATGATATTATGTGGAATTATTATAATTAATTGATGATATGTTATAAACTCAGGGGCAAAAACTGAAACAGTAAAGAATGTATGAAGTTAAACCAATAGTGGAGATTAAATAAATTAATAAAAAATTCTATAGACATGATTGTCTATATAGAAAAATCCCAAAGAATTCCCAAAGACCTCCTAGAGCTAATAAATGGGAAGTTTCAGGACAGAAAGTCAGCCTAAAGATCATTCTATGTACTAGTAATGAGCAATCAGATATTGAATTTTAAAAATATCCTTTACAGTAGCACCAGTAAACATGAAATACTTGGGTTTATATCTAATAAAATATGTATAAGAGTTGTATGCTGATAACTATAAAACCCTGGAAAAAGATAGAAAAGAATACCTAAAAAGATGGTGAGCTGTATCATGTTCATGTAGAGGAAAGCTCATTACTGTATGTTTTCCTCAAACTTATATATATGTCAGTTTTCCTCAAACTTATCTATAGATTCAACACAGTTCCAATCAAAGCCCCAGCAAGATTTTTTTCCTTTCGGTTGAAATTGACAACCTGATTCTAAAATTGATCTGGCAGGGCAAATCTATTTTGTCTTATATATAAAAATAAATATATAATACAAATGTAAAGAGTCACAATATTTTGAAGGGGAACAAATAGAGGTTTCACTCTGTCTGATTTTGAAACTTGGTACTAAGTTATTATATATTAATATGCAAAAAAAGAAAAAACCCACAAAACTTTGACCCATACCATGTAGCACATGCAAAAATTAATTCAAGATAGAGCATATATTCAAATGGAAAATGTAAAACTATAAAGCTTTGAGAAGAAAGCAGGAGAAAATCATTATGCCTTGGGTTAGGCAAAGCTTTCTTAGATACAACACTAAAAATAGGATAGATAAAAAGAAAAAAAATGAAAACTTTGGTTTCTTCATTATTAAACACTTCTTCAAAATATTTTTAAAAAGGGAATGAAAAGTGAAAGACTGAGAGAAAACATTTGTAAAACACATATCTTCCAATGGACTTATATCTATCCAGATGCAGTAGGCAGAATTCTAAGATGGTCCCCAGCTTTTTTTGTCCCTTGATACATAAGCATTATACAATCCTCTCTCCTTGAATATGGGCCAAGCCTTTTAATATGATGGGATAGTCCCTTGATTAGATGACATAATAAAGGGAATGTGATAAGATAATTACTTTAGTGCTAGGAAACCATCATAGAGAATGGAGAGGGATTCTGGGTAAGCAGCCAGGTTGTGAGAATGCTACTTGGCTGGGACTTCAGAGTGGCCTTTATTAGCTGAGAGCATCCCTAGCCAAGAGTCAGCAAAGAACCAGGATGTTGGTCCCACCTACAGCAGCAAGAAACTGAATTCTGCCAACAGCCTGACTGAGCTTTGATGAGGATCCTGAGCTCCAGATGAGACCAGATGAGGCCAGCTGAGAATGCAACAGCTGACACCTTGAATTAGCTTGTAAGACTCTGAGTAGAGAAGCCAGTTGGCCATGCCCAGATTTTTGACACACACAAACGATGTGATAATACATGGGTGTTGTCACCAAGTTCGTGGTAATATTCACAGTGCTAGGAAACCAATACACAAAACTATATGAAAAATACTCAAAATCCAATAATAAGAAAATAATCCAATGAAAGTTTGGCAAAAGATTTGAATAAATACTTTATTAAGTCAAAATCATTAACCATTAAGGATGAAAATTAAAACCACAATGAGACGACACCAAATACTTATCAAACAAACAAATGAAAAATGTTCTGTACATACCAAGGGGTGCTGAAGATTCAGACCCGTGGGAACCCTCATACATTGAGAAAGTGAAAATGAAAAATGAAAAATGACATATGGCGAGCAGTTTTACAATTTCTAATACTTAAGCACTTATCATACAACCCAGAAATTCCACTCAAAGGAAATGAAAGCTTACATTTTCATAAAAACCTGTACCTCATGGTTAATAGTGGCTTTTTTCAATATTATCCTGAACTGAAAACAACCCAAATGTCCTTCAGCTGGTCTCTCCATTTTCTATGGGTGCTGCAACAAATTGCCACAGTCTTAGTGGCTGAAAACAACACAGATTGATTATCTTATGTTTCTGGAGGACAGAAGTCTACTTAGCTGTCTCTCCAGGCTAAGATCAAAGCATTGCCAAAGTTTTATTCCTTTCTGGAGTTTCTAGGGAACGATGTATTTCCTTATTCGGGTGTTGGCAGAACCCGCTTCCATGTGGTATAAGACTGAGGTCTAGTTTTCTTGCTGGTGGTCAGGTGGGTTCCACTTTAGCTCCTGGAGGCTCCTCTCTGGCTCTTGCACATGGACACTGCATTCCAGAACCAGGAATAGGTCAGCAGATCCTTCAGACGCTTCCATCTCTCTGATTCATGTGATTATATTTGTGCCAGGATTACCTTCCCGTCTCAAGGTCTGCAAATTTAATTACATTGGCAAAGTCTCTTTTTGCCATGTAAGGTAACATAATCATGTTTTAAGGATTAGGTGCATGGTTATTTTTAGGGAGCCATTAACCTGCCTGCCACAACTGGTGAGTGAATAAACACAGTGGAATAAATCCATACCGTGGAATACTACTCAGAAAATAAGAAGAAATGAATTAATACACACAATAAACATGAATACATTTTAACAGATTTTGCTAAGTAAAGGAAGCCTGATTAAGGGGCTTCATATTGTATGATTCCATTTACTTGACATTCCGGAAAAGGTGAAACTCCAGACGCAGACAACAGAGCAGTGTTTGCTCAGAACTAAGGACTAGGTGATGACTTTACTACACTGGGCAGAGGAGTTCCTTGGTGTGTGTGGGGGGGTGGGGGGGGTGGGGGGGGTTGGGACTGTGCTGTGTTCTGGTCATGGTGGTTACACAAGCGTATGAATTTGTCAAAATTTGCAGAACCATATGCTAGAAAGTACAGATTTCAACATATTAACATTACACCTTAATAAAATGAGTATATCTTTAACTGAGAACTTTATGTAAAATTTAGGGACACCTGGGTGGCTCAGTTGGTTGAGCATCGAATTCTTGCTCTCAGCTCAGGTCATGATCTCATGGTTCATGAATTCAAGCCCCATGTTGGGCTCTGCATTGACCATGCAGAACCTGCTTGGGATTCTGTCTCTCCCTCTCTCTGCACACCCCTCATCTCAAAATTAATAAACTTAAGAGAAAAAAAAACAACTTTATGTAAAATTTACCTCAATGGAGAAAAAATAAAATGGAGGACACAACTCCACCAATACCTATAAATAAAAAGAATAGGTTTTTAAAACCATGAGAAAGTACAGCAGATACTGAAGATTTTGTGGATGATCACATGAAACCTTTGCAAATATAAAATTCCCACAGAACAAATGAGCAGAAAATATAAAATATAAAAGCCAAAGACAGCACTATACAAATATCTGCCATTTTAGTTCATCTATCATTTATCATCTATTATCTATCTATCTATCTATCTATCTATCTATCTATCTATCTATCTACCATCTATCTATCTATCTATCTATCATCTATCATCTCTAAAAACAAATAGCTAATGAATTGGGAGGAAAAAAATAAAACTGTAATTTATTTAAAATAGAGCATCTTCTGTATCTAAATGTAATATCCTTTTAAAACTCAAACTAATAAACAAAACTGGAGGACCAGACAGTTCCTTTAAACAAATAAACAAGCAAGGCAAATAAACAAAAACATATACTTATCATGGTGCTGATAGCCACGTTCAAAATTGAGGCTGCACGTATGTGTCAGATGGGTGTTTGTACCTAAGTAAACTCAGAGTCCCAATTTGGGGGTTAGAAGGTACTCAAATATATATTTTTATATTTATATTATATTATACATATATATTATATATATACATTTATACATATTATATATATTTATATATTATATATATGTATATGTATATTTATATATAAATCCTTCTTGGTAGGTGCTGAGACAGAGGATCAGATCTGCTTCTCTGTGGCCTTAGGGTAGAGTTAACCCCTCAGGTGAATATTTTATTGTTTTTAGTGGAAAATAAAGGAATTCACATCAAAACAGACTTACCAATATTTGGGAGGCTGCACTGTGAATAGTATTATACTGAGTTCAGTGAGACATATAGTAATCATATGAATCTGGCATCTGGAGCCCCAAGCACTGTTCTGGGTACTGGAAACACAGTCACCAAAACTGACAAGCTCTCTACCTTCTTTCAGAGACGATCAACAATTTAAACAAATTAAGGGTTGGTATTAATATACTATATGATGGAGACAGTGAAGAAAATAAGCATGGTGCTATTACACTGATTGATTGATTAAATAATTCAACTAGTGTTTATTGAAAAGTGACTTTTATGTATTATACACCATTCTAGTCTTTGTGGATACCACAGCCTACAAAATAGATGAAGTCTATACCCTCTTAAAAACAAACATATCGACTGGCACCTATTTTACACTGGGTGGACAGAGAAGTTCTCTCTAGAAGAATACATTTACTATGAAACCTTGATTGTTGAGAAGAAGCCATCCATTCAAATACCCATGGTGTTCCAGGTAGAAAGGGTATGTGATCAAAGCACCCTTGGGAAGAAAATGTTTCTGCCTAGAGGATGGAGAGAAAGTCAGGACTGCTATGGCACAGTGAATAATAGTGTTGCTATCCAAGAAGTGAGAAAGTCTGGTGGCCCTTCCTCAGATACGGATTTTAGTCTCAGTAATGGGGAGCTACCAATGAGTATCTGGAAAAGGAATGGTATGCAATAGATCTTTAGAATGATCACTTTGTTCTGGGGATAATGGCTGAAGTGGGGAAAAATAGTAGGGAGGAGACAACTTAGAAGGTTTTTAAGGTAGTTGGCACTATTCATTATAGTGAATTTGATTTGAGTTCTGGAACTGAGTGGGGATACAGACATAGATGGATTGTTCCTTTGGTTGGTTGCTCATAGCAGACATGAAGTCAGATATGCCAAATGACCTCCAGGTCATAAGCTAGTAAGTGATGAGTCAGCATTTGAAAATTTAAGTTTCTTCTCTCAACACCAAGAAAGATAATCAAATTCAACATCTCTGGACATGTCAAACATTAATTCTTAGTCCTAGAATCAAGCAAAAAATATTGCTGGCCTCATTTCCATTTTCCTACTCCATACTCTTTCTCTACCTACTACTTATTGGAGTATGGGTGGAATAAGGTTGCTTTAAGTACATCTGGAATTAGACATAGAGCCAAACACACAAGAGGCATGAAAAAAAGATGTTTTGTATATACAAGGCAATCAGACCCAGGATAGTGCAGAGCCGTGGCTCAGTTGACTGAATAGGTTTTGACTTGTGCAAAAGGAAACCAGTCATGACCGTGTGAAGAATGGGAGAGACCAAGCATAATGTGGAGGCTGAAGAGTTTAGTCATGGATATGTTGAGCATAGAATGTCTGATTGGCTGTTGAATGAATGGAGCTTAATCTCAACAGAGTCACATGTGTTAGAGATAGTTTGGGGAGTCACCACCATATCTTTGTAAATTAGAAGGTGGTAATCATTGGACTTTGCAAAAAAAGTTTAAAAAGAGTGAGTCTTATGAACTGTCTTCAACTTCACCTATCAGAATAAAGGCTTTCTTATGCCAGGATATCCTGTTGACATGGTAGGTTTCTAAGCGAATTTTCTCTCTGCTGAGCAATGTTAGTTATAGAGAATTTCAGGGTTTATATTTGTCATATCTAAATGGCATTTCTTTCAAGCACATAAATGGTCTTTACTGACAGGAAGCCGTGCAAATGTTCCCCTTTCACAATTTACTGAAATTGCTGGTTATTTTTAGAGAGAGTCAGGCATTAGTGAACTCAATGCTGAAGACAAGTCTTTGATAAACTGACAGTTTACAACTCAACATAAGTTGCACCATTTCCAATACCAATAATTCCATCAGACTTTTACATTGTGTGTTATAATTTTCAATAACATTTTAAAAATACGTTCTCAAGAATTTGAAGTGTTGCCAGGGCAACCATCACCCTAGTTTTATGGATGGGTAAGCTGAGGCACTGGAGGGTGAAGTGACTTGTTCAAGGCCCTGGAAAAACTAACCTCACTTGACTCTTATCAACTCTTTGCATTATAACATTTTCGGTCCCTTAATAATGATGAGAGAGAGCACTCTTATTACATATTCAGTGAGTAAATCAAGACATTACCATAGTTTAATTTTAATAATTTATGATTCTTCATAATGTTGCAGACCTGTGTTCTAGAAGATATTAGATAAATTCTGAAAATTTAGGTGATATGGATATTTTTAAGAATGCTATGTTAATAAGATGATGGGAAATCAGGGTATAGTGGAGATACAGTAGAAGTAGAGAATTAGTCATCTCTTATTGATAACATAGTCTGCAACTCAGGAAATAATAGAAGTGAATTTTGTTTTTCTAGTGATTTTTAAAAGATGCTGCAGAGGCGCCTGGGTGGCTCAGTTGGTTAGGCGACCGGCTTTGGCTCAGGTCATGATCTTGCAGTTTGTGAGTTTTAGCCCTGTGTCGGGCTCTTTGCTAACAGCTCAGAGCCTGGAGCCTGCTTCAGATTCTGTGTCTCCCTCTCTCTCTACCCCCCCTGCCCCCACTCACGCTCTGTGTCTCTGTCTCTCAATAATAAATAAACGTTAAAAAAGATGCTGCAAATTCCCAATACCTGTTGACTAAAACAAATTAATTCATATCATTACTTTAACTTCCCTTTGAGGAATTGATGGTCAAAAGCTGTCAGGCATAACTGAAGCTATCGATTATGAATACTGTTTTAATGAAACAGAGAGTATTTTTGAATCTATACTATACTGTTTGTCCTTTAAAGCCATATGAAGATGAGCTCCATGAAATTAACAGCTTATCAGGAAGTACTTGCACTAAAAGCAACCACCAACTTTTCTCCTAATGATACTGGAAATAATGATAAAAAACAAAAGCCCCCAAAAGGACAAATGAGAGAGCCAGGGCAAGTTTTTGTGGTCTTCTTCATGTCTGAAGCCTGGATGCTTCTACCCCTTCTTCCATGCTTTTGAATGCTGTAAAGAGCTGGGATAAAGTTATCAAGACATGTGTGTTTGGGGGCGCCTGGGTGGCTCGGTCAGTTAAGCGTCTGACTTCGGCTCAGATCACGATCTCATGGTCCATGAGTTCAATCTCTGCACCGGGCTCTGTGCTGACAACTCAGAGCCTGGAGCCTGTTTCAGATTCTGTGTCTCCCTCTCTCTCTCTGCCCCTCCCCTGTTCATGCTCTGTCTCTCTCTGTCTCAAAAATAAATAAATGTTAAAAAAAATTAAAAAAAAAAAGCCATGTGTGTTTGATACCTCCAGGCTGCTAGGATTAGTCAGCGGTGGAGGTGACGCAGAGAAATTAGTATGTTTGCACTGGTGTGATGCATCTATTATGAGCTATATGCTTGACATATTCTATCATTCATCACCCTCACAACAGCCTTGTGATATGAGTGCCGTAATCCCCACATTGCTGATGAGGAACTGGAACTTAAGACAATTTAAATAATATATTCAAGATCCTACAGTCGCCAAATAATGGAGTTGGAGTTCAATCTCAAGTATTACATCTGCAAAACCCATATTTGTTTTCCTGCCTTTTCCAAAGTTAGTCCTTCCAAACTTGGTCCTTGATAGATGTGTTTCTCCTTTCCCCACAGACCCTTCCCTGACATTTCTGAATGCTGGTCTTGAACTATTGACTTTGAGATCAAGACCCAGGCTGAGATCAAGAGTCAGACCCTAAACTGACTGAGACACACAGGTGTCCCACCAGACATTTTTCAAGGAAAAACAAAAACAAAAAAACCTCATATTGTGGGTAACAAAAGCAGTACTTCTTACTGGCTCTGGATTTCCTTTCCATAGTCCCTTCTCAACAGCTTCTTTTACTTCTGAAGGGTGATTCGGCTATACTTTCTATCTTTCCTCCTAGCCCATAGTAGACCTGGCTTTGTGGGTCTTTGGAAAACTCCATACAAACTTTTCCTGACCAACAGATCAGGGAGTCAGCATTTTACAACAACAGGAGGCTTCTTATCTGGACAGACTCTCAAGTGTCCATTCAGCACAATAAACTCTAGGATCTATCATTTGTATGCCCTTACTCTTTCCTCAGAGCGTAGCTCAAGGAACTGTGTATGCCCCCTCGATTGAACCTTTATATATCGAGTGTGGAGATTTTCTTCCTTCGGAGATTCTCTTGACCACGATATACACTCACCTCATCTGTGCTCTCACAGATTCCTTGCAGTCCTATTCCATGGTTGCATTCTGAAGACTTGTCTTTCCCTCAAGTACTGTCCTCTAACTTACCATCATCCTCAAGACAATGTCTAAACTTCTAGCATGCCACTCCATGTATTGGCAAACTGGACTTCTCTTTCTCTCAGCTGAATCTTTTCCCTCTCTTCTTTCTTCTATTCCTGGCTCTAGTTCTCTCTGCTTCAGATCTATGAAACTACTCACTCCATGCTTTTTGTTTTAACTGTGTGGCCTCCAAAAACATTCTTCCCCACCTTTACGATGCTGCAGTACTGTTCTACATTTGCAAAACTCCCACTCATCTTTAAAGCAACAATTCAAATGTCATTTCCTCTCTGAAGGCTTTTCTAATTCCTCAATACAGATTTAGTGATATTTTCATTTGGAGTTAACATGTGTCTTAATACTTAACATGTGTCTCTGTGGTTGAAATCAGTGCATCTCTTTACACTTAGTTGTATTTTTCTCTAGACTGTAAACTTTTAGAGGTCAGATATTCAAACTTATCTTTCTAGTCCTCTTTGCCTATGACATGGTCTCTTCACTCCTTCCTGCTAATTAAATTTATAGTTTTAGACCTGGATTGACAGATTTAGACCTTATTTTGCTTATACATTTATCATTTTAAATATTTTTTTTCACCTTAAAGCAGCACCATGTACAATCTGTGAGGACCAGTGAAAAATGAAAACAACAACAACAAATTTTAAAAATTGTGAACATGTATCAAACACCTACTAAATAACATGTACTTTCTCAGGCTTTTTATGTGCATTTTTAAATCTAATTCTTAAACAATTCCACCAAGTAGAAATTATTATTATCCTCATTGTGCAGATAAGGCATTTGCCACTTAGGGAATTTGTGTACCTTGCCCAAAGTCATGCAGATAATAACTGGTAAGGTGAGACACTGTTTCCTAGTGCCCAGAGTAGTGAACTTGAGCAAGAAAAGTATATCTAACACAGCTACTTGAATGTTCACACCAGCATCATTTGATGGATTTAATGGACTTAGATGAGCTTTTCCCTTCCAAGTTGTAGCTTCCCTTTTGTGATCTCTACAGATTGTATATTTGCAAGTGTCAGTTTCTAGGTCTTCTATATTTGTGTTATTTATCTTTAAAGTGCAGCAAATATCCTATCCACTCACATGTGGAATTTAAGAAACACAACAGATGAACACAGGGGAAGGGAAGGGAAAATAAGATAAAAACAGAAAGGGAGACAAGCTGTAAGAGACTCTTAAAATCAGAGAACAAACTGAGGGTTGCTGGAGGGGAGGTGGGAGGGGAGTAGGCTAAATGGGTGATGGGCATTAAGAGGGCACTTACTGGGGTGAGACTGGGTGTTATACATAAGTGATGAATCACTGGGTTCTACTCCTGAAACCAAGACTATACTGTATGTTAACTAACGAATTTAAATAAAGAAAAGAAAAGAAAAAAGAAATAAAGTGCAGCCAAAATAAACATATAAACTTTCTTCTAGGAGATTTTCCTTTTTTGAGATGAATCTTGTGTGTTTTTTTACCACTGCTACCCAGCAATTTACAATTACCTTCTTTGGGTCCTTTCTCCCTAGTTTATAATACCATCCAATTTAGAACAACATATTTAGTTAATATGATTTATCTACCTTAAGATTAATGAAAATGACAAGATGGAAAGCTGTGTGGAGCTCTCTGACGGCTCATTCTAACTCAAAATATTGATCAAATCAATCTTTGTGTTATTTTATTGTTTATAAGTGATTCTGTTGGAAGCAAAATAGCATTCTGATTAACTTTTATGGTACATACTTTTATGGTAGGTATAATATAATTGGTTTGTAGGGTAAGGAGATTAGTCTACCGTAGAGTCCATAGTCAGAACCAGATAAGGTTGAACCTTACTAGCAGCAAAGAACATAATCTAGAATTGAGATTAAGTTATCATATCAGAGTCTGGGTTTATGGTTTAGGATAAAAGCAGTGAGGAGATAGAATATAGGGATGAAGGTCCAGATATATAACTTCATTTCATATTTGGGAGTCTTGACTCTGGCCAACCTAACCAGTCTTCCTTCTCCTGATTTTAATATGTGCTGGCAACAGGAGTAGTCAATGGCTACCATTTTTTTCCCTTGGGCATGCCTGCAATTACAATTGCCTAGAGTACTTTTGCTGCTCTTCAGTGTGGTGTCAGCTACATAATGTTGGTTGGAAATGCTGCCTCATAAGACTAGCATTTCTGGATAGCAGAGCAGAGATGATATCAATGTGAATTCTGATGCTTCATCACTTTAGGGAGTATGAAGAATGTAATTTGTTCCATGAAACTTGGCAACTGACTAAACAACTCAACAGTCTACAAAATAACCAGGCTTAGTGCATGCAGATACCATAAGGCTTTGACAATGATGGCAGAACCGGAATGAAATATGAAGGCATTTGACAAAAAATGGTCAAATTTCCATCCAGCCTTCATAAGAATGCCAATATCAGACTTCTATCAGACTTCTCTAGGATGCCAATATCAGACTATGTAACTGACATCCTAAGGAGTCTGGATTTTCGTTTATTGTCAAATAATGTGAACTCAGTTTGAACTATCCTTTACATAATTATTTAGAAACTCAGAAACATACATATGCATTTGCCTTAACATATCATGAGAGTGCAAGATAGACTTGCAAAACCAGTGGTAAAATGCAATTGTATTTAGGGCTATCCTTTCTGTGGAATATAAAATAATCCTTTAGAAGGCCATTGAGTTTTTATATAAACTGTCTTCATCTAGTCGATCCCCACAATCAGTCTAAGAATGGAAATTTGGATTAGAAGAAAAACAGGGAATTTAATCTAAAAAGAGTAGGTTGAAGCTCAGCTCTTCCCTTTAGTGTCCATGTGATCTTTTGCAATTTTGTTGCCTGTGCCTTGTATTTTGCATCTGAAAAAACTCAAAATATGTACCTCAAAGCAACTAGTTATTCCAATCAATAAATGATACCTCTTTTTCTTCAGTGCAATTGAGAGCTCACTGCTAGTGAGGCTGAGAGGGAGGCTTACTCACTTACTTCTGGTTGTATCAAAACAGTTTCGTGATCTTACATTTTTATTTAGATTCAAATCAGTTAACATATAGTATAGTATTGATAGTACTGGTTTCAGGAGTAGAATTTAGTGATTCATCACTTACATATAACACCCAGTGCTCATTGCAACAAATGCCCTCTCTAATGCCCATCACCCATTTAGCCAATCCCCTTACCCACCTCCTGTCCATAAACTCTCAGTTTGTTCTTCATAGTTAAGAGCCTCTTATGGTTTGCCTCTCTCTGTTTTCATCTTATTTTATTTTTTCTCCCCTTCCCCTATATGCATTGTTTTTTTTTTCTTAAATTCCACATATGAGTGATATCATATATTTGTCTTTCTCTGATTGACTTCTTTCACTTAGCATAATACACTTTAGTTCCATCCACCTGTCTGAATGGCTAAAATTAACAACTCAGGAAACAACAGATGTTGGTGAGGATGAGGAGAAAGGAGAACACTTTTGCACTGTTGGTGGGAATGCAAACTGGTGCAGCCATTCTGGAAAACAGTATGGAAGTTCCCAAAAAGTTGAAAATAAAACTACCTTACGACCCAGCAATTTTACTACTAGGTATTTATCCAAAGAATACAGAAAAGCTGATTCGAAGGTGCACATGCACCCCAATGTTTATATAGCAGCACTATCAACAATAGCCAAATTATGGAAAGAACTCAAATGTCCATCGACTAATGAATTGATAAAGATGTGGGGTACACACACACACACACACACACACACACACACACACACACAATGGAATATTACTCAATGAACAAAGAATGAAATCTTGCCATTTGCAACAGTGTCTTGACCTTATAAGATAGTGTGCTGCTGCTCTGAAGATGGCCCGGGGGAAGGTTTGGGTGGAGTGACATGAGGAATATGATGGGTTCATTGCTATTAGCCTCTATTTCTAAGAGACAAAAGTTTGTGTACGATTCAAGTCACAGAGAAGCTAAGTTCATAAACCCATCATGGCTATTATAACTCTACTTGGGGGATTATGCATTCAAAATCTATTAAATACAAGACTTTTAAGTGGGAAATGGAGACTGAGAATTCAACCACTACTTATTCGAATTCTCATTTCTAGATGGTTTTTTGGGGGGTTGGAATTTGAGAATAGAAGAGATGTCCTATAAATTTCTCTTATTTTTTGAATTCTTAATATAGAAAAAAGACATTGAGAATCAAGTATTCCTCATTTTATGGAATATTGAGCTTTGGAAAATAAGAGTAAAGCTATCAGTGGGAATCCATAAAAGTATCCAGTTATCCATTCTTCAGGTATATATTTGGAAATATGACCAAATCTACATAAATATTTTTTTCTAGGTGACTGTATTATGAAAAGTTTTCAACATATTGTATTAAGAGAGTTCGACTTAGGAGGGAAATTCTCCATAAATTATTAAATTTATAAGGCACCAAAATTAATTTCAGATGTGTACAGTGTTTTAAAAAGTGAAATTATAAGCTGTAAAATATATACATTATTATTAATTTATCTTGCAAGGAACATGGACATTATAAGCATATAAAGAATAAGAAAATTTTTGAAGGCTGAAGCTGATGTGTTTGACTACATTAAAATTTAAAACTATTACAATATTTGTATCACATAAAATATAAGTTGATATGTTTTCTTCATGGAGCATTCTCACAAACTAATAGGAACTAAAATTAAAAAAAAAAAATAGTATGCCAAAAAATTTACTGAAGGAGAAATACAAGTTGATAACAAGCACAATTAAAAACTTACAAAATTATTGGGGCGCCTGGGTGGCTCAGTTGGTTAAGCATCTGACTTTAGCTCAGGTCATGTTCTCAGGGTTAGTGAGTTTGAGCCCCCTGTCAAGCTCTGTGCTGACAGCTCAGAGCCCTGGAGCCTGCTTTGGATTCTGTGTCTCCCTCTCTCTCTGACCCTCCCCCACTTGAGCTCTGTCTCTGTCTCTCTCAAAAATAAATAAAACATTAGAAAATACTTACAAAATTATTAATTGTTACAGATGCAAGTTTAAATGGAATGATACTACTTTCACTTATTTAATAGAAGAAGCAAAAAAGAGATCAATAATTTTTAAAGTGAAATAAGAGGAATATAACATATATAATTGTTGTTGCTGTATTATAACATTTAAATGAAAATATATAGTAATATGAATCAAGCCTTAAAATATCCATATTGTTTAACCTATAATCTTTACCTCTAGTAATATATTTCACAGTACATTCAGAGATATATACAAAAAATGAAGCTACATGGAAATGAAAAGGCATATGTAAACAACACAAAGAATTATTTATTAAGAGTACAGTCATCCATTACAAATATGCATTCGTTAAAAATATGTTTTCAAATAACATTTACTAGTAAGGTAATATTTTAATAATTTGTGAACATTTAAAAGAAAGAAAATAAGTAGAAAAAAGAGCAGTAAATGAGATTCTAGGGCAAGAATGACATTTTTATAGTGCAAACCTGGAAGAGATTAGAGAGACTCAATCAAAATGTAGCAGAACTTTTGGAATGTGTTCCTGTGTTACACAAGAAGGAGATATGGAGTGGAAGAGGGCTTTAATGAGCTAGGTTCAGCTGTGCAAGCGCTATAACTTTAGCATAAGAAGATGTTTATAGAAACAGCCTCTGGTAGGCTTTGAGGTCTAGCTCTTAGCAAACTTTAGTTAAATGTGTAGTCAGTGTGTGTGTGCATGCGTGTGTGCACCAAGTGCAAGACTGTATACTCTGCAGTGAAGATAGGAGCAGCACACAAAATTTTATTTTATTTTATTTTATTTTATTTTATTTTATTTTATTTTATTTTTTTTTTTCAATGTTTATTTATTTATTTATTTAAATATGAAATTTATTGTCAAATTGGTTTCCATACAACACCCAGTGCTCATTCCAATAGGTGCCCTCCTCAGTACCCATCACCCACCCTCCCCTCCCTCCCATTCCCCATCAACCCTCAGTTTGTTCTCAGTTTTTAAGAGTCTCTTATGCTTTGGCTCCCTCTCACTCTAACCTCTTTTTTTTTTTTCCTTCCCCTTTCCCATGGTCTTCTGTTAAGTTTCTCAGGATCCACATAAGAGTGAAAACATATGGTATCTGTCTTTCTCTCTATGACTTATTTCATTTAGCATATTTTATTTTATTTTGTTTAAAGTTTATTTATTTATTTTGAGAGATACTGAGACAGTGTGAGCAGGGGGAGGGGAAGACTGGGAGGGAGAGAATCCCAAGCAGGCTCAGTGCTATCAGTGCAGACTTCAATGTGGGGCTCTAACCCACGAAACTGTGAGATCATGACCTGAGCCAAAACCAAGTGTCATATGCTTAACCAACTGAACCACCCAGACACCCCAGCATAGAAGATATTAGAAGCAGGCCAAAGATCTACTGCCATAATATAGCTCAAATGGAGGCTCCACATCTGAGTAGGTAGCATGTGAAAGTTAGTCTAGTGTCAAATCAGAAATGAAAGACTGCAGGAAGGAAGTAGGGATCAGATATAGGATCTAGGGTAACTAGTAGTATAAGAAAGCCCTGTGGGTAATGATCTATTATGGTAACTTTTCTTTTTTTCTTTTTCTTTTTTTTTTTTTTTTTGTTGAGTCAATATCTGTACCTGGTACACAGCAGAAATGCAGATGATAGGAAGGAAGTGCTGAACTGAGCCATCAGAAAATGAACAGATTTGTTTATGTTGTCATTTGAATTATACTGTTGTGTTAAATATTTTTATTAGGGTTTCCTAACAAACAGAATTCATTTAAAGAATTCATGCTGTGGCCAAGGCAGTACTCAGAAGAAATTTACATACTTAAGTGCTTTTATCCAGTTAACAAAAAAATTCAAAGCATTCAGATACTGTGCAGAATGAAAAGGAAAGTAGCAACAAAAACTAAAAATGTAGAAAGAAATGAGTAAAAGTAAAATAACAAATAAGGTATAAGAAAAATAGATTTTCTCAGTAAAATCAAACCTAATTATTTGATAAGGCCACTAAAGTAACTAAAAATTGGCTAGTCTAGAAAGAAAAAAGAAAATACAAATAACAGAATCAAGAATGAGAAAAGCAGGGGAACCTGGGTGGCTTAGTTGGTTAAGCTTCAGACTTCGGCTCAGGTCATGATCTCATGGTTCCTGAGTTTGAGCCCTTTGTAGGTAGGGCTTTGTTCTGACAGTTCAGAGCCTGGAACCTGCTTTGAATTCTGTGTCTCCCTTTCTTTCTGCCCTTCTCGCATTGACACTCTGTCCCCCCCCCCTCTCAAAAATATAATAAACACACACACCACAAAAAAAAAAAAAATGAGAAAGACAGTGAACTTAGAGTTAGGGAGTAAAAAGTATTAGAATTTTTGTATGATACCCCACTATGCTGGAAATGTGGATAAAATCAATGTTTTTTTTAGGAAAATATAAACTAAATTAACCCAAGAAGTGATACAAAACCAGTAATATCCTGGTTTTTAAAAAATTGCAGTGTTTGTCAAAAAAAACATATCCCTCAAAAATGAATGAAGCCCAGATATTTTTAAGGTTGAGTGATATGGAATATCATGAACATATGCTTAAATTTGCTCCATGCAGAAAAATAGATAAGCAACTTCTCATTTCATTAAGTAGAGCTTGGATGACCTTTGCTACACAAAATGGTTTAACAAAAGAAGAAAGTTTAGAACAATAAAATTTGAATATAGATGCAAATATATAAATAAGATAGTATTTGGCAGCTCATTTCAATATTATTTAACAGGTCCTTAAAGTCATATAAATTGAAAAACTAAGATATCAGAAATGCTAAGATATTTCAACTTTAGTAAGCCTATTAATATAATTTGCACTCAGAAGGAGAAAAAGTATGATTTTCTTAATTAAAAGCAAAACAGGGGTGCCTGAGTGGTTCAGTAAGTTAAGCATCCTACTCTTGATTGCAGCTCAGGTCATGATCTCACATTTTGTGAGATCGAGCCCCACATCAGGCTCTGAGCTGATAGCACAGATTGGAATTCTCTATCATTCTGTCTCTCTGCTCTTCCCCCACCAAATAAATAAATGAACATGAAAAAATCAATAAAAGCAAAACAAAAGATTCCCACTTCTTCCCATAATGGATTAACAGGGACTGGATTATCTTTCTACCTTTGATAACTAAATTCCTGGACAAAATATATAAAAAAATTATTCTTACATATTGGACACCAGGCAGTACAAGAATATTATTCCTGAGAAAAGGAGAACAAACAAGATGAGACCTACAATTGTCCAACTTATCACCTAACAAGAGTTTCCATCCTGTATCATAGGAAAAGGGAATCCAATCAACTGAATAGAAAATAGAGAAAAAAAAAAAACAAGAGTAAAAATGTTTTTTTGAAAAGATCAATAAAATGGATATACTGTAAGCGAGATTAATTAGGAAAAAAATAAGAGAAAAAAAGAAGGCAGAAATTACCAATATGAGGAAACAGTTGTGCAAATCCTACAGACATTAAAAAGATGAAAAGAGAATATTATGAACCACTTTTGCTAATTAATTAAAAAATATAGTTTGAAAGGACAAATTCTAATCCTCATGCAAGAAGAATTAGATTGGGTAAAAAAAAAGTATATGAACAGAAATAAAAGAAATAAATAAGAAAGAGAGAAAGAAAAGAAATAAAAAGAAACAAAATATGACTCACTCATTCTCTATTATTAAATTTTAACTTGGCATAAACCCTTTAGAAGGCAATTTTACAATATCTAACAACTTAAATGTTCATAATATATTTTAACCTACCATTTACACTTTTAGAAATTTACTTTGAAATACTCAAATATGCATCTTGAATCAGGCACTGTTCTAAGAGTTAGGTATAAAATAGTGGCCAAAACAAACATAATTCTGTATCTTGTCAACACTCTACTTTCCTTGGCCATACTGACATTAAGAAAAGAAACCCGACAGCCAGATACCATGCACAAATACAAACTATGATTGTTGGATCCTTGAAGAAGTGTAGAATGCCATAAAAGAGCATAACAGAGGAATCATACATATACATAATGCACAAACACACTGTGTACACAAACCATGTAAACAATCCCAACTGTGATACAGTTGTTAACTTTATGCTCAAATACAATGAGTTAAACCTAATTTAGTAACATGAACATTTCTCTAAATGATAATTTATGTGAAAAAAGTTTCTAAAGAGTATGTATAGTCTCATCCTACTTATCTTTTTTTTAAGTTTATTTATTTATATGGAAAGAGGAGGGGGAGGGGCAGAGAGAGAGGGAGAGAGACAATCCCAAGCAGGCTCTGCTCTGTCAGCACTGAGCCCAATGCAGGGCTTGCATGACCTTAGTGGAATCCAAGAGTTGGACGCTTAACCAACCTTTTTTTCTAATTTTTCTAAATGTTTATTTATTTTTTTAAACGTTTATTTATTTTTGAGACAGAGAGAGACAGAGCATGAACAGGGGAGGGACAGAGAGAGAGAGGGAGACACAGAATCTGAAACAGGCTCCAGGCTCTGAGCGGTCAGCACAGAGCCCGACGCGGGGCTCGAACTCACGGACCGTGAGATCATGACCTGAGCCAAAGTCGGAGCTTAACCCACCGAGCCACCCAGGCGCCCCAATGTTTATTTATTTTTGAGAGAGGGGGAGACATAGTGCAAGCTGGGGAGGGACAGAGAGAGAGAGAGAGACACAGAATCCGAAGCAGGCTCCAGGCTCGGAGCTGTCTGCACAGAGCCCCACATGGAGCTCGAACTCACGAACCATGAGATCATGACCTGAGCCACCCAGAAGCCACCCAGAAATATGTTTCTTAGCTCTTTCTGAAACATACAATCAATCATCTCACGCTTTCCTGTAAGGATTCTTAGAGGCTAATTTGTCCCTTAAGAAGTGTTTGCAAGCGGAACCAGGAACTTAGCATGCCAGTGTTAACATCTGACAAAATTCTCCACCATACTTCACATTGTGTTCTGAAACCAAATGAGAAATCAGGGATCTAAAGACAAAACATAGTGTTGGATAATGAGTAGCTCAAAGCTGGGGGTAGTGTTAAATATATGGGAGGAATGAAGAAGTTTCATGGGCAGAAGGAAGAGATTTTATACTACCAATGTTTCCTAATTGGCATTGAATGTCTCTAAATTCTTCACAGTATCCTCCTTATCTTTTAAAAATATTTTCTGGATCTTATTTATGTCTCTTCTCTCATAATAATGTTTTTGTACCTTTCTTTGTTTCTTCATCTGTGTTATTAGGAGTTTGTTAATGCATTAGTCCTTGCAAATAAGTAATTGTGGTCCTGTCAAATTGTTTCCATTTTATTTTTTTGGATTTGTTTTGCTGTTCCTTTTCTACATTTTTTAAATGAATTCTTAACTCATTAATTCAGTCACTCTCTTCTCACATGAGGAATTTAAAGCTATCATTTGTCCTCAAATTACTGCTTTGGTTTCATTCCACAAGGTTTCACATGATGTATAGTCAAAGTAATTCAGTTTAAAATTTTTTTTGGGACACCTAGGTGGCACAGTTGGTTAAGGGACCAACTCCTGATTTCAGCTCAGGTCATGATCTCATGGTTTGCGAGATCGAGTCCCACATAGGGCTCTGTGCTGACAGCGCGGAGCCTGCTTGGAATTCTCTCCCTCTCTCTCTGCCTCTCCCCTGCTCATTTGCACTCACTCCCTGACTCAAAAATAAATAAGTAAACCTAAAAAAACTTTCTAATTACCTCGATAATTTAATTTTCTTTAACCCATGAATTAGTTATAATGTAAAAAAATTAAATGGGACATTTTCTAGTCATCTTTGTATTATCTATTTTTGTTTAATGATGTATTCATCAGAGAACAGACTGATTACTTGTAATGTTATCTCTCTTTAAATATATATTTTCCTACAGGCTTTGTGGTTATTTGAATGTTGGTGTATAGTATTGTTAAATATTCAACATTTGTCCATTAGGTCAATGTTGTTAAATATATTGAAATCTGTATTCTTAGTTTTTCTCTGCTAATTATTCCAAATTTAGGATTTTATCATATCCTACTCTAACAATTTCCTTTTATAGTCCTGTTGATTTTTGATTTTTATATTTGAAGACTATATCTTATGCATAAAAATCTAGAGTTTTTATATCCTCCCAGTGAACTGAAATTTTATTCTGCAGTAAGCCTGTTGAATTCTATTAATATTTTTTGTCAAATGGTATATTTGTATAATATTAATATACTACATCAACTTTTACATTTCATTCTTTGAAGTCTGGCTACTTTCAACATTTCCATTTCTGTATGTTTTATGGTCTAATAATTTATGTCTTTTAACTAGATTTAGTACCTTTAAATTTGTTTTATTATTCTTATGGGTGTATATAACACATGTATTTCTAATGATTTATTTTCTACTTCATCTAATCATTTTTTAAACTTTTATTTAGGTGTTTAGTGAATGCTTTTTATTTGAATGAAATATTTTCTAATTTCATTTTTTCTGTTATTTCTATTTTTTGATGACTATTCCTCATTTTTAACATGCATTATTAACTTAGTCAAGTCTACATCTTGTCAGTAATTTGCAATCCTTTTAAACAACATAAAGTTAAAATGTTCCCTCCAATCATATCTCCCCAATTGATATCCCATTATTTTTTAGTATTTTAGCTTTATTTTGAATTTTTAATACCTCAAGTGGAATTATTTTAATGTTTTTATATGGTGTTTGTTTAGACTATACACATATTTATAATTTTTTAACCACGATTTTTTTGTTGAATGTCAGATATTCATTCCTTTTGAGACTATTTTCACTCATCCTTTAAAAGTTCCTTTAGTTGACACTATTAGGAGGTAATACTTAGTTTTTTCTTTAATTAGACATTTTTTTGTTTTATTCTAATTTTTGAAAGATAGTTTTGCTTATTATAAAAATTCTAGTTTAGTAATGTATAGCACAGGGAATACACTCAATATATTATATTACCTTTGTATGGTAACACATGGTAATTATATTTATTGTGGTGATCAGTTTGCAATGCATACAAATGTCGAATCACTATGTTATGCACATTAAACAAAGAGAATATTGTATTTCCAGTATACTTCAGTAAAAAAAGATGATAAAGCATAAAAATTCTAGTTTGATAGTTACTACTTAAGCATTTTATTTTTTTAAGTTTTATTTATTTTGAGAGAGAGAGTGAGAACAAAAGCTAGAGAGAGAGAGAGAGCATGAGCAGGGGAGGGGCAGAGAGAGGGGCAGAGAGAATCCCAAGCAGGCTTCTTGCTGTCAGTACAGAGCCTGACACGGGGCTTGAACTCATGAACCATGAGATCGTGACCGGAGCCAAAATTGAGAGTTGGACGCTTAACTGATTGAGCCTCCCAGGCACCCTGATTTAAGCATTTTAATACATGTATAATTGCTTTCTCACATCTCATGTATGTATCTATCAAGTAACATATTTGCTTAATAAAATCAAATTATTATTTGAGATGGCATGATTAAAAAGAGAAGAGCTACCAAATATAATTATTTCGGTTTTAAAGAGACAAAGCAGCAAAGAAAACACTGGTTTCACTTGCATATTAAAATAGTAAATTATTACAAAATAAAAGATAATTACAAATAATTGCCTATCTGATAAGGTGGCAAATAAATAAATAGGTTTAGCAAACTCATTCCTCAACTCATACTGGTTCAGGCGCTCATTCAATATTTACAGAGAACTAGTAGGAGTGGGAATCCACAAGAAAGCTGAAGATACAAAAATATAGCCTAGACTATGCACTTGGGTAGGGAAGAATTCTGGAATGATTATTTGTTATCATGTGAATACTAGAATGAATTGTTTGTGTGTGATTGCTAGAAATAGTCCTCAAACTAGTTCCTAGAAAAAAATTAATATTTAAACTCTTAACTAACAGTTTAAGATTTTACAACAAAGAGATGTAGAAGCAGTTATTCTTTTCTGCAGAAGAATCTTACTGATGTGAGCTGACAAGACGTCTCTAAGAGGGGCAGCTTTTTTTTCAAAGATTGTTTTTTCTAATTTATTTATTTATTTTGAGAGAGAGAGAGAGAGAGCTCACACATGTTTAATGTGCGTGGAGGAGGGGCAGAGAGAGAGAATCCCAAGCAGGCTCCGTACTGTCAGCAAGGTGCTGGTTGCGGGGCTCGAACCCACTTACCAGTGAGGTCATGACCTGAGCTGATGAGCCAAAACCAAAAGTCAGACACTTAACCTACTGAACCACCCAGGTCCACCTAAGAGGGAAAGCTTCTAATTGCAGGGCAGTATTTTAATGTGTTAATGTGTAGGTAACAGAAAGAGCAGGTTTTCCATTGATGATGTCTCTGCCAGGAGAGCAGTTTACTCTGTAACTTAGGCAAGTAAGTTCACATTCTGAGGTTTAGCTTACTCATTAGTAAATTTTTTAAATATTATGATGATTATAAAAATCTAAGTTTGTGCTAGTGATTACACTGTCCTTTAAAAATGTTAACATGTTGTAGGTTTTGCACATTTTTACTATGATAGCTTCAGACAAAGAAAAGCTAAAAAAAATTTACAATGGACAGTCATATACCCACTGCTTATATTCAATAATTATTTACTATTTGCCTCAAACACATATACACATATGTTTTCATGTGTGTATGGATGTATATTTGTATGCACATACATATTTACATATATATTCATGTATCTGAAATCAAGTTGCAGACTTCATGATGATTCACCCTATATATTTCAACATAATCTCCCAAGAATAAAGATTTTATTTTATAAATTTTTTTATGTGTATTTATTTTTGAGAGAGAGAGACAGGGTGTGAGCGGGGGAGGGGCAGAGAGAGAGGGAGACACAGAATCTGAAGCAGGCTCCAGGCTGTGAGCTGTCAGCACAGAGCCCAACGCGGGCTCAAACTCGGGAACAGTGAGATCATGACCTAAGCCGAAGTCAGCTGCTTAACTGACCGAGCCACCCAGGAGCCACTAAAGATATTATTTTATATAGCTACACTACTATTATCTTACATATAAGAATTAACAATAATACATGACATTATTCAATAACTTTTTGAACCAGAATCCACTGTTTGTGCTTTTTATTGAGATATGTCTCTTCTATCCTTTTCAATTTGTCATGGTTCTAATTTTTCTTGTCGAATGTAATTGTCTAATTGAATGTCTCATTTTCTGGATCTACCTGATTATTTCCTTATGGTGATTAACTTGTTCTTCTCTCCCTATATTTCTTGTAAATTGGACGTTATGCCTAAAGGTTTTAGGATATAGGTTAAATATTTTAGGCAATAATAGTTCAAAGCCGGTGTTTTGTATTTCACCTTACATTATTTCAAGGAGCACAGAGGCAGGCTGTGCTGTTATTACCAGTAGTGTTCAGTGTGATCACTTGATTAAGGTGGTGATTATCATATGGTTATTACCATAATATTAGCATCACTCCATTGTCAAAAAATATTTTCTCTTTTGCAAATAACAAGTGTTCTGTGGTACGATGTTTTGGCACTGTGTAAAAATTCTGTTTCCCAACATTGTAACGATGATTTTAAAATTTACTCATGAATCTTTTCAGAATCTAACATTCACTGAATGTGGCAAAAATGGCAATTGATTGATCTTATTGGTTCCTTCATTATTTAGTTGGCATTCTTTTGTAAAGAAGAGCTTTACAACTGGGGATAAACTACAGAATCTCTTATAAAGACAGGATGAGTCTTTCTTTGTATCTACTGATTTTCAGAGTAAAGAGTTGGTGTAAGTTACCTCTAATGGAGGCAGATTCTTTTAAAATTCTTCCCATCACTCTCACTCTTTTTTCTTTCCAAGTATTATTGTGCTCATCATCCAATCCTTCCTTTGCTCACATCTGATCAAGGGACAGTGGACTCAGTTTCCCAGGCTTCCTTGTCAAGTGGCCTCTAGGAAAAGTCAGCTGGTAGGAGAGGTATTGGAAGACTGGAGGGCAGAGACAGCATGAAACCGGGGCCTGCCTCCCTCTGGCTCCGCTTCTTCTGACAGTGGCTGCGACTCCAGCTCTCTCTGGACATCCCATCCCTCTGTAGTCCCAGATCGCACCATCCACTTTAGTTCTCCCTCCTGTTCTGGCTCCCCTGCTGGGCTCTGATAAAATAACGCCTTTGCACTTAACACTGTTGCGGTGTTAGGGTTTCTAGGCTCTTTTGGTGGAAAGTAATAAGAAAGATATTTTTAAAGATCATGTGTTCATATTATATTCTCAATTCAAGTTCTTTCTACACACTTTATCCACACTTTATCACCTAGTTTTTGATTTTACATTTTCTGTTCTCTTACACTGCAAATTTGATTCTTAATAGCATCAACATAGTCTAATTTTCTGTATCCCATGACATACTTTTTTGTTTCCTGGGCAACCTGTATCTGCAACACATAAAAGAGTTTTAATACGAAGAAGGCTGACATTTCTACCAACAGAAATAAAATTACTGATCATTGTTTAAGATTTTTAAGATATATATATATATATATATATATATCCCCCTAAAAATGTAGTTTCATTTTCAAATTCACCTGAAGTGTTTATTTGTAAGTTTTGTTACTAGTTTGATATACTATTACATATTTGATATACTTTTGTTTCTATTCATTTTCATATTTAGGGTTTGCTTTTTCTACTTTTTAAGCAATTTTTTTCTGAATATATAAAACATTGATATGGTTGAAAAGGCAAAACTATCTGCTCCGCACCCCTTTCCCAAGGAAGCAGAATCACCATCTCACAGAATTCCATCAACTCCCAGGATGAGAGGTGGTTCAGTGTGTGCCTACCTTCTTGGTCTCAGTATTCTGACTTCTTGATGTGGACAGAATTCTTTTTTTCCTTATATCTTCATTCCATCTTTTACAAGAGTATTCTTAATAGTGCATCAAGAATTTTCATAACTGTATTACAGGAGGCTTTCCAGATCTCTAAACCACCAAATTGCCAGAAGAGGATCTCTCAGGCCTGTGTCAAATCTATCTCTGTTAGAATCTAAGGCAAACTTTGTGCTGTTTAGTTTCTTAGTAAATGGTCATTGAATAGAATTGTTCACTCTCTAATACTATATATTTTAATCAGTAAAGACTGGAGTTTCTCAATAGTGATGCTATTTTTTTAATGTTTATTTATTTTTGAGAGAGAGAGAGACTGAGTGTGAGTAGGGGAGGAGCAGAGAGGCCCCAGGCTCTGAGCTGTCAGCACAGAGCCTGATGCGGGGTTGGAACCCACAAACCATGGGATCATGACTTGAGTCGAAGTCAGACACTTAACCGACTGCGCCACCCAGGCACCCCAATATTGATGCTATTGACACTCTGAGTGGAATAACACTTTTTGTGGGAGCTGTCTTTTTGTATTCTAGAATGTTTAGAAGCATATGTATCTGGTCTCTGACTACTTCATGGCAGTCTCAATCATGGCACTCAAAAATGTCTCCAAATGTTGTTGTCAAATGTCCTTTGGGGGAAAAAAAATCACTCCCAGAAGAGATCCACTAATAGTGGACTATATGGGAGGACATTTTGTTATGTCAATCATAACAATGTTCTCATACTCTGAATATTAGAGTTTTAGTCAACATGGGTGATGTTTGTGGTAAAATGAAGTTACCTGCAATTAGTTCTTGACTGGATTGAGTCTCTCCTTGACCCTTCATTAAGGAGTAGCTATGTCAAGTAGCTACCTCCCTTGGAAGTGATAAAAACAGGCCAGTAAACCCCCCCTCCATGTGGTTGTCATGGAGGCCAGTTTGTTTACAGAGCTTCCCTGCCCATTGCTGGCTGTGTCTTGCCACGCTCTGTATTCTCTTCTGAGGAAGTCTGCACACACCACCTCGTTTCTGCCAACCCAAGTTGACAAAGGCACCGATTTCCACAGGAATCTTAACATCAGTCTTGAATATGCAGTTGGACTGGTCACATGACAGGGATTTATTGGTTGTGGTAACAAAAGATATGAAAACTCTTATCAAAAAGGCTGGTAAGTTCCATTAGTGAAGTTTATATGCTCGTTAATGCAGCTTTTACTTTTTCTGCCAAAATATTCAGTTTTCCTCCATTCCACATCACTCTGTTTCTATTGACTGATATTTTTAAACCCATCAATTATTTAAGGGCAATGGAAGTATTATTAATACGTTAGAAATAAGTCTTTTGGAGAAGATATTCCATTCAGGGAAGAGCTAAGAGAAAAAATGCACACAGAGACAGGAACTCCTGACTCTTATTAGATGGGTTAGCAAAGCTCTTGTCCTTTTTTCAACCAATAAACATCTGTTGAGAGTAAATTGTGCACTTGGGGATACCAATGAGACCTAGGGCATGCCTTGCCAGTAACTTGCCATTAGGATGACCAAATTAGGCATTTTGAGAATGAAAGAGGCATCATTAATAAATACACTGGATAGCAGGCAGAACCGAGAGTGTTCCAGGCAAACCAAGATGAATTGGCTCCAGATTTGGTGATAAGGTTGGGCAGATAAGTCACCTAATTGGCTAGATTCAATGGCCCTGCAGTTAGAGGTGAGACATATGAAGCATTCTGCCCTGTTGAGGACAGGCAGATGAGTGCCAAATTCCTGTATGATGGAGACAGAATAAGAGGAGGAGATATAATTCAGGAAACTCTCTGAATGATCTCTTGCATTGTTTGAGTACCCACCATGTGTTATCTGTGTGACATAGAGCATGGCCCCATATAACATCTTCTAGAATTCTCTTACCCTTCCAAGGAAAGCAATTTTATACCTATCTAATAGTGGAACTTAGTGAGGCATTGTAATGTCATTAAGGTTGGGTCACCTCAGTTCAAAGCTATTCATTGAACTTGTACATGTTTCAGGTGTCATAAGTTTAGGACTCAAAGATAAAAGGAGTGTCTCTCTACAGGAAGTTCACCATCTAAGGGAGGAGGCTGCAGCCTAGTGAGTGTTCTCTTTAGGAGAGATTTTAGAATCTGTTTTAGTAAAGGAGGTGATTATTACACTGAATGGATTTTAAAGACCTAAAGGAAGTGAATTTTTTATCTGCTTTCTGAAACTTTTACTTTTTTTTTTACAGGCTAGGAATACAATATATTTACCACTGCTATTTAATGGCAGCTCTTGGTAAATACATAATAGCATTGTACCTATATTATCTCATTTAATCTGGATAATATCCTTGAAAGCTTGTGTTATTTTTCACTTTACAGATGAGAATACTGGGATTTTAAATAGTAGTGACAATTTCAAACCACAGGATAATGCTGAAGTTATAAATTGGGCTTGTGTAAAACATTTCCCTTGAGTTCACTCTGACACCAATTCTGGCCCCATCTTGGATGATGGGACAACCAACTGTGGGTCGGTGCCTACAGACAGGGGAAGTACCCGGGGAGGTCAGCAACACCAAGCAAAACATAGGGCCGCTGCTTATCACAGGTAATGCAAATAGTAGTCCCATTGTTTTATTCTATTCTAGTAAATACAATAAATTATATTTCTTTTAAAGACAAAGACTATTGCAGTTTCTTTGTTTTAGACGAACAAAACAGAGAGACTAGAATGAATCCTTCTGTAATATGAGGTGGATAAAGAGCCTGTATAGTCCTGTTTATTTCTTTTTGTCTTTAGTCCTGTTTATTTCAAGTATTTTAGGGATGACATTCTTTCATAGTCTCTCACTTTTAGTGATATTTATGATGTTATAATGTCTTAGAATTGCAAGAATAAGGAAATGCACTGTGATCTCTTATTTCTAACACCAATGTGGTTAAACAAGACTGTGATACAGGCATTTAATAACAACACAGGGATTCAAGAAGAAAGGGGAGGGATTGGGGAATGATTTAGCAAAAGTGCACTGCATGACCTCATGAGGATAGAAAATGACTTTCTAGCCTAGACAGGAAAAGCAAAATGGCAAAAGAAAGAATCAAGATGGCAACTACAAGGAGAAGTCATTAAGTTCTCCTTAAAAAGGATTTTTGGTAGCATCAGCACCTTGAATAAAGAAAGGAAAAGAGTAAAACCTTTATCCTATCTTTCCTATATCCACTATCCTACTGGGCAAACAAATAGTAGATGAAGGGAAGTTTCTCTTTATACTTTCTCCAACTAATGCCGGAAGACTACTGCCATAATTCATGGAACTAGATATTGCACATCAATGCCTGCTAATATCACTGGAAGAGAGCCAACAAGTATATTCCTCCTGGTGGAAGAACATACTTCTATTTGTGGAATAGTAATGGTACTGATTATGAATAGGTCTTCGGATCCTAATGCTAACTTACAGGAGAATCAGAGAAGGGAGGAACTAACCATAGTTAGTTTAATCAACAAAATCTGAATGGGTGACTCTAAGATAAATGACTTAGTTTATTCCAGAAATGACTATAAGGACAAAGGAAGAGAAAGAAAGAGATAGAAGAGAAACTTATAGAGTAAAAGAGATTTGAAGTTTGTATCACCCAATCATAATATGTGGATCCAAATTTGGATCTGTTTATTTTACAAACTTTACAATAAATTTATGACATTTATGAGGCAATTGGGAATTTGAACACTGAGAATATTTGATGATATTAAGGAACCGTTAATGTTTTAGAGTATGCTACTGGTATTATGGTTATGTTCCATAGTAATTCTTTTGTTTTAGGGATACAATATGAAATACTTAGGACTGAAATAATTTGCTTCACACTAATACAGAAGGGGCAGAAGCGGGTGATGAGATAAAAGAATCAAACGATAATTGCTATGGCCTGAATGTTTGTGTGCCCCCAAACTGATATGCTGAAATCTGAACCCCTAGAGTGAGGGTATTAGGAGGTGGGGCCTTTGGAAAGTAATTAAGTCATGAGTCTGGGGCCCTCATGAGTGAGATTAATGCCTTATAAGAAGAGACATGAGAGAATTTAGAGAAATAAGTGTTTATTGTTTAAGCCACCCAGTCTATGGGAATTTGTTGTAGCAGTTTCAATGAACTTAGACAATAATGATCAGGTTGGTGATGGAAACATGGGAAGTGGTTATACAGTACAGTAATGCATACTGTCTACTTTTTTATATGCTTAAAGTTTTTCAGGATAAAATACCATGAAATGTGGGGTGCCTGAGTGGCTCAGTGGGTTAAGCATCTGACTTAGGCTCAGGTCATGGTTTGTGGGTTTGAGCCCCCCGCATCGGGTTCTGTGCTGACAGCTCAGAACCTGGAGCCTGCTTTAGGTTCTGTCTCTCCCTCTCTCTCTGTCCCTCCCCTGCTCGTGCTCTGTCTTTCTCTCTAAAACAAATAAATAAACATTAAAAAGATTTTTAAAAGATATTATGAAAAGTAATGAAGTTGCCGAAGAGAAGGTGACAGTTGGTCTGCAACAGTACAGAGAAAATTGTTCTCACTTCTAAGACTTAGCATCTCAGTGGAGTAGAAAATCTAGGAAGCTGCTCTCTAGAATCTCCACTTCTAGGAAAAATAAGTAAATTTTAATAAGAATGAGTCAGGGGAATGAGTTTTGGAATTTATGGCTGCCTAGGAATGTTATGATTCATATGCAGCTTATAATCTTTATACTTCCCTATCCGTTATTAATGAACCTTCTAAATATATTTTTTGTACTAAGAATGGTTATAGCAAATCTCAGCTGTTCTGGAATTCTAGGAAATGGGCAAAATTCAGTCTGTACCCAGGCAGTAATTTTATGAAACTAGTTATGGGAGCAGGGGATGGGAATTGAAGGTAGATTGGTATGGTGAAAAAATGTGTTTTGCTCCTATATTTTATGGAGAATAAAAATTTGTCCTGGAGTCCTATTGATTATGTTTAATGTCCTATATAATCTGCAGTTTCAGATACTGTGAAGGTGATGATATATAAGAGAAAGGGAGACTTGTTCCTCTCCCTAGGCAATATTCACGCAGCATCTCCCTTGCTTAGATGGTTGATGTGGGCTCTCTGCATCTTTGCCCCTATAAATATAAATATAAATATAAATATAAATATAAATATAAATATGAATATGAATATAAATATAAATATAAATATAAATATAAATAAATATATATTGATATGCTAAAGTAGATAGTATGCATTACTGTACTGTATAACCATTTCCCATGTTTCCATCACCAGCTTGTATGTATGTGTGTGTGTGTGTGTGTGTGTATACACACACACACACACACACACACACACACATATATGTATATATATGTGTGTGTGTGTTTATTTATTTTTGAGAGAGAGCAAGACAAAGTGCAGGTAGGGGAGGAGCAGAGAGAGAGGGAGACACAGAACCCAAAGCAGGTTCCAGGCTCTGAGCTGTCAGCACAGAGCCCAACATGGGGCTCAAACCCATGAATCGTGAGATTGTGACCTGAGCTGAAGTCAAGACACTCAACTGACTGAGCCAGCCCTAGGAGCCCCTGTTGCCAGCCTATTTTTATTAACTGGGTTAAATTTTTATGTTTCTCAGAAAAGCTGAGGTACCAATATTCATTAATAAGGATAGTTGTTAATTTTCATGGAGCAATTGTGATTCATTTTAGTGAAAATCTCAAACCTAAAGAGAAACCAGAGAATGTTAATGTTCCCATCGCTGAGGAATAGGCCATTTTCTTGTGAATCTCTGACTAACAAATGGCATAGCATTTGGAACAAAAGTTTTTCTTAGAGCAGATTAATGCCATGGCCAAAATATATTTCTTGGCTGGAGTTTCTCCGCAGAAGGATCAGGCAGAGACATGACGTCCTTTTATTAAATTCTTTTGTCGTATATTTTGATTCAGGGAGTATTCTCTTAGGTTCACACTTGGGTATGAATGGTTGGAGTTGACTGAAATACAAATTAGCAAGCTCTCCCCATATAACAGATGTGTCTACAAACTAGCTGTTGGCAGGTAGTTACTGAAAGAACTCTTGCATCATGGTGGGGAGCACATGCTCCGGCATAAACTGTGCTCAAATCCTGATCCACCATTTTCCAGCTCTGTAACCTTAAAGCTACTTATCCTGCCTGTGTCTCAGTTTCCTCACCTGTAAAAAGGTAGTGATAACAGCAGTTATTTCCCAAGGTTCTGTCAGGCTGTTACAGAAATTATATGAGCAAATACATATGAAGTCCTTAGAAGACAGCCTAGTCCATAATAAACACTCAGTCAGTGCTGGTCATTATTAATGCCTGGTCTTGTCAAACCTGCTCTAAGCTATCCTTTGTCCTTTATCACTTTGTTCTATATCCATTACTTTTCTCTAGTGCAATGGAAAAAAGATCAAGCGGTTAGAAGTGGACGATCCTGGCTTCAAATCCCGACAGTGGCATTACATAACTTCATTAAGCCTTCATGCCATATCTATAACATGAGACTACAATAATACCTACCTACCATAGTTGCTGTGAGAATGGAATGAGATCATGGTAGTGGTGTTGAGAAGAGCCACGAAGAGTGGATTTCAGTAAATATGAGTAGCCCTCCCTTCATGAGGACCTTATAATCTGTCTTCTTGCTCCTGGAGCGTTGATTCTTTACTCCTAGTGCTTGCATTGCTGCCCAACATGATCCTTCCACATTCAGGTGTTTTGTTTTGTCTTCTCCATTCCTTGTGGGTTTCTGAGACATGGACCGAGCCCCATTTTATTGGGGGGGCGGTTAGTAAAGGTCAAGATACTTATGTTATGAATGCAACAAATATTTATTGAGTGACAACTATGGAAGCACTGTGGAAGAGAGACATGGGCTCCTATTGTACTTGGTATAAAATTCTTATTTCTTGTCAGGGTCTCAATGATCTGACACCTGCCTTCCTTGCCAATTCAGGCCTCCTTTGGGTTCAAGAGCAGAGGTTCTCATGCCAGATGGCCCCTCTTGCCCAGGCCACTCCCCATGTCATGCCTTATGGCTGTTTGCTTCTCATTTTTCAGGCTTAGGCGTGTCTTCCTTGGAGATGGTTTACCTGACACTGCCTATTTTCTATTACTTTACTGGGTTTATTGCCTTCAGAACCCTCACCACCCTCTGTAATGATAGGAATATTCATTTACTTGCTTATACTCTATATCCTCTCAGACTATAAACTCTATGAAGGAACATATAATATGCAATACCTAGCATGTTAGCTGGCACATAATGGGTACAATAAATAAATAGTAGTTGCATGGATGCATTTTCCTTAAATGTCAATGAAAAAATAAATGATTGAGGAAAATGCCAACCTTGTCCCCAACAATAGTCAGACTTAATTCATGCTATAGCCATAAGGGTTTGGGGCAAGTTGCCACGCACCTTGCTGGGCTTCCCCTTCCCAGTAGGGCCCTCACCAGCCTCCACAAAGCCGGGGTCCCCTTGCTTCCTGTTTCTGGAGATCGTGAACTTTTCCCTAAGTCAGGACAAAAAACTCAGGTGAAAATCTTCTAATAGCTCTGTTCTTCTCATTCAGCACTAGCTTCAGACGATCACACCAATTTGTATGGACATCGTTCATGAACAAAGAATAGAGCCTCCCTTCTACAGGCATTTTAAGGACTCTCTTAAGTGCTGGACATTTTTATTTTTGGAGGCTCCACTCCCTCATCATATCAAACATATTAAAATGAATTCATAGCCCATATTTAATATGATACTTTTGCTATAAAATATGTTAGAAAACATTTTTGTAATGTTGCTCTCAGAATTTTTGGTTGGGGGGCACCTGGGTGGCTCAGTCGGTTAAGCGTCCAACTTCGGCTCAGGTCATGATCTCGCGGTCCATGAGTTCGAGCCCCGCGTTGGGCTCTGTGCTGACAGCTCAGAGCCTGGAGCCTATTTCAGATTCTTTGTCTCCCCCTCTCTGACCCTCCCTATTCATGCTCTGTCTCTCTCTGTCTCAAAAATAAATAAACCTTAAAAAAATTAAAAAGAAAGAATTTTTGGTTGGGACTAACATTTAATTTTTGTTTGACTGTTAAAAAAAAAGAGATAGGCATGAGATCTACCAATTTAGACAGAGCTTCTAAGTCTTCTGAAGGAAACATTTTGGATAAATAATTATACAAGTAATCTTTAAATCAGTGCTATTAGAGTTACTGTTTTTGGATTGTACTCCAGAAATAATTTTTGATGGAGCACTTAACTTTAATTCTTAAAAACCTATGGTCCCTATTGCTTAATAGTTCTAGATTTATGAATCAGAAGATGTTATTGGAAGGTAGTGTGTTGTCTCACTAAAGGAAATGAGCTGCTTTGTGAGGTAATGAGCTTGCCGTTACTGGAAGGGTTCATGCTGGCCTTTTGGAATGTTACTACATCCTTGCATTTTGTGACCGTATAGCATACATTTGGAACATTTCAAGGATCCCAAGCTGGAAAATGTCTCCAGAATGTCGATTCTCCCAACTAAGGAAATATACGCATTTGGTTGATATGCTGAACTGTGATGATAGGTTGACAGACTTGATTTTGACAGCTGAGCCCATTGATTTTCCTGGCTCACATTGCAATTGTGCACTTTAGGTAGGCGAGGGTCCTATTACATACAATAGGAACCTGCATGTGCCTTTGCATGTGCACTCACAAGTGTGCATGTATGTGCACACACAGAAACATGTAACTGAAACTCTGCAAAAGACATTCAGGTCCAAATTGACCTCGGCCAAAAAGTCTGAAGTAATTTCATTGTCAAAATATACTTTGCCGAAACCTTTAAGGCTCCTCAGAATGAAGCTGGGTGATGAGGTTCATTTCAGTTAATATTGTATCTTTTGTGAGGGAATGAGCTTAAAGGACTTCTTGCTGATTCTAAGGAAAATGTGTGCCAGGGATTGGAAAATCCTATGTGAGAAGCTGATTACAGTTCGAGGAACTTTATCTGTATTTTTGGGGTGCTGCACTTGCAGTTAAAAGCTTGCTAAATAAGAAGGAGATGTGATCCTATGGAACTAGGAATGCAGTAAATGAAGGTGGAGGCATATTCTCCCCCTCTCTCATGCCGCTTCTCTCTGTATTTCTCTCTTCTCCTCCTTGCTGGCTTTTCCTATGACTCAGTGGAGATGGCAGGAAATGCCAGCCCCCACCCCCCAGCTTTGAGGTTTACAGCTTCTCTTTTCCAGACACCGGACCATGCTGGGATTGAAATCTTTAGCCACAATTACAGATCCCTATGAAACGGTCTGGGAGTCTGTTCAGGTTGTGTTAGACCTGGCCATGGGGACCGGATCTTTCATGTGACTTGACTGTCAGCAGTCCGTTCGAGTGAATGGGGTAGACAGTTCTCTGGAAAATAGGGTGTCTTTGACTCAGTCTAGGAGAACTCCTTTAAAGGTATCTGCTCTTTCACCCATTTTAAGTTTTGTTTAAGAATAATTGAGAGAGGGGATTTACATTTGTAAGAAAAAAAATACCCATTGTAAATGAATATTATATAGAAACACAGGTAATCAAAGCAAAAGATAATGGAAACTAATTTTGTTTTGCCTGCACATAAAATACAATTAAATTACTCCTCAAATTAATAATTAGCTTTGCCTTTATCAAATACTTTCCTTTGCATGCCTTCAAGAATTCTCATGATTGAGTACAAAATAAGCCTGAGTTGTACTTTGCCACAGATAAGACTGGGGCAGGAATGATCCCTTGAGGAAACTTATAGACCAAGATGGCTGAATCACTTCCCTAAAAGATCACCTCTGATGCCTGGGACATACTCAGTACCCCAGAGTTCCCAAAGAACAAGGATCCAAATATGCAAATCCTGCCAAATTATTATTGAACAAAGCTGCCTCTGAATCACTGGAAAGTAAATGAGGGAAATAATCTCACTCAACCTGTCCCAGTGGCACTGTTAAGTCATACCTGGCCCGCCCCTTCCCCATTTGCTCTATCTTCTCTCCAATATTTCTGAAATTTGTGGCCACTGCCTCACCTAAATGGACCTTATCATTACTTGGCAGAACTACTGGGAAACTAGTGCTAAAAATTATTCATTCTTTAGTGAATGAACATCAAAAAACACATTCATATGGGGTTGCCTCTGGAACGAGGGAATGGACAAGACACACTTGCGGCTTAGGAAAGGTTCTCCCGGAGACTTTTCTCATTGCACTTGTACCAAGTTTTATCATTTTTGTTATTACTGATTCCCTGCTAGGGAAAGAGTTTCTGAGGGAGCCATAGGCTAAGGCATAGCATGCTTGGGAGCTACATCGGTTTGATTTTGGATCAAGTTTTGCTAGTGGTCAGTAGTTCTTACCACTTCATTATGGCTCCTGTAGTTTCTGCCAGTGATTTAGAAGTGTGTGTGTGTGTGTGTGTGTGTGTGTGTGTGTGTGTCTGCCTGTGCTTGCTTTGTGTTTTTATTAGGGTATGGAATTTTGCTTTCTCCAAATACCTGAAATATTTCTTTTATGTACTCTTACCAACCTGCTATTCTTGACAAGGCCATCTCAGATCCAATTAGATAAAAAGTAGATTGCCAAGGGTTTTGTGACATTTAATGATACTTACTTTGTAAGATCAGGATAATCATTCGTGGGAAATAAAACACTTTCATTTGTTGGTAAGTTTGTGACTTCTTTAAAAACTCGAGCAAATCAGGCTGGACATCCCTCAGCCTTCTGTCTCCCACCTTGCTAAATTCCTCCATAAGTGCACATGGCCATCCTTCTCTTCCTTCTCTCCCACATGAAGCGAAGTCTCCCTACCTGCGCCCTGGAATGTGCTCCTGCAGGACTTGACTCTGTCCACAGCTCCACCTAACAAAGTATACAAACGTGACCATATGCACATCTGTCTCCCACTTAAAAAAGAGAAGCGGCAGGCACCAGTCTCTCCTGCAGCTCAGCAACCTGTGCTAGCTCAGCTCCACCTCTTTCCTCCCTCATAGTCGCCTCCTCCCCTCTTGGTTACTCCTCAGTTCACTTTCGTCCACCTCTCCTGTCCTCACAGCCTGGCTCAGACTTCCTACACCGAGGTCAGCAATAACCATAGCTTCGCCCAAAGCACTTCTCACCTCTAAACTTCCTGTCCTTGCTGCTGCCCTTGACACTTTCAACCACTCCCACAATCCCAAACCTAACTCCTCCTTGCCTTCTGGGCACCGCTTTGGGTTCTTCTCTGCTGCCTTCCTTGCCCTGGTGCCTTACACCATTTCCTCCTCACCCGGTGTTCTCACTACCCCATCTTCTGAAGTCTCCCAAATCTCTGTGTTCAGTCCACATGTCTCTTCTGAGCAGTAGCCACATGTGTCCAACTCCAGACATCTGGACTTCCAATGTGGATACCCCATTGGTCTCTTACATCAATATGGCTGGCCCACTCTTGTCCACTGCACGGCGCCTTACCAGACCTGCCCCCCTTCCTGTGTTGCCTAGCTCAGAGGATGACACCAGCCTGTGCCCAGTTGCTCAGTCCAGAAACCTCTGAGTCACTCATGATTTCCTCATGCTCACCCTAGGCATCAGGTCAGGCACCACATTTTGCCTTTCACAGTCTCTGTTCCTTTTTTTAGCTATCAGTTGTGCCTTTCCTGGATTATAGAAACAACACTGAGCAGTCTCATTTTATTGATTTCAGTCTTTGCCCTCATATCCATCCAACTGCACTGAAGCCAAGGTAATCTTTCTGAAACACAAATGTGGTGATGCCAATTCCTTGCTTAAAATTCTTCAAAAGCTCTCAGTCATGCAGAGTAAAGTCTGTGTTCCTTAGCACAGTACATTCAGCCTTAATCTGGCTTTAGCTTGTGCCTCCAACCTCATTTCCTGCCAAGCCCCTCACTCTCAGCCGTGTGCTCTGTGGCTTGAGAAAAGCCAAATCTTTTATTTTTTTTCTTATCCTCATCTTTCCAATCCATAAGAGTTTCATTTCCTCTTATAGATTTGCCAAAAGCAAAGTAGCAGCTCTGATCCCCTGCAATGTAATCAGTCTATAATTTGCTTCAGCATGAAAATGTTTCTGCTTTCGATGTCCTTGGTTATTTATACTTCTCTATTTTTGCCCCTACTGCCCGGAAGGAGGATTCATGGACTGGAGCATTGACAGTGACGAAACAGGTGGATTCTAGGCTTAGAGCCTAGCTGTTCCCATTCATTCTTTCTTTTGTTTTATCGTTTCTAAGGAACTAGAAGACTGGTTCCTGACCAGTTGGCAGTTGGTCAGTCTGAGCTCATGGTGGTTACTCTTCATTAATTAGAATAGGTAAATATTAAGATTTCAGGCCGGTACTTTGCATATGCCAATCCTTACACAAAGAATTTCCTCCCAATTCCATGCCCTGTTTTCCCAGTGTGAAATCTTCCTCTTGCCTCCAGATCTAGCTCACACACTTTTTCCTCTTTACACCCTTCCCTCATGCTTGTCCTTCTCAAGGACAGTCCATGACTTCCTTGAAGCTCACACAGTTAACATGATACACAGAATTACGGTTAACATGGTACACACTGAATACCAACCTCCCATCCGTTTCTCTCTCTCCTGCACTTGACTGAAGTCTCCACAGGCATCCCCGCCAAGTCTCATTCATTAATGTCATCAGTGTCTGACCCAGCGCCTGGTATGCAGTAGCTGCTTAGTAAATGTCTGTGAGATAAAGTGTTTACGTTCTTGGAAGAAAATAATGGAATTAATTTATCCTATTGTTTAACCCTATTTACAAAGGCATTTCATTTTTTTATGTTAAATACAATTTATTATCAAATTGGTTTCCATACAACACTCAGTGCTCATCCCAACAGGTGCCCTCCTCAGTGCTCCTCACCCACTTTCCCCTCTCCCCCACCCCCCATCAGCCCTCAGTTTATTCTCAGTATTTAAGAGTCTCTTATGATTTGCCTCCCTCCCTCTCTCTAACTTCCCCCCCCCTTCACCTCCCCCATGGTTCTCTGTTAAGTTTCTCAGGATCCACATATGAGTGAAAACACATGGTATCTGCCTTTCTCTGCCTGACTTATTTCACTTAGCATAACACTCTCCAGTTCCATCCACATTGCTACAAATGGCCAGATTTCATTCCTTCTCATTGCCAAGTAGTATTCCATTGTATATACAAACCACATCTTCTTTATCCGTTTGTCAGTTGATAGACATTTAGGCTCTTTCCATAATTTGGCTATTGTTGAAAGTGCTGCTATAAACATTGGGGTACCAGTGCCCCTATGCATCAGCACTCCTGTATCCCTTGGGCAAATTCCTAGCAGTGCTATTTCTGGGTCATAGGGTAGGTCTATTTTTAATTTTCTGAGGAACCTCCACACTGTTTTCCAGAGCGGCTGCACCAGTTTGCATTCCCACCAACAGTGCAAAAGGGTTCCCATTTCTCGACATCCTCTCCAGCATCTATAGTCTTCTGATTTGTTCATTTTAGCCACTCTGACTGTCATGAGGTGGTATCTCAGTGTGGTTTTGATTTGTATTTCCCTGATGAGGAGTGATGTTGAGCACTTTTTCACATGTCTGTTGGCCATCTGGATGTCTTCTTTGGAAAAGTGTCTATTCGTGTCTTCTGCCCATTTCTTCACTGGATTATTTGTTTTTTGGGGAGTGTTGAGTTTGGTAAGTTCTTTATAGATTTTGGATACTAACCCTTTTTCTTATATGTCATTTGCAAATATCTTCTCCCATTCTGTCGGCTGCCTTTTAGTTTTGTTGATTGTTTCCTTTGCAGTGCAGAAGCTTTTTATCATGACGAAGTCCCAATAGTTCATTTTTGCTTTTAATTCCCTTGCCTTTGGAGATGTGGTGAGTAAGAAATTGCTGCAGCTGAGGTCAGAGAGGTTTTTTTCCTGCTTTCTCCTCTAGGGTGTTGATGGTTTCCTGTCTCACATTCAGGTCCTTCATCCATTTTGAGTATATTTTTGTGAATGGTGTAAGAAAGTGGTCCAGTTGCATTCTTCTGCATGTTGCTGTCCAATTCTCCCAGCACCATTTGTTAAAGAGACTATCTTTTTTCCATTGGATACTCTTTCCTGCTTTGTCAAAGATTATTTGGCCATACATTTGTGGGCCCAATTCTGGGGTCTCTATTCTATTCCATTTGTCTGTGTGCCTGTTTTTGTGCCAATACCATGCTGTCTTGATGATTACAGCTTTGTAGTGGAGGCTAAAGTCTGGGATTGTGATGCCTCCCACTTTGGTTTTCTTCTTCAATATTATTTTGGCTATTTGGAGTCTTTTGTGGTTCCATACAAATTTTAGGATTGCTTGTTCTAGCTTTGAGAAGAATGCTGGTGCAATTTTGATTGGGATTGCATTGCATGTGTAGATTGCTTTGCGTATTATTGACATTTAACAATATTTACAAAGGCATTTCAAATAGTACACGAGGCATCACAATAGATCAGAGCCTTTGAAATCACCAGAGCATGCTGGTAACTGTTTCCCAGTGAGGATTCTTATGCAGATGTATGTGGATAAATGAGAGGAACCTCTGCAAGATTCCACCAGATGCCACTTTGGTTCGCCAGAGTTGGCCGGTCCCTGTAATACAAAAACAAATCTGACACTGAGCCCTGATCTGAACAGATTTGTTCTTTCTTGAAGCAACTCCCACTAGGGTTCCTTGGACTCTTCAAGGTGAAAATCCTAAGCCTGGGTAGTAAGTATCTCTTCAGGCCACAAAAACGTGGGACATTTTTCAGTACATCTCTTTTCCCTCCATGCTCCCAGTTGACTGACTGGAACTCACTCTGTTGAAGTCCTTCCCTCTGATTCGATACCGGGTGGTCTGAGGCACTACACCACCATCCTCGCCATGTCACCAGAGTCCCCTTCACTTCCAGGCCCTGGCACGATGAGGCGATGGCTGACTAAGCACAGCTGCCCCCAGACCACATCCCTCCAACTCTGCCCTTTAAGGATTTCATTTCTAGCAGTCACCCTTGGGGTGGCTCTTCTCGCCCTAGTTTCAGCAGGTTTGGGCCTGGTGCAGGGTTAGGGCTGCTGAAGAGTCTTGTTCATGGGACAGCTGTTTCCTACTTTCCCTGAAGACCAGATCCCCTTCCCTGGTCAAACAGGTGGGTTTGTGTTTAACTTCAGGACCCGGCACAGAGATAGGTTTGTTTCCCCTCCTTCTTCATTCGAGGCACTGGCTTTCCAATGGGGATCTCCTGCCAGCTCTGCTCCCTCTCAGGACCGTCCTGCTTATTCTCTTTTCAGGTTCAACCAATGAAGCAGCTCAAATTCCTCTATCACTTTGGGGCTCACAAGACATTTGAATTGATCAAAGCAGCTCTTGACTTTTGCCTTCTGAGACCTCAAAAGCCTCCCAAGCCCCACCGGGTCCAGGCACCCACACACTGTTGCCATCTCATTGATACTGCTGTCTAGAACACAACACAAACTCCCCGCATCCCTCAGAGATGGTATTTTGAGAAAATTACTCAGCATTTAAATGTCAAAATAATCGAGCCCACGCCCCCATAAATAATGATGTAAAGGACAGAAATGAGGCATCACCACTGCCCAGGCTACAAAGGACCTTCAGGGCCATGGAGTCCAGCCCACACCTTTCACAGGTGAAGAGCAGAGAGGGGGCAGTGTTGGGTCATATGGCTCCACACTGCAGCTCCCAGTGACCTCTCATGAGGTCACGTCTAGGACCAGACATCTTACCTGCATAAAACCCCCAATGTCAATTGTTTTCTTTTCAGAATTATCTTACATCGTCCTTCTGCTAAGATAAAAGGAAAGGGAAATGGATGTTGACTCTTGAGGAAACACTGTGATGCTATTTGGGTCCTGCCAGAGCAGACACTCTAATTCACTTCTTGCTAATGGGAGGTAGCAAAATCACACACAGCTCTTTAAAACCCATCTTGGAAGTAGGTCCTGGAGAGCAGCAGCCCCAGGCAGGTGCTCTTCTATGGAGACCTTCACTGTGTTTGTCTAATGAAAAAGGGGACCTGACTCACTCAGTGAGATGTTTTCCGAATTTGTTTTTCCATGTGGCAGAGGCAGCAGCAGCAGCTAGACATTTTGAGAGGGTGGAGCAGCAGGACGAGACAACGGATACTTACACACAGGCTGGCAGAATGTTCCAGCAGGATTAGTAGGTGGAAGGAGCACTCGCATTGAGAGAGTCTGATTCCCCAGAGCCATCTCTCTTGCACAGACATATTCTCCCAATTAATTTCTTTTCAAATAGTTGTCCTGATCCTGATCATTAAAAACAAAAACAACCCCCCCCCCAGAAAAAACACATATCATGAAAGTTGATACACATTCTATAGATGCCAGGTGCCAAGCTCCATGCTGGGTGCAAGGGGAAAACAGCACTCTTGTAGGTTCCGACTAAGAATATCAGCAAAGCAAGGTACCTGCGAGTCTGTGGCACCTCAGCAGTGAAAACTGTCCCTCCTTAGGGCAGTCAGAATGAGATCTGAGCCTGGTAATTCGTATAATCTAAGAATTGAGCAGGCTGTTTATATTCTGTATCCTTATAGCCTTATACGTGATGTTACCTCCTTTTGGGAGGCTTTTCATTCCTCCATTGTCAAAATAATTAAGGTTCATAAAGCCCATATAAATAGGTTCTCTTGGAGAATATATTGGGTGCGGAATTCATCTGGTTGGTGGTACCCTTCTCTAAGCTTCCTAATCATGCTGTACATGTTTCATTAGATCATCAATGACCATAATGCAATTTCTAGAGGTCATTTCTTGAGGTTGTCCTATCAATAACATTTGACCTAGTAGATTACTTACCTTCTAGGACACAATAGTCTCCTGGCCTGACTCATCCTACGCATGTTGTTCTGCTTCATGGAGTTCTCATCAACTTGAGCTCTAAACAATACCCTCTACCAGTGTTTCGTTCTTAGTTTTGTTGGGTGCTACACTGATTAACACCAGGGGGTGCATTCACAGAGATATCTATATCCTTGGTGCTCCCTGGAGTTGTGCAGTGCCCTGCTATCCACACAGACCAGTATGTACTATAGCATGATCACAGAGTGGACAATGTTGATCTGCCCCCTGTTTGTTACCAGTTCATGACAAGATGCAGACAGATATTGACAGAACACATCTAGAAACATTTAGAACAGTGTGACCTTGGTGTTACATCCACATCTGCAGTCAGTAGACTCTTCCCATTGTTCATAGTATAATGGGGACGGTTTGAGCATCGGTGGACTCAAGTGGTGAGTGACAACTGATACAAGCTGGGTCCTGGGAATGAGCAATAGAATCGTGTTGAAACATGTGGTGTTTTAGGTTTAATTAGTCAACTGAAAACTACACAAAATTTCTTCTATTGAAAGAATTTAAATCATCGAAATGTTATCAGATAAATTGTTTAAAGTGACTACTGATGAAGGATTGAAGACGAGTGTTGAAAATATGACTTCCTTTGTTTCATTTGTATAAAAGTTAAAAAAGAATATTCTGAAGCTCAGAAGTTGCTTTAACATTTCTTCTTCCATTCTCATCAACCTGCCTCTTCTACCATAAATAATATATAAACAAAACATAGGAACAATTAGGCATATATTACCCTGAATAAATACTGTTGTCATCAGTCCAACCTAGAGTAGATAAATCAGCAAGCAAGAAGCAAGCTCATTTATCACATTTAAACGTTAGATATTGATATCTGCAGTGTGTGTTCAGGTTTTGAAAATGGGGAATCAGTATTTAATTCATAATATGTTATTTAATTATAATTATAAAGGATAAGAAGTTACAAACTCAATGCTCTTATTACTCACCAGACACATAATTTCAATGAGCAATGTGTAGTTTTGGTTATTTTCTCTTGATTGTGTTTTTTTCTTATATTATTGAAATGTACTTTTACTTTTTTAAATCTAATAATAAAAATGAAGGCCTGTGTTATGTATGCCATTATTTTTATTTCATTCCCCCTTTCTAGTAATTTACTTTTATTTGCTTTTATCAAAATATTAGTTTGCAATGGATTAAAACATAAGATATATGTTAGAAACACACACACACACACACACATATATATATATATACATACACACAAACACACATATATATATGTTGGGGCACCTGGGTGGCTCAGTTGGTTAACCATCCAACTCTTGGTTTCTGTTCAAGTCATGATCTCACAGTTCACGAATTCCAGCCCCACATAGGGCTCTGCTTGGGGTTCTCTGTCTCCCTCTATCTGCCCCTCCCTTGCATGCTCTCTCTTTCTCTCTCATAATAAATAATAAATGAACATTAAAAAAAAGAATTGAAAAAATATATAAACACACACACACACATACACACATGACAGAGCTCCTGGAGTTGGACAAGTCCTTCTCTTCTTTATGTATACTCACTCCCATGATATCATCAAGATTCACATTCTTAAATTCCACCCAAATGCCAATGACTTCTAAATGTATCTCTTCAGCCCAGACCTCTCCTCTGAACTCAGCCTGTCCAATTGCCTACTTGACATTTCCACCAGGATGAGTAACAAATCCAAAATTGAACTCCTGATCTTCCCCCATCCCCACCCAAGATGCTCTGCTTACAAGTTTTGTCATCTCAGTAAATGGAAATATCATCTTTCTACTGGCTCAGACCAAGCACTCAGAGTCGTTCTTGACTCTTTTTTTTCTCACACTCCACATCCCATCTATATTGACATCAGATTGGTTCCATCTGCAAAATACATGCAGAATTTAACCATTTCTCACCACCTCTCTTTCATTCAAATCCTAGCCTTTATCCCCATTTGCCTGGATTATTGCAGTGGTGTCCTAAACAATTTCTGCTTTCACCCTTGCCTTATAGTTTCTACTCAGCAGAGCAACTAAAATGAGTCTTTCAAAGCTAAGGGCAGATCTTGCTATGCCTCTGCTCAAATCATTCCAGTGAAACCCCATCTTAGTCTGCAAGTCACTAGTAAGGACTAACGACCATACACGATCTGCTTTCCTCCTGGGCTCACTTGACTCAACCTCACTGGCTTCCTTCTTTCATCAAATGTATGAATCATGTTCCTGCCTTAGGGCCTTTGCACTCATGTTTTTCTTTTCTGGAAACTCTCCTCACCTATAGATCCCTTTAGCTTGCTCTCCCAGTATTTGCTTCAATGTGACCATATCAAAGAAGCTTCTTTTTCAGGCTTTATTTAAATTTGCATTCCTCTGGCTTCCTCAATGTCCTCCCTTTTTTTTCCTCCATAGAAATTAATACTTTCTAAAATACCGTATAATTTTTTAAAGGTTTTCACTATAATACAAACAGCTGAAGAACAAGGATTTTTATCTCTTGTGTTCACTGTCAACTCCCTAGAACCTAGAGCAGAACCTGACACATAATAGGTACTTATTCTGTATATTATGAGCTCTGTTATTTGACTGTGAGCCCCTGATCAGGAGAGAAGATGCCCTATGACATTTTTCATTATCTGGGCTTAACCCAGTGCCTATTAAAGAGCAATGAATGGGCATATTCACTAATAAATCAATGAAAGGCTATCTTGGGACACTGCAATTGGTGAAGGTATATCACCAGACCTCTGGGTTTTTATTATCTTTTTATAAAGATGAGACAGCTGCAAAATAAAAATATTTATCTAGATGGGAGGAACAAATAATAACCTATGTAGTTCTGGGAAAGAATATGTAATTGATTTTGGGGGGTAGAACAGGTGTATTTTGAGTCATAGTCCATGGCCACAGAGAGTGAAAGAAGGTTTTCTCCAGGTGAGATGGGAACAGGTTTGAATGAAGTATGTTTGGTGGGAGTTTGAGCAAATCACCGGGGCTGAATGTACCTCTCCAATTTTGAAGACTTAGCCTGTCAGTCATCAATATCTCCTCTCCCTTTTCTCTTTCAAAAAGTAACATCCGAAAGTAAAAACTCTGATCCACTAGAAAGAGAACCATATCCTCAAAGTATTTACCTTAAGACAAGTTGCAGACTCAAATTTCAGGAGACAGACTTCAGCCATCGTGTACATGTAAGAGATACATTCTTCTAGCGGTTAAAAAAAATATTTCTTTTTTCTCAGAAACAGGGAAGAAATGGTGACTACATTTTAGGAGGTGATAGAAAAGTTTATAGAAGCTCATGGAGGCTGCTTCCCCTTCCCAAGATTATAAAGGAATTGTGTCATGTAGTCACTCATGCTTTAGTGTGAACAAGCCTATCTTATTTCTTCCTTGGGGAGATTTGCACCGTAGACTTCATCTGTGCTTATAAATGAGTGGATTTAGGTGTCAGCAGTTAAGTGAGAGAAGGGATAGTTCTATTTATTAAATTAATGTGCTTCCATCCAGCTTATATATTTCTCTTTATATTTCCAAATTCCTAGACAGGTTGAATGGTTTACTTTAACCCAAGAGATCACTAAACATGGAAAGTGTTGTCAGGAAAGGCCTCTAACCCCTGGGTATTTGACTTGCACTCTTATTGAATAGCTTTAAACTTCAAGTGGTAAGAATACTCATGAAGAAGAGCTTTTATGATGGCTAGTGTGTTGTACAACTTGGCTCTTGCTGAATAGGGCCAGAGTCCAAGGTATATAATATTCTCCAACATTAACTGGGACCTTGGAGAATCAGAATGGTATGCTTTTGGGGATTTTAGATGTGAAAATCTATTATTTATCCTGCCTGGCATCTATTATACAGCTAGCTATGAAAATGCCAAAACATTGATTATATTCACTGCTTTCTTAGTTGATGCTCTGAATTTTGTGAAGTTGCTGAACATTCCATTTTTATATTTCCATTAATTATTTATAAAAGGATATTTGTTCCATGGAAAACTTGAATTCAGTAAGTTCTAATTTGTGAAAGGGGGAAAGTCCACCTATCAGTCAGTATGTCACTTCTGGAAGCCTCATTTTTCTCGTCTTGTATAATGAGACTTTTGAACCAGAGAACTACACAGTTTGAGCTGAGAAATAGGGCATGGACTTTGTTTCCTATTTTGGATGGTGTGACAATCTTGGAAATGCACTGTGGATGTTGAAATATTGACATATGAGAGACATGTTGGTGGTTTATAAGTACAGAGAACATAGTGACATAGTATTTGAAATTATGTCTGTTTTTGTGAGCCTAGGAGGGATAGTTAGAACAATGTTCGGGCCCCACTAGATAAGAGAATTTCTAACTTTAAACAATACCCATGAACAGTCTAGAGATGTATCCAAGAGAAAGATGGGTGTAATGTAGGATCTGAATTTATTCTCTTCAAACATCAATTCCTCCTTTGTGTCCAGTTTATTTCTTTGGACTGTTTTTGTTTGTTTCCTTGGGAGAAAAACATAAAGTGTTTATCTGCAGTAGGAAATACTACAATGTTCTGAAATACGGCAAATCATTCCTCAATGTTTTTTATCTTATCATAACAACTATCACTCCTGTGGTGTTCATCATGTGCCAGAAGTTTTCAAATCATTTCACAAATACTAACTATAGTGACTCACACAACAACATTCTGCAAGGGGTGCTATTATTATCAGTGTTTTATAAATAAGAATACTGAGGCATGGAGAGGTTAAGTAACTTGTCCAAGCTCACATTGCCAATAAGAGGCAGGGCCAGGACATAGATGTAGGCAGTCTGGTTCCAGAATCCATTGAATATTATTATATTTAGCCACCTCTTATTAGTAAGATTAAGTCTCCTTGAAAAAGTGTTCTTATTTTTTGATATTAAAAATATTTTGATTTTAGGTAAATTAAGGCTATAAGAGTCTATCAGTATTCTACTTATCCTTTTATCTCCCTTGCATACTTCAATATTTCTTTCCATGTATCAAGATTTCAAACTGGATCTTCAAGAAAAATCAGTAAAGTTAATAAGCCTCTAGAATTTGATTACAGAAGATAGAAGACAGAATTTATAAGAATTATGAATCAGAGAGCTGAAATCAATATAGACTATACAGATATTAAAAGGGAATGTTATTAAAGACAATATTTCTATACATTTGAAAACTCTGATGAAATGGACAAGTGCCTTGAAAAACACAAACTAAAAAAGCTCATTCACAAAGAAACAGATAACCTGAATGTATTGAGGTAATTGAACTTGTGGTTAAAAACCTTACCATAAAGGAAACTCCAGGTCTAGGTGGTTTCACTGGTAAGTTCTAAAATTCTGCACATAGCATTCCAGAATATGAAAAAGAAGAAATACTTCCTAATTCATTCTATGAGGCTAACATTAACTGACACACAAACCAGGCATATATATTTCAGGAAATGTTCCAATAAAAACCAGTATCTGTCATGAACATAGAGGAAAATTTTCCAAAGAAGATTTTATTTTTATGTTTTTAATGTTTATTTATTTTTGAGAAAGAGAGGGACAGAATGTGAGTGAGGGAGGGGTCGAGAGGGAGGGAGACACAGAATCTGAAGCAGGTTCCACGCTCTGAGCTGTCAGCACAGAGCCCGATACAGGGCTCGAACCCAGGAACGGTGAGATTATGACCTGAGCTGAAGTCAGATTCTTAACTGACTGAGCCATCCAGTCAGAGCCCCCAAAGAAGATTTTTAAAATGTATACAAAGTACAATACATCATGATCAAAATGAAAGATTGATTGAACATTCAAAAATCAAGCAATGTGATTTACCATGTTAACAAATCCAGAAAAAAAAAATTGAACTAACATCTATTCTTGGCAGGTTAAGAATACCAGGAAACTTCCTTACTCTAATAGAGGGTATCTATTAAAACCATATAGTTAACATCATACTTAATGGTGAAAGATCAAATACTTTCCCCTAAGGTCAGGAGTAAGGCAAGGATGTCCACTTTTTATCAACATTACCTTGGAGGATCTAAGTGCAATCAGGCAAGAAAAATAAATGAAATGAATAAAAGGCATCTAGATTGAAAGAAAAAAAAAGGTAAACTGCCTTTATTTCTAAACTACATCATTGTCTATGTGAAAAACCTGATGGGATCTACTAAAAAGATTAGAAGATTATTCAGTTGAAATCTTAAAATGTAATTTACCATGGTGTCAAACTATGTGAAATAATTACAGGTAAATCTGACAAAAGTTGTGAGTGACATGTGCACTGAAAATACAAAATATTAAGAGAAAACTAAGACATTAGTTAAAGAAGACTTAAATACATTTTTTTCCAAAGGGCAGAAGATTATTTACTGTTAAGATGTCAATTATTTCTAAATAATCTATAGATTCAAAGTAACCACCATAAAAATCCTAGTAAGCCTTTTACAGAAACTGACAAATTGATTGTAAATATTATATTGAAATGCAAAGAAATTATGATAACCAAGACACCTTTGAAAATGTAAAGCAAGTTGGAGAATCCTTGACTTCAAGTCTTGTAAAAGCAACAGTCACCAAGACAATGATATTGACATCAAGATAGGTAAATTGGAGCCCAACTTTGGGAAAGACTGTGGAGTAGGAAGATCCCAGACTCACCTTGACCAATGGATGCAACTAAACCTGCATCAGTATAAATAACCCAGTATAAACAACCTGAAGACTGGCAGGACAGACTCTCCACAGCTAAATGTAAAGAGGCCACATCAAAGAGGGTAAGAAGGAAGGAGACCTAGTCAAGAGCCACACAGACTCATGGGACTGTCCCTGGGAGGAAGGGACACCACAGGTGCATACAGAGAAGAGAAAAAGATGCTTACATCAAGCACCCAGCCATGGGTGACACACACTGGGAAGATGAATCCCCATAGCATTTCGCTTTAAAAACCAGAGGGGCCTAACTTTACAAGTTCTTACAATAAGTAGGGCTTAACACCTAAACTTTAAAAATCAGTGGGCTTGTCTCTGGGAGAGCTGGAGGGCAATAGGAAACTGAGTCCCAACCCTTGCAGAGATAGCACATCAAACAGCCCCTTGGAGATACAGCATAGAAATGGCAGTTTGAGAAACTTCAGGGGTATATGTAAAGGAGATTTATTTACTAATCAGGGAATGTGATGGAGGGCTGGGATCTTTAGGAGACTTCTCCAAGAACAAAGGAGCTGGTGGGTGGATTTCTCACACCCCTCCAACTAGACACAGGGACCTGTGGGGACCAGCTCAACACCAACAGTCTTCATCTAATTTGCTAACAGTGTGCTCTACCCCCACATTCTTCTGTGGACACATCCCCTCAAGACAGACCTCCACTCCAGATCTCCTCCCACAACAGATTCCCACAAACCTTGCTAACATTGCTTCTCCACCCTTTGCCTTCCCCTCATGCTCTTCTGCAGATGTGTTCCCTCCCTGCCTCACCACAGGAATTTTCTAAACCAGCTTCAGTCCCCTCCCACAGCAGACTTGTGCAGATCTTGTTAACAGCATGCACTCTGCCCCCATATTCTCCTGAAGACCTGCCCCCTCCAATATAGTCTTGGCCTGAGCCCATCCAAAGCAGTGACACAAGCCTGGCAGTATGCAAGCAGCCTCAACAGGGGCCGGTATGACTCCAAAGTGATTCCTGTTCCAGGGAGAGGGGAACATGACCACACATAGCAGTCTGACTGCAGTCCCAGCAGTGGGCTGGGAGTGGACATCTGGTCTGACTGCAGGTGCTGTCCGCCAATGAAAGCTTCTCAGGGTACAACACAAGGAAAGTGCCCTGTAGTTCAGTGCTACTGCACCTCTGGCAAACACCTGGTCTCACTCATTTTAAGCCCTAGTCAGCCCCAGAGTGGCCCACTAACAACCTAAGTACCAAACCCTGCCCACAAAAGGTAAAAAGAGCCATTGCAGATGACTGGACTGAAGACACACATGGCTCAGAACAATAGTAGGATACATGAAACACACACAGAAGACATCCCCAAATTGCCAGGTTCTGATGAACAGGGGGCATTGCACTGCAGGGCACTACAGGACCTCTTCTTCATAAGGCCACTACATTCAAGATCAGGAGACACAGACAAAGAATTAGACAAAAGGAGGAGACAGAAGATCATGTTCCTAATATAGAATAGGACAAAATCACAACAAGAGAGCTAAATAAAATGGAGATAGGTAATATGTCTAATAGAGAGTTTAAAGTAATGGTCATAAAGATACTCACCGGACTTAAGAAAAGAGTGGAAAATGTCAGTGAGACCCTCAACAAGGATATAGAAAGCATAAAAAAGAACCAATCAGAGAGGAAGAACTAAATAACTGAAATTTAAAAATACACTAGAGGGGATAAATAGTAGACTAGAGGAAGAAGAATGAATCAACACCTGAAGGACAGAGTAATGTAAAAAAATCAAGCTTGGTGGGACAGGAAAAAAGAGAATAATTAAAAAATGAAAATAGATTAAGAGGACAAAGCAACACCACCAGGCATAATAACATTCACATTATAGGGATCCCAGAAGGGGAAAAAAGAAAAAAGGGAACAGAAAATTTATTTGAAGAAATAATAGCTGAAATCTTCCTGAATATAGGGAATGAAACAGAAATGTGGATGCAGTAGGCACAGAGAGTCCCCAACAAAATCAACCCAAGGAGGTCCACACCGTGACACATAGTAATTAAAATGGCAAAAAGTAGTGATAAAGAGAGCTTTTTAAAAGCAGCAAGAGAAAACAGTTATACATATGGGGAACCCCATAAGGCCATCAGCTGATTTTTCAGCAAAAACTTTTCAAGCCAGAAGGGAATGGCATGATATCTTTAAAGCACTGAAAGAAAAAAAACCCCTGCAACCAAGAGTATTCTATAAGGCTATCATTCAGAATAGAAGGAGATATATAGAGTTTCCCAGACAAAAGTTAAAGAAAATCATCACCACTAAACCAGCCTTACAAGAAATGTTAAAGGGGTCTCTTTGAGTGGAAAGAAAAAACCACAAGCAGGAGTAAGAAAAGTAGGAAGTACAAAAGCAGTGAAATTAAGTGTACCTATAATAACCAGTCAAGGATTTCACAAAATAAAATGATGTAAAATATGATGCTATCTACCTAAAATGTGGTCAGGGAGAGGAGTAACAAATTAGTGCTTTTAAAATGGGGGTGAGCTCTTGGGTGGTTCAGTCGGTTAAGTGACTAACTTTTGTTTTTGGCTTAGATCATGATCCCAAGGTCATAGGATCAAGCCCCATGTCAGGCTCTGCGCTGGGCCACTGGATATGGAACCTGCTTGATTCCCTCTCTCTCTCTCTCCCTCTACCCCTTTATCTCTCTCTCTCTCTCTCTCTCAAATATAAATAGATATATGATAGATAGATAGATAGATAGATACACAAATAAAATGGGGTCAAACTTAGGAGACCATCAACTTACTATAGACTTCCATATGCATAAGATGTTATAAACCTAATGAAACTACCAATTAAATCCAGTAATAGATATGTAAAAAAATAAAGAGAAAAGAATCCAAGTATATCACTAAAGAGGGTCAGCAAACCATGAGAGAAGAGAGCAAGAGAAGAAAGGAACAGAGAAGAACTACAAAAACAACCATAAAACAAGAAACAAAATGACACTAAGTACATACCTATCAATAATAACTTTGAATGCAAACAAACTAAATGTGCCAATCATAACACATAGGATGATGAAATGGATAAAAAAGCAAGATACATCCATATGCTGCCTATAAGAGATTCATTTCATGCCTAAAGGCATATGGATTGAAAGTGATGGGGTGGAAAAGCTTTATCATGCAAATAGAAATGAAAAAAAAAAAAAAACCCAGGTAGCAACAATCCATCAAGATATCGCAATGCAAATATTTATGCACCCAATATGGAAGCACTCAAATACATAAGGCAGCTAATAGCAAACATAAAGAAAATAATTGAGGGGTGCCTGGGTGGATCAATCGCTTAAGCATTTGACTCAATGTCAATTCAGGTCATGATCTCACAGTTCATGAGTTTGAACCCTGTGTCAGTCTCTGCATTGACAGCATGGAGTCTGCTTAGGATTCTCTCTCTCTCTCTCTCTCTCTCTCTCTCTCAAAATAAATTGATAAACTTAAAAAAAAGAAAAGAATTGATAGTAATACTTAATAGGAGACTTAAACACCCCACTGACATTAATGGTTAGATCATCCAAACAGAAAATCAGCAAGGATACAGTGGCTTTGAATGATATATTAGACCTGATAGATTGAACAGATATATTTGGAACATTCCAACCTAACTGAGGAAAATACACATTATTTTAAAGTGCACAAGGAACTTGAAGAGATAACATAGTAGGCCACAAAACAAGTCTCAACAAATTAAAAAAGATTGAAGTCATACCATGTATCCTTTCCAGCCACAACACTATGAAACTAAACCACAAGAAAAAAATCTGAAAAGAACACACATACATGGAGGTTAAGTAACATGCTACTAAACAATAAATGGGTCAACAAAGAAATAAAAGAAGAATTTTTTTTTAACTTGGAGAATAATGAAAATGAAAACATAACAGTCTAATTGGGATAAAGTAAAACCTGTTCTAAGAGGGAAGTTTATAGCAATACAGGCCTAGCTCAAGTAAGAAATGTCTCAAACAACCTAACCCTACACCTAATGGAACTAGAAAAAGAAGAACAAACAAAACCCCAAACCAGCAGAAGGAAGGAAATGAAAAAGATTAGAGCAGAAATAAATAATATGGAAACTAAAAAAACAAAACAAAAAACCCCAATAGAACAGATCAATAAAACCAGGAATTGGTTCCTTGAAAAAATCAACAACATTGATAAACCTTTTTGCCAGACTCATTAAAAAAAAGACTCAACATTAGAAATGACAGAGGAGAAAAAACAACCAATACATAGAAGTGCAAAAAATTATAAGAGAATATTATGAAAAATTATATGCCAACACACTGGACAACCTAGAAGAATGGATAAATTCCTAGAAACATATAATCTCTCAAAATGGATCATACATCTAGATATAAAGCCTAAAACTATAAAACTTCTGGAAAAAAATTGGAGAAAATCTTTTGACCTTGGGTTAAGCAAAGATTTCTCCCCAAATCATAACCCATGAGAGAGTAAATGGGCAAACTGGACTTCAAAATTAACACAGCTGCTTCTCATAAGGGATTACTAAAAGAATGAAAAGCTAATAGACAGCTTGTGAGAAAATCTATTTGAAAAGCACACATCTGCTAAAGGACTTGTATCTAGAAAAAAGATCTTTCGGAACTCCATAAGAAAACAAACAACCCAATTAAAATTTTGCATAAGATTTGGACAGACATTTTGCTAAAAAAATAAAAATTAAAAAAATTTAAAAAGTACAAGATGCCATCACACTTCTCACAGAACAGCTAAAAGTCAAGACAGACCATGCCAGGTGCTGGTGAGAATGTGGCAGACAAGAAATTTCATCTGATGCTGGTGGGAATCTAGAATGATACAACTCCTTTGGTAAAGGTTTTGGCAGCTTCTTTTAAAAATGTTGAGTGTATGCCTAACATGTGATTCGGCCACTCTTCTCCATATTCACCTAAAAGAAAAGAAAGCATATAAGAAGACTTAAACAAAATTGTTTATTGTGGCTTTGTTTGTAAAAAAACAAAAACTGGAAATAGCTCAAATGTCCATCAACACATGAATGTCTGAACAACTTGTGGTATATCCATATAATGCAACACTATTCATAAATGAAAACAAATGACTTACTGATGATGCATGTGACAATATGAATGTTGTAAACATGTGACAAGAGTTACGCTCCATGAAGAAATCGGGCAAAAAGAGTACATGCTATTTGATTCTATCCGTGAAAACCTTCAGGAAATGAGAAAGAATTTATAGTGACCGAAATCAGATCATTGGTTATGAGGAACAGGAAAAGGAAGGACAGGAGTGAGTGATTACAAAGGATCTCGAGGAGACTTTTGGGGGTGACAGGTGTGTTTATTGTCTTGATTGTGGTGATGGTTTCATGCCTGTATGTTTGTTAAACATATCAAATTGAACGCTTTAAATATACACATTTTGTTGTGTGTTTATTATTCGTCAGTGAAGATGCAAACAAGAGATGAACAGACCTGAGCTCTTTGTAATAAATGTTGAGTAGTTCTATAAATCAATTGCTTTTAACAATCCCCTTATTTGAATTTATGTTTGATGTGGGGAAATTCTGATGCAACCAAAATATTTAGTCAGTCTGTGGCCTATTCTGGAAGCAGATTAACATGTATTGGAGAGACTAGTTGGCTTCTCGCTTGGCTGATTTAAATTCTGTGCTGCAGAGGTGAAGTTATTTGTATGCAGCCCATGTTCTTCACCAGCAAACACAGACTGTAAGTCTACGAGTAAATCTGAGCAAGCCTTCTGGTTGTACTGTGAGCAACTTGAGTCTTGAATGACCTTGACCATGAGCATATCTAACCTGCAGAGAAAATTGCATCTTTTTTACAATTTTAAGCTAATAAGTATTGATTCATTTTCATCATACATAGGGAATCATACATTGATAGTACCTTTTAAACATCCTTTTAACAACATTAATCAATCCGCCAAGTATGAACCCTCGCTATCCCTAGGAAGAATGAAGCAGTTGTGACAGTTCATGCCTATTTTTTAACATATGTTTTAATTGAGCCTGGGGTTTAAACAAAAATGGCAAATTCTTAACATTTAATGTCTCTTTTTCATGTTACTTTTAAAGGCCTCAGGATTAGGCAAAACTGGCATGTGTTTGTGTATATGCTCATGAATAATTTCCTAATTCTTACACATGCCCAAATATGTGGACAAGGCATGCCAGGGGATGGATTAGGCATCGAGCCGAAAGTAACAAAACCTGAATACCTGGCCTTGATGCCTAAGTTTTGCTGTTTTTTAGCTCTTTGAATTTAGTCAAATCATTTTACACAGCTGGGCCACAGATTACTCATTTGTAACATGAGGAACAAGCACAGGAATTACCAGACTTATCTAGTACATGTGCCAAAAGTTCAAATTGTACAGGGTCGCGCCCATGAAGGTGCTATTAGTAGCCGGACTGAAGAGTCTTGGATTGCAAACCGATCTGGGTAAATGCAGCACACTGTGGGGGGTAGGAGAGGGCCTTCTGGAGCAAGACAGTTGGATTCACATCCCAGGTTCACCCCTCCCAGCTGTGTGATCTTGGACCAGTCACCTATGTCTCTGAGCTGCAAATTCCTTATCTGCCAGGAGAAGGGCAATCCGTCTCAAAGTACTACTATGAGAATTAAATAAAGCAATTTATGATAATATTGAGGGTTGCTCAATAAAAGCTAGCAATTATCATTTTGCCAAATGATCAAACAAAAGTTTTATGATCAGAAAAAAATGCATTTTTAACTTCCTGATGAGTACAAACACTTCAGCTAGGAGTACCAAATCCTTGAACATGTAGAAGTAGATTTTAAATTTAAATGCATTCCTTCTAAATGAGAATGTTCCCCTTATTATCAAATAAGGAACTCTATTTCTGAGGAAAGATTGATATGCCATACACAAGTTTTAATGAATAATTTTTAATATAATTGAGACAGTTCATACCTTAGTCAAATGAATGTTAATCCATCATTTCAGAATAAACATTATGTATCTAAAACTCGCATGGGTAGTTTTATGATGCCATGAAAGATGGAGAAATGAGGAACAATAAAAATACTTAAATTAATGTCGTTCAATTTTCCCCAGTAACTTAACCTAGAAGATGTGGAATGTTTCTCAAGTAATTGATCATTATTTAAGATAAAAAGCACCAGATATTGTAGAAACAACCCTAGGACAGTCTGGCCCATGTCTCTGAATGTACAGGGATGAGTGAAACAATGTTACTTGGTAAATAGTTAAGAAATGGTGAGACAGCGATGCAGGAAAATAAGTAATTAAAATAGCACAAAGTGAGTACATAATGGATGTAGGTGTGGGGAAGAGTGATGGCCTAAGACAGTGGCAATCTACTCTACTTATGAAGCTAAAGAGAAGTTTCAGTCAGTAAATACCTTTTGGGCTGATTCTCAAAGGGTGAGTAGATGTTTTCCTGGGAAACAATAGAAGAAATGGAAGACAGAGGACAAGTCTGTTTGAGGAGCAGTGAGTGGTTAAGTACACAGTGGGATTTAGGTGTGGAGCAGGAAAAGGAGGGACTGAAGCCCAAGGACCAGTGATGGCCCTTTATATAATATATAATAAGAAAGTGGCCCTTATTCTGGAGGTGCCTAGTTCTCTAATTATACTGGCACCAAGGAGTCCTTGCTGTGGGTCAGAAGGTTGGTTATTTCAGGGGAGCATTGTGGATGTAGAGAAAATCAGTATGCCAAATAGCTGATAGAGATTCTTGTGTAGTCTCAAGTATTCCTAGATGTGTGGAGACTTGTGTATTTGCTTGAGAAAGATTGTTGTGAATGGACCCATGACCACATGTGGGAGCTGTGTGAGCAAGGCAGCAATGGCCACCAAGTGGTAAGAGAATCCTGGATCCCTGTAGTTCTGTGTTTTTCAAAAACTGAACTTTGTAAGAATGTTATAGTCTTCACCTATACCAAAAGCACAAAAACCTGCCATTATGGGGTTGTCATTTCTATTGTAGCTGGGATTAAAGGGACATCGTGGCCTGTCGAGTCCAGGAATCTTGTTGCTGATTGTCAGATGACTACTGCTGGGGACTTTCCACCCCGGGCGGTTTTAACCATCTCCTCTGAAAGGCAGCATAATGCAAATCCAGAAGGAGGTGGCTCTGGAAAGGACTCTCTATATATCAGAAAGTGTCCAACCATTTGTAATCATCTCATTTCTTCCTTCCTCAAGGGTGTCTGGAATATCCCTGATGTGCAAAGCCCTGTAGAAAAGGACCATTCCCCACCTCCCTGGAGCTACATTGTAATTGGGGAGGAAGCTTCACACTTAGGGCAACAACAACTTGAGATGACTGATTGGCTGGGTGTCCAAAGAGGGGCAGAGATGGTCCAGGCTGGTAGAACTCAGAGGGAAAGGGAAAGGGTTCTGAGTCATGATGTGGTCAAGGCTGATGGCCTTAATCTGGATTTCGAAGGATAGTGATTGAATCAATTGATAAGACAGTATTCAGGCCAGAGAAAGGACAGGAGCAGAGGCCCAGAGGCACTGACAGAGCCTCTGCTCACCCATTGGCAAGTTCTCCAGAATCAGGCCCTCCTCCTGTCTGCCCTCTTCACCCTGCTCTCCTGGCTCAGCTAGGCTGCAGCTCTTTGCCTTCTGCTTGGCTGCTTGTCTCAGTACTGTCATTCAAGCCATTCTCACTTTGGGGTGCTTTTGTCCCCAACCCCCCCCCCCACTCCTATCAGTGGACATATTTGATTGTCACAACTGGGAAGAAATGTTACTGGCATCTAGAGGGTGGAGGGCAGCCTGCAATGCAAGGAACTGTGTGTGTGTGTGTGTGTGTGTGTGTGTGTGTGTGTGTGTGTGTTTGCAAAAAATTGCAGAGAGTTATCCAGTTCAAAACATTAATAGGGCTGAGGTTGAAAAACCCTGAGTTATTATTCTATTTAACCCTTGTCTTCCCAAGCATAGAAAAAAAGATGCTTCAGTGGGAATTTTCTTCAACTCCACAGTCAACTTTAGACACAATTGTGACATTTATCCTGGGACCTGAGCCCTTAAGGCCCCAGCTCTGAGGTGTCCCCCAGAGAGACTGGCCCCCTGCCCACCTGTCCACCATATCAGCAGGCATATGCCACAGAGGGTCAAGGAGGAAGAGGAAGGAGGCCATGCCAGTCTGTTTGAAGGTTAGACTCTTATTGGGGCTCTTTGAAAATGTGTTAAGGAGCAGAAATGGAAACACTTTTCAAGAGGTTAAGGAGAAAAAGCGTGACCAGACTATAGACTGAAAGAATATGTATTAGTTTACTAAGGCTACTGTAAGAAAGTACCCTAAACTAGGTGGCTTAAACAACTGAAAGGTATTGTCTCACAGTTCTGGGGGGCAGAATCTGAGATCCAGGTGCCTGCAGAGTGGATTCCTGCTGAGACTCTGAGGGAGAACCTGTTCCATGCCTGTCTCCTAGCTGCTCATGGTGTGTTGGCATTCCTGGGCATAGAGGCATCGCCTCTCTCTGTGCCTCATCTTCACCTGGCATTCTTCTTCTGCATGTTTCTGTGTCCAAATTTCCCCTTCTCACAAAGCCACTAGGAATATTGGATTAGGATCCGTGAGGATGACCTCACCTGAACTAATGACATCTGTAACAACCTTCTTTCCAACAAGGTCAGTTATTTGAGGTAGTAGGGGTTTAAGACTTCAACATGTGAACTTGGAGGAGAACCAGCTCAACCTGTATCAATGTGCTAATCATCACTCCTTCCGGTCAACTTCCAAACACTTTACTTTGTACTTTAAACTTTAGAACTATTACTGAGGGGGCACCTGGGTGGTTCATTCAGTTAAACATCCAACTTCAGTTCAGGTCATGGTCTCACAGTTTGTGAGTCCAAGCCCCCCTGCATCAGGCTCTGTGCTGACAGCCCAGAGCCTGGGGCCTGCTTCGGATTGTGTCTCCCTCTCTCTGCCTCTCTCTCTCTCTCAAAAATAAATGAACATTAAAAACTTTTTTTAAAAAAAGAAAAAGAACTATCACTGAGTCCACCTTTATATAGGAACTTGTAAAGCAGGATAATTCTACCATGGAATTATGAGCTTCCTGAGGGAAGAGGCTGGGGCAGATAAACGTGTAGAGCTTTTATGAAACTGAGCACAAAACAAATATTTAAGTGCTTTGAAAACTTAAAGCATTGCAGTACTAAATGCTGTTTTGATCACAAAATTTATATATATATATATATATATATATATAATTTATATATATATATATAATTTATATATATATAAAATTTATGTATATATATAAATTAAATATACATTAAATACTATATATATGTATATATATATATATGAAAAAAATCTGTTAGGCCACTTTGTTGACAACTCCTGCCAGGTTCCTTGCATTTCTTCTCTCTTTGGGGAACACAAAGCTCGTACTTGAACTTCAGATAATTGAATAACCTATGTGACCTACATTATACTCTCCTCTATTTTATTTTATTTTATTTTATTTTATTTTATTTTATTTTATTATTTTATTTTATTTTATTTTATTCTATTTTATGTTCACCTACTGACAGACTGGCGATCAGTGGGAAGAAAATAAATTTTTTAATGTTTATTTATTTGGGGAGGGAGAAGGGCAGAGAGAGAGAGGGAGACAGAGGATCTGAAGCAGGCTCCACACTGACATCAGAGAGCCTGAGGCGGGGCTCGAATTCATGAACTGTGAGATCATGACCTGAGCCAAAGTCAGATGCTTAACCAACTGAGTCACCCAGGTGCCCCAAGAAGCCTTTTATATAGGTAAAAATCTGTGCCAAATGGAACTGCTGGAATGAGGTAAAGAAGGAACGTAGATGCACCAATAAACACCAAATGCTTTTTGAAATAAAATAATATATCTAATCACTGTAAGATCTAACTGACAGTTTTTAGAGATATAAGTTTATGAAATTCATTACTCTCTTGATATTCCTCTGAGATACTTTGATTTGAGAATTCATTGTGTTTCAGCTCCCTGCCCCTGGTGTGGTCCATGCAAGCTGCTTTTCAGCTACCAGAATCCACTAATTTCTGGGCCCAGCTGTGTTGCCAGTTTTTATGCTCAGTCCATATTTGGTGCCTGAAACTTAGTAGCCACAAAGCTGATGAGTGACAAATTAATTCATGATTAGATGGGTTTCATTTATGGATTTCTAGACTAACAGAATTTGTAATTAATATAAATGATGATGATCACTTAAATCTAATGCATTGGCTTTTTCCACTCTGGCTGTAGTCTAAGGGCCTTTCCAACTCTGTCTCTGGCCACCTGTCACCTGACTGTAAGGTGCAGCCTAAGCTTCCTCTCAGATGAAAGTGGGTCAGGGAGAAGAGGGTTGGGCAAGAGGAAAAGAATGTCTTTCTTTGTCCCATCTAGCAGGTTGGATTTGAGGGAAGAGATAAGGAAAACAGGAAAAGGATAAGGTTGAAAGAAGATCAAAATGTGAAGTCGCCAAAACATCCAGAAAATTCTCATTCTGCTCCAACATGAGGAAGACAAATAGCCATAATTATTCAGATCACTCTAAAGATGAGCTTTTTTATACCTTTGATGGTCTGTGGCTGATGACTAAAGAGAGGAGGGTAAAGGTAAATATTTTCAACTGTAATGAAAGATCCTTTCAGAAACTTACTTATTCCCTTGTTGCTACTGCTAACCAAATATAATAGAACCCAAATTTAATGAGAAAGATCATACGTAAAACGAACCACATGGTTTAATTGAGAAGTATATGGATGATAGGTTCCAAAGATATGCATTTATTTTATTTCTCCTTTGTATCTATTTATGTGTATAGATGAGATACTTTCTCTGTTCTAGATTCTACTCTAGGCGTAAGGTGCCTAGTATTTTTGTACCAAAATATGAAAGACAGGATCTCTCTATAAAATAATGTTCAGTATACTAGGGGAAATAGAAAACAAACATATATTTACAGTGTAATCTGACTATTGTTATGAGTTCTATAAACACATTGGGAAATAAGAACCTAAATCTGTTGAGAAGCATCATGGAAGGTATTATAGAAGAGAAGTATTTGAGCTGAGATTTGAAGTTTATACAGAAATTTTTTTAAGTGGACAAGGCTAGAGAAGACGTTTTAAACTCAGGATGTCAGTGAACTATGTGGAATTAAATTCACCTGAAATAGGGACTGTAAGGGTATTAGAGAATGCAGGATACAAGTCTGGATACCTAAGCAAAGGCCAGGTTATGAAGGGTCTTCTTTGCCACCCAATAGTTCTAGATTTTATCATTTGGGAAATAAAGTGTAATTCATAAATAATACATGGGAAATAGCATTATTATGTTTGCACGTTCAAATTGCCGTAAGAGTGATGTAGAGGATGAGTTGGAAGATGTGTTTTAAAGATCATTAACAATGTATCATATCAATAGGCTAAAAAAGAAAAAAAATAACACAATCACATCAATAGACACAGAAAAAAAGCATTTGACAAAATTCAGCTTAAATTCGTGATAAAAAATCCCAGTAATCTAGAAATAGAGAAGAACATTCTCTACTTGATAAACAATATCTACAAGAAAACCTACAGCTAACATCATACGTAATGGTGAGAAACTCAGAGGCTTTCCCTTAAGAATAGAGCAAGAATGTCTCCTTTCTCCAGTCCTTTTCAAATTTATCTAATGCAATAAGATAAGAAAGGACATAAAAGGAATACAGATTGGGAAGGAAGAAACAAAATTGTCTTTGTTTACAACGACATGATCGTCTATGTAGAAAAAAAGAACTGGCAAAAAAAAAAAAAATCTACTGGAACTAATAAGTGATTATGCCAGGGTTATAGGATACAAGGTTAGGGTACAAAGGTCAATTATTTTCCTATATACCAGCAAAGAACAAGTGAAAATTGCCATTTAAAACACAATACCACTTACATCAGCACACAAAGGTATGAAATACTTAGGTATAAATCTAACAAAATCTGTACAAAGTATGTATGAGGAAAACTAAAAAACTCTGATGAACAAAACGAAAGAACTAAATAAATGAAGAGATATTCCATGTTCAGGGATAAGAAATCTTAATATTGTCAAGGTGTCAATTCTTCCCAACTTGATCTATAGCTGTAATACAATCCCGATCAAAATCCCAGCAAGTTATTTTGTATATATTGACAAACTTATTCTCAAGTTTATATAGAGAGGCAAAAGTTCCAGAATAATATTGAATATTCAATAACAATATTGAAGTAGAAGAACAAAGTTGGAGGGCTGACACTACAAACTGAAGTCTACACTCTGTTACTCCAACTGTAAGACATTTTGGAGAAGGCAACTGTTTGGAGACAGCAAAAAGTTTAGGGGCTGCGGCGGTCTCAGCAGTGGAGGAATAAATAGGCAAAGCATAGAAGATTTTTAGGGCAGTAAATATACTTTGTATCAAATACCATAATGATGGATACACATTAGGCATGTATCCAATTGCAAAGGATATGTAACTGCAATAGTGAATTATAATGTTAACTATGGACTTTGGGTGATTATGATATGTCAATGCAGGTTCACCAATTTTAACAAATGTACCACTCTAATGGGAGATACCGATAATGCAGAAAGCTATTTGTGTATGGGGACATGGGTTTCTGGGAAATCTCCGTACCATCCTGTTCTGAATATGACTACTCTAAAATTACAGTAATAAATAAATAAATAAATAAAGTCTTAATTTTTAAAAGACCTTTAATAGTTCATTTGACTAATGACTCAAATTTCAAGTGATTAGTAAGAAAAACTGCCCATCTGGTAGCTCTCAGATTTAGATTTACATAGGAGAAAAAAAGTTACGCTTGGAAGGACTGTCCTCTATTGTGGTCAGACAACCTTGGCACTGAGAGTCACGGTGGTTATCTCCATGGCCATGTCTATTGGAGACTGTTCAATGGATCTTCCCATCACAGCTGGCTCCTAAACAAAGATTCCTTTCTGTAGGAAACCAATGTAGCCACTAGCCACTTCTGGCTTATCCTCCTATGGCTTTCTAATCACAGTCTGTTTTCCAACTAATTAGTGTTGGGACAACTCAGGCCTGAACCTCAACTTAAAAATGTTAGTGTCATGGGGAGAGAACACTTGATCAAATGACTTGCCATTAGGCAACAAAGAGATTTTCTCTGATTAAGACTGCCACTCTTTCTGACACACTGGGTCTTCCCTTTTATGATATTGGGTTGAGCAGGCTCTGCTCTGCCACAGCTGCCACGGCCCTGATGTTTTACTGAAGGGGAGCAGGCAGCTATACCAATGCAGTTCAGAGACCTGTATCTTCACTGAAATCTAGGGTATTTTTTAGCCCATTTTTACTGGCTATTAAGTTTCAAAAAATCAGTCTCTTACCATAGCGATGCTTAAATAAACTCTAGAAAAGGCTGTCTCATTCTCACGAGCTCTTCAGTCTATAAAGTTTAATAGGTTTAAGGTATTTATTTTAGGTTTCCTTAATTTTGAATATTTCCTACCAGAAGGGACATGGTTTTCAACACATGGTCTTCACAGTGAGCAGGTTATAACCTCATCTTTTCTAGACATCACATGGGAGAGAGTTGGGAGCAGATGCATGAGATGGGCTGACCTTGGTTAGATTTGAAATCTGTGCTTGTGGTATGATCTCAGATAAGACACTAGAGCCCATTCTTTTATAAAGGAGACCAGTACATACTTCAAAACGTTTTTACGGTGGTGAAATAAAATGAAATACCTAAAATACTTCTTGAAACATCTGTTAACTTAGGAAGCAATTTTTTAGTAGCAGCTAAATTGTAGTTGAAATAGAAACCAGAGATGTTTGTTTCTGACCTCTCACAACCTCTCCTAAATACTTCCCTTCTCACCTGTTTCTTTCTTACTAAGTTTCATGGACCAGAGAAAATGACAACACAAAATTCCCCTAAAAGAAAATAACATTTTAATATAATGAATATTCTTGACCAGGTTGTCCCGGGAGGCTTCCAGTGACCCTCAATGTCTAGACTTGTAGACAGAGCTGTAGTAACTTTACTCACAACTCAGAGGATGTTATTTTCCTCCTTCCTGCATACTCTGCAGGGGCCCTACTCTTGGAATGGCTTGCCCTCCAGACCTCTGATTCTGAGGAATGCTTGTCAAAACAGGTTATTATTTTTTTTCCATTAGACATTTCCAGCCCCCTAATCTGTTTCCATTCATATGTGATAATAAAGCCTAGAATTGGCTCCTCTGAAGCAAGTTCAAGCACGGATACCTTCATTTGGTGAAATATTGATTAGCTCTTCCCCTAAATGGCTGCACTCCCTGTCCAGCAAAGTGGGATGGAGGCAATGGAGAAGAAATAGATCTTTCCCCATGTATCCATATGCTGAGGGCATCAAAGTGAAGGGCTGCTTCTAAGCCATCTATCATGGATAGGTTGCACAAGATTGCAAGATATGCTGATAAGAATAGAGGTTTTGGAGCCAGGCAGATTGTGATTTGTATTTCAGTTCTTATCTTTACTAGCTCTGTGACCTGAGACTACGAGTTGACTTGCTCATAGTTCCAGTTCTATCATAAGCAAAATAGGAACAATAACCCTAATATGTGGAATTGATTGGAGGAAAAGAGATACTGTATAAGTTGTGCAGCAAAGAGCCTAGCACATTGCTGGTGTTTAATGAGCAGTGGCTGCTGTTACTGTTATGTTTCTGATTTGACAAGGAAGAGAAGGGGCTTTGTCACTCCTGACACCATGCTCACTCTTACAGCAACATCCTCAGTGTGCCATCTAGTTTGATATTGAATATTTGACCACATGTGTGATGGACATTCTGAAGAATTCTAACACAATGGGCCTCTATTTTCCTTTCTTTCTGAGGCAGCCCTAATTCATGCACCACTGAACGAATGCCCACTAGTGATGTTATGTCAGAATGTGATATATGACAGAAAACAGCCTTCTGTTTCTGAATTTTCTATTCCTAGAGGGAAGAAAGGGGAACTGGATATTTAAATGCATCCACTTCAAAGTCCTCCCTTTCAAATCTTCCCAGGACATAAGCTCCTGGAAAGAGGAAGATGCTGATATTCCCAGGAAAAGCCGAAATAGCACATGTTCAGGAGGTAGGGGATGGTGAGACCCTCAAGAGAAAGGGACTGAGAATTATCCATCCCCCGTTACCCAGTGCTCGTCATCGTGTGCATATTGTCCTCCTTTTACTCTTTCCTCCAGCCTAACTAAACTATTACAGTACTTCAAACTGGTTGACTATTTCCAGGCTGTCTTGATTTTGATCATACTGATCTTTGCCTACATAACCTTATCTATTGTGGGTTCTGAAGCCACACACACTGAGTTAAAATTCTGGCTCCATCACCTATTTAGCTGTGTAATTTTAGACAAATTGTGTACCCTCTCTTTGCCTCAATTTTCTTACCTGTGAAACCAGAAAACATAATGGTACTCCTTGCTACCCATACTATGGTCCCAGACCAGCAGCTCCAGTATGACTTGAGTATTTGCTGGAAATGCAGAATCTCAGACCTATTGAATCTCAATTTGTATTTTGACAAGATACCTAGAATATTTATTTGCACATTAAAGTTTGAGATTTGCTGATGATGCCTACATGATGGGGTTGTGGGAGGATTGAGTGAGGCGATAGATATAAGGGCTAGCATAAATATAGATATAAGCATAGATAGATATAAGGGATAGATATAAGAGCTAGCATAAATATTAAGTGTTGAATAAGTATTCGTTATTATTTGTTTTATTTTACATCAAGATATACTCAAATAGCAACTTCCTTGTCAAGTTTCCTATGATCTTTCCTTTATCCACTTCTTATTTAATTATCTTTTGTTTGTCCTCCACAAAAATCTCTGCAGGTGCTCTGATGATTTATTTGCTTGTACCTTTCTGTGTCAAACTGAAAGACCTTTAAGGGCACAGAAGTGCCCACTGGGCCCAGGACAGTGCCAGAAGAGACCTTTAATAAATGTCAGTTGAATAACTGATATACACACATGTTCTCCCAATAACAACAACAAATAGTAGCAGTACCAAATAGACGATATGCAAAATACTTACTGGGAAGACTCAAGGAATACAGAAGTATTCTAAGAAATTTCCATGGTGAGGGTGAGATTTAAGCTGTTCTTTGAATAACATAGAGGCTCAAGAGTTTAAGAGATAGAAATGGTATAAATTGTGGGTGCAGGTACTAATGTGGGTGAAACTTGAAAAATGGAAGTGCAAGTAATAAGTTCAAAGGATCAAGACTTGATATGTGGTTCTGGAACAGATGGTGCTCTGCAGAACTATAATAGAAAACTCAAACCGTACATTCATGTCCTAAAGATCCTGAGTGCCAAGCTAACAAGTTTGAAAATAGGCAACTTTTGAATGTTTTTGAGTTGGCGAATAACATGCTTAAAATGTCTTTTAAAAAGGAAAAGAAAAAGAAAAGCTTATTAATTACATCTGCTTCCTCAGTAGCTCTGTAGAGAATGAGGCTGATTTTTGCCCACTGAGACTCACATGAGCATTTTGTAAAAGAATGGTTATAGGGGGGAGAAGTGACAATGTTTGAGCTGGTACATACTAACAAGGCAGAGATTCATTTCTCTGAAGGATGCTACCATTTAGTTTTTTGCCAAATTTTGAAGAGGAGCAAACTGCTATCAATGCCACATGGTCATTTATGGATTGTTTCAAAGTTTTTTTTAACTTTTTTTTAATGTTTGATTGTCACAGGTGTCATTTTCTAATTTGCAAATACCCTGAAAATCTATAATTTCCTCTACAGAATTATAGTGAGCTCTGAGCAATTAAGTGACCGTTTTAGGTCCTGAATTTGAGTTGCTACAAACTAGTTGTAGTAAATAAACAGCAGTGTTGGACTGATGCAGATGGTGTGTGGTTGGCTGGCCTCACGGCTTCTTTAGTGAGTCTCTTGCACATTTATTTCAACATGGTGCTTCAGTAAATTTCCCAGCTTCTTAGGCCATTGGACAGAAAAGCAGTCTACAGAGCATGCCAATGAGTTTGCAAATATGCTAAGGATATTTTATGTGGATCCTCCAGGGTGAAGTTAGGGCTCTGCAATGTTTCCATTGGAGTTGAATTTATTGAGAAAGGAGTTCTAAGAACAGCCGATTTGTCCTCAATATTCTGTACTTCCTTTGTGCTGTAGATAAAACAGGAAAGAGTGAAAGAGGATCAGGAACAAGTCAAATCTCTCACAATTAAACTGCTCACATCTTCATTCCCTTCCCCGATTCTTTTCTGGACTATACTCCTTGTGGGCAGGTGTATAGCCTTTTATTTTTCTCCTCTTATTGTCCAAGAGATGTGGAGTCCAGACCTGAATATACGGAAGGAGCTTGGTGAAAACTTACTAAATAGCTGAAGATCAGATATCTTTTTAGTATGTATTTATTTCTGGGGATACTGATAGTGCTCCTGGTGTTTTATGTGAGCAAATGCAGCGGCTGAGTACCTATATTACATCTTGGACTTCAGAGTTTCTGCTCATAGCTCCTTGAGGCCATAAATCCCTCTCCCAGAGACCATGCTTACTGTGCCCATGGAGAGACAGTATAAAACTACAAGCTTTGTGAAAGGGAACAGGGTGACTAAATTACAGTAGTGTGTTAAAAAGCCTTACTGGAGGCCAAAAGGAACCAATCAGGAGACTATAGATAGATGCTGGACAGGATGTGGAGAAACGGGAACCCTCTTGCACTGTTGGTGGGAATGCAAACTGGTGCAGCCGCTCTGGAAAACAGTGTGGAGGTTCCTCAGAAAATTAAAAATAGACCTACCCTATGACCCAGCAATGGCACTGCTAGGAATTTACCCAAGGGATACAGGAGTACTGATGCATAGGGGCACTTGTACCCCAGTCTTTATAGCAGCACTCTCAACAATAGCCAAATTATGGAAAGAGCCTAAATGTCCATCAACTGATGAATGGATAAAGAAATTGTGGTTTATACACACAATGGAATACTACGTGGCAATGAGAAAGAATGAAATATGGCCCTTTGTAGCAACATGGATGGAACTGGAGAGTGTGATGCTAAGTGAAATAAGCCATACAGAGAAAGACAGATACCATATGGTTTCACTCTTATGTGGATCCTGAGAAACTTAACAGAAAGCCATGGGGGAGGGGAAGGAAAAAAAAAAGGAGGTTAGAGTGGGAGAGAGCCAAAGCATAAGAGACTCTTAAAAACTGAGAACAAACTGAGGGTTGATGGGGGGTGGGAGGGAGGGCAGGGTGGGAGGGAGGTCAGGGTGGGTGATGGGTATTGAGGAGGGCACCTTTTGGGATGAGCACTGGGTGTTGTATGGAAACCAATTTGACAATAAACTTCATATATTAAAAAAAAAAAGCCTTACTGGAAGGAGTGTTGTGGGGTAAAGACAAACACATTATTTTTAACTATAATGCATTGTAATATCTTGCAAATAAGATCTAATATATATTATGTACACATTATATGCTGGTCATCGTGTAGTAGTTTACAGGTATTATCTCACTTAATACAAAAACTCTAGGTATTCATATTTTTCTTGATTTAGCATAGGAAGACACCAAAGTTGTGAGAGATTATGTAATTCACCTCTATTCAAAGAGATTAACAAAAACAAATTCTGGCTTTAACTTGTGTGATTTCTAGTGAATTTGCATATTTATTACCATATATTTACTGGTCATTTTTTTCTCGATGAATACCTGCTAGGGTGCTTCTAGAGATCATATCTGATGATTAATGAGACATTTGCTCATAAGCTTTTCTGGATATTGATTTTTTATATTGATTTTTGAGAGTGATCATACATTTAATGGAAAATCATAATTTTGTCTGCAAACTTAAAGTTGTTTTATCCATCACAGATAAAAGCCAAAAAGTAATATTTTGTTGGAGGAAGATCACATATGTAACTGACTTTCTGGGCAAGAGTTATCTATGAGATTCCAGGGAGAAAGGCTGATTGGAAGAGAAATAAGAATTTGTGTTAATGAAGGGAAGTAGGGGCTTTAAAACCAGAAAGAAATACTCATTCCACTGTTCTATCCTTTCAAACAACACCTACAGATAATCTATATAGAGGGTGAAGAGAAAGCCTTCGGTATATACCGTGAACTAATTGAGAAGGGAAAGTCCAGGAGTGGAAGTTGGGAGAAAGTTCTGGATTTATTCTGCTTTTGGCAACCTTAAGAACTTCAGATAAATCATTTAAATTTCCTGCATCGTAGGTTTTGTCCTAGCAAATATCCTCTAAAAGTATGAGTTATTATTGGCCTTGATTGAAAATAAATATGATAATCAGCCCTCAAGGTAGAATAGAGAAATAATGCATAGTCTAATACTATTATCTTTTTTTTCAATAGATCATTATTAAGTTCCCACAGGATGCATGAATTTTTAATCTATCATTTACATAGGTAGAAAAGTTACCAATTTATTAAGCTCATTTAAAAATATCATCCATATATTTAATGTGAGCTAATATCAGCCCAATTGTCACCAAAATTGAGTAGGGAATAGGGAACAGAGAAACACTTTTCCTTTTCCTGAAAAGGCTTGATGCCAAAACAACCTAGCTTGTTTTTCCAAACATGGCAGGTCCAAAAGAGTAGAAAATCTGTTAGAAACAGATGTTCTTGGAAACAATGGCATCTGAAGGTTTATTTCTTTGAGGGAAGCAAAATGCTGAAGGAAAGAATTAATTCAAAAATTATATCTGGAAATTTAAAAATGACACCATTTACAAAAACATAAAAAATTAAGTAGAGAGGCGCCTGGGTGGCTCAGTCAGTAAAGCTTTAGACTTTGGCTCAGGTCATGATCTCACGGCTCATGAGTTCGAGCCCCACATCGGGCTCTGTTTTGACAGCTCAGAGCCTGCTTCAGATTCTGTGTCTCCCTCTCTCTCTGCCCCTTTCCTGATTCACTCTGTCTCTCTCTCTCCCTCAAAATAAATAAACATTTAAAAAATTTGTAAAAATTAAGTAGAAAAACTGTAATGAAAGATGTACAAAACCTCTATACCATTGCTACTCAATGTATGGTTCATGCAGGAGAGCCAGTCCATGATTTTGTTTCTTACTTGTTAGCAATGAGATATGTGCAGAAAGTAAGAGTAAGGGTTTAGAAACTCCTGTAGTTATTTGACATTTCTGCAACATCCAAGCCTATGATCCATGGACTTGAGCCATTGAAAAGTGTGTAAACCAGTTTGTGTATACACCCCACGAACAAGAAATTTTACATATTCTTCCATAAGACATACGGTAGAAGGCTTATAGTTACATTAGCCCCACATTGGAAATTATTCATTGCGTATGAAGAGTAGAGCAGAAAAAGAAATAATAGCATATTTACACAGGGGAGTATTCTACAACAGTGAGGACAACTCATTTACAACCACACCCAATCCCATAGAAGGATCTCACACATAGGGTTCTGAATCAAATGGGCCAGACATGAAAGAGCACATATGTGTTCTTCCATTTATTTCAACAAAAATAGCCACTAGTAATCTCTGCTGTTCGAAGCCTAAATAGGGTTACTTTTGAGAGAAAGTGATGTTGGAATTGGACTGCAAGGGAAACTTCTAGGGTGCTGGGAACCGTGTTGCTCAAGCTGTCAAGAACAAGCCGTTCTTGCTCAAGAACAAGCTGTCTTGATCTGGTTACGTGAGTTCTGTTTTGTTTGAGAGTGTTCACTGATGTATGCTCTCTTGTCTCTGTGTACTTTATAAGTCAGTCCACTGATCAAGCTAAATAAACACAAACACACAGAAAAAAGAGAGTGAGTGAGATAGAGGTTTCAAATGAAGGGTTAGTCAGAGCACCTTGAAGGAAAAGATAGGAAGTCAAGTCAGATTTCCGATTCTGAAGTTCCTCTCAAGTTGCGCTAGCACTTTGAGTTCACAGAAAGTGTTGGAAGGGTCAGGCCCCCTTTAAAAAGAGAGGTTTAAAATGATAGATTCTCTAGTGTACCAACTGTATTTTCAAATATAAATCCAGTATATATACCTAGCAATAGAGAAGAAAAAACAGCAGGGACTAACTATCAAATATATGGAACATAAAATGGTTCGGTAATTCTAGAATTCCCAGCTTGAATCTTTTCATCCAAGACCATGTCTCAGACTAAGGAAACACTGGAAGTACCACCGTTGATGGTTTATTATAAGCAGGGGTGGCAAAATCTAACAGGATCACTGATAGCCCAAATTGAGGTACCACATGTGAAGCCAGATACTCTAAAACAGGAGTTATTTTTGGTCTTGGTTTAAAGTGAACATTATATCCAGTGTTCCAGCTGAAATAAATGGGTACTGTGCAGTCTAATGCTGTTACCTAAAAGTAATAAGCATGCTAATTTAGTTTAGAATAGGTACTAGGATTGTATTTCATTATATCTAAAAATAAAGACTTTTAGAGTCCTACAAAGACAAATCAGCGGATGGGCCAGGGTGACGGACAGAGTCCTTGTAGCTTAATACATTACAGATGACGAGAATTTGCTTTGCTTGGAGTTAGGAGGCGGGTGGAGGCAGTCTATTTGAACCTCATGCTCTCTGGAGTACATCTCTTGGTGAAGCAGATTTAATACACTCTTGTTGGATATTCCCTTCCCATGAGATAATGCCACATATTAGCTGCGTGTTATTTTCTCTTGGATGGATATACATCAATGCCACTACCTTTTATGATAATTTTTCATTCATTCATTCAGTTATTTGTTCATTATTTTGGTTACTTAATAATTTATTTGGTGATTGCATGTTCACTAATCACAACATATTGGGAGCTATGGGAGATACAGACATGTCTAAGAAATAGTCCCTGCCTTCAATGAGAATGGATACTAATACAAATGCCATAAATAAATAAAGTTATATATGCTAGAATGCAGGAAGATAAAATAAAAACCGGTAATCGAGAGAAAGAAAGGCTGCCTTTCAGAGAGGTTAAGCAAGGAGTTTTCAGAAGTCCTGGTCTTTGAACTGGGACATAAAAAGGAAAACAAAGAGCATTTTGACAAAGGAACTGAAGTGAAGTAGGCGCAATTAGAGGAAGTAAGATGAGCAAACACACAGGCGTGGGGAAGTGTGAATATACATCAGGGACAGAAAGTCATCACGTTTGCCTGGTGCACAGTCTGTACCAAAGGGAGTAAAGAACAGGAAAGGAGGGAGAATGTAGTAGTGAAATGTCTAAATTCAACAGAAAAGACTAGAATTGAGGACTGGAGAGCCAGAGAAGACTTGGGACTGAAAAGAGAGGGGGAGACTGTTTAGAAATGTTCCCACCATTACAATGTAAATTACTTAAAGGCCAGATCTGCTATATCCCTAGTACCTTCTGCAGCAAGTTTATAGTAGGCATTCAATACATATTTGTAGAATATTATATTGAATGTTCTTAAAGAATGCCATTTAAGATATGCATGACACTTTTATTCATTTTAAATGGAATACGTAATACATGCAAATTTCAGGGAATCCAAAATGTTTAGAAGAAAATATGTTGAAAAGTAAGTTTCTCCTCTGGACTCCTACATCCCTATCTCTCCACCATTTAGTTCCTCTCCAAGAAGCAATCACTGTTACCCATTTCTTGTAAATACATAAAGAGATTGTGTGTGTCTCTGTCTTTTATATACATAATCTCTTCTTTTTATACAGATGAAGAAATTCTACATACGAGGTTCTTCAGGGTACTTTTATATTTATATATCAGCAATTATTTCTCATCAGGACATACAGAACTGCCTCATTCTTTTTAAACTACTGCTTAGTATTTGAATGAAAGCAATATAATTTATTCATTTATTTATTTTTTAATGTTTATTTATTTTTGAGACCAAGAGAGAGAGACAGAGCACAAGTGAGGGAAGGGCAGAGAGACAGACAGAGACACAGAATCTGAAGCAGGCTCCAGGCTCTGAACTGTCAGCACAGAGCCTGATGTGGGGCTCAAACTCATGAGCCGTCAGATAATGACCTGAGCCGAAGTGTAAAGCTTTACCGACTGAGCCACCCAGGCACCCCTATAATTTATTTAAACAATACTCTCAAGATAGACATTTTCAACCTTTCCCTTGTTTAAAAATATAGGTGATATATAGGGTGTATCTATTGTAATGTTCTTCTTTGTAAATTATTATGAAACGTCTAAATAAAAGAAAAACCTGTAAAACATAATTTAACAGGAAACTTTGTGCCCCTCTCCTGGATGAGCATTAGTATAAGTATTACTAGAGCTGAGTGATTCTACCTGTATTTCAGAGCCATTTATACTTTTCCATTTCAATGGACTTTCTGTTCATAACCATTGCCCATTTTGTATTATATTGTCAGTATTTTATTGTTGTATAGGAACTCTTTATGTCTTAGCAAAATGACCTTTTTGTGTGGAAAGACAAAAGAGAATGTTTGTGGGTAACCTTAGCAGTTCTCTCTTGGTTGTCTGATCATGAGTCAGTAGCACCTCCTTTCCCTCATCGCATGGGCTTGGGTCAGTGTTAACTGTCCACAAGACTGTGAGGTAGAACCAGCAGCAATATGCAGCTCTGCTAGCCAGTGGGCACCCAAGCTCCGACAGTCCTCCCTTGGCCTTGCAGGACTGCCCTGATACTTTCCTTATTGAAGGGGAGAGCAACAAGGAAGCAAAGAACCCCTCCTTCAGCACAGCCCCAAAGAGAATCTATTTGCACCTGACCCAAGCATACATCCCTCCAGTTCTCAAGAGAACAGTACTCATACAGCTTGCTGACCTTCTGCCTATAGATTGGCAAAAATGCACACGGGTCTTGTCCTGAGCCTTCTGCACAATAAGCTGTGATGTGGCTTGCACTTGTTTCCTTTCTCAGTTTACCATTTGTCCTTTGACTTTGTCTTTTGCCTTGAAAACTGTTCTGAATTTTTTGTGCTCATTTGATTTCAAAGATGATTTATTAAACTCTATGTGATTATGTCGATAAGTAAAAAGTAGTTTACTTCTAAACTTAAAAGAAATCCTTGTATTTTTCCGTACGTGATGTATGATTATTATTTCAGCTCGATGTCTCCAAATATACAGCTTAATCCACTGATGTCTTATTATGCAACTTAGTATCTAGCAATATTCCATCGAGACATGTAATTTTCCTTTTATTACTCTAGTGTGGGCTCATAAATTCTCTTTCTAATGGGAAAAAAGCATCATGTACTAAATCTGTTGGACAATATAGAATAACGTGTACTTTAGGTTAATTATTTATATGGTGTAACACTCTGTCTTTTTAAAAAATGTTTTGTTATTTAAACTTCTACCAAAATGGAAAGAAATACACAATAAGCTTCCACGAGCTTATCATCCATCTACAACAACCAACAATTCTTGGCCACTCAATCCTGTCTTTGCTCCAGCCCATTCGACCACCCACTGCTTCATCACTGGGTCAGTTAATCAGTCATTTGTGTTGTGGGTTCTCAGACTTGTATTATGCATAAACAAGCTTTTCTTAGATGTATATTATGCTTAAAGAGGCCAAAGTTATTAAAAGTAATGATTCATGTCTCTTTCTACTACTTTTGTAGTTTTATTTTTCAAATTTAAATAATTGTCCAAATTATTTGTGGGATTTATTTTGGCCTAATGTGTCCTACTTATTCTTTTCCAGATTGCTTTTTAATTGTTCCAGTTTAAACTTATTTAAATAACCTTTTTTAAAATAACCCATCTGTTCATTAGTGATTTGCAATATCAAATTGATTCTATAGTAAATGCCCGTTTGTAATTAGAATTTTTTATGTATATTCTGATATTGCCTATTGATGTGGCTAAATATGCAATTTTAATTGCATTTGTTAAATGTTTTCACCAATATTCATAAATGATACTTAGTTTTCTTTTGGTAACATCTTTAACATTTTTTTTAATGTTTATTTACTTTTTAGAGAGAGAGAGAGAGAGCAGGGGAGGGGAAGAGAGAGAGGGAGACACAGAATCCAAAGCAGGCTCCAGGCTCTGAGCTGTCAGCACAGAGCCCGACGTGGGGCTGGAACTTGGGAACTGTGATGACCTGAGCCGAAGTCGGACGCTAAACCGACTCAGCCACCCAGGAGCCCTTCTTTTTATATCATATTTGACAGAATTTGTTATTAATATTGTGCTAAATTTGAAAAATGAATTTGAAAGTTTTTCTTCCACTTTTTATCCCTCTGAAAGAGTTTAGATAGTATTGGAGATATTCCCTTTTAAAGTTTGGACAGATTTTCCTCGTGAAATCATCTGGATCTGGTATTTCTGGCAGATATATCTTTGATAACTTTCTCCATTTCTTGTGATAACTGATTGGTTTGGATTGCCTATCTCATCTGGAGCCGGTTTCCATATTTCATAAAAAAGGTTTCTGTCTTCTGGATTCTTCTTTTATTCTTTTTCTTTTTCTCTGTGAATCAAGTCTAGGTCGTAGGAACAAGTGCTTCTATTGACCCCGTGAGCATTTGAGCATCAGGCACTATTCTCTGTTATCCTTTCAGATAACTTCATCCCCAGGTTTAGAAAGTTTATCTCATGGCTGCATTGGTCAATACTCTGCAGGATATTGGGAGAATATTTCTCAGATCCACAGAGTCCTTTGTCTGCCAGTCTCTCCTCTCTGGGACTCTGTGATGGCAACTCTAGCCACCTTGGTCTCCCGAAAGCGTTGGCTCTGTCTCCTTAAGTCAGGAAGCCCACGGGGCTTTGCCTGGGTTCCTGCTCCATGATCTGTGGTCTGGCACTCTTTCAAGGCAGTGTTAGACGACTGTAGGGCTCACAATATTTATGTCCCATCTCCCACTGATCACTGTTCGTTGCCTTCAATCTCTATGTAAGTCTTTTATTTCTAAAAATATATTTTGATTTATGTATCTGGGTTTTTTATGCAAATATTCATTTCTCTTCTTTGGGTATATTAATGTTTTGGGAAGCTATTAATAGACGTGGTTTGAATGTCTCTTCCCTTTTAGTAAATCTATCATTTCCTTCTGTTTCTAAAAATCTCATATTTACACTCATCATTTCTGTTGTCATGTCTCATTCCTTGAAGTATGTTTAGTCTTGTCATCTCCCTTTGAGTTGATCCCACTTGCTGACATGTTGATTTGCCCTGTGCTTCGTCAGCTCATGATTTGTCACTTTCTGTTGTCACATCATGCTTTCCCTAGGTTCATATACCTCTGATTGTGTTCTCATAGTGTGGTTACTTCATAATGTTTCTTTAAGCCATGGGGATATAGTTGGTTACAATTTTCACCTACTATGTCACAATAATTTTCTGTTGAATGTTCTTCATCTCCTATTTTTTCCTATTCTCTTTTTCCTTTTATCTCATCTTATGATTGCATCAATTATATTACTTTACTAATGTAAGTAATAATTATTATTACTATTTCTTGTTGAACAAAGATATTTTTTCTGGATAGCTAATTTTAGGAATACATATGGGGGAGGAAGCAGAGCTCTGTTCAGGTGAGTGAGACTTCTCTTTATGACCCATGAGTGTCTCTGTGTGATGCCTTTAATCCCTTCCTGCTCTTTAGCCAACCAAGACTGGTGCCACGGGGCCATTAACGATGCTGCCTTTCTCCTCTCATCTTCTTCAACATCAAACTATCTCCTGGAGTATAGCTTTTTATTTCTTCTTATGGTGTTAGAAAAAAATAAACACACAATTTTAAAGAAGATAAAAATCTAAATTCATTTGGAAGAATACTTTCTTGGTGCTTCATTAGAATAGATTGTTTTGGTGATGGTTTCTGAAGCTCTTCATCCTGTAGGAAGCAGAGCATATGGTGATTTCCACCTGCACCATGGACCTGAGGGCAGAATAACAACTGGTTTGGGTCCAGGATGTCATCGGTCTGGAAACCAGTTTTAGTCTCACTTCTGCTTTTAAGTATTTGTCAAAATTCAGTGTTTAATAAAAATTGCTTTTAACTCAATGTTTATTCTCTACCTACTCACAAAGCACTACCCTAGCTTCCGGGCATAGAAATGTCTACCCCTTCCTATACCACTTGGCTAAATAGGAAAACTAATGTGAATGTACTTGAAGTGTTGAGTGAAAATCTGTTGTTTCTGCCTTCCATGTCTTCTACCTTCTCAGTGGTCAGGCTGCAGCTTGCCTCTCAGTGTCCTGATATTATCTCATTCTCGGCTCCCTTTTCAGATTCTTCTTCTCTGACCACAGAGGCTGGTTCTGCCCGATTGGAGCCATCTTCCACAGACATAGGTTAAATGTCCAGCTGGCACTACTATGCACAGGAAGTCTCACAGTTGCTTCTGTATGTTTTGCTGCCCTAAGAAATCAAATCCAATATGAAAAATAATTTTGTTTTTTTTCCCAAAACATTCTGCATTCATTACTGTCTTGTTTGAGGGATTCTTGACCACATAGCAGGTGATTCCTTCCTTCCTTCCTTCCTTCCTTCCTTCCTTCCTTCCTTCCTTCCTTCTGCCTGCTTGCCTGCCTATCTTTGTTCCGTCCTCCACAGTGGCATTCAGATATTTGAAAATGGCATATAGATGATGATACATAAACACTACCATTTAAAATATACCCAGCTTCAGTGACAGAGTCATTTTGATTATAAAGGGCATATAGTTGACAAATATTCAAAGTCATCTCAGTGCTATGGTGCATGAAGCCAGCACCTGTAAGGAAGGAGTACTCAGTGGTGAGTAGTGAAAAAGTTACGTGTCTCTATAAGCTTTTATATGTTAGACCAGATTTTTAAATGATTCTCTCATTCAGTGCCCCTGGGTTGGGCTGCATGAAGGGCTGGGATGGAAACCTGAATAGGATCTTTCACACTTAACTTTATCCTGCAGACAGAGACATAAAAGAATAAGGTAGAAGCATAGGGAAAAAAAACCCATAAGATTTAATTATCTTCTTTTGCTTTCCTTTCTTCCCTTCCCTCATGTCTGCACTCAGCTGGGTCTAGAGTAATGGCCCCATCTTCACTGCTTCTTTTTACAGTCCTTCATACTTATATTTAGAGGCTTGGAAAATGCCATTTGTTACTCCCAGCACTTAGCAGAGTCCTGCTGAGCAATCCAGCCCCCAGGGTGAAGGCCTGTCAACACTTCCTATCAGCAACTAGTTTTCTTAGCATTTGACAGTTAGACACATGCCCATGAAACACAGTTCTTTCTCTGCTGAATCAGGACATGTAAATGAGGGCGCTGGGCTGCTAGACTGGAACAGGTGGTAGGATTCTTTGTTGATGAGGGGGGCCTCTACAACATGGATGGCTCTGGGTTAGAGTTGGGGCTGGATAAACAAATGAGCCAAGTACTGTTTAGCTCCTTTGGACTGCTCAGGGGCTGGGCTAATCAGCAAAGAATCAGACTTTGATAAATAAAAGAAAAAAGTAGGAAGTATGGTTTAAAAAAATACTTTCTAGAACAATAAACCACTCTTAATTCCTGACAATACAGCTGTAATTATAGTACAGAGAATGAGAAGCAATTTCAGAAATCAACCTGCCCAAGCATTCAACCGATAGATGTACTGAGCAAAGAGAGAAGGGTCCTTCCAAGGTATGCATTTTGTGGATGGGATCCTTAATCTGGGAGGGCATAATAAAGAGTTTTTCAACCTCAAAACTATCATAGTTGGGACTGGATAATTCTTTGTCTTGGAAGGCTCTCCTGTGTCCTGTAGGCTGTTTGAAGAATTCCTAGCCTCTACCCTTGCTAAGGCCTATTAGCAACCCCTCCAAAGCCACAAAAATTTAAAAAAAATGTCTCCAAATATCACCAAAGTCCTGTCAGGGCACAATCACCCTTGGTCAAGAACGACTAGTCTAAAATAGGCTGATGCTGAGCCTGTATTTGAGTAAAGAGTCTATGTAGGCCCTTTGTATTTGGCGCTGGTCAGAACATATCTAAGTCAAGCAGACTTTCATCAGGAAATTAACAGCTGGCAGGGCTCAAAAGAGAGAGAGGTCATGATGGTGGTCAAGAAAATGTCAAGTCAGAGTTCAGGTGCTTGTTCATTCCATTTCTCTGTAAAGGCCAGGCTAGTTCCCCAAGACAAATCATAAGCATGTTGCTACATATATGATTTGTCCTTTTTCTGCTATTAACTCATCACCATTCTGGGTGGCAGTTTTCCTCTTGTTAAATAAGAGTATTTGGAGGATATGTTTCCCACATCCCATCCAGCTTTGACAGTACTACTCATTCATGTTCTAAAAGTAAAAAGCCTCATAGTGACTTCCAAATCAAGACCAAAAAAACAAACACAAAAACAAACAAACAACCCAAAAAACCTGCTCTCCCAAACCCTCATAGAATTCCCAAGCTTCAAGGACTTTCCAACCTCCTAATTAAGCACATTTTCCTAAGCAAGTTTTAGGTTTGTTTTCTGTCCAGGGTTCAGCTAAGCTGCCAAGTGTCAGAGTTGATTAAAAGAAGCAAAAAATGAAAGTAAAAATCAAAGCTTTAACCACTTACAGTGCTAGTATAAGCAAGAGGCTACATTGGAGAAACTGCTGACTCCTCACTGTTCCATTTTACCCTGTGGACCAGTATCACTGGGTCAATCAGCACAGATGTGGAGGTCATCTTACTGCTAAGGGACCTCCAACAAAAACTTCCTGTGGTTTTATGGACTCCATAGCTCATGGAGAGTGATAGGAGACAGTTAAGAGTGGGAAGGTACTGAGTGCTGAATCAGAGGAGAGAAAAATGTCTTCGGTGTTGCCTTACCTCCATAAGGAGGCTTTTGCAGAGACACCTGGGATAGACCTCAGCTGAAGGGCCCAATCAAAGAGAACTCTGAATAAAGGCATCTGGACAAGGAATGCAATCTTAAGTAAATCTTTAGTCCAGTGTGACTGGACTAAAAGGCCTTAGGCAGTGCACCAAGTCTGGTATGAGGAGAGAAGATTCCCCCATGAAACTTGCCAGGTAAAGCCTTTGTAACTATTATGGGCAGACTTGAAAAAAATCATACACAGGATTTCTGGCCAAGAAATGGACTCCTCAATATTTCTTAGATCTCCTCAGAATTCTAGCAGGTACATGACTGTTTTTCTATAAATTTATTCTTCTTTTAATATGAGAAATGTCTTCCTTGGTTTCTTCAAAGAAATTTGGATACTTGCTTCTATTTGTGACTGCTAGAGTTCTAATTTGTTATCAGAAAGCAGATGAGAACATATGCCATAAAAAAGAAACATCTGTTATTGTATTCTTTATTCTGTTAATGTGGCATGTCACATTAATTGATTTTCAAATGTTGGACTACCCTTGCATTCCACAGATAAATCACACTTGGTCATGGTGTATGATTTTTTTTTTTTTAATGTACTGTTGGATTTGGTTTACTAGTATTTTATTGAGGAATATTGCATCCATGTTTATCAAAGTCATTGGCCTGCAGTTTCTTTTCTTGTGGTGTCATTTTGTGGCTTTGGTATCAGGATAATCCTTGCCTTAAAATCATGTTTGGAAGCATTCTATCCTCTTCAATTTTTGCAGAGTTTCAGAAGGATTGGCATTAATTATTCTTTAAATGTTTGATAGAAATCACCAGTGAGGCCATCTGGTCCCAAAATTTTCTTTATAGACAGGTTTTTGATTACTAATTCAATCTCCATAATAATTATAAGTATGTTTGACCTTTTACTTCTTTATGATTTAATCTTGGTAGTTGTGTGCTCCTAGGAATTTATCCATTTCTTTCAGGTTATTCAGTGTGTTGGCATATTGTCGTTCATAGTAGTCTCTTACCCTTTTTATTTCTGCAGGATAATTGTAATGTCTCTTTTTTTACTTCTGATCTTATTTATTTGAGTCTTCTCTCTTTTTCATTTCAAAAGATGCAGAAAAAGCATTTGACAAAATTCAGCAATCTTTCATGACAAGAAAAAAAAATAACAACCTCTCAACAAACTAGGAATGGAAGGAAATTACCTCAACAAAATAAAGGCCATATATGAAAAGCCCACAGCTAGTACAATACTCAAAGGTAAAAACTAAAAGCTTTTCCTTTAACAGCAGGAACAAGGCAAGGATACCAACTCTCATCCCCACTTCTATTTAACATGATACTGAAAGTCCTAGCCAGTGCAATTAGTCTAGAGAAATAAATAAAAGGAATACAAATCTACCAGGAAGAAATAAAATTGCCCCTACTTGCAGATGATACGATCCTATATATAGAAAACCATAAAGACTACCCCCCAAAAAACCTATTAGAATGAATAAATGAATTCAGGAAAGCTGCAGAATACAAACTCAGCATATACAAATCATTGTGTCTCTAAATACTAATAACAGACCTTCTGAAACAGGAATTTGGAAAACAGTCCCACTTATAATAGCACCCAAGATAATAAAATACCGAGAGATAGATGTACCTAAGGAAGTATACTGAAATCCAGAAATGTTGATAAAAGAAATTAAGACACAAACAAATGAAAATATTTCCTATGTTCATGGATTAGAAGACTTACTATTGTTAAAATGTGCATAGTATCCAAAGCAATCTGCAGATTCAGAGTAATCTCTATTAAAATGCCAATGGTATTTTTTTACAGAAATAGAAAAATAATTCTATAGTTTATATGGAACTACAAGAGACCTCTAATATCAGTCTTGATAAAAAGAACAAAGCTGGAGGCATAATACTTTCTATTTTCAAAATATCTTACAAAACTCTAATAATTGAAGTATTATGGTATTGGCATAAAGGCAGACATATAGAACAATGGAAAAGAATAGAGCCCAGACATACATCCACACATATATGGTCAACTGATACTCAACAAGGGTGCCAAAAATGGGGAAAAGCACCGAGAAAACTGGATATTCACATGCAACAGAAAAAAATTAAACCCTACGCCATATGGAAAAATCAACTAAAAATGGTTTCAAGACTTTAACTTAAGACCCCAAACTGTAAAACTCCTAGAGAAAACGTAGGAAATAAGCATCATGACATTTGTCTTGGTAATGATTTCATGGATACATTAAGAATGCAGGCCACAAAAATAAACAAGTGGACTATACCAAAGTACAAAGCATTTTGGTAAAATTCGACCTAGATACATTTCAGAGATCTGTCGCCAATGTAAAGGGACTTCTAATTTGTTATTCTTAAGAATAAAATGATGGGGAAACCTGAGTGGCTCAGTTGGTTAAGCAACCGACTCCAGTTCGGGTCACGATCTCACAGTTGGGTTCGTGAGTTTGAGCCCCATTCCAGTCTCTGTGCTGACAGCTCAGAGCCTGGATCCTGCTTCAGATTCTGTCTCCCTCTCTCTCTGCCCCTCCCCCATTCATGCTCTGTCTCTCAAAAATAAATAAAATGCTATAAAAACTAAAAAAGAATAAAATGGTGGAATTTTGCCATCCATGTCTAACCTAAATCGTATCTCCTTGCTGAGCCTTCCATGATCATCCCACATAAAGAACCCCCTCTAACCCAATCTCTCTCTATTTATGCTCATTTTACAAACCTGCTTTATTTCCATCACAGCGTACACTATATGATATTCTATTGATTTTTAAAAGCTTTTTATTATCTATTTCCCTCCTATTAGAACATAAGCTCCACAGAAGCTGCTATCTGCCTCTGTATTCTTAGTATTCAAAACGATACCTGGCATAAAAAAATATTCAAAAATATTTGTTGAATGAAAAATTAATGAATTTATGTGTATATATTAGATATATATCATTTTATATGATTATATTACTATTCAAGTAGGATTTTAATTTTATTTTGACTAGCATTTTTAATTTTTTTTCTAGGTATCTCTCATAATATTTTATAATGATCAATTAGTTTAATTTTGATCTCTCTTTTAGCTAGAAACATCAAAAATATGTGGTGATACAGGAGATCCTTGTCTTATTTCTGATTTTAATGGAAGTAGGTTTATTATTTTACTATTTATACCAATGTTCATTGCTACTGTTTGCAAATTGTCGGCCTTTGAGCTAATTTACTTAGCATTTTTATTAGAGAAGGTTGCTAGATTCAAGTGACTTTTCAGTATCTACTGACATAATTTTATGGTTATTCTCTCTTTCTTTTTTTAATATAAGGTATTATGTTTACAGATTTGTTTAAGTTTATTTATTTATTGTGAGACAGAAAGAGACAAAAAGAGTGAGTAGGGGAGGGGCGAGAGTAAGGGAGACAGAGAATCACAAGCAGGCTCCATGCTGTCAGCACAGAGCCCAATGTGGGGCTCAAACTCATGAACTGTGAGATCATGACCTGAGCAGAAACCGAGAGTCAAATGCTTAACTGACTGAGCCACCCAGGTGCCCCTGTTTATAGATTTCCTAATGGTAAACCATGATTTTGTTCCTGGAATAAATCCTCTTATTTTGATATGTTATTCTTTAATATGCCGTTGGATTTAATTTAAAAATATTTTGTTTAAAATTATTGCACCTGTTTTAGTAAGGTAAACTAAAATAGTTTTTTTTCTTTGTGCTACCTTTATTAGCTTTTGGTAATGAATTCATATTATCAGCACAAAATGAATTGGAGGAGTTTTTTTAATCAGTTATTTTTCTTGTGGTTCAGAATAGAATAACATTGAAACCCTGAAACTTATGGTTTAATTTACTCTTTCTTGTTTCTTTTCTATTCTTCAGTTTTTGATTTGCTTTTTCTGTATAGTTCTTAGTGGAAGGACATGCTATGTCTGTTGCTTCTAAAATGTCATCACCCTTAGTATTTCCTATTATACTTCTATAACCTGTGCTTGGAAAATATCCACCAGTCAGTCATTTTCAGTTCTCTGTGATATTTTCATATAGATCTATTCCCTGGAATTTGAGTTTAAGCTTAGTTTCTCACTAAAACTTTATCCTTTGATTAAAGGCTTTTAGGCTTCAGCGACATGTCAGAAAGGGTTTATTTGGGCATTATTACCCAAAATCAAACAAACGGAACTCATCTCTACTTCTCTTTCCTACCCATGATGACAGCCAGTATCTTCCTGCTTTCTCAATCTATCTATCAAACTCAGGCTCTCACCAAGTAATTAAAAAAAAAATCTATGATCTTGCCTTCAGAAGAGATTGAGGCCTCAGTGAGTGATTGGAGGCAGAATATTCCATTTCTAGAGACTAGGTGCATCCTGAGACTCCTGATGAGATTTTCCAGTCCAGGCTACCTCTTCCATTGTCTCCATTAAAAAGGAAGCTGGAGACACACCATTTTGGAGAATCCATCTGCCTTCCTGGAGAAAGACAAAGATCATCTTTCGGTGTCTTTTGTCAGCCACACAGAGGGTAGCAGACCCTGCCAATGTTGTGTGGTGTTCTAAAAAATTCATTTTCTCTTTACCATCCTCCTTGAATGGTGTCAAGATCTGAAGATTACAAATTCATCAGCAGTGACATGGAATAAATAAATCTGAGATGGTTATCATTAGAGCTCCTTCTCAAAGGAGACTTTGGAGTTATTGCCTTCATTATTTCAAGGAATTGCAAGCCCTAGGATCTCTGTGCTATGGCAGGAATGGAGTGAGGATATTCTCAGATATTGCTCTGCCCAGACTCAGGGTCAGATTCCCATTTCCAGCATACCCAAACTAGAGTTATTCTCGGTTGAAATACTTTTAAGAGGAAAAATGGCAGGAGTAATGCTCACCTTTCCTCACACACAGCTTCCCCTGAAACCAGGGAAAAAAGAATGATGCGCAGGGAGTCAGCAGAGGAATGTACTGGCTTATACCTCTAGGAATGTCTTCATGCTCAGAAGTGAGGGATCAGTTTTCAAGCCCAAAGGGCATTTACCTCTTAGGGAGTATGGTGTCTGCTTTGCAAGCTAATTGTGAGTCCTCTTCTCTCTCCCTGTTCTCTGTCTCCTCCTCACATCCTCTGTGTCTCCGCAAAGCCAGGCCCAGTCTGTCAAATTAAGAACAGATAGTCCTTAAGAAATCAGATCTCACAGATAAAAGAGAGAATTCACCAGTTAACATGAAGTTCTGAGCCCATGTGAACCATGAGTTCACACCAATACTTCGGATTCCAATCCAACACTATGGGTTTCATTCTAATTTTGATTTTTTCCATCCTTCACTCACTATCCCCAATATAGCTAGTTATTGGCTCCCTCTCCCACGGTAATCAATCTCCTGAAACTACTGGGCATCCGCCTCAGTGGTTGCTTCCTCACATGGTCCAAACACCACCTCCCCACCATCTTGCCTGACCGTCTTCTTACTTGGCCCTGAATCCCACAGGCATGTGGGTGGCCTCCCTCAGCTGTCTGCTAGCCAGGTCCCAAGCCCTCCTAGGCCATTTCATTGCTTCTTGCTTAGCCTAAGAGAACTCTTTATCATAACCTAAAGTCTATGATACCATAGAACCAGCATACACAACCCCCCCTTTTAATCTTACCAAGATTAAAGAACTTGATTTCTAAACACTTATTTTCATAGTCTTTACTGTTGCTTTTATTTCAGATTTCATCTATTGCTTCAGAGATTAGAAATTGTGACTTACCCACCAATTTAATAAATATTATATTCTAGTAATATAATTTCATATATATACATATATATATATATATATATATATATATATATATATATATATATAAAGTCCAAATTTAGCCAAAATTTATTTGGTCTCGCAAACTAAATTTACAGTCAAAATTTTATTTCGGTTTGTTGTTTAAATAGCACTTACTGAATTACTGAATTACCTTTTCCTATCTTTTTTAGAGAGTATATTTAGCTTGCATAAAGTTAGTATAGAGAATTGGTTCTATTCATAGATTCTCTCTTCTGTTACATCTACCTGTATTTCTATTTTTACCCTCACCATATCCTGATTTATTGTCCTTTTATCTAAACTTTTAATTTTTTTACGTTTACTTTCCTGAGTACATTTTTATAATTTTTATTGAATATTTAAAATCCTGTGACATAATATAAAATCTGAATACTGGTAAAATACTTTGCATTAAAGAAAATAGTTATTATATTCAATTTCCCCTTTCAGTAGCAGGATTCTCCCTCCATTTGTTCAAATGATCTTGTGAATGGTGTAATATGGGACTATAGTTCCCCACCTAGAGTTTCCAGACCTCTCTCTTACAGTTCATTCCTAATATTTTATAATTTTATTTCCTTATTTCTTGTTGAAAATGAAATCTCCATTCGATGTTTCCTTCCCATTTAAGTTCTAGCATCATCTAGGATTGGCAATGAATGTGTTTCCTAAAGAAACAGCAGCCATTGGGCACCAAGCCCCAGACACTGCCTGGGATCTAATCAGCAATGCCAAGGGGCAAACCCAGAGAGGCCATCAAGTCCTTGAGCTTTAGTGTTCAACATGGTAGCCACCAAGTCCTAGTTTCACCTTTTATCATTTGCAAGCTGTTTGCTTCTACATAAATCAACACCTGTTAGGAAGAGTGCCAAGAACTGGTCACTGCCTGGTCCTTGCAGCATGCCCACAGTTAGGTGACAATGGTAACTTATTCCCCCCCACCCCACCACCCCCGATCCCAGGATCCTTGCATGTAGATGGTATGGCAGAAAAGGAGTTAGAGTAGGACTTTGAAAAGTAGCACTCTAAAATAAAACCCCAGGAAGCCACTTACACACTCAGCCACCTTCCAGGTTCACCCATCCCATTTTCACCTGCTCTTCTATGATTGCCTCCTTGATGGTCAAGGTCAGTGTTTTATCCAACTCTCAGTCTTCTAACTGCTAACACTGCTCTTCCCAGAGGAGATGCTCTATAAAGGCTGGGAAAAACAAAATACAAAGAAGCAGGGAGGATCTTAGAGTTTTAAGCTATCAGATATGGCCATTCTATCTGGGTCATCATAAATCCCAGGTCTTATCTTCTAGCTCTTCTCATTAAATATCTTTTTTTTTGGTACCTTCCAGGTTTCTTGACTTAACCATCAACCCACACACAGTCCTGCCCCAAAATGCCCATCCAGAAGTCTGAGTTAGTTCAGGCTGCCATAGGAAAATACCTTTAACTGGGTGGCTTAAACAACCAAAATTTATTTTCTCACAGTTCTGGAGGCCAAGAATTCTAAGATCAAGGCAACTGAAATGTAGGTGTTATTAGGGGACATCTCTTGCTTTGTAGGTAGCTGCCATCTTGCTGTGTGCTCACATGATCTCTTCTTTGTGTGTGTGTGTGTGTGTGTGTGTGTGTGTGTGTGAGAGAGAGAGAGAGAGAGAGAGAGAGAGAGACAGAGTCAGTGTTATGGTATCTTTTCTCATAAGGGCATTAATCCTATATTAAGGGGACCAACCTCATGACCTCATTTAACCCTAATTACTTCCCAAAGGCCCATCTCCAAATACCATCATGTTGGGGGAATACAGCTTCAACATATGAATTTGGCGGGGCTGGGGTGGGGGGTGGGGGACACACATTCTGTCCGTAACACTAGACATACAGGTTAACAACACCATTCCTCTCTACCATTCCTCTAGAGAGGAATTCAAATTCACAATATGAATTTGAATTCATATTCAAAGTATGAATATAAAGACTCTCTGTACTTCTTTATATTCATACTTTGTCAAGCCAATCCGTCTCTCTGAGAGAAGTTACTTCAATATGTATAGCAATGGCAGGACAGTGAACTAGCTGAGGATGGGGAACACAGCAGATATGCAGAAGCCAAGAAGTCAGGGCCTTACAGAAGGACTTGCAGACAGGTACCAGTTTGAGCCCATAGAGCTGTATTTTCACTACTTTCATGCTGCCAGGAGAAAGTCTCAGATGTAGATAAAGAGCTGATTCTGCCCTAGGGTTGTGATAATTAATGTCCTGTCTACTAATTAAAGAATGAGGGCTTGGCCAGACTTTCTGCTTGAAACGGTTAGCTGGCAGCCTTCCAAGACTCTTCTAGCTTCTCCGAACTGAGGTCTGCATAGTTCTGTAACTGAGGGCAAATGGTAGAAGGCAAGCTAATACCTGATGACTCGCCATCCTGTGTGGCAGGTGCCCACTCTTATCTCGAACTCCTTCAGATCAAGGGCTGTGTCTTTCTCTTTAATGTTAAATTGCAGTGAAATAAGCACAGACTTTGAACTCAGACAGGTATTAATTCAAATCCCCAAGGCCAGTAATCAAGAGCTATACAATATTTGGCAAACTAACTTGTCCCTCTAAGACTAATACTATCTTCTGCAAAAACAGGAAAATCATGTCTTACAAAGGAAATAATTTATTTTAAATCCTTGGTTTATGGCAGCAAATCCATGGCATAGAAAACCAGTTGAGAACTTCTTAATCCCTTTTCTCTGTTCTCACACTGTCTTGTGAGAAAGTTGGCATATAGTAAATGTTTATTGAATGCTGAGCCATGGAAGGAGGGTGGGGATAGGAATATAACAAGAACTGATTTGAGACTCCATGCTCACAGGTGCTAAAAAGTACTTTTGTTATTTTCTACCAACTTATTTTGTCTACAAGTCACTTTTTCTCCTGACTAGAAAGCAACATCTAACAGGCTACATATCCCTTTGTTTCATTTTAAAGAACGAGATCTTCGGAGTGTGAGCTAGATAATTCTGTACCTGTTCTCACCTTCACAACTTCAAAGGCTCAAAAGGAACCTGTCAATGAGACCTCATAGCAGTGACTGGACCTGTTTCATATTTCAGAGATTAATGAATGGGGTGTTGATAGAAATTCAACAATATTTGTGGAGCACATATTATTTTGTCGCTTGCCATGTTCTAGGCATTGGGGATAAAAGATAAATAAGACTTAGCTCCTGATCTGTAGAATTTCACAGTTTTCAGTGAGACAGTGACAGGTATGAAATAAATACAAAATAATGTGCAATGTGCTGTGACAGAGATACATGCAAAGTTCAGGGACAGCAGAGAAAAGAGACTAATAACTGCCCGGGGCCAGGAAGGGGGTATATCTCTTCACAGAAGACATCTCCTTTGAGATAAACCTGGCAGAATAAAGAAGAATTTGTCAGAAAGAGGTAAGAAAATAGTTTGAACAAGGACACAAAGGTTTCCTCTCATTTGAGAGAGTTTCCAGAATGAGGAGAGGTAAAAGGAAGAGAGAGGTTGGGGGTTTTGTTGTTTTGTTTTGTTTTGTTTTGTTTTAAATAATGCTAATTAACCAAACAAGGTTCTATAGTCATTACAAATGTGCTACTCAGAGACAGCAGGTTCCAAACTCTGTTCATGCATTTAGCTGTCTGGATCCTGTTTCCTTAGGAAGGCTTCAGATCTTTGAAAAGAAATGAAGATTATTCTGTCTCATGAGTGCTTTAAAATGGACTTTCTAAGACAAATACCATATGATTTCACTCATGTAGAATTTAAGAAATAAAACAGATGAACATAGGGGAAAGAAAAAAAAGGCAAAGAGGCAAATCATAAAATAGACACTTAACTATAGAGAACAAACCAAGAGTTGCTGGAGGGGAGGTGGGTGGGGGATGGGCTAAATGGATGATAGGCATTAAGGAGGGCACTTGTTGTGATGAGCACTGGGTATTGTATGTAAGTGGATGAACCATTAAATTCTACCCTGAAACCAATATTACCCTGTATATTAAGCAACTAGAATTTAAAGAAAAACTCAAAACAAAGGAAAAAACAAGAAAAAAAGGCCTTTCTAAAAGTGATTATATGTAAATCATAAGGCATGTTAAATATCATTGGTTCTACCAAGAAACTCACTATGAGACCTTGAAAAAGTCATTCCTCTCTAGTCTTCCAGTCCCACAAGAGAAAATAAGTAAGATAAAATGATTACCAAGATGTCTCCAAATCCAAGATTCCATATGATTCCATGTGGAAAGTGTGTTCTCATCAGAGAGCTTCATAAAGTTGGACTAATTGAAGAGAGACCATTTTGAATGGGTGAAAACTCTGGGGAGAACATTTTCAATGATTCTTTATTGCTTTCAAGTACTCCAAGGAACTCCAAGGAACTCCAAGGAAGCTAAACATTTAAGCAAGTGCTTTCATCAATAGAATAAGCCTGATTTTGAAATACAGTTAATTGTACATTGAAAAGTTTTCTGAATTTGGAATGTGCTGAATTCTTCAAATAAATTAAATCTCTAACAACAACAACAACAAAATGTTCATTGGCTGAGCTATTCCCATTTTATAAAAGGTCCAAAGAATAATCCTTTTCTTAAATAATATGGTTTTTAAATTTACAGGCTATTTTTGGATAGCCACAGGCACTTCTAGAAAGTCTCATTCAAGAAGTACAGAACAACTGGTGGACTTGGTGTCTTGTGAAGAAGAAAGTACCCTTGAGGGCTCATGTGCTCTATCTTAAAATGGAGATAAGACCTAGGCTACCTTAATTACTCTCTGGATTAGCAGCACACATGACTAACCATCCCTTAGGAACTATGGATGAGTCCTGTTGATGATGGGGCAATGGTTGCATTTTCCTTTTGAATACCATGCCAGAAAGGATAAAAAGACTATTTGAAGGAAGGTACAAGAAGAAGCATTGAGTTACAGCCAGCATTGTGGGTTTTAGTCCTAATTCTGCCACACAGTCACTGCATGTCCTTGGTAATGTCTCTCATTCACTGGGTCTCAATCTTCCCAAATATATGAAAAAACAAGTAGGCTCCTGGGGCACCTGGGTGGCTCAGTCGGTTAAGTGTCCGCCTTTGGCTCAGGTCATGATCTCACAGTTTGCTGTTTCGAGCCCCGCGTCGGGGTCTGTGCCGACAGCTCAGAGCCTGGAGCCTGCTTCCGATTCTGTGTCTCCCTCGCTCTCTGCCCCTCCCCCACTCATGCTCTGTCTCTGTCTCTCAAAAATAAATAAACATTGAAAAAAAATTTTTTTTAATAAAATAAAAAAAAAAGAAGTAGGCTCCTAACTCTGCAGTGAATTCAGGAAGTTGTGGTAAGGAAGCTCTAGCAAAATTGCATTGGATTCGTTCTTGCTGTTAAATTCTCTTTGATAAATGTATTTGGCCAGTCCCGGAGGAAACAATATGGAATTATCCACCCATACCCTTGAAGTTGATGTTCTTAATAATAGAAATTTTCATGACCTCTCTAAAGTCACACTGCAGGTTGTTGCCAGAGAAGAAATCCTATTTTACTGATCATTCTACCACGTGACCTGCCCAAAGATATTAAGATGATTAATTGGATCCTATGAAGGCCACAATAGACATGAGGAACAGCTTTGCACAAAATAAATTTGGTTAGTTTCTTTTCCTCTTAACTTTTTCTTAATTTTTTTTCCTGTACCTTTGGTTGATCTCAATGGTCTCAACTTAAACCCAGCTGCAGTCTAGCTTCAGCTATAATGACATCTAGAAACAACAATGATAACTCATTGATATGATTATCCAAAGCTCCAGTGACCATTCCAAATATGTGTTTCCTGAGTCTTGTCCAGCCTGATCCCTGAAAGCTATTGGTGAAAATGTGTGGTGTCTATGATGGATGAGGAATAAAGAACACTCTCATCTCATCAGTTTGTAGTAGTTATAACCTTTGGAGATATGGAAAACAAGTTATTCGTGTTGCCAATTCCATTTTTCCCTCAAAAATAGCAAATTAGCAGGAACAAGGGAAAACCAGGCTATGCCCTCCTATCAAAGAATAACCCAGAGAATAAATAGAAATCTTAGTTTAAAAAATAGCACTAAGTTAGTTTTAAAGTTCTGGGGCTGCATTTATGCTTGATAAAAATAGTGCAGTACTCATCCCCCAATTCCAACAGCAAGTCCAAAGTAGGGAACAGGGAGTTGGCAATAATAGTGGGAAGAGGGAAATGCATAAGGAGAGACTAAAATGAAAGAATTGATGGAAGTTGGGACTAAATGAGGTAGGTGTGGGAATCAATGAAGATAACAATCAACTCCTTCACAATTCCCAAGGCTAATTTATCCATTTAGTCATTCTTTAGTTATGTGTTTATTGCATGTCTCCAGTGAGCTTGGCCTTCTTTTTCTACTAAGTCTATTTACAAATGTACCAGTTAACAAGAAGACAAAATCTTCACTCTTGTCCTAGTGGTGAGTGGGAGACAACTATTAAATCCGTAACCAAATAAATCAACAAGATAATTTCTAATTAGGGTAAAACACAATGATATGGCTAAGATAAAAAAAAAAAAAACATTGACAACACCAAATGCTAGCGAGGAAGTAGAGCAGCAGGAACTCTCATTCATTGTTGATGGGAATGCAAAATGGTGCAGCCACTTTGGAAGACAGTTTGGCAGATTCTTATAAAGCTAAACATAGTCTTACCATATGATCCAGCAATCACACTAGTAGGTATTTATTTACTCAAATGAGTTGAAAACATATGTCCACACAAAAACTTGCACACAAATGTTTATAGCAACTTTATGCATAATTGCTAAAGACTGAAAGCAATCAAGTTTTCCTTCAATAGGTTAAACTCTGGTTCATTCATCCATATAATGGAATATTCAGCAACTATACATATGCCAATCTGAAAAGGCTACATACTGTATGATTCCAACTATACGGCATTCTGAAAAGATGGAACTAAGACACAGTAGAAAGACCAGGGGTTGCCAGGGATTCAGGTGGAACACAGAGGATTTTAAGGGCAGTGAAACCATTCTGCATGAATCTGCAATGGTGGATATATGGCATTATACATTTGTCAACACATGGAGTGAACCCTAATGTAAACTATAGACATGGGTTAATAATAATAAATCAATATTGTTTTGTTATTTGGAAGAAATGCACACACTAATGTCAGATGTTAATAATAGGAGGCTGTGTGATGTGGAGAAGGAGCAGGATAGAGGAGTTCGTATTTGCTGCTCCACTTTTCTCTAATCTTAAAAGATAAGGTCTGTCATTTTTTTTAATGCAATGATAGAGAATCCAAATGACAGGATAAAGGATGCCCTTGGCAAGAGGAGGAGGGAATCTAATATCCACAGGGTCTTTAGAGGAGTCTCTCTGAAAAAGTTGACCTTTCAGCTGACTGATGGGAGGAGCATTCCAGGTAGTGGGAAAAGTAAATATAAGGGCCCCATGAGGGACTATATCCCCTTCTTGTATTTTCACGTTCATGAAAGTGCAACTGACGCTCAGAGGTTTAAGCAAGTTATTAGAAATCAGATTATGAATTAGTGGAGAGAGAAGTCAGCAGCTGGGTTTCTGGGGACATGACCAGTTGGGTGCCAGAATTCTGGGCACACCCACCAGAGCTCAGGACCCGGGAGCTACAGCAGCTTTTGCAGTCACCGCCACCACGTAAGAATGGCTGCTGCCATGGCATTCCCCTTCCTGAAGTTCATCTGCAGGAAAGCAGGAAACTTAATCTAGGCTTCCAGTGCCCAGTGGTGTGATTTCCCACAGATCACTGTTCCTTCTGTGACTTAATCAAGATCCACACCTTCTTTAAAAGCAAAACAAACAAACAAAAAGTTGTTGCCACTATAGCACCTTCTCTCCTACACACCTGTGTCTTCTAAAGCTATGTTTTTTCCAACTTTGGTCTCTATCAGAATTATCTGAAGAACTTGGTAAATACCCTGGGGCACGGGCTCTACCCCACTTCTCTTAGTGGCCCACATCAATTGGGGTGTTTGTCAACGTTTGAGAAAGAGTGCTCCAAAGTAGAAAGCCTCAAACCTCAGTGTGCCTATGAATCACCCGGGCATCTGGTTGAATAGATCCACAAGTGGGCTGAGACTCTGCATTTCTAACAGGCTGTCAGGTGGTGTGGGTGCTCTTGGTCCGTGGAGCACACTGTGGTGAAGCATCTAAACAGAGGGCCATGACCAGTGGTAACGTGGGATCCTGTAATGAGTAACTGACCTCTGGTAGGTTTGGCAGTATTTCCTACTCAAAAGGAAGGTGCCCATTTTGCTTTCCAGTATTTTACTGTGTCAGATAATATTTTAGATAATCAGTGCAGAGTAGGATTTTTCTTCACTTCTTCTGGAGAGACATGGGAGTATCGGTTGCTGCTCATCAAGGCAGAGAAATAAAAGCAATGGCAGGTACCTCCAACAGATATAACAGTGGTATCTATTCTACAAGTTGGTTGTGAGGATCAAACTCAAATAATGTTCAATTAGAGTCAGATTTGGTGAAATGAGGGTGTCCTCCAGCCTCAGTGGGCATGGGAGTAACTCAGAGGAGTAGCCGTGCTGATGCTGCTGGGTACAGGAGGGTCCGCAGTCACCCAGCACAGTCCCTAGTTTGACACTGATCTTCAGAGCATAAGGCAAGGACATCTCTGTTAGGCTGGGAGAGGGCCTCACATACACAGATGGGTTATAAGAGAACTTTCAGCTGCATTAAAGTAGCTCAAGCCACTTGGCCTTGATGAAGGTCCTCTGAGGCCTATGAGATGGGTTCACTGAATTCCTGGGGTGGATTCTTGAAGATCTGTAGACAGTAGTGGGGTCTCCAGTTAGCGCTCTAAGATGTGGAGTGATTTTTTATGCAAATTTGTCAAAGCATCCCTTCCATAGAACACTTGGTTCAAATGATGAAGACAAAAGTCCTTAACAAGGAGTACGTGACTAATTTCTCCTGCCTGGTCCAGGCCCTGTTTTCCCCTCCCACTTCACCTGGCACCTTGCTTCCCTCACTGCCTGCCGCTAGCCAAGCTGGCACATCACTTCCTCCCCACCTCTTTCCTGATTCACTCCTGCATAACCTTCAGATCTCAGGCGAATAATTACTTGGGCACATCCTCCCATTCCTACCCCAAACTCTTTATTAGCCCAGATCTTTTATTTAATGCCTTTTTGGTACCACATATCTTTTGTTTGTAGCAGTTGTGACAGGTGGAGTTTTACATGCAGTTGTATGATTATTTGATTATTGTCTCTCTCCCATGAGCATTGTGAGAGGAGGGACAGATTCTACTTCTGTTCTTTGCAACCAAAATAGTGTCTGGACTTGTTCAGTGCTAAAAACAATATTTTTAATGAATGAAATAGTGAATGAAAAAATGTAACTATTTTTCCAATAATGTAACTAATTTGACACATTAGAAGATGTAGCAAGGCATTTAGTGAGGATTTTGTGATCTCCTGTAGAACAATGGGGTAATCCACTCTCAGATATACTACAGATGGATTCATGCTTAATACATTCAAGGTGAAGTCCTTAAATTTTCCTTCTGGGTCGACTGGAGAGAGAACAATAGTAGCTGAATCCTAAATATCCAGCAGAGCAATAATTTGGATAAAGACTGGGTGTGCTGCCAAAATTTGATAGAATTGATAGAAACATCAAGATCACAAAATTGATAGTCAAAATATTGAGGCACATCTAAAAATTTTGACATCAAACCTTGATAAAACTAAAGACTGTTATTTGGGGCTAAGGCGAGGAGATAAAAATTCTCCAGATAGAAGATAGTGAGGAAGATGAGGAGATACGTATAAACAACTCTTGTGCTCATGGTTTCTAAACTTTGTGCATGGCATCCCAGGGTGCCTCAGCCAAGTTGTAGGAATTCCGCAGGGAAACAAAACAATTATCTTGTTCATAGTTTCAACATGAGGTTGATCTACAGTTCTTACCATGATGCTATATGTATGTGAAGCTGGGTTTTGGGAGGCTTCTAGGATAAAAAAGTAAGCACCATGTGAAAATCAACATGGAACGGGAAATAAGGGTAAAAGGCTTAAAAAGATGTGCATAGCCCAACAGGCGTGCACATCCCATTAGTAAGTAACTTTGGTTATTTAAGAATGAAGTAGGGGTGCCTGGGTGGCTAAGTCAGTTGAGCATCTGACTTGGCTCAGGTCATGGTCTCATGGTTCATGGGTTTGAGGCCCACATCAGGCTCTGTATTCACAGCTCAGAGCCTGGAGCCTGCTTCAGATTCTGTGCGTCTCCCTCTCTTTCTGCCCCTCTCCTGCTTGTGTTCTCTCTCTCTGTCTCTCGAAAATAAATAAATAAACATTTTTAAAAAATGAAATAAAAATATTTTTCTTTAAATTCATATTATTTCTAAATGATCACTTAGTTGTTAGGACATAAATACTTATTAAATTATTTGAACCAAATATTGAGTAAACATAACTGTTATGTTTCTTTTGGCTTAGGTGTGCTGCAGAAAACTTACCCGGGCATAAGGGCATAGTGAACAAAAACATTTGGGAATCACTGTGCTTTACATTTGGGTTCTAAATTAAATGAATTACTGCAGAGAGGGAGGAAAAGGCATTTAAGAAATATCTTTATAATATTTTTTTCTTTTTATATATTAATGCATGACAATTGAGAATTTACTAAGAAACTGTAAGTAAATCACTTAGTTTAATGCTTGGTATATAGTAAACATCCTATAAATGATTGATTTTATTATAAGAAACATGTAGAAAAGAGTAAAACATCACCATCATAGAGAAAACAAAAGCAACCTGTGAATAATTAGGATAATTATAATTATTACTTCTAGTAAGTTATGAATAATTATAATTAATATAGTTGAGGTGATAATTTGTAGACTTTGTTCCCTGATTTTAACTGCAATTTTATCAGAGATGTTTGTGCCATTGAGTACTTTCATAAAGTTATCTTAGTGGCTCCACGATTCTCCGGTGTGTGAATATATCATGGTTTATGTGCTTTCCCATGATAATTTGGCATTTCTCCCAACCTCGTCTATCCTAAAAATGTTTTTCTATACACTAGTGTAAACATATTTTTGTACACAGATTGATTAAGTTTAATTAATATAAATTCAATAGACATTTTACAGATAAAACATATCATATTTCATGATTGATTAAATGTAAAGAGTATGTGGAAGAGGGAGGAGCAGAGATGAATTAGGTAGGTGACTGGGTGGAAGGTGTTAACGTAGGCAATAAAGAGAAAGTTTTGAGGGGTTCAAGAGAGAAAGAGTTGAAGTTAATGTATATTGAACATAGATCACCTGGGGAAAAAACCAGGTGAAGATATACAGAGGCAATTAGATTTGCAAGTTTAAAATCCAGAATATATGGCTTGGCTGAAGACATGGAAATTGTAATCATTTATTATATATAGTATAGGTATATATTATATATTTTATATATGTATCATTTAGATATTTATTTCATTATAAAAATAATTATATATATTATGTATGATATATAATATATATAATAAATGAATATGTGTGTTTGTATGTGTGTGTATATATATGAATGTGTGTGTATACACATGATATGTCAGCAGATGAGATCACCTAGCAAGGAAAACAGAAACATTAAACATTGGCATTTGTCTAGGGCAAAGAAGGTGAACACATCAATGTGCATAGCACAGCCGGAGCACAGTTAAACTTTGTGTTCATTTTTCAGTGCCAGGTTTACAAAAGAATTGGGTAGAGAAGCCAGGTCTCTGAGTAAAGGTGTCAGAATGAAGCCAAATCCCAGGCTCTGTGTCCAAGTGGGTGATGAATGAATGAGAAACCATAAACATGAAACAATGAGATAAAGCATAGCCAAAAGTCCATGGGCAACTACCAGATGAAGCGAGAGTTACAATTTATGCTGATTACTCTTCCTCAGATATCAGTAAGATAGGTAGAAAGTAACAACAAATCCTCAAACTTCATATCAAAAGATAGGCAAATAGTCCCAGATAAGGTAGGAAACGTGTCAAAAAAAAAAAAAAAAAAAACCACACACACAAACACACACACACACACACACACACACCTATATCAACTGAACAAATGGGAAGGCTGGGCAGAGATAACAGAAATCAAAAGGTGGTACCTCAAACATGCAACAAAAACATATTTAAAAAATAACAGTAGCATCTAAAAAATGAAAGAACATAATTTGGAGGAAAACAAAGCTGAGAAAGAGAGACTAAATGCTGTCAGATGCTTATAGTGTATAAGAACTTTGGAAAATGAATTCAATAAAATATAAGTTCAAAGACAGGATTATGACAACTTGAGGGAACATACTAAAATTCCAAGACTGATCTAATATATATATTTAAGAAAAGATCATAGAGTAATTAAATTAATCAAGCTAATAGCATAAAGAAAGCATTTGAAATATCCAAGGGGATGTAAAAAGAAAGACAAAATATTAAAATGATTATAGGAAAAATGTTAAGAATGAAAAATAGAAAAAATATATATCATAAAATATATGATAAAATCAAGTATCATTGATATCATATATCAAAAAGTTATTTTAAAGTAACTCAGAAATTAAAGAAGCACTTAATTTTCAGATGAAAAAAATCCTCTGTGTAACACAAAGAAATGATGTGTTTTAATTGAAAGTCAGTGATATTCTAGGTTAGTGACTGAATTGAATGAGCAAAAAAAAAAAATTTCTTCTTGTCTTTAGAGAAAACTGAGCAGTCACCTAAGAGAGGGGGCAATCTGGCTGATATAAAATTTCCCCACAACAGCATTTAATAGAAGTAGGTAATGGTTGAGGATAAGAAAATGTAGCCTCCGAATATCATATCCACTCATGTTGCTATCTAAGTACACAGGCAAGAATTTGCTAATATGAAGGAACGTGAGGAAACAGCCCTCACAGACCTTCTGTAATTAATGACTCAACAGTCAAAGCCACCCAGAGAGAACTCGAGATAAAGATCTAAGAGAGAAGGGAAACCAGGATGAAAATACCAGAAACCCATTAGGTATAGAACAAAAACCAAAAACAGGGAGAATTATGAATTGTGAAAAGAATATACATCTTAAAAACCCTGAACTCCATTAATAATGAAATTGTGAAATTAGGAGCAGAAATGAACTGTGTATAACAGTGATCATTACTGTCTTTCATATCAGGAAGTTCAATCATCTAGCCTAAAGTTAACTCATAAAGATGTTTTGTTATTGTTGTTGTTGTTGTTGTTGTTGTTTAGGAGCAGAAATGAACTGTGTATAACAGTGATCATTACTGTCTTTCATATCAGGAAGTTCAATCATCTAGCCTAAAGTTAACTCATAAAGATGTTTTGTTATTGTTGTTGTTGTTGTTGTTGTTACTTGAGTAAGTTGATGCTCTTTTTTTTTCTTTTTACATTTATTTATTTACAGACAGAGAGAGAGTACGAGCAGGGGAGGGGCAGAGAGAGAGACAGGGAGAGAGAGAGGATATCAAGCAGGCTCTGCACTGTCAGCATGGAGCTCAATGTGGGGCTCAAACTCATGAACCATGAGATCACGACCTGAGCCCAAACCAAGAATCGGATGCTTTACCAACTGAGCCATGCAGGCACTCTGATGGATGCTCTTGCTATTCATTTTTCTTAGCTTCCAGGGGACCTTTAAAAAATATCTCTTGAAATGAAAAGACATTTATCTGGTTTGCCAAATATTTCTCCATGTTGGAAATTACTTGCTTCACTTTCTTTTACAGCTGTAAAATTTATTACAATTAAGCTCAATACTTTTATTATAAAACAAAATGTAGGGGCACTTGGGTGGCTCAGTCGGTTAAGCATCCAACTCTTGATTTCCACTCAGGTCATGATCTCACAGTTTGTGGGATAGAGCCCCACATTGGGCTCTGCACTGAGTGTGGAGCCTGCTTAAGATTCTCTCTCCCCTATCTCTCTCTGCATTCATGTTCTCTCTCTCTAGATCTCTCTAAAATTCAATAAATACATACATACATGCATACATACATACATACATGCAGTGTATAATCTGATTTCTATAAATTTAAAAGTGTTTTCATTATTAAATATTTCTATGATTCTATCTATCAGGGTTTTAAAAAACTCTCATTTATATACATAGTCGGGCCTTCAGGTGTCGAAGAAGTTCAGGAAAGTTGTTATTGAATATTTTTTTCTGGGTTATGAAATTGTGGATGATTTACAGCTTTTTTTAATTTTTAGTTTAACATGTTGATTTAACATATTGTTGAAAAATGGTACATTCACTTATTCAGTTTTATACAGTAAATATTTCTTGAGCACCTGCTATGTGATGGCATTATTCTAAGCAGTAAGGATAGCAAGGGACACAATCAATATTTGTTTTCATGGCACTTACTTATATCCTAGTTGGAGAAACAGATAATCAACAGTTAAATTATTAACATATCAGGTAGTGGGAATCTAGAATTTAAATTAAACAATAAACCCATTTTCAAACCAGAAGTGGGGGACATCCAGGGAACTGGAACATATTCACAAGATGATCATACAGTACCATATACTTGAATTAAGAGCTTTAAGAGCAGTTGAAATATCTGAGAAGGTTTATCTTGCAAAAGAACTAAGAAATGTTAACAAGCATCTCAAGAATCATCATTTGGAGAAAGTAGAATTTGGCAAACCCAAAGCACAGATTTCAGATCATGGGTAGCCAAGTTGCTGGCAATGTTTGGCTCACTATTTAGAATAACATAATAATTACAGCTGTTGGAATACATAACATCTTGCAATGGGAATGGCAGCACTTAAACACTCTTGAATGGAATTAACATTTTGGGGAAAATGGTGCAGGAATTCACACATCTTTTGGACATTGTCCTAGATAATACAGCATACATATTTCCCTAAGACTCTATTCTTTCGTCAGGTTCACTTCACAGCCTGCCACGTAAAAATTGATGGGCATGAGGGAGAGAGAGAGATTTCAGTAAGCTATATCTATAATTATGTACAATTGTATCCATCAAGTGTTGTGCTCTAGGTGTGGTGCATACTCCTAGGATTTATGGAGATAAGTGCATTTATTTTAGAATTAACAAAGAAATCTATATCTATATCTATATCTATATCTATATCTATATCTATATATCTATCTATGTAGATATATATATAGTTGTTTTAAATTGAGTTAAAGTAAAAATTCCACCCACAGCTGAATTGCTTGTTCATTCTCTATTAATTAAGGGGGTGTAAGAACTATTCTGATTGCTTCCAATAATTTAATGATTTAGGGTTTACTAAGCATTTTCCTTTTGTTTTTAACTGTTGGTTCAAAGGAAAGCTTGTTTTTAGTAATAAAAGTGTTTTAACCATTAAAACAGTCTGTTCTTTGCTACAAGTATAATTTCATCTTTGGAAATAACTGCCTTCTGTCTTCCTCGTCCCCCAAAAACAAACCCATTAAAATACTCTGTGGAATAATAAAGAATTCAGATTGTTGTATTTAGACCTAGCCATTCATGAAACTGGAGAATGCACACACATGCACGTGCTCACACACACACACACACACACACGCGCCTTTTATCATTCCTTCTTCTCCATCTTCTCATTTACACTAAAATGAGGTCAAAAGGTCAAGAGCTAGAGCCTTGTCTCCTGGTTTCCTGGCCAGCGTTCTCTCTGCCCGTTGTACTAAGAATTACGGTAGCAAAAGCTATAGAGTCCAGAGGCACAAGAGGAACCTCTGAGTTTTCTCATAATCAGTCCCTGGAGAATCAGCCTATAGCTCATCTCTTCTCCCCTCAAAAGTTCTAGAGGAAGGATACAACCAAGGACAATTAGACAAATGGGTATCAAAAACAAACTTCATTAAGGGCTGAGAAGCACATGGTAGACTTCACTATCACTCTTCTTACCACCATAAATGTAGGGCTCTCTGAAAAAGCTGGAGTGAAGATAGGGCTTTTCCTTGGGCTGATATTGGTTCTACCTCCTTCATATTCCACATTTATACAATGGAACATGCAATAAATCAAACAAGGGTAGCGAGAGATCTACTAACCCCAAACTTAGTTCCATGCTGCTGCATGGTCAAGGGTTGAGGCCAGCTTCACACAAATTATTGCCAACGCAGGGGAAGGCTCCAAAAAGAGCCACAACCTGGACTGTGGGCAAAAAGTCATCAAGTTCAATGTCCCACCCACCTGAGATTAGACTGTAGAGAAAGGGAGGCATACCTGAGTATCCAAAGAGCAAATCTTGGGAGGGAATAGCTGATTCTCCCCACATCACTGTTTCATCACTCAAATGATTGTTGGTCTGAGGAATTATCTTTCAAGAAAAAGAAAAACAAACAAACAAAAATGCTAACTTTTCAGTAAGAGAAATTTTGAATTTAGATATTTGAAATTTTTGAATCCCACCAAAGCAAGAGATTTCCAAATGAACAAATGCATTTTTTTAACAAAAGTTTTGTTCAGGCTAAAATTAAAGAACTTAATATACAACACAGGTATACAAAAGACAGCATGTCACATTGGGAATGGAATGGAAAGTCATTTTAGGGCACTGTAAAAGACACGTGAAAGAGACCTGCGGAGAAAGGATGCATGGGTTTACTGAGGAAGGAAGCAGATTGAAGCTACTCATGTGAGCTGCCTGGGCCAGGCACAGCAGGGAACACACAGTGTGCAGTACAGGGCCCTCTTCTTCTGGGATCACCAAACAGGAAGGAGACAGACCAGCATAAGTGTTGAAGACCAGCATAAGTGCCACAATTGGTGGCACAGGGAGAATTTTGTCCAGAAGAACTAAGAAGGCTTTCTGGTATGAGTGGTAGGAACGGAGATTTAAGCTTGGGAAATCAGAATTCTCCAGGTGAAGTGGATCTAACGGGCATGAAAATGCTAGCAAGGGTCACCGCTGCAGGAGGAGCTGGCAAGCCATTGCCGCATGTGGGCTGTGTTGTGGGCCAACTGTGGTGTCTATTTTGAACTCTCTTGTAGTTATTGAAAAGCTGGAAAGGAACTTTAGACACGTTTAGTCCAACTTGCCTCCTTTGTCCACTTAGTATTTTAAAAAGGAGGCAATTAGTCTAGAAGAAGTGACCTGCCCAATATAACTAGTCCTTTAACATTAGAGCTGGACCTAGGCCTGGGTTCTTTCCAGATAAAACTCTTCAAAGCCTGATGAAGTCTTTCCCTTATAGGAGCCCTGAGTCCATGTTGGTCTTCATGGCACAAACCTCCACCTGTCATTATGAAACATGTTATTTTTATTCTAAAAGTTCTCATTTTCCGAAGTAAATAATTTCTTAACTGAGAAGAGCCAAAACAAAACCTTTCTTGATTTGAACCATGCTGGCATGACAATGGACAGCGTGGGTTTGGGTTTCCATCAAAGACATTTCCTTTTCCAACTGCAAGCCATTTCATTGTTCAGTCCAGAGGTTCAGATGTCAGAGTTTGCAAGAAAGATGGCTCTGGGGTGCAATCTGGCCAAGAATTTTTCTCAAGGAGAACTGAAACCTAAGTTATTAAGCTGTGAGAAGACTTATTTCGAAAGGATTTACTTTCCCCCTAATGAGATCAGGAGCTTCTGTTCAGGGCCTGAGTTTCTCCTAACATAAAACATCAAAGGGATCAATTACTGACACTGAGAACTGAGACCTCATTTTTGTACTTTCAGATGGAGAATTTTAGCTTCTGGCTGCTTTTTTCTTTCTGTTTTCCCTTCATCAAGCTATCGGAGAGCAGGGTAGGGGAGGCACCACAATAACAAATGTGAAAATATGAGTCAAGAAAGGACTGAGTATAAAAGATAGAAAGAGAAAGAGAGAGAGAAAGAAAAAAGAACTGAATATACTCTTTTCTGCCATCCAATCATGGTTTTTTCCCCAGATGACTCCTCAGTTGTCAATCTTCTTTATGTTATGCAATGACATGCAATATTGCATGTGCAATTAAAAGGGGCTGTACATTTTCCCTTTTTTTTGAAGACAGAACACCTGTATATACATTAATAATAATGAGGATGTTCATAATTATGAAGATAATGGCAACACATATAACATTTGCATAGCTCTCGTGTGTCAGGGACAGGAAAAGGCTTTTATTCATTCATCCCACAGATGTGGGATGAGCACCAGATGTGTGCCAGGCAGGGTCTAGAATTGAAGGCACAGCAGTGAACAAAATGCAAAAGAATCTGACATTTTGTGGTGCTTACATTCCAGTGAAATCCTTTCCATGAATTACCTCATCTATTTGCATAAATGATCTCAGTCCCTGCCCTAAATTTAGGATGTAGGTATGACTAGTTCTTTAATTTTACAGAACAAGAATCGCTTCTCGGCCTTTTGGCTAAGATCAAGTGTAATTTTACGGAAGAAGAAACTTAAGACTCAAGAACGTTAAATATGGTGTCCAAGATGACAAAGTCAGAACCAGGTTAGCTGGTATTCGTGCCCAACCACATCTAACTAGTGGTTACATTACTCTCCTCAAATCCCACATCTGCGATTCGAAGTTAGACTTGTCCAATTCTGTTTACTCATTCCTCCGCGTGTGCTTCACATGCACAGGGCACACCCATACGCACGCGCGAATGCACCCTCGCTCCTTAAGCCCTTTCTCGTGTGAACAGTGGGGAGCTGAAGGGGCGCGAATTCTTCGTGAAAATGGCTGGACTATCATTTACAAATGAGTAAAACAACCTCATTTACTCTTGCAGTTTTCCTACCAGAGGCGTCTATGTGTTTTGAAATACAGTAGGGTTCGCTTGTTGTTTACATGATTTTCTTTTATCCCAGGCTTGTTGATTTCATTGTATTTTGTTAAGGCGTATAGCACCAGCGTACTTTTTAAAGTGAAAACTATGTGGCACAAAAACAGACACATAGACCAATGGAATAGAATAGAAACCCCAGAACCAGACCCACAAACGTATGGCCAACTAATCTTTGACAAAGCAGGAAAGAACATCCAATGGAAAAAAGACAGTCTCTTTAACAAATGGTGCTGGGAAAACTGGACAGCAACATGCAGAAGGTTGAAACTAGACCACTTTCTCACACCATTCACAAAAATAAACTCAAAATGGATAAAGGACCTGAATGTGAGACAGGAAACCATCAAAACCCTAGAGGAGAAAGCAGGAAAAGACCTCTCTGACCTCAGCCGTAGCAATCTCTTACTCGACACATCTCCAAAGGCAAGGGAATTAAAAGAAAAAATGAATCACTGGGACCTTATGAAGATAAAAAGCTTCTGCACAGCAAAGGAAACAACCAACAAAACTAAAAGGCAACCAACGGAATGGGAAAAGATATTTGAAAATGACATATCGGACAAAGAGCTAGTATCCAAAATCTATAAAGAGCTCACCAAACTCCACACCCGAAAAACGAATAATCCAGTGAAGAAATGGGCAGAAAACATGAATAGACACTTCTCTAAAGAAGACATCTGGATGGCCAACAAGCACATGAAAAGATGCTCAACGTCTCTCCTTATCAGGGAAATACAAATCAAAACCACACTCAGATATCACCTCATGCCAGTCAGAGTGGCCAAAATGAACAAATCAGGAGACTATAGATGCTGGAGAGGATGTGGAGAAATGGGAACCCTCTTGCACTGTTGGTGGGAATGCAAATTGGTGCAGCCACTCTGGAAAACAGTGTGGAGGTTCCTCAGAAAATTAAAAATAGACCTACCCTATGACCCAGCAATAGCACTGCTAGGAATTTACCCAAGAGATACAGGAGTACTGATGCATAGGGGCACTTGTACCCCAATGTTTATAGCCGCACTCTCAACAATAGCCAAATTATGGAAAGAGCCTAAATGTCCATCAACTGATGAACGGATAAAGAAATTGTGGTTTATATACACAATGGAGTACTACGTGGCAATGAGAAAGAACGAAATATGGCCCTTTGTAGCAATGTGGATGGAACTGGAGAGTGTGATGCTAAGTGAAATAAGCCATACAGAGAAGGACAGATACCATATGTTTTCACTCTTATGTGGATCCTGAGAAACTTAACAGAAAGCCATGGGGGAGGGGAAGGAAAAAAAAAAAAAAAGAGGTTAGAGTGGGAGAGAGCCAAAGCATAAGAGACTCTTGAAAACTGAGAACAAACTGAGGGTTGATGGGGGTGGGAGGGAGGGGAGGGTGGGTGATGGGTATTGAGGAGGGCACCTTTTGGGATGAGCACTGGGTGTTGTATGGAAACCAATTTGACAATAAATTTCATATATTGAAAAAAAATAAAGTGAAAACTATGCAAAAAAAAAATAAATAAAAATAAATAAATAAATAAATAAATAAATACATAAATATTACCAGAAATGTCTTCCCTCCCCTATTCCTTCCACTTAGTTTTCCTTTCATCCCCTGCAGATAACCAAGTTTACTGTTTTTGGTTTATCCTTCCTATGTTGGCGTTTTGCAACACTAAGCATATATATGTATCTTATTATATTATCTTCTTTTTTACCCCAAAGTTAGCACACTATATATACTGTGTGGTTTTCTTTGTTGTTGCTGTTTTTTTTTTTTTCACTTTACAATATATCCTGCAATTCATTCCATTTCAGTTCAGGGGGCCTTCCTTATTCATTTTTACAGCTGTGAAGCACTACTTGGGGTGGATGTAATACAATTTTCTTTAGCAATTCTTCTATATTTGGGCATTTAGGTTGATTCAAACACCTTGCAATTACCAATAATGTTGCAAATAATAACCTTATGCAAATTTATTTTCCTGCTTTTGGACCTGTAGCATCAAATAAAGCCTTAACAGATTTCTGGGTTAAGATGTAAATTCTTAGTGGATTTCTGGCTAAATGAACATTCATTTTATTAGATACTGCTAAATTTCTCTCCATTGTTATACTGTTATTTCTATAAACATTGCATGAGTGACTGTTTTCCTACAGTGTTGCGAATGATGTGTTTTATCAAGCTATTGGATTTCTTGCCAATCTAATGGGTGAGAAATGATATTTTAGTGTGGTTTTAAATTTGCACTGATCTTATGAATAGAATTGAACATCTTTTCATATGTTAAAAAACATTTTTTTGTGATTTTTTTTGATGTCCTTTGCTCATTTTTGGTCTACTCCCTACCAACTAAAAATAAAGTCTTCATATTTTAGCGCTGTTAGTCATTTATCTGTGATACATAAATCATTTTTCTTTTTTGTTTAAGTTTATTTATTTAATTTGAGAGAGAGAGAAAAAGAGCACAAGCAGGGGAGGGGCAGAGAAAGAGAGGGAGGGTGAGAATCCCAAGCAGGCTCTGCACTGTCAGTGCAGAGCCCAACCTGGGGCTCAATCACAGGAACCAAGAGATCATGACCTGAGCTGAAATCAAGAGTCCAACGCTTAACCGAGATGCCCCACATAACATGTTTTTCTTCCAATTTGTCCATTTTTCTTGTGATTTTGCTATTATACCATGATTTGAAATATTTTTGTTGTAAAATTTATTAATTTTTTTTCAAATTGAAGCTGGATTTTGTATAATGGATCACTGTTTTTTACACTCAGGTTATATAAGAATTTTTCTTTTAATATTCAAATAGTTTTATATTTTTTACATTGTTGGATATATTAGGAATTTATTCTTATGTAGGATGTGAGAAAATGTTCTAACCTAAACTTTTCAAATGGCTATCCAGTTATTCTAACACCATCTATTAAAAGCCCTTTTCCTCAATGATATGAGACACTACCTTTTTAATGTACTACATTTTTATATGTAATACATTGTGTCTCTGGACTTTCTGTTTCATTCCATTAATCTTCTATCTACTCATGCATTAGTATGGTTTAGTAGGTGTGGCTGTGTGTTTTAATATCTGTTAAAATGAATTTTCCTTCCCTCATAAATCTTTTTAACTGTATTATTATAACTATATTATATGTTGTTGTATGTTTAATGTTTCCACATGGACTTTAGTATCAACTTACCAAGCTATAGTAAAATAGTTTAACTTTTTATTGGGATAAGTTAAAATTTCCCTCAATCAACCCTTAGTAGGCTGGAGCCCATCCTGTAATATATTCCTCAGAAAGTACTCAAGAATATGGTATTTCCTATGTTCCTACATGTTCAAAACTAGCTTTCTGTAGCTTTATTAGTCGAATGACCATTTGGCCCAATGTCCTTGAGTTACTTATAAAACTCCCACTGTAGCATTGATTTATATTTGTTCTTGAGAAGCATGCCGGGTGGACACATGTCATAGATCTGTCTAAACTCATAGAATGTACAGTGCCACAAGCGAACTGTAACATAAACTATGGACTTTGAGTGATCATGTCACTCAGTGTAGGTTTATCAAATGTAACAAATGTACCACCCTGGCGAATGATGTCGCTAATGGGGATGGCTCTGCATGTATGGGACGATGAGTATATGGAAAATCTGTGTACCTTCCTTCTCAACTTTGTTGTCAACCTAAAACTTCTCTTTAAAAAAAAGCCTGAATCATCATCATCATCATCATCATCATCCCTGGCAATTAAAACCAGGATGGAGACAGATATTCCAGTGACAACACTGTTAATAATCCAAGAGATGGTGATGGAGACTTAAATCAAGTTTTTAGTCAAGAAATATAGCAAGAAGAATATTTTCAGATGCCTGATTGAATATCTCGCATATTTTATGCATTGATTATTTGGAAAAACTCATAGAATAAGTTAATGTTAGTAATGTATCTTAGGAGGTAACTGTACTTTCCTATTTGATTTTCAAGTGACATTTCTTATGAATTATATACCACAATTAGAGAGAATCTTAGTGGTTCAAACTTTGTAACTGTAATCAGTCAACTTTAGTAGAGCTTGGAGAGAAGAAGATCTGGTAAAGTTCATCACGAATCTGAACAGTTCAGTTGTAAGCTGATTATCAGATTGCATGGGGCTTCTCTGTAGAGCTGCCTGACAGTTTCAGAACAAGTTGTGCCTGTCTTCAAATTCTAATCTGGCTTTTACTTCCTCCAATTCTTCCAACTTCATTCTAAATAAATGTTGGAGCTCCCAAAGTGCAATATAGAATGATGCTTGATAACATTTCATCAATTCCCTACTTGGAGCCAGAGAGCTGGAGTAACTAAGTTTGGAGCCAGGCACAGTTTGCACAGACCTGTCTTGGTGAAGAGAACTGGAAAGTCAGACACTCTATGAGATTTTTTTCCTCTTTCTTATTTTTTCACTGCTGACTCAAATCAATCTCTAATCATTTCACTTTGGTTTTCACCAGCACCTTCCTATCCTGTCCTGTTATTTGTATGCACAGTCAATGAACAGGCACAGTAAAGTGTTTTGTATATAAAGACCTACTATAATGAATAAGAGAGAAAAAAAGGAACTGAGATTTTAATGTCTAATATAAGCAAAGAAGTAATAGAACTGGAATGCCCATGGACATTGGCACTGGAAATTCTTTGCAAAAGCTGTTTTCAGAAGTTTCAAAAGAACTGTTTACTTGATGAATTTAATAAGCAATAATCATGGATGGTGTATGTGAATGCCGTCCTGCTGCTATTTGGATTTGGGGGTGGAGAGTTAATGGGAGTTTTCTGGCTCATAATAATAACACAATTATTTTTTGAGCATTTATTATGTGCCAGGCACTGTGCCAAGTCCTTTACATGTCTTTATTTTGTTCCTTATTTAATCTTACAACAACTTCATGTGATAGGTGTTACTACCTTTCTCTGTTTTACATATGAGGAAATTTAGCCTCAGAAGAGTTAAGTAATATTTTAACAATCACAAAGCTGATAAGTAGCAGCAGTTGCATTTAAACCCAAGTCTCCCTGACCCCAGAACCCTGATCCTCTATGCTTAACTGCCATTTAATATCTCAAAGTATTAAGAATTCTTTTCAAATTCTTCTGGAATCCATCATTCCACCGTTGCTTTGTAATTCACCTGTTCTGTCTATTGACAGAGTGCATTTACTAACTGGGTCATCATAGGCTTTTTTGTTTTTTTTTTCCTTTCTTTCCTTTCCCTAGCCCAGTTTCTGGTGTTCTTGTTCATTTATTTTTTGGAGAAAGCAACAGTCACCTAACTAGTCTCCTTGCCTTGAGTCTCAAACTCTGCAATCCATTCTTCTTACAGCACCCAGAATTATCTTCAGCTTAAAACCCTCTATTGGTTCCTTTTTTATGTTTATTTTTTAGAGAGGGAGAGAGAAAGACAGGGAGAGGAGAGAGGGAGTGAGAGGATCCAAAGCGGGCTCTGTGTTGACAACAGAGAGTGCAATGTGGGTCTTGAACTTACAAGCCCCAGGATCATGGCCTGAGCCAAAGTCAGAAGCTTAACCAACTGAGCCACCCAGGCACCCCAGTTCCTTTCCTTTTCAAGGCAAAATATCTAAGTATTCTTGTATACAGAACCTTCATTCTCTTACTGACTTAGCTGAGAGTATCCAGCCCCCTCCCTGCTTTACTCTTGACATGCTTATCTGAGTATCTCTCAACACCTTTGTCTGAAGCTATTCCCTCTACTAGATATCCCTCTCACCACATCCCCCAAATCTTACAAATTCTAAAGGTTGAGCTCAAGAGTAGTTTTCTCTAACCCCTAGGCTATATTAAATGTACCTCTCCACTCTCTTAATAGCCTGTGCTATACATTATCCCAAGCATTATTACCAGTTGGGTAGTTATGCCTTTGCTCATGTGTCTCTCCCATTGTAGGTTGCGCCATTCATCACTTTATCCACAATGGATAACTCCAGCTCCTTCATTTTTATAGAGACAGAGACACTAAGTAATTTTTCCAAGGTTGCACAGCTTATTAATTGCTGTGTGGAAGCTGAACAGTGTCCTGCTGAGGATGGACTATGGAATTATTTCAGGCCACATACTGTTAATTAATAGATTCTGCTTTATTTAACCTTTCTGAGCTGTGGCTTACTCGTGTGTAAAATATGGTTAATAGATCTATGCCAGAGTGTTGTTGAGAGAATAGAATCAGATGATGTAATGTATGAAGCTGCCTAGCAAAACCATTTGGGGACCTCGATCTTCTTTCTTTCCTTTGCAGGTATATAAATAAAGCTCAGTTTTGCTGAGGTCATCCATGATTTCTGGGCATTTCTTTTCTGCTGAACCTTGAAGAGTAACAAAGCCTTCTTTCTCTTTGATTCTAGGTCTACTCTGTAGGTTCCCATTCATTCCTCATGCATAGCAGCAGAAGGGACACTGACAAGCACATCAGAGAGGGAATTGCTTGAAATAGATTCTGGGGGGGGAAGACCCAGTATTTTTTTCTGCAAATGGTCCAGGTAAGACTGACTTATGGGCTAAGCCTGTTTCCCTCGGCTTCTATGACTCGGAGTCATTTCATTTCTCTCTGCCCCTTGGTATAAATGGGATTAAACAGATTAATTTGCCAAATAAAGGTGCTAAATACATTAATTAAAGGCTTTGGTAATTCACAGTATTTCACTGGTGGAGGGCTCACACAGAGTTCCAAGTACATTGTTCCATTACACTTTCTTTCTGCCTGTTCTGAATAGAGAGACAATTCTTGTCATTTTGGAGGCTCATCCTACCATTTGTACCTAGCAAGTATCTTGATCTCAATATATTTTGAAAGCAGGTTAGTTTTCTCCAATGGTGGAATTCATTATAAGTGTTCAGGGTTGGAATGACATGGAACACATACCACTATGGTCCTCTTAAACTTCATAGCCCTGAGAAAAGCCAAACTTCCCAACTGTGGAATCAACTGTCTTTTTCCATGGAGTTCATACTCTGGAAGGTATAACTTTTGGTGAAATTTCTGCAGAAATTCTGAAAAGAGCCAGCCAAGCTAAAAAAAAAAAATAGGATTGTGATTTCCATGGAGGAGTATGAACTTTCTTCTTCCTACATTAGGAGGAATAACAACAACTACAGAAGAAGAAAAGAAGAAGCTTGACCAACTGTGCCCTTATTCCCTTTCCTGGGAAAGCCAGAGGCAGTGTCCTTGTCTACCACAAAACTTTTAAGCTGTCCCAAGTTTAACATGGGATAATTGAGAAAATCCTGGAGGCCCAACCCATACTAGGTCCTTGAGGTAAAAAAGAGAAGTTTGAAACTCAGTTCTTCCCCTCCAGAAGCTTACAATCAAGGTGATAGAAACATGACATGAACATAATAAATCAATTAACACTTACGTGGAAGTCTTTGCTAACTGCCACCAGTTCTGTCCAACTCTCCTTTAAAGGGGCTCTAGAGATGAGGGAGTGATCCCAACTGACATGGGAGAAAAGGGGTAGAGAATATATTTTTCTCATTAAGGGCAAAGTCTGTTCAGATAATCTTTGACTTATAATGGGATTATATCCAGATAAACCCATCATAGGTTGAAAATATTGGAAGTCAAAAATGAATTTAATATGCCTAACCTACCCAGCATCATAGCTTAGTCTACCATAACCTTCAATGTGCTCAGAACACTTACATTAGCCTACAGCTGAGCAAAATCATCTAACACAAGCCAATTTTATAGTAAAGGTTGAAGATCTCATGCAATTTCTTGAATACTGTATATGTATTCATGTACATGTACAATCCTGGTATATGTGTGAAAGTGTTGTCAGTGGTTTGCTCCAGTGATCACCTGGCTGATTGGGAGGTGCAATCACTGCCACTGCCCAGTATAATGCAAGCCCAAGAAAAGACCTGAATTCAAAATTCGAAGTATGATTTCTACTGAACACGTACATCGCTCTCGTACCATTGTAAAGTCAAAAACCTGTAAGTTGAGCCATCATGAGTCAGTGACTGTCTCTATACTATTTGATTCAGCAGTTTTTACAGCAACAAATACTGTGTGTGGCCGTAGGAAAGTGCCAGAGAATGTTTATTTAGATGAAAGGGAACTGAGCTGTAACAACAATACCTTTGCAGGGTGTCTAAATGGAAAAGGAAATACATACTCCTTGTTCTTTATTAATGTGATTTTAAATATTTCTCAAGATAAATTTTCAGCATTATTCTGGTCACAGCATGGAGATACTGAACGCAAGTATGAGCCGAATTAGATGAGTGCCCCAGTCCCCTTGAACTGTAGGTGAGGAATTCTGATTTCTGTGCCGCTGCCCCTATCCCCACCCCTATAAGCCTCTAGTTATTTTTACCCTCTTCTTGTTTCTGTGTGATTTTTGCTTTCATGGACCACAGCAACCAGTGTCTTGAAGGAAGAGAAAATGTCTCTGTTGTTTTGAAAGTTGCTTGTGAAAGTAGGGGCTTCAGACCTCAGACCAACTCCAAGATGCTTAGTCAGGCCCTATGTAGGGGTAAAATTCTGAAACAAAGCTTCTTTGAGTTGCCTACAGATTCCACTGTTTTCCTCATCATCAGCCAAGACACTACACTAAGTTTCTTTATGTTTTTCTTTCTTGCCCATGAAATTACCTACAGCAAAAGCTGCAAAATGAAAGTCTACAAACCAAAATAATTCTGCATGTGGATTATGTTTAGTTTTCATACACGGTTTTTTTTTTTAAGGAATTGAGTTGATTTTGAATATTTATAAATCTAGAGATACCACTTAAAATCAGTATTGAAGGCTTCCTTAAAAGAAAATAAAATTAAGCATATTGGGACACTGGGCTTACCTTCCTCCAGGGTGGCTGGTGCCTAATGCTGAATAGCAGTCTCCCCTTTGTGTGAGATGCATACCTTCCACTTTGCCACAGATCCTTCCAACCCCCAGTGTCCCCACAGCAAGATTGGGTGTCAACTTTCATTTGTTGTAATGTTGGGTTGTTGTCTTCTTATAGTCAAGTTCAGAGGAAAGCAAAATAGTTCCTTTATCTACATTTCTACCAAATGTGACCAAACAGAAGATATATTGTAAGCATATATTTCACTCATGTGTCAGTGGTCAATCCAAGTACTTGGGAGACAGCAAGGCATATGGAAAAGATGTACATATGGAATTTATACTCAAGTGGGGACTTATAGACAGTAAACTATATCTATAAACAATGGGCAATTTAATAATTAAGATAATTTGAGGGAACAGAAGAATGTTATAACAAAGATAAAATAGAATAATGTGGAGTGAACAAAAGGGGGAAAGTAGAGGGGACGATGTCAGAAAGGGAGGTAAGAGACAGAGAGATCAAGAAGCAACTTGCCAGGACAAAGTTTGGATTACATTATAAGTGCGGTGAACAGCCACTGTGGAGTTTTCAGCAGGAGCAAACAGACATAATTTGCTCTTCGAAAGATCATTGTGGCTGTGACGGGAGAAATGAGTCTCGGGGAGCACAGGCAATCGGACAGTCCAGGGAGATAGGGTGGGGGTGGTGATTGGTGCTACTGCTCTAGAATGGCGGATGGTGAGAGACGTTCAGATTTAAGGTATGTTTTGGAGGTAGTGGCAACAAAGCTTAATGCTGGATTGAATTTGGGGTGTGCAAGAAGGAGAAAGATGAAAATGAATTTTGGGCCTGAGTGACTGGATGGTAGAGATGGGGAATGCTGAAATGGGGTTGGAGCTGGGGCTGCAGGAGAAGCAGATTTGGCAGACAGTGGCGACACTGTCACTCCAGCCATATTGCGACAGGGATGATTGTAATGCCCCAAAGTGTAGCTGTTGAGTAGGCAGTAGGATATCAGAGCATGAAATCTAAGAAGAGGTTTGGTCTGGGGGAATTTGGTGGCTGGGATTGAGTGCAATTACCTAGGAAGGGTGTAAATAAAGAAGAGAGAAAAGAAAAGGGTGGAGAAAATAGCCTCGGGTCATCCCAACGCTTAAATTGGAAGAGGACAAAGATGCATGAAAGGTGGTTGAGAAGGAAGGTACACTAGAATAGAAGGAAAACAACTTGAGGACAGTTTTCCTGAGACTGAGGTAAGAGAATATTTCAAAAAGGAGAGATCAACCCAGTCATATGCTACTGAGAAGTCAAATAAAGGTGACTGAAAATTGATCATTGCCTTTGGCAAGATGTAGTTTTGTAGATCTTGCCTTTGGCAAGATGTGCAATGATTGAGCTATTTCAGTGGTATGGGGGGTAGAAAAGCCTAGAAGTAGGTTGAGAAGGTGATATTAGAGAACAACATTGAGGGGGAGTATTAACCATTATTTTGAAGGGTTTTGATGTTAAGAACAACAGAGAAACGTAATTGTATCTGGAGGGCAATTTGGAGTTTCAGAAGCACATTGGTGTGCTGATTGGAGTGGTCCTTTAGAGAGGAGGTGTATAAAATAGAAGCTCAGATCCATACCAAGTAAGATGGGATGGAGTCAGGGGTAAGTGGAGGGTTTGGATTGAAATCAGAACTTGCATCTTCCATTTACTAAGATGTCAAAAAAGTGATTCAGATGCTAGTGGGTTAATAGGCTGGTCCTGTGAAAATGAGGTAGCTTTCTTTGCAGTACCGTTCTTTTCTTTCTGGAGACGATCAGTTGACAGTGGTGATTAGTCCTTCAAGCTGTGAGTAGAAAAAAAAAGTGTGAAATAGCCATCTTGCTGTGTGGGAGAATGAATTCAGTAGAGAGATGCAGTGACATCATTGAGCAGTATTGAGTGACCATTTGAAATATGTGGTCATAAATAGGAAATGATTCCTGTCAATAGAGTTGTATGATTTCAATCCAGTAACATTCAATAATTCATGTCCAGGAATGGAATGAATGGTATATTTCACCAAGACTGGGTCCTGGATAGACAAGCACAGTAGAGGGAAGGAGGTCCAGAGGACATGAGTGTCTGCCCTAGAGCATTGATAGTGCTGAGACATGGAATCTAAGCTGAATTACTGAAGGAATAAAGGCATATGGGGAAGAATTGAAAGTACAAAGTCACCATTGATTTTGTATCCTGCACTTTGCTGAATTCGTGCTAAGTGAAATAAGCCATACAGAGAAAGACAGATACCATATGTTTTCACTCTTATGTGGATCATGAGAAACTTAACAGGAACCCATGGGGGAGGGGAAGGAAAAAAAAAAAAAAAAAGAGAGGTTAGAGTGGGAGAGAGCCAAAGCATAAGAGACTCTTAAAAACTGAGAACAAACTGAGGGCTGATGGGGGATGGGAGGGAGGGGAGGGTGGGTGACGGGTATTGAAGAGGGAATCTTTTGGGATGAGCACTGGGTGTTGTATGGAAACCAATTTGGCAATAAATTTCATATATTTAAAAAAATAAAATAAAATAAACTACCAAACTACCAAAAAAAAAAAAAAAAAAAAAGCACAAAGTCAATAGGATCAGTGGTTGAGGGATTGCTGGAACCAGAGAGGAAGTTGGAAGGATGGAGATAATGGGGTTCAAGAGTGGAATTTACATTTTATAGGTCACCTTCTCATACGCTATTGTGATTGATAATTTTATGTATCCACATGGCTAGGCTATGGTGCCTAGTCATTTAGTGAAACAACAGTCTAGTTACAGCTATGAATTTCCTTTACCTTCATGAAAGAAACAAGAAAGCCCACGCCTTCATTTGTCATGTTAAATGAGGACCTGGTCCTTGAAACTGTAGTAGCCATCATGTATCCAGGAGAGGAAAGCCAAAAACATTTCAGACCCTGACATGGTTTTACTGCTGAGTCAACCAATCCTGGAACTGCCTACCTCCATGTTTTATTATGTAAGGTAATGTTCCTATACTTTAAACTACTTTAATTGGGATTTTCACATTGTGGGATTCCTAGCTGATACACTTTAGTGACCTCCCTAGGTATATTGGCCAAGGACCTGTCCCTACCCCCCAGTTATTTTTTTTCTTCCTCACTTGTAACTATCTGATATTATTACATGTGTTTATTACCTGGTTTTAGTCCACCTTCTCCTTATTGAAATGAAACTCCCCAAAGCAGAGAGCAGCTCACCTCCAACATCCCTGAGGCCTCTAGGCCGATGATAGTACATGGTCTGTGTATGAATGCGTGTTGTTAATTTTCAAAAAGGAAGTGAAAGGATGTGAGAACCAGAAATCTAGACCTATTTCCATACGTGTCCATGCTGCTTTCTCAATAGCTGGATGACACTGGTAAAGTTTCTTAATGTCTCAGTACTCAAATACCTCATGTTTATCACAGCTTGTCCACACGAGGCTGCGATGAGGTTCAGGTGAAAGGTCACATGTGAGAGCTTTATAAATGAAAGAGCAAGGCGAAAATGTAAGAGAGGATTACTTTTCCTTTATGAATAACACATGATTTTTATCTGAAATTACTTAGTGTTATTATTGTTTAAGGTCATAAAAGAATAATTCTCAATAAAAACCATTGAACTTTAACTGAAATAGATAATTGACATGAAATTTGAAACGCTATACCAGCATCGTACTGTAAGGTTTACTTTCCTGGATCATTTACATTTTCTCACTTGCCTGGACACTATAAAGAGCTTTTTCTCCCAGAGTATTCTGTAAGAAATTTTAAATTCTTAGCAACAACAAAAAAAGTTAGATCTGCCAAAGGCAGGGATAGATCAAAGAAAAAAAGGACGGGGGAAGAAGGTACTGTCATTTCTATTCCATTGGCCAACAGTTTTTTTTTTTTTAATATTCTATCTCAAGCTCTATACTATGTTTTCTATTTTTAAAAATTCAAATCCAATCTTGATCAGGACAATGGGGCAAAGAGAGCAGAGCATTTCTCTTAACATTTACATTTATTCACCAAATACATAGATCAGACTAACCCACACAATGGCACTGGAATATTTCTTTTTACCCATGGCCCAGGGGATGATATTCTTCTTGATCAAATAGATGAACAATATAGGTTAAAGAGGGAGAAAAGTATATCCCATGTATAGGTAATAAGTGACTCAATTAAAACTGTTTAAGAACAGGCCCTAATATAATCTGTGGTTCCAAATATTTTAATTGGGGTGATGTCACAGGTAGGCAACCCTTCTATGAGGCTATCATTTATGATAGAGCATATTAAATTTTTTTACGTGTATTTATTTATTTTAGAGATTGAGAGAGAGAGAGAGAGAGAACACATGGGAGGGGCAGAGAGAGAGGGAAAGAGAGAGACAATCCTAAACAGGCTTCACACTGTCAGCGCAGAGCCCGATGTGGGGCTCAAACCCACAAACCGTGAGATCATGACCTCGGCCAAAATCAAGAGGCAGTCATTTAACCGACTGAGCCACCCAGGCGCCCCTGTGATAGAACATATTAAATGACATGGTTAAGAAGAATAATTTTTCTGTTTTATGTATTATATTTACTAAAATTTAGCTAAACCTTTCTTGGATACCAATGGTAAATGCAGAATATGACAATACTTGTTTCTTCTGGCGTTTAATCTGGAACATAGCTATGATCTGTGATGTTCACACAAAGCACATGCGCTTTATTTATGCAAGAGATCATCTGAACCTTATTTGGAGTTCATGAATTCATACTTGAGAAGGAGTTATAATAAGAAGAGTTCTTCCTGGTGGATAAGAACCAGCAGCAGCTGTAGAATCTTCATTTAACTCTCCCTGTGATGCTGTGAGGGAGGTGTGTTTAGATGTACTGGATTTGTGACATTTGGTGGAAATGTGACCAAAATTTAGAGCAAGTGCATCTCTACAGAGCACCTCTCCTTCCTTAGAGATTCCAGATTGGACTCTGAAAACACAGTGAAAAGCGGCAGAAAGGAAATGGAAAAATACTATCTCATTATTGGGTGTGTCAGTGCCCACATGGGCTCTCTGAGAAAAAGGCCCTGACCTCCACCTGCTGTTTGATGAGAAACTTCTCCTTTCATGGGTTGTGGAAGAACCTAGGGTAGGTGGGAAGACAGGGAGAAAGGAAGCAGCTTTCTCCACTCTATACATGCCACTGCTTTCACTGTGTAAACGAAATAGCAGAGGTTCACAGTGGCCGTATGTTTTTCTCAGTTTCACAGCTGGAAAGGGGCAGAGCCAGATTCTGAAGTCAAGTCTGCAGGATTCTAAGTGATTTGCAATGGCCCTGCTTGTCCTTTTCCCCTGCCCTATGCTATTTTCCCAAATTACCCTTTATTTGGCTTCCTAATGTGCAGCAACTGAAGAACGAAAAATAACAGGTGGTAAAGACATTGCTACAGGCATGCGCACAGACAGTTGCCCAAAGGGACAGAAATATCACACCAGAGTCATGGACATGACTTACGGCTACCAATAGAATTATGTTCTTTATGAACATACAAAAGAACAACATTGTCTGCCTCCTTTTACACACACACACACGCGCGCGCGCACACACACATCACTATTTGGCATTTATGTAAGGAGAAATCACTCCATATTCCTCAATAGCATCTAAGGTCATTCATCTGTTACAACTCGAAATTATTGATCACCAACAATATATTAGTCACGAAGAGAAATATTCAGTGCAGTTTATTTTAAAAGGCAGGGAAGATTATAATGAAAAGATTCTGTAAGCGTATTTCATGACATAGCAGTCCCTTAGCAGTGAATTGCTGAAAAGCAGCAGAATTTATGGCCGGATAAGGGTTTGAACTACTGCATTTTATGTAAGCCTTTAGATGATTTGCATTGCCTATTAGCATACAAACTAATACATATAATAATAAATAAGCCTTTTTTTTCTTTTTTGAATTGTTTAACTCAGCATTGCCCAAACGTATTTGACCTTAAAAACCCTTTTACCATCCTCATAATTCAAGCCATGGGACTGGATTTCAAGAGAATTCCCTCTTGAGGGAGGTATAATAAATTCAGAAACATTTTCCTCAGAATGTTAAAGTTTTCTCCTTTTAAAATCTTTCAAAAAGAATAGCTCTGGCACTACTAGGGTAAGTTCCATGCTCCTGAAGCACTCCCTCGATGGCCCAGATCATCCACTGAATAAATGGAGTTTTACCCTATCATGCTACAGTATTCTCAGAGAAATTCCAACATTTGGGGGATGACACGGTTGTTTCGGGTCTATTAGTTGAATGGACTTATTTTCCAGTAATCCCCTTCCTGTAGAAGAACTCAGAAAATTCTAGTGTCTTACTTATTATGATAACCAAATCCGATCCATGATTGAAATCCCACTGATTTTCCAGTAATTAACCTTAAGCCTCAAAAAAATGACCTCAGATTATTGAAAACCTGCTTCCTCAGAGAAGATGCTTTTCCCCTTAAATATATATATATCTATAGATAGATAGATAGATATAGATAGATAGATAGATATAGATATAGATATAGATATAGATATAGATGAGTCAATAACAGAAAAAGGTACATTTCTTCTAAGGGCAGTTTAAAATAAGATCTACAGCTAACACTTCTCATGCTATCTCACCATCTGTGTCAGAAGGAAAAGTAGACAAAGGGAAAAAAAACAACAAACAATAGCGTTCAGCACTTCAAGGACCTTATATTTTCTCATTATTTCCTGAATAAAATAGTTACAGGGACTATCTTTACTCTAGAAGGCTATCTATTCCTCTCATTTTCAAAATATTTATGTTTGGCCTCAGCGCTCAGACCTGCCCATCAAACATAAAAGGGCTGACTGGCCTGATGTAATTATCATACCAAAAAAAAGGAAAAAAAAAAAGAACATTATGTCCAAACTGCAGTGAACATCAAGAAGAAAATAGATGGACACTATTTTCTGCATTTTAAGCAAGTGCCCACATCAGGAAATCTAATAGACCATTCCAGAACCAGTAATCAAAGGACAGGCACCTTTTTGTTAGATACATTCAGTTCTTTCTGTTGTGAATAGATGCAATGAAGCATTTGAAACTGCCAAGTGACAGAGAATATTTAAATCTTTTTTTCCCTTCTCTCTCTACAGCAAATCAGCAGACTATATTCTCCTCTACATTTTGTCCGACAAGCAGCACTTTTTATATAAAGGGCAGATAAGCAAGTTAATGAATGCTGTACGGTTACTGTACAGATACCTACCTGCCAGCTACTCTGGCACGAAGAGGAAGTCAAATGGTCAGGGTACAAGAGAGACTTATTACTCAAACCTAAAGGGTTTTGAAATTGCAGTTATTGTTTTATGTCTGACGGCACAAGGTCCCAGTGATTCTTCATTGTTCCCAGGGAGCTACACCCCCCTGAACACCCTGTGAAAAAATTCCCTTTGTGCCTGGAATTTTGACCTTACAGGGCAATGCAGGCTGGTGGGAGTCCCACCTGGGCCTCAACAAAGTAGATGTCATTGTTCAGGGGCCAGAGGGATAGCCCATCGGAAACTTGCCAATGTATTTGAGCCTGCCATGTGTCAAACTCAGAAGACTGAATTCTTTTATTTTTCCATGCCCTATTTTAGACCAGATTTCTAGGACATCCTGGCTCTCTCTCTGACACCCCCTACCACCCTGCACTTCTAAAATTGTCACTGGTCTGTTATCTGGGGATCCTTTGATTCTCCATACGTTGTCCAGATCGGGAAAAGATCTGACATACCATATGGTTAGATTTGATGTCCTTCTCCAGGGGCTATAATTCTGTGCCTATGATTTGCCAACACCCTGTGGAACTCCTCCTCTTCCCGGTATGCCATAGAATTGATTTTGCAATAGAATGTTCTAGTCTCCTGTGGTGAGCCAGTGCAGAGAGCAGAGGGAGGGTGGCAGAGAGAGCAGGAATGGGATTGGGCATTGAATATAGAGACCCAGATCATGGTTCAAGACAGTAAACACCTTAGGTACCATGTTCAAATGGAAGTATAAAAGGAAATGAAATCCTGGGATCAGGAATTGAGATAAGGCCAAAGCCAAAATGATACAGGCTAGGGATAAGCTAAGAGAATTCTGGGAACCATATAGAACAGTCTGCATTACCTGGCTTTATTGGTAAGGTAAAAATCACCTTTGGGCAATGCATTGGCTTAAACATACAATGCCCAGAATACACATATTAAATAAATTCTTAAAAGACAAGGATGGAATTCTGGGAAGCAGTTTTTGAATAAGAGGATGATAGAGCACAGAAAGTTAATACCCTTAAGGACTCAGAGTAAAGAATAAAGCAGAAAATATCTCTGTTCTCAAAGACCTGAGTCTAGGTGAGATATCAGCATGCATACAAGTCAGTACAATACCATGCGATAAATGTTGTACTAGAAATTAAAGCTAAGTGTTATGCAAGGGCAGCAAATACTGTGTGGAAAACCCTGAGATCTTGCAGAGGAGGTAATGATTGGGTTGGGTCACAGAGCAGAGGTGGCAGCACATGAGGGTCAAAGAAGGAGGACTGGATCCAGCTGCTGGATCAGAATGACAAGAACAGAGATGTGTTCAAGGGGTAAGACAGTGTGGTCTGGTATGAATGATGATGATCTCAGCATTTTTTATAATGATAACAAAGAAAGTGGAAGCAACATAAGTATCTATAAACAGCAAATGGAAACTATACTGTGGCATTAAAACAATTAAATATACTTGCATAAATAGTGAAAAAACAAAATATACAACCATTGGGAACACGTCTGAGATGGAACAGAGAAGACATCTGAAAAAAATATGCTCCTGCATACCAGTAACTAGAATATGGACCAAAATGTCAATAGCAACTTTTTATAACTCTGGAAATTAACCAAAAGCTTGCAACAATCCAAAGACTATTTGTTCAAGAAAAACAATTGGGAAGAACAACTGGATCTCAATAAGAATAGTGAGCTTTTTGGCAACTTAACTTGCCAGTTTCCATTCCCCTTTCTCCAGTTCTGTGATGGCCTTAAAGACTGACAACCTCACAACGACCCCAGCTGTGAAAACTAGCAGCGTGTCGGCCACCACAGGGAACAGAACAGACTAGAAGCTCACCCCAATATCCCATCCTCAGGGAACTATCAAGATTGGACCCATATTTGACATCTCATACCCACTCTCAGGGCACATCTTTATTTTCTCAGTGCAAACCATTGTTTTCCTTTGGACCTTCTCTGGAAACACTCAGTGGGAATTTTACATTGTGGGCAGCAGGGGCAGCTGTACCAGCTGTGGCTAACAACAGGCAGAACAAAGAACTTAAAAAGGAAAAACTGGGGAATGTAGTGTTCATAGCGAGCTTTGCAAGCCTCTGACATATTCTTGAGAATCTGGCAATCCACCACATGCATATGAGGGGTGGTGCAAATGCCTAGGAAGACATGAAAAGGCCCTAATCTCTCGCTTCTGGCTGACCTGAAGGCTTTGGATGAGCAGGAAGAGAAGGCTAAAGCAGAGTTGGAAACTGACAGCTGGATATTTGAAAACACATCCCAACAAACCCAGAGCCTCATAACAAAGTGTTAGATGTGTTGGTGCAAGAGATGAAAAGATATCTCTGTCCAAGGATTTGGTGATCACTAAGTTGATTAAAGACTTTAGTGGTTACACCCAGCAAAGAACAAACAGTAAACAAACAGTAGAAATAAGAACAACCAAAAACAATAAACAAGGCGGAGAGAAGAAATATAAATCTATATTTATAAATATAAATAAATCAGAGATGCCACATATTTTTTAAATATACAAATTTTAACAAAAATTTATATTATGAGAAATGCAAAGAAACAGGAATGTATGGTCCATACACAGGAAAAAAAGCATTCTCTAGAAACTGTCCTTAAGGAAACACAGGAATTGGACTTAAAAGGCAAAGATTTTAATTCATATATTACGTCTATGCTCAAATGACTGAAATAAATCATGTCTAAATAACTAAAGGAAAGTATGAAGCTGAAATTGATTTTACTGGAAACATTAAACTTGGGGCACCTGGGTGGCTCAGTTGGTTTGACATCCGACTCTTGATTTCAGTTCAGGTCATGATCTCATGGTTCATGGGATTGAGCCCCACATTGGTTTCCATGTTGGTGGCATGGAGCCTGCTTGGGATTCCCTCTCTCTCTCTCTCTCTCTCTCTCTGTCTCTCTCTCTCTGTCTGTCTCTCTTTCTGCCCCTTCCCTGCTTGTGTGTGCTCTCTCTCTCTCAAAGTGAATTAATAAACTTTAAAAAAAAAAAAAGAAGGAAAAATTAAACTAACCTGCCATCATATTGTGCTATTTTCACGTGGATGTTTCTTTAAAAGTACTATAATGGGACTGTACTCACCCCATCACCTACTCATTCATATTCTACCAGTTTTTGAGGGCCAGGACAGTCCAGCTGGAGCACTGATCTAGGCTGCATTAAAAGTCCTTTCCAGGGGCTCCTGGGTGGCTCAGCCAGTTGAGCGTCCAACTTCAGCTCAGGTCATGATCTTGCAGTCCGTGAGTTCCAGCCCCACATCGGGCTCTGTGCTGACAGCTCAGAGCCTGGAGCCTACTTTGGATTCTGTGTCTCCCTCTCTCTCTACCCCTTCCCTGCTCATGCTCTGTCTCTCTCTGTCTCAAAAATAAATAAAAACATTAAAAAAAAAAGTCCTTTCCACTCACCTGACATTAGGCATGGCCTGCCTTGTAGTGCTAGGTATATTTTTCTCTTATTTATTGTCCTTTACCTAGACTATAAACACTTGGAAAATGTAACCACATCTATTTGCCTTGGTCACCCCCAGAATGTTTGCACAGTGATATGCACATAATCCATTCTAAAATGTTATTTGTAAAAGTGTTACATGAATGAACCAGTACAACATCTTGCCAAAATTTAGATCCTGTGTCTCGGTGTATACGGGCATTTTCCTGTTCAGTACACTACAGAAAAGATGGAAAAACATACAGAAACAGAATTAGGATTGCAGTGGTGGAATAAAGATGTTGGCTAATGACAAAGTCTTGATACGGCTCCAAACTATTTTAAGCAGGTATTTTTAGAAAGTCCCATGTAACAACAACAATAAAAATGATAAATCAAATACTTAATATTTATGTTGCTCTTACAAAGTCCTGTTTAAATATTTTATGTGTATTTTATCCCATAAGAATGCTTAGAGCTACCTTTACCTAAGTACACATGAGGAAATAGAGGTGTACAGGGATTGTGTAATTAGCCCACTGCTAATCAAGTTCAGCTTGAGAGTCCATGTTCATGTGTCTCTTTGTATACCACATTTAGATCTTCCTGTGTAAATGTGGAAACTGCCCTCAACTATGGCATCTGTACTTCCAGTTCTCATGGCCCCATTTCCAGGGCAGGGCTAATTAAGATGGATGTAGCCACTTGACTTATTTCAGAACTCTTATTCCCTTCATCTGGTTTATTCCTCAGGCAAATTGGAAATAGCTTCTCTGCCAACCCAACGTCATCAAGAATTTTAAAAAAGCAGATCTTTGGACTCCTTGTGTCCATGAATGCACTCTCCTGATGTGCCAAGATAAACCATGAGGATGTGAGGGAAAGGAGACATTCACCCTGTGTAGAAGACCTCCTGTAGTACTTTGTCCAAAGGAGAGGCATGGAAATCTTAATTCAGGTGAAGTTTCCAGGCAACCTAAGCAGAGCATGGCTGAGTCTTTAAGATTTCCATTTCTAGATCAGAAAACAATTCAAGTCAGCTGTTGAGACTATCAACCTAAAATGGATTTTGGAGACCTGATTTGATTTTAAAATATCAGACTCTGGAAACCAATTTATGAGAGGGAATTGGTGTGAATAACAAGCTCTAATCCCATAAGCATGCGGATAAGGTGTTCCTTCATTTGGCCTCTCTCACTGTTTTATATTAAAGCCTGTTGAGAAATGCCTGACTATGCATTCATGCGGACAGATTTCACCTTGCTCTGGTAAGAATTATCTTGGATCTTATATAAATCTCTTCTTTATGAGAGTTGGGTCCTCTTAAACCTTAACATGATAATTTGGGCCACCCTAATATACTGTGGGGAGAGCAATATGTGAACAGAACAATGGTAACATGTCTCCAACTTTCTCATGGAGAAGCATCTGGAAGGATTGGGGCCACAGCCTTGTGGGCCTTGTTGACCTTTAGGAACAGGGCAGGGAGGCTGTGAGGGCTGCTCATGATACAGGCCCTGGGGTTCCAGAAAAGCCAAACATCCTGGGAATTTTGTGCATTGAGTGAAAACCTTGCAAACTCTTGTGTCTGTGCTGTTCCACTGTCATGACGTGACAACAATTAAGGTACCACCTTTCGTGTGTCAGCAGTGGTTGTAAGAAGGAAACATTTTTATTCTTCCTTGTAGCTCTAACTTCTGAACTTATTCCTGACTCTGCTCTCATGCTCCCTATTTCCGGTTTCAGAGATGGTCATTTACTTCTCAAAGCAGCTGCAATGTCTCTGCCTCCCTGATTTTTCAACACCTTTCCAGACATGCCCATGAGAGCCTTGAGTGTTCTCTTTCCAGGAACAGTATTTATACGTTGTGTTTCAGCACCATGAACATTTTCCCACTCCTGAAGCCTCTTGATCTGTTTAGTGTGAATGAACTATCTTTTTCACACTTGGAATGTTTCCTTTGATTCTGAGTATGTGTTTGTGGTGCTAAGACTTCTTAATTCTGACTTTTTGGGCAAAACCTCTTCTCTCTCTTCAGGGGGAGCCTGAAGCTGTCCTCTGGAAGAAAGGCATCCCTCATCCTCTTGGTCTCCCATCAAGGCTCTTCTCTGCCTGTTAATCCATACAGGATGGACTGGAGGTGGCTTCTCGACAGTAGAATGAAGCTATGGCATTTTCTTTCTTTTTTTTTTTTAATTTTTAACGTTTATTTATTTTTGAGAAAGAGAGAGCATGAGTGGGAGAGGGGCAGAGAGAGAGGGAGACACTGAATCTGAAACAGGCTCCAGGCTCTGAGCTGTCAGCACAGAGCCTGACATGGGGCTTGAACTCACAAACAGTGAGATCATGACCTGAGCCAAAGGCAGCGCTTAACCAACTGAGCCACCCAGGTGCCCCAAGCTATGTCATTTTCTTTTTTTTTTTTTTTTTTCAACGTTTTTTATTTATTTTTGGGACAGAGAGAGACAGAGCATGAACGGGGGAGGGGCAGAGAGAGAGGGAGACACAGAATCGGAAACAGGCTCCAGGCTCCGAGCCATCAGCCCAGAGCCTGACGCGGGGCTCGAACTCACAGACCGCGAGATCGTGGCCTGGCTGAAGTCGGACGCTTAACCGACTGCGCCACCCAGGCGCCCCGCTATGTCATTTTCTAATACAACCACATTGCATTAGCTGGAGTTCTCCAGAAAAACAGAACCCATAGAATATAGACAAGGAGATGTGTTATGGGTATTGGCTCATGTGATTTTGGAGGCCCCCAAAGTCCCACAGTCTGCCACCTATAAGCCAAGACAGTTAGAAAGTCTGAAATGTTAGGGTTATGAGGATGGGGAGAAAGATATCATTCAAACTGTGCCTTGAGAAAAGGGATATGGGAATAGGTGTCAGATAGAAGAGTGAGGTGACACAACAATACACTGCACAAATCAATCACCTCGGTTTGAGTTCCCAAGAGTTGACATAAGAATAAATGGAAAGAAACTTTCTAATGTGTTGGATAGAATTGTCAGCATTCAATTTTCCTTGCGTATGGGAGTTGCGGTCCAGCTAATGGGATCGACTGGTGCCAGAGGAATGGTTTGTTAATTTCCCGTGCACGATCAGCATATTTCTGAAGCAGTTCTACCACCTGATTATGTCCTGCTTAGGCTAGCAGTAAAAATTGTGTTACATAATTAGGGCAGGCATGGCTGCCAGGAAATTGGGTGAGGCATAAAGATAAATTTCCTGGGGCTGAAAATTAAGAGACAGGAGAGTGAAGGTGATTGAGAGGAATCTTCACTTGTTCTACTGTCATGATGTTGATACTGGCTTTTCATTTCACTTTTCAATTCTTTGTAGGCTCCTGTATGACAGGGACTGACTTGTGCATGAGGTTGAAATTTATATAGGGTGATCCACATCAGTTACACACACCTCTCTATCCTCACTAGCCTAGACTAACTGAAATAAGCATAACCATGTGCCTCTAAGAGAATTTTCTTAAATGTAAAATGTTGGTGATATTTACTTCATGAGGCCATCAGGAATCTTAAAAGGCAACAACATGAAAGTCTTTAGTATAGGGTCTGGCATGTGACAAGCACTCAGGAAATATTTGTTCTTTTGTTGTTCTACCTTTGTAAATTGGAGATTGGACTTACCGATCTCTGAAGCCTCCCCATCCTAATATCCTAAAGCTGTGAATTCCAAGATGTTTGCCACTAGCCACATGTGGTTATTTAATTTCAATTTCAAATAATCAAAATTAAATATAATTAAAAATGTACTTTCTCATTTGCACTAACCACATCTCATGTGTTCCAAAGCTACATGTGGTTAGTAGCCACTGTATCAGACAGGGAAGATACAGAACATTTTCATCACTGCAGAAAGTTCTATTGGGTAGCATTCACTGAGTCTGAGATATTACTCTGAGGCTTATTCTTTAGAACTTAATTTCAAGTCATTGGGTCAGATATACATTAGAAGAATAAACACATACCTCGGTCCCAATTAAGTTGAAACTCCCGATGGATCATTTGTTTCTTTATATACACGTTTGAGGGCCAAGACTAATCTCTACCTCATGCATATCTGTGAACCTCTGAATTAATTCGTGCTTTTCTCAGGTAGTAGTTATACAGTATGGCAAATGAAAAGCCTGGAAAGAATCTTGTGATACGGAGTTCCAAAGAGCAGTGTTAGCTTCCTAGCCAACCCTCGCTGTAGGGAGAAATACGGCAGAAGGGTTGATCTGATCCTGCAGCCTCCACACTCTGTCAGGCATGGTGCTGCAGACATTCTCACACATTATCTCATCTAAAACTTCAAAGTCCTTCCAAAGAGGCCTCAGTGCTCCAGTTTTACAGAGAGGAAAACTAGATTAGAAAAGTAACTTATCTGAATCACAATGCAAGTTGATAGGTAAAATCAGGATTCATATCCAAGGCTTTCTGCCAAAGTCTAAACTCTTTCCATTTGCAAAAGTCTACATGAAAAGCCACAGTATGTCAAGTTCTGCATAACTTATACAAGTAGCATGCAAACGCAATGAAGAGGGGCATCATGGGAGGCTTCATGCACAAGAAAGCATTTGATTGTGTTGACAATAAGAAGGGAAGGAGAGGAGAGGACACCTCAGGAGAAGACAAGGGCATACAGAGAGCCATGTAATGAGTGACTTTTCAATTTAATGTGACCAAAGGAACCAATTTGTTCTCTTTTCTCTCTTGGGACTCTACTTGGAACTTGAGGCTAGTGGCTTGGCACCAACTGTCTCAGTGCCTTGGCACACCTAGCTGGTCAAGACAAATTTCTTGATATAATTCTCATTTGTGTTGTGGATAATGGCCCCTCATAACTGCTGGTCTGTTTCACTGTGGCATTTCTTTCTTCATTGCAACCATCCTTGTAAATCGTGCAGGACTATGCTGTGGTCAGTGTATCTCACAAGTCTGTGAGCAGGCGGAGACGATTGAGATGTAGTCAGATTCCCTGTTCTGTAATTCCTTAATTAAATCACCAAAACCCCTGTTTCTTTTAGCAGTCAAGGTCAGTGAAGAGGGATCTGTCCTCATCCTCTAGGGAAGGACTGGCTAATAGAATTCTCTGTGATGATAGAGGTATTTTATATCTGTGCTGTCCTCTATTGTAGTCACTTGACTTAAAATGTGATGAGTAATTTTTAATAACATTTAATTTTAATTAACTTAAAATTTAAACAGTCACATGTGGCTAGTGGCTACCATATTGGACAAAACAGCTGTAAGGGGTCTAGATTGTTGGTCTTCTGCCCTCTACAGCTGTCTAGAAATTAATATTAATTCTAAGCCAAGTTAACCTTTACTTTTGGAAGTAGTTCATTGGTGCCCTACATCTGGAAAGGGTCTGAGGACACATACTAATTTTAAACTCTGCATTGTCACTGGTTTTGCTGCTTGTAATGCTCTCTCTGAAGACAGTGACCTCAGTGATGCCAAATCACATCGTCACTTCTCTACCCTTAATTTACTCAATATGGGTTTGGCTTATCACGTCAGGGACACCAGTTGTGGGTTCAACACTCGACTTTGTGGGTTTGGCTTTTGGCTTTGTCCAGCAAAGCCTGGGATGGCAGAAAGGATTACTTAAGATTCCACAAGTCAAGAGAGGTGAGAAGGAAGCTAAGGGAAGTTTCCCCAAGCTGCTCTCAAGCTCCAACATTTATTAGGCATACACCATACGGAAAACATTGCACAATATGTCTGTGGCTAAGTGCCAGTAAAAATGTATAGAAAGCATGCAAAAAAAAAAACAAGGTTTTCCCAAGAATACCAAAGAGCAGATGCCAAAAGTAGGGTGGAGAACAAGATAAGATATTCCATAGATAACCTGGTCTAAGGAATTCAAGACACAGGCAAAGACCCAACCCCACTATATGCATTAACTAGATACTGGTCCACTGTTTTCAGCAGGGCCAGAAAGCAGTATAATGCCTTCCCTATAATCTCCTTAACCAGGACATAGCTATTTGATTTCCCACAACTCAAACTCTCTACAACATTCTATAATGATGATTCCATTCTTACTGAGATCCATCATTCCATTAGCTTTTGGGACCTTATACTCTTCTGTTTCTTTCCCTGTCTCTGTGTCCCCTCTTTTTCAGTCTTCTCCAATTTCTTTGCTCATTGTAATCTAGAGGCCTCTTCTTTAACACTCTCTCCCTAGGTGACCTCTTCAATTCACTTAGCACTAAATACTATCTACATGTCAGTGATCTAATACTTATATCTCCAGCTCTGACCTCTTCCAAGAGGCTCAGACACATATACCTAAGCCCTCCTTGCCATATCCACTTAAATGTCAAATATGCATCTAAAAATGAACATATTTGAAACAGAGCTCTTGATTCTTCCCCAAGTGCTACTTCTGCTCATTCTAAAATTTCATCCATTCTGTTCTTTCCTAGCTCAGTAAATGGCTTCCCATCCTTCCAATTTCTTAAGCCAAAACTTTGGAGTTATCCTTGATTATTCACATTATATAATCTTTCATACACAATGCATCAGCAAGTCTTCTTGATTCTATATCCAAAACATTTTGCTAATAAAGCCTCTTTTCTTCATTTCCACTGCTATGGTCCCAATCTATGCCACTACCATTTCTCTTGTCATATTATCATTTCTTATCTGGACTATTGAAGTGATTCTGAGTTCTCAAGTGTTCCACGGTTTCTATCTCTCTCTTAAAAAAAAAAATCCAGCTTCTTTTTCTGAAGTAGGAAGCCCTTCATGATCCAGTTAGCCGCTGCCTGTCTCCAACCTCATCTTCTGCTTCAGGTTCCTAGTCTCTCTGGCCATGCCCACCAGCTTTCTGTTCCTTGGTCATATTGAATGCATTCCCGACTGAGCCTTAAACCAACTCTTCCTCTGGCTACCACACTCTATACCCTCATCATCTCAGCATGTCAGGTTCCTTTTTTATTATTGAAGTCTTGGAAGAAAAACAAAGTACTTGGCATAAGTACTGAGCCTAAGGAGCACTTTGCTTTCTCTTGATCACCTCATCCTGTTGTAAATGTATCATGGCACTCATCACCTAAGAGACTTTGATCATGTATTTGTTTAATGTCTTTCTTCCATAAGAATGGACACTAAGCAAGAGCAAGAATCTTTTCTCAGTCACTGGTTGTAACCTCAAAGCCTAATATAACCCCAGACACATAGTGGATACTAAATATTTATTAAATGACTAAATTGATGAATCTTACATGTGGAAGGCAGTTAACAATTTTTTTAAATGCTTCCTGAACTATTACATCATTTAAGTTTTAAAAACACCTGTAGGTAGGGGCATCTGGGTGGTTCAGTCAGTCAGGCGTCCAACTTCAGCTCAGGTCATGATCTCACGGTTTGTGGGATCTGCATCAGGTTCTGTGCTGACAGCTCAGAGTCTGGAGCCTGCTAAGGATTCTGTGTCTCCCTCTCTCTCTCTGCTCTTCCCCCCTTTCTCTTTCTCTCTCTCAAAGAAATAAATAAATACACATTAAAAAAAAAACACCTGTAGGTAAACAGTACTATTATGCACATCTTGAGGGTGTAACTCAGAGAAGCCTTATGATGTTCCCCAGGTAGCAAATCCTGATGTGGCCACAGAGTTTCTACATTCACTGTGACCCTAGAGCAGGACACAGCATAAAAGATGACACAGCGGATGCACTTAACGACATATGTGCCGAAGGGACTATTTCTATCATAGTGAAAAAGTTGAGCCTTGTCCTAGGTCACAGTATGTTGTCTGTAATTAGTCACATATGTTTGATGGAAGAATGCATAAATAAATGAATTAATAAATAAGTTACTTTGTTTTCTTCCATCTTAAATACCCAATGGTTCTACATCACGCATAGTATGAGTACTGATTAGTTATTGGTTGACTAATTGAATTATTATTGGAGGAATTTTTAAAGAGAGTATCATGATGACTTTTGAGACATGTGGAATATCAAGTTTACATATTTGGCATTCACCAATCTAACATATCTAGAACTTCAGCAGTGATGCTTGGGTATGAACTAAAACTTAGACTAATTGGAGGGAGTTCTGAGAAGATGGCTGTAGCAGAGACATAGCTTTTCTGTTTGTCTATTAATCCTTCTGAATACCCACATGAAACCAACCTAAAAACTAGATAGCAAAACTGAAACCATGGACAACATTTACGACAAAACTAAGTGACAGGTATCTCCATGAATCCCCAAGTACAAGCATGTGAGGACAAGCCAGGGACAGTTTCGGACCTGAGTAGCATCCGTATCTGTGTTGACATCAGCAGAGAGAAGCAACAAGGTATCAGAGGGACCCTGAGACTAGAATCTCAAACTAGCCAATAGGCATTTGCCTTAAAATGCTGTGAACCGATCTGAGGGCAGCAGTGGAAGTTGTGTGTAGGTCTGTCCTCTCCAGTAGCAGAGTCTATAGTTATGCCTGAAGGGGCTGTTGCAGTCCAGCTGCCATAAAAATTTTAAAACTAAGTCACCAAATGCTCCCTTCCAGGACAGGGCCCCACACTGAGTAGAAACTGCTTAAGAGAAGATTCAGTGTTGAGCAGGTTAGAAATAGAAGAGGGAAAGGCAGAAGAATTCTAAATAAAGGCGGGGTGGGGGGGACAAAACCAGGCAGTCTCAGAAAGGAGACTGCTGTATCTGTGAACTGCATGAGACAAGACAGGAGGAGCCCTGTGAAGCAATACCCTGAACCCCACCTCTTTCTAAAAGTTGAAAGAAATAATCAAATATTTATTCTACCTTCTATACATGAACTGTGCCACTAAAGTACACAAAAAACATATGAAACATTTTCTGTTTATAAAAGTAATCCTACTAATAAATGGAAAAGAAATGCCAGAGTTAGAATATCAGTATTTTGCAAGCCCCGATGAACTAATTGATTCAGGTACAAGCATCAACATTCGCTGATATCATAGTGAAAACCGGGGCATCTGGGTGGCTCAGTGGGCTAAGCTTCCGACTCTTGATTTTGGCTCAAGTCATGATCTCAGGGTTGGTGAGATGGAGCCCTGAGTCAGTCTCTGTGCTGACAGTGTGCTTGGGATTCTCTTTTTCCCTGTCTCTCTGCCCCTCATCCACTCGTGCTCTCTCTCTCAAAAATAAATAAATAAACTTCAAAATAAAAAGAGGGACCACACACACATGTTGTGCCTCATGACAAAACAGCATTATGCCACCTCTAGTCTTGCCAAAGTGATTGAACGTGAAATGTATCAGTCTTCTGGATTCAGCTGCTAATTTGCAAGAAATGCAGAGGGCAGAAGATGTTGAACTCTACCAGGAGTATGTAATCAGCAAAACCTTGATGGTGAGAAACTCTACAAGCAAAATGACCCCGTTTTTTTCACCAGATACAAGGAAATGAAAGAGATGTAGAGGGAACCTGTAGATTAAAATAGACTTAAAAGACATGACACATTTTTAAACTGGGAGATTGAACTATGGACCATAAGGACGCACACTTGGGAAATAGAACTATAAAGAAGTGATTATAAAGATGGGATTAGTGGTAATGTTTGGGTCAGGGTATATGAAGAGACTCCTGTGTTAGCTGACAAAGTGCTCTTTCTTGACCTGAGTTGTGCTTGGTGGGTTGGTTTGGGTATACCTTCTAATAACTGACTAAGCAATGCATTTTGTGTGGGTTTTTTTTTTTTTTTTTTGTATGCATGTATTGTATGTTACGGTAAAAAGTTTTTAAAAATAGAATAACCAATGTTTTAGATTTTTCTGAGAAATGGTAAGCTATTTTGGGACTACGAAGGATTTCCAGGGACATGTCATGGAAATTGGATTCTCAGGGATTGCGAAGATTAGGAAGAGCCCTGTAGGCCTGCATGAAGAAATGGCCACAGGGAGGTCTCAAAGCACTGTTGTCTCCTCATTTACCGTCTCCTCTGAGTCGAGAGGAGTGAGGATCAGGCCAATATTATAAGGCAAACATTACGAGAGGGTTAATTAAGTAAAGCTCTGCCTGAAAAGGACACTGGGGGCTAATCACTGTGCTTTTCTAAACCAAAGTCTGCAGGTGTTCCAAAGACAGAGGCCTGTAAGAGGCTGGAGGAGATGCCGAATCACTGCAAAGTGTCCTAATCAGTATGCCGGGCGCTCCACCAGGACCCTGAGGTAAGCACTACCCTATGCCATATAGTCAAACCAAGTCTTGTAGAAATGCAAAATCCAGAGCCTCTGTGAGTGTAATTGTTTCTGTAAGATTCTGAGAGTCAGCTTCTCTTGCCTAAGGCAGAACCAGGTCACAGAGAAGATGATTCTCTCAGAGAGCATAGTTGCCTGGCATTTCAGTGCTGGGGGGAGAAAAAAGGGAGACAATGAGTAAACCGGCTTTCTCTGAAGAATCTATCTGTAACTAATTGACCAGAACAGTCCTGCAAATAAGCATTTGCCTACGGTCAGTAGTACTGATCAGTCCCACGAAATGGTGCCGCCACTCGCCAAATCTATTATCTCCATCCTGCCAGGCCGCCATCATCTCTTATGGACTACTGGAAATCATGTCCTAACTGGTCTCTCTGATTTTGGTACTACGCATTACATCTGTTCTATATGGTGCAGTCTCCTGTGTAAAGCCTTTCAGTGACTTTTAGGAACACTTAGAAAAAGAAATTCAAATACCGTACTAAGGCCTAAAACTGAACTCATTCCTGACTGCCTTCCTGAACTCATTTACTACCTTTCTTCCCTCTCTCTGCTGACTAAAATTCGGGTACCCTCTCTTCTGTTTTTTTCTCAAATATGCCAAGCTCAACCTTACCTTTAATTTCAGCTTTGCACTTTTTGTTGTCTTTACCTAGAACCATGTGTCCTTAGATCTTTGTGTACCTGGTTCTTTCCAAATAACGAGATCCGTTCAAATGTTACCTCTCAGAAGGCCTCATATAACCCAATTTAAAGAAGAATCCTGTCTTCTTACATATCATTGTTTCGTTTTCATCATTGTCCTTTTGACTACCGAAAATTACTGTAAACTTTTCTTTACCTGTTCATTGTCTTGTCTGTCTCCATCTCCTAGAAATTAACCTCCATGCAAATAGAATACCGTTTGTCTTGCTCCCCAAGAGTCATGTTTCCGCAGGGTCTAGGCTTGTGCCTTCAACCGTAGACGCTCAATGAATATTTGCAAATTAAAGAATGAAATAGGTTCCTCACTGATTTATGAAATTTTACAACCTGCTCTCTTCCTGATGCCATTGATTAGACAAGTCATGTTTTAATCCATATAGTACTCTATCTTTTTTTTTTTTTTTTTTTTTTTTGCCATGTATTTGGTTGTAAGAGTGGACTACTTAGAATTCTCAGAACACACCATTCTATCTCATGCTTCCATGAATTTATCCATTGCCTTCCATCTCCAGGCCACATCCTCCGTGTATTTCCTTGACAACTCAGGAAACTTTTTCTTCATTTCAACTCCCATCCAGGCCTAAGCTCTGCAATGTTGATTAATCCTTTCTTCCCAGTATATCATCCCACGTTCTGTACTACTTGGAACCTTGTGTATTATCATATTCTATTTTAATATATTCCACAATACTTTGTGCTCATTTTTTGCATACTTATTCCTTTTAAACTATAAGACTTTTGAGAGTGAAGATGGAACATTCTTCATGGGTGTATCCCTCAGTAAGCACATCATGTAGGCATAGGACAAGGACTCATCGATTCACTCAAAAAAACTTTTGCTTGGTAGCCACTATGTACCAGGGCTGGTGTAAAGTGTACTGGAGAAAGAATAATAAACATGAGAAAGTTTCCACATTCATGAAGCTTATGGTTTAGTGTAAATGTGATAAAATGTGTGAATAAACCCAGGTTCTAAGATTATATATGAGTCAACTTGGGCAATGATAGTATATATGACAATATTGGCTTTAATTTTTTAGATTGTTATTAACTCATCTTTATATAAAATATTAAGAAAATGAATTTAGAAATTTTAGAAACATTTTAAAGTGAAAGGATAAGTTTTAATGTACACATCTATCCCAGAGCAAAAGCCCAACAGTGATCGTAAGGAGACTTTTTTTCTGTTCCGTACTATTGAACTAAATCTGGGATTAGGAATCTGAGCTTCATATCTAGGATCTTACAATACCTAAATCATACGTTAATATCTATTGACATTACCTTCACATTGGTATTTACATAAGTTTTATTTCATTCATTACATGTTAATTTTATAGATTGAAACCTTAATTTTTAAGGATCTTGCCATCCTGTCTGCATAGTCTTCCTGTGAGCAAAATGTAGAGAGCAGTGTGGGGATCTTTCTATAGCAGAACATTTAAGACCAAAGGTTTTAAATTTTTTTCATGGTTTATTTAGTTTGAGAGAGAGGGAGAGACAGCACGAGCAGGGAAGGGGCAAAGAAAGAGGAAGACACAGAATACCAAGCAGGCTTTAGGCTCTGAGCTGTCAGCACAGAGCCCAACGTGGGACTCGAAATCCGAAATGCTGAGATCATGACCTGACCCGAAGTTGGACACTCAGCCTACTGAGCCACCCAGGCACCCCTGAGATCAAAGGTTTTAGAACCAGACTGGGTTTAAATCTCAGTTCTGCCACAAGCTAGCTGTGTAAACTCGAGCAAGATAGTTAACCTTCTGCTTGCTAAGTTTTCTTTTCTGTAAAGTAGGGCTAATAACAATACCCACTATATCTGATTAGGATGAGTATCAATGAGCAACACATTAAAAGTACTTAAACAGGGCACTGTCATAGTAAGTACTCAACATGGTTATTAACAGTGCTTTAGAAGGTGCAGGAAAACCAGTGTTTCCATGTGATGCTTATGTTGAACTCAGAGCTTTTATATTCCTTAGAAACCTCACAGTACTCTGCATCACATATTATTAAATATCTTCACACTTTGGCCTACTAATTAGCTCTGGGACTATTCTCAAAGAGACACGAATATGAATGTGTTCACTGAGGTATTACTTACGATAGTGAATGATTGGAACCATGATCGATATTTTAAAATAGAGCAGACGTTAATCATTGTCTAATGGAGTATCATGAGATGGCTCATAAAATAAAGGTTATATAGGCCACATCAAAACATGAAAAAAATCCTTGTAATATAGAGTAAAAATTAAGACTTAATGCGGTGAAAAAATTACCTACATTCATGTAGATTACAAACTTGTAAAAACAACATTCATTATTGGTGATGAAGTTTATGTACTTATGTAAAATGTTCTTCAAGGGCAAGACACAACATATGAATGTACACCATATCTAATACCTGTTCAATGCTCTATAGATATTAGATTGAAAGTATGATTCAGCCAATGGTAATCCAGCCTGAGGTTGCATAGCTATGACTATTAATGGGAACCATAGCTCAACTTTTAAAATCGTATTGTGGTGAAGTAGGTTTTCAACATGGCTGATTCCCCCTACCCCATCATGCCTGGGAACATTTGGCAATACCTGGGGACATTTTTGATCATCACAACTGACATCTGGTGAAAACTGGCCAGATAATGGTTAAATCTCCTTCAATGTGCAATAAAGTCTCCCACCACGAACAGTTACCCAGTCCAAAATGTCCATAGTCCAGCTGTTGAGAAGCGTTGCAATATAGGTACACCTCTCTTTGTCAGAGGACCTCAAGGGTCCAGTCATCATGGGAGAGTGAAGGCAGTCCTGCTAAAGAGAAATCTAGTTCTTAGGGGGATCTTACAGAAACTTAGGAGACAGTAGCATTTATCTGATGGCTCAGCTGTAATTAACTTGTATATATCACTGTGACCTTGTCATGGAGATGTTTCATTCAGATTTTGTATGTCCCATTGTATTAACTCATCTTTCAACGAGAGGAGCAGACTAGGCCATATTTTACAGCTGCAACATTGTGGACCATAAATATGTGTGTCTCCAAGGAAATAAATTTAAAAAAAGGAAAAACAAACATTTCGTTAGAAATCCAGATATTGCATTCTGCCTTCTCCTCCGTTCTCCTCACTGTGCAACTCATGCACATGCGCGCACACACACACACACACCGGCACACACACAAACGCACACTTGAGTGGTCTGGCACATGTCACATCACCTCTCTTTGCCTCAGTAATCTCATATGTAAAGTAGAGATTATAGCAGTATAACTGCAGGCCAATTCTTGCCCAATAAATATGTATGTTTGTAAGTATGAGTAGGGTCATTGTTCTCTAGGTCACAATGTAACCGAAGACACAGAATCTCTATATTTCTATGACTCTCCGTTGTTACACTTAATACCTAAATAGCTCAGTGTGGAGAAAGCTGTCAGTAACAACATGAGATTATTTACTCAGTTTTATGGATTTTCCTTTGACTTTTGTCTATGAACAGGAATCATAACATTTGGCAATACTTGGAGACATTTTTGATCATATCATTTTGAGCTTCAGAAGCTCAAATAAAGACCCTCAGCTGATGTTACTCATTTGGAACTTATATCTTCAGACTACGAAGGAGTGCAGGGTCAATAGAAATTTCTCCCATGAGGTAAAAGTATCAGAAAATGCTTTATCTTTATTTGAAATACATTTCTTAGTGATAGGCTATCACTTTTGAATGATCCAGACATATGTTCATCTATTTTAAACCAGATAATAGGAACAAAATCAGTTCTTATATGCATATTTTACATTTTTATTATTATACATTCATAGAACATCAAATAGTCAATAATTGCTACCATAGTTATGCTAGAAAAGCGGTCTACAAATCAAGTTGTCCAAAACAAAGGCCATTATTCATGAGAGCTGCCACTAATTTTCAACTATTGTGTTTTTTAATAACAACATATAGAAAGTCAACCGAGTTATTCAAATCTTTTGTGACTGTTAGTACTGGTGTGTACAGTGGGGGGCTTAGACTGTGGGTGTAGGATTCATACTGCCTAAGTTCAAATCTTTGTTCCCTACTTAATAACTGTGCAAATTTGGGCAATTTACTAAACTACACTAAGCCACAATTTCCTCCTCTTTAAAAATGGGGTTATTAGGAACACATACCTCATAGAGTTGTGAGGATTAAGTAAGTTTATGATACAGGACTCTTACTGCAGTGCCGAAAAGCTGTTATCAATTATTTTTATTGTGTTGCTCCAGCTGGGGATATGTTGCTTGGAGAATAAAAAGTTTCAAAATCAGTCACTTGAAAAGCTCTTTGGAAAATTGAGTAGTTTTGCCATGAATAAGGTAAATCGATGTTGATAACATTCTTCTCTGATGTTTCCATCACCTTGAACTCGCATCTAGTCTATGGCCTGTATCCTTTCCTGTTTGATTTTAGTTCTCTATAGATTTCTTTTATGTCCTCGGTCAGACATTCCTCAATGGGAAGAACTATTTCTTATTCATCTTTAGACCCTTACATTTCCTTGGGAAAAATTCTGAACATAGTAAAATTATAGTTAATATTTACAATCCAGATTTTCAGGATTATTGTTAATGGTTTCATATTAATGCATTTTTATTTCAGCTGTTATTGCATTTGAACTGTCCTAAAATGTTACAACACAGACCATGGAAATGATCAAAGCAAACCACGTACAATTGTCCTGCCTCCCTAGTTATTATGATTTAACTATCTTCAGTATTATAGACACTGTGTAGAAAAAATAGTTTTATCTCTTATGCTTTCTGTGTTTTTGTCAAATATAGCATATTGGTTAGGTTTGCTTGGCTAAGATATGTCCAGAGAGATCAGTAAGCTATATATCAGAGCACTCGGTGTCACAAGGAGTGAGAATTTATGACCCTCCAAACCTCTGATACCCAAAGGCATAAAGAAGCTGGACTACAGCAACAAGGAAGCTGGACTAGAGCATCATTCCCCCACAGATTAGTTGTGCGACCTTGAGCATCTTACTTAAATTTTCAGAGTCTTGGGTTGCTCATGTATGAAAAGGGTACAGAATGAGCAGATTACTCAATTGTATCCTTATTCTAGCATATTTTCATTATTAATTATACGTGATACACCTTTTAAAATGATCCTTTTATTCTGCATGTATCAGATTGTGACATTTTAAGGAAGATACAATGAACAGATACATCACTTGGTTGTGTTAGTGGTATTTTAGCTTTATAACTAAGAGATCTGAGTTTGAACTGCCATTTTCAGAATACCTCATTACACATATAATTTTTAAACATGGCATGATTTATATGGGAGTTTTGATAGACTCTATAGGAAAAAAAAGATGATTTATTGTTCCAATTTTTCTAGGAACTCAAGCCTGAGCATATAGCACATTGGTATTTCTGATAAATGGTTTTCCCATCGTGATTTAAAGATAGACTTTTGAAGGGGGAACTCTTAAGTCATCTCAAAGTGTTTGGAACACATGGCCTCCCAACAGTCAACTTTTCTGCATTTTCTTTCCCCAATCAAGCAAAAGAAGTTAAGTCCTGGCCATGATTGCACAAAGTTTTTTTTTTTTAATTCATTTTTTTAAATATTTATTTATTTTTAAGAGAGAGAGACAGAGAGCACATGAGCAGAGGAGGGGCAGAGAGAGAGAGAAACAGAATCCAAAGCAGGCTTCAGGCTCTGAGCTGTCAACACAGAGCACGATATGGGGCTTGAACTTGTGAACCATGAGATCATGACCTGAGCTGAAGTCGGATGCTTAACCAACTGAGCCACCCAGGTGCCCCTACAAAGTTTCTTTAGAGATCCATGTGTTGAATGCTAACCATTCCCTCTAAAAAGAAAAAAAAAAAACAAAATCAACAAGGCAATGAAGGGCAACTTGATATTAAGTCTAAAGGATTTTTCTCAAAATTGTTTGCAGCATAAACAGGGAAATGTTAGAAACCCCAAACCAGAGCTTATTTAAAATGCTTTTCTCAAATGTGAGGAAATCTTTCAATAAGCAGAATCTTCTTTTGTATGATATGGTAGAAAACTAAGGGAGGAGAGACTGCTAGGGTAAGTTAAGCATTCCTAGACCTCTATAACTTTTGCCTGAAACCTAAGGATGGATACAACTGTCTCTGGTACAGCAGAGTGACATGAAAATATAAAGTGATTAGTGCCCAAGTGCTATCAATTGTTTTAGGCCTTAGTACACCCTGTGGTCATGTATTTGATTGCCCCTATAATGGGGGAGGAAGGGACAAACACGTCCTTCAGTTCCTTACCCCTTTGTAATGTCTGTCCTTTGCAAAGAAGAGAAAAGCAGACCCTGAATCCAGAGGATTTTTTTCTTAGAAAGTTTTGGAACATCCTCCTTGTTTTGCTTATATAAAAAAAAAGTCTTTGGAAAACTATTAAGCCAAGTGTTGATTTAAACAGAATATACAGAGGGGCACCTGGTTGGCTCAGTCGGTTAGGCATCCGACTTCAGCTCAGGTCATGATCTTGCGGCTTGTGGGCCCGAGCCCCATGTCGGGCTCTGTGCTGACAGCTCGGAGCCTAGAGCCTGCTTCAGATTCTATGTCTCCCTCTCTCTCTGCCCCTTCCCCTGCTCACGGTCTCTCTCCCTCCAAAAATAAATAAACATTAAAAAAATAATAAAATAAAAATAAACAGAATATACAGAAAGAACTTTTCTGAACAAAATCTAGACAACGTTAATGGGAATTTCTTCACACATGTTCTTTGTGAAGCTACCAGGAGCTGGCTGCCAACCACATAAACCTAAGTGTAGAGGAATTTGATCAAAAAGTTGAATCAGGAATACTTCATTTCTTGTTGATGAAATTATTTCTATGTTCCAGACCCTGGGCTGAAAGTTGAAGGAGGTATGCAGTGTGTGGTTTCCGTGTACAAAAAGAGGCATGTGTCTTGCCTCTACCTGTATACATTCGTAAAGTGGCCATGAGTTGTGTTATGAGAAACCATTAACTTCACCTGTCTAAGCCCCAATCAATTCTGTAAAATAGAAATGTCACCTATCTTAGAAGGTTGTGTTAGTTAGATAAGGGGTGCCACAGCAAAGCACAACACACTGAGGGGCTTAAACAACAGAAATGATTTCCTCATAGTTCTGGAGCTGGAAGTCCAAGATCAAGGTATTGGCAGGTGGTTTCTGCTGAGAGCTCTCTTCCAGGCTTATAGATGGTTGTGTTTTACCATGTTTTCACATGGCCTTTCCTCTATGTGTGCATGTTCCTGGTGTCTCTTCCTCTTATAAGGACACTAGTACTCCTGGATCAGGGACCCACCTCGTGACCTCCTATAACTTTATTTGCCTTCTTAAAGGCTCTGTCTCTAAATATTCACATTGGGAATTAAAGCTGCAGCATACGAATTTGGGGGAAGACACAATTCAGTCTATAACATGTGGTTATGTATAAAAGAAAACATATACAAAGTGCTTAAGACAGTGCTTGCCACATCACAGACTGGCTTCAGTGATTATTAACTTTTACTTTATTGACCTCAGTGGTTATTCAAGAACATGGCAACCCTAATGAGTAATTAGAACATGCAGGGCTGAGGGTCAGCCTTGGGCAATAGTGACCCCATGACTGTAAGGCCATGCAATTTGTAGTTATAATTATTCCTTGTTTTATAGAGGGAAAAACTGGTCAGTTAATAAGTCCCAGGGCTCATAAAGTCACAGCCAACTTCTGAGTCAGGTTTGCTGCCTCCAGAGCTCTTAGTCTGTTAAATCCATCTCAGGCTTGGAGCAGCCATATCCAATTACCCTTGTATCACACGGCCACCCATCCCAGGGCCAACCCCTGCCATTTATCCTAACTGAAGCTTGGCCACACTTGAAGGAAAGCCTGCAAACTGATCGTCCCCCAGACAGATTCAGCTTTGATAGAAAACTCTTGCTGTCATATTTGTGGGAACTGTTCCAACCATGGAGATATGTGGGCTGATTAAGAAATTTTACTGCCCTTTGAAAATTGAAGATTGAGGTTTGTACATATGGGAGTTGGGGATATCTAATCTGTCTTTAAATTTGATTTATGCAAACCTCTAGCTTCAAAGTTCCCAGCATAAAACCATTTAACCATGAAAATGGCAAAGCTAACATTCACATTCTCAGTTCAGATACTAGCAGGAAAAATGTTGTTTTGGCTTCAGGCTTAAAGGGCAAGTCTGTGGCCTGGGAGTACCTATATATTCCCCTGGCTTCCTGAGATGTTCACAAGACCTTTCTGGGGAGGACCAAGGTTCCTAAAGCCTAAGAAGAACCTGCCTTTTCTGGACAATGCTGAGGAGTTGACTCCAGGCTTTTCATCTTCTATTTGTTTCTCTTATCTTTGATGGTCTTTGGCTCATCTTACCCTCTCCCACTTACTCTACTTTTCATCATGGATTTGTCATCAAACAGTTATACCTCAGGACATAGAGATTATTAAACCAAAGAACCTAAGAGCTGGAAGAATAACTGGTAATAGTGTGTCCAACAAGTAGGAAGAAATGGAAATTCAGTGAGATACAGCCTATCCCCTGAGAATACTCTGCATCTCAGCGTGTAGGGATGTGACTAAAACATAAATCTCCTGCGTCCCAGACTAGACTCCATTTTATGGCTGTGGTTGGCAACAGTGCAAACTAGGCTTTAATTTAGTCCACATGCCAGGCCTACTATAATTTGCATGGTTAAGTGAAAAACTGAAAAAAAGTATTCATGAGAATGAAATGGAAAAATGTGCTGGATCTTCATACTTGTTTAAAGATCTTTCCAAACTGTTGTAAGCAGAAATCTCAAATGGCCCCCAAGATTCCTGCCCTGTATAATCCTTTCCCTTTGAATATGGGCAGGATGTGTGAGTATGAAGGTTTATCACTCCCATCAGTAGCGTACTTTACATGGCAAAGTTCAAGGGATTTTGAAGATGTAATTAAGGTCCCCAATCAATTGGCTTCGAGTTAACCAAAGGGGAGATTGTCCCAACCTTATCAGATGAGTTGTTAAATGAAGTCAGAGAAATCTAAAGAGAGATTATTCCACTGACCTTCAAGCAGCAGGTCAAATAGAGGAGACAGTGCACTGGTTTACTATGAAGGGTTTACATGAAGGATGGAGTCATCCTGACCAATGATGCTAACAAATAAGACAATAGACACTGGGATGTGGTGGCCATCATCAGTATGAGTGAACTGCGTCAGGTGAGCAAGCCTTGGTCACATAAGTTGGTGAATAATCAAAAGCCCTAACACAAAGAAGTAGGTGATAGGCAGGGCTAGCTCAGGGACACAGACAGCCTTCATTAACAATTCCTCTTGAGGCTGATCTGGCCAATGAAGAAGCTGAACCAGTGATAAATCTATCATCAGAAAGAATCTTCGGGACATAGAGAGGCTGTATGCTCTGAATGGACCAGATTTTCACTTCTAACTAAAACTCTCAGAAGGGTTTGGGACATATAGAGATTCACTGAGATAATTCATAACTCAAAAATTCACTCCTTTTTTCCACCTCATCCCTAAATATAGATCCTGCATAGACCCCTGGATTCTGAGACATACAGAATTTAGATCAGTGGAGAGAAGAGAGGCAATTTTGGTTGAAGAGGATAGAAGGAGGTGCATAATGAAGGTTTTAGCCTTTCATTAAAGAAACCCTTTCCCTTTTTTCTTTCTTTCTTTCTTTCTTTCTTTCTTTCTTTCTTTCTTTCTTTCTTCTTTCTTTCTCAAAAGAACAATTTGTGATCCCAGGAGAGAGCTAAGCATTGGGACAACCCTTCATCTATCTGGAGGCCATGGAGATAGTGAATCCCTGCTGCCAGAATTCCAGACCAGTGGTCTTGATGTACCATAACAGATTATGTTAATTCAGTAAAGTTCCTCAGATTAACCAAATTCTAACAAGAAGATAATGATACAGGAAGACTATTTGATGAGAAAAAATAATCAACCAAAATAATATCCCTCTACATCTCAATTGCCCTAATAATAGCTAACAGTCATTCCTAACCACATGCTACTCACATTTCTAAACACTTCATCTGTTCTAATTTGAAGTACTCATATTATTCTCATAGTTTAAATGAGAAAATTGCACAAAGGTTAAATAAACTGCCTCGGTCTATTTTGTTATTAAGTGCTGGAGCTGAGATTTGAACCCAGGCTACTCAGCCACTTTCCTCCACAGTCTGCCTTCCTGTCTGCTATACTCTTCTGCTCATCAATACTGATACCATTTTTCTGTTCTGGATTCTTTTTATCCATTGATCATTTTCTTTGGTAACCATCAGTAAAAATATAAAGCTTTTAAAGACAGGGTCCTGTGTTGATTTCGCTTGGGTCTTTACCTACTGCCAAGCATGTAGTTGGTGTCTTGATTGATGAATTATTAAAGTTAAACCTTTACAGTCTTGTTTAAAATTCTCTGCACATCATTACTAAAAGCACATATGAGAGCATTTTCACCCATTTCCTTTTCTATTCAAAAGGAAATTGCCCAGGCATTACGTTAAGAGCTATCAGCACCAGCTCTCATCCTGGTCCCTGGCAAAGAGGTCAGAGTAGCACCCAGCACCAGCCCACTGCAGCACCATTCTGACCCAAGCTGACACCAGTGAGAGATCCTTGAAGAGTGAGGTACTTCTGGCTTCTGTTGTTGGCAGCATTTCACCTCTTAGTCCATTTCATCCCTCTATTCACTGGGATATTGCATTGCTGAGACCTAAGATTAGTTGCTTGTGGAAGAACGAGTAGGCGTTTGCAGCAGGCTCTGTTAAAATCATTACCCATTCTCCTCCCGGCACTGCCTGGACCAAATGCCTGGATTCGTGACTGTGTTCAAAAAGCAGTGCTCAAATCCACAATCCCACCGTTTAAAATAGATCTTTCTAGATGAAGAGGAAAAAGTGGAAAACATTTTCATTGCAGTTATTTTGGGAAGGTGACCTGAGAACATTAAAGGGCACCCAATAACTATTTGTTGAATGAATGTGTGAATTGAAACAGGTTTGCAGAATTTTTCATTAAGAAGACCTCACTCCCAAAGGTTTGGCCTTCTGCCAAAGACAGTTCCCTCGTACTTAATACACTGCCACCTTCCTCTTGCGAAAGCCACTGATTCCAGCTTATATTTCTTCATCCAGACTTTCCATTCATTCACAAATCACTTATTAAAGGCCTTCTGCTGATTAAGATCTATGAGAAATTGGACCACAGAGTTGACAAAGATAAGGTCCTTGAGTGCAAGATTATTTGTTAGCTTCTCTTCCTGGACTTGATGTCTCTGTGTGAAACTGATGAATCGTGTTCAATTGAAAATTCCTGAAGTAACATGTCCCTTCCCAAAAGTCCCTCCCCCTAATGGCCGAAGTGATCACAAAAAGGACTTTTCTCATTTCATGAGCCTGGTACCTCGACCGCAGTTAATTGCAGTAAGGATGAGTGGCATCTACAGATTGGAGAACTCGTCAGGTTGCATCACTTGGGAAACCTAAAGACAGTGTTAGCAAAAACAAAAGTAAACAAATTATATAAATTTTTCACTCTATCCCCCCCCCCCAAGATGGGAGTAGGCATCCTTTATTAGTCAGGAAAAGTTATGCTTTTCTGCAGTAACAAATAACTCCAATATCTCAGTAGCTTAAACTAACAGTATTTTATTTCTTATATACATTTCTTCTCCAGTGCCAGTGGGAGCTCCGCTGTATGTAGTTACTCAGAGACCCAGGCTGATAGATGGATGTACCACTTTATAGTTACACGCATCTAGAACATGCAGACTCCTCAGTTACAGCCAGAGGCAAGGGAGACTGGAGAATTATGGTGAGGTTTACATGGCTTCAACAGGGAAATGACACATGTCACTTCTGCTCAAATTTTGTTTTCCAAGAGTTTCCAGATAAATCCATTTAATTACACAGGGCTGGGAAATGTAAGGTAGCTATTTGGCAAGCATGAGTCTCTCTGCCACATACAGTTAATAATATATTTTTATGTGTATATGACTTAGATGTCTATCCTTATTTATGATATGTGTTATCAGAAAACCATTCAAAGTTTAAAAAGATAAATAGTAAACTAAAAAACATAAATAGATGCTCTAATATATTTTCTCTCTGCACTCTGTCTAAACTTGCAGATCATTGGAGACCGTGATGCCAGAGTTACGAATATATCGTGACATTCTGGTTGCCTTTGGGGCATGGCTATATCACTGCTGAAAGAATATCTTTTTTTCCCCTCTCTCTTCATGTCCTTACAAAGAATCCACATTTGTGAAGATACTCTGAGTTTACCTTTGTTCTAAGCAAACTGAAAGAGCTTAGCTCTCTGGGACCTTTTAGAACATGCCAGTCTCGAAATGCTATCAGGCTGCTTTCTGACTCAAGAGAAATAGCAATATTTGGACCCCTTGTTCTTTCTTAGATATTCCTCCAAATCCATATGAATCCTCACTGTGTGTCTATCTTGCTGCCTTTCCAGAGCAGTGCCTGATTCATGACGTTTCTTCAATGATAATCCAATTATGATCATTCAACCTCAAGGCAAGGTTGATTCACAGCACAGTAATTCATTCTACCTAGTGGCCCCTCACACATGGAATCATAAATCCTTCAGAGAAGAAAAGGACCTCAAATTTAATTCCACACAGCATTTTTATTATTCAAATTAGAAATTTAGCAAGTTGAAGCCCAGGTATGTTGAATGACTGGCCTAAGATCAAAGAGTTACTTAGCTGCAAAACCCACCATAGAGTTATTTCAACTCTTAGAACTTGTCAGGGGCAGCAGGGAATGGAGCACATAAAAAGGAAATACAAAACATAAAAATAAATCACAATTTCACTTAATCTTTGTTAAGGCCTTTCTCATGTCTTTTGTGAAATTGAAATCAAAGATAAAATGCTAATTAGATCTCAGTATAAAAATAGGGACAAGAGAATGTTTGATGAAAGATTGGAAAAGAAAACACTATTTGAAGCAACCCTCCCATCTGTTCCAAAGAAGTCCAACATAGCAATCTCATCATCTTCAGGCAGCATAACCTAGAATGAATTCAGGCAGTAAGCTTGGCATTTATAGAGCAGTCTGCTGGGAAAGAGCAATTTCATTTCCAAGGACTTCACCAAAGTGAGGACCTGACGTTACAAATGATTAATTTTTTCTGGAGGGTTCTTGAGAAATGTCTTAGCATTTAATAATCTGATAATATTTGTAATTCTCATTAAATTGTACCTGAATTTAATGGTCTTATCACCTTTCACTGAGTGACCAAACTAACCTTATGCCTTAAGGAGCTGGAAAAAGAACAGCAAATAAAACCCCAAACCAGCAGAAGACAGGAAATAATAAAGATTAGAGCAGAAATTAATGCTATAAAAACCAAAAAAAAAAAAAAAAAAACAAAAACAAAAACCCAAAACAAAACAAAACAGTAGAACAGATCAATGAAACCAGAAGCTGGTTCTTTGAAAGAATTAACAAAATTGATAAACCACTAGCCAGTTTGATCAAAAAGAAAAAGTAAAGGACCAAAGTAAATAAAATTAAGAATGAAAGAAGAGAGATCACAACCAACACAGCAGAAATAAAAACAATAATAAGAGAATATTATGAGCAATTATATTCCAATAAAATGGGCAATCTGGAAGAAATGGACAAATTCCTAGAAACATATACACTACCAAAACTGAAACGGGAAGAAAAAGGAACTCTGAACAGACCCATAACCAGTAAGGAAATCAAATTAGTAATCAAAAATCTGCCAAAAAACAAGAGTCCAGGGCCAGGTAGCTTTCCAGGGGCATTCTACCAAACATTTAAGGAAGAGTTAACACCTATTTTCTTGAAGCTCTTCCAAAAAATAGAAATGGAAGGAAAACTTCCAAACTCTTTCTATGAAGCCAGCATTATCTTGATTCCAAAACCAGAGAGCCCACTACAAAGGAGAAGTATAGACCAATTTCCCTGATGAACATGGATGCAAAAATCCTCAACAAGATACTAACCAGCTCCAACAATACATTAAAAAAATTATTCACCATGACCAAGTGGGATTTATACCTGGGATGCAGGGCTGGTTCAATATCTGCAAAACAATTAATGTGATTCATCACATCAATAAAAGAAAGGACAAGAACCATATGATCCTCTCAATAGATGCAGAGAAAGCATTCGACAAAATACAGCATCCTTTCTTGATAAAAACTCTCAAGAAAGTAGGGATAGAAGGAGCATACCTTGAGAACATAAGAGCTGTATATGAACAACCCAGTGCTAATATCATCCTCAATGGGGAGAAACAGACAGCTTTCCCCCTAAGGTCAGGAACAAGACAGGGATGTCCACTCTCGCCACTGTTATTCAACATAGTATTGGAAGTGTTAGCCTCTGCAATCAGACAACGCAAAGAAATAAAAGGCATCCAAATCGGCCAGGAGGACATCAAACTTTCACTCTTCACAGATGACATGATAGTCTATATGGAAAACCCAAAAGATTCCACCAAAAAGCTGCTGGAATTGATTCATGAATTCAGCAAAGTTGCAGGATATAAAATCAATGCACAGAAATTGGTTACTTTCCTATACACCAACAATGAAGCAACTGAAAGAGAAAACAAGGAATTGATCCCATTTACAGTTGCACCAAAAACCATAAAATACCTAGGAATAAATCTAACCAAAGAGGTGAAAAATCTACACACTGAAAACTATAGAAAGCTTATGAAAGAAATTGAAGAAGACACAAAAAAATGGAAAACGGTTCCATGCTCCTGGATAGGAAGAACAAATATTGTTGAAATGTCAATACTACCCAAAGCAATCTACATATTCAGTGCAATCCCTATCAAAATAATAGCAGCATTCTTCACAGAGCTAGAACAAATAATCCTAAAATTGGTATGGAACCAGAAAAGACCCCAAATAGCCAAAGTGATCTTGAAAAAGAAAACCAAAGCAGGAGGCATCACAATCCCAGACTTCCAGCTATACTACAAAGCTGTAATCATCAAGACAGTATGGTACTGGCACAAGAACAGACACTCAGATCAATGGAACAGAATAGAGAACCCAGAAATGGACCCACAAATGTATGGCCAACTAATATTTGACAAAGCAGGAAAGAATATCCGATGGACTAACTTGAAATTATATAGTGAATGATGTCATTCATTCATTAATTCATTCAACTGGACACTTAATCTATGCAGACACTATACTAGGTGCTGAGGATAAAACAACGAACAAGGCAGATACATTTCTGTCCTTACTGAGCTTACAGTGTTAATGTTAACATTACAGTATTAATCCCTTGAGAATCCAAGTTTTGGTTTTTCTGGATTTCTGGAGTCCATGTGAGACCTCTGTATTGTATCCCAGCTAAACTTCAAGGGCAAAACATGCATTTCATCCTAACTAGTCCGGTGTCTGGATATAGAACTTATATGAACTGGCTTTGAAGTGTTAACATCTTGTGAATCTCGACTCAGCTACTCACAAGTTCTATAATGTTAGACTAGTAACTCTCATCACTTACACACTTCTACATCAGCTATGGTTGCATAAGAAACCACCCCACAGCTCAATGGCCTAGCACCACTCATCAGGCTTAGCACCTGAGGCTCAGCTGATCAGGGAACCCCTGTCAGCTTGGGCATGTCCTTGTCATGAATATGGCAAAGATTAAAGAGCTCCTAAGATTGGGTTAGATGAGATGTGTGGTCACTACGTGTTCCCCACAGATGGCAGTATCATCATCACTTCAAATTTCCCTTTCGACATTTGGAAAGCTTTCTTGAACATAATCTTGGTCTTGCCCTGTCTCTTACCTTTGTACCACACTGCTGAAACTCCCGCTTCCTCAGATTAGACCAACTCCTGCCTCTTAAAAGGGTTTGGACTTTGTTTGTGATTACTGGGAATTCTCTGAACCACTTCTGGAAGAAACTTTTGCCCATAACTCTATAACTTCCTTCCTTGGGCAGCCTCCCAGCTAGAACAAGGCTACAATGACCAGTTCCCTGCTGCTAGTCAAGGTGACCAGTGAAATTCGTGAGTGATGTATGCCGAAGGCAGGTAATATCACTCCTGTTGAGAATGCATGGTATGGGTTTTTATAATTTATCCTATAACTGTACATAAGGTCATTTTACCATCCCCCTCCAATAGATGAAAAAAGTTTTGACGCATATTAACTTTACAAAGTTTTAATATTAAATCAGAATAGAATGATATTTGCTGGATTTTATGGCAATTTAAAAAAATAGTGTCCCTCTTGTCCCCACCCAAGTTCTGTATCGATTGAGAGATAGACAAGGCAGACAAATAGAGATCAAAATGCCAGCTTCAAAACTGTTGGCTGTGAGAAAATGGCTTACACATTTAGCAGTGATAGTTTGATACTACTGAGCCCTAAAATAGATAGAGTTACCTGTCTAGTAAAATTGTCTCTCTGAAATAGCAGGTCTCCTTCTCAGGGGGAAAGTCCTGTAACCCATGGTGGAGCGGAGACCAGACACAGGCATATCCCAACGAGAATGAGGTGAGGTTTGCTTTGGTGGCTGTTCCTGTTTCCAGATTTGCCAGACAGTTGATTCCTCCTTCAGTGGGGAGGGGCAGATGGAGTAATGCAGAGATGCAAGGAAGGTTTTACTAACTGCAGTCTCTTCAGGTATACCTGAAGCAGGTAAAGGAGATGCCCATTGTCCCCATTCCAATAGTAAGGGGAGATTATGACACGTTAGAATTCTCTCCTACTTCCCATTGACTCCTGAGAGTTTGATAGTTACTCTGAGACACACACATCTGTGTATTATCACGTTAGTCATTCTACTATTAAGGGGGACCTATCCTGTGGGCTTTCATCAGGGAATTAGTTTTCCATTTTACAAATACAACTCGATTAGCTTACGCTTTCAAAAACAAGGACAATATTATTCTCCACTTCTAAGCTTCTGTGATTGTCAGAGACACAGATACCATAAAATAATACATGGCTATTGAAAAGATAACCATTTATGCTTTACATGGTGTACACTTAGGAAAGGGCCTCTTTCTGATGCTTACATGAATATAGGTCAAAATTGACTGTCTTGAACATGAGCAGTGAGATTCTTCTCTCCCGTAGAACCTCTTATATTCACAAGGATAATGAAATGTCCTCAAACATGAAATGTCCTACCTACATCTTTGTCTTTTCTAAGTAATCACACGATCCTCAGATAGTCATGACTTCCAGTGGGGAGAGTACTGGGCATATTAGAGACTGAGGCTTACAGAGGTAACATGACTTGCCTCGTCTCATTGTAGGTAAATTCCAGAGGTGGGATTCAAATCTACAGCAATCTGATCCTGAATGTGCTTAGCCAACAGCACATTTCAATAATTATTGTTACATCATCAAATCCTCCATTTGCTGATGTTCTAAAGCAATTAATAAATCACAAATGAAGATTTGCTTTTGGGGAATGGAGACCCACAAAGCGTACAAGACATGCAGGCAGCTCTTGTTGGGTTGGTCCCCTCCAGATGGGAAGGACATTATGCATCCGAATCAGACAAATATCAGTGGGGTAACAGCCATCCCTCTCTGTGAGCCCAATGTGGGGGTTCAAAGCAGGGGCTGTGGTTTCTTCACAGGTGGGTGTTTTGTGTCATTGGTTTCTTGGTTGTATCAACTAGAACTGCTGGAGTGAGAAGTAAACATGGACATTAATCAGCCTCCTGGGGACAGCCTCTCATCACAGACCCAGACTATTCAAAGAGTGACCAGCCCCCACCTTGCTGGGCAGAAGGGCGTTTTGCAAATCACCCAGTGTCAGGCAGGTGTGAGCACTGTTGTCTGATCCTACAGTGATAGGGCCATGGGGAAAACACTAAGCAGGTTTTTCAGTGTCTTCTGGGCCCTTCCTAGACACAGCCATTGTGAGCTTTTCTTATCTTCACGATACATTTGGGTTGCATTTGTCATGCTAGGCAGTCTGCTCAAACATTCCCCAGGCAGGAATGGGTCCTCAGTAATGTGTTGCTACACAGAGGTATAAGCCCTATAGTGTCAATAGTGTGATTTACACACACACACACACACACACACACACACACCCTTTCAAGATCCTACTAACTGATTTATGCTTATTCATAAAAATCCATGCTATGATGTTAGTCTCTCATAAGAGGCATGAGAGGCATGAGAGACCATTAACATTATAGCATTGATTTTCAGTCAATGAACTGAGAAAATCTACTGACCATACTCTGATATGACCTGTTATTTGTCACTTGTTGCCTATTAGTCTTACCCTTCTTTTCCTTACCTTTCCATTCCTTGAAGATCTCAGTGATGCCAAACTCTCTTGCCAAGTTACTGAGCTTCTATTTTCCCAGGAGAGAACATTGGCAAGGGCCTCTGAAGAATCAAAAGAAACATCTCAGTGGATATTTGAAGGTAGGGTTGTAGATAGAGAAGAAAGGAACATGAATGATGGCATAGTGATTTAAAAAAAAAAAAAAAGCTATATATACATTTATCCCCAAGATGTCGTAACTTGTGTAGAATCTGGTCGAGACTGGTCACTGGGTTGTGGAAGGGAGGGAGCAAGGTGGGGAGGAAGAGAGGAATAAGAGATTGAAAATTAGGAATTTGGCCCTCTGTTACAAAGAGTGTGTTCTGAAGCATCAGAAAGAAAGATTTGGTTGGAACAAAGTGTCCTGTTTTTCTGAAATGAAAGATAAGATTATTTTGATTCTGGAAGGTGCAAAACAAGATTTTGTTAAGAAAGCAGTCGTGACAGTCAACTTAGCCTGAGGGGTTTGAACCATAAGCAGTGAATTATAAATTGAGATTATCTTTCTCGTTTCATATCCTCTCTCTTTTTAGAAAACAACAACAACAACAAAAAACAAACCTGAATACCTATTTGTTTGTTTATTTACCTGTTTTCCTGGAGCAGAGGCATGCCAGTAGGGTGTTACCATTGTCCAGGTATCTCACCTCTTGATGTGAATTGACCATTGCTTGATTGACTTCTTGCCAGAATCCATGCTTTCCTGAGTCCCTTCTGGAGGCTTGAGGAAACTCCTGGGTTAGAGAGAAGTTTGAAGAAGTTAATGCAAGCTCACGTTTTTTACCTTGGAGACTGTGGGGTGAAGCTCAGGAACACAGGTTTCAGAGGGTGTAGACTCAGTCCCAAGACTCCTGGAATCTAACACTTGACTGACCTAGGTCAAGGTATGGCTCTCTGAGCTCTAGTTGCCTCGCTTGTCTTGTGGGGTAACTATCTACATTGTTTACCCCATAAGGTTGCTATGTGATCAGTTGCATGTGCTTAGACTTTGTAAGCCCCAAAGGAAACATGATTTAAAAAAAAAAAAAAAAGTAGCGTTTTTCAGAAATGGAGAGGGTGTGTGTATAGGATAGCCTGGTATAAAGAATTAAGATCCTTAAAGAAATCGGATGTTCTAAATGGGAGGCTGTCTGGTAAATAGATTTATATGAGAACATCTAGGTGTCAAGAAAAGGAAAGCTGCTAAAATAGTGTGGGTCATGATGATGTATGTGGGGAGTGTGTGTGTGTGTTCCTGCATGAGCAGGGATGTGATAGGTTTCTTCTATCCCCCGTAATTAGAGTTCCATTCCACATGGCATTGAAGTGGCAGAAAGTGCCTTCAACACCCAGTTTATCTGAGTTCATTTTATTTTGACTCATAAAGTGACTGTCATTGCTCAGAATCCCAGCTTCACCTCTAATCTGAGCTCCTTTATGGTTTCAGAGAGGGAGATGGTATTGAGATAGATAGTCCCATAGAGACTGTGCTTTGTGATGTGTTCCCAGTATGAATTTATTTTAACATTTTTCCATCGCTTTCTAAATGGAAAAGAAAAGACCAAGCCCATATGCTGTTATCTGATAGTTTATCTCTTGGATAAAAATTAACTTCCTTCACAAGATGTACATGGTTCAGACAGATGGACCTTTCCATGTCTTACCTTATTCAGTCTATCCAATAACTCTTTGAAGTACATGTTAGCATCATTCCCATTTTACAGATAAAGAAGCTGAGACATACAGTTCAAAACCATTCACCAGTCTCAGAGCTGGCAAGCAGCCAAGTTGGGATTCAAACCTGTTGGCTGGGGCTTCAGTTTGTAGCCTTAACCATTATACAGCACTGTCCAGTGTCCTAAGTGAGAGCAGCTAATTTGTTGGTCACGTTCTTCTCCACACCTGCCCTGATGGTAACAGACATAACTCATGTTGTTACTAAACAAGAGACAAGGGAGTTTGGCCCTCCACTTGAAAGGCCATTAGACATCTCCTCATTTTGATAATTAACAGTCCCTCTAGGTCACATTGGCACTATATATACTACATATCTTTATATTTATGTATCTATCAGTATATAAATATTTGCTACCATTCTGGACCCAAATTGTACTACACCTCCATAGACTTCATGCAAACTGTGGAATTGGTAATCCAGGGCTAAAAGTAAGATGGCTCTGGGTAAAGTTGGAAAGTATGTATCAGGAAAATATGAGGGATGTATGAATAGTAATGCATCGTGAATAGTACTATCAATAATAAAGTTTTTGCTGGAAAAAAATATTTCACACATTCCAGGTGATTAAAAATCACTTATTATCCCTGGATGCAGTTTTACATAGAGAAACAAGAAACACGGAGATGTCTGATCAATAAGGAAAGTAAATAGATTCCAGTGTTCTGAATACCAGTGATTTACTTGAGCATCTAGAAGTGATGGTTCATGAAGCAAGGAATTCCCTTATAGGTCCTTTTAGGTAATAATCCTATGAAGAGATGCCTTTTTTGTCCTGTTTTTTTAATACATTTTTAACATGTTACCCCCCCCCAAAAAAAAAGCCAATTTGTGAGCTGATTAAGTATCTCGAGAATTGGCAGGAAGCTGCTGTCTACAGACACCTACTCATAATTACTAACGGATACATAATTTGAGTGCTTGATTGCTACTCAAATTGTTAAAATTTTCTGACCTTTTATTAATTTGTTATGTGTTTCCTCTCTAAATGATCAAGAATTGTGTTGTGTTAACTTAAATGGGGGCAAAATGACTAAAAATCCAGACTTCATGCTATAGAAATTTTAATATTGTTTTATTACCCCACAAAGAGAACACCTCTGAGGTAGCATTCATTGGATTTCCAAATGATTCAAAAAGGATTCAGCTTCAAAATTAGAACGGCGAGTGTTTGTGTGCGAGTGTGTGTTTGTGTGTGTGCCGTATCTCTACACGCACATACACTTTAGTTTGTTTACAGTGTATTTATCCATTTATATTTTGAGACATTTGAGAAGTACGTGAATGTGTGATTCATTGTAAACAAAATACATAGTATTATATTTGTAACTTCAATTTCTGGCCATTTATGAGACACAGATAAAGGGATATTTATGAACACAGCATAGAATTAGGAATCTAGAGGCCAGGGTTCTAGACCTGCACATTTTCCATCCACAAGTGGCTCTGTGGATCCAAGTAAAGTTCTTTTTAAAAATTTTCCTATACTTCGTATTTCTTTTCAGTAGAATCCAGACAATGATGTGTCTGTACCTTTGAAGATCAAAATAAAATATGTGAGGATACATTTTGGAAAGGGAAACGTCTTCCTTACACTTGAGGGACTATTGTTGTGCATAATAAGGATGCATTGAAATAAGAGAGGTTGAAACACTCACCCCCAAGTGAAGTCAAATACATGATTTCACTTGATCTCCACACTGGTGAACGCGCTCCACTTTGAAACATCCAAATAGTTGCAAGGCTGCAGTCGGTGGACCTCAGTTCTTCAAAGGAGAATCTAGAAAAATGAGCATTGCACCCCTCCAATTTTGGCCTTAGGAAGTTGTAAGAAGTGAGTTGGCTCTGGTTGGGGGGGGGGGGTCAGGCCAGCTGGGGAAGGGTCAGGGTTTATTTGTGAGGTTCAGGGTCACATGTCAAAGCATTAAGCAAAGAACGATAAAAGCCTACATGTCGATTACTAGAAGCTCATGTATTTCATCCTTCAGAAAGCAGGTACTCGCGTGAAAGTGGAGGGGGGTAGTTGTGCTTTTTCAAAATTCCTTAGTTCCTATTTATGCATCACAGTCGGTGAATAGATAATTCTGCAAGTTGACATCTAAATGTATCTAAATATGTAGCTGTGTGTTCCTTACTAGAGCAAACCAGTTTTCTGAGACACGTACATCGTTAGAATGAGGAGGGAATTTTAATCCTTATGCTCCTATCTGCTCACCGCACAGAAGAAAACCAGACGCATGTCTTCACAATAAGGCAAAATTCTATTTCTGTTCATAGAATCTCTATTAAAGGCTTAATAAAGCATTTGCCTGTTATTAAAGGAGAAATAGGAAAGAAACTGAATAAGATGTTCGGAGGCTTACCAAATCAGTGATAGAATTGAATACATTTGGAAAAGATATTTGTACAATTGGTCTTTTTAATGTGGTATCTATGGAGACAAACATATATTAATACCTAGAATAGATCACTGTGTCTGTGTTAGTTTCGGACAGAGTCCCTGTCTTCCTGACATCACATCGTCTTCAGAGCGTAAACGCCAGGCCCCCCGCCCCACCCCAAAGGTCAGCCCTGGAGCTAAGCAAGGATGGCCCAGTCTTGGCACCAACCTGGGCACCCCTTTTTCAGACCACATGAGTTCACTGCCCTGTTTGCAGCTTTCCCAAAGGTTAAAGTATTAATTTCAACCATTGCTTTTTATTTTTTTAATTATTTTAAGTTTATTTATTTCAAGAGAGAGAGAGAGAGAGAGCAGGGGAGGGGCAGAGAGAGAGGAAGAGAGAATCCTCAGCAGGGTCTGTGCTGTGAGCACAGAGCCCCATGTGAGATTCAAACTCATGAAGTATGAGATCATGACCTGAGCCAAGATCAAGAGTGGATGCATAACTGACTGAACCACCCAGGAGCCCCCCACCTGCTTTTTGAAAACAAAAAGGACGAAAGGTTACAACAGGAATCCTGTGTCAGTACCGGTGAATTAAAGACTCAATTGCAGGTTGGTTCACTTAAGAGGAGGTCCCCTTGATGGCTCCCATTTCTGCATTTGCCATACCAATATCGAAGCCAGCATTAGGCTTCCAAAGAACATGTAGAAAAGGGAATCAATCACAAAACAGTGCTTTGCTAGTGAGAGGATTCACATCTTCAGTTCCTGAGCCAGATGCCTCCCTCTTGTGTGTTCATTTGTTTGTGTGAGTTTTACAATTTCTCCAGCACTGGAAAACTGCCACTCAAAATAGCCCCTGACCACCTAACCACTGGTAAGTCTAAACATGAAATGCAATTTTCTCTTCTGATCGTTAGTAAAGAAGGCATGATGAATTAATTTGGACTTCCAGCAGCAGGCAGATCATGTTTGTCGCTGCCAATACAACATTGTTTATACCTGTACCAATGAGAATGAGGGGCACTGTGAGGAATTTAAAATACATGCACTGTATTAGTCAAATAAAATGAAAACCAATGTAGCTCATTTATGTCTTCTGAAAATATGTCATTCAACGTCTTTTCCATGGTTACAAATGACCAATCTCAAGGGAAAGGTATTATATGCTTTCCTGGAGATTCATGGTTGTGATAAGATGTGTGTGTGTGTGTGTGTGTGTGTGTGTGTGTGTGTGTGTGTGCGTGTGTGCGTGTGTGTGTCTGGTGGTGGTGGTGGTGGTCGTATGGGTTATTAAGCATCAAATACTTGACTTTAGGTTACTGGAATTGACCATGATTCTAAAAGGCAGCCTATGGAATGGGAGAAGATATTTGCAAATGACATACCTGATAAAGGGTCAGTATCCAAAAATCTTAAAACTCAACACCCAAAAAACAAATAACCCAGATAAGAAATGGACAGAATACATGAATAACCACCTTTCCAAAGTAGATATGCAGACACATGAAAAGATGCTCAACATCACTTATCATCAGAGAAATACAATAAAAACCATAATGAGACCTCTCAGAATGGCTAAAATTAACAACACAGGAACAGGTGTTGGAGAGGGTGAGGAGAAAGGGGAACCCTCTTGCACTGTTGGTGGGAATGCAAACTGGTGCCACCACCCAGGAAAACAGTATGGAAGTTCCTCAAAAAACTAAAAATAGAACTAACCTATGGTCCAGCAATTGCACTCTTAGGTATTTACCCAAAGGATACAAAAATACAGATTCTAAGAGATACATGCACCCCAATGTTTAAAGCAGCATTATCAATAATGGTCAAACTATGGAGAGAGTCCAAATGTCCATCAACTGATGAATGGATAAAGAAGATGTGGCATATAAATACAATGGAATATTACTCAGCCACCAAAATGAATGAAATCTTGCCATTTGCAATGATGTGGATGGAGCTAGAATGCATTACACTAAGTGAAATAAGTCCGTCAGAGAAAGACACATACCATATGATTTCACTCAGATGTAGAATATAAGAAACAAAACAGATGAACATAGGGGAAGGCAGGGAGAAGAGGAGAGAGAAAAACAAACCACAAGAGACTCTTAAATGCAGAGAAAAAACTGAGGGTTGCCAGCAGGGAGATGGGTGGGGGGATGGGCCAGATAGGTGATGAGCACTAAGGAGGGCACTTGTGATGAGCACTGGGTGTTCTATATAAGCGATGAATCACTGAATTCTCCCCCTGACACCAATATTGCAGTGTGTGTTAGCAAACTAAAATTTAAATTAAAAAAAATTTTTAAATAAAAATATTTATTGAACACCTACTAAGTACTAACAGTCTTTTCAGCGTTGAGGATGCACTGATGAGAGGCACACACACTCTGCTCTTAGGAAGCTTGTGTTCCAGTGAAAGAACCCAGATAATGAACAAGTCCGCCCATAAATATATATCAGACCCTAGGCAGTGCTACAGCAAAACATAAAGCTGGGGAAGGGGCAAGAAAATGATGGGACTCTACTGAATAAGTGTGGCCAACAAAGGCCTCTCTCATTCGGTGCCATCTGAACAGAGACCTGAATGAACTGAGAGAAACAGCCCCGTGAGCATCTCAGGGCAGATGTTTCCAGGCAGAGAGAATAGTAAGCGTCAAAGGATGTGAGGAAGCGCTTGTGGGTGGGCCGTTATTAATCTGTCAGATTCAAAGTAAGTTGGTTCAGGAAAGCCTGCTCTCTACTGACAACCGGCAGCTTAGTAAGGGAGTTAGAAGTGACTCCATATTCTCTCACCGGGACACACAAAGGGTCCCACGTTCTGCCAGCTGACAATGTGTCGCCCACCCCTTACCTTCCGCTCCCGTTGCTAGATTTGCGTGGCTCACATAACGTGTGAACAGGAAAATATAAAGATAACACATGCACATGTAAGAGGCTTCCTCAGAAGGGATCGTTCGGTATCAAAAGTAAGCAACCATAGGAAATAAATACTACATGTGATAGCGTTCAGAGAGCGACTTTGATAAGGTGGCCCTGGGTCCGTCAGACCTGGAAGTGTGTGATAGGATTTCTGAGTGCTTCCCAAACACAGGCACTGTGCCCAGCGCTGTGACAGAGGGAAAACAAAAGAAGCGCGTAATCTATGTCCCCGTGGAGCCAATGGCTGTAAAAGAACAGCAACCCCAACTGTATCTTCATGATGCATCTGAGGAGAATGGGCCGTCTGAGTCTCTGATGTCAGGCAGGAAACGGTTCAGAACCCAACCCACCATCGATAAGTATCAGACCTTATGTGTGAGCCTTTCCGCACTGCAGGAACTCAGATTTCGACAGGGGCATTGTACCTACCGCCTCTGAGGCTTGTTTTTAGAATAAATCAGATAATGTGCATGAAGCAACTAGTGCTGTACTAAATGTTTCCTTCCCCAGCGGTGAGGTTATTCCTGGGAAGCTAGGTATAGCCTTCAAAATGCCCTTTCCATAATAGACCATTTATCCCAAACGGTACCTTTATTTAGCATTCATCTAGTGCTTAGATTTATTGGCGCAGTACAAAGGGAGTGGATTTAAGCATGAATTGCGAGCTTTATTTATAGCTATAATCACGCCTGTACGTTATCCATTTTTACATTTTAAATAAGAGTTGTCATGACTCTCTGTGACTTGTGTTCATTAAATGTATCAATCCGTTTCCGCCTCGAATACATAATCATTAAGTCTTTTGTTTGCCAAAGAAAGCTCAGAACATGTGGATATAATAAGTTCATATAGCCAATCAGTTATCTCACATCCATTAATAAACCTTACTTTGTGCTAGATCCTGGACATAGAAAATCAACTCCGATCTTACTTGCTAGGAAAACACACTCTGGTAAGGGGGCAGGAGATGTAAACCATTAGCACAATATAATAATCAGAGATACAGAGGTGCCCTCACTTACCATGCAAGTGCTAGGTAGTGATGAGCTCCATTCAAGTGTTGGGGGTCCCTAGGGAGTATAAAGCTCTTAAGAGAGGTGCGAATGGAAAGAGTATCTGGAATTATAAGCCTATGTGTTCGGTAGCTGAGATTATCCTGGAAGGGTCTGTGGAGTAAATGTAGAGAAGAGGCAAGAAGAGGGGAAAGTCTAGGGAGAAACCCACTACACCTCATAGGCAACCTGATGCTGCAGATGTGGAATTAAATGTCATATGACCACAGAGACATAGGTCACTGAACCCCTACTTTATATTCCTTGAACACACTGTCACTGGTGTTCAAGGGAGGATCTTGCCAGACTTTTCCAACTTAGAGTGAGCATTTACCTGTTAATTTTGCACAAACAAGAATATATGAGGTAGAAAATATTGGAATCATTGGCTTTAAAACATAGTTGTAAACCAGAAAGTGGATATAGCAGCAAGATGCTATAGGAGTTGAAGATGACCTTTAAAGCTAGCAGGATGCACTGGACATTCAAATAAGGACGTTTACCAACTGTTCCTCTCTTATCAGAAATATACAGGTGTTTTTATTAGTCAGGATTCTCCAAAGAAACAGAATCAATAAGGTAATAGGATGTGTCACATCCTATTAGAGAATGTATGTTGGAGGGGATTTAAGAAATTGGCTGAGGGGCACCTGGATGGCTCTGTGGGTTGAGTGTCTGACTCTTGATTTTGGCTCAGGTCATGATCCCAGAGTCGTGAGACTGAGCCCCTCATATGACCCTGTGCCAAGAGTGGAGCCTGCTTAAGATTCTCTCTCTCTCTCTCTCTCTCTCTCTCTCTCTCTCGGCACCTGGGTGGCATAACTGGTTAAGCGTCCGACTTTGGCTCAGGTCATGATTTCACAGTCTGTGAGTTTGAGCCCCGCATTGGGCTCTGTGCTGACAGCTCAGAGCCTGGAGCCTGCTTCAGATTCTGTCTCCCTCTCTCTCTGCCCCTCCCCTGCTCATGCTCTGTCTCTCTCTCTCTCTCTTAAAAATAAATAAACATTAAAAAATTTTTGTAAAAGATTCTTTTTCTCTCTCTCTCCTCTCCCATCTCTCCCCACTTGCATGTGCTCTCTCTCTCTAAAATAAAAAAAAAAAAATAAAAATAAAGTAAAACTATTAAAAAAAAAAAGAAATTGTCTGATGCATTTTGGGGGAAATATTTGAAATTTGAAGCCCAGGCCAGCAGTCTGGGGGTCTAGAGAGGAGTTGATTTTGCAGCTCAAGTTTGAATGCAGTTTGCAATCAGAATTCCCTTATCTTTGGGGAACCTCAGACTTTGCTGTAAAGCCTTCAACTGATTGGATGAGGCCCACTCACATTATGGAGGGTAATGTGTTCACTCAAAGTCTACTGGTTTAAATGTTAATCATATCTAAAAAATACCTTCACAGAAACATCTAGGCTGCTGTTTGACCAAACAACTGGGCACAGTAGCCTTGCCATTTGACATGTAAAATTAACCCTCACAGATCTGTATATATAGCTGTAGCCCCTAAGAGCTAACAAAAAGTTAAAGGATGGAAACAGTTCTCTAAACCAGAGCTGTATTTTCAGCCAATAGGCCACAGATCAGATTGCTAACAATGAGGCAGATAGTGCTACTATACCATTATCACTTGAAATTCCATTTTTCATTCACTCTTTTGATAAATATTTATTGAAAGCATTCCATTTGCTAGATCCTGTCATTTGAGAAAAAATAATAAGTTATTGACTTGGCCCAAGAAGCTTACAATTAGAAACAAATATCAAAGCTAGAATAATGCTTAGAAATAATCTCTTTGGCCTCCTCCTTTTAGAGAAATGGGAAGGCTCTCACTCATGATCACACAGTATATTAATTCCAGGGCTGGAGTCATGCCCCAGAAAGTCTGATCTCCTCCAGTGCTCTTTTCCCCTGATTGGGAATTCAGACATTCCCTATATATCTGTGCTTAACTTCATTTGCCAACCATGGTGCAAGCCTCCTGAGAATGTTTGGGTCTCACTGAACAATGAAACAAGTCCTATTAGAATTTTGAGAAGTATGACTCTGATCCAGAAAAGCCAGAAGACCCTCTAATCTGCTCCTTAAGTGGGCTCCTAGCTAGCAGATTTTAAACACAAACAACAGATTGATGTTCACCCTTTGCCTCACCACAGAGAAATGAGACAGAGAGAGGAAAGTTGAAAAAGCAGCCAAGTGACTCCAGGGTGATATTATGGGAGTAGAGTGGAGCCAAAGGAAGAGGGTACCATGACAAAGAAGGGATCCTGATGGGGGAGTTGTACTGGTTGGTGTTGGTGTGAACTCTTGTTTCCATTCCTAATCAATGAACCAGTTGACTAATGCTTTTTGAAAGCATTTACTCTGAGTGCATGGCTGAACAGCTCATTAAAAAAAATAAATAAATAAAAATAAAAATGAAAAGACATTCATAACAATTCCTCCATCTTGAATTTAGCTTCTTATGAGAAACAAGAAATTTACTAAAACTGAATGAAAATACCCAGCACTGTTTTTTCCAAGTCCTTGTTCCAGTCTTGTTAATCTATTTTAAGGAGGTTTTATTTATCTTTGAGCAGAGAGCAGGACTAGTGGTTTCTTCTTTAGAAAGCAACCCAAGGGCACCTGGATGGCTGAGTAGGTTAAGCATCCAACTCTTGATTACAGCTCAGGTCATGATCTCATGGTTCGTGGGTTCAAGCCCCATGTCAGGCTCTGTCTGACGGCACGGAGCCTGCTTGGGATTCTCTCTCATCCTCTCTCTCTCTCCCTCTCTTTCTCTCTTGTTCTCTCTCTCTCAAAATAAATAAATAAACTTAAGAGAGAAAGAAAGAAAGAAAGAAAGAAAGAAAGAAAGAAAGAAAGAAAGAAAGATAACAGCCCAGATATATTCTGTCCCACTGAAGCGCTTTCACACCTTTCTACTAGAGCAGAGAGTGAGTTGTGACTGTGAGGTTGCCCTGTCTGGAGGTAACTTCTTTGCTAGTCAATCTTTGTGTAGCACCTTATAAAGAATAACTTCAAGCATAGCTGAACGCTATAAACAGAAAGGGAAGATTTCTTGTTATCAGTAGACTACCTTTTCAGGTAGCTATTACACATTACAGTTCCCTCTGGATCAATATAGAGATGAGACACAGATAATTCTAGCACACAGAATGATGGCAGGCCGCTAAAGAACATCTTAGACAAAGCTCATGAAAGCCAGGTCCAGACTTTATTCCACTGCCTCCTGTCATAATTCTCTCCAATTGCAGCCACCCTCTACCACCATGTCAACTGAAGACATTATCCATGGAGAAATTGGCCTGCCACTCTGACCTTATCTTCTAAGACTATTTCTCCTGAGCAATATTTTCCATTCTTTTGGAAATCTATCAGTCTCTTGTGGCGTTCAGCATAATACCTGGCTGCTTAGAGCTCTGCCCACATACAGAGTCAATAAATCAAGATCCCTAAAGAAGGTGCCAATTGTGCTCATTCTTGAAAAACAATTACCAATTGCACATGAAGATATGGGGGGGATCAAATAGAAGGAACTATCGTTATTATGCATTTGGTACAATTAACCCACTGTTTCCTCAACTCTAGTTCAGTGGCTGCAGACATGAGTTAAGCATTATGATGTTTATGAGGAGATCCTGACTGCTAAGTGGAAGTAGGTGTTAGTTTGGTTACAAGAGTGGGCTTCTCTTCTGCTTTATTAGATTCAACTCTTTGTAAAAAAAATAATAATAAAAATAAATAAAAACAAAACAAAAAACGGGAGTCATGAATTTATCATATACTATCTGCCACTGGTGATTGATGTGCTCTTCGCCCAGTAAAGGGAAGAAGGAAATTTTGAGAGTCACAGAGAGCCCATCTCTAGTAGCTTAGTGAGAAGCAGGAGATGTTCTCTGCCACTAGCTAGTGGAATTATTTGAGTAAAAATAAAAATGAGGTTTTCTCCAGTAGAGAGGAAATCTCTGTGTCTGTGGAGAATCCCATGCCCTCTCCCCTCCCCTCCCCTCCCCTCCCCTCCAGGCCAACTAAACAGTTAACACACTTCAGTGAGATGTTTACTTCATCCTCAAAGCTCAGAAGGTGAACTAGGGAAGAGATGAGCATGAGGTGTTAGAAACCAGGCCTGCCCTAAAGACACACACTTGGAAAATAAGTGACAAGGTGGTGGTTGTTCCTTTGTTTGTTTGCCTAGTTTCAGCCCACCTTGGTCTGAGGACCTCTTTTCCTAGGACAGTGAAATGGGTTTGTTTATTTCCTTATATCGTGTGTGTGTCCACATGTACTTTTTTTCCTTGCATATGTGTCCTTCTTGTGGGAAAGGCAATCATTTTCCAAAATACTCACTAGGCCGAGCGATTGTTAATACAGAACGGAGATCCTGGTCATCTGCTCTAAAAACCTTGGGTCTCTTTAATCTCCTTATCTCTGAATAATGACTTTTGAGACTTTGAGTTTCCCTGACTTTCTCAGATTTATAAATTTGCGTTGGGATTTTATCCATGAATTTATGAGAGGCCTTCTTTGTCTCACACCATCTCTGCTCACCTACTAGTTCAATTTCTGCTTCATGATCCAGTGTTCCCATTTTATTATTTATTTATTTATTTATTTATTTATTTATTTATTTAATGCTTGTTTATTTTTGAGAGACAAGAGACAGAGAGTGAGTGGGGGAAGGTCAGAGAGAGAGGGAGGCACAGAATCTCAAGCAGGCTCCAGGCTCCGAGCTGTCAGCACAGAGCCGGACGCGGGGCTCGAACCCACGAACCATGAGATATGACCGAGCCAAAGTCAGACGCTTAAGGTACTGAGCCCCCAGGCGCCGCCAGCGCTCCAATTTTAGGTGTGTCCCGAAGCACCTGCACCAACAGTTTACTGATTACTCAGACGGGGTCTTCCCACTTTCTCAGTCCCACCCCCTGGACCCACTGAGTGACAGTCACATTGCAGCACTGAATATGAGTGCTGAGAGGCAAGTGAGAGACAGATTGTGCTTTTTAATTTTCGGTGCCAGATTCCCTCCTGGGAGGATCCAGAAAGGGTTCAGTCTAGAAGGGAGCCTTGTAGAATTCAATCTGCCACTGAAATAAATAGACTAAGACTAGGGTTGTGGTGCAGAATCAAGCTTCACTAACATTGACCCACCTCAGACCATAAAGACTCTGTGTCATACCTAATGATACGATACGTTTGGAGGAAAGCATCCTACCTCTGACTATGCCACTTGTTTTGGCGAATGGCTCCTCTACAAAGCCATGGGAGCACATTAAGCACAAGGATGGTAACATGACCAGAGGACTCGTTTGCTTGCTTCTAAAGCTTCTGCATTTTGGCCACACTGGAAAACCAGTCCGTATTCCAGAGAACTAGGTCCAAGTAATACCACAACGGATGAGGTGCCTATAATGAGAGGTTAAAGGTCATGATGCTGAGTGAAATAAGCCAGGCACGGAAAAACAAATACTGCATGATATTACATGAGGAATCTTAAAAAAGCCAAAAACTCAGAAGCAGACAATTGACAGGTAGTAATGGGGGAAGCAAGGGGGAAATAGGGAGATGTTGGTCAAAAGGTATGAAGTCTCAGTTGCGTGGGATGCATAAGTCTAGACATTTAATGCAAAATATGATTACCCTAGGTAATAACTTCATATCGAATATTAGAAATTTGCTAAGAGAGTAGATTTCAGGTGTTCTCATCACCCACACAAGATGGTAATAATGTGAGGAAATGGTATGTTAACTAGTTTACTGTAATCATATTTTCACTGTGTGTGTATGTATGTGTGTATACATCAAATCATCATGTTGTACACATTAGATACATACAATTTTTAGTAATAAAATATTTTTCAAAATGTGACCCCAGAAGAATGTCAAAAATTTCCAACGAGTCTTCCTTTCTCCTTTCCTTCCCTCCATCCCTCTCTCCTTCTCTCCTTCTTTCCTTCCTTCCTTTTTTCCCTCTTCCTTCCTTTCTTTCTTTCTTTCTTTCTTTCTTTCTTTCTTTCTTTCCTTTTTCTTTCTTCCTTCCTTCCTTCCTTCCTTCCTTCCTTCCTTCCTTCCTTCCTTCCTTTCCTTCTTTCTTCCCATGATTACAGTATAAGAAAGTGACAGAGAGAAGATTTCAGGAGATAGAAGGAAAGGAAATGCTCCAAAAGAGATCAATAAGACTCTTCAAAGGAAAGAGCATTGGCAACATAAAAATCAAACAAAAAACAAACAAACAAACAAGCAGAAACTACAGTCTCTCCCATCTCACAGATGTGAGAAGAGTTCTGGAAATTATCTGTATGTTTTTGCCAAGAGACACAAAAGACTGAGCACAGCTCAGCTGAAGAGACACAGAGAGAGGCAGGAGCCCGCTGTGCTGTCCTCTGGGACAGGTGAGAGCGAACGGGAGGTGAGTCAGAAATAAACCCTCGTGGTGTCAGTGAAGCCAGCAGCTCAGGGAAGAAGCAAAGTAAGTTTTGACGGCCTGTGTGAACCAGTCATCAAGTTAAACTTTGTTTTTTTCAATTAAAATTTTGATTTAGCTCTGCTTGTATTTCTAGCGTTCTTGGGAGTTCTGGCAAAGAAGGTATTTGGGGGAATGCTACCCTTGGCCACAGGAAATTAGAGCATCATCTTGGGAGACTTACTGGAAAGTTTACCAAGAGAGATTCTATACTTCTTTATCGTATAGCCACTTGTCACTCCGATCTCACTGTACGAGCCAGGCAAATCCACTTAGAGGGAGTAGCATTCTCTCAAGGGCAACATCCTGGATCGCACTCGGGCCATAGAAATGAAAATATTTGATTCAGAAACAACACAGTTCACTCTCGAATTTAAAATTTTAATTTGAATGTTGCTCTCGCAAGGAATAAGTGCCCCAGATCTAACGTGTGAGAGAGCATATGGCAACGTCTCACACACAGGCTTCCAGTCTCTCACAGGCTGTGAGAGTTCATAACAATCAAAGCAACAACGTTTTGGTGTCTGGTCTGCACCATTCTTCCACGTGTATTATTCCATTAGACGTTCACAACAACCCCTTGCGGTGGGCAGCGGCAGGAATGGAATTATGCTCCTTTCACAGGTGCAGAAACTACGACCCAGCTTGGTTAACCAGCCAGGCCGCACAGCACATCACGGTCGGTGACAGAGACAGATGACAGACCCATATTGCAGCTGTCAGCTCTGGTGCTCCAGTCATTCAACGGTGGCGCTGCGACAGGGTTCTGTTGTTCAGTCCTCCCTAGAGAGTTAATCTAAAATTCTTAAAACCCCAAAGACCATATGTGCTTATCTTTAGAAATAATATTAAATCAAGACACTGGGGAGAGTGTATCCTCCTACACAGGTAGGCTTTAGGAATGGATAAAGTGGGAGCTGCTGTAAAGACAAAAGGCAAGTGGAGATCCTCCCCTGAGGTGGGGAGAGTGGGGATTGCTGGGGTCAGCCTGGGCTGAGAAAGTCACTCAATCATCTGCACACGTTTAGTTAAAAGACAGAAAAAAAGAACCTCAGTATTTCAGATTTTCTGGAAGGGTGGTTAATGAATGGTACCGTTAAAGAGAAGTCTAGATTACCCTGTTTTCCATCCATGCCATGTCCTCTCAGCTGTGACTTCAGTTTCCATTTTCTTGTTCGATGTGCAGCTGCTTTTGCATTAGAAGTAGCTGCTGCCTTATCAGAAGCACCAGCTTCCTTCCAGATGTGAGTGTAATATCTGTTCATGGTGCCATGACTTAGTTTGTTATTAGAAGCTCTTGTATTGGTAGGCCAAGGTCATGGGATGTGGAGGTCAGTATCCTTGTGCAAGAATACTAATGGTCTACTATACTAACGTCCTTTTCCTTACTACTCTTAGCTATGATAATAATAATAAATAGTCACATTTTTAACAAGTATTTACTGAGTATTTACTGTGTTCCTAGGACTGTTCAGAAGACATCAAATGTATTAACTTAATCTTCACAACAGCAGTATAAGACAGGCTCAGTTATTATTATTCCCATTGTAAAGATGAAGAAAGCAAAGCCAGAAAAATTAACTTGCCCAAGGTTATAAGCTGGTATTGGGGCTATAGGATTCCAAAACCAGAAAGTCTGTTCCCTGAGTGACTCTGAGATTGTTGATAAGGGCAGGACATAAAATCCATTCTCAGGTGTTAATAGAGAACAAGTATAAGAGCCTCCAACCTTCTGGGACAGAAGAATTTCCCCAAGTAAGGAAGCCAGATTTCCCAATTGGAAATGTAAGATTCCCTATTAAATTTGTATTTCAGGTAAGCAACAAATAGTTTTTAGGAAAATTGTGTCTTATGCATACTTGGGACATACTGATCCTAAAAAATAAAAATTGCTGTTTATCTGAAATTCAATTTTAACTGTGTATTCTGTATTTTATCTACCTATCTATTTAGTCAACCCTACTCCCAACCTACCACTGCCACCCTGCTTTATGGATCTCCTTATTTAGATGTTCTTATAGCTGGACAGTGCTGACTATTCTTGCTAGAGTCGGAAAATTTCTGTGAGATCTTTATCAGTCATGATGGGCAAGGCCAACTAAATTAAACCCTCTGGGGTTTCTTTACAGGCCTTCATAACGAAAGCTTGGGATTTCCCAATACCTTCTCTAAGTAAGCTCCCCAAAAGATGGCTTACTGGTGTTTACCCTCAAGCAATGAAATACCCTAAAGCTGGTGGTTTGGATAAAGTTCTCTCAGCTCCTTTTCCCATATGCTTTTTTCCATAAAATGGGATTAATCATAAGCAAGAGTTGCACCACAGTGAGACTCTTTTCCTGTTCATGAGCTAGCAATGTTTAGAACCCAACTCAAGCCCACTTCTCTCTTCCTTCTCTCTAGGAGTTGCTGTGAACTACTAGAATATCAGGATCTTGGCCTCTGGCCATGAAGCTGAGGACTGTTGGTCCTGTCCTTTGGAAACAGCCATTTGGAACTAGCCTCTCCAAAGCCAACTTGTTGCTATGTGTGAAATTTTCCAGGAAGTGAGCCACTTCATGCTTTTAACCCCCAAGGAAGTTGATAGGTTTTGCATTCCACTCCCCGAAAGGTAAATTACCCATGGCCTTTCCCACCCAGAGTCCTAACATGTGGGGTGTGGACAAAGATTTATGCCATTCCCACCACGTGAATAGGAATTTGGTTGAGCAAAGCTGGCCTTTTACTCTGCACTTTTAGTCAAAGGCCACCCAGTGTACCTGCAACAGGCGTGTTGTCAGAATCCAGGACTGGCTTAGAAAGACGAAGGGAAGTGAAGACTCAAAAGGTCCTTATTGTACGGAAGAGCTAGCCTGATGGTTGACTTTGGAGCCAGGTGATAGCAATTAGGGAAAGATCATTCCCAACTCTGTTCTAGCAGAGCAATTGGCAGAAAGGGGGGGCATCCAACCTGGCATGCTCCTGGGGTGATTTTGCTCTGGTGATGTGGCAGAGTCGGAGCCAGGGTGGTGAGAGCTCTTATAATAATACAGGATCCAAGGTGTAGATAAATGGAGGTACCAACATCTGTATGTTTAGAGACTCCATCCAGAAACTTTTTTTTTCTTCTTTCTGAAAGAAAACGGCTATGAAATTGCAGAAGCAGAATATTAGTTTTCTGTCACATCTACAACCTTTCCAAGTTAGCTAATTAAATTATACCTTCCAACAGAGAACGCAAACACAATTTCAGGTTCTAATCTCTCAGTAATCAAGCATTCTATTATCAATGTCCTCTTCCTTTTTCTGGGCTTAATTGCTCATTGTACTCCATGTGGCATTGATTAGCAGTAGGAAGAGTGTGTTCTGTTTTGTTGGCTTGCGGGCAAAGTGGCTATAAAAAGGCTTTGAATCTGAAAGCAAGCTCTATCCAGCTGTGATATGGTGAGTGGGGGGTCTGTCTGAGGAAGCAGATACGGCCAGCTTGTTTCGTTTGAAGTAACAGCATAAAGCTGCATATTGGCCCATGAAGCAACAATTCTTGGTCAAACATGATCGCAAATCAACTGGGAGCTTTTAACAACAATGATTTGTGTAGAACTTTACAGTTTACAATACACTTTTTTGCAAATAGCATTTTGGTTAGTCTGAACAATAAATCCGTGTGTTAAACATTTTAATAAGATTTTACATATGAAAAGTCCGAAGTTTAACAAGACTAAGTAATTTGTGTCAGATCACATTACTAGTGTGTTGAAGATAGTATTTGGATACAGATGTTACAATTTCAAATTCTGTCCTCTTTCCATTATATTACACAATATCCCAGCAACTATGAGTCAATTGAGTTCAATTTACCAAACCCTGACTGGGCCAATACCATGTTCCATAAACCAAGCTATGCACTAAGAGAGAGAGAAAAAAAAAATACCGGTAGAGGCAGACAACTTGAACAAAGGACATATTTGACTCTGATGTGTTGTATTACAGATTCAAGATACTGAAGAGACAAGAAGGAAAAAGGCACTCAGGAAGGAAAAACCTTCCAAGAGGAGGAGATATTTCAGTGGGCTTTTGACAGGTAAGACCAATTTTGACAATCATAAAAAGAGGAAGGGCATGGAGACAACATTCTGCAGAGGGATATGGTAAGAAAGAGTGTATTGGGGAAAAGTGAGTTAACATAACTGGTATGATTGTAAAGTACAAGGCAGAATGGCTGAAATGCAAACTTGGGCTCCATGTGAAGGAAGTAACTTCACTGGGTAAGCAACAGAAAACTTGGATTTGTCCACAAATAGCACTGACACAAGTGGTTTTCAAGTTTACATTTTTTTTCCCTCTACGTAAAGAGAAGAGAGCCATCAAATACCAGTGTCAGTTATGACAGGAGGGGGACAGTGGGACGGTGCGCGTGGATGCAGCCTCTCTGACAGCAACGCTATTTGTACACATGGAATCTCAGCAGCGAGGGCACACTCACGTTGCCAAGTACCTAGCCATTACTTCCCATTCTGGGTAGATTTCCTTTCCGAGATGTGGACCAGATCATCTCCACAAGTCCCTCCAATTCCAAGGTTCCATTCTATATTTCCATACCCTGGGTCAGCTTTCAGGAAGTCGAAGTTAATTCATCCACTTGGCTTCTGGCTGCAGAATGACTGCATAGAGCCCTCTGAGTTGCACTGGGGGAAGAAAGGCATGGGGCAGATCTTTGTGTCTGCAAGGAAATCATTTGTCCTGAGATATCCCATTAATGATGGTTCCATTTGTACATGCACTATTTCAATGACATGGCTTCCTAAGCCACCTGTGCTCCTCTGTCTTTCAGTGACTTGCCAGGTGAATTGAAGAACACTTTCCTTTTTCATAATTTGGGGCAGATGGTCATGTGATAGAGGTCGAGCCCTTCCCTAAGGAATGTGGTGGGGGCCTTCTCAGAACAAAGGAAGGCAACGTGGCCCAGTCAACTTCTATACACATATGCATAGCTCTGCCATGACTCTGTAACTTGGACTGTGTCCAATCAGACTGTATGTGTCACCATACACGGGAGACAAAGCAGTAGAAATTGCATAAAGTGCTACACCTCATTGCGCTCAGGGTTCAACCTTTGGGTCTTAACCTGCTGAGCCTGTGCTAGCACGAATAAAGCTACTTCTTGGAAAGAAAGGCCTTGGTGTCCCATCCCTCTGTGCGAGAATCCTGCTACAGTCAAGCTAATGGAGAACAGCATCTTTTTCCAACTTTCCTTGCCAGTTTCTTATTCCTATTCTCATCGCTCCCCTGGGGGACAGGTGAGATTTGAAGCTTTGGTCTGCAAATCCCTACTTCAAATATCGGATGTCCCCAGGAGATGGCTGAGAGCTAGAAACCTAGGGCTTCCAGGCTGCTATAATCTTTCCCCCTGGCGAGGACAGACTCCACAATTTCTATCCTCTGCTAATGGCTCAATTATTAATTAAACGTTTGTTTATTTCCCCTGTGCATCTGGTACTCTCTGAAGTGCTGTGGGAGATCATGGGCCATGAGAGAGAATACAATAGTGGTTAAATGCAGATGTTCTGGATCAGGACTATGTTTAAATGGTAATTCCCTGTGTGATCTGGGGAAGGATCTTCAACCTTGCTATACCTCAGTTTCCTCATCTATAAAATGAAGTTGTTAACCTTGGTACCTTTTCATAGGGTTCTCATGACTATTAAATAAATAAGTGGCTCCAAAAAATATTTGTCACAGAATAAAAGCTTTATATATTTTAGGCGCTGTTTATTATGATGATGGTGATTATTATTACATAATTATATATTTACATGTATATTATATATACACACACATAGACATTTAATTATATAATATGTGCCTTTATAAAAGAACTAGCCATGAACACCAATAACTGGAATAAAATATGGCAAATGTTAATGTACATAAATGAAGTAATGTGAGAATTAAGATAGTTTGATGGCAGGAAACCAGAGAAGAGTTTACAAAGGAAAGTGTACTTTGGAAAGTGTGTTTTAATAAATGTCAGATGGATTTATGTTCTAGTTCCATTAATTTGAAAGTTCTGAGAACTCCTTATCTCCGATATCATGCTGTATTGTAGCATTATTCCCCTGGATAGTCAAGTTCTTTGAGGCATGTGACATTATTTGGGGACCCTGTTACTGTAGAAATCAGGGAACTGCTGAATTCATTCTTTGTTATAGATGCAAGCTAGAGTATTTTAATTATTTCTATTATACATGTTCTACCAAAATATAAACACACCTTGAAGAGACCAGCATTTTTTTTAAATTTTTTTTTAACGTTTATTTATTTTTGAGACAGAGAGAGACAGAGCATGAATGGGGGAGGGTCAGAGAGAGGGAGACACAGAATCTGAAACAGGCTCCAGGCTCTGGGCTGTCAGCACAGAGCCCGACGCGGGGCTCGAACTCACGGACCGCGAGATCGTGACCTGAGCCGAAGTCGGCCGCTTAACCGACTGAGCCACCCAGGCACCCCGAGAGACCAGCATTTTTGCTTTCTTTCTGAAAGATGGTACATTTTTTTTAAAAAGGGTATTCATTATCTTTGTCACGCTTTCTACAAGTCTCTGGTATTAGTGCCTGTGTAGTAGCACAGAGACTTCATCCAAACGTACTGTGTCTTCCAAACTTCATCTCCACTATGGAAACTAAAAATTCAGACTGTACCAGTCTTAGCTCTTCTAAGTCCACAGTGTACTTATTGCTGAGCCCTAGGTAAAAAACAAAACAAAACAAAACAAAATCATCTTCCTCTCCACCCTGCCTGCTGCCGCCGGGTGTAGACCTCTGAATGGCCACCCAGCCCACTTTTCTTACTGGTGTTATTGTTACAGTAATGATTATCTGACTCTCAAATCCCTTAGAAATTCTCTCTCTTCTGGATAGTTCCAGAACTGCTTAGCATAGTACACAAGATCCTTTGTCACTGTAATTTTTCTCACCGGCTGCGTCTTCCCCCCTGGCAGGCTACACACTGTGTGTTCCAACTATATGTATGTTTTGTGTTTTCCAAAAGCACCGCATGATATTTCAAACCACATTCGTGTAGAATATTGCTCCCTTGTCTTCCCGGAAAGTTCCTCTTCTTTAATATACACTTCAACTATCACTTTACCAGTGTAAATTTTCTGAGGTGTCCTCAAGCATGTAGTTGCTATTATAACTCTCTAATATGTACTGCCCTGCTGCACTTAATGTCTTGTATGGTTTTAATTTGCATGTCTTTATTTATGAGGACAAGCATATTTAATATGCTCATTCATCATTCTATCTGCACCTCAGACACTCAATATTCATCAAGTCATTGTTGAATGAATGTAGTTAAAACATCACATACTGGGGCGCCTGGATGGCTCAGTTGGTTACATATCCAACTTTGGCTCAGGTCATGATCTCATGGTTCGTGAGTTCAAGCCCCGTGTTGGCCTCTGTGCTGACAGCTTGGAGCCTGGAACCTGTTTCAGATTCTGTGTCTCCCTCTCTCTCTCTGCCCCTCCTCTGCTTGCATTCTCTCTCTCTCTCTCTCTCTCTCTCTCTCTGTCTCTCTCAAAAATAAATAAGCATTTTTTTAAAAATCAATCAATTAATTAATTAAGACATCACACATTATCATTTAGAGATAATACATAAAACAGTTTGGGTTCAAGATATAAAATACCCCATATTTGGCACCTATAATGGATCCAAATGTTTCTTCTGCTTTTTAAAATATCAATAAAATACAAACACATTTTTGTTGTATTTGGCTTCACTTTTTTTTTTTTACATTTTTACTATAAAAGAAAACCCAGATACATAAAACCACACAAATAAATGCATATTTTAGTGAATTATTATAAGATAAATACTCTTGTTCTCACCGGCCAGGTCAAGAAATAGAACTTTGTTGGGGCGCCTGGGTGGCTCAGTCGGTTGAGCGTCCAACTTCGGCTCAGGTCATGGTCTTGTAGTTTGTGAGTTCGAGCCCCATGTCGGGCTCTGTGCTGACAGCTCAGAGCCTGGAGCCTGCTTCGGCTTCTGTGTCACCCTCTCTCTCTCTGCCCCTCCCCCACTCATGCTCTGTCTCTCTCGCTCTCTGTCAAAAGTAAATAAACATTTAAAAATTTTTTTTAAAGAAATAGAACTTTGTCAACCATCTCAGAAGCCCCTCCATTGTTTCATCCAATCTCTCCTCTCTCCCTCCAGAATTAACCTCTAGTCTACCTTTAATGGTAACCACTATCTTGTCTTTGTTTATAGTTATATTCTACCAGGATACATTCTAAATACTATAATTTAATATTGTTCATTTTATCTATATGACGAAAAGGATTTTTCTTTACTCTTTAAAAGCTAGTAAGTTAATAGACTACACCCTGCTGTTGGTTCTTCTTGGTTGATATTTTCAGGGTTATGGTGTAGTCTATGATAGTAAATATGGGAGAAAGAGAGTTTTACTTGTCCCTTTCCAATCTAAATTCCTTTTATTTCTTCTATCGCCTTATTACACTGGATAAGACCTCGAGTATAATGTTAAATGAAAGAGACAACTGAATTCTTGTTTTGTTCGCATTCTTTAATAGAAAGTATTTGGTTTATCATTAATAAGGATGGTTTTAGCTGTAGGCTTCTATAAGTACCCTTTATCATGTTGAGAAAGATTGTTTCTGTTCCTATCTGTGTCAAGAGTGGATTTTGAAATGTATCAACTATGTTTTTTTTTTTCTTTATCAAGATGATTACATACTTTTGGATCCGATGCTGGACATTGTGCATTTTATGCTCTTAGATTTTGAAAGTGTCTAGATTTTATTGTCTTACTTTAAAGAATATTAAAATTTGTTTTTGGCAAGCAGTTAATTTACTGAATGATCAACTTCATCCTTTCAAAACTTGAGTTTAAGGTTTGTTAAGGTGGTCCATCCTGGACCTAGTTTATTGTTACTTCTCAGGTGTAATAAGATGTGATTCTCCCAGGGTCCATAATGAATACAGCGTAGGCTTCTAGTCTGGTAAGTTGAAATTTGAACACCTGTGAGCCCCGTGTTAGCTTTAGTTTTGCCCAGCTTACTGGTCACCAGTAGTTTCTCATTCTCTGATAGTTGTCTTTTATCTAGTCTCATGAGTCTAACCCTAAACAGAGTATTTAGCCAAAGACTCAAAGGAATCCCTGTGGTAGTTTCTGGGGCTTTTTCTCTGCATGTACTTTCCTCTTCAGTATTTGGCCCTAAAAATCACATCCACGCCTCAGTATTCACTGAAATCTGATCCTTGGATACTCAGCTCAGCAAAACTGGTCTTATATGCTTGGGTTTCTTCCCCATGTACCATGTAGTTATCAATTCTGTCCAGACCATCAACTGTATTTTCTTGGAAGAGCACTCCTCCAGCTTCTAGAAACTGACTCCTCTGTATCATTCTCACACCCATCTGGTGCGACTTTGCCATCAAGACTTCTAAGTGGACCTTCCGCTTCTAGTCTAGGTATCGTCAAATCAATTCTCCACGTGAATCACTGATCTAAAATATAAATACAAATATAACCATTTTGCTGTCCTCTATAAAAATCCTTCAGCTACTCCTTATTGCCTTAATGATAGAATATGCCACATGCAGAAAAGCCACCTACCTCTCAGCTTCTTCTACGTCTTACCACTTTCAGCCTTGCATTTTATACTGTGAAGTACTGGGCTACTTCTCTTTTCCTGTGCACAGCAGGCTTTTTCACATTTTGTGTGTTTCTCAAGCTGTTTTCTTCTGCCTGGTGCACTCTAGTCCCTCCTCTTTACCTGGCTAACATACTTTAAAATTCAGCACAGACGTTATCTCTTCCAGGAACATTCTCTGGACCCTGAGCCTGGGTAAGTGATCTTCCTTAGTGCTACTACCATGCCCTATGGTTACCTCTATGTCTGCGATCAGGACATTCTCTTTTATAGTAACTGTTACTTGGTAGTAATTTCCCCCTGGAATATGTAATCTTGCCAAGAGCTGTTTTGTAAATATAAAGCCTATTGCAGTGTCTGATCCACACTGTGTTTTCAGTAGTGTTTATGAAAGCACCTATCAGAAGCAATGTCCTCTTCTGTATCATGAGACATATATGTGTCTATGAACATTGGAAGTGTAAGAAAACTAAGGATCAGTATGTACAACCCTCTTATTTTACGAATGGGAAATTTGAGACACATAATAAATCCTGGACTGGAACCAGAATATCTTGGTTCCTAGTCTGGTAATATTTCCAGGAATATCATTCTGGGTATGATAGGAAGTTACAAAAATATTTTCCTCTTGCATTATTTACTTTAAAATTTTTAACCAGGTTCTGTTACACCTTCACAGTAAACATCACAGTGATCTTTGGATTTTATTTGTGCATTCCTGAAATTACATTCACTCGTATTGGTAACATTCTACGTTATTCTATATTTTTTTAATTTTCCACATTATGATTTTGTCCTGAAACTATTGCCTTGATCTTTGGCCAAACCAATAAAGTGTTGGCTTTTCCTAATATAATGTCCTTTTTGGCAAAAGGGAATGGCTTCTGTATCCTGCATCTCTTACAAATGTTGAGGAGACTATTTGTCAACCAACATATTTATGCTGTCTTTCCAGCAGAGATGCTGAGTCTCAACAAGAATGTTTCTGTGTATATTTTTTGAGAAATCAATATCATCATGGGTTGATCTACACTAGTAGTTAGAGTTGAGAGGATCTAGTCAGAGAAAACAGAATCCTAAGAAAATAAATAAATAAATAAATAAATAAATAAATAAATAAATAAAAATGTCTTTCCACTCAGTGTGTTAAGTAGGGAATTTCAGCTTTGACTTGACTGCTACGGAACGATAGGTAAAAGCACTATTGAAAGGTTTTGAAAAGCCATCTTGAGGAAATGGTACTTCTAAACAGGTCTGAGCTCTTCTAAACTCTGTGTGCCAGCAGACCAGCTGTTAACAAAGCAGTATATCTGAACTTCATTAATTTAACTTCTGATAAAAACACCCCCAGTGAGTTAGGACTCAACATTTTATCCTCTGGTTTTATTGAGGCTTTGATATCAGAAATGGGTATACAAAAGAATCTTCCACCAGCTACTACCAAGTGACTATAAATAGTTTGTAGAACTTGAACTTCTCTGGTAAACTGGTAGGTGATGCTTTTAAACTGAATGTAATTCAAATAATATTGACACCTTCTTGTTTTGGAATCACTGGTTTTGAGCACTAACAACCAAATCTGACTTCCTAAGCAAATGGCATAGACTGTGAAGTTACGGTGGGGATGCCCCGACTATATCAGAGGCAGAAACCAGTGCCTGTTTGGAGGGCTGTAAGCAAAACAGTAGCCACGGTATCACAGCGGTCGACAAGTCTAATCAGGACACACTTCCTGAGGGAGAAATACATTCTAATATTTTTTGTGGATTTGGGACATGTACTCAGAGTCCAGACTTCCAGGATAGAATGTTTCATTGTCTGACTTTAAACTCTACACCTGTCCCCAGTGTCCAAGGCAGAAAGGAGAAGAAACATTTGGCCCTCAGGCTTACATAATCAAATGTTGGAACATAGATCCAACTTCCACTGAGATACCACATGAGAAGGGGGGTGTGAATTGGAGAGAGCTGTTGAGAAGGAGAAGTGGGTATTGAGCTGTCAAAATATGACAAGTACTGGGGTGCCTGGGTGGCTTAGCTGGTTCACCATCTGACTTTGGCTCAGGTCATGATCTCACGGTTCATGGGTTCGAGCCCTACATCAGGCTCTGGGCTGACATCTCGGAGCCTGGAGCCTGCTTCGGATTCTGTCTGTCTGTCTTTCTCTCTCTCTCTCTCAAAAAATAAATTAAAAAAATTAAAAAGAAGCATTAAAGAATATGACAAGTGCTCACTTCTACCTGCTGGTAAGAGAAAAAAGAAAACATTCTTGGTCTCATAGAGCTCACAGTACTATGGGAATTACAAACAAAACAAAACATCAATAAAATACACACACACACACACACACACACACACAAACCACAAACAAAAACAATTGAGGGGAGAAGGTCTCAAATGAAGCGAGAGATGTACTGGGTGCAGGAGAAGGGGTCCTAACACTGTCAACGAGAACCGCGTTGTTTATCTCCCATCCTGACTTGAGAGAGTCTGAAGGGGGGCAGTGGTACGTCAGCTGTGGTACTTGTTCCCACTGCTTCCCTGTACTGTCCTCATCTCTTTCTAGTCTCTCTGTTGACTACCCTTGGTCCGTGTGCGTACAATGTATAATCACATGGAGAGTGGAAACAAAAATAAAAGCTGCCATTTGTTGAACGCACACTGCTCGCAAGGCCTGGAGATGCAGGAGAATTCTAAGGCAAATGTTATTGTTCCTATTTGAGCAAAGACTCTGGATGTTGAGTGAGGTTTTCAGTGCTAGTGAAAGTCAAAGCCTAGATTCTAACATATTGACTCCAAGACCCAAATTCTTAAGTGGGAGAAACCCGTGCTGTAAAATACCAGATATGGAAATACATAGCGAATATTTGCTGACACTTATTACAGAAATAGGAAAATCCTAAAGGAATGCCAGTAAAGGACCCAGGTAAAGAATGAATGTATTCAAGGTTATGGTAACACAGTTGTGGCTTCTGAGACATTTCTGCAATAGCGATGACTGGGATTTAAAAGCCGGGACTAGAATTGAGAAGATAGGGACCCTGGGTCTGGCATCGTTGTTTCTCGTCTGTGTGACCATAGAGAAGTCACTTAAAACTACTTGAACATTTGGTTCTCATCTATAATATAAAAAACATAATATTTCTCTCCCAGAGGTTGTTGGAAAACTTAAAGACGACACACGTGAAATGGTTTTATTAACTTTGGGTGTTACGGAAATGCGCTGATGTTTACTACCTTCATTATGCTACAGGGAGTACTAATGGGTATAATAAATCTTCCAAGTGTGTTTCTTCCTGTTTTTCACAGTTTAGAACTGTGATTGTTTATTTCAGTGACTTGGCAAAAAGAAAATGATTCTCCTTGAAATACAGGAATCATCTCACAGCTCCACTTCAGGGCAGCTGGGGTTTTCTCTCCAGGCTGTGAAGTTCTGCACCATTTCTTCCGTAATTCACTGCTGACTTGGACAGCAGGCCTACTTTGCAGTGGGAGTTAACGAGTGCCTCTCCCAGAGAAGCATTTACTGGAAGGGGAATCACGTCTCTCACATTTACTCTCCCTGGTAATCTTTTCAGTTAGCTTTGTCTCAACATTTGTGGAAGGTTCTGGGTGCTCTGGGACTATTTCCATTCGCACTTTTGGAAAGATGATTTAAATGCTCTATTTTCAAAACTCCAGTTACTGTAGGATTTCTCCGTAGGGACAGAACCTTAGTGAGAAAGAGTTCTGTGATTCATGTGCTTGCACAGTGGATTCACGGAGCTATGAAGCTATAAACCATCTTGAGAACAAGAGGATAAAGGTCTGTTCACCAAGAAATGTGGCCTAAAAATCAAGAATTGGGTTCGCTCTGTCTCTTTCTGTCACTGTCTCTCTCTGTCTTTGTCTCTCTCAATATGTCTCCTTCCTTCCCTCCTTGCATCCTTTTTTCCCTTCCTTCCTCTTAAGAGTTAGGTATAAATATGTTCATTTTGAGACATGTCCAAACTCATTTCAAGATTTTAGGGGTTAGGGCTCACGTTTCTTACCATTCTCGAGGGCCTCCAATCCCCTCACCATGTCCCCTCAGCCATATGTCCTCAGTCCTATAGAGAGAGGTACTAAAGCAGAAAACCAAGTACCTCAACCCTTGCCAGAGATGAAAATTATGTACTCACTGCTGAGAATCACCCCAGCAGGCAATTGGGAAGGATGGTGGCTTTATAACAATGAAAGAGAAGGTTTTGATGAACACTGTGTGAGCTCAGTTCCAGCTCCAGAACTTACTAGTTGTTTGACTTGGAGGTCATTAATTTCCGTGAGCCTTAAATTTTTTATCTTTAAATGGGAGGAAGTGACAATAACTGTCAGAGATTTTGTGAGCATAAAACAATGACAATGAATTGGATAGTTAATAGACCAATAAGGTAGGAATGAGTGTTTGAACTTAACTTCCTGAACTAGTAGGCACTGCTGCCCCTGTCTCTGACCAGAAACAGAGTTACCTGTTGACAGGATACTTTTTGTGACCTTTCTCTACTTCACACCTTATTGCAAGTGTTGACAATGAATTCTCCAACCCTGGTATGAGACGGTCACAGTCAATAGCTGCCTATTTCCTCAGCTCCCAGGAGAAGGCTTTCATGAATGTGTGTAAAAGTAATGGTCTTTTCTTGATTCTTTTGGGCACATGTCAACAGACTGGACCATGCTGCTTGTATCTTCTTGTTGTATTTTAACACCACGTGGACATATCATCAGCTTACATATTAAAGGGGCATATTGTACCAAGGATTTAATATTGTTAATAAAAGGGGATAATCTCTCAGCAGTTTCTTTGAATCTCCCCTACATGACTCTTATTCAGATCATTTCTTTCATCTTGAAGGCAGTTTTACAAATATTAATTAACAAGTGAAATTTAGAAATAATAATACTGTGGAAGGAGAAACATTTTTCCTTCCTTCCTCCTTTTCTTCTTTCCTTCCTTCCTTCCTTCTTTCCTTCCTCTTCCCTCCTTCCCTCCTTCATTTCCTTCTTCCTTCCTTCATCTATGGATGTAGCTAAAACTCCGGGTAGAGGTTTTGGCCATTTCATGGAACTAAAATAGAAAATAATGAAGTTTGGCCCACCAAAAGGAAGATGTTGCTTAAACACCCTAGGCTTTCAGGTGGGACTCTCGATGGAGTTAAGATGCAAAGAGTTAGGAATTTACTTTAGTTTAGGAATTTACTTATAGTTAAGTAAACCATCCCCCATAAAAAATAAAGTCCAGCATTAAAGCTCATTTGTTGATTAGATCAAGGTGAGCTACTCCTACCCCAATAGCCTGTGAGAAGCAAGAACAAATCCTTTCTAGAGAACAATAATATTATTGAGAGCTTTAAATTATTTCTATGTTTCATATATAAAATGAAATGTCCAGCATATAATAAAAAAGTTAACTGGGCATGCAGAAGGATAAAAATTCATCAAAAATCAAGGCGAAAAACATATAATGGTCAGCAGACAACAGATATTCCAGATATTTGAGCTATCAGAAAATAAATTTAATAACACTAAAATGTATATTAATATATTAAAAAATAGATGTCAGATTAAGAATTTCAGCAGATAACTAGGAAATATTTTTAAAAAATAAAAATACAATAATTGTCATATTTGATAGAAAAAAATCAATAGCGCAGTATGTAAACTGAAGAGACATACACAGAAATAAATATCAAGTTGAATCTAATAAAAATTCTTGAAAAATAGACAGAAAAGCTTAAAAGCAATCAAGGGTAGGCATGTAGTGGGGGCGGGGGGTAATGTCACCCTCAAAGAAACAACATTAAGGTTTGTAGATAACTTTGCAGTAGAAATAATGAAAACCAGAAGGCAACATAAGGAGTCTTCAAAGTGCTGATAGAAAATAGTTGCCAATGTAGAATTGTATGGCCTTCAAAAAGGAAGTTAAATAAAGACTTTTTAGACAGAGGCACCCACTGGAGTCATCACCAGCAGACACACACTGGAGGAAATATTAACAGGTGTCCTTCTGGCACACACACAAAAATGCCGCTTAGTGGAAGTATCAAAGACGGACAAAGAAATGAAGGCAATGAAAAGGTATCTGTGTGGTAAGTCTAAATAAATTTTGACTATAATATCTTACGGAATTTAAAATAGAAAGTATTAAAATAGTCAGATTGAAAAAAAAAGGTAGGGGCACCTGGGTGTCTCAGTCGGTTGAGCGTCCAGCTATGGCTCAGGTCTTGATCTCACGGTCCACGAGTTTGAGCCCCACGTCGGGCTCTGTGCTGACAGCTGGGGGCCTGGAGCCTGCTTCGGATTCTGTGTCTTCCTCTCTCTCTCTCCCCCTCCCCGTCTCATGCTCTGTCTCTCTCTGTTTCATAAATAAATAAACATTAAAAAAATTTTTCTAAAAATCATTATTTCAAAAATAATAAATAAATTTCAATGACATACTGTGGTAAAACTTTAAAATATCAAAACCAAAGAGAACACCTAGTTTAAAAAGCGAGAACATAAAGATAGATCACCTACAAAGGAATATCAATTAAACTGACACATGGCTAATTAATCAAGAATAACAATAGAAGTCAGAAAATGGAGGAATAATACTTTAAAAGAGCTGAGAGAATATATTTCCAGCCAAGGATTATGTATCCAACAAATAATCTTTCAAGAACAGAAAGAAGATAAAGACCTTATTAGATAAGGAAAGACGAGATAGTATCTCACCAGCAGAATTTCATAAAAAGCATTTCTAAAGGATATACCATGGAAGTAGAAAAACTATCCCAGAAGGAAATTCTGAGATGCAAAGAGTGTGGGCAAAGAAGTTGGTAAATAGGTGGGTTAACTTACTGAATGTTGTCGTTTTTAATAATGATAACAATATTAATATTAATATATAGTAATATTAGCTACACCATAGAAGTAAAATGGCACAATTTAAATTTTTGGGAGAATGCAGTGAAAAGTCCTGACTTTCTTATACTGCTCAGCATCAGTGGGAGATATGTGACCCTCATTAATTTCAGGCTTTTAAAAATACGCACAGTAAAATCACATGACGACTCCATAAATTCTAAATTGGAGGAAGAAGAATAAAAGAAATGACAAATAAAAATAATTTTTTAAATGCATGAAGGGAGACAAATGAGATCTAGATCCAACAAAGGGACAAAAATGACAGAGCGAGATTTTGAAATAAGTCCAAATATACCGATCACCATAAATTTAAATGGGTTAAACTGACAAGTTAAAATAAATTGCTGGGTCACATTTAAAACAGAAACCAGTCTAGGTATACACTGTTTTAGGAGACACACATTGGATTTTTCGGTGTCTAGGTCATGCTACTAACCTGGGCTCCCTTTAGTTCACTTGGAGGAAACTGGCTCAACACAGGGGATGCCCCTGGTGGAATGAGATACAGTGAAGAAAGCAGAGAAAGGAAAAGATCCTCAAGGAAGTTTCTTTTGCAGCGATGTGCACCCAGTTGGCCTTCTGACCTCATTTAAAACTATTTCCACCACAGTGGTCTCACACAGCTCATCCATCGCACCCCATCCCTAATGTCCAGACTTCATAAAATGCTGCAAGGGAACCTTTAATCTTTTCAAATATCTGAACTCAGACCCCACGAATATGCAATGCAGAATGGACTCGGTTACAGTAGGAAGTTTCCATGGCTTTCAAAAGGTGTTTCTAGCTTATCAGTTGTTCCACGTCCATAGGTGAATTCAAAAGTGAGTCCTTTGTGAAGGATTACCTGGTATGTGGGCTATATAGGGAGCAGGAAAAGAGGGGGTGTCTCTTAGGCTGTGCCATAAAGGTTTAAACTGCATGAGGAAAAAGAGAATTCTAATTTTTTTTAAAGTGATGAAACCACTCTCTACTAGGTGATAAAATAGAAAGGTACTCATCCATGAAATAGAAATAGCTGACGTCTGCAGCTTCTGACATTTCACTTGTGTTTCTGGAGAGAAATGTTTGTTACCACAAAATCACTGATGAGGAGATGGGCCTGGCACTTTTAGATTTGGAGGGTAACTTACCCTCCTCACAGATACCTCCAGTGAGACAAAACTTTTTCTCCACACTTCTTCCTCAGGCCAGAATTTACCCCCCACCCTTTAGTGGGTGGAAAAAAAAAAAACAGAAGAGAAACAACCATTCATCTGATATCTTCATCTCTCCAGAAATGTATTTTCTTCCTCGTGTCAGAACCTACTTGCCAGCTTCCAAATACAGGGGTCAATAAGGAAATAACCTTAGAATTTCTTAGAAAGGATGAAGAGTCAGTCTGATGCATTTAGTATGAAGGTAAGCACAGAGTCAAATCTTCCTAAGCGACTCTAACCTAGACTGTTGCAGGTTCTACTTGGTCCTGGGCACCAGGCTCTTCCTCCCAGCTTTCCCTAATCTCCACACCATATTCAGTCAAAATCATGTATCAGTTCAGCCTCACGGTCTAATACATAGCACCAAATCCATATCATCTCTCCTGTTCTTGACCTTGATCATATATCTGGCAATGGGGCTACTACCTTTTTCAAGATCCACCTTGTGCCATATATGGTGAGTGGCCCCAGTCTTTTTGATGGGCCCGTGTTTTTCTTGATCATAGTATAGCTTATACTAGAGACTCCATTATCTTTGTTAGTCTTCCTCAAACCAGGGATTTGATCTCTGGAATTGAAATGCTAATTCACAGGCTGAGATCCTTCTGCCTGCTGACAGATCTAGGTCTTGCCACATGTCCACGTATCACTGCAAGTTTCTCTCATTTCTCCACGTGACCTCTGAGTTTGACTGTTACCCTGAATCCACCAGCAACATCTGGAGACATTGAGTCCAGGTGAGGTTCATTAGTTATTACTCCATATAGGACTGGATTGGTATCCCCTCTACCACCAAAATCCAGGGGCAGCTCTTGATACAAATCCCAGGTCCTCCTTTTCTCTTTCCCACTGCAATTAACTGCTTAACGATCCCTATATATAAAACTCAGGTTGGTTATCCTTATCCTGATTCATAGGGTTATGTCTATTTCAGTATGATTTTTATTGCTGTCAAGCCAATAATTGATTACATTTTCAACCAAAGTTATATCTACTTTGGTCATAATGAGATTTTGATTTTGAAAAATACATGCAGAATCTACTTGTTTTCAGGTAAATATTTGCTGAACATCATTTTGGCATTATGAGAGAGGCTATGTTTTTGGCCTGAATTTTGCTCTTAGTTACATTAGACACTCCTGAGATACCTAAAGAATTTTACTTCACAGAAGATTCCCAAAAATATATGTCACATGGGCAGAAACGATTTTATGCTGTTTGGTTTTGTTAAACAAAATGAGATATCGATATAAAAGTTCTACTCCGGTGATTTTAAGACAGTGAATTGAGATCAGGGTTTTGATGTAAACAGAAAGGAGATTGATTTTTGCCCAAGATGTCTGCAATATGGTTATTAGGAATAAATTAAACACCTAAGGAAATGTGTTCCCAGCCTCCATCTGCTAATTCTCATTAGGAGTCAGGGCAGAATTACGCAGAGGACTGTCACAGAGGAGGCTGCACAGTCTTCTCAGCTCCCCTTTGCTTCACATCCACTCCATGGCAGGCATTGCAGGGAGCTGACTGGCCTGCAGGGGGAGCACGACAAGGTCCTGGAGGAATGAGAGCTTTGCTTTCAGCACAGGCTCCTAGTGCTTCTTTTGCTGCGGCCTCCTTACCGCTCTCCTATGAGATTTGCCTCCTCCTGAGCCTGAGCTCTATTATCCCCTCTCTATTATCCCCTAAGGCAAGCACACAGTTCATGCTCATTCCAGGGTCTTTCCTGGTAATGACTGAGAAGGGAACACGCAAATGATAGATAGATAGATAGATAGATAGATAGATGATAGATAGATGATAGATAGATAGATAGATGATAGGTTGATGATAGATAGATGAAAAAGAAAGAAAGAAAAAGAGAAAAGGAAAGAGAAGGAAAGAAAGGGAAAGATAAAGAAAGAGAAAGAAAATGAAAGAGGGAAAGAAAGAAAGAAAGAAAGAAAGAGAAAAAGAAAGAGAAGGAAAAGGGAGGAAGATTTAAAAAAATAAAATAAACTTACTGATGTTCTGATGTCTTTAAAATATTCAGGATTTTACATTGGTTATTGCTGATAACAAAAAAAAAAAGAAAAAAAACAGTGCATTTTTATTATTAACCTTTTATTTGGAAAACCAGCTGAAGATTCTTAAATATAGTACTTTGTAGAATTTTGAATTTCCCTGTAGAAAATTGTATCTGGCAAATAACAGCATTTTTGTCTCTTTCTGGCCCTTATTCCCATTTCTTTCTTTCACCTAGTAGGTGGTTATAACCTCACAACATGTGTTGAATAGCTGCAGTGAAGGTGGGCATATATTTCCCATAACTGTAATGGAAATGCTTCTAAAGTTTTTTCACTAAGTATAATTTTTATGTGCATTTTTGCTGCAGAGCCTTTATGTGATAACAGAAATACCTTTCTATCTGTTCAAATGAGAGCATTTTTATGTCTACAATAATTTTTACATAGATTGAAATAAGCAATTCATTTAGTTCTTTTTTTAAAAGACATTCTGATACTGGATAATCTTTGCATTTCTGTGATACATTTGATCTTTCTGTCAACATAGAGACATTTTATATTTATATACTTACAAATGGTTGGTTGACAGTGTTCCTCTTTTCTATTGCCTTAATCAGGTGTTGATAGTAAGCTTATATAAAACACTTATCTGGCCTCAGGCTGAGAAAAAGTATATAAGTAAGAGAGATTATTCCTTGAAGATGCAGTGACATTGCCTCATAAAATGGGCCTCTTTGCTTTTGAGTGAGGGACATTTTCTATTGTTTCAATTTATTAGCTATTTACAGGTCAATCTATATTGTCTACTTCTTCTAAAGTCATCTCTGATAACTTAAAATGTTCAAGAAAATTGTTCATTTTATCACTTATACATTTATAACTTTCTATACTTCTTTTTAATTGTTTATATTAATTATTAATACTTTATCTTTCTTCTAAACCAATCTTTATACACCGATGTCCCCTTTTTAAGACGCGGCATTTTTTTTGTTTCGTAAATCACTTTTATATTTTCTCTGTCAACTTTCTGCTTTTCTCTTTATTAAGGTCTGTCTTCTATTTACTATTATCTTGCTTCTTTGGTTTTTATTTCTCATTTCTGTATTCTTTTAGAATGATCTTTTTAAATTTTTTTGGCAACTGTTGGCTTAGAAATTATTTATTCATTGGTGTATTTCCATTACTTGGTTCATATGATTTAAAATTTCAATGTAAACTTTAAGAAGCCTACAATTAATTAACTGTTCTACCTCTTCCCCAAAAGGAACTCAGGTTATCCATATCTGTTGTTGTACAAACAACAAATGGTGCTCAGACCGACCAGCTACCCACATGCAAAAGAATGGATTTTTTCCCCTACCTCATCCATACACAAACATGAATTCAAAAAGGACCAGAGACTTCAATTTAAGAGCTAAAACAGTAGATTTCCTAAAAGAAAATCAGGAGTGAGACTTTATGACATCTGGTTAGGCAATAGTTTCTTATTTAAGAGCACTCAAACCGTAAGAGAGACAAGAAAATAGATAAATTAGACTTTATCAAAATTGAAAACTTTTGTCTTTCAAAGACGAGAGAAAATGAAAAGATGACCCACAGAATGGGAGAAAATATTTGCAAGTCATACGTTTGACAAGGGACTTATATCCAGAATATATAAAAACTGTTATAAGTTAATAATGAAAAGACAAATAACCCAATTCAAAAATGGGCAAATAATTTGAATAGATATTTCTCCAAAGAAATGGCCAATACAATACGTGAAAACAGGCTCAGCATTCTTCTTCTTCATTCATTATCCATTAGGTAAAGGTAAGTCAAAAGCACTATTTCACACCAAGTTGGCTGTAATAATAATTTAAAAAACACAGTAATAAGAGCTATGATGTGGAAAATTGGAACCCATATCCATTGCTAATGGGAATGTAAGATGATTCTTTGGAAAAGCATTAGGTTGTTCCTCAAAATATGAAACATATAATGACCATATGACCCAGTAATTCCCCTCTTAGATATATACTCAAGAGAATGAAAAACATCCACACAAAAACTTGTTCATGAATTTTCGTAGCAGTAATATTCACAATGGCCAAAAACTGGAAACAACCCAAATGACCATTCATTTATGAATTGATAAATAAAATGTAGTCAATCAGTACAGTGGAATATAATTTGGCAATAAAAAACAAGGTATTAATATATGTATGCTACAATATGGATAGATCTTGAAAACATAATATTGAGTGAAAGAAGCCAGCGATTGATAGAAGACCACACATTGTATAATTCTACTTCTGTAAAATGTTTAGAATGGACATGTCATTAAAATGGAAAGTAGAATGTTGGTTGCCTGGGGCTGGGGGGGTGAGTATCGGGAATGAGATATGATTACTAATGGGTATGAATTTCTTTCAGGGGTGATTAAAATGACATAGTGGTGATGGATGCATAACTCCGTGAAGACACTAAAAAACACTGAACTATACTTTAAATGAGTGGTTTTTATGGTATGTAGATTATATATCAGTAATTAGCTATTTAAAAAGAGAGTTTCCTGGGGTGCCTGAGTGACTCAGTTGGTTAAGCGTCCGACTTCAGCTCAGGTCATGATCTCGTGGTCTGTAAGTTCCAGCCCCGCGTTGGGCTCTGCGCTGACAACTCAGAGCCTGGAGCTTGCTTCAGATTCTGTGTCTCCCTCTCTCTCTGCCCCACCCCCACCACAAGAGTGCCTGTGTGTGTGTGCGCTCTCTCTCTCTCTCTCTGTCTCTCAAAAATAAATAAACATTAAAAAGAGAGTTTCTTTAGGATATTTGTGGTCTTTAATGTCTCACAGGGTGCTGCTGTCTTGAGGGGAGGCACAGCGCTTCTCCACAAGAAACTACCTAAAGCATGTCTTGGTTTCCTAGTGGCCTCTAGGCCTGAAGGCCGTTGTTTTTCTGGAAGGTCTATTTGAGAGTGGTAGCTTCAGATTTCTGACAGATACTGTTATACATTTCCGCTATCAGGTCTGACAACCTGATTTCCTTATGGGATGGATAAGTGACAGGTTCACTAAGGGAACTCTTGTGAGTTGTCACTATGAATTAATGTGTAGACAGATCCCGGCCTGCTCAGCCAAGACTAGTAACAGGCACTCATCATACAGTGGTGGGTTGTGGATCCAATCTGCTGACTTTTATATGAGAATATATCCGTGCATGCATTTGTGCACGTTGGCAATATGAGTGAGGTAAAGCATGTGAATATATTAATGCAAATAAATGGGGTGACTTATAGGGAGCGGGTCTTGCTGCAAATTCTGAGAATATAAATAAAATTTCAGGTCCATTTTGGGAGAAAGGGAATCATTCACCAACCGGTCAACAGCTCTTTTTTTTTTTTTTTATTTTAATCAGACATAACTATAATTTGTTCACGTAGGGGTAGGCTTTGCTATTGAATCCAAAATAGTTAATTTGCTTTCGTCTGACACAAGCATTGCTATTTGCTTTTTAAAATCAGCAGAACTGCAAATAAAAGACTTGATATTATTGAGTTCATGCAGAAAATGGATAGTTTCTTTTTATTTGTGATTTAACCGACCACGCTCGCTGAATCCGGGAGGAAGGGCTGGAGCATGAGTAATCCCGTGTGCCTTCTCAACCCACCGGTCAAGGCCATTGCTAGGGAGCCTCCTCCGTCGTGCCTCATGTGAAGGGAGTGGCCTAGGCCTGCATCCTGAGTGTGAGTCACATTCTCCTGTTGGTACTGCAAAGCACCGGCTAGCCCCATCAGAGCTGAGCCACTGTTTGTGAAAGCTTTGGCAACTGTTCTGCTCGTCCTTGGAGATCCCCCATCCCCTTCTTCCCACAAACACAGGAAAACACCACCAATTAATTGCTTCCGGTTGTGAACTCCTTCTGGTTCTGGCGATGCTCCATTTTCAGATGGCAGAGAAGCCGCTTTTTACTTCAGTGCTTTTGAACCCGCTTATGGCCAACCAACTGCACTGTGCTAGGAATTTTATGCATGCAAAAAGTCGGTAATACCGGCTCACGGACTCAGTGTAGCAGGAGAACCTATAGTCAAAGGGACGAAGCAGGGCCGTAAAGGAAGGAAAAGAGGGAGGACGGGTGGGGAAAGAGAGAGGGAGGGGAAATAGCAGTAATATTCCAGAATGTTCTCATTCTTCACTTGCAATACAGCCATGCATCAGTAGAAATTTTGCATGAACTCCATCCTAATTCCTTTCCAGAGGAATAACTGGAGGAAAACTCCCCAAATAACTCAACACGATAATTGACCTTAAAGACCTCAAGAGATTAAAGAACTGTCGGCACACGTGGGTGGCTCAGTCAGTTAGGTGTCCGGCTTCGGCTCAGGCTGTAATCTCGAGGTTTGTGGGTTCAAGCCCCGCATCCAGCTCTGTGTGGACAGCTCAGCCTGGAGCCTGCTTCAGATTCTATGTCTCCACCTCTCTTTCTGTGCCTCCCCCACTTGCACGTGCTTTCTCTATCTCTCTCTCTCTCTCAAAAATAAACAAACATTAAGAAAATTTTAAAAATTAAAAAATAAATGTCAAGGGCTTTGGTGTGAAACAGTCCGAGGTTTGAATCCAGGCTGTGCATCTTACAAATTCAGTGTCTTTGGGCAAATACTTTATTAACCCCCCAGACTTGGATTCATTATCTGTAAGATGGACAAGTAATAGTTAGCTCACAGGATTAGAACAGCAGTGATAATGTAACTCGAGTAGTTAGAAAATACCAGGCATGTAAGTGCTCAATAAAGCAACTCTTATTGTTGAGAGGGTGACATGAGGACTTACAGGGAGTAAGGACATCCCTCCCAACTTCCAACTAAAATATGAACAAAGACAGAGAGAAGAAACTGAAGGTAACCACAGAGACGATGAGGACGGACTGACCACCTAACGTCAGAAATGAGAGAATTCTCTGTTAACTCTAATGGGCTTAGAACAATATAGAGGAACATGTGCCTTTTGCTCCATTTTATGAAATAGAGATGACCTAAAGAAAGACACTTTTACTTCTCCCATTATCCACCCCCAAATTCAGAGAATTTGGCCCAATATCTGAACCAATCCAAAAGCTGAGTGGCTGTCCATCTGCCGGTTGGGTGCTGATCCCTGAGCAATCATTGGTCATTTGTACACCTGTACACGGCAGCTCTCAGAGCACACCTGGAAAAGGGCTCGCTGCCTTCCGGTCCGTTCTAGACTCCACAAGGAAAACACTATGCAGACGGGAAAGGGCCACCCTGGGAACAGGGCACACTGAGAATGACAGTCCCTGGCGTGCCGCCCGACAAGATCTAGTAACTCAGAGGGCACGTACCAGGCACTGGGGATGGGGAAGGCTCTCAGCTCCACTGAATACGGCCCAGCAAGCAAATACACAAGCTGAGCACTGGAAGCTGAAGGGCCAAAGCCGCCGGAAACAGATATAAGGGAAAGGCTCAAACTGCATACAAGCGGGAGGAAGTGGGCCAGAGTCTGTCAATTCCTCCTGTTTGTTGACGAACACCATGGACGACAGTTCCCTGAATCACTGGCTAAGAACAAATTGAAGCGGGTGGGGTGGGAAAGGGAAGTACGGGACAAAAATACTGCAATGCAGGAAAAAGAAAGACTTCTGGACAATTCTGAGAAAGGCAGATGTCTGAATGTGATCTAATTCACGGTTCAAGAGAAATTCAGAAAACTGAAAAAGGACTAATAAAGAATAAAAAGAAAAAAGGCCTCATAAAATAATACTATGAAAGAAAGGACAGGTTATAAGACATTATGCAGACAGGTAGGACTCTTGTTTTATTTATTTATTTATTTATTTATTTATTTATTTATTTATTTATGTAGTGCCAGTGCTTAGCACAATGCCGGGCACATAGCAGCCACATAATAAATATAAATGACATTCACCAAATGTTAACTGCTTTTACCTCAGGGTGGTAACTTATCCGTGATAGTCATTTCCTTCCTATTGTTTTACTGCGTTTTTGAAAACCTCTGCAATAAACATGACATGCTTTTGAAATAAGGAGAAAAATGCATATGAATTATGTGACTTCCTCACTGCTGTTATCCCCCTGTGAACATGGATGCTGGATCGCCTCCCGGGAAAATTACTCTAATAGTGCTACGATTAGGGTGCCAGCACATCTTCAAACACATCTGGTAAATGGGGCAGGAATAGCCCAGTGGAATGAAATTTCAAGAAAGAACGTGGATCCTTATGGAGACAATCTGCCCAGAGGGAAGAAGTATGCTGTACTGAGCCGGGCTTCATAACCGGGCCTGAGGATTAGAGGGGAGAAATAGCATGGTGGCTGTTGCCTGAAACGATGTTCCAGCTGCTTGAACCCCCATGTGTGGTGATGGGTCCTATCTAGGAGATTGAAAGAACCTAAATTAGGGCTGTTGCCCTGGGAGGAGCAGTAGCTGCATGGGCGGCAGCTGACCTTTGGGTGCTGATTTGTAAGGAATCAAATGTGTGACGAGGCTGCATAGAGCAGTCAGCCCGAGGTTAGACTAGTCCAAGAAAGTGGCAGGCCAGTGGTCTGGAGTGGGAAGGTCCTGGCAAATGAAGGTGGTCAGAAGGAAATCAGCAAAGCCAAGAGGCAGCGGTAGTGGGATGTGAATAGTGTCAAGATGGAGAAGCAGCAGGTCAGAGGCAAACACGGGGGGCAGCACAGCATCAAAGGCAGTGGCCTTGACGGGATAGAAAGCAGTGGACAAGCAATGGTAGTAGCATGGGCACTGGTCCAGCTGCTGAGGAAGCAGACTAACCGAATTTGAGAGAGACCGTAACACCCCCGAGGATGCATCGGTGTCCCACTATTGAATTGGAAAGCCCACTGGATCACATGGCCTGGACATTCACATGAAAATGACTCTAGGTCCACCCAGGGACAGAGGACACCGAACTGTATTTGAGTCACACAAGTAGTACAAACTATTTGGAGGGGAAATTACAGGAAAGAGAAGCTTCATTGTCTCCCCACTATATGCTTCGTCACCCAGTCTCCTTAACCTGTCACTCAGGACATCTAGGAATTGAACCCAGTTATGTCTCCAACCTCTTCCCACTGTTGTGCTGTGATCAAACTATACTCTTCAGCCAGAAAGTCCCACACAATACATAACTTGATGCTTCCCAGGAGATCCTTCCAGTTCCTTTATTACTTCACCTTCCAAATCTTAGTCCTTGCCCTCTGTGAGTTTGCAAGTATGATGTAGAGATGTCCTAGGCCTTCTAGATCTGAGGCTATCTATGAGCATCCTGGTAAACTGAAGAGTACAATGTGAAGGAAAATCTCAGCTCTAGGTACCAGGCAGACCCAATGGCACTCCTGGCTTTTCCACCCCATGGATGTTGAGATCTGATGCTGGCTAATTTACTAGCTACTAATTTACTTGGAGCCTCCTCTGAACCCACCATATCCAAAATGGTGAAAGTAATATTTACCTTACAGGTTACCATGAGGAATAAATGCTTTAACACAGTGAGTCCCAGATGTTTTCGTGTCATACATGCAGAAAAAATGTCTGGCTCTTTGAGGCCTGACATATCTGGTCCAGGGGCTCTGGCTGTCCCAGTCCCTAGTCAAACTCTTCAGAGGTGGAGAGTTTTCACATCTCAGCACACCTGCAACTCTGTGATGATGCCTCAGCTTCCATGACACCCAAGTAGGGAAGATTCTGGTAAAATGTAGAGAAAGCACCTACCACGATGCCTGGCTCTGTGCATGTCCTGAATAAATGTTATTTTCCTATGCTATATGTGAGCAAAGATAATTTCTCCAATCAGGTGAAAAAAATATCAAGTTAATACAATAGTTAAAAGGCTCTGGTAGAGAAAATTGATTATAGAAGGGCACTTAACTCTCCATGTTTAGTAACTTGTTCCAGAAGTAAAGTCGAGCCTTAGGTCTGTTTTAGCACTTAAAATCTAAAATCTGCTGGCTCCTATTATCTATTTAGAATTTTTACTTGTTGCTGCTCTGTGATTTCCACCAATTTTATCTCTGAAGCAAGTCAGACTTCCCCAATTCAAGAACAAAGGTAACCCAAGACAGGAGGACAGATGAATACGGAGAGTATTTATATTGACAGACATCCCTGGACTGAAGAAGGTCTGAAACCTCAGATGATCAGGTTAGTGCCCAGGCACCACGTCAAAAGTCAGTGGGGGACCATATCTTCCCAGAACAGCTGAGTAGATAATTATACTTCCCTCCAGACCCCTCTCAGAGCCCCCTTCTTGTATAGGCTCACAAGGGCACTGACCTTTCTCTTGTGTTCACACAGAACGTTCTCTCTACCTTGTTTTGGGGCTTTTTCATGGCCTCCTTGTGGTTTTCCTACATACAATGAGGAAATTTTGAAAACATACAGAACATTTAGAATGGTATGATAAGCATCTCTTTTCCCTTCTACATGCTTAGATTCCAGAATTGCTAACTCCCCAGTAGCTCTGATCTTCACTCATCACATTCGTCCTTACTTAAGTGGGTCCTGCTTTCTGCTTGTGAACACTTGTTGGTGCACATGTTCTGTCACATAGGGGACCCTACCGCACACACCTTTCTTCCACGTGCTCCCAGGTGATCTCAGCTCTGGCATCAGCTCCAGAGGCAACCCATTATTTCTAAAGTTTATTCTTCAACCTATATATAAATTGAAGTTTACTATTTTCTATCTCACAAGCATGCTTCAGCCATGGGCTAATTGTGAAGTTTTACTTACTCTCCTTTCTGTCTCTGCAATTCTTGGAGGATGCATGGAAAGATTCTAATTTAGTGGCTTCCATTATTCTAAATGCCTTCTCTTGTAACAGTTTATCCTCACACCTTCTCTCCATGACTCTGGGGAACAACGCATTTGATCTGTACAACTCCAAAGGACACATTTGCACCCTAAGGGTTGAAATTACAGATGGGTAGATTCTGGCTCTGTACACTTTCAATTGTGAGAGCTGTCCAGAGACACAGATACATAATTGAAAATTACTATATTCCAAACTTGTGCTCAATGTTGAAAGATCAAATAGGTCTCTTGTTCTCTAGGGCCTCACAATTTAGTGACAGAGACAGATACATCAAAGAATAAATGCAGTCAAGGATTACAGCCATTCGGACAGGAATATATGGGACACACTTGAGCCACAAAGGAGAGGGCCATCAAATGTACAAGCAGGATACAACATCAGATGGAAACATTGTTTGAATGTCCCCAAATAAGATTTCTTTCCACCCAGTGAACTACCTTTTGGATTTTATTTTTTATGTAAATAATGCTTAGATTTAAGACTACTTCCCCAATGGGCCATTGTGTTCTGTTGGTTTGGAAATTTTCTCTAGGCACAACTAATAAATAAATGGGGAAAACATGAGATGTGAATACATTGGAAGGCAGCTAGGGCACACACACTATTCGATTAAATTAAGCTACTCACATTTCAAAAGTCAAAGCCAAGCTAAGAAATCCTTGTCTCAGGCTTTAACCTCATACACATGTTCTTCCCTGGAAGGAATGGCAGGAGAAATAGTCTATTTAGACATTTTGAGAGGATGAAATGACCCCCACTCACCTGTCAGATGTCTGGGTTAGCCAACATGAACTTGTGTTATGAACTAGGAGGACTAGGGAGCCCTTTTCCTGACATTGGAAATGTGAGGTTAAGGAGAAAGGTAACTAGATCCTTGAACCCACATAGAAATAAAGTTCAAGTTAACAAGGAATATTAAAAGATATTTTTTAAGACAAAATCATGACTCTCATATAAATATAGATTTAACATGTCAAAGATTTCACTTAACTCATTTAATGAGGGAACCAGAAAGATATTATAATCAGTTCCAAAAAGAATTCAAAGCCAAATATATATGCCTCTCCATCCCCCCAAGGAGGTGTTGGGGGATCAATTGTCCTCTCTCCTGGACAAAATGTGTTTGCATACCTATGAGAGAGAATCATTGGCATGGTTACCAGTTAGTCATCTACAAGTTACGGCTCTGGGACAAAGCCACGAGGACTCCATAAAATCAGGTAAACCAGAGGGTGAGGTATATAAGCTCTCCCTTTCCGTTGAGGCCATGCAGTAATCTTGTTGGTCCCTTCCAAATTCTTTCACGGACTACCACCACCACCCCCTCCCCCGGTTTTACTCCCAGACACCTTGAGTCAGCTGCAGGCCACTGTCCTCAGGGCTTGAGTCATCTCTGCCACCTCACCAGTGCAGGAAGTTCCCTGACCTTCCCTCTCCCTCACCTGCAAGCTGTAGCTCTTTTCTCAGTGTGACCTCAGAAATAAATCATTTGTGTTGGTGTCCTCGGGCCCCACCTCCCACAGACCTCCAGACATTCATCGACTTACACCGTTAACTATGTACAAGTTCCAACTGATTACCAGCACATATGGAACAAGGTTGGAGCAGACATAAATAAATACGGTCATTAATATGACAACCATGCCTGGCATATAAAACTGCCCCCTCATACCTGTGGAGATTTCTATGTGTAATCCCTTTAACTAGAAGTCTTAGGCAGAGACTTTAGTGGTTCCTTTTCTGTGCTCCAAAAGTATTTAATTTGTTTTAGATTTGTTCTAGATTTAAGTGTTGTAGACACACGTCTTCCTGCACCGTAAAAGGTGCTCCTTAAAATCAGGGTCGTGTTTTTATCATCTTATGCGTCTCCCAATCCTCACTCAATTATTAGTGAAAGGTCAGAGGATCCAATTGAATTCTAAAAGAATTTATTGTATACCATCAAGTAAGACCTGGAGAGTTCAACTGAAATAAACTGCTTTTACAGTGACAGCCAGAGAGGAAGCAGAGCTGAGCTGAAGGCGGGAACAAACAAAAGATCAGGGTTCAAGGATCAGGGAAATGTCAGAGAGCCTCAGGGAGCAAATAATTTTTAACCCCTTCAGCGGTCCTTCCATTTCCAACAGGACAAGGTCGTCTCGTGACGACAAGGCCTCTCCCCGGCCACCTGTGCACTTACATAATCTCGGCTCTTTTTCGCTCACTGCCCCAGGTTTACACAGGATACTTGTGATTTTCCAGATATGTCGTGCCGTTTCAAAACCCATGCCTTTTGTGCGTTCTGTCTGGAATGTTCACTTGGCTCTTAGGGCGAAAGGTCAAATGGCATCTCCTTTATGAAACTTCTCATGTCTTCCCTTAATGCAATTGACCCTCTCTGTACCCTCCCTGTCTCCCTACCTGTAAATCAAATTCAGTGATACCCATAAGGGCTCTAGATTTACTCATCCAGCTATTAAAACGCCTTCTTCCTCCAGCCATGCAGAGAACACTGACATTTCAGGATTTTTTAGGTGGGCTCACACCTTTCCAGTCCTATTTCTTCTTTTTGGAGGGAGCTGCACTAGTCTGACTCTCCCTGTCTGCTTCTCGGATCACACGTCGCTCGGAAGAGGAATGATTTTTCTCAGCTGTCAATGTGGTAAAAGACACCAGGGATGAGAAGTTAAGTCCCATCTTTTCTTTTTTCTCCTTGAAAACTCACTACTTTCAGTAAGTCCACATTCTCCACTTCGCCTCCATGCTGTAAATTTTACAGTCCAGGACCCAATATGAGGAGGTTGAGAGTTTCCCTGTGGTGTCTGATGGTTCATTGTTAGAGCAGGCCTCGGCCACATCCTCCGGCATCAACTCAATTTCAGCAGTGAAAATAACTTGATCTCTGCCTTGCGGTGAGAGCAGTGCGCTGTTACTCGGAGGTCGTTTAAACCCTCAACAGCATTGCCCTCCGTGATGGAAACCCACAGTCCGGCCCCCAAATAATTCTTTGACTCGATTCTTCACTAAACTCCTCCATGCCGGTGCTGGGGCAGCTCCCATGAGATGAGAGCCAAGAGGAAGTGGGGGGGGGGGGTGGGGTGTGGGGTAGAGGCCTGGGGAGAGGCAGGTCATGTCTCGTTTTCCAGGTAGTCTAGGAGAGGGGCCCCCTCCTCAGGACATTTCCTCCTCCCCGGAAGCTTGCCTGGGGTACAGAAACATCATCATCACATAGTCTGTTTCTAAAACTGTTAAATGGAGGAAAACATGCTACTTTGCTGAGGTTTTCTCCTTACCCAGACCGTCCTCCATCACAGCTCACAAAAGACTGCCATATAATTACTGCAACCTGACAGGCCCTTCGCAATTTCCCTGAAATTGTCAGCTGGATTACTTCTTCACCTCTTTCATTTTCTAAAGAGTAATTGCAATGAGTCTGTCTCTCCTGTTGCTCCCAAATTGCCAAGCATTCTCCTCAAGGAAGACTGAGGCAGGTACTGTTTAGGACTTATTATGTATTTGTAATCAGGGCCAAAAGACAAGCTTCGATTTGACATTTCCGGTCTCAATGTTGAGTCATTTTGCTCTTATTAACTCAGAAGTGACAGTTTTATCAGGTCACTCCAGTGGTCTAAGTCCTTCATTGCCATTTTTATTTCACACAGGATCGATTCCTAACTGTTGTCCCACTTTGCCCAATCTCCCTGCCCATCGTCATCCCCCACAGTGATATGAACTTCCTACCTCATCAGCCTGGTGCTTTCATTGTTGCCAAGACAACTCTCAAGTTCTTCCGTCTATACTTTCTCTTACGTGGTTCCCCTTTGGTTATATTATTGCCCTTTTACTAATCCAAGTCTATCTGTCAAAGGCCAGTCCAACTCCTACTCCCTCCAAGAAGATGTGCATCCTGCATTTTAGGATTAAGAAAATTAACAAATTAGATCAATCACTCATTTTTTTTTTATTTGCAAATACTGCCATATGGCTTATTTGGTTTTACTGGTTACGAATGCTATAGGTTGTATGAAACCCTGAGATTCATACACTTCGGAGAGCTCAGAGAATTAGCAGGGATACAGAAAATCAACAGATAATTACTTTTCATTGTAGTAAATAAATGTTATTGATAGAGGCAGGTGTAGGGATCTCTGGAGGATAGAGGTGAGGGATATCAATCCCAGGTTAAGGTAAAGAAAGGCTTTGAGGTGCTAGAGAGAGTTTACTAGATACCTAAAAGGAGTCGCGCACGCCACTTGGACAACCTGGGGTGTGCAGGCCTTCTCATTCTCTTTGCACACACCATTCTGTCCAGATCCGCAAGCAGAAGCAAATAGACTGGGGTGCAGTGCCAGAGATGGCCATGTGGTGGAGCTAGGGGGAGAAGCTGGGCGACTTCGGAGATCGTGCAAATGGCCCTTCAGGTTAAGGCACAGAGCCCAGTATATACTACAAGCCCCGGTGACGTGATGGGAGGAGAATTTTAGGTGACAGTTGTCATGATCAGAGACTCTAGAGGCTTTTTCAAAGTGGTGCATTAGGTGAATCATAGGTGAACAGAACTGATTTCCCTCTACAAATCGGATCATTAGAAAAGAACCTAGATATGTCATGAAGAAAGCAGAGATTGCTTCAAACTCGCGCTTATTTCTTGAGGTGAATATTACCTCCTGCATGGCTAAGTTCCACAAAGGCAGGAACTGGGCCTGATTTATAACTTCCTTCTCTCAGCCCACACAGAAGGTGCTCACCAAAGTGGAGCAGGCATGAAGTGATGCTTTCAGGGATGCTTAATTCAACTAGCCAACCTGTATCTTATCTCTTATTTTTCCAGCACAGATACAGTTTATGTGTCAGACATATCATTTAAAATACATTTTTAATAAATATTAAATATATGCAAAAGAACAACTGCAACCAATACCCATAGTCACTATCTTGCCTCTGAAATGAATGGGTCATTATGAGTATGCTGGATGCTCCTGAGTGAATTTCCCTGTCTGGTCATCCCCTGCTCCTGCCGCACAGAAAATCACAATCCTGATTTCTGTTTTCATCATTGTCCTGCCTTTCTTTGTGGTCTGAACACATCAGGATCTGTTCTTGAACAACCTATTCTTGAATTTTACAGGGTTTTAACTTCATAAAGACAGATTCATATTGCATGCATTCTTCTGTGACTTGCTTTTTTCAATGAATAATTTGTTTCTGAGATTCAGCCATACTCATTTTCACTGCCTTATATCACTAGTTGAGAATATCACAGTGTGTTTATCCATTGCTGTAACAGTGGACAGCTGGGCTCTTTTTGGCCACTGTAACATTGCTCTTATGGACTTCCCTTTGTAGTTTTCCCAATAGATTTACCAGTAGCTGACTCTGTGACTAGAATAAAAAACTATAAACTTGAGATTTCGACTGATATTGATATTGCAAGTGTAAATGACAATTGTAGAGATGAGACGTTTTTGACACGAGTGGAAAATGGAAACACTGTTGATACTACCTTTCTTCATATGATCAAAAAAGTAAGTGGAATTTATAGAATATTTACATTTCACAGGGCGCCTGGGTGGCTCAGTCAGCTAAGCGTCTGACTCTTGATTTCAACTTAGGTCATGATCTCGTGGTTTGTGGGATCAAGCCCCATTTTGGGCTCTGTGCAGAGCCCACTTGGGGTTCTCTCTCTCCTATCTCTCTTTCCCTACCCCCTCTCTTTCAAAATAAATGAACATTAAAAAAATTTTAGAATATTTACATTTCTGTAACCATAGGAATATAATAAACCAACACTGCTCTTAGAAATTAGGCTGATGGGGCAAAGGTCTTATGTGAGATTAAATATTGCCTCTGATTATTTTGCCTACATATACTTATATTTACTGATAATTAATGGGAAGAAACAAGACCCTCAAACAAAGAAAAAAAAAGTGCCTGAATATAAAGCTTGTAAAAGTAACCTTCGGCCACACAACTTAAGATAACAATAAAAATTACAAAACCTAAGAAATTGCAACTGTTTTTTTAGAAGATTAGACAATTGTTCTAGGATATTGAATTTTCTTACTTAAGCTAATTCACCATCCCTGTGATAATTAATGTGTAAAGTGTGTTTCTGTTAAAGACCATTTTGGGGGCGCCTGGGTGGCTCGTCGGTTAAGCGTCCGACTTCGGCTCAGGTCATGATCTCACAGTCTGTGGGTTCGAGCCCCGCATCAGGCTCTGTGCTGACAGCTCAGAGCCTGGAGCCTGCTTCCGATTCTGTGTCTCCCTCTCTCTCTGGCCCTCCCCTGCTCATGTTCTGTCTCTCTCTGTCGCAATAATAAATAAAAACATTTAAAAAAAAAAAAAGACCATTTTGACTGGCTGTCATCTACAGCTATGGTCTTTAAAACTGCATCCGGACTCTGATCCAAACACAAGGTGAAGCTGTTGTCTTTCACCGTGATCTTGGGCAAGGCAATCAATCTGAGCCTCAGATTCCTTTAAAATAGGTTTTGTAATCTCAACCCTGCCTTGCTCAAGTAGCCAAGATGGTCAAGTAATATCAAGTGTGTAGAAACTCCTTGTAATTAGTAAAATTTTGGACCCATGTAATGGATGGTGGTGGTGGCAGTGGAAATTACATTACTCTTATGCTCAAATAGGCCACAGGAAGCCATAAAATTTCTTATTGGGAAGGGGAGTATGATATCAGGGTTCACCCCGAATCTGTGAATTTTATGCTACACCAAGTGTGCCAGTCTGTGAGTCATATGTGATGGATTGAATTTTGTCCCTCCAAAAATTTTATGTTGAAATCCTAACTCCCACAACCACAGAATGTGACTTTACTTGGAAATAAGGTCATGGCAGATGTAATTAGTTAAGTTAGGATGGGGTCATGCTGGACTCGAGTGGGTCCCTAATCTGACCAGTGTCCTTCTAAAGAGGGAAAATTTGGACACAGACACACACAGGGGAAATGCCATGTGAGGATATAGGTAAAGATGGGAGTGATGCTTCTGTACATCATGGAATGCTAATGATTGCCAGAAACAACCAGAAAGTAGGAAGGAGGCAAGGATCAAATCCTCACTCATGGCCCTCAGAAGAAACAGACCCTGCCCACAGCTTGATTTTGGACTTCTGTCCTCTGGAACTGGAAGCAAATGAACTTCTTTTGTTTAAGACACTCAACTTTGTTACAGCAGCCTTGCGAACTAACACACACACACACACACTTAAAATATTATATTATTAGGGGCACCTGGGTGGCTTAGTTGGTTAAGTGTCTGACTTTGGCTCAGGTCATGATCTCACGGTTAGTGAGTCTGAGCCCTGCATCCAGCTCTGTGCTGACAGCTCAGAGCCTGGAGCCTGCTTCCGATTCTGTGTCTCCCTCTCTCTCTGCCCCTCCCCCACTTGCATTCTGTCTCTCTCTCTCTCTCTCAAAAATAAATAAATACATTAAAAAAAAACTTTTAGTGTATTCTTAGGGAAAATTCTTGCAGTATTTGGTCAGATTTATAAATACTTTTCACAGTGGTAGAATGGATCAACACTGATTTCAGGAAACCTACCGTTATAATATTTACATGTACAGTATTTTCATTGGTAACTAATAAGCATATAGTCAACTTCATGCATCCATGTGCAAAGAATTTGAAATATAAATTATTTTTTCCTAAGAGCAGAGCAAAGATTATTTATGTAATATATTCAGTGCTGCTAAGCACTCAGATATCTGTCTTATATCATAGTTGATGAATAGGTGGTAAAATCCTTCTTGAAATCAAGTTGGTAAAATATATTAAGTACATTAAAATACAATCTTCAACTTCTCGTAATCTGCCTTAAAGGAACATGGTATGAAATTCAGATGCAGAATTATGGCTAAAAGTTATTTATTCCAGTGTTATTTTTGTTAATATATGCAGGAATCATTCAAAATGCCCAAATAATATGGGGATGGTTAAATCAATTACAACAGATTTTAATTTAAATTACTTTTAATAATGTTTAAAATATACTGTTGGGTGACAAACAATATATATGAAGCAGGGATTCTCAAAGTCTAATAGAGAAGCTGGTAAGGGTCCCCAAGACTTTTTTAAGAAGTATGTGAATTAAAATTATGTTCATAATACTACTATGACATTATTTACATGTTCACTCTCCTTTTCTTATGACTGTATAGTGGAGTTTTCCAGAGTCTATAGGGAGCATCATGAGTATCTAAAAAAAAAAAACAATTAAAATATTCCTTCCTATGGTACCTGGGTAGCTCAGATGGTTAAGTGTACAAATCTTGATTTCAGCTTGGGTCATGATCCCAGGGTCCTGGGATAGAGCCCTGCGTCAGGCTCCACACTGAGTGTGGAGTCTGCTTAAGATTCTCTCTTTCCCCCTCCCTCTACCCCTCCCCCCCTTGTGCTTTCTCTGTAAAATTAAAAAAAAAATTTTTTTCCTTCCTTTTCCAATTCTGTATGTGTGAGGCTGGATTTTCTTCATATATTTAGGCAAAGCAATATATCATAACAGGTTGAATGCAGAAGCATATGTGAGAATCCAGCTATTTTCTACTAAGTCAGACATTAAAAAGATTTCTAAAACAATGCCATTCTTTTCACTAAATTTTTGCTTTTATTATTACAATTTTAAACAAATAAATGTTTAAATTATTTGCTAAGTTTAATACCAGACAGTAAATATCAACAAAACACAAGAACAAAACTCGGGAATCTTCAATAATTTTTAAGATGGAAAATGGTTCCGAGACCAAAGAGTTTGAGAACTCTTATTCTAGAAAATATTATTTCAACCATGCAATGAAGAGCTGGAAGGAATTTGCTGAATTGTTGGGATTATGCTGAATTGTTAAGAGTGATTATCTGTGGATGTTGGGTTTAAGGGTCATGGTTATTTTAACATCTTTACTTTTCTGTGTTTCCAAAAGTTTCCACTTTAGTATGTATTTCTTTTATATCTGATGAAGGGTAATTTTCTTTAATTTGCACTTTTCTGTTCTTCACCTTTAAAAAAATCTCTCTGCACTTAAGCCTTCATTTAAAACCTAAAATTGTAAAATGTCTCTTAATTATACTTGCATAGAGTCTCAGCTCACAAAATTCTGCCAGATTTAAGGTCTGCAGACAAATTAACCACAAGCTATATAGAGGTAGAATTTATAAATGGAATATGCACTGCACCAGCACTTTCCAGAGAAATGGCCTTTGAAACACCAGTGAATAGAGGAGACATCTTCCAGGCGATGTTTATGCCAAGACTGAGATAAAAATTCACTTTGCATTTATTTATTCATTTTTGTTTGTTTCTTACTTAAAGGTTGACTGCCATGGAGCCTTAAAATTATCAATGATCTTAACTCCTATTCATTTCAAAATCTGACCTGTACAGAAAGGTTCACAACTCAAGCTCACCACCTATTTGTTTGGATGCTCCCAAGGACCAAAGGTTTTGGTTAATATAGTCCACTATTCAATAGCTCTGCTTGTAAAAAAAAAAAAAAAAAAAAAATCTGAGTTATGATCCTTTTAATGTCTACAGAGCCCAAGTAGATGTGTGATCTTGGGTCAGTTCCATCTGTAAAACATTATGTTTTTAATATGTCATAGGCCTAATAATACAAGTTCTCATAAAGTTGTGAGCATTATATAACATATAAAACTAAACAGCAGCGCCTGGCATACAATTGATGCATAATTTATGTACAATAACTATTGTTATTTTTGTGTTTCCAAATACTCCAAAACTGATATTGGGGCCAGCCAAAAATGGGCCTCTCAGTATCTTAGGAACATTCTATCAATCCATTGCTCTATTCCTGGTATTTACATCTGCCAAGAAGACTTTCCAGCCTACCTAGCATTTTTCCTTTGGCTCCAGAACTTCTGGAGCACATATTGCCTGGGATACTTCCTGCTGCCCCACTGCACCTGTATCACAAGCCTCTTCATAGGCTGGACAGAGTTTTCTGCTTCCTTTATTTTCTCCCACTCGGTGTAGCATAGCCTCTCTGTGGATTGACTGGTTTCTTTTTCTTTTTTTAAGTTTCTTTATTATGAGAGAAAGAGAAAATAGAAGTGGGGGAGGGGCAGAGAAAGAGAGGGAGAGACAGAATCCCCAGCAGGCTCCACACTGTCAGGACACAGCCCAATGTGGGGCTTGAACTCACCAACCGTGAGATCATGACCTGAGCTGAAGTCAGACACTTAACCAACTAAACCATCCAGGCGCCCCTGGACTGATTGATTTCTGATACATCATCTCTTTCATGGTTCCTGCTCAACATTTCTCCTCTGGAGTATTTTGGGATTATTTTAGTCTCCTTCCTTGTCTCCTGTGGAATACTTATTAGAATAAATTAGACCCCCCTCTCTCCCATTCAATCATCATGGCTCCAGGAGTCCTGTGAGTAAGATGAATTAAAACAGATATCTTTGTCTTCCTGGATCCTAAGAAATTTGATTAGCCATTTTTCATATTTCTCTATCCTTTAGGATTAGGCGATATCCCAGACCAATTCTCACCCACTCAGGTTTTCATAAATATTTTACAAACTCCTAAATGCCAGTAAGTTCCTAATTCCCTTGCCATTTATTTCATCCTTCAGCCAGCAAAAGACTGTAACCATCCAGAACTATATGGAGAATAGAGACGAGGGGAGTGAGCATCTTATCAGGACAGACATGTTACCAAAATGGCCTTGCCTTTTTCTGGAGAACCCGGGGATTCCCACTAGACCAAAACTAGGCTTCATGGTGCCTCAAGCAGAAACTCAGTGTTCCTAAAGATATATAAGGTGGATAGATACATATTCCCTGTATTTCTTACCTCTAGCTTACTGCAAAGGGTATTCTAAGGGAAGGCATGTTTGTGACAGAAAAAGAGAGAGAGGGAGGGAAGGAGGAAGGAAGGAAAGAAGGAAGGAAGGAAGGAAGGAAGGAAGGAAGGAAGGAAGGAAGGAAGGAAAGAAGGAAGGAAGGAAGGAAGGAAGGAAGGAAGGAAGGAAGGAAAGAAGGAAGGGAAGGAAATCATTAATAAGATGGCTATCAAAAAAAAAAAAAAAAGAATCTCATCCATTTTGCTTTGAAAAATCCAGATAGGCTTGAGAGGAGAGTAGCAAGTTTGAAATTTTCTGAGTTTATACTGAATTCTATTTGAAATGAGAGCTCTGTGTGAGTATGGAAATTTGATCTCAACAATATCAAGAGATAATATATGAACATTCCTCCGACAGTTCCAGATGTACTGTTGTATCAAGAGAAATGCTGCCACTCATCTGAGGTCCTTCTCTTCTGCAAGTTATGTAAAACCTGAACTAATGTCATAACTGAGTTTAAAGCAAAGGATGTTACAACTTATTTTCAACATGGGGAAGATGTTGATCATATTCTCCAGAGCCCATCACGCTCACATTTACTCTTCATTTGGGAGTTGTAATATGACAATCAAATGCCTTGTTGTTTGCCTATTCTTTTACTGCTGGCAGCTTTAATACTTCCTAAAGTGTTGGGCAAACTCTTCCTGAAAGTTTGCTTTGTCTAAGTTCTAGCCTTACAATGCCAGGTCCCGTAGATAGTGGACACCCGCGGGTGCCTTCCTCCCTCCCATTATTTTCATCAATCCCTCAACTTCTGTTAGCACAATGAAGTTATGGGATTCTATTACATGATGCATTCTCAAGCATATAACTTCACTAGCCAACATCGGATCGAAAAATGGCCTTGAATTCATCATGAGTTTGACAAATCTTATATCAAACCATTCACTAATGCATTTGCAATTAATCACACACTGAGTGCACATTCCTTTTTTAAATATATTACATTTTCTCTTGTGTCTCCTTTTAGAACTTTAAAGGAGTATGTTATGTATTTGTGCTTTACGTGTGGTCTGTGCCTTCCTTCATATGTGCCTGTTTGCATACATGTGTCCTTGGGTATTTCTGTGTGTGTTTATATATGTACGTGTGCATATGTATACATATATATTGTCTGCAATATGTCTCACAATACTATGTGAATGTGTGAAGTGTGTATATCCATGCGTATGCGTGCGTTTGTGTGTGTTGTGTGCTCCTGTGGGCTTGCCATGCAGAGTGAGATGCTTGAGTTTCCTTTTCCTTGGAAACCAGAGAGTTTGTCCTATTTTGCCTGTCGTTACATAAGCTGGATAAGTCGAAACTCAGTGGGTTTATCAGGAAGAAATGGATTTTGCAATCTCTCACTGTATCTGTTATTTCTTCCTCCCTGGTCAACACACTCTACTGACGTGAGTGTTTGCTGATGAATCATCACTCTGAGAAAAGCAATGACGTCAGGCTGTTTAAATGAAGTAACTGTGAAAGGACTAGTTATCTTTTTTTATTTTGCTTGGGAGTATTGATAAAACGATGTATTCTTATTTTGTTCTCTCAGAGTCTTGGGTGTATTTGGACATGCTGACCAAATTTGTCCATGGAAACTATTAAATTTCATGCATAGCTGAGCTCACACACAACAAAAAGTGGACTTGGCTGTGCTGAGATGGAGGGTAGCAAGGATCCTGGCAGGTTATATGGTCCCCCAGGGCTCAGCAGCTGTCTACCTTGTTTCTTGGTAACAAAATTCAATTTCCACTCTACCCACATGGGCCAGGAGACAGCAGGGATCCACACTGGCTCACAGAATTTTCGCTTCCTCATTTGTGAAACGTGACCAAACATATTAATCTCAGCGACAAGCAGATTAGAATACTGGACAGGACGAACAAATGCAATCGTCAGACACAGAACTGCCACAACAGCGCCAGATCGGGATTGGAGGCAGATCGTGGGTTAGGGAGCAAGAATGTAAATAACATAGGGCTTGGAAGATCCTCTCAAGTTTCTAAATAATATCTTGTTTACCCCAATACATCTCCGAAAGTCTTCAGAAGTATTTTTTGCTAGAACACTATCAGTCAACTAGCCTACACAGACAGCTGTAGGGATTCTCTCCTCTGTGGTTTGCAGAGTGAAATTTCGACCTTTGTTTGTCACTTGAGGCTCCCCGTCATTAAACCTCCACTTCTCTCTTTACAATATAATCCCCTGTGCATGCTTTCTCAAGCCCTTTGCAGGATGGCCCCTTGTTTCCTATGCTAACCCACATCATCAAGTACCCCCTGAATCTGCCTTTAGAAAATACTTTGTCGAATTTGTTCTCTGATTTCCTGGCCTGGATATGTGAGGTATCTTTTTTGTTTTGAGGAGAAATTTTCCAGGTGAAATTCTAAAATACATGTTAGAGAAATTAAATAAATAAATAAATAAATAAACAAGAATAAGAATAACCAAGACATTTAGAGAGGAAAGGAAGAAGTGGAGGAGGAGACGAAAAAGGAGAAGAATGGAGAATACGCCCCATCTCCTATTAGATCTTCCTGAGAAGCAAAAGTAATCAAGACAACCTGGTGTTGTAGACAACTGGATCAATGGGACGTGATGTTGAGCCCTGATGAATGACAGAGGTGGTATGACTGATGTGCATGGGAAAGAAAGTCTGTTCAATAAATGGACACGGGGCGATAAAAAAAAATGCTTATTTATACATGTGCAGGAACAGTGGACTCTCTCATGTCATACAAAAATCAACTCCCCATGAATTAAGGACTTAAATATCAAAATTAAAGACCCAAGTAGAAAATATAAGAGCTATTCAATTTGAAAAAAAAAAAAAAGTCATACAATCCAAGTGTTAGGATCAGGACTAACTTGATCTCTGATATTGCTCTAGAATGTGCAGTTTGGCAGAAACATTTGGGGGAAAATGTTTTGTCATTATCTTAAATGTTAGATGTTGTTCTCATATGCTCTTCCAGAGATTTTACTCTTAGGTACTTTCCCAAGATAGGAGAGAAAACAGATTGACTAAGAAATTTCAGGATCACAGAAGGTGGTAACATTTAACTCCATACCTCAGGGGGGAAAAAAGATAATAATGAAAGCCAGTACAGAAATAAAAACAACTTAAAAGCATCAAGAATAGAACAGCTTTAAATAGAGTCAAAATGGAAGAACATAAGCTTAAGAAAAAATTGTGCAAAAGTAATTGGAAAATTACAAAGAGATCAACATTATTGGAGAGAAAATGAAATCTATGCTAAAAAAAAAAGAACATGGAAATTCTGCATGTTTGTTTTTCTTAAAAATAAAGGATAGCATAAATGAAACAGAATATATTCAAATATATTATGTGAAAATACTTCCCTAAAATACAGAAAATCTGCATGTGAAGTTTTAAAGGCCGCTGCTGTTGTTTATTGTTTGTCGTTTTGTTTTGTTTTTTTTTTTTTTGGTGTTTTTTTTTTTTTGGTGTTTTTTTTTTTTTTTCAGAAAACTGATACATACCTCTAAAGCCAAGAAATATCCTGGTAAGTTACTGAACTTGAAAGATTAATCAAACAAAAGAAGTCAGAACGTTGATGTCATTTCTGTGAATGAACTAAATTCACATCACGTCTGTTTAAATTGAGAACCAGAGTTAAAAACAATACGGAAATTATGGTGCAGAAAAGGCATAACCATTATAAACTAACACTATGTGAGACAATATAATTAATAGAAATTAGGACATCAATGTTCTTAATGAGGAAATTAAGAAAAAATGTAATTGTATTGATTTCCTTGTTTTTCAGAAAAAAATTCAGCATACTGATAAAAGTATATACCTCAAGAAATACAGGTTTATGTATATTATTTATGAATACTGTGGTAACCACAAGACCCAAGAGTATATTATAAACTGTGCAGCTTTTCTGAAGGAACTGCATACACACACACACACAATCAGCAGGAGCAACAACAAAGGAAATGGAAATCATAGCAAATCTCATTTTTCTCTCTACCTCCACATATAAATATATGAATTATTTATGAATATATTTCTTACCTTTATACATTTCTTATGCTAGGACAACATACGTCACAAAGTAGGTACTCACAAAATCAATACTATATTGTAGGATATCAGGATCACCTCAGAGCCATTAAAACTGTTGCCTGCACCCCTTCCTTCCAGGACCTCCCAGCCACACACCCCCCTGCCCCCCACATCCCCGGCCACAGGCACTACCCTGGCCTTTTCATTCTCTAAAGTCCTGTAGCCTCTCTTATCTGTGATAGCAGTCTTTGACACAATTCTGGAATCAGAGAGAAGATATAGTTGGGAGGGATCTTCAGGCACAGGAAAATCACTTCACCTCTCTGCTTTCATTTCTTCCTTGTAAAATGCCTTCCTTTGCTTCTTCACCATTTCTAGAGTTATGTGTCTTATTTTCCCATCAAATTCTGTGTTCGTGGAACACTTGTGCTCTGGCCTTGAAAATCTTCTCTTTCCTACGAAGTGTGAAGCACTATCTTTTGCACATAGGAAGGGCTCCGTATCCAGCTATGATTGAATGAATAGAGGATTAAATGTTAGATTGCACATATTGGGGCTTTATCCTGTGCTCAAAACTCTGCGGATCACTTCACATGCGTCGCATAATTTAATCTGCTTCGCAAGCCTACTTCTATTTTGTGCTTGTACCAAAACATAAAGAGATTAGTAAATATGCCCAAACCGGGATTTGAACCCAGGTAGTCTGGCTCCTGACTTAATTACTATGCTGCATGGCGGAAACAAAGGGTAGCACGTATTGTACTGAACTCGGCTGACTTGCAGCATGTCTTCAAAGATTTAGAATACGTGGGTCACTTCCTTCAGCAGGTCCAGCTGCACCTGCACCAGGGAACTTCTCACCCTTTCAGCAGGTGGACAGGAAGCCCCAGGGGTAGAGACATGCTCAGTGAAGCGAGTGACCTACAATTTGAGGATGGTGGCAATCCCAGGCACCCCTGTTGCATAACGCTCCTCTGAGAGCCAGGCCCACATGGGACTCACCTAAACAGGCACAAGACACGGCCTTCCTGCCAACCTGCACTTCCTCTGCAGGCAGCTCAAGAGGTGAGTGCTTCCTACTCAGTAGGCACAGGAAAGAGGGAGGAAGAGAGCCTTGGGCAAGTCCCAACTTTGAGGAACTAGACCAGGAGGTAGGTCTGCTCTTACTTGTGTGTGTCCACCTAGTGAATTATGCCACTTGAAATCCCTCAAAGCCTGTGTAGTTCTAAGAGCATCATCATTACAACTGTAGAAATGTATTTGTGTCTTCCAGAATTTTTAGTGTTATTTTCATCAAAAATAAACCTAACCTTGCTCATTTACCACTGACTCTCCATCAGTGGTCGGCCATGCTGTCACTACCTCCTTTCTGCTCCTATAACGGCCCAAGACACAACATTTACTATATTATGGCACAGTCTTTGTTCTCCAACTGTGTCCCTGGCTAGACTGTGGTCTTCTAGAGCAAGGGAAGAATGTGTTACGCATCTCTGCGTCAGCAGCACCTAGAAAACGAGTGCTTGACACTGAGCAGACAACAATGCATTTGTGAAGCACGTAAAGGAGAAATCAGCAGTCCAGTGAAAAAATAAAGATCTACCCAATGGAATTGAATCAAAAAGAACAGCTGAACTGTCCGATGGGAAAGCTGGTCTCCTAGCCCAAGGCCCAGGGATTTTTCCCAAAGTTGAAGCCCCTGAGTTAGCATATGACTGATTTAAGTGGAATTTGAAGTGCAGGGAGAATGTGGGTTATTCTCTGTGGCGTTCAGGTCAACATCTCCATTTTTAAAAAAATGCCGGCACAACATTTTACATGTGGCACATAAAATGATACCACATACATTTGATGTATTTGCTACATATGCAAAACAAAAACAAACCTTATTATCTTACAGGAATAATTACTTTGACGTTTGGGGACATTTCCTTCCCATTTTTGTTCCCATTCTCACGCAAATGTGTGTAAATAGCTAGATTGCTAGATAAAGATAGTCCCCAAGACATGTTGACTTTTATATCTCCAGACTCTGTTGATAGGGTACCCTACGTAGCAAAAGGGTCTTTTCAGATGTGATTAAGAACCTGATGTGGGAAGATTGTCCTGAACTATATTGGGTGGGCCTCACGTAATCACAAGGCTCCTTAGAAGAGGAAGGCAGGAGGCATGGATTCAGAGGAGGAGACCTAAGGACAGAAGCAGAGGCTAGAGTGCTGCCAGGCACGAAATAAAGAATGAGTGAAACCTCTAGATGCTGGAAAAGGCAAGGAAGAGATCCTCCCCTAGACCGCCAGAAGGAATGCAGCGCTGCTGACCTGTTTGGATTCCTGACCTCCAGAACTGTAACATAATAAATTCATATTGTTTGAAGCCACTAGTTGGTGGCAATTTGTTAGAGCAGAGGGATAAAACTACCAGAAACTATGTTAGTTTCCTAGGGCTGTCCCAACAAATTACCATTAAAACAATGAAATTTGTCCCTTAAAGTTCTAGAGGCTAGAATTCCAAAATGAAATGTTGGTAGAACCACGATCTCCCCAAAGGCTTCAGAGAAGAGTCCGTCCTTGCTTCTGATAGTAGCTGGCAGTCCTTGGCGTGTAGATGCATCACTGCAGTCTCTGGTGTTATCATCACACAGCGGTCTCCCTGTGTGTTTGTGTCTTCACACAGCCTTGTAAGGACACCAGTCATTGGATTTAGGGCCCACCTTAAGCCAGTATGATCTGAACTTGACCAATTCCATCTGCAAAGACCCTATTTTCAAATAAGATCTCATTCTGAGATTCCAGATGAACATGAATTTGGGAGGATACTATTCAGTACAGTATGTATTAGTAGGTAGGTAGGTAGACAGGTAGGTGCGTACGTAGATGATGGATAGACAGATAAACAACCTTTGTCAAAACCGTTTCCATTGTTGTATAATATTTTGTTATATGTTTATAGCAGAATTATGTATTCTTTTCACTGGAAACACATTGTTATACTTACCGAAGCATCGGTTATATCACTAGGAGAACTGCCTTCATTTCTGAGTGCCACATTCTGCACGGGATAATAACAAACCGAAACTCACTTTGGGAAGGGCAAACCAGGACAGATAATGGACTCAAATCATTTCTCATGAAGGTCCATGGAAGGAACTGGAATGATTAATCAAGAGACGAGAAGCTTCAGGACATACATGGAAGATATCTTCAAAGACAGAATGTACAATCACCTTGAAGAGAAATTAATCTTATTGTATTTTTCCCCAACGTGTTGAACTGAGGCAAATGGATCCAAACAATTTCAAAGGGTAAAGTGCTGCAGTGACCTCACCTCTCTGTGTGTCCTTTTCCTCGAAGATCTGGAACCTGATAATCTTCGATCTTAGTAGTGCTCCAAAGTCTTCAAATGTTTCCTTAAAATACATTCATCAAAAACCATGGATGGTACGAGATTTGTTTTTAACGGTCAAGAACTCCTAAAGGTCTGAGATTTTGCCCTTCTTGCAAATGAACAAGTTATCCTATTATAGTTTCATAGACACGTTGGAAGATAAGAGACTCCTGAGTCAGATGCAAAGGTTGACTTGTTACTCATGGCAATAGCAGTAGCCCATGTCATCGTCCTCTTGACCAGCCTCCAGACCCCAGGTCCCACAGGGTGATGTGGGTGATGTGGGTGATGTGGGTGGTGCCTGCATGTGCAAATGGCTGTTTACAAGAAACCCTGCACTCAGGAAACCCCAATCTTTTATAATGGTCTCTGCAATTCTGCCTGACCTTTGCCCCAGAAAGGTCTATTATTGCTATGGAAACAAGCTTGAAAAAGTCATCCACATCAAAAGTTGTCAGTGTATCATTGCTCACAAGACGTGCAGAAATGCAAGAAACCCATAGGTATTTGTGTCTCAACAAGAGCCACTCCTGCTTCATTCTTATACCATTTTGGTTTCTGCTCAATTTCCCATGAGTTCATCACTACTTCAGCCACTTTGATTCATCTGACCGGCAGGCACTGGGATCAATCAACTCCATTCGGTTTGTCTCATACAAGATTTAGTTAAGACTGGTATAAATAGGAGCCCAAACAACAAGATGAGGTCAACTTGAAGTATTAACTTCACACAGTTGAGAAGCAGAGTATGGATGAAGATAGAGGTGGAGGTGGAGGCTAGAGGCAGATGAGAAAGGATCCTGTTTGCTTCATTCTGCTTCCAGCTTATCTACTGGTGCTAAAGAGCTATCAAAGTATTTAGGAGGAGACTTATGCAGCTGATGTGCATGTGGAGTGATTCTCCAGGGTGGCCAAAGGGCTAACAACTTAGAGAAGATGCAATTGAGAGAGACCTAGTTCTAATGACATTTTGATAAAGCATTTGGTAAACACTGAAGCTTGAAGAGAGTAGACTTTAAACATATATAGGAGGTAAAATTGAGAGAACCTGTAAGAGAAGGGAATAGGAGAGAAAGAAGAGTTCAGCATGACTCTCAGGTTTCTGGCTCAGGGGATAGTGTGGAGGGCATTCCCTAAGATAGGAAAGCATAGGGCAGTGGTTTTTAAGGGGATTGACAAGCTCAGAGAAGCATGTGAAATGTAGACATGCACTGGGGTGTCTAGGAGTCATTAAAGTTAAGGATCTTTGGTGGATGGGGGAAAATGGGCTGAAAAGTTCAATTTGAAAGTTATCAGCACATAGGTTTTAACTAAAATCTGAGGGTTGGGATAAGAATTTCTATAGAAAATTTAATTAGAAAGCTCTCAGGAAGAGACCTGGAGAACAGCAAGGTAAAGGGCCTGCACTGATGGGGGTGGGGAGGAAGGGTGAAGGGTGAAGGGTGAAGTTCTGCCATAGACGCCCTAGTAGAGTGCCAGAAGGAAGGAGTAATCAGCAAAGTGATTAACTACGAAGAGGATGAAAATTTGTCTTGGATTTAGCAAAAATAAGATCATCGAGGACCTGGAGGAGAGTAGCTCCATGGAAAGGTGAGCACAGAGGCTAGTTGTAGTGAGATGTCAATGTCATCATAGGGCACGTATTGAGTATGTCCTTCAGCCATTAGGCAAATTTCACTATAAAGTGTCAATTCTTCCTAAGAATTGAAAGGAAATCCTTTGTGCTGAGACTTCCCGGGGCCTCTGATCTTAGCAAAGGGAAAGCAGGAGATGTATAATTCATTCGTGTTTTATGTTTGCTTGGCAAGCACGCAGCACATTGAGTGGGAGGCCATACTTTGGGAATCCAGCAGAAGAAGCAGTAAGATGCCTTCTGGTAATGGGGGTGAAAGTGTGGTCAGCCTTTGGTGCAGAGTTTGTCAAACTTTGTTAAAGAAAAAAAAAGGGAGATGGTCTAGAAATCTCAATTGGGTCAGACAATGACACACCTTATGTCAATACACACAAGCTGAAATAATGAACAGTTCCACCAAGCTCACATCATCTTGTTTTTAAATGTGTAAGCGCCAGAAAAAGAGTTCATAAAAGTGTGTCTGGAGGAAAATAGGAAATGTCACTGCTGCTGAGTTCTATTCAAAATGAGCAGGAGAAAAATACAGACTCAGGTAATTAGGTTTTTAGATCCAGCTCAGACTGTAACATCTGTTACCGTGCTGTCTTCCAAGCCTGATGTATTGATCACATGTTCCATGGTGGGAAGCAGAGGGTCCAGAGCTTTCCCTCATAAGAGCAGGCCAAGAACTTGGGCTTTGAGCTGACCCAACATTGGTTAGTTTGATACCATTTGCAAGTTACTTAACTTCTCTGAGCTTCATGGCTTCCTGTTTGTATTTTTTGTTCATTAGAAGATGTTAGCAGGGCACATGGGTGGCTCTTGATTTCAGCTTAGGTCGTGGAATCGGACTCTTCCCAGGATTGTGGGATCAAGCCCTGCATCAGGCTCCGAACTGAGTGTGGAGCCTGCTTGGGAGTCTTTCTCTCACTCTACCCCCCAACCCCTGCTCACACACACTCTCTCTCTCAAATAAAAGAAAAGATTTTTTTAAAAACTTAGCAACACTATATCAAAAGATTTTTGAGAAGATGAAACTTTCCTTTAAAATATTCAAACAGGGGCGCCTGGGTGGCGCAGTCGGTTAAGCGTCTGACTTTGGCCCAGGTCATGATCTCACATCCGTGAGTTCAAGCCCCGCGTCGGGCTCTGTGCTGACAGTGCAGAGCCTGGAGCCTGTTTCAGATTCTGTGTCTCCCTCTCTCTCTCTGACCCTCCCACATTCATGCTCTGTCTCTCTCTGTCTCAAAAATAAATAAACGTTAAAAAAAAAATTTTTTTAAATATATATAAAATAAAATAAAATATTCAAACAAGTCTATGAAATGCTTATAATATTATACAATGAAACTTTCTGGATTCTATTTTTTTTCTTTTCTTTCTCTGCACCCTTTCCCTTCCTCCTCTCTCTTCCTTCCTTCCCTGCCTTCCTCCCCAGTGAATATCTGCTCCTTCAGGTAAATACCTGTCAAGAATCTTGGTGCCATCTTCTCAGAAATTTATATTATTACCTGGAGAGCATATCCTCCAGAGAATGGGTGTGAATTTGGAAGTGCCCCCAGAAGCAGGAAGGCTCTCAAATGCCCTGGAATTCTCCCAAGCAGATTGACCCTTACTGGGACATGATTTCAACAACAAAACTTTTCCAAGCTTTACAACGACTCAGCTCCTGTGAGGGCCATATGCAGTTTTCCATCTCATTAACAAAAACCTATTTCTCATAAACCTTTAAAGAAAGAACAGCTCTTTCCCAAGAAAACAAACTCTTCTCACCTCAGTCTCTGAAATTGGATCGACTATCACCATGCAAACTGCAAACACTATTTTCCAGTGCAAATGACCCCCATCCTGCAGTCTTGGTGGGCTGGGAAGTATCTCCTTTTGATATTCCAGCTATCTGGTATTTTCTTGGCGTCAAGGAAAACTGTAATTTGGAGAGTCACAGCTATTCCATTTTCAGAGGCGAGAATGTGGAATTTTTTATCCCAAAATTTTAGGGGAAGGAAAACGAAACCGATGTCTGGCAAAGGAATGTGTATTTCAAAGTCTCTTCATTACACTCAGGAGGACCTTTCAATTCCTTGATGGGGACAGGGAGTCTATTCCCATAATCTACACTAAGGTCTGAAATAATGTTTACTGATATCCAAATGTGTGGCCGATTAGAAGTCAACAAGAAAAAAAATTGAAGTGGAATGAGAAATTACGGGCATACAGTATATCTAAAAGAAATGTTGGCTAATATTTGAAAAGGATAGTGAAATCTAAGTATGGCAAACATAAGAAATTAAAAGCCACGGCAGTTAATGAACATTCTGTGCCGAAGCACAGGCCAGGCATATGCCAGTCCCCCCAAGATCACCCCTCTGATGCTGTTCATCACATTGAGGGTTGTTTCATGCAAACACTGAGAAAAGACAAATGTGTACCTAAGGCAACCACTACCTTATCAAGACATAGAACATGTGCATCATTCCAGAAGTTCCCTCATTCCTCTGGCCCTGATGTCCATCTTGATAGGTTACTTTTTGCTGGTTTCAGACTTCCAAGTAGAAGGAATCATGCAGGATGTATTTCTTCGTGCCTGGCGTCTTCCACGCAACATCATGTTTGTCATCCCAATCATCTGGTGGGTATCACGTTTCCATTCTTCTTATTACTAGATAAGTATTCCACTGTGTGAATATGCCAGTTTGTTTATCCATTTACCTATGGATGACCATGTCTACGCAAGTCTGTTCATGAGCACTTGTTTGTCTTGGTAAATATCTAGGATTGAGACTACTGGCTTTTCTATGGTTAGTGTATATTTAACTTTTAAGAAACCACCCGTTTCCAGAGTGATGATACCATTTTACATACCTACCAGCAATATGCTAAAGTTCTCATTTATTTTTCTGTTGTTGTTTTCTGTGGGGTTTTTTTGTTTGGGTTTTAGGGTTTTTGTTTGTTTGCTTGGTCGGTTGGTTGTTCTTTGGGGTATTTTAGAGAGACCGAGAGGGGCAGAGGGAGAGGGGCAGAGAGAATCCCAAGCAGGCTCCAAGCCCAGCACAGAGCCTGATGCAGAGTTCAGTCCTACAAACCGTGAGCTCACGACCTGAAATCAAGAATTGGACATGTAACCGACCGAGCTAGCTAGGCACCCTTAAAAGTTAGTTCTAAATTCTTTACATCTTCACCCACACTTAGCACTGTCTTTTTATGATTTAGCCATTGCAGTGTGTGTGAAGTGATATTCTCACTGTGGTTTTAATCTGCATTTGCTTTATGACTAATGAACAATTCATAAAGCAGGCATCTGCAAGGGAGGTCTATGGGCAGGACCAGCTGCATAGAATACAGGGAATAAAAACACAGGGACATTTGCATAAAAGTTAAGAAAAATTCCAAGATGACAGCAGCAAAACATGAAACCAAGCAAGAAGCCTTTCTAAGTGCAGGACCCCGTGGATTGCGAAGGGCACATGAACTTAAACCTGGCCTTGCTTGTGGGCCATATCCAGTCCAACACCTGCTTTAGTATGGCTCATGAGTCAAGAATGGTTTTTATATTTTTTAATAGTTAAAAATGAAAAATTCATATTTCACGATACTTGACAATTATAAGAAATTCAAATTTCAGCATCCATAAATAGAGATATATTATAACACAGCCATGTTCATTTGTTTATGTATTATCGATAGCTAGACAATGACAGTGTTAGGAGTTGCAACAGAAACTGTATGGCCCATAAAGTATAAAATATTTACTGTCTGGTGCTTTACAGAGGGAGTGCCAACTCTTCATATGTTCATCTAGCCATTTGTATATTTTTTTGAAGTGTCCATTCAAGTCTTTTGTCCATGTTTAATTGCAGTGTTTTTTTCTTTAATATATTATATATATTTATATATATATTTCTTTAATATATTATATATTATAATATATATTATATATATTTTTATTATATATATATTTTATTATATATATATTTTTTTCTTTATATATTATAGATAAGGTTCCTTTGTCAGATGTATGTGTGAAAGATATTTTCTTCACATCTCTGACTTGACTTTGTATTTTGTTAAAAATGCTTCAGAGAGCTGGAGGTTTCAATTTTGATGAAGTCTAATTTATCGATGTTTGTTCTTTTATGATGAGTGCTTTTTGTGTTTTAAGAAATCTTTGCCTCAAAGTTGCTAAGAAATTTTTCCTGATTTTTTTTCTGGAAAATCCATACTTTTGTATTTTATACTTAGGTCTATGATCCATTTTTAATTATTATTTTGGGAGGCATGCTGAAAGTTAGAGATCAAGCTTCATTTTTTTTCCCACATGAATATCCAGTTGGTTCTGAACTTATTGTTGTTTTTTTTTAAGTTGCTTTCCCCATTGAATCAGAACTCTGTTAAAAATCAATTGACCATGGCTGAAATTAACAACTCAGACAAGAACAGATGTTGGCAAGGATGCAGAGAAAGAGGAATGCTTTTACACTGCTGATGGGAATGAAAACTGGTGCAGCCACTCTGGGAAATAGTATGGAGATTCCTCAAAAAGTTAAAAATAGAACTACCCTATGTCCCAACAATGACACTACTAAGTATTTATCCAAGGGATATAGGTATGCTGTTTCAAAGGGTCACATGCACCTCAATGTTTATAGCAGTGCTATTGACAATAGCCAAAGTATGGAAAGAGCCCAAATGTCCATTGACAGATGAAGGGATAAAGAAGATGTGGTATATGTATGTACAAATGGAGTATTACTTGGCAATCAAAAAGAATGAAATCTTGCCATTTGCAAAAATGTGGATGGAACTAGAGGGTGTTATGCTAAGTAAAACAAGTCAGTCAGAGAAAGACAAATATCATGATTTCACTCATATGTGGAATTTAAACAGATGAACATAAGGGAAGAGAAGCAAAAATAATATAGAAACAGGGAAGGGGACAAAACATAAGAGACTCTTAAATACAGAGAACAAAGAGGATTGCTGGAGGGGCTATGAGGGGGAGATGGGCTTAACGGGCAAGGGACATTAAGGAAGACACTTGTTTGGATGAGTACTGGGTGTTATATACAGGGGATGAATCACTGGAATCTACTCCTGAAACATTATTGCACTATATGCTAACTTGGATATAAATTAGAAGAGAGAAAGAAAGAAAGAAAGAAAGAAAGAAAGAAAGAAAGAAAGAAAGAAAGAAAGAAAGAAAGGAAGGAAGAAAGAAAGAAAAGAGAAAGAAAAGAAAAGAAAAGAAAAGAAAAGAAAAGAAAAGAAAAGAAAAGAAAAAAGAGAGAGGGAGGGAGGAAGGAAGATGGGCACTGGATGGCTCAGTCAGTTAAGTATCTGACTTCAGCTCAAGTCATGATCTCCTGGTTTTCGAGTTCAATCCCAGTGTTGGGCTCTGTGCTGACAGCACAGAGCCTAGAGCCTGCTTGGGATTCTGTGCCTCCCCCTCTCTCTGCCCCTCCCCTGCTTGTTTGTGCTCTGTCTCTTTCCCTCTCAAAAATAAATAAACATTAAAAAAATAATTTAAAAAAAGAAGAAAGGAAGGAAGGAAGGAAGGAAGGAAGGAAGGAAGGAAGGAAGGAGAAAAGAAGAAAGAAAATCAATTGACGATATCTTTTTGGATCTTTTAACTGGATCCTATTCTTTCCAGAATAGCCAATTTCAAGAGAGTCCCACTGGCCCAACATGGACCAATTTGTACACCAAATTAATAACAGACATAACAGATTTAACCCATCAAAACGTATGAAAAAAATTCATATGCTTATATCATGCAAAAATAAACACGCATGCATACACACAGAGCAATTCCAGTTATACAAGAAGCAGTCTATCTTACAGGAACAAAAAGCAGATCCGTGGTTAATGGGGGGGCTGGGACGAAGACAGACTCAGACTGCAGTGAAACTCCCCACAGTGATGGAGGCACTCCCCATCTTGAGCGTGGCAGTGGCTTCACACATGTGCAATTTCCAAAACTCCACAAACTGCTCACTTTAAATGGATGCAGTTTGTTTTACATAAGTTATTCCTCAATAAATTGAGAAGGAAAAAGTTTCAACTAGGTAAATTTAGTTGAGAGGATTTCTCTGAGTTTCTGTATACCTAGTGATTGTCTGTTCTATCAATTAGTGAGAGGAGAATGTTGAAGTCTAAAACTATAATTGTGAATTTGTCCGTTTCTCATTTTAATTTTATAACTTTTGCAGTCAGGAATTTTGAAACTATTTTTAGATTCATACATATTTATGATTGCTATTCCCTCCAGACGAATGGCTGTTTGTATTATTGTGATATGCCTTCTTTATTTTTTAATGCTGACTTGAAGTCTATTTAGTTTCTTAAAAATATAACCATTTTTCTAATGCTTATTTTTATGGGATTATCTTTTGCATCCTCTTACTATTAGTTTTTTCCTCAACTTGAAAATACATTTCCTGATCACATATAGTTGAGTATTTCTTTTTTTTTCAATCCATTCTGGCATTCTCCTTTGTCTTTTTTGTAAGAGCCTTATAAGAGTCTTGGTATCCACATTTTACTTGTGTATTGGTCTTCCTTCCCACTGTGAATTTTTTTTTTCTTTTTAGTATTCCATTTGATTTTCTCCAGTGGCTTCTCAACTATCCTAGTCATGCCCCAGGGCTAACAGTGTACATCGTTAACAATATGGACATAGAATCCATATGGTACTACTACATAAGTGCTTCACACTTATGCTTGGCATTTCACACATTCAGTTTCCCAATTCCCACTTTTTTGTAAGTTTATTTATTTATTTTTGAGAGGGAGAGAGAGAGCGAGAGAGAGAGAGAGAGAGAGAGAGAGAGAGAGAGAGAGAGTGTGTGTGTGTTTGAGCAGGGGAGGGGCAGAGAAAGAGGGAAAGAGAGAGAATCCCAAGCAAGCTCTAGGTGGAGCCCTATGTTGGGCTCAAACTCACAAACTGTGAGATCATGACCTGAGCCGAAGTTAAGAGCTAGATGCTTAACCAACAGAGCCACCCAGGTGCCTCCCCAATTCTTACTTCTAACTTCATGTCTAATGCTTCCCATTCGTAGTTCCTAGCCCCACCTCACAAATGTAATCACTTTAGAAAAAATATATAATTCCATTTACTATCACATCCTTTTTCTTATAGTGCATTAAACCAGTAGTTGTCTTTTATGGAAATTATTGGAATAATAAAACATAGCATTACAAATATAGATAGAGATAGAGATAATCTCCATTTAATTACCATGTGCTGTGCTCTTTATTTCTTCCTATAGATCCCAGTTGCATCTGGGATCATTTTGCTTTGATCTCAAGAATTATTTTTTAAGTTTATTTATTTATTCTGAGAGAGAAAGAGAGAGAGCATGGAAAAGGGAGAGAGAGAGAATCCCAAGCAGGCTCTGTGCAGACAGCCCCAATGCAAGGCTGAAACTCATGAACTGTGAGATCATGACCTGAGCCAAAATCAAAAGTCAGACACTCAACCAATTGACTGAATCATCCAAGCGCCCCAAGAATTTTTTAAAATTTGTTGAAGTATATTGGACACAGAATATTACATTACTTTCAGGTGTACAGCATAGAAATTCGGCTGAAGATTGTATTTGAACATTTATTGTACTGAGATTCTGCTGGCTAAAGCATTCAGCTTCCAATCTACTGAAAGTGAGTTTTCACTCTTGTTTTTAAAGGCTATTTTTGCTCATTATTGGGTTCTGGATTAACAGGTTTTGGTTTTGCTTTAAGCAATTTAAAGCTGTCATTCCACAGTCTTCTGGATTCCATTCTTTGCTTTGCATGAGAAGTTAACTGTCATTTATATATTGTTGCTCTGTATGTAATGTGTCTTCTTTTCTGTACTTGACTTCAAGATTTTTCCTTTATCTATTATCAGTTTAACTGATGTACTGATGTCTGATTTCTTTTGTATTTTTTTCCCTGCTTTGAATTCACTGTGATTCATGGATGTATGTGCTAAAACTTTTAAACAAATTGGGGAAATTTTTAGTCATTGTTTCTTCCAATACTTTTTTTTCTGCCCTATTCATATAGCAGGCTCTCAGCTATCAGCGCAGAGCCCACTTTGGATCCTCTGTCCCACTGTCTCTGCTCCTCCCTTACTTGCTCTCCCTCAAAAATAAATAAACATTAAAAAATGAAAAAAAGAATCTATTTTCCTTTTTTTTTGGCATATTACATGATTTCTTTTTTTGTAAATGGTTATTTATTTATTTAGAGAGCGAGAGAAAGAGGGGGAGGACTAGCAGGGGAGGGGCAGAGAAAGAGGGAGAGAGAGAGAATCCCAAGCAGGCTCCACACTCAGGGCAAAGCCCAACTCTGGACTCGATCTCATCACTGTGAGATCATGACCTGAGCTAAAATCAAGAGTTGGACACTTAACTGACTGAGCCACCCAGGTGACCCTCAAACTTTTTATAATAGCTGTTTTATTTTTTTTTATTTTTATTTTTTTTTTAATGTTTTTTTTTTTTATTTATTTTTGGGACAGAGAGAGACAGAGCATGAACGGGGGAGGGGCAGAGAGAGAGGGAGACACAGAATCGGAAACAGGCTCCAGGCTCCGAGCCATCAGCCCAGAGCCTGACGCGGGGCTCGAACTCACGGACCGCGAGATCGTGACCTGGCTGAAGTCGGACGCTTAACCGACTGCGCCACCCAGGCGCCCCTATAATAGCTGTTTTAAATACAACATATTAAATCCAACATCTAGAGCATTTCAAGGTTGAATTTTTTTCATGATCGTCTATCAAAATCTCCTATTTCTTTGCATTCCTGATAATTCTTGATTGTCTACTGGATTTTGTTGACAATATGTACTACAGATTCTGGATTCTGTTATTATGTCCGTTAAATGTTGAATTTTATTCTACTAGGTAGTTCAAGCACTGGCTAATTAGACTGAACTTGGCTAGACTTGGTTTTAGGTCTTGTTAGGCCAGACCTGTGGAACACTCAAGCTGATGCCTGACTTCTTCTAACTTGGCAGGACTTAACTTTCAAACTCTGTATTGCCTGTAAATCTCATCAAGGGCTCATTTTAGTTTTGTTGAAGGTGGGTCTAAAATAGACTTTTCTCTATTGCTCCGAAGACACGGCCTTTATGGTGCCTCAGCTAGATGCGTGCAGTGTTCATGAGCTGTTAATGATTTTATCCATTCCGGCTAGACCAAAATATCACTGTCCCTCATCCCTTCCACACCACTAGGCTGTTTGTTTAATCCTCGGATCCGTAGCTGCCACTCTCAAGTAAATGTCACAACATCCCACATGCATGTGCAGCCTCACTCTCAGCTAAGGACTTTGAAGAACTGCCCCCTACACACAAGCTTCTGGCTCAGCCCTCCATTCTACCACCCCCTCTTCTCCAGTGCTCTGCCCCAGAATTAACAGCCATTTCCATTGTCCTGAACTCAGATCTCTACTTCGTCAGATCGGTGGGCCCACCAGGCTCTGCTTGCAGATGTCTCATTGGCAGAGAGCCAGGGCAATCACGGGGTTCACCTCTTGAGTTTCCCTTTTCTTGTGGACTGGGGTCTTGCACTGCCTGTTGATCAATACCAAAAAGAATTGCTTTATCTGTTTCGTTCAGTGTTATGGTAGCTGATATTGGGAGGGATAGACCAGGAGACCGGGACTAGTTACTCCATCATAATCAGAAGGATAAATCTTATACAATTGCTTTTATGACTCTATCATATGGATATATAACTTAATTTTAGGTTTCTGGCTTCTGGAAATGTACACAGGCAAAACAGGCAGATAATATTAGCTAAAAGTCCTTTAAAAAGTTCTACACCAATTAATATTTTATTTTAATGATTAAAGTTTTAATATGAAGGCTTTCACAATAAGGATGATATTTAACCTTCATTATTTATTGGAAGTATTTTTTCAGGAGGATCATACGTTAGTGATGGGAAAAATTAGTAACTGCATAGTCCTGGGGCCATTACCAAGGATCTCTGGAGTCTAGTTTGCTGTCAGTTCTCTATCTTTACCTCCACCTCTCTCCAGCCACTAGAATTGGCTCAGTCTTGATGGAGGCAGGTGCTGTTTAATTTCACCGTACTTACTCTCCTGCAAAGCAGGTGGTGTGTATCTTTCTTGAAGCTCAGGGATGAGAGAGTTAAGGTTAAGGAAGAGAGGGCCTCAGTGCCTCAATCAGTCGTCACACTCTCATATAGTTGGAAAAGATTATCAGCAGAGTTTCTACTTGATGTACCAAATACTAGGTTAGGAGAAAATACTCAGAAATTTTTTTTTTTTTTTTTTTTTTTTTGCCAAAGGAAGGATGAGAGGGAAGAAGGAAGGAAAAGGAAAGAAAAATGGGTCCCTGTTCTGAAAGGTATTACTGTGGGATGATTTCAGAAGACCTGAACTGTGCTGCCATATGATTGGATTGGTTCTGGAGATGTGTAAAATGAAGTACTATACTAAGGAGGCTTGAAAAAAGCTACCGACTTCCCTATGAAAGAGGAGGCAGAGATAAAATAATATTGAAGGAGGGATAAAAGCAGTAGGTACAAATTTCACAGTCAAAATTTCTCACTAATAAAAATACCCCTTGCTTTATTTCTCTATAATGAAATTTACTGTATGGAAGGAACCACCATTCCATTTTGGTAGAAGAAAACTTAATCTTATCAATTCAAGAAACATTCAGTCACTTCTGGCTTAATACTGAGTCTCTTGAGAAACCACTAAGTCAATTCAGTATTTTATTTCTCTCCTTCTCCTTTCCTGAAGGTCTGTCTCAAGATGATGTCATTCTTAGGAGCTGCTTTTTTATCTGTTTGCCTGCATTTGAGTAGGGGGCTTATGTTTACTATCCAAGAATTGTGGGGTGGACAACTGGCCCATAGTTATCAGCACACATCTGTGTTGTCATCTAAGATGAAGATCATTCTTCGCCATCCCTGCATGGCTGACAGAAAGTTCTAATATCCGTTTGTTAACTGGTCACTATGCTCATACAGCTCATTCTGTATGCTCCTTTACCCTACCCCAAAGCCCGTCCCGGTCGACTGGCTTACACTGAAACATTTCCGTTCCCTTCCCAGAGAACATGCGTAATAAAAGTTGGACATCTGCCTTCCCCAGACAGATCGTATGACGTGTGGCTGCCTTTGGGCCCATTCTGAAGTAGTGAAGTGGAGTGAGAAAAAGTACAGACATTGGAGTCGTTCTTTCTGAGTGTGATTCCAGCCCACCAAGGACCAACAGTCTAGCCTCAGGCACCTAACCTGTCCATGCTTCATGTCCCTCACTGATGAAATGATTATAGTAGTATTCTTTACTTCTCAGAATTGTTCTGAGAATGAACAATGGTGATATATCCAATGTGCTTAGGAACTAGTACAGGGTGAGCATTACATAAATGTTATCTATCTGTCATCGTCATCAGCCTAGACTTTTCACTCAGCAGTTTCTACTCAAGCACCAGGTTGAACGTGTTTCTTCAATTATAAGGCTTGCAGTCTCACCACAATACCTCAGGGGAAATTACAAATAACTAAAAATAGAAACTAGGCAATGTCTCTGTTCCTGGGTTTGTAACAGAGACCTTTTCAAGGTTTACAGACTTTAACTTCAAATCTGCCTTTTCTCACCAACTATATTCCTTTAGAGTTAGGAAACTTTTCTTGCAATATTTGACATTTTATTCTTCTCTCTAAATGTGGGATAAACACATTCTGCACCCTAGAGCACTTAACCTTTGCCACTCCAATCAAAAACAAAAACAAAATCCACTTTCCTTTTCAAAAAAGGCTCATACTTAGGAGCTTTTATTTTAAAGATACGAATTTGCTGTAGAATTCAAAGCTTACTTTTGTCAGTCAAGGTTGAATATCAACTATTTACTTCTCTTTGCAAACTTGCTGTACAAGTCTATGCTGAGACAAAGAATGCTAGTGATCAAGGAGCCATAATATTCAGTATAAAGAAAATTTTTTTTTACTTTTTTTAAAGTTTATTTATTTACTTTGGCGGGAGGGGCAGAGAGAGAGGGAGGGAGAGAGAGAGAGAGAGAGAGAGAGAGAGAGAGAGAATCCCAAGCAGGGTCCACACTGTCAACACAGAGCCCAACTTGGGGCTTGAAATCATGAACCATGAAATCATGACCCAAGCCAAAACTGAGTTGAATGCTTAACCGACCAAGCCACCTGGACTCCCCTAAAGAAAAGGTTTTTAAAAGGCCATCTGAATATTTTTTACTTGCTCCCTCCAGACCCACCTTCTAAATTTCTCTGCCCTGCTCTTTGTCTCAGGATGCTGAGTTTCATGAACTCTATCAACCGGGTCCACGTCCCCTCTGGCTTCCAGGTGGGTTTGGCCAATGGAAAAGACTGACAGGCATTGTTCCTGATTTCCTTCCTGTTTGCTCTCTGCAAGTGAGCTGGGACTCTGCTAAAGTCAACTCCTCTTCCACCACTACGGGTACTCTCTTTCCCAGGCCTGGTATCTTCTCCTTCCCCTTCCCTTTTTGGGGTTTGAGTTGCAAATTACTGTCCAATGCTTCAAATTCCTAAACACCTCACTGCTTCCATTGGTTTCCTCTTAACCTCCCGCTGTGTTGTCAGCAGACCTTTTATTAAATACTTCTCAATTATCCCATTCAAGTGGGCCCTTTGTTTCCCATCAGGATATTGAGTGATCCAAAACGAAGTGGAAACTCCAGGAAACAAACAAACAAAAACAAATTGACCAAGAAGGGAAACATGATCACAATGTTGCATTTATTGTTCCAAAAAACAATATTAAGATATTCATATTTTAAAATTTAAAAATTAGTCTTTAAGTGATTTCACTAAAGACTTCATGGTCTTCATGGTAGCAGAATAGAGGGTAATATAATCAACTGTGAAAATTCACTTGATACTGAGAGGAAAAAGGTGAAGGAAGGTGAACTGCTAACATCCAATCATAATAAGTAAAGGAGGGGTAGGTAAATAGACTAGAAGTGTGTGCATACATTATTTACACTTATAAAGGTAACTAAAGATAGTGGAGGGGGCACCTGGGTGGCTCAGTCAGTTGATCCTCTGACTCTTGATTTTGGCTCAGGTCATGATCTCACAGTTCATGAGATTGAGCCCCACATAGGGCTAGGCTCTGTGCTGACAGCATGGAGCCTGCTTTGATTCTCTCTCTCCCTCTCTCTCTGCCCCTCCCCTGCTCATGACTTCTCTCTCCCCCTCTCTCTCTCTTTCTCTCTCTCCCTCTCTCTCAAAATAAATAAATTAATTAAAAATAAATAAAAACAGAAATAGTGGAATAACGCTCTTTTGTGGTGGGAAGAGGGTTCGGTCAGTGAGCTAAGTCAGTCTCCCATAGCAGGAAATCAATAGCTTACATTTAAATTTGACAAATGAAGAAAGAGACGTTTGACTCCATTATTTAGACTTATGGAAATAATGACCAGAATAATGACAAAAGGAAACAGTATGCAGTAGCCGCTTTAGAGGGCAAGTTTGTGGGCAGAGAAGAAAATGGGGTGGAAGGGAGATTATGGCTTTCATCCAAGCTCCTCTCCACTACTAGGACATGGTTTTGAAAAATGTGTGCATGTCTTAATTTGTTTCTAAAATATTAACAGCCCCAAGGGGGTTGTGAGGACCAGACTTGGGAGGCTCCCACTGGTCTTTGGTCAGTGTTTTGAAACAAGTATGTGAGTCAGGCAGAGCAGAGGGAGGAGGAGAGTGCCCGTCAGACAGCTCCTCTTTCCAGTTCCTGGGGAAGGAAGGTGGTTTTTCTTACATCCCGAGAAGGCTTGTCCCTGTGGCTCCAAGTTTGCTCCCTCGCCTTGTGCTCGAGTCCCAGACCTGGACAGGGGTCTTTACTCTATGAAGCTATCTTTTCTCAGGAAAAGTGGAGAGAGTGAGACTGTTCCGTGTCATGCCAGATGCCGGATGCCAGGACCTGGGTCGCACACATCTCTTTTGCTCTGATGTAAAGACATCATTTGTTTTGTCATTTTTATACATGAGAGAAATTTGCTTCTTTGTCAGCCCCCCTTTTCCAATCTTTTTATAGCAGCTGTTGTTTCAAAACCCAGTTAGCATTGTTTAAAGTATGTAGGCATCTTGTAAGCAAACTTTGTAGGTCCTCCTTCTTTCTCTCATGACCTTTGAGACTGGCTTCTGGAGAACAAAGAAACAGGGACCCTTAGGTCACCAGTCAGGCTTGGGATGAGAATATGAGTCTCAAATGAAGTGTGAATAGGGACACAGGCTGCTGTGATTTCAGAACATCATGAGAGTCTGGAGCCTGCTGGTTCTATTTTCATTTTTAATTTTTTCATGTTTTTTAATTTATTTTGAGAGGGGTGGGGAAAGAGAGAGAGCAGGGGAAAGGCAGAAAGACAGGGAGAGAAAGAATCCCAAGCATGCTCTGTCTGTCAGTGGGGCTTGATCTCACGAACCATGAGATCATGATCTGAGCCAAAATCAAGAGTCTGAGGCTTAACCCACTTGAGCCACTCAGGTCCCCTGGAGCCTGCTGGTTTTAGCTTGAACCTTCCCTCTGTGAATGGGGGAAGGCTTCCATGTTAGGACACAGGTATATCAGTGACAGCCAGAGCCAACCATGCAGGAAGCTTTTCATTCCCCAGTAAGAAACAGCCCATGCTCCTTAGCACATCATGCGGCGTCATCAGTAACATGCCCCTGGCCCCAATTCCCCCTCCCTGATTGTGCATTTAGCTCCCCACTTACAGAATATGCAGCCCTTGTTTCTAGCACATGCCCCATGCTCTCTCCAGTCCACCACTAAGCCCAAGTCATGTTTTTTTTTTCTGCAACATCTTCAGCAGAAACACATCCTCCTTGTTCCTTCAAGTCTCATCCAAGAGGCCACTTTCCCAGTGCATTTTACAGCAGGGAGACCGGGGGTTAGTAAAGGTAAAAAAGTTACTCAAGGTTACATAAGTATTTAGCAGAATTGCCGAAAACAAGACTCTACTCTTCCTGTCGAACTCCTTCCACCAAACTACTTTGATGAACATATTTGTGTCTATATTCTTGTGTCAATAATTACAATTTTTGATTGTTGAGTGAAGCAATCCTCCCTGAGATCTTGGGTTATTCTCCATATGTAAACCTCCCAGACCCTGGGGTGATTCTCTCCTGGTCTCAAGCCCTCTCTATGCCATCCTCTAGATGTTTTATGCTCCTTTACTCTCACAAAGACTCCTACTTTGCTTCTTTTCCCCAGTGTTCATGGATTTCTTGCCTATGGTTCAGCCCAGGACTTATTTTCATCCATCCTCTTCAAAGCAGGGAATACATGAAACTTTTCAGAGCACCTAGAAGCCAAGAACATGAAGTAAGTCACTCATTCACAAAGAAGTGTTGGCATCTAACAGAATTAATCTCAGCATCACACCCCAGTCCTACTAAGCCACGTGAATGCTTGCAAAGCACAGAATTGGTGATAGATGAGGTCCCAACAGCAGCATCTCAGGCATCAGCAAGCCAGTGGGTAAAGTATTTCTGCAGGCTGCTTATCACCCTCAGAACCACAGTCTCAGAGACCATCAGAAAATGGCAAGGCCATCAAAGGTCTACAGGCACCATCATTTTATGTGCATTTGGGAGGATTGGATCCAATGAAGGGCAATCAAAAGCAAGGCAGCTGCATGTTAGCAGGGAAGTGAGAAACAGAGCATAGGTCCCTGAATATAGGAATCCAGAACCCTCTTTGTAATTTCATTCTTACCCACATTACATCTTACATGCTTATAATTTTGGACTATGTTAAAATGTACTCCAAGTTCCTCTTCTTGGGTACGGTCATGGCCCTCATATGACCTCAACTATATGCAGAAGAAGAGAATATCTATAAGTTTCCATTACTCTTTGGGGGAAAAAGCCTAACTTTCCTCCACTGAAGGACATATAGAGACCATATGTTATTTGCACACAGGTCCTTCTTCACTCAAACACCCTAGACCTGTTCTGAGAACAGATATACCTTCAGCATCCTGGCATTACATTGTATGATCACCTAAACTCATTCCAGCACCACAGGAGGGAGTGGGGCAGGAAATTTTGGGTGTGGAGTGATGAGCCTGGGAACCAGGGCTTAGAATTCTATTCTCGGTTTTATCTCTAACTCTCAGTGTGGCTTTGGGCAAGACTGTTTCCTTCCTTTCTGAATGGATTCATTTGTGCAATGGCAATAAAATCCTTTACTAATTGGATACAAAAGACTGAATTGGATGATATCTTGTCCTGGTGATGTTTCACTTTCTATAGGCCTGGATACTTGATTCTATGTATGCTTTGGAAAATATAGAGAATAGGTTTGCTGATGCAGTCCCCACATTGGAACCTCTTCATCTGGGCCCACTGAGGTCATTTCTGTGTCCTCTTCACCCTAGCATGCTCTGCAGATATCCCTTCCCTGCTTTCCTCCACACTCCCACCAGAAACTTGGAAGTGATGAGGACAGACATGCTCCTCCCCTGATTGGACAGACCAAGTCGCATCAGGGAGAATCACCAAGTCTTCAGTCATAACTAGACATAGGTGACCAGCTCTCCCCTATTTTTCGTGAACCTTCTCAATTCTAAAATTGAAACTATGTCTCCTGGAAACATTCTCAGTATCAGGCAAACCAGGATGGTTGGTCACCTAATGGGAAGGGAGACAAGGCGGCTGCATTGTCCTACTTCTAAGCCTGCAGCATATAGAAGAAGCTAGTGTTTTCTGTGCTAGATTTGGTGGTGGAAAAAAGAGGAAATGTGGGAAATTGGCTAGTCTATGCAATCAGCAATGGGTCCATTACTGGATAGAATATAGCCAAGTATAGAGGGAGTGGGGGTGTGATGGCATATGCTGGGTAAGGTACAGAGGTTGGATCTTGTGCTATAGGCACAGGAGAGTATTTGTAGGTGTATTTCTGTGTTTTGTAGTGATATGCATATCAGAGCTATGCTAGAGGAGTATTCATCCAACATTTAGTACAGAATGGATTGGAGTAGGTGAGACTGGAGATAAAGATGGGATTTCAGAGGACAGAGAGAAGATTTGAGGCCACAACGTCACACAGAAAGTTCATTGTGGAGTCAGAAATAGGACTTACGGGTCAATAAATATCCTGGAATCTCACCAAGGAACTAGCAGGTGATGGTAGTGAAGGGATAGTGTTGGTTGTAGTGGGAGCCAGGAAGGTGGGGGGGGGGGGCAGGGACCAGAGTATGAGATCAGTTAGAAGCAGTCCCTCCTCAGTGACTTGTCCACACCTTCTCTTCCTTTCCCTCCTCTTCCTCCTCCCCCTCTCCTCCTCTTCTTCCTCCTATTTCCTCTTCCACGTCCTCTCCTTTATCACAACCACCTCCCCATGGTCTTCTCAGATCTGCCTTCCTGCCTTCGGTCTTGCTCAATGCTCTCACATGTCTCCCACATCTGTCTTCTATCATCATCCTATTATCCCTTGATCACAGGGCTATGAACCAATCATAATTCAGTATGAAGGTCAAACCCTCATTCCTGCTCCTCAGGATTCCTACATTGTGCCTTAACTCTCACCAAAGGAAATGGTGTCTTTAGGAGAGGAATATCAGAGTTGCTAAAGCAAGTTGAGAAACACCAGCTAAGGCCTGCGTCTCCCTCATGCCAGTGACCCCAGGACAAATGGGAAGTGGGTAGAGGCCTTCCAGCTCACTGCCGCGATCTGCTTCTCATGCTCTTGGCCGGCTCAGGTCGTTGCTGCTGTGTTTGCTCTCTGATGCTATCAAACAGCTAGTTTTTGTTATAGTCTCAGAATTTTTCTCCAAATGGATTGATCTGGCAAAAGATTTTCTATCTGAACAGGAAGCTGAAGCCTTGAGATGCATTTTAAATTCATTATTTCGAGCCACTTTAACTTAATACTTTTAAGCATCTTAATAAATGTTATTGTCTGCTATCTAGGAATATTGTGCTAAATTTTGCTCCTAATAGAATTAATTAGAATACTTCTTTTCTGACCTCAAAATCATTATCCTTTTTAAAAAAAAAATGGTTTCTTTCATGAAAAGTATGTTTTAATTTATTAGTGCCTATTAAATTAGATTGAATAGATTACCTAGAAGTGACTTTTAGTGTGGCTTGTTTTTAAATGCTAGGGAATGGTCCATGATTTGTTACAAAGAACTAACGTGCAGAACTTGGTAAAATTATGAAAAAGTTTTGCTCTCTAATCCATCTCTCGTATGCCATTTTATTCCGTTCTCTCATTTTTGCCATGAAGAAACAAACAAGCAAACTGTGATATCTTGCTTCTCACTGAGAGAACGCTTATGCCTCTATTACACTGTTATTATTATTATTATTCCATATTATACTATTAATATAATGTGCCTGAACCCACATGAGAATAGGTGACAGAACATGAGCATGAAATATGGTCGGTCAGTGCCATGAGTCGGTGGTCTGATATTCCAAAGAGCTTACCTGAATGACCTTAGCACCACTGAGCTCTGCAGCCTGTCTACACTCCAGAGCTATCTGTGGCAGCAAAGGCGGAGAAGTAAGAGTCCATCTGTGTCTGTCAGATATGGGCTAATTGAATAAACCAGAATTTTTTTCCCAGGCAAAAATAAGATCTTTATTTTTTGCCTCAGAGTGATCTCTACAAGGTATTATTAAGAAAACTAAGAATAGGGGCGCCTGGGTGGCGCAGTCGGTTAAGCGTCCGACTTCAGCCAGGTCACGATCTCGCGGTCCGTGAGTTCGAGCCCCGCGTCAGGCTCTGGGCTGATGGCTCGGAGCCTGGAGCCTGTTTCCGATTCTGTGTCTCCCTCTCTCTCTGCCCCTCCCCCGTTCATGCTCTGTCTCTCTCTGTCCCAAAAATAAATAAAAAAAAAAAAAAAAAGAAAACTAAGAATAAAAAAAAAAAAAGAAAACCCATGTGAGTGGTATCTTAATAGTAATTTAAGAATGTGAAGACATTGATATAAATACATCTGTTTTAATGTTTGAAATATGGAAAAAATAAACTATAAAAATTTTTTAAAATTGTAAAAGGAGGAACGGGAAAAGGAGGCAAAGGAGGAGACAGGGATAGAAACCAGAGTTCTTTGAACAGATCTGGCTCTGTAGATTTGATTTTGAAGCAGTGAAACTATTTTATGTGATAATAAAATATTAAAGTCATAAAATACCTAAATTTTATTTTATTTTTATTATTTTCAAATTTTTTTTTAATGTTTACTTATTTCCGAAGGATAGAGAGAGACAGAGCGTGAGTGGAGGAGGGGCAGAGAAGGAGGGAGACACAGACTCCGAAGCAGGCTCCAGGCTCTGAGCTGTCAGCACAGAGCCCAGTGAGGGGTTGAAACCCACAAACCAGGAGATCATGACCTGAGCCCAAGTCGGACACTCAACCGACTGAGCCACCTAGGCGCCCCTATTTTTGTTTTTTAAAGCTTAATTTGTTTATTTTTGAGAGAGAGAGAGAGAGAGAGAGAGAGAGGGAATGAGTGGGGTGGCAGAGAAAGAGGGGGAAAGAGAGAATCCCAAGAAGGTCTGTGCTGTCAGCATGGAGCCAGAAGCAGGGCTCGAACCCACAAACTGTGGGTTCATGACCTGAGCTGAAACCAATAGCTGGATGCTTAACCCACTGAGCCATTCAGGCACCCCTATACCTAAATCAAAAAAAAAAAAAAAAAAAAGAATAAATGAACTAAATTTACCAACTCCAATTGGTAGAAAAAAGATTTAAACAAAACATCGCATGCAACTTTAAAATGTAAAAATGCATACATCCGAATGGGATATACTTTTAGAAGGAAAAAAAATGACACGCAAAAATTTTAATTTTTTTTCAGCAACCATGTTGTTAATGGTAGTCTCATTCTTATTTATCTTTATAGATGTTTTTCAGCTAATAATGAAAAACAGACAATAGAATTAAGAATTAAAGCAATACTGTTTTACAACCCCTGATTAACTAATCCAGGCATTCTTCATTAAAGTCACAAACATAACAAAAGAATCACCAGATGTTATCTACCTCCTGATGTAAAAACATAATACCTCCTATGAATCATAGAAAAAATAAAAGCTCAAATCTGAATATCAAGCCCCAGACTCATCTAGAGATTTATAGAAAAGTCAGAGACAGACCTATGTTTAACACACCACCGCAGGGTGCAATCAACAAAATCCAATCAATAGGAAACTTTGCAGGACAAATGACCTTTTTTCATCAACAGATAAGTTGCAAGGGAAAAAATAGTGATGGATAGTGAATCTATAGATATAAAAGGGATCAGAAATCATACCAACAAATTGCATTGTGTGGACATTCTTTGGATCCTTTTTTTAAAATATATGTATCTTGAATAAAGCAATCTATAAACAAAACAAAATATTTATGACAACTAGGAGACAATTAGAAATTTGGGAGATGGGGGGTGCCTGGGTGGCTCAGTCGGTTAAGCGTCCAACTTCGGCTCAGGTCATGATTTCACGGTTTGTGAGTTCGAGCTCCGCGTGGGGCTCTGTGCTGACAGCTCAGAACCTGGAGCCTGCTTCTGATTCTGTGTCTCCTTCTCTCTCTGCTCCTCCCCTGCTCATGCTCTGTCTCTCTCTCTCTCCTTCAAAAATAAATAAAAACATTTAAAAGAAAGAAATAAAGAAAGAAAGAAAGAAAAAGAAATTTGAGAGATGGGGGGGGGTGGGCGAAGTGGGTGAAGGGGGTCAAAAGGTACAAGCTTCCAGGTAGAAAATAAGTAAGTCATAGGGATAGAATGTACAGCATGGTGGCAAAGAGAGAGAAAGAAGAAAAGAAAGAAAGAAAGAAAGAAAGAAAGAAAGAAAGAAAGAAAGAAAGAAAGAAAGAAAGAAAGAAAGAAAGAAAGAAAGATTGATTGTCTGAAAATGACCTGAAATACTAGATTCTCTAGTATTTATTCTAGTATTGTGGCTACATTGAAAACAACAATCCTTATTTCTTATGTATATACATACAAAAATATTTAAACGTAACAAAATATGATCTCTGAATTTGCTTCAAAATACTTTGAATACAATGCAGTGTATGAGGGTATAGATAGAACAAGTTTAACCTTCATTCTTAACTGTTAAAGCTTAGAGATGGGTATGGGGTGGGGCAGGCTTATCATATCATTCTACCCGTGTGTCTGATTTGAATTTTTCAAAATGAAAAGTACAAAGAAACATAGTCTGAGTGTTTCCAGGCCTATCAGCACGTGCATACAAAGAAGACACAGTAACATCAGTGCGCACTTTTTTTTTTTAGCTTTTGGTGAATTAGGTTAGAAACTTTGACTCAGTATTCCCTATTTATGTTAGCTTCTTTGGGGGATGTTTCCCACGCACTTAAGATGGTTCCAGTAGCCTCTTATCAGGGCAGCAAACACCTGTCTTGACTGCTCACACCCGCTAACCCACCACCAGACACAGCCACTTCCCCTGGTGGCTTCCTGAGCTCTCCAGGTGTCGAAGCTGCATTCTGGAAGCTGAAAGATAGGGTTGGCGGGGGCTGTTAGACAGCTCTGTATCCTACATTGTAGTGTGGGTCCTGAAGCAGCACTTCTCGGACCTGGTCTCAGAAAATCGTAAAACATCTCCTTTAGCTCCTAGAGTTAACTACTTTCTTCACTGAAACAAAAACATCAGCCACTCAGGCCGAGAAAGTAAACTGTGTTCCAACCCCATCACTTTTGCCCCCTCTCTGGGTCCCCTCCACCTTCAATCCCATCCTGCCCCAGCCCTTGTCCTGGAACTTGTCCTGAGCCAAGGTCTCTGGGGAGGGTTATTGCGAACGCACAGCTCCAACCTTCCCTATTATACAGCTTCCCTATATATATGCCTGAAATAGGCAGTGATATGCCCAAGGGAACCTGCATCGGAGGCTGATTCCGAATTCGAGACACTTTTCCCTGTTATCAGGCACTGAGGCAGGTGGGATGAGCCACCACTCTCTGGGGGGATTTTCCTGCAGTGGAAGCAGTAAGAAGCTGCTCCAAAAGGCAAGGTTGTAGACCCTGAAGCAAATCCATGGTCATCCTGGGTCAGAGAAATGATTGTCGCACATTTTAATGATAAAGAAGCTAAAACAGTTGTCTTTTAGGGTAGGCGAGATACTATTAAGTTCCTTATAAACCAGAGTCCTGAAGACTACATCTGAATCATACCCCTGTGCATCACTGTCCAGAAGTGTGCTCCTGAACTAAGCTCCGAAGTTAGCTTCGATTACCCAGGTCCTTCAAATCAGACACAGTTAACAGCTACGAGCCAAGTCATCTTCACGAGGGGAGAACAGAGAAGTGGGCCAGGCAATGTAAGAGGTGAATAGCAGCTGCTATGTAGGGAACACTTCGTAAGAGACAAGGGCTTTTAAATGCTTCATACCGTTTAATCCTGCAACATCTTACAAAGTACTATATAGCCCCCATTTTACAAAGCAGGAAGCTGAGATCCAAAGAAGTTAATACACTTCTCACACAGCAAGAAAAGCACTTTCTCACTTAATATCTGATGCCATACTCAGAACAGATCAGAGGTAAAAAGATGGTTATTTTCATTTATGGATACCCGGAAAAGATGTTACCTATGTGAGGTCACTGAGAAATGTCAGAGCAGGTCTGGGGCCATAGACTGTATCTCCTCCTTCCTGGTCAGTGGTCTGTCTACAATTCCACATTGTACCCACTGGGGTGAGGTCATCTTACTCGAGCTGCAGGGAGCAATCAGGGCCATTCTAGAGACATCTGCTCAAAATGTGCTCCTTCCTAGCTCTGATTTCAGTCTATGACCCACTCAGAGTCATACGTACTCTCCTAAATGTTAACTAAAAGGCACACACGGCTCATAAAAGTGGATTCTGACATTCATCTTCCTGAAAAGGTTAACTTCTATTCAGATTTTCCATCCAGGGCCCCCTCCGATGACTCAGAAGGTGTGTTCGTGAATGAAGAAGCACAAATTCATATTTGGAGCTTTAATTTAGCAGTAGAGATATGACTCCACTTGAATTAGTAAGAACTGATTTCCTCCTTACTGCTGGTAGGATCGATGGTGTTTTGTATCTTCGTAAGTTAGCACAGGCAAACCAAAGGAGATTAGTCAAGCATTAGTACTCAACTCCTTCCCACAGTCCTTAGGATCAGAGACATAATATTGATTTTTGTATTGACAAATTTATAAAACAATTTTAGGATTTATATACCAGGAATATACCTTGCTCATATCACCTGGGACCTCTTTTGTATTAGAACTGAGGAGCCTCGGATACTCTGCTGGAGCAGCCACTAAAGAAAGCACAAAGAACAGAGCTCCCGCGATGCTTTCGGGGTGATCTACGTGTCCTACGCCTAACACACTGGCACATGGTACACGTCCCATTCGTTATTCCTGAATGAATGAGTGAATAAATGAATGAACATAGCAAGGAAGGTCTGCTTTTTGAAGTAAAATAGTACATAAATGAAATGAAAAGTACAAATCAACCAGCCACAAAACAACCACAACAACAAAAGCTGCTTTAAACAAGTGTACTGGTAAAGAGGAGAATAAAACAAACTGGCCAAAAACCTAATACTCATGAAAATTAGACTCCAGAATGAAAAATATCACAGTCTGATTCCCTCCGAATTATAAACACATAAGGTTTCATCTTAGCCTTTTATGTAATTCCGTTTCTGTTATATTTATTCTGTTATAATATATTCTGTTGTATTTATTTATATTTAATTCCATTTATTTTGGTTTTCTTAAAGTTTGTTTATTTATTTATTTTGAAAGATAGAGAGAGTGAGCATGAGCAGGGGAGGGGCAGAGAGAAAGGGAGAGAGAGGATTCCAAGCAGCCTCCTCGCAGTCAGTGCAAAGCCAGACATGGGCTCAAACTCACAAATCATGAGATCAGATCATGACCTGAGCTGAAATCCAGAGTCAGACACTTAGCCAACTGAGCCACCCAGGCAGCCCTCCATTTATTTTAGATAAATGCCAAGTGGATCTGTGGTTGGCAATTGTGGTAAACTAGGGTTATGGTATCTGATAACTCTCTTTTAAATACATAACACTAATGATGAGGAGTGGCGGGGGGGCGTGCATTGCAAACTGAGGACAAAGCACAAGCTAGCACCCCTTACGCGCCCCCCCATAGATGGGATATGTATGATACTCCTTGGACACACCTGGCTACCCCAAAATGGAAAAGGATGAAAAACAAATGGTCAAACTGATGAGAGTAGCCACCAGTTTGCCAGAAAAAGGCAATCCCATTATAGCCTAAAGTCCAGAAACTCCCTACTGTCTTACCCTTAATGCTTTGCTAGAAAAACAACCTTATCTTGACGATAGCTAGGCCTCCAGTAAGTGTTTAGCATGTGAAAGTCTCTTGGTTGCCCCCCACACTCAGAGCACAGCTGTTCCTGCCCACAGGTCTTGTCCCCATGCTTTAATAAAATCACATTTTGCACCAAAGACTTCTTTAAGAATTCTTTCTTGGTCATTGGCTCTGGACCAACAAACCCCACATCACCCCAAAACTTCATCACTAACACACACTCATACACACACAGACAGTACACACACACACACACACACACACACACACACACACACACGACTACCACCACCACCACCAATTATTTATGTACAACAGAATGGTAAATAAAAGCTCAGTTGGAAAAGTCAAATTGGTCTATGCTTGCTTCCTTGGCCCCTCACTTACTAGCCTCCCGAAAACTAAGTGTCTCTCATTGGCAAAACTGGAAACATGATATTTTGTAACAGGAAAGTTTTAAGGAAATAATTCATTTATCATTCTACAAATATATACAGGATGTATCCAATATACCAGGCATCTTGCTAGGAACTTACATGCACACACAAGTTTCCTGCCTTCTTGGAGTGTACATTCTAGAGGGAAAGACACAGAATAAAAAGGCAGCAAGTAAATGACAAAGTTATAGATTGTGATTAATTCTCTGAACAAAACAAACAAGGTGTTTCGGTAGACAGTGATGGGAAGATTTACTTTTGGTAGTCCCATCATAAAAAGCCTCTCTGAAGATATTGAATCAGAAACCTTAGAACTGAGAAGGAACCTCGAAGGAAAGAGACTCAGGCACGATGTGGAAGTTGTTAAGGTTCAGAGCCAAAGGCCAAGCAAAAATTTGTGAGATGCCTTCCGTGCAAAAAGGTGGTTTTATTAAAGCACAGGAACAGGACCCCTGGGCAGAAAAAGCAGCACTGGGGGTGTGAGTAGTGACTGATTATTGGGTAGTTGGGGGAGTAAAGACCTGAGGAAGTTTCCAAAAGGACTTTCAAATGCTAAAGAAAATTCTCAGGATCCTGGAGGCCTAGCCATTGTCAAGCTAAGGCTGTTTTTCCCTCTAGCATCGCATTAACATTAAGACAGTAGGGGGTTCCTGGAGGAATGTTATACTCCTTCTTTGCCTCTAGTATTTGTCAGTGGGGTGCCGGTTATAAGGAAATGTAACTTTATCTACATTTCCTTCTGCCTTTGTTCCCCACATCCAGGCAGGAAGAATGGTGAACGCCAATGCCCTGGGGCTGCCAAATTCTTGGGAGGGCCTGGGTGCTGAAAAGCAAGTGGTTAAGGAGAAAGTTACCAGGTGAGCTGAGAAGAGGGTCAGAATTGGATCACACAGGGCCTTGCAGACCAGAAGAGTTTAGATTTTATTCTAAGGGCAAAGTGAAGTTGTTGAAAGTATCAAGCGAGATTATTTTACATAATCTGGCCTCTGTCTACAGCAGGGGCTGTGGAGGAGCAAAAGTAGAAGTGGAAATGCAGCGAAGAGGCAAATCATAATAGATGAGAAAGAAAAGATAGAGTCTGTGATGGGATTTGGAGGTGATGGCGGTGTCCGCAGCCGTCGGCCAAGAAAGAATTTTTGAGACATCTTCGGTGCAAAAGGGTGATCTTATTAAAGCACAGAGACAGAACCCGTGGGCAGAAAGAGCTGTTTCCCAAGTACGAGGGGTGACCTTTTATATACTTGGGAGTTGGGGGAGATAAAGACTTGGGGAAGTGTCCAAAAGGACTTTCATATGCTAAATAAGTCTCTGGATCCTGGAGGCTTAGCTATCATCAAACTAAGGTTGTTTTGCCCTCTAGCAAAGCATTAGCATTAAGACCGAAGGGAGTTCCTAGAGAAATGATACACTGCATTTGCCTCAAGTATTTATCAATGGGCTGCAGGTTATAAGGAAATTTAATTGAACCTGCCATTTCCTTCTTGCCTTGGTTCCCCACATCACTATGGAGGGGAAGGTGATGTTGGGGCTATAGGTTTCTGGAGATGAGGCTATCGATGAGATTGCCTTTTTCTTGTAATTTACCGAGATATTTGTAAACTGATGGAGATTCTGTCTTGCATGACTGCGATCTCTATCAGTTAACCATTTGTTTTTCCCTTCCCTTTGTTCTTGGGCAGCCAGGAGTGCCTAACATCACACGGATCCCACCTGAGGTGGGGTCGTTTGTGGGCTGTCAGCTTGCCGATGACCTCCCCCCATTCTACTTTAGGGGAGAGTCTGGTCATTTACTGAGGGGGAAGACCTGAGGAGGAACAGGTTATGGGATCACAAATAAGATAATGCCTACCTTGTATGGAAAGCACTTAACAACGTTCCTGACATGTAATGTGCTTTCAATGGGTGGTACTAAAAGAAAACGCTTCTATTATCTGATAATTCAGGCCCATTAGTTTCCCTTGACAACCCATTACAATTTAAATAAGATCCTCCAGAAGCATTTTCAGGTTCACGTTTCTGTGCTTTATGCTCACTTTTCAATAGCTAAATGTTTAAGGTCGATATATTCCTTATCTTAAAATCTCATGGGGTAATGAAGGCAAACATTCCCATCACTGTTCCACTTTGCATTTGAAACAAACACTGAACACTAGAGTGATTTCTGTGATCCGTTCTTCCCTGTTCTTACTTTTACAAGAAGACAGAGACCCTCTTTGGCCATCCGCAACAAGAATACTATTCCAGCCATGACCACAGAGAAACAGACGTACAGTTCTTCTAGTCCAGTGGCCTGTGACTGGGAAGGCCTAGAAATAGAGCAGTAAATGTTGTTAATATGTATGGGGAGATTGCCACAGGGTGGACAATATGCACTTTATAGGAAGGGCAGTCCCTTGAAGCAAGCTACTTGCTCATTGTCTTACAGATTTAGATAGTTATTATAGGGCAGCAAATGGTCCTAAAGAAGGGGAACCTTTTATTAAATTGCATAAAATGGCTGTTGGGCTGTGACCGGGTACACAATCTCTCATTAAAGACTTATAACCACCCCGTAGGTGGATTATGTCCTAATAACCTCCATCATGTTGATGACAAAATAAAGGCTTCCAGAAGAGTTGCATGTTGCCCAAAGTCAACTGTAGAAAATGAGAGAGTTGGGGTTTGGAATTGAAGTTAAAACCCCAGGAGCTTGATTACTATGCTGTGTGAACCCCCAAGAGACATTTGTGTTTCCTCAGAATGATTGTGGAACTTGGCTTAATGTAAGGGGACTTGTTCTAAATACCAGAGCTGCCCCACGGTGGAGCAGACTTTTTCCAGAAATGACCCATTCACCAAGGCTGGAGACATGTGCGAAGACACTCTGGGATGGCTGACCATGTCAAAGAGACTCCTACAGGCAAAAGGAGTTGGGCTCAATGACCCTTAACCCGGAGTCATGCACATGTAAGCGAAGCCTCTTCCACTGGCAAGGGTGTAGGCAATATGCTCATTTCAACAGTTCTTCGTGACTCAATATTGGGTTACATTTGGAGAAATCTTCAGAGTAACTTTATGACTTATTTCCTGTTTCTCTTTGCTAGCTTTCCCTTACTTGATCACCAGACTTGACTCTAAGTAACATTTAGCTGTCCGTTCAATTTTAATGGAAATCAAGGTACAGCCCACAATCTACCCTGCCGATAATACTCAGAAGAACATGTCTGCTAAAGACAAGTAGGAACATTAGGGGCACTTGGGTGGCTCAGTCGGTTAAGCGTCCGACTTCAGCTCAGGTCATGATCTCGCGGTCTGTGAGTTCAAGCCCCGTGACCAGCTTCGTGCTGACAGCTCAGAGCCTGGAGCCTGCTTCAGATTCTGTGCCTCCTTCTCTCTCTGCTACTCCCCCATGTTCTATTGATATGCTCCGATTCGAGAGACCCCCCGAAAACAAACCACCAGAGTCCAGAATCAAAGCCAAGCGGCAAGGGTCATTTATTGCAGGTTCGAACCGGTCCTCCGCGCACTCGTTGCCTGTGATGCTAAGAGGCCCCGAGTAAGGATCTTACAGCTTCTTTTATAGCCCCGCACAAACAAGTTAGGGACCTTTTTTAGAGGTTACAGAGCTGTTGTTGGTTAACATTTAAATTTGAACGCTCAGCAGAACTCGATTGGTTCCTGCCTTTATTTTAAACCATTCAGCAGAACTTGACTGGTTCCCACCTTTATGTCAGACTACAACCGGGCACGACCTGGCTGGTTTCGGGAACGGGGGTGGGGGGGGGGGTGGGGGGGGGTGGGGGGCGGATCTTTTCTTTGTAGTTGTGAGTACACCTGGTAATTTTTCTCTTAGCCTCTCACTATCTCTCTCTGTCTCTCAAAAATAAATAAACGTTAAAAAAAAAAAAGACAAGTAGGAACATTGGACAAAAACATAATCATTCAAGGTAACAAATTCGAATCAAACAACAATACATTTTAGTGGGTTTTTTTTAATAATTTAGTCACCTTACTTTGTAATTATACTTGGTGCTTTTATAATAATACCAACCACCTGACATTTATCCAGCCCATTATAACTTTTAAAGTCCAATTGTATTATCATATCATTTTCATTTGATCCTCATGAAAACCTTGTGATGTGTAACAGACAGAGATCAGTATCTCCGTTTTCCAAATAAGAAAGAAAAGGAGGGACTTACTCATAATAAATGTCTGGTGGACACCCGAACTCCTGAAATCTAAAAAGGCACTATCTTAGCTCAGTATTTAAAAGCTTGGACTCTATCTTTTAATGATTGGATTTACTTCCCAGCTTTTTCTCTTCTTAGCCACATTGACCGAGTCACTTAATTTCTCTGTCCCCTAGTTTCTTCATTCTTAGAATAGGGGTAAGAAAATATCTATCAGACACAGTTGTTGTGAAGATTATATAATGAAGTCTAGGTACTTGTGAGAAATAAGTCCACTGCCCTAAAGGAGGGACATGGAAACTTGGAGCATAGTGAAACAAGACTTTAGTCAACATTCTTGCAAGAGCGGGTGTCTGTCTGATGGACAGATAAACTTGGGGCAATTACAGCAGGCAGTTTATCTCCTAGCATGAAGTCCCTCCCCTGATTCCTCATTGGTTAAATACTACAGAGGTTACAACCTCACCCAAAGCCGCCTATGCCCATGCAAGGCCAAAAAGTAGTCTGGTTGGAACAAATGTACATTCCTTGAGATGAAAGGCAGGTACTTTAGTTCTTCGGTGCATGCTCATTGCAAAGCCCACGAAAAATAAGCCTGCCTAATGGAGAGAGAAGACAAACCAGGAAGTGAAGTGTCTAAGGGTTTGGGACTCCATTGTGGTGGTGGGTGGTGGGGGGAGGTTCATACATTTTTCCAATAGGAAAATAACCTATTGTTAACTAGCCAGCACAGCTTTTATTTGGTATTTCTGAGAATGAATCATCTCACATACTTCTCACAGTACTCATCAGGACATGGGAGTACTCAACACGTTTCAGGTACCATTATTATATTCCACTGCCTCTGACATTGTGTATTTATGCTACATATGTAAGGACCACATACTGGCAGTTGGCTCTGAGCTCCTGGAAGCGATAAATATATTTCAGTGTGACCCAGCACTAGTCCTGCTCTGATGCACTGATAATATGAGAAGAAGCTGGTGCAGCACCCAGCATGACTGGTCCCAAACATAAACCCAAATTGGGAAGTGTTGATAAAGGAACGAATCGTTAATGGCACCAAAAGAACAAAATCCACGGTGGCAAAAGTGGATGATATGACCACAATAAAGTGAAGACTTTCTAAAATATTTCAAAATATGCCACGATCAGTGTGAAAATACAAGCTTCATTCCAGGAAACTTTATTTCATACTAGATGATAACTAGCACAAAATTTTTATTCAGAATATGAAGACCTCTCAGATATTTGCATTATTTTTTTTTCCCCTTGACAAATGGTGATTCAGCGTTTACTATGTGCTAGGAAGTTTTCTGGATACTGAAATACAACTTAAATTCTAGAGAAGGAAATACATATGCAAAAAAACTAAGTATGCAAACGAATTTATAATGAATAAAATCTTCATAAGTGCTATGAAGGAAACTAGAACACAGTAAATACGTCAAGATTGTTGGGGGCAGCCTCTTTTCAATGGGAAGCCTGAAGCAGTCTTCTCTAAACAGAAGACACTTGAATAAAACTCTGAATGAAATGAGAGATCCAGTCTTGCAAACCTCTGGAGTAAGAACATCCCAGGAAGAGAGAACAACAAACACAAAGGTCCTGAGGCAGGGACATACATGATATAGTCAAGGTACAGTGAGGAGGAGACCAATGGAGTAAGTGCTGGAAAACTGGCAAGAGATGAACCTAGTGAATGTAGACAAGTGTCAGGTTATATTGTGACCATAGGCCTTGGAAAGGCATCTAGATTTTATTCTGAGTGAAATGTGAATTTTGAGCAGAGCACGCACATGCTGATTTTAACTTTAGAAAACTAGGTTTGCCTACTATGTATAAAATTGATCCTGAAAGGTCAAAAATGGAAGCCACTCGAATAAGACTGTTAGGGTGCCATTGCAGAGTCAGAGGCAAGAAATGAAGATGGATGTGATTTCTGTGGCAGCACAGATATGAAGGGAAGTCAGTGTTTGTGGGGTGTATTTGGAAGTAAAACCAAAAGTGCTTCCTCATGGATGTGGGAGATGAAGAAGAAATGAGGACTCAAGGGGTTTGAGCCCAAGGAATTGGTTAAATGATGATAGCACTTTCTGAGATGAGGAGACCATGGGGGCAGGGGGCCTTGGTTTGTTTTGGAGGAAAGACTGTCAAGAATTCTGTTTAGGCAAGTTAAGTTTGAGATGTTCCCTAGCATTCTAAGCAGAAATGCCACAGAAGAAAGTGAAGGCATGAGATCTTGGAAGAATGTGGGACAGGATGCGATCACCTAGGGGATTTGTGGAGTTGAGAAGGGAAGGGAATGGAAGGGGGAAAATAGAAGCAAGTCAAGTGGGAGTCATCAGGATGTGGGAAGAATACTGCAACTGGGGTGGAGATGGAAGGTACTTTAAAGAAGCTAAATAAAATGTGTCAAAAGCAATAATCAAAAGTTACAAACACACTCACCTACCTCTCTATGCTGCCACTCACAAGAGATCAGAGGGGGAAAAAAGGAAACAACACCCACCCGGGGAAGCTGTCTAGACAGGGCAAAGCACTTTGGCTATACTCAGTTTTCAGGTACAGTAAGAAGGTGAATAGTCTTAGAAGATATTTAGAAAATAGTGAATTTACTGATGACAGATGGTGAGCTCTAGGAGAGCAGAGAAAAGCCATTGGAAGTTTGAGAAAGGGTGGGGATGTAATTAGATGACGAAATGTACAGCCAAGTGGGGTCAGAGTTCTGGGACCTTAAGTTAAGAGTCCTTAATGTAAACAAAAATACTTCATTGCTAAAAAATGCTGACTGTCATCTGAGCTTTCAGCAAGTTGTAAACCTTTTGTTGGAGGAAGGTCTTATCTCAAGGTTCATGGCTGCCGACCGATCAGGGTGGTGGGGCTGAGGCTGGGGTGGCTGTGGCGATTTCTTAAAATAAGGCAACCATGAAGTTTGCTGCATTGTTGACGCTTCCTGTCATGAATGGTTTCTCTGTAGCGTTTGATGCTGTGTGAAAGCATTTTACCCACAGTAGAACTTCTCTCAGAATTGGAGTCAATCCTCTCCAACCCTGTTGCTGCTGTATCAGCTAAGTTTACGTAATACTCTAAATCCTTTGTTGTCATTTCAACAGTCTTCACACTATCTTCACCAGGAGTAGACTCCGTCTCAAGAAACCATGTTCTTTGCTCATCCAGGAGCCCTAAGTCCTCATCTGTTGACATTTGATCCTCAGATGGCAGCAATTCAGCCCCATCTTCAGGCTCCATTTTTTCTTTAGTTGTCTTGCTGTGTCCACCACATGTCTAGGTCCTTCCCCACTGAAGCCTTGAACCCCTCAAAGTCATCCACGAGAAGGCTAGAATCAGCTTCTTCCAAACTCCTCTTTCTGTTGATATTTTATTTCCTCCTATGAATCACAAATGTGTTTAATGGCATCTAGAATGGGGACTCCTTTCCAGAAGGTTTCAAACTTATTTTGACGAGGTCCATTAGATGAATTACTATCTAGGGGAGCTATAGTCTTACAAAACGTATTTATTCAATAATAAGACTTGGAAGTTGAAATTGCTTTCTAATCCACGTCTTACAAAATGGATGCTGTGTTAATGGACATGAAAATAACATTGATCTTGTTGTACATCTTCATTTCTGTTAGAGCTTCTGGGTGACCAGGTACATTGTCAAGGTGCAATAATATTTTGAAAGCAATCTTTTTTTCTGAGCAGTATATCTCAATGATGGACTTAAAATATTCAGTAAACCAAGCTACAAACAGATATGCTGTCATCTAGGCTTTGTTGTTCCATTTATAGATCACAGGAAGAATAATACACCTAGCATAATTCTTAAGGGCCCTAGGATTTTCACAACGGTAAATGAGCACTGGCTTCAACTTAAAGTCATCAGCTGGAATAGCCCCTAACAAGAGTCAGCCTGTCCTTTGAAGCTTTGAAGCCAGGCATTGACTTCTCCTCTCTAGCTATGAAAGTCTCAGGTGGCATCTTCTTCCTATAGAAGGGTGTTTGTCTACATTGAAAATTTGTCATTTAGGGTACCCACCTTCGTGAATTATCTCATTTAGATCATCTGTACAACTTGCTGCATCTTCTATATCAGCACTCGCTGCTTCACCTTGCACTTGTATATTGCAGAGGAGGCTTCTTTCCTTACACCTCCTAAGCCAGCGTGTGCTAGCTTCACTCTCCTTCGGCAGCATCCTCCCCTCTCAGCCTCCGCAGAACTGAAGAGAGTTGAGGCCTTGCTCTGGATTAGGCTCTAGCTAAAGGGAATGTTGTGACTGGCTTGATCTTCTATCCAGACCACTGGAGCTTTGTCTGCACCTGCAATAAAGCTATTTTGCTTTCCTATCATCCGTGTGTTCACTGGAGTAGCACTTTTAATTTCCTTCAAGAACTTTTCCTTTGCATTCGCAACTTAGCTAACTGTTTGACATGAGAGGCGTACCTTTCCGCCTGTCTCTTTTTCCAATATGCCTTCTTCCCTGAGTTAATCATGTCTAGCTTTCCATGTAAAGTGGAAGATGCACTGTTCTTTCTTCACTTGAACGCTGAGAGGCCATTGTAAGGTTAGTAGTTGGCCTGATGTCAATGCTGCTGTGTCTCAGGGAGTAGAGGGAGGCCAAGGAGAGGGAGAGAGACAGGGGGAACAGCCAGCCAGTGGAGCGGTCAGAACACACACAACATTTAGCAATTAAGTTCACCAGCCTGTGTGGGGCATGGCTCATAGAACCCCAAAACCATTATAACAGTAACATCAGAGATCACTGATCACAGATCGCCAGAACAAATCTAATGACAAGGGAAACGTTGAAGTACTTTGAGAATGAACCAAATGTGACACAGAGACACAAAGTGAGAAAAATGCTGATGGAAAAATGGCACCAGTGGTCTTGCTCAGCACAGGGTTGCCGCAAACCTTTAATTTGTAAAAAAAAACACAGAATCTGTGAAGTGTGCAATAAAGCGAAGCACAATAAAGGGAGATATTCTTGCATTGTGATGAATGTCAGAGTAGCTGTAGCCTTGAGGAATAAGGACAGTCCGTGAAGGAAAACGGGCAAACTTTCTGCTGTAACAGTTCACATGTGCAAAATGCATTGAACACTTTAGCTGAGTGCACTTTAGTGTACAGATATTACAATTTATGGAAAATCTTAAAAATGCAAGAATTTTGAAACTTGAAAAGAACACTAGATGTGATATATACAGATACAGACATGTTGCAAAATACGAAACATATATATTAATCATTAACACCAGCTCCAGGATAGTGGCTATTTTGGGGGAGAGAGGGTAAAAGATTTGGTCCAGAGGAATGGAGTTTAATTATATTTATTTTAAAAAGAACACCTTGTCGGGGTGCCTGGGTGGCTCAGTCAGTTAAGCATCCAACTTCGGCTCAGGTCATGATCTCACAGTTCGTGAGTTCGAGCCCCGCATCAGCCTCTGTGTTGACGGCTCAGAGTCTGGAACCTGTTTCAGATTCTGTGTCTCCCTCTCTTTCTGCCCCTCTCCTGTTCACGCTCTGTCTCTGTCTCAAGAATAAATAAACATTAAAAAAAAATTAAAAGAACCTCTTGTCTCAGTCCAGTTAGGCTGCTATAACAGAATTCCATTAACTGGGTGACTTATAAACAAGAAATTTATTTCTCAGTTTTGGAGACTGTGAAGTCCAAGATCAAGTTGCTGCCAGCAGATTCTGTGTCTGGGGAGAGCCTGCTTTCTGGGTCATAGATGGCTGTTGTTTTGCTCTGTCCTCACCGGCCCCAAATGCCATCATATTGGTGGATTAGGTTTCCACAGATAGATTCTGGGGGGACACAAACATGCAGTCTATGGCACATATGATACAAAAAAATGTCCAAGAGTAAATTAACATTTAGTCAATCTTGGTTGTGAGTATATAAATGGCAGCTATGTATTTGTTCTATTTTAATGTTTTGAAAAATCTCACAATTACAAACTTTAATTTTAATGAAAACGATAAAGGTTTCTGGGGGTCCAAAGCTGAAAGGCAAACGTGTAGCTGCTGGTTGTAATTCACATTAGACGGGGCTGCATTTCCCCAGGGCCTAAAAGAGCAGCTCCCACCCCTGCTTCATAATTCCTTCCTCTCTTCAAGTGCTTTCAGCCCAGATGGTTATTCTCAGACCTCCCGGGAGGAGTCTGTTGCCAAAGGACTTTATCAGTGATCAGGAAGTCATTTCTCCTGTGTTTCCAAGCCAGTCTTGGGCTATAAAATCATCTCAAGCAATGTGGTTTCAGGAGCTCTGGTTTTATATTAGGGAAGCTGAGACGTTGGTAAAATTGATGAGTGCTAGAATTGGAGACTTCAAACCTCTGGGATTAGGAAGGTATTCTGCCACCTCAACATATTCCTTCCCAGTGCCAGCTGAGCTGAGCCACATTCTGACCTGCTCTGTGAGCAGTGGCTGCCCCGGCACCTGCAATCACCCGGTGGCCCAGGGGTCCTGGAAACTCGGACTCAAGCAAGACTGATTTCCTTCCCTTTCATCTTCCCTTGACTTCCCAACATAATGGAAAATAATATAGAAGCATTATATTTTTCCTATATTACTCCTGGTGAGCTTTCGTTCCTTGGGGAAAAAACATGTGAGAAGATCCCTTCCCCTTCCTTCCTTCCTTCCTTCCTTCCTTCCTCCCTCCTTCCTTCTCTCCATCCCTGTCTGTCTTTTCTTCCTTCCTGTCTGTTCTCTATTTCTTTCTGTTTCTTTCTTTCTTTCTTTCTTTCTTTCTTTCTTTCTTTCTTTCTTTCTTTCTTTCTTTCTTTCTTAAAGTTTATTTATTTATTTTGAGAGAGAGAAGGGGGGGAGCACATGCATATGGGTGCACAAGGAGGGGAGGGACAGAGACAGAGGGAGAGACAGAGAATCCCAAGCAGGCACTTCCCTGTCAGTGCAACGCCCCATGTGGGGCTCGAACTCATGAACCCTGAGATCATGACCTGAGCGAAAATCAAGAGTTGGACGCTTAACCCAGGCTCAGTCTTTTTGTAGAACTCTATTTGTAGAACTCTTGATTGAATACTCCTCAATAGAAAGCCCTTTGCTTCAAAAACAAAAAGGATATTTGACGATTAGACAGAAGAGGTAACCAACATCAATGTGACTAAACTCGCTACAACAGAGAAGGTGGAAAAATGGATAAAAAAGAGGAGGCTCATCTTGGATTCAAGATCTGGAGCAAGCTATTACCAACCGAACACATATCAGGAATGTGGTTGCATTAAAAAGGCCCGACCACTTTACATTTCAAACAGCAATGTAAGAGGGTTCTACTTTTGCTATGTCCTTATCAAAACTTGGTGTTGGCAGTCTTTTTCATTACAGCTAGTCTAGTGGTTCCCTCTCCGTAGCCTAGCTCCTACAGCATTCAGTTTTTCGCCACTCCTAGACCCTGTCATGCGTCCTCACACACTTGTATTCTTGCATATGGGTCTTCCTTTGCTTCAGATGCCCTTCTCAGTCCTTAGAACTCCTCATCCTTGAAGACTCTTAAGTTGTGATGGCTTCCTGATGCCCAGTGGCACTCGTGGACATCCCTTATCCTGTTCTCCATCCTCGGCATAGCATTACAGTACTGGATCGTACGTGGGGATTGGTCTGTCTGTTTTCCCCACAATTATGTCAGCTATTTGAGAGGACACTCTTATTCCTCTTTGTTCTCATATTGGGTAGTGTCCGAAATACAGTACATATTTCATATATTCTTTTTTTCTTTTTGAGTTTATGTATTTACTTTTGAGAGACAGAGAGAGCACAAGCAGGGGAGGGGTAGAGAGAGAAAGGGAGACAGAAAGAATTCCAACCAGGCTTTGTGCTGTTAGCACAGACCCCGACGCCAGGCTTGATCCCATGACCCCGAGATCATGACCCGAGCCGAAATCCAGAGTTAGATCCCCAACTGACTGAGCCATCCCGGTGCTCCCCCCCATATTCTTAATTAAGGAATAAAGTAATGAGTGTTTTAATTAGTAGTTGAGGGAGGGATCAGGAGATTACAGAAATGGAAACATTTTAGAGAAAGAAGAGCTTTGACACAGTGCCGTCCTTGTTCTGCCTCTGCCTCTGGCACGAGGGAAGCTGATTGCAAAGGTGATGGGGGGAACACCTATTTATCAGACTAGAGCAGCAGACACGCTGGCAATGAGAATGTATCCGGATGGAGAGATTTTGATCGCAAGCGCTGAGAGAGACAGCGGTCTTTCATTAAGAACTTTTCACTTGACAGTAGCAATTTTTATCACAATGTTTTCTGACCCGGGGACACATCGAGGGACTGTTTTTGTGAGTATCTTTCCTCTCACTGGATAGCCCTTGACTTTTAAACTCCTTTAATGAAAGGAACCTTGATACACGGGAGTCATTAATAATGGCTTTTCTCTTTCAATGGAGTGTTCAGTTCAATCCCAAATATGAATTTATCGAACTTCATATTTAAAGCCGGATGAATCTCTCAGCTGCCCTCTTCAGCAGAACTTCAGGTACCATTCAGTACCTCGCTGGGTGAGAAGAAGTAAGCCCAAGTTCTACTTCCTTTAAAAAGGTTCTATCATTAAGGACTAAGGAATAGGAGACTCATAGCACAAGTGAGATGTGAGAAGTGGATGGAGATCTGTAAGAATAGAATCCAGAAGATGGAGTGAATCCCTGAGAGAGGAAATGCTTCCCAAACTGCCGTTAGGTCTTCTATAGCGTATAAATAACAATTTCCTCCCACGCAGTTTTTATTTGCTGCCACAACAGTTCTGTGAAACAGCTAGCAATTATTGCTATTTTACAGTTTAAGAAACTGAGGTCAGACTATTTATGCTGCACACAAGCACTAGGTGCTATAACAAACACGTGGCGGAGCTAGAATGTGAAACAACATATTTGCGTTTCCAAAGATTAGACTATTTTTGCTGTTTCGCATTACCTCAGCTTAAAAGGTTGAAACAGACGTGACAGGCAGATGCTTTTTTACTCAAGTACTTCATAGAAAACAGATTCTGCACCGAAAAGCACATCTAATCCTCTAGAGGTGGCTATGAGGTCCCATTTTTATTCATTAGTTTGTGTCACCGAAGGAAAAGCTTCACTGAAATTCAGTCTCTGCCCCAGGAAGTTACAATGACGAAGTTGCTAGTTATTCAGTAACTAAGAAGCTTCGGAGACCGGCACAATTTGAAAAAAAAAAAAAAAAAAAAAGAAAAAAAAGAAAACTTTTTAATGTTTATTTATTTTTGAGAGAGGGGAGGGCCAAAGGGGCAGAGAGAGAGAGGGAGAAACAATGCCAAGCAGGCTGGAGACTCTGAGCTGTCAGCACAGAGCCCCACGCGGGGCTCGAACCCACGAACGTGAGATCAAGACCTGAGCCGATGCTTAACCGACTGAACGCCCACCCCCCCAGGCGCCCCGAGATCTGCACAATTCTTAAGAGACTGAGCACCAGCTGTTGGCCGCTGCGTGGGTAGGAAATGCATTGGAATGCATTCTGGAGTGGTCATCTTGGCGCTCTTTCCTTTAGAGGTCTTCAATCCCCGTTAGTCACAAAGGAAAGGGTTTCTCTTAGATGCCTTCTAGTTCCTGGAGAGAAAGAATTCAAGCAATGAGTCTCCTGGAAAAAAAAAAAAAATGCAGCATACATGAAGGGCACATGTTGAAAATAAGCCATTAGCTGACAAATCACGCAAGTTACAGAAGAGGAAAGAATTGTTCCACTCAGACCACTTACCTTACTGCCTCGTTGCAGAACCACGGAAATTCCCACTGGGTTTTGTTATTGCCGGTATTTTATAGATGGGAAACTGAGGCCCAGAGAAGCTAACTTATTTGCCCAAAGCCACACATTCCTTGAGTGGCCCTGCCAAGATGCAGCCAAAACACCATCTTTTTTTAAATGTAAAAATCAGTTCCATCAAATTAATTTGCACTTGCAACTGACTACATGCCAACAGCATGAGGTTTGAAATAAAACAATTTGCGTTGGAAGTCGCGGAATGGTGGCTACTCAATCCTGTGAAGTTTAGCCAGACAGCCTGCCTTCTGGAGCCTGACTTCTTGATTATAAGTGGGGTTGGTGGAGGGAAAGAACAGAAGATGGCCGTGATAGTAAATGAAGTAACATATGCAAATGTGTCTAGGATAATATCCAATTCAAATTAAATATTAAATGGGTTTTTTTTTTAAAGTCTGAAACGTACTTACTGATTAAATTAGTAGCTGCTTGTTACTGGCCTTGGAGGATGAAAAGGTGTTCCTTATCATTGATTCTTTTCAAGATGTCCGTTAATGATAGGATCCAGTGAAGGGCATGGCAGGAAGTACCCATCCCATTAAAAGAATTTGGAAGAACCCAGAGCTATTCCCTCAGCACCACCACCCCCCCCAACCCCCCGTTCTAGGGTTCTAATGGAATGGACTCAGAGACTGACTCAGAGCCCTTTGTTCAGTTTTTCCAGCTTCTTTGTAGAGAAAGTGGGGCTTGCCTTTGAAGAGGTCAAAGATTAGTTGGGAGTGAGAGATGAACACCCAGGGAGCCATCAGAGAGAAACACCATGCTCTTTCCCGTAGCTCCGACTCTGGACATAATAAAGAGTAGAAAGCACAGTGTGGGCAATGGTGGGCCTCCAGTGGGTAATCAGGGCATGTGTGTCTGTGTGTTTGGGCCAGTGTGACGAACATGTGGCACGTGGACACTTGAACCCAGGGAACATGCAGTGGGATTCTGGGAGTCCAGGTTTCTGGCAGAGGCCAGAAAAAGACCTAAAAGTGTCCCACTTGCCCCTGAGCTATTGATCCCCGGAGGTCAGCATGAGGCAGCCCAACAAAGGAGGAGGCCATGGATTCTAGTGACTGGGGAGAATGCCGTCTGGAGTAGAGAAACATTTGATGTCAAGTCCCCGGTTCTCTCCTTACAGTTCTGTGGCCACACCTCTTTGAGGAACATTATCTTCCTCATGTGTAAAACTAGAGTAAAGATATATACTTTGGTGGATAATAAACAAGATAATGTGTTATTTTAAGTTAACAAGTGCATGGCACATAGCAGGAAATTAATAAATGGGTGAAATGAATGATTCTGAAAGAGACAAGGAGACAGTATGTGGAAATATTAGCCTTAACAAAGCCAAACTGTAGGAGAAACCTGATTCCACAGGCTTCAGAAACTGGTCCCCAGCCTTGAGGCTGGATTGGAGATGTTCTGACACAGAATGGATTCCTGGATGTACGACAGGCCTGTGAGCCTCTGCCCAGAAGTAAAACAGTGACTCCATCTTCCTCCCCCATCAGTCTCTCTTTGATGAGATTCTGAAAACCGAAATTTACTCCTTCAAACGAAATAGCTACTCAACAAACCTTTCCCAACAAAATCCTTCCCTTTTCAAAATCCTTCTTTAGCAGATTTAAGCTCTGATGAGAGAAATAAAGAATATGCAGGTCTAAAATGACAATCACAGCAAACTTATTAACCCTTCCCATGTATTACATACAGGGAAACTGAGGCCCAGGGAAGACAAATGACCACTAACATCACAAAACAGTTGAGTGGAATTAGTACTCCCAACTTTAACTGCGGGATTCATCATCCCAATGACTGCAGAGGCCACTTGAAGAATTAGTCTCTCTAGAACCAATGGGATAAAAAATTAGATGAAGGATGGGAGGGAGGGAGGAAAGGTGAATGGAAGTAGAGAGGCAGGGAGCTCAGGTACATCTAAGGGAAGTTTCGCAAATCTGAATTTTTTCAGATTTTCAGCATAGGAACTTTCAGAAGGTAGTGAACCTTCAAAGATGCTTATTAACAACTCAGGAAACAATAGATATTGGCAAGAATGAAGAGAAAGGGGAACACTTTTGCACTGCTGGTGGGAATGCAAAATGGTGCAGCCATTCTGGAAAACAGTATGAAGCTTCCTCAAAAAGTTAAAAAAAGAACTACCCTACAACCTAGCAATTGCATTACTAGGTATTTTTACCCAAAGGATACAAAAATGCTGATTCGAAGGGGCACATGTAACCCCAATGTTCATAGCAACGCTATCAACAATAGCCAAAGTATGGAAAGATAGCCAAATGTCTATCAACTGATGAACAGATAAAAAAGATGTGGTGTGTGTATATATATACATATATATATATACATATATATATATATATGTATATATATATAATGGAATATTACTCTGAGATCAAAAAGAATGAAAGCTTGCCATTTGCAACAACGTGGATGGAACTAGAGTGTATTATGCTAAGTGAAATAAATCAGAAAAACACAAATGATTTCACTCATATGTGGAATTTAAGAAGCAAAATGAATGAACATAGGGGAAAGGAAGAAAAAAATACGTTAAAAACAGAGAGGAAGGCAAACTATAAGACACTCTTAAATACAGAGAACAATCCAGAGGGTTTACTCTGAACCAGATGCTGTGCTGAGTCCTAAGGATTCTAAGACGAATGAGCTGGAGGGGAGGTGGGTGGGGGGATGGGCTAAATGGGTGATGGGCATTAAGAAGGGCATTTGTTGGGATGAGCACTGGGGGTCATATGTAAGTAATGAATCACTGGGTTCTACTCCTAAAACCAATACTACATGGTATGTTAACTAACTTGAATTTAAATAATTAAATTGAAAAAAAAAAAAAAAAGCCGCTTATCCTCTGACCCTTATCTCTCTGTTTTCATCTCCTGTAAGTCCTCAAACCATCCTCTACTGCATCAGCAGATCCTAGACCAGGCCTTGCCTCCTGGCCTTTGCCCATGTTAATCCCTTGTAGTGTTTACCTGGATTATGACCAATGGAGTTTTAGTTCCCAATTTAGAGATCCCATAAGACCTGGGCTTTCAGCCTTGGCATTTTTCATACCAGAGCATAATATCCATTTGCTTGTCTGTCTACCTGTGCGTCCCTGGAGCACAAGGGCTGTATCTTACCATCTTACCAGCGCATGCTGTTGAAAACATTTTTTGTTTTGGGGTGGGGTTTTTTTTTTGTTGTTTTGGTTTTTGGTTTTTTTTTTTTTTTGCTTATTTAGATGACTGAGTGAGCCCATGTCAAGCATGAAGCGTAATTTATTTCTGCAATGTTCTTGCTAAAGCCTTGTAGGTATCTTCATAAATCCTTCATACATAATGCAATGCTCATTACATTATGAAGGCCTGTCCCCAGAGTATATCTCTCCCCAGGTTATCCCATTAAATAAAACAATATTTATAACTGATGAGTAAATAGTATTTATAATAGTATTTATATACTGCAGGGATTGTTATTAGAAACCTGCAACAGGAACTATTAGAAAATAAGTACAGCAACTCACATTCCACTAGAAGATTTTACAAGGCCATGCTGGGCCTGTCTACCGTGATGGCTTCCCTCTCTTCCCCTCCTCCACTCGGTCTCTCTCTTTCCCATCTGTCCCCTCCCCCGGCCTGGAAGCCAAGCCTGTAGCAGCCCACAGTGCCTGGGAAGGAGCTGCACCGGGAGTAGCTCTGGTTCCACTGGGGGCTTCTCCACCCTGGAGTGAACCCTCAGACAGACACACAGGCTGTCTGCTGGCTCTTCCTAGGAGGTACTTTCACATTTGCTCTGTGATCTTACCATCAATGCCCAGGGAGAGATGGGCCAAGCAGGAAAGAGGTCTCCAGAGCCCAGAAGAGGTTTGAAGCTTCTCTTTGGCTCACACCCACCCGATCCAGCGTTTTTGAGAAAGCTTTACATAAATGAGATGCTTATGGAGGCATATTGTAGACTACTATCCAAACGTAGTCATTGTTACCATTTTCCCACCATATTGTAAATCCCTTTCTGGGTGGAGACTCCAGCTCATTCGTCTTAGAATCCTTAGGACTCAGCACAGCATCTGGTTCAGAGTAAATCTTCAAAACGCAAGTTAAATGACTGACTGACGGACGGAATGAATGAATGAAGGAAGGAAAGAAGGAAGGAAGGAATGACAACATGAAGAGTTAACAACTAGCATGAGTCAGAAGTAATCATATGATTTAATGAGATGTAAACCCTTAGTCTGGCATTTAAGGCCTCTTATGACTAACAACACTCCATGGATGTGTAGGGAGGGCTCCTAAAGCTAACCTGGGGATTCAAATAAATTTTTCTGATAAAAATATTAGATTTGATAATTCTGATTACAGTTAAAACAAAAATTGAAAACCATCAGAGGAGAAAGATATAGAGTATTTTGTGCTCTTTTATTCTAAAGTATGTGTCTTCTGATGCAGACTGTCCTAAATTTTAGCATTAATGTGCTTTGGCTTGCAGTGGCCACACGTGGCTGGTTTTGATGGTTTTTCTGGAGCAGCTGAGTGTGGCCACAGGCCTGCACACTCATTCTTTTGATGATGTCTCACTGCAGTGAGCACAGCGAGCGGAAAAGACAAAACATCAAAATAGGAGAGGACTGGCTTTAGCTTCCCTAGGTGCACAGACAGGCATCTGGACCTTTTCTGCCTCCCTGGGCTTGCCTCCCTGGGTTTTGGAGCTGAGATCACAGATTCACAGTGGCAGCAAGAAACTTCCTCAGGCTGTCCAGAGGCTGAGAACATCCTCACGCAACCCTGAGTGTCCAGGTTGGAGGAGGAGCGCCCCCTAGGGAAGTTGCTGGACAAGAAAGAGCTGGGGGGAGGGGTGTGGTGGGGGGACTGCCTGGGTCAGACATTTCAAGGTTCATGAGAATCATGAACAAAATCAGCAGCCGGAAGCTCCTGCCTTAAAAGCGCCCACTTTTCTTGCTGATTTGAACGACAGGGTAGTAATTACAGGTTCTTCGCAAGCCTCCTTAGACCACACTGTGTCTCTGTAGGCACTTACATTTTATTTGATGACAGTGACATTGATGAATAATAGTTTCCACCCCTGCAAATGATTACTGATTCTATACCTGATAGAGTAGAAATTTTGCTGCAAAATTTAACACTTTACACCAGGAGAGAAACATTCTCCCTCGTGGTGCAGTTTTCTCATTAGTGATCTTGTACCCGATTTTTCCCTTCCCCAAATCCCAGGGATTTTGCTAGAAAACTCCACATGTCCCCTCCCAGTCTGGGATACAGAGATCAGAAACGATCGCTGAGGTTCACTGAACTGCATGCCAAGCACCCCATGGGTGGGAACTCATCTGATCCTGACTGCAGCACAGAAATACGCTATAAACACAGGCACCTCGTATAAATACAAATAGCTTGTCCAAGATTAGCATCGCTGGTGATCAATGGAGGCTGAGATTAGGATCCAGGAAATTCATAATCACCGTGCCGCCATCGAGCAGGACCTTAAGCAGCAAGAAGAGCCCAAGGAGCCAGAACTCCTGGGGTCCAGTCTCAACTCTGCTGCTAATGACCTCTAACTAACAGTGAGACCACTGTGCCAGTCTGCCTGGGCTCCCACAGCAAAGCACCACAGAGCAGGCAGCTTGACCAACAGAAACGAACGTCTCACAGGTCTGGCGGCCAGAAGGGCAAGATGAAGGTGTCAGCAGGGTTGTTTCCTTGAAGCTTCTGTCCTTGGCTTGTGGAGGCCGTCATCCCCCGCTCTCCTCATACGGTCTTCCCTCTCTGCACGCTCTCCTGGTCCGTGTCTCTACCCACATGACTTCATTTGACCTGACTACCCCTTTAAAGACCCTGTCTCCAAATAGAATCCCATTCTGAAGGTCTGGAGTTAGGACTTCAGCTGGTGAGTTCCAGTAACACCAGGTCAAATCAAGACGTCAGCAGGCCTGCCTTCCCCTCCCGGGGCCTCTAGGGTAGAGTCTGTTTCCTTGCCTTTTTCAGTATCTCTTTCCCTCTTCTGAGCACATCACCTTCGTCACGGCTTTGGCTTTCATTACCACATCCCTTCCTCGCTCTGACGCTGGTGCCTCCCCCTTGTAAGGACTCATGATTTTATGGAGCCCATCCGCATAACCCAGGAAGATTTCCTCATATCACTATCCTAAGATAATTACATCGCAAAGCCCCTTTTAGCATAAAAGGTAACATATTAATTTTATCTAAATGACTATTCAAGACTCATCTTATTTTTAAACATTTTTTAAAGTGTATATATTTATTTTGAGAGAGACAGAGACAGAGAGAGGGGGAGAGCACGAGCAGGGGAGGGGCAGAGAAAGGGAGAGAGAGAATCCCACACCATCAGCGCAGAGCCTGACACAGGGCTCCATCCCACAAACTGTGAGATCGTGACCTGAGCCGAAATCAGAAGTCAGATGCTTAACCGACTGAGCCGCGAGGTGCCCTTAATCTTATTTGATAATGAATACTGTTTTGCTTTTCTATTGCTGCATAACAAACTACCCCACAATGCGGTGACCTAAAACAACAAATTCATTATATTGCGTCATTTTTGTGGGTTAGGCATCCCGGGAGTGTGTGGCTGACCAATGGTCCCCTCCCCTTCTGTGGCATCCACTGAACTCACTGGCAGTTATCAGCTGGCAGCTGGCCTGCTCAGCAGATCCAAGACGACTTCCTTCTCCCGTCTGGAACCTTGGTGGCGTGGCTGGTAGGCTGGGCTCAGATGGGCCCCTCTCCTCTCCCGTGCCAGCTCAGACACTCTCTTAGTGTCCCTCCACCATGGTACATGGACTTCTCACCTGATGCCTCGGGGTCCAAGAGACAGGCCCAAGCCACAGAGAGCAGATGCCACCAGTCTCTTAAGCCTGTACTGGGAAACTGACACAGCCAATTCCACTGTGTTCTTTTAGCCAGAGCAGTCACCAAGGCCATCCAGATTTAATACGCAAGGATGCAGACCCACCACTTGATGAGATTAGTGTCAAAGAATTTTCAACTGTCTTTAATCTGCTACAAATGCTAACAAACATGTGCTTTTGTCCTCCGTCCGTAAGAGATAAAAAGAGAGAGTCAGAAAGAGAAAAGATACCGTTGCAGGCAAAGCCGTTAAATATTTTGGTCATTATCCTTGGTGGACAAGCTGACTGAACGGAAATGAGACATAACTGGAGTCATGAGGGGAAACGGAGAAAAATGATCAGATGGAGACATAGCAATTAAAATAGGGCTAGCAGCCTGGAGCTAGCACGTGCCAGGTTAGCTAGCCAAAAGGCTGGTCTGTCCTTGAGGGTATTACTAGTCATAGCACAGTATGCTAGGAATGTCCCTCCATCTACTCATTTATCCAACTTAACACTTACTGAACATCTACTGTAAACCAACACTGAACTGGTCATTAAAGATATAAAGATCAGTCGGCAAGATCTGCCTTCCAAGGGCTCTGAGTCCCTGGGGAAGAAAGATATGGCAATCCTTAAGTACAGCATACTGCCTACGGATTATAGTTTCAATGGTAACCTTGGGTCAACAAAACTCGGTTGTACCCACCCAAATTATTTTGGGAATGCAAATGAATGAGTAAAAAGACCAATTATACATCTCTTTAAGTTTCCTTGCAGTTGCTGCTTAAAACATGTCTATCCAAGGGAACTTAAGTGCTGGGTTTCTTCAGTAGTCTGAAAAACTCAGATATCAGAAATTACCTGTTTCCTGCGCCTATTACTATTTTCTAGTGGAGTTTCAAGACTTGTCTGTTATGAAGTGTTGACGGAGGTTCATGCCGTCCCGGGGCGCAGCGATGGGAGTGTGTATTACATAATCGACACAGCACCAGTCCTAGAGAGCTTCTCCTTCCTTTGGGCGGGAGACACCAGTAACTGCTCACCCATTCCTCTAATGTCTGTCCCACATTGTTCAGAAAACGAGGGCCTGCTGTGTGTCAGATGGGACTCTAGACGGCGATAGTCAAGGTAGACTTAGCACTTCCCCTCATGGAACTTATGTTCTCATGGGGAGGATGACAGTAAAGAAGTAAACAAATAGGTAAATAATATAAAGTCAAAGGGCCATAAGTGATCTGAAGAAGAAAAAACAGGAGATGAGGCCAAGAAGACTGGGGCAGTGGAAAGTGGGAGAAGGGGGTCTATTTGAGATGAGCTCACTATCTTTCAATTTCCTGAGTCATTAAAGCACATTACATGCTTAGCCTAGTGCCTGGAACACGTGATATACCTACTATTCCAATGTGTAACCACCACCCCAGCCCTGCTATAGAGTGTCACTCCTCTACTTGCCTCTTCAGAGAGGAAGAACATGAGGACTCAGCCCAATGCTAATTACCCAATAAATAGTAAATAGTTGGGGAAATGTTGCAGCCAGCACCCAAGAAAGATGCCAATTCTGGGGCCCCAGGTTGCCTGAGAAGAGGAGAGACAGAAATAGATGCCTCAAGTCTTTTCACTCAGGATTTTTCATGGAGGCTCAGAGAATGCGGGAGGAAGGACCCCACACAGAGAGCATTTAGATTGTCCTCCTGACCTGGTTGCTGTTTTATTTATATACTGGTCTCGGGGGTGAGAAGTATTCACAGAGCAGGAACACCAAGTAGTCTAGAAATTCCAGGGCATACTTGTGCACTTGTGTAAGTAATTAACTCCCCAGAAATAGTCAGGGGCTTAATTTGGGGAAATTTTGTAGTACCTGGTTTGGCCAGTTTGGTAAATAAATTTACATAGCAAAGAGGTGCCTGTAGAGGGAAGGAGTGGGGAGAGGGAAACAGAGAGACAGAGAGAGGAAGGGAGGGGGGGAGGGGCAGAGAGGGGTGTGTGTGCGTGCAAGCAAAAGAAGGGTGAGAAGAGAGAGAGAAGAAAGGGGGGGGGCATTTTCCTGTGCGAGGACAGTCAGAGCTTTATCCTCCAGTCAAAGACCAACCAAGAGAAACAGCCAACGTAGATCCACCATATGCTGTACGGTAGTCTATGGCAGCTACTTCGTGAACGTGATTTCCGTACACATTTTTTCAACAACCCACAAAGGTAGTTGCCATTGTCTGGGAGGTGAAGTAACTTGTTCAATGTCACACAGCTAGTGACAGATCCTAGACTTGAGCCCAGGGCTCTTTGACTAGCAAGTCTGTTTATTTGACTGGAATGGTTTCCACCCATCCGGCAGCAATGTTTCCAGGATGCTAGTGCTGTTGAGTGTGGGCAGCAGGGCTAGTCATTTGACTGCACTCCAGTTCGCTGGAAATTGGCAATCCACGGGTATCCAATTCGCTTTTACTGCATAAAAACCCACTGCCAAAACTAAGTAGCTTGAAACCAGAGCCTTTTATTCATCTTGTTCTGTGGGGCAGCTGGTAGTATCTGGGTCGGCTCAGCTGATCTCTGCCAGGCGCCCTCTTGTGACTTGGCCAGTGGCGGTTCAGAGCATCTGTCCTCTGTTTCGCCACTCAGCCTCTAGCAGGATGGCTTGGGCCACTCCCATGGTGGCCTCAGAGTCCCAAGTGCGGAGAGAGAGGGAAACCTTGATGGCCAAGCACTGTCCCACGGGCCACACCAAGTCACACGGACAAGTCCAGTGTCAGGGAAGGAAATCTACTCAAGAGCATGGACAGGAAGTGAATTACTGTGGCCATTTTTTCCACACAGTCTAACACTGTTTGGGGCAGACTGTTTATTTATTCATTTACTCAGCCAACTTCAATGAGGACCTTTGAAGCAAGGCATACTCTGGACCAAAGAGAAAGGTGAAATAGACTTTGATCTAGAACTTCCTATCTAGAAGGAGAGAAAAGTACACAAAAGTGTCGACAATGTAGTAAGTGTTCCCTACACGTGAAGGGGATGAATAAATTACTCAGGTAGTCTAGAGAGCCACAAACTTATAGCAGGAAAAGCTTCATGAAAGAGGTGGCATTTAATCTGGACCTTGAGGGATAGCTAGGAGCTGTACATGCTCAGATGCCAGAGAGATTGCTTGGTATTAGGGCTGAGCAGCCAACTTGGCTGAAAGTGAGGACTGAGACCTTATTTCCCCTGAGACTCTGTGGCTTTCCACACGTGCACTGCCCTGTTCATGTGCTGTAAGTTTACGGGGCTCTCTCCTTTATAGAAATTGCTCAGCCTCTTAACCCACTTTCCAGTCCCATTGTCTTGGCATGGGAGTGTTTTCCAGGGAACAAACTGGTGGGAATGGGGAATCGGGAAGGCGTGCAATGTTTCGGGAAGCCCATGACCCCGCAGTTTCTGACCCTGTCCCAGATCCAGGAGACCATCCCAGGAGAAGGATACATCCGAGCCAGATGTGTTAGCAGAAAAGAGTTCATTCCAGAAAAGAGGAGGGGACACTTAAGAGATGCTGGAGGCAGGAAAAGCAAGAGCCACGGCTGACTCAGATTTCTGAGTCGCCATAGAATGACAGCAGTGCCATCAACAAGACAGGAAAGTGGAGCGGGTGCCCGGTTTGGGATTTGCTGGGTTTGGGATCTTCGTGCGACACGCAGGAGGGAATGTGCAGTGTGTTGCTGGACCGGAATGTGGGAGAGAGCTGGAGGCTGCGAAGGGGAACCATCAGAGAAGGGATGGGTAGTAAAGCCCTAGATACAAGGAGATCACCAGGAAAGAATTTACCGGAAAAAAAAAAAAATCGAGAGGGGAAATAAGGGATCTTTTATGTAGCAGAGGCAAAGGGAACAGAGAGAAAGCGCATTCAAACCTAGTAGTTAATGGCATCGCCATCCACACATCTGCCTAGAATCAGTCAGAATGTTACATCAAAGCTTGAGGGTTGAGGCACCACGGGTAGAGGATTGAAGATTAGCTGCGACTGCATTATAATGATGACTCCCTATGTCACTGTTTTCAGAAAATGTCCTATTCTAAATGTGAGTGGCAGCATGGCGCAATGATTAAGAACACGGGCTTTGATACCAAAACTGTGGGATTCACATCCTGGCTGCACCTAATTAATGGCCAAATCCCAGACAAGTCACTGAGGCCCTCTTAGGCTCCTTGGGCACAAAGTGGAGATACCTCCTGCCTGGACGAGTTCTCCCAGGGATTACTGGTGTGAATGTAAGTGAAGTCTGAAGACCCATGCCTGACAGTGTTACAAAAGAATCTACAAATTTCAATATTTATAGATGCACACACCCAGGTGAAAAGAAGATTGAAATGTTGTGCCATCCAATGAACAGTTTGGGTATAAAGGGACCAAATTGTCAAATACAGGACTGACCTCCCACTCAGGAGGTCTGAGCAGCTAAGGACTCTGGGAACCAGGACCCATGCAGACTGAGAGACTCAGTTGTATGGGAGGGAGGGCACGGTGCAGACACGCAGACACCCTTCATCGTGCAGGAGTGAGATGCTGTGGCCCCCGGGCTGAAAGCTCGGGCCAAGGACGGTAGGCTCATAGCATAAACTGAACCCTAGAGCCTGAGACAGGGGTGAAATTAGTCACATAAGACAACTGGAGTCCCTGTGGGACAAGAGGCTCCACGACTTGATGATGCTATAAAAGAAAGGAGCAGAGAAAGAGGATTTTAAAGATAATTCCTCGTTCACTCGTGTTCCTCTGCTTCCAGCTGCCTGGAGGGCTGGGTTACCTCTGCTTTTCTACCCTGGAAATCTCTGAGAACCCACTCCAAAAGTTAATAATGTTTATGTTGGGGCAAGTGTATGGAGACATAGCCTAATGAAGAAGGCAAGACATGATATGCAATGTCAGTAAAACCTTCTGAGCATTGCTCATTATCACTTCATCAGCCCTGTGCACACACAAGCACACATACACACCTTTTCTTTTTTTTTTTTATTTTTTTTAACATTTATTTATTTTTGAGACAGAGAGAGACAGAGCATGAACAGGGGAGGGGCAGAGAGAGAGGGAGACACAGATCGGAAACAGGCTCCAGGCTCTGAGCCATCAGCCCAGAGCCCGACACGGGGCTCGAACTCACAGACCCCAAGATCGTGACCTGAGCCGAAGTTGGACGCTTAACCGACTGAGCCACACAGGCGCCCCAATACACACCTTTTCTTTCTTTCCTTTCTTTCCTTTCCTTCCCTTTCCTTTCCTTTCCTTCCCTTTCCTTTCCTTTCCTTCCCTTCCCTTTCCTTCCCTTCCCTTTCCTTTCCTTCCCTTCCCTTTCCTTCCCTTCCCTTTCCTTTCCTTTCCTTTCCTTTCCTTTCCTTTCCTTTCCTTTGCTTTCCTTCCTTCCCTTCCCTTCTCTTCCCTTTCCTTTTCCCTTCCCTTCTTAAAAATTTTTTAATTGTTTATTTATTTTTGAGACAGACAGACAGAACGTGAGTGAGGGAGGGGCAGAGAGAGAGGGAGACAAAGAATCCAAAGCACACTCTAGGCTCCGAGCTGTCAGCACAGAGCCTGATGCGGGGCTTGAACCCAAAACCCACAAAACCGCGAGATCATGACCTGAGCTGAAGTCAGACACTTAACTGACTGAGCTACCCAGGCACCTCTTTTTTTAAAAATTTTTTAAAATGTTTATTTATTTTTGAGAGAGAGAGAGAGAGAGCATGAGTGAGGAAGGGGCAGAGATCTTTTCTTTTTAATTTGTGCAACTGGTTCCACATTACCTATAGAATAGGCTCTATGCCAATAGAATAAAACACTCAAGGTTTTCTATGATCTGCCCCCACTCTCCTCTGGTTCCTCATTTCCCATGATTCCCTCAACTCTATCCTGCAGCTAAATAGACTATTTCTCATTTTTTGAGTGTGCTACACATGCTTATAACTTTTACCTTTAATAACTTGTTCTTTTAGTAGAATTTTTTTTTTTTGAGAGAGAGAGAGAAAGAGAGAGAGTGAGAAAGCATGAGTAGGGGGAGAGGCAGAGGGAGAGAGAAAGAATCCCAATTAGGCTCCATACTGTCAGCACAGAGCCCTATGTGGGGCTCGATTCCATGAACCATGAGATCAGGACCTGAGCTGAAATCAAGAGGCAGGTGCTTAACTGAGCCACCCAGCTGCCCCTCTTTTAGTAGATCTTAAGCACATCAACTGATTTCTCAGTTTCCATTTCCTTTTTCATAAAACCTATCTTGCCAGACTTTGTAAGCAAAAATACTTTAAATATAGGTAATTCACTTCCTTACATTGCCAAGCACATTATATGCACTTAATGAATAGAAAGGGTTGTTTTATTATTACTATTTCTTCTGTTAGCAAAACTCTTGCTATTTATAAGAGTTTCTGTGTATTATAAGGATTAGGAAAATATAAAGAAATTAATGCCCCCTAATTCCATCTCTGTGAAATAGTCTGTTCATTTCCTCAATCATGCATATATAAATTTATGAGTTCATGCCATATGTAACTGTGTTTCCTGATGTTTCCACACAGCTTTTCGACAAATATTTCCCTACATCACTAAAAATTTCTTAAAAATACAATTTTTAGCTACATACTATTATACTTCATGGATTTGTTTATTTGATCAATCCCCAACTCTTCACTATGTAGGCTCTTTTGAAAATATCCTTTAATAGGAGCGCCTGGGTGGTCCAGTCTGTTGAGTATCAGACTCTTGATTTAGGCTCAGATGATCTTGATTTAGGCTCAGATCATCATCTGAGATGAGCATCTCATGGTTCTTGAGATCAGGCCCCGTGTTGGGCTCTGTGTGGAGCCTGCTTGGGATTCTCTCTCTCTCTCTCTCTCTCTCTCTCTCTCTCTGCCCCTCCTCTGCTCCCTTACTCTCTCTCAAAATAAATAAACTTTAATTAAAAAAAAGAAAGTATCCTTTAATAAATAAACTGTGATGTGCACATTGTTAGAAAAACAACATCTGAACTTTGATTATTCCCTTAGGATGATTTATACAAATTGAATTAGTGGATAAACACATAGGAACATTTGAAAGCTCTTTACACATATTAGAAAAATTGCCTTCGGAGAAGTGAGATTGATTTTATACCCAGCCGCCCCCCTGGGGGCCTTCGGTTTCCTTCTCACCACCTCTCCTCCTACCCGCAGCTTAGGGAGGACGCACATCAGCACAGGGAAACGTCACCCATAGCCTTGGGTTTTTCAGCCAGCAGACTGTCCTCTCCGGCCAGACAATGGCACTGACTTAAATACTCCTGAGGTCTCCTCACCTGAGACAAAGCAGGAACTGGACTCGGATGCCCTCAAATCTGACCACAAAATCCAACATTCTTTGGTTACAACCTCCATAAACCAGATAAATAGAAGGTCGAGCTCTCTGCCTCCTGAGCAGCCTGTCCTCGTGTCCTGAAGGAACAGGAAGGCGAGGTGCTCCCTGAAAGGAGGGTGCTTACCACAAAGACTGGCCAAGACCCGACCAAATCCGTCTGGGCCAAGGGAGACCCCAGTGCTGACCTTTCACCCACTTTCCCCTCATTATAATACTAAAAATCACACCCAGGGGTGGAGACCTAACATGGTGATTAACCATTCTGCCTGATGAGCCTCTAGGGTGCTCAGACAGCATTCCTTTACCACCTAGGTTTCTTTAAAAAAAAACTCTCCCTGATTTCTCCTTGGGGGGTCAGCCTGAGGGTTCCCTTTGTGCTGCCCTCCCTTGTGCTGGAGCATGAGCCCCAATAAGCCTCGCTTGGTTTTTTTTGTTTGTTTTGTTTTGGTTTGTTTTGTTTTGTGTTTTGTGTTTTGTTTTTCCTTGCTTGTGTTTTTGGGCCCCCGCTGGGTCCAAGGACCTGGGTCTGCTAACATGCAGACTTGCCAAGGAAACTTCTTCTCCCACGATGAGACTGCAGAGTGCGGGCCCTCAGCCGGTCTCCTGGGTCAAACGGCCCACTGATGGGGTTTGGGAATGCTGGTGGGGTCTGGAGCTGACGGCCAAAAAGGAATTTTTGAGATGTCTTTGGTGCAAAAAGGTGATTTTATTAGAGCACGGGGACAGGACCCGTGAAAGAGCTGCAGTGGGGTGGCGAGGACAGGCCGATTATATACTATGAAGCTGGGGGAGGTAAAGGCACAAGGGAGGCTTCCAGAAGGCATGTCATATGCTAAAGAGGACTCCTACGATACATAAGGCCTAGCTATTGTCAAGTTGAGGTTGTTTTCCCTCCAGCAGGGCATTAATATTATGACAGTAGGGGGTTCCTGGAGGAATGTTCTACTCTGTATTTGCCTCAAGGATTTGTCAGTGGGCTGCAGGTTATAGGGAAATTCAACCATTCTTGTCTTTGTTCCCTACATCACTGGGAAGGGTAGGGTGACGTTAGGGCTCCAGGAGACTGCGTCTATAGGTTTCCGGACATTAGGCTGTTGATAAAATTGACTTTTGTAAACTGAAGAAGACTCACGTCCTGCATGACTGTGATGTCTATCAGTTAGCAGTTTGTTTTCCTCTTTCCTTGGGCAGCCAGGAGTGCCTGAGGAATGTCACACACACCTAGTGGGGAATTTGTGGGGCATCAGCTTGCCTTACACTCCCACATCGCCTCTCTGCACCTCGACCTCCTCATCTGTAAAGTGGGGAGAGTAGTGGCACCTGTCATGTAGGGTTTGAGGTGAGGATTTTGAGAGCTAGCTCGAATACAGAATGATTAGAACAACTACGCCTTTGGGGCTCAGTTCTTTAGTTGCTCTGTTAATACTCCTGGCAATTGCCACAGTGGGTGGACTTTCTAACAGCACATCCCTGTCATGATAGCTGCAGCAGGTAGAAGAATGTCATGAGCAAGGTCAACACCACAACTGATGAGTACAGGCCCTGCCTACAGCGGTCTGTGCAGCCCTGGGAGGGGAGGAGGCTGAGGAAGGCGTGTGCCGGGCCCTGTTCTAATGCTCTCTGTTCCGTGACATGAAGCTTGGATTCTAAATTTAAACCCATCCCCACTACCCCAAACTGCCATGTGCATTTGAGTGTCGTCTGCGTTAAGGAACAGTTCTCCATCTGATCTCATTGCCATGGTTACACCTCCAAGAGCAAAAAATGTTTGGCTGCGGCTTTTGTCAAATCAGGCCGACTTTTCCGTGATTCAGGCCTGTTGCTGCCTAGTTGCTGACGGCTGCTCTCTGCAGAAGCTCACTGAGGTGGCCTGGGAAGGACCAGAAAGCCCTTCCGCTGGAGGGCCACGCGGGGGCCCGCCATGCAGACCAGCTTCCCAACACGGAGGCCGACTCTGACGTGTAATGAGCCCTCTGATAGGAGAGTTGGTTGGTGGTATGGACGGGCACAGAGTCATTCAGTAGCACGCGGGTGTCCTCTGGGTTTTGTGGGAGTCCATCAGCCGGGTCCAGAATGCCAGCCTGGCTGCAGGCACGGCACCGGCCTCGAGTCCAGCGAGGGGACAGACACACAGGAGAAAAGCACGGAGGAAACGCGAAAGGTTTGGCTTTGGGGGCTCAAAAAGAGCCCTCCAGCCTCAATCTGGGGACGGGTGGAGTTGACCAAGCTTAGCGGGTTCTTTCTTCCATGCCTTGGAGAGAACTTGCCCTTGCCAGGCAGTTCAGAAAGGGAGCAGCAGAATTACTTTAGCGCAGGCGGCTGCAGACTTCGGCTGTGAAGGGTCAGAGCAAACATCTTGTCTTTGAGGGCCGCCCGTGATCTGCCACATGGTCTCCCTTCCGTCCACCCACAGCCCTTTGCAAATGTAAAAACCATTCTTAGCTCTTGGGCCAAACCCCACGGCAGCCTCTTCCTACGCAGGGCGGCCTGTGCACCAGCAGCGGCTGCATCACCTGATGGGCTGTTAACGGATGCAGAACTCCAGGCCCTTCTGCAGAGCCACTGAAGCGGATTCTGCAGTTTTAACGAGATCCTAAATAAAACTCCGGAAAAATCCCACACGAGCAGTCAGGAACAAGCATTTCTCCCTAGTGGCAAAAAAACCACAGAAACGTGTAAGCAGGAACAAAGTGCCCCTTTGGCAAGTTCTCCATACGCTTGTTTCAGCATTCCTTACAATCTGCCTTGAACCAGTGTGTGTGTGCACGTGCGTGTGTGTTTGTGTGTCCCTCTCTAACCACATGGTGAACTCCCGGAGGACAGGGAACTGGAACTTGCTCACCTGTGAGTTCTTTGTTCCTTGGATTCCTGTGTATAGAGAAAGAACAGCGCAGAAGTGTTATGTTTCCTTTACTGAGCAAGAAATTCCTCCCTACCACTTGCTGTGAATCTTTCTAAACATTAACTTCCTGCTTTGTAAAATGGAATTCTAAATCCCTTCTTTCCAGGGCGGTTGAAAATACCCAACTATGTACACAGAGCGTCCCTTCCAGTGCCTGGTATACAACAGGTACTTTGCAAGCAGCAAAATCCCTCGCAGGGGTGATGGGTCTTGCCAGCAGGCGGAGTCCTGAGAAGGTCTGTGGCATTAGACTGGGAAAAAGACCCTCTAGCAGAAGGGTCTGAAGAGCAGCTGAGACCCTGAGAGCCTCCCCCAAGCACCATGGCCCTGCCACACCTCCTACATCACGGGTCAGCACCCTGTGACCTTGGCAAAGAGCAGCTGACATCCGCAAAGTGATACTCTCAAGTCCCTCCCCACTGGGTAGGAATTTCAGGAACACAGCTATTCAAATACCCAGCATGGATACGTCACACGATGGCATCAGGACCAGTAATAATTATGTGACAGTAGCGGGACTCGAAAAACACCAAGAATATGAGGTGCTCAGCACTTGTGTCTACTATTGATGACTTATTGGCAAAGAGCGCCATCTCGTGGACACGGAGCGGGTTTAATGATTGCCTCAAAATCCTACCTCCCACATGCAAGCCAGGGTTCATTAAAGGTCTCTTCGAAACTCCTGTGAGAGGGGGGAAAAGGTGGGCACCTACCCAAATACGTATTTATTTATTATAAAGTTATATACACTATAACGTTAGTAGTGCATTATGCACTATATATAAAATATAACTATTCACCATGTCTATTTCTGCCCCTCCCCTGCTGGCACTCTGTGTCTCTCTCTCTCTCTCTCAAAAATAAATAAACTTAAAAAAAAATAAAAAAAACCTAGCTATTCAATCAACCCATCCTTTGATAAAAATATGCTGAAATTATTGTGTCCTTGTTATGTGCCAGGCATTGTCCTGAGCATTTGGAATATTTCCACAAATAAAAAAGACAAAAATGCCTGCCCTCATGTAATTAGATAATAATCAATAAACTTAATTAATAAGAAAATTATACAGTATGTTAGAAGGTAGTAAGTGCTGTGGGAGAAAAAAATGAACAAATTGTGTAAGGGAGATTGAGTATGTGGAGGGTAAAAGGGCAGATTAAAAAGATGTTACTTAAATAAGACTCAGAGGCAGGAGAGTTGAACATGCTGGTATCTGAGTTTCTGGCACTTGGGTCAGAGGGAGCAGCCAGTACAAAGGCCCTGGGGTAGGAGTGCCTGGTACATTTGTGGACAGAGGAAGCCTCTGTGGTTGGCGGTAAGACACAGAGAGTAGGAAGAAAGGCAATCAGAAGGAAACTTAAGGGTAGATAGGCTCTTAAGGGAAGATTCTGACTGACATTTTAAAAGTATGCTTCCAGCTGTGGAGAGACTAGCTGTGGAGTAGGGGACAAGGACAACAGCAGAGACTAATTAAGGGTCTATTCCATTTTTCCAAGTGAGAAATTGGGGTAGCTCAGAGCAAAGGGATTATTGTGGTGATGGTATACCAACATATTTTTAAATTAACAAATGAGATTAAAAATATGCACTTAGAAGCTCTAATATTTTCTTTCCATACCCCAATGGGCCCTGAGAGGGTGCTGTATTAGAGATCACACACTTAGGGAAGGTAACTCTGAAGATCAGAAGGTTGCAGAATAACTTTACAAATCTGTACTAAGTGTTATATAAGAAAAGAGTTTCGTGGAACAGTACATTTTTAGCGCTGATGAGACTGGCTTGTTTCACAAGGACATTGGCAAACAAATCTATACAACACAAAAGGCATTTAAGGGGATAAAAATATGACCTAAGATTCACAGGAACTTAACCCTGTATTTCCAACCCTTGAAACATTCATTAATTCAGTGCTGGCAGTGACTCTATAGAACATAACGATACCGTGAAGAATAATTGTATATTTTCTGGATGCAAACATGAATAAGTTCATCCATTTTGGGATGCAGTGATAGATTAGAGAATGCCTCCAATTTTTCCTTTCCTGTGTGTCACATCTTTCAAGTCCTTTCTAGGGGGAGAGTCTATTTTCCTCCCTTCAAATCTGCACTGGTGTTTGTCCCGTTCTGGTCAATAGAATATTGGAAAAGTGATACAGTGCCACTACGGATGGAGCCCAGGCCTCGAGAGGGCGAACAGCTTGTATTTCCTTTCCTACACACATCCCTGAGATCATCATAAGAACGCATCGGTGGAATAGAGGCCTTTGTACCAACCAAGGCCACGCTAGATTCGCCACTGGCCTGCCACCTACTGGCCACGGGAGCGAAAAACTGCCAAAACAAGCTCACAGAGATCAACAGAACCAAAGCATTCCACCAATCTGCAGATTCGTGAGACTTTGACCTTGGGATGGTTTGCTACACAGCATTATTATGACAATAGATCACTGAGATAGATGCTGAGAAACACTATTGGCTTTTCTTGGTGTTTGCTCTCTGATATAACGTAAGATGACAGCCCAGGGAGACCAGAGGATTTGAGACAAGAGTCAGCTTCAGTTCCCAAGTACTTTATGCCTAATGGGCAACTAGCTTATTGGTTTTGAGCAGCTAATATTTGTGCAAATAGTCCCGTAGCCGGATTATTGTTTAGATCAATATTACACATGCTTCTTCAACAGTGGATACTTGTTCAACAATCCATATGTGAGCAACCTCAGGGCCCTTTCATCACTGATGACAGTAAGTTAAAAGAATCCAGTGATATCCATGATATCCATGATATTAACATTGAATAATTATTCATGCCTGTTTCCCTTCTGCCAAAAATCCTGTAATAGCCCAGTTTCATGATGTAATTTTAGTGAAATTAGACTTGAACATTTCAAAATTATGTAATTAATTACATTCAGCTTTAATAAAGATCACTCTTTGATTCAAGCCACCAACCGGATACCCACCAGTGCCAGTTAAACATCACAGGTGGCCTCAAGGGACCTCAGTATGATCACTAATTAGATTCCCACACTTTTGAAAAATTAAGTTCTCTGTTTGGCAAGGGCCAGGCAGTTTACAGTTAGTCCATCAGTGAATGTTTAATGTCCGGCTCCAAGTTAATATTCATTGAAAGACTTTCAGTACTATAAAACTAAATATAATTAAGAGCTAAACTGTATTAAGTATATTTCCAAGCCTTGGTAATAAGGCAAAATGGTGATTGTGTGACCTCTTAATGTCATCTTAGACTATTGTATAACAAGCCTGCCTGAGAGCCACCTTTCTGTCTTAGGAACATAATGTTCTTGACTCATTCACTGGTCACCACTGACTAGGGCTCTGACATCTTACAAAATCAGAGGTTAGCTCACAGAAAACTCAGGGTTCTATATGTGTGCTTGTGATGTCTAGGACATTAAGAGGAGAAGGATGGGCCCCAGAGGGAGGAGCTAGGGTTCTGAAACATGCATAACATTTGGAAAGTCAGAATGAGGAGAAGGGGCTCCCAAAGACAAGGCACATCTCAGAGGAGACACGAAAGCTGAAGGATCTTCCCGAGGGCGTGAGTTTCAAGCACTGAGTCCCTGCACTTCTCATTCCTCTGTGCTTTCCAGCTCATCCTAGGATCTCAAGTCAGTAGTGAACGAGCGCTTGGAGGGGAACACCCAGAGAAGGGAAGATCCAGGTGGGAGGGGTCCCAGAAACAAAGCTCCACACAAACAACTCTTTGCCCAACTAAATGGATTGAAGGAAGGGCCATGTGACAGAAGGTCACAACGTAGGTCAGCACCTTGGTTCCTCATTTGAGCAAATGGGAAGGTTGTTGTTGTTGTTTTTACTTGTGTATTATTTCATGCACAGAGAAGAATTTATTAGGTTTATTAAAGAGGCTATAAGGTGAAATAACTTACCTAAAATAAGAAGTTGTAAAAGTGTATTAGTTACCTATCGCTGCTTTATAAATTACCCCAAAACATAGAAGCTTAAAACAGCACGCATTTATCCTCTCACAGATTCTGCGGGCCTTGAGGCCAGGCATGACTTGGCTGAGTCTTCTGCTTCAGGGTCTTTCCTGAGGCTGAAATCATGGTGATAACCGTGGCTGCAGTCTCATCTGAAGGTTCAACTGTAGAGGATCCACGTCCAAGTGTGCTTGGGTGGTGGCTGGCAGCATTGGGTTCCTTGTGGGCACTGGGGTAACGACCTCAGCTCCTTGCTAGCTGCTGGGTGGAGGGTGTCCCCAGTTCCTTGGCAGCTTGGATGCTGCACTCAGCAGCTTGTTTCATCATCACATTTTTACAATGCAAGCTGAGAAGGTGGGAGAAAATGCTGGCAAGAGAGCATCTCAGCAAGACAAAGTCACAGTGTTGTGTAGTCTAAATCACAAAAATGACATTCCATCACTTCCCTCACTCAGTTCCTCAGAAGCAGATCACTGGGTCCAGCCTACACCCAAGGGAAAGGATTACACAAAAGCAGAGGCCAGGAGATGGGGGAAATTGGGGGCCTTCTCCAAAGTTTGCCTACCACAAAAAAGGCTCTGGGGAGATGGACCCCCTCATACTCCGTTGATAAAATTGTACATGTGCATAGCTCTTTTGGAGATCCATTTAGCAATATGTGTCCAAACAGCAAAGGTGTCTGTTGTAGGATCCAAATATTCTAATGCCAGGACTCTTGTAAAGAAATTGTTTTTAAAAAAAGACAGAAAAAAAAAATTTGAGGACAAAGATCTTCATTCTGATCCTCTTTGGACAAAGGAAACATCGGAAACCACATAACTGAGTCCCACTAAGGAAACACTGTATCGTGTGTAAATTAGGGGCTGTTTAGCAGTAATTGAAAATGAGCTTTATTCACTTAAATATACACATGACCGAACATACAGACTTACCTCAATCTTACTAGTGGTCACATAATAATATTCCACTATATGGATATTACATAATTCTTTTTTTTAATTTTTATAAACGTTTATTTATTTTTGAGAGACAGAGCATGAGGGGGGGAGGGTCAGAGAGAGAGGGAGACACAGAATCTGAAACAGGCTCCAGGCTCTGAGCTGTCAGCATAGAAACACAAGCAGGGCTCGAACTCACGAACCACGGGATCGTGACCTGAGCCGAAGTTGGATGCTTAACCGACTGAGCCACCCAAGCTCAGAATTACATAATTCTTCAATCCAGCACTTACGGAAATAGGTAGTTTGGTTGTTCTCATCTTGCTTTTATAAATGTTTTTGTAAATGAACTTGCTCACGGATTCCAGTTTATGTGGAGAATAAATCCCTAAAGGTGGAATTGCTTAGGCAAAGAGCTTAGATATCTCTCATATAACCAAATGAAGAATGTGGTACCTATACTCCTACACGCTGATCTAATGCCGAGTGATGGCAAGTGCCTACTCATGATAACAACTTGAGACAGTTGTCTCTTTCCCAGCTACCCTCCCTACCCGGATTCCCGCCAGGAAGTAGACCGAAGGAAGGCTGTGCCAGAGGGCACCAGATGCAACTGGGAAACAAGAATCCCTCATGACATGTGGGTGTCTGCATAAAGTGCAGAGGGTCATCTTGCTAGTGCCTGGATCTTTCTTAAACCACAGTGTCTGCTGAGCCACACTGGTGCCACCAGGCTTGGGCAAAGGCCAGACCCACAGAGAAGGATGTAGCCCTCTAGGCAGGAATGGGCCATGATGGAGCATCAGGGCCCCTACAGTTCCCAAGGGATAGACGATTGGATGCTCTAGGACTCTGCTGTCTGCACAGAGGAAAGGAGGAGATGATGAGGGTGGAGGTCGTACCCCACCTGTACAGGGGAAAGCTGGCCTTGTGCAGCCAGGTGGGAATTGGATTGAGAATTCACACCGGTCTCTCCAGGGTACCCCAGGTCCCACAGGAGCCACTTAAGTCAGGCTCGAAACAACTTGTCTGCCCACCCCAGTTCCACACCTACCAGCCAATGGCATCTGCTCCTATGACACACAGAAGACTGCAGATGCCTCCTCAGTCCCACTAGCAGGACAAAGCATATGGCACAGAGAGAGGCGGGGAGGGGGACAGAGTGGGGGGACCTGTCCCTCTTGTACGCGCTCACTCACTTGTGTTTGCAATCACGGCCTCTGGGAGAATAAAAAAAAGGAATGGTATACTCGTAGTATTGAATAGGCAGTACTCAGTAGGGTGAGTAGGTGGTTAGTTGTTCTCCCCATTGTCCCTTCCCTCTGCCCTGGGGGTTAGGTGTTTTCCTGTCCCCTAGATGAAGAACCAGGCGGGTCACAAAGCTCTTGTTGGTCAAACTATTAGAAGGAAGTGTCCCCTGGTCACTTTCACATAAAAGCAGGCTCATTCTGATAGTTAAAAAGACCTATGTAGAATATTAGTGAAAACCTCAAGTTCTAACCCAAGTTTGATATATCCTAGTGTCCCCATGCAGGTCTGACCCAAGCTTAGAAGACTTGGTTGGGTGAAGAAGGGCCACGATAGGCATATATACACTCTGTTCTGCTCAAGGAGGTAGGAAGTTACCTACAGTTTCCACCTGTTTGTCACAGGAGCAGATGAAGCTGGGGTATCTGTACACATGTATATGTATGTATATGTGTGTAAATACATACCTGTGTGTTATGTATCTGCACGCACATGTGTGTGTGTGTGTGTGTAAACTCTCCCAGCTCTTCCACCCACTATGGTTAGAAGTCATGGAAGGAAAAAGCAGTCAGGAAAGGTCCTACCAGGCTGGTAGAGTCATGACTTATCATTAAGCCCTTGCTTTTTGGTGAGTGTGTTTGTGGGTTTCTTAGTGATTCCCCTACTGTGGACTTCTACCTGCTGTTCTCTTGAAATGGGAGACACCTTTCTTTGTGGACATGGTGTGGTCCGTTCCACTGGGTCACATCGCCCCTGCCTCCACCTCTAGGCATCCTCCCTCACGGTTCTTCCAAGGGCTCATATGGGTCCTCTGGTCCTTGGGGAAATTCACCCATCTGGTCCAGCAGCGGTAGGAGAGCAGCTTGCTCCCAGGATAGTCCTGGCTTCCTCGGTTCTACTGCCGCAAGCATAGTCTGTAACGTTAGCTATTGAATCTCTCAGGCACACTTCAGACCCCAGTGCTTTCTGCCCGTCAGACTCCAGGGAACACAAAGTTCTCTGAGTAGACCTTGATGCCGAAGCCTCTCTCACTGAGATGGAGAAGAGTCCTCCTTCTCCTCTTTCTGGGACAAACAGGAAAGGAGGCATTGGTGGCATTCCAAGGACTACCTCTGCACAAACCCAATTCCAGGCTTCTTACGGATGGGAGTTACAGACAGAGGTGGGTGCTCATCCCGGTGATCTCTGAGCATGCCCCCGGCAGGTGATCTCACACCTGGGTTTCCATGGGGAGATTCTCTGCACCTCTTCCTCTGCTCTCCAACTGGGGCTTTGCTAAGACTGACAAAGATCTCATTTTAGCCTTGTGCTCTTCCATTAATAGACTTCTTCGCCATAGCCTGCAAGGAGGACTGAAGCTATAGACTGGAAGTGAAATACCCTTTACACTGTATGCCTTGTTGTCCTATCAGATGGGTTTTAAAAATTGTGCTTAATGTTTATTTATTTTTGAGAGTGAGAGAGATAAAGTGTGAGGGGGGGAGGGTCAGAGAGAGAAGGAGACACAGAATCAGAAGCTGTTAGCACAGAGCCCAAGGCGGGGCTTATACTCACAAACTGTGAGATTATGATAATCTCTGTGAGATTATGCTGAGACTTCAACGACTGAGCCACCCAGGTGCCCTCATCAGGTGTTTTTAAAGAAACAGTCAGTGAGCTATTTATCTTTCAATAAAACAAAGAAAAATACGCTTTATGAAGAATAAGCTTTATTTTGTAAGAGAAAAGACTTTGAACATAACTGTAATTGAAAAAAATATTTAAGTCAATTAAAACTACATTTTTGTTAAGGTTAATGTAAAATCTTTTTAAAATACAGACAAACTTGTAGTTACTATATAAAGACAACATCAATTACTAGAAAGAAAGGATCCAGGATGTCCTATCCCACGTTATGGTTTTTTTAACTTAATATTTTGGGGTGATAAGACAATAATTTCATGTTATAGATTTCATAATGTAGGTAGTTTATTTTCTCATTTGTATAATTATTAGAAATTTCTAAGTGCTAAATTTCAATAAAATTTTCTTTTCTTTTACAACTAGAAAATCTAAGTTAAAAGATGTCCATGGACAGAGATATTTTTCAGGCTACCACTACCACTCAAGGGACTCATCAGAATGTTTAGGGCAGAGTTAGTCACCCAAGATTGACTTCATTCTGAAACAATTATGCCTGACAAGATGGTGGCCTCTCCCACTGGGCCCGAAGGCAGATGGCTACTCCACTCTGCCATGACAGAGTTTTGGTGTATTTCCTACGAGCATCTAACTGAACACCCTTGGGTCCTTTGTAGCTGCCCTGTGTACAAATCATGAGCAAGTTAACATCCTATTCAGACTCAGAGCTGACACTTTCATCTGGGAGACATGTGTCACCAGATGAAGATCAGTTTTGTCCAGATTGGCTTTGAGCTATTCTCTCCAAAACATTGAGCAGGAAAAATTATACTACATCTCTTCTGGGAAAGAATGTTTTTATATGAAGTTATTTACAACCTCATTCTGAAAAGAAATTAGAATTTAAGTAATTTTCTGGAGTGAGATTCTAATAATCTTTAACCAGGATTTAATTTTTCTTAAATCTAGTTTAATATAGCTGACCCTTTCGATTTTCCAAAAAATTTTCCCACCATAGTGGAAACTTTCAATAGAACTGTTAGCGATCTCTACCCTTGAAGCCAGCTCCTTGAGATAAAAACATAAAGCTCATAATTGAAGTGTCTAGAAACTATTGCTAACAAGCTTTAACCTTTTCATAAGGCTATCTCCGAATTATGTTGATGCAATTTGCTTGGAACTCAGAGCAGAATGGATGCCATTTTCAAGCCAAGGGATCTGACCTCCATTTGTTCAAGAAACATGGTCAGTTATTTAGTAACTGAGCAATAAAAGTAACAGAAAGGGATGAGGAGGAAAAAGGAAGAGAAAGGTTAGGAAAAGGAAATGGGAGTAGAAAATTATTCCTGCTCATGGGTAACACTGACAACAACTTTCTCACAGAGACTCATCACCCCTTTTGCGGGCAGAGAATGATGCAGGAATGGAGTGAGCCAGGAAGAAAGGGGTAAGAAATTAGAGAAGTCCCCAAGTCGAATCACAATTGGCTGCACTGGCCATTGTGAGGACCTGGGCTTTTACTCGGGCCCAGTGGAGACTGGGAAGATGCAAAGGCAGAGGCAGGGAGGTCCATTAGGAGGCTGAGGCTGATATAAACCATTCAAGTGCCACATGGTGGTGACCGGACCAGGGGACAGTCCCAAAGGCACGAAGAAGTGGCTGCCCTATGTTGCATTGTGACAGTAGAGACAATAGCCCAAGGTAATTTAAAACCAGAAGCTGCATGGGCATGTGCTGCTGAAAATGAGGCTAGGGCTGTTCTAGAGTTTCAAGTTCACTTCATCATCAAGGTAGCAATCAACTTTTGTAACCAACTAGCTGGGCATAGTGGGCATAGCTTTACCATAATAACGATATGAAATACTGTGCTTACTCTTTGCTTTGTTTAGGTTTTGTTCTTTTTGTTTTCACTTAAAAATTAAATGTGGAGCTCCATTTCAGTAACTCTTCTGTCCCTAGTCCTCTGGTATAATTTTCAACCCTTTCTTGAAAAGGTTTCAAATATGTCTTTGGAGTGATAATCAGAACAATAGCATCCACCACGTCTCTGTGGACTGGATGCTCCAAGGCACCCAGGAAGTGGTGCTACTGTGATCCTTATCTCATCGGAGGAGGTTGGGCACATGGAGTTAACTAGTGTGAGGCCACAGATCCTCTCGTAGGGAACTGGGGATCAGAGCTTTGGACTGCCATGCCCTGCTACCTCCCAACACAACCTGCCTTGTATTTGCATGCTTGTAACTTTGAAAGAGGCCAATTATAAATTAAAAAAAAAATATATATATATATATATATGTAATACATAATATAATATATAATTACATATACATACAAGCTTTAATTTGAACATGGTATGGGAGAACTTAATAGGCACAACTACAATGTGAATTTCAGTGTCCGATCTGTTTCTGAATGTTACCTCTATTAGGGAGGGGGGTCAGAGCCCAAAGAAAGACAGTATAGGTCTGTCTTTATGGTGTCATACTTAGAGCAGAAAATTCACACCCATGGACCCAAGAGTCCAGCCCACAAAAGGAAGCAAAGCCTCACATGAACAAGGGAGACAGGGCTGGTGGTAGGAATTCAGATACCAGGTGTGATCACTTAGGGCAATCAATTTGCTTATGAGCAACACCAGCTGATACTCATGCATGGTGCCATGGGGTTAAAATAATAACGAAATAAGCAAACAAAAAGAACCACCCTGGATTCTAGACTCAAGGAGACTTGTATGTGAATCCTGGATTCAACACTTGCTCCCTGGACCACCTTGCAGATTGCCCCTTCAGCCCACCTATACAATGAAGATAACAATCCCCGCCCTCCTAGGTTTGTGGAGAAGTGTGCTGGAAAGTCTTTGGTCAACTGAACTCCACCACCTCTTTCTTGTAAGGTTAGGAGCTGTGGATCCAGAATCACCTTCTCCACACAGTTTCACATCAGCATTGCCACGAAAAGAACTCTCACGAGATTTGGAGAATGGAGATTGAAGCAGAAGCCACAAACTGGGGAGGTCATGAAGGTGAGACACAATGGCCTCATAAACCTCTCCATGAGCTCCTAGCTTGACCCCTAGACATGGCGGTTCCTCAGACTCTCCAGTGAGCACTGGTTTCTCCACCTGCCTCACTGTTTCAGGCTGAAGTCATCTGTGGCTGTTTCTGCCATCCTCTGCCTGCAGCCTTGTAGACCTGTCTCCCTCAGCTCCTCTGGCAATCGCAGAAGCCCTGATTCCTGTCAAGTTTGCAAAGGCTCTCTTGTCCTGACTAAATTCAGGTTGAGACACGAGGCTCAAATGACAATACATGCAGAAAATTGGCATTAAGAAATGTGTATGAACAAATGCCATGGGAGCCGAGTGACTGTGAAGAGGACATTTGAGGCAATGATTTGTACCAATGCTTCTCTTCTTCCTTGGACGTCAGAAGATTCTACCTACTTATCAGAGTCCAAAGGTAGTAAGGGGTCTAGAGAAAGTGTGTGTAGACTGGAAGCCTGGCTGGAGACCTTTCTTACTGCATGGTTTTCACTGAGTTACTGAACCTCTTAGAGCCTCAGTGAACTCATCTATGCCTTTCTAATTAGTACAGTTAGAATGATAATACTTTTTTGAGATTTCAAGACGATATGCATGAAACACTGTGCACCGGCCTGGCACTTAGTAGGGATTCAACAAAGGTTAGTTACCTTCTCTCCACCACTGATACAATAAAATGAGGGGTGTGTTCACAGACCTGGAGTGACTCAGGAGGGACAGAGCATCAAGTGTGAAGCAGAGGGTGTCCGTGTAGATGTGTTTCGAAGTCAGAACCTTGACTCTCTAGCTCCGTCTTTCTCCTGTGAACAGTGAGGAAGTAGAACTGAGAACATCGTCACATTTTCATTCGGGGAAGATCCTTTAGGCAGCGATGTGGAGGACGGCCTATAGAGGACTAGACTGACAATCAGGAAGGCAGGAGAGGTTTGAGGGGCCCTCAAATTAGGGAGGAGGCAATAGAGGTAGAGAAGAAGGAATTTGTTAGATAGGTGGTCAATCAAATGGGCTTTGTGTCAACTACAAATAAATGGAGCTGAAAGCCTAAGGCATAGTCAGGATCTTTCATAACAGAATTCAGGATCCAGGAGACTTGACAGGGATTTGTTTTCTGTCTAGAGGGGCTGAAGTTAGATGTGTCCAAATGTGTGCGGCTGTAAGCCTGGACTGCAACCTGAGCCAGTTATATCATACCCAACGACCAAGGAAATCACAGAAAGAGGAGAAGCAGCTTTGTGGCATCGCACAGTGTGGGCTCAGAGGCGATCAGGACCTGACAGGTCATAGGTTATAATATTAGGCCCCTCAACACCTCTCTGAGACAGTCAGTTCAGAGACCATGGTTACCGTTTTGTGGATGCGTAGCTGGATGCCCTAAAAGATGACAGGACATTCTGTCTTACTCATCCATGTTGGCTAAGGGAATAATCAGGTCAACAAATCATCCTTTTTCTTCATTCATACTCCTGGCAGCCTAGCCTTCCAACCTTACTACCTTCAGCTTCTGGCTGGACCCCCTGCCTCCAGAGTCTCCGCACTCAACGAGCAATGCTTACGTTTGCCAGAGGCCCTGAAAGATGCTTTGTGCCCATCACTGTTACATTTTACACATATCATTTAATCACAAAAACATTTCCATGCAGATGGGCTATTATCCCCATTTTGCAGACAAGGAAGCAGAGGCATAGAGACATTGAACACAACACCTGAAGCCACTCTGCCTCTGAGGAGTAGAGTCTTTGCACCTAGGCAGTTTGTCCCACATCTGGCCTCTTTACCACTTGGTAAAACAAGATGGCAGACGCAATGATAGTGACAAGAAGGCATGAGCCCCAGGGCCCAGAGGAGGGACACCTACTACAGCCTGGTGGGGAGGAAAGACTTTCTGCAGGCAAAGAGGAGGTGTGGAGGCAGGAGTCATCAAGCAGAAAGCACATGAGAATTGCCTGAGGCGTGATTGTGATCCTTTCTTGCTTAGACCTTCTAGTGACTTTCTACTGCAAGCAGCATACAAACCCATCTAACTGCCCAGATCTGGTCTTCACTTACTTCCCCAATACCACCGTCCTCCACTCTTCCCCTTTTCCACTAGCTCTTCCTCTTTCTCAGATTTCTCTTCCCTCCTCTTCTTCCTTTGTAGCTGAGACCTCTCCAGAACAAAGTTTTCTGCTAGTTGTCCCTGAAGTTATTCTTTATCACATTTCCCATTTGTCATCTTCAAAGTACTTGTTAGTACCTGATGATCTATCCATAATCTATCCATCTACTTGTCTGTCTCTCTCTATCCGTCTGTCCATCTACCCATCCATCTATCTCCCACCACACACTGAAATGGAAGTCTCCCCTGAGCGCCGGACTTTGTCTCGTGTGTTCTGCATCCTGGTGTTTAGGTCGAGACCCCCGTAAATGTCAGATGAACGGCCAGCTGCCAGTGGAGCTTTGGAAAAGAAACTTCCGACTGCTCCAGGAGAGCCTTCTGAAGGAAGGAGGACCAGAGTTGGAGTCAGTCGATAAACACTTGGAAAATACAAGGAGAGTTACACCGGGATGGACATTCATACTGGGGTGGAAGGTAGCCCTCCTTTTCATCTAAAACATCAATCCAAATTAAGAGCAGGACATCCCAATGCTGTTCTAAAATCCTAGAATGGATGAATGTCAGACGAAGAGCCCAGAAACCTGGGTTCTTGTCCTTACTTTTCAAGTAATTTATCCCATCGCATCCCCTCTCTGAAAGACTGAAGTTTGGCTGTCTGAGAAGTGGGTGGGTGGAGCTTGGTCCGTCTCTACACCACCGTCAGCTCTCAGATTCTCAAAGAATAAATTGTTAACATCCCTGCCCAGTCACTCTCCACAAGAAGTTGGGCCTTTTATTCTAGACGTGGCCACACACACCCAGACCTGCTACCATTGGACAGATGTCTTGATGATAGCAGGTCTATTCGGAGCCTTCAGGAGGCCGTCATAGAGCCTGTTGTCACATAGCCTGTGTGCCGGACGGTGGGCCTAGAAGTCGGCAAGCAGCCTCCAGACTGGGAATGTGGACAGTAACTCCCCACGGCCAGCAGGTGGCACCACTCTCCAGCACACCGTGCTTTCCAGCTAGAAGGTCGTTTGAATGCCCTTGGAGCCGGATGACATACAAAAAATAGCCAAGGCTGATGTTTAGAAAATACGTTCGGGTGCTGGTGCTGGCTCCCAGGGGATGAGTAGGGGTTGACACATAACTGGATATGGGGAAAAGTGCAACTTGGGAAGGGGGCTGAGGAGAACAGCCACTTCTCAGAGCTCATGCAGCCAGCCAGTCTCAGCGGGGAGCTGGGCACAGGACTCTGGCCAGTGGTCCCCACGTCTCCACCCGTAGCCCCCTGCCCCCGCCATCGCCCCCACGTGGCCTCCTCCCACAGCCCTGAACTCGAGGCCATGAGGATGTTGCAATCTTCATTTTTGGAGAGAACACAAGACAGTTGTTTCTCTGACCCAGGGGCTTTGGCCCGTGGGCCCTGCAGCTGTCTCCGCATGAAGCAAAGGCAGGCAGGGGCTAGGGAGAGGACCGAACGGGCCATCTTGTCTGAGATCTGTTCTCATTCTCTGACAGATTCAACAAACATCCGCTGAACCCTTAATCCGTGCCAGGCTCCCAAGACGGAACGACTCCACCTTCAGGAGCTCCTACTCCATCCAGCAGACAGACAGACAGACAAGCAGGCAGACGGGGTGACAGCACAGTGCAGGTAGCCGGACCAGGGGTCCGCAGAGGGGAGAGGGCGCCCTCTAATCCTGCTGGTCAGGAAAGTTTCATAGAAGAGGTGACGCGTGAGCCCACAAGGAAAGGAGGGGACAGGACTGGGGGTCCCAGCAGAGGGAGCTGCAGAGGCAGAGGCATGGGGTGCTGAGAGAGAGCCTGGAGTTCGGGGGCTGTTTTGATAACGCTTGACTTTGATGTTAAGCAAAGAGGCGGAGAGAACAGTGGCAAAACCCGTGGAAGGTGTGCTGTGGTAAAGGGCCGGCATTATGAGAGCGATAGATGGTCATCGAGGGCTTGACACAGGAGACTGGTGCGGCCTGACAATTTAGAAGAATGACCGTGGCCGTGGCTTAGTCCTGAAGTGAACTGCAGGGCTGCGTGGGGAAGGCCCGAGCCAGGCTGACAGATCAGAGCTTCGCGGCGAGATGGAGGCCCAGCTCGGGGCTGAGGCCGTGCGGACAGACAGGAGGCAGAGAAGGGGGCGCCCCAGGAAGAGGAGGCTGTCTGCCTGCAGCACTGCTGGCCAGAGAAAATAAGCCCCCTCGGTGGGTCAAATATCATCCTTTCGATAAGGGTCTGAGGGAGAAATCCTCAAGATGTAATTTATGTGCAAATCAGCCTGCATTGTCACTGGCTAACAGCAGAGGATATTTGAAGACATCGTCATCCTCTCTCTTTGTTCACTGATTTTTCTCTGATGAAATCGTTTGAAAATCCCAAGTCTGGTAGGACCCGGGATTGTCCAAACCTCGGCTGTCTACGCAGTGTCATTTTCCATTTCTCAGGAGTAGCTGGTCTCGACGAAGCGTCGAAAACAAGCAGACGAGATGAAAAGGCAGAAACAGTCGTGACTGTGAAGCAGCCCGGGTCAGGGAACTGGTTCTTCGTCGCAGTTGTTTTTACTTACCATTGGCCCACCACCCCCCCTCCCCACCCACACTCGCAGGCCAGAGGCCGCTCGCACGCAGGGACACAAGCCAACCGCGGACGCTGAGAGGTGCGCCTTCCAAGGCCCGTTGCTCTGCCTCTGCTGGTTTCATCTGCTCCCTCAACTCTTTACAAAACCACTCAGGGCTCACGGCCGCCCTTCCAGCAGCAGAGCCTCGCAGGGAGGGGAGGCAGCGTCCATCCTGAAGACCCGGTTTGCGGTGCCTGCCTCTCTCAGCACATCCACCACCCACGGCCGTATCTGCGGCTCTGCCCTTGGCGGGATCCCACCGCTGTCCGTGGGCAACATGCCACTGACAAGAGTCCTCAAAGCGCCGGGTGACAAGACAAGCAAAATACGGTCTCTGAAAAGGCCCATCTCAGGAGCCTGTGAGATCCGGGGACTCTCCCCGCCGTTTGCTACCAGTCAAGACCGCTGCTGATAGGCTCGGACTCCCTGCCAACCAGCCACACAAACTTCAAACTCTTTGAGCCCAAGGGATGTTTCTTCCTCCAAATAAACGACGAGAGCGTGTAACGGATGGTGTCTGAGTTGCTTCCACTTCTAGCACGTTCTGATCCTTTCACAGTACTTTCACTGACTTCCTGAGCAGAGAAGATTCAAACCAGGAAACCAACAGCCCCTGCACAGGGGTCACACTGGAGGAGAGAGAGAGATGAGGCTCCGAGTTGAAGAATACTGAAATGCAGAAGGACAAGGGACAGGGGACCTACAGAAAAGCTCGTGAGTACCTCTTCTGTGGAGGGTCGGGGAGGCTCCCAGGAAGCAACGGGCTGCAGGCACCATCTGGGAGGATGAGGAGGGTCCTGATGGACACCAGTGCAGACCTGGCCAGGCAGGCAGAGGAAGCAACATGTGCTATGGCAGGACACGTGAAGAGGCCTCCTGTTGGGAAACTGATAAGTTATTCACTCAGGCCGTGAGGCTGAGAGGGCAGGAGAGGTGGAAATCGAGCCTGATGTTTTAGCCAGAGTCCAGATCATGAAGGGCCTTGAATGTCATGCTAGAAGTTCAGCATCAGCGCCAATTCTGCCAGAAACAAGCAGAGGCCTTGAACTTTGGGCCCTACACGCAAGAGTACACCTCTGCATGCATTAGAAAACTCAGCGAGTAACTGAGCTAAGGCCTTATTTCAGCTCAGAAATTCATTTTTATAAGACAGGCAGACACAGATCTAGGTTCAGTACTGACTCAGAGCATCAGTGAATTTCCAGGGCCTCATCCCAATAGTTGATTCCATTCCTTTCCAGGGAAACTGAGGGGCAGGGCAGTCCTGAGTCTATGCCAAGAGTGAGTTGACCAATGGTCATGTGGTTGGGTTCCAGAACCTTGGAGAAATTCCTAGAAGGAGCCAGGACTCCTTGGTGCTCACCATGGCCAAAGGTGACCAGGGGCTGAGACACCCGGGGAAGTAGCCACAGAGGTGGTCCAGAGGACGGGACCAGGAGACCAGGGCAGGAGGACGTGCCATGCAGCCTTGGTGAACTGTTCCCAGTGGGGACACTAAGGCTTGGTGAGTTATGCACACTTGGGTCTCCATGCAGGCTCTGCCACATAGCAGGGATAACTTCAAATGAGTCCTTTCCCACCTCTCAGCCTCAGTTTCCTCCTCTGTGAAACTAGGCCAACACTACTTTCTTTGCAGGGTTACAGTGAGAGTTAAATGATACCATGCATGTGGGGCAGAGATGGCTGACTGTCCCCTAAAACACATGCTACCATGAAGTGAGACCCCAGCAAGGGTCTGTGTTCCAGCCCCCTATATGTTGTAGCAGGGCCAGGAGACCAAGTTCTAGCCTCAGAATAAGGGTCAGAGCAATGTCACATGTTGAAACCTGGCCTGTGAAACCCTCTCATGTAACCTCCATCCTCTCTATTTCCCCGTCTGCCGAACAGACGTTGGTGGCCACAGTGGCCTCGGAAGACATGTCTTAATGATGGCAGAACATCTGTCAGCCTGGCTTCCTAAGAAGTTCATGGACCCAAGCTCCCATCCCCACTCCCCCACCAGTTGACCTAAAAGGAGCGGGAAATAAGCATCTCTTGTATGTCACTGAGATTTCAGATTGACATGATATATCAGTTAACATTACCCTCTTAACCCAGCATTCAAGGAAATACTGTGCCTGACACATAGAAAGTGTTCAATAAATGAATTCCTTTAACAGATAGTCGCCAGGTGTCTAAGCCTATGCCAGGCAGCAAGCTAACTATTAGAAAGGATCTGTAAGAAGCATTTCCGTCTTCAAAAAGCATATAGTTGGTGGGAAACCGAGACAAGGAACTGGAGGTTAGGGCATCGTGTGGTAAGGACTCTGATGGGGGCGGGCCCAGGATGGCATGTGCCATGCGTAGGGCACCTTGCCCAGTGTTGGAAGTCAGGGGGCATCATGTTCCGCCTTCACTCCTGCCTTCTGTGAGGAGCCCTCCCTGGCCTCTCAAGTGTAGGTCAGGAGCTACCCACGTGAACAGGAAGGAGAATGAGGGAGAAGGGGATGGGTGAAGACCCACTGGCGGGGAGAGCCTGGTGCAGGCAGCTGAGTGAGGGTTGATAATGGTTGGAGCACAAATTATGAGTGGGGAGAAGTGGAGCTGGAGGGAAAGCAACCAACAGATCGTGAAGACCCTGCACACCACTGGAAGGAGGGTGGGGTGTATCCTAAACAACGGTGCGTGACTGAAGAGATGTAGGTTGGAGAGAGACATGGAAATATTTGCTCTTGAGATGCATTAGTCCAGCCAAAGTATGGACCACAGTGAGCTGGGAGGCAAAGAGATCAGATGTTGGCTTCCGTCATAACCCACAGAAGATGGCTGGTGGTGATAACAGCCTATTCTTTTGACCACTCACTGTGCTAAAAGCATTATTTAAGTGTTTTACATGTAATTGCCTAGTTTAAACTCTTAGCCAGCTAGGTCAGCACAATGATCATCCCCAACTTCAAGGTGAGGAGACTAAAATGCTAGAATGTTAAATGCATTGTCAAAGGTAACACAGGCCAGATATCCAACTCCGGAACCCACACCTAGGCCCTCAAGCAATGATCACTGCTCTGTACTAAGGCTCAGAACCATGATGGCGGGGGTAGAGAAAAGCCATAAAGCAAGAAAAAGCAGAAAGAAACTATGAGACTTGGTGGGGCCCTGACTGGGAGGTCAGAACCACTTGTAGCCTCTCGGCCCTTGAAGCTTAAAGGAGGTAATACCACCTGCTGTATAGTTTCCTGAGGCTGCTATATCCAACTAGCCCAAAATTAGTGATTGGCAGCCTAAAACAGCAGAATTGTATTCTCTCACAGTTCTGAAGATCAGAAGTCCAAAATCAAGGTGACGTCAGGGTTGATTTCATCTGGAGGCTCTGAAGGAGAATCTTTCCCGTGCCTCTCTCCTAGCTTTCGGTGGCTGCCAGCATGCTTAGTGCTCTTTGCCTCTTACTCACATCCTTCCAGTCTTTGCCTCCATCTTTACGTGGGCTTAACCCCTTCTCTTCTCTCCTCTTCTCTTCTTTCTCTTCTCTTCTCTTCTCTTCTCTTCTCTTCTCTTCTCTTCTCTTCTCTTCTCTTCCCTTCCCTTCCCTTCCCTTCTCTTCTCTTCTCTTCTCTTCTCTTCTCTTCTCTTCTCTTCTAAGGACACTTGTCATTGGATTTAAGGCCCACCTAATCCAGGATGATCTCATCTTGAGATCCATTACTTAACTATGTCTGCCGAATAAGGTCCCATTCACAGGTCCAGATGGACATATTATTTGGGAGAGCAACCATTAAACCCACCAAGGTTGGGGACACAGAAGGAGAAAGATGTCATGGGCAAACTGTCACAAGCTCCATTTTTCATATGCTGGGATTGGAGGGTTTTGAGATTTCTGAATAGTGATACCTAAAAGGTGATTAGATAGAAAAATCTAAAGCTCTGTGTCAGCCATCAGTGCTGGGACTCAAAGGTCTTCAGTAAGTGGACAGAGGAAATGCCCCAGGGAACACATATTGAGACAGAGAAGAGAGTTACTAGCTCATAGAAGGGTCTGAGAAGAAATGGCCCAAGGGCTGAGAGTGGTCTGGGAAGTCACAGAAAGGAAGAGAGGTGGAGATAGGAGGGAGTGGGCATGGTGAGAAAAGCCATGGGGCAGCCCATAGGAAGTCACCAGAAGTGACTCTAGGGTTTAGGCTCACATGGCTGTTTTGGGGTCTGAGTGAGCACAGCTTCAGAGGAGGGTAGGGGGTAAGCTGCAGATGGCACAGAAAATGTCATCAAGTTTGATTGTGAATGGAAGGGAGAGATGGGGCTGTGTTCAGAGTCATACACAGGACAGAAGACAGCAGAGCGAAAGAGACAGATCTGGGGAGGGGAATGGAAAGGTGAATGATGGAGGGGACACTCAATGGGGCAAGTGCAAGGGTGAGGGCATCATATCTGAGACATCACAGGAAGAACACGGCATTTTCTTTTTTGGCTATAGAGAGGAGGTTTTTAAAGGATGGGAATGACTGCAAGTAGTCTGTAGGTGTAAAGTCAGGAAGTAAAGGAAGATGGTCCCCTGCACCACCTATTTTCTCTGTGAAGTGGAAGATAAGGTTATCTGCGGGGAAGGAGTGGGAAGTGGTGGGTAGGAAGCCTGAGAATCATCAAGTAGATTTTAAATAGCTACGATGGGAAACAAAGTTGACTTGGGAACAGAAGGATTTCTTGGCAGCATCAGGGTTGGAGACCATGAATGTTCTCTGGCAGCATTCTGCACAGTTGTGTGAGAATTTCCCCAGAGGTCCCAGTGAGGCTCAGAGTTGGTGTCATCGAAGCAGAATTAGGGATATCCGGGAATGTACAACAGAAAGATAGTAAGGCAGAGAGGAAAGGACATTGACAGAGAAGGTTGACAGGATGGGTCCTAAAGCCCACACAAAGAAAGGAAGGAAAGAAGGAAGGGGGAAGGAAGGAAGGAAGGAAGGAAGGAAGGAAGGAAGGAAGGAAAGAAAGAAGGAAGGAAGAGAGGAAGGAAAGAAGGAAGGAAGGGAGGGAGGGAGGAAAAAAAGAAAGCAGGACAGAGTAGATTTGACAGGAGAGCAGAGGGGTCAGGGTACTGGCAGTTTTGAAGTACACAAGTGTTAGGAGTGAGGGACAGAAATGGACAACCAGAACACAGGAGGCCGTGAGCAAAGATTTATATGCTTAAACTTAACAGTCAGAGGGACAGAAGCTCCAGAAGATGGTGGTATCTAAGAGTGACAAACTGAGGCCCCAAGGAACAAAGAAAATGTCATCTATGTCAGTTTCCCTAGAAGCAGATCCTGAGGCAGGGATTCTTGTGAAAGTGATTCATTGAGTGGGTGCTTCCAGGGGAAGATGAGTGAGGGAAGCAGGGTAAAGCCAAGGAAGAAAGCTAAGCAAGAATGTGGTCCTACCTGGAGGATAGTTTCAACCAAGGGAGCTCTGGGGCACAGACTGCACCCACAGATTGGCCCCAACTTGAGGCAAGGGACCAGCCTTTTGCACTCCAGTGCCAGTCAGCTGTTGGTGACTGGCGTAAGGTGGCCCCATTTGGTCAAGGGCAATCTGTAGAGAATGGAGCAGCTGTGAGCAGTTGGCAGCCCGCATTTACACACATAGGAGTCTGCTGCCCCAGCGTGAACACAAGTCTAGGCAAGGCACCAAAGGCATCCACCACAGAGGCAAACCCATTTCCCAACTCTACATATGGGGTTTCAGGGAGAATCGGCATCTGCCACGAAAGGAACCAGCGGGGGAAGTTGTGTCCTTGAAAGTAATTGACATTTGACACTTTGGGATATAGAATATTTGATGAATCCAAAAGGGCATGGGAAACTGTTCCCCACAGATCAGTCGTTCCAGAAGGCGAAGGGACAAAGTCTTGTAGGAGAAGGAGGGTAGGATGCTGAGAAACACAGAATAGGTGATGTGTTTGAGAGAGGACAGGTGACCCAGAGGCTCTGAGCGTAGACAAGGAACATAGAGACAGAAGGGTCTGTGGGTTCCACTGGTACAAGGTCTCTAGCCGGCTGGGTGGGAGAAGAGCCAGGCCTCGGGGGAGCTACCAGCTCCATCTCACTTTGGTCATGTCCTCAAGTCAATGAACTGGCTCTAGGACCGCCATCCATGATTTTTCCTTTGTAAGACCCACTCTAGAGTCTAAAACTCCCACCTGGGCCTCCATCCGTCTTCCTGCAAGGAGAAAGATACTTTGGAGGGACGCATCAATGGCTCAGGCCACAGAAAGAAAACTATCACTCCATCTCCGCCTGACCGGCTTTCTAGCTCATCTTAAGATTGAGCTCAGGTACAGCCTGTCCTTCCGAGGTCAGTCTAGGCGGCTGACAGTCTGTGTGCTAGTCTTGGCCATAAGAGGCAGCAAGAAGTTGGCCTGGGGATCCATCTCACAGTGCACCGAACGACAAGAGTGTCATCGGGTATGCCCATCCGGTGAGCTTTCCCCTCCTGGAGCCCAGCCAGGCACGTGGAGAGGACCAGACGTGGGTTAACTACAGGTGTTTGAAGGTTGGTTATGATTTTTCCTTTTTGCAGTATGTGAGCCTGTCTCTAGGATTTGTGAGTGGGCAATGTTCTTGACCACTGAACATTAGGGTACTCTAGCATGTCTCTTCTATTTGAAACTTACCAAGTGCCTTTGGACAAATTCCTCACCTTCTCTAAACACCATTTTCCTCATCTACGTGGTGGGGGATGTTACTGCCAACCTTCCAAGGCTTTGGCATTAGATCAGAGACAACCAAGAAAACTCCCTAGCATAGCTCCTAGCGATGCCAGCGCTCAAGTAGTTTTCCTTCTCAGGACCGTGGCCCCAAGAGGACTGTCCCAAAGACCTGGACATTTTGTGTCACTAACTCAATGGCCAGAGGCAGCAGAGCCTGCAGTAGAAAAGGAGCATTCTGTTCTCCTTCTGCAAGTAGGACTGTAGACTTGGTCTTCACTGAACTTTCCACTACAGGCCCCAGGTTGGCCTGGTCTCCAAGAACAGGCTTGGGAGACACCACTGCCATTACCCACCCCCTGCCTCACGATCAGCTGCCTGGGAATGCACGGTGCCTTTCCACAAAGTTTCATTCCCTTTAAAAGGGAAATCTTCAGACCTAGAAAGAACTCGTTAGAGAGAGCTCATGAAAATTTTTTTTTTTTAATTTTCATATCTTGCCCCCTTTTTTGGTATATTTGAGGCCAGTAGACAGTTGCCTAGATGGATGAATGGGAATCCTGTACTGGCCATCATGGTGATGGAGGGGCTCTGCAGTTCCTCTGTCTCTGGACATTGTGGACAGGCATGAAGACCCCAGGAAAAGCACTGTCAGAATCGTTGAGCAAGCCAAGAAGGGCTCTGGGTTGCCACTGGTTTTGGTCAGGCTTGGTGGTCCCATTTGCCCCGAACGACCATGGCCCAGGCAGCTTCCTAACTCCCCTCCAAGTGGACTGGCCTTGACACTGACTTCTAGTTCTGAGACCCCGGAGAAATAGCATGGACCCCTATGTGTCTGAACCCAAGGTGGCAGAACGGCCAAGCTCTCAGACCCACGAGGCAGGTGCATCAAGGCGACTGTGGTAGCACTGATTCAAGAGTAAGCTGGGGAGGTCATGGAAAACAGCAAAATCTTCATGTCCCTTCTCAGTCTCGAGAAGTAAAACCTTTGCAGGGGCCTGTGGAGGGGCCCTCACCTCTTCAGGCCAATGATACGTGCCGCTGATGTCCCGAGATAATCCCAGCCAGCATCTTGGTTTGCTAGGGCTGCTCTAACAAAGTAGTACAGACGGGGTGGCTTAAAAACAGAAAATTTCTCACAGTTCTGAAGACAAGAAGTCTGAGGTGAAGGTATCCCCAGGGTTGGTTTCTCCGGAGGGCTTTCTCCTTGGCTTGTGGATGGCCGCCATCCCCTGTCTTCACATGGCCTTTTCTCTGAGTGTGTCTGTATCTCAATCTCCCTTTCGTGTAAGGACGCCAGCCTTGATGGATTAGGACCCACCCATATGACCTCATTTTACCCTCATTACCACTTTAAAGACCCTGTCTCCGAACACACTCACATTCTGAGGTCCTGAGGGTTAGGACTTCAACATACAAATTTTGGAGAGACACAATTCAGCCCATAACACCCTGTAACTAGTTTATTGAACCAGCTGTCACAGTAGGGGGCAAACAGGAAGCCACTCCATTCTTTCTCCTCATTCCTCATTAAATACTCTCCACAGACACCCCTCCCACACCAGTCCTGGGCGAGGTCTCAGGCTCCTCTCTGCTTTTTCACTTGCCCTCAATAAATAAAACAAGTATGTCTATTTCAGCCTAGCGTGAAAACTCCCCGGCTCTGTCCAATCTCAGCTTCTCTCCTTCTCTGCCATCTCTTCCTAGTATTTCCAGAATTCACCGTCTTTCTCACCCCACCCCCAGGCTGTGGCATTCAGGACCCCCACTCCAAATCAGGCCCACGTTCCTGTGTTTCTGCAAATTCCAGAGGGTCACAGGCCAACCTTTCTGAGTCGGTTTATCGCCGGTCCTGCCTGGGCGCTAGGTGGTCGGTGGGCAGGGCACACACCCCTCTCTCCCGTGAGCTGGAGGTGATAGTCAGCAAACTGAAACTCTCCGAAGAAATCTGCCTTGTACATTCTTCCACCTTCTTTTCGACTAAGGACCGAAAAACCAATCTTGCCATTTATTCACGTGCCCTGTGTAATAGTTTAGCATCTATTTTATTGGTGCCAGCCTTTGGGGTCTCAGCAGAAAGTCTCAGTTTAACACCCTATATGATTTTTTTCCCCACATGATTTCAAAGTCAACGGTGCTTTTAGGGAATCTTGGAGATAGAAACTAAGTCCCTAGAAGAAGGGACTGGTCCAAGGGTGTCCAGGGGGTGAGTAACAGAACCAGGCTTACCTGCAGTGGCTCCTCTCCTGGGTGGTGATATTCCCCGCACACCACAGTTACATTGGACCTGAATCGACACGGTTTCAGACCTGCATTTTCCAAATTGAATAAATGCATCGTTAAAAATATATCAGATATGTTTTAAAAATGCCTCCAATTCCTCATGTTACAGAAACCTTTGTCTCCATTTCCCTAGGAATGCTATTGTCTAGAAGGGTCTGATTGCAAAGGGAAGAGATGGGAATAAATCATTATTGAGGTCAAGGAGAAGAGTTTGGCTGGACAACAAAAATTCACGCCTTCTGGTTTGTCCCCAGCATAGTGGGCCTTTCCTGGGTTGAGAATAGTGTGACTTCTCCCTCCCCCTTGGCTCTCTCCCCTCCCTCCCTCATTCCCCACACCTCCCCCAACAGGAGGGTGTTTACATTCTGGAAGTGGAGCTCCCCATCTGCTCTCCTCTCCTCCTATCACCATGGTTACTGGGCCCAGAGTGGTCTCTGTGGAGACAGAGGCAGAACAGTAACCAGGGACAACTCCATAGCGAAAGGCTATAAAAGTGAGCATTATTTTTTAACCCCCGGTTAAGCTGGCCTGCCCATACTCCTGTGATTTTGTTTTTGGAAGTGGCATGTCAGATTTTAAAGGCCTTTGATGCCGAACAAAAAATAAAATACAATATGCTTGGTAATTCTCTACAAGCATATTTAAAAAATTCAGTCTTCAGGCTGTGCTGCATCTGAAGCACTGGGGTGAATGGCGTGAGAGGGTAGGAGGGGGAGTCTCAGCCCAGCTCAGCTCACGCCCTGTGCCCAGTGCAGGGTCCGGGAGGTCAGGGAGCAGGGAGTGCTGGGGGTGGGTTACTCAACCTAAATCTAATGCAAAGAACAATGGAAAAAGCTGATGATGCTTCCAATTCCTGACCTCGCGTGATTTGATCGGGGCCCCCAGAATAGCCTCGGTGACATCGCAGGTTCTGTGCTCAAGTAACTGCCTTTGTTTTTTCCCAGCCAGTTGGGGTTTTCATTCTCTGAGCTCTGCGCTCGTGTGCCATGGAAGAGGGGGAATGCAGACGACTGGAGTGGTTTGGGAGAACTTTCTGCTTAGTGGAGAGAGAATAAGCTTTGGGATCAGAGGGCCTTAGCTTACAGACTGGGCTTGTACTATTTGGGGCTTTCAAAGTCCTCTCTCTTTCCGTCAGATGAGTGGGGCAGCAGGATGCTGGGGTAGAGCAGAGCATCTCATCCTGGGTGCACACTGGCATCACCTGCAAGTGTGTTAACAACACAAGAGTCCCAGCCCAACCCCTGGACGTTTGGTCGGAGTCCCTGAGAGTAGGGTGCAATGGAGTTTTCAAGACTTCCCGGATGATATTAGTAGGCGGTCAGTTTAAAGCCCCTGGCCCAGAGGTGCTTCAATGTGCCTTCCAGCGATACGCTGGAACTGGGCAAGAGGAAATGCCCAGGATGGGCCACACCCACAGGTGAGGCCTCCTGTCTGCCAGCAGCTCTGCACCCCGGCGTGGGCACGGCTGGGGCTGGTGAGCCGGGAGGCACAGCTCTGCGGTCAGCTCGTGGGGTCGGCGCGAGGAGACCGGGTGCTGGCCTGCAGGCCGTAAACCAGCCGTATGGTCTTCAATCCTTTTCTAACAAGACTACAACTTTTCTGTAGCTAAAACGAGGGAGGCAGTATTGTGAAAGTGTTAACATGCAGACTCTGGAGTCCGTGTAACCTCAGTCACTGGCGATGAACTAAACAGCTGTGTGACTTGATCAAGTGGCTTAACCTCTCTGGGCTTCCATTTCCTTACCCGTAACATGGGAAGAATAATAGTTTGCAGCTCAAAATACTGAGGGATCCACTGAGCTGATTCAGGTAAAATGCTTAGCGGTGCCTGTCTTTAGTAAGTACACGGTAGATGTTGGAACTTACACATCAACAGTGCGCCATCGCAAATCAGAGGTCAGACTAGGGGTTCCCTGAGGGCTTTTCTCTACACTGATGTGGGGCCCCGGGGAACAGAGAGTGACTGTGGCAGATAGTGAGGGAGCAATGGTTACAGATAGAGAGGAGAGAGGCAAGGGAGGTGGGGGGATCCTGCACGTGCGATACAGTAAATGGGACGCGTAGGCTTTGGGGAGCAGGGGCTGGAGCTAAAAGAGATACGGTTTTACCATCAGATGAGAGAATAGGGAGATGTCATAAAGGCCCTTAAATATCAGAGTGCAGAGTCTGAGCTTTTCACATACATCAGTGATTTTTCACTGGGGGATTTCAACCTCAAACAAAATCTTATAAGGAATCCGATGGTATACAACCAATAAAAGTAGAGGACATTGAGTTTCAGCCAGGATAGGGCTAGAATCCCTCCTCTCCTTGGCCTTCTTGTACCATGGCTGGCCCCTCAGCACCCTTTCTGGTGCCCCAGGATTCTGTGGAGCACAGTTAATAGCCACCACTATAAGGAATAACCATACTAGGATACAGGGACTCACCTTTGATTTTGAACGCCCCATGCACTATGCTAGGTGCAATCTGTAGCCATGAATCCTTGAGATCCCTCCAAAGTCACACACAGGACCTTGAACCGTAGAATCTTTGAACCTGAGCAATTAATATATTTTCAGGCTGATTTCTGTCATGTGCCCTATCCCCTTAGAGCCGTTAAGAAGCTTACCTACATTTGCTTACGACTGGGGACAAAGGAGTATTATTCAAATACTGCCATAATGACACTGGTAACACGGGTAACACACAATCCCAATAATCTCACGGACTTATTAAAACAAATAGTTATGTCAATGCACAGGTGGACACGTGTCTACTGTGACATTGTAGACATCTGCTAGGTTTGGCTCAAGTCTGTCGGGATTGGCTGAGCTTGGCCCTGACATTGGGTTGAGTTTACACCTGCTCCACATGACTGTTCATTCTGGGGCCAGCAACTACCTGGGTGTTTTTTTTTTTCTCATGGTGAAGTAGAGGGATTAAAGGAGACTGGTGCAGCCTTGCCATGACTCTTAAAGCTTTGAATCAAGACAGGCACCTATCACTTCCACCCACATCCATTAGGCAGTGCTCGCCATATGGCCAAGGTCAAGGTCAGTGGGACAGACAACATTCTGGCCACAGGAGAGCCTTGGCAAGAGAAGGAGGGAAAGAAAAAACGGTCAACAAATATTGCCTACCATAGTTGAGGATGGCAGAATAGCTGAACAGGCCCTAACCCAGAAGATTATCAACTCCTCTCATGCTCCAAGCCCATATCCTACCTCTTCCAGCCAGACTTCTGGGCCACCCAAGGTGAAAGGGATCTCTGCTTCTCTGAGCATCACTAAGCTTGGCTTTTGTCCCTCTGTTAACTGTCTCCCGAGTGAGAATGCAGGTGGTTCAAACACTGGGTTTCCCTTTCTGCCCTGCCCACATGGGCACACCGTTCCTCGGTCAATATACATGGCTTGCTAGGCAGATGAAGGAAGGCTCCAGGAAACTTCTCTGGGAAGGAGAAGCAGGATGAGAAGCTCTGGGGTCAGCCCACTCTCTTTTTCAACCACCAAGAGCTGCCTTTAAATGTGGCAATGGATGGGAAGAACAAAGGCCTTGGAGTCAGAGAGAAGCAGGTTCAAATTATAGTTCTATCATTCACTGGGTCTGTGACCTTGGACAAGTTGCTTTGTTCACAATGCCTGTGATTTCTTATCTGTAAAATGGGAATGATAGTAATTACTTCACAGGATGATTGTTGTTTTTCAAATACACTACACATAATCCCGACTCAAGGACTTCACATTTGCAGTCCCCTCTCCCTGAGCCCTTGTTTCTGTTTATCTGCGTGATTCACTTCATCATCTCAGCCAGGCCTCTGTCAAAATACCATCTTGTCGGAGACATTCTTTCATAATTCTCTATAAAATAGCACACACCCTGCTATGATGCTCTAGCTCCCTGCCCTGTTTGCTTTCCTGACATAACATTCATTTGTTTGTTTGCTTGTTTCTATGCTTAATTATTGCCTATATACCTTCCCAAACATGATGTAGACTCAGTGGAAAATTGGGATGCTCCCAATCTTAATAATCCCTGTGTCTTCATTGTCCATTATGATGCCTGGAAGCTGTTTATTAAACGTTTGTTGAACGAATGAACGATGAGGATCAAATGAGATCATGTCTGTAGAATCCTCACACGGTGCCTGGCACCACGCATACTCAATAAATGGTAGCAGTGCACTCTTAGCCTGTCCCAGGCTCAGAGCCCAGCCCGGATCTTTCTGCTCCGGGTCCAGAGGACACAGCTAGCCAGACGAGAGCACTGAGCCTCCGGGACACCAGCAGGCATGCAGACTTGGGCACATACATAGGAATTTACAAGTCATTAGCTCTCTTCCTCCATCCTTCGTAAACAGAAGAGCCTTGATCTTGAGGGGGCCCAGAATATACTCCATCATCTTTATTTCCTCTGAGGGCCCTGGACACATACATCATCATCCAGATTTACCATGTGAATTACATGCATTCAGCTCATTCCTAAATGCCTTCCTCTGTGTAAAGCAGAAAAATCAAGCCAGAAAACTGAACTCTAATTAAACACATGCATGATTCCATTTTGTTCTATTAGAAAAGCCACTATAGTAGAATGCATTGACATGAATTGTAAGCCTGAAAGTATTTTAACCAAAAAAAAAAGTCTCTGTAGTATGAGACTTACAATTTTGAAGAAGTGAGTTAATGCCCTACAAATGAAGGATTAAAGCATGGGCAGTTTTGTAAAAGGAACTTCAGTACAACTCAAAATTTAAAAACCTATATCTGGAATATTTTTCGTATCTGGGGTAATTTGCCTAAAATGAAGAGAAATGAGCATCAAAGTTTCATGATTAAAAGGTGTATTGATTCAAGGTTAGCCCAGCTCCTGTGTGCTGGGCAGTGGCCCATATCCTGAAACAGAGTCCCTGAGCCTCGGGGACCCATCCTGCTTGTGGCCACCAACCACATTCATAAGTGAGGGTACCCAGTGCCTTGCCACAGCCCAGAGGAGGGAAGAAGCATGGTGGGCCAGGGATTGGGGGGCAGGGTTGAGGAGGGAGGGCCAGGGGAACCTTCGTAGGAGGCACTTGAGCCCCACATCTTAGAGACAGCAGGTGATCAGCAAACAAGCCAAAAGGGGAAGGTGTGTTGGCAAAGGACCAGTCTGCACAGAGGCACGTGGGGGCCGTGGGGGCTGGAGCCAGTTCAGGGAACCGTGGGTCCAGGGCTGACCTTGCCATTAAGCTCAGTAGGTGGGGGAAAGCTGGGGGCTCCCACACGTGGTTGTTCTCTTCCTGTCTCTGTGGAGGACCACACCAAATGTCATCACATGTGATATCGCAAGAAAAACCTTTTTTAACTGCATATTTTTCACAAGAGTTTTGAGAGACCGGATTGTGCCACTTCTGCCGCTAAAACTGACTCTGTCAGAGGCCGGGCTGTTCAGCCCAGTGGAACATGAGGGAAAGAAAGTCTACTGGCCTTCAGACAGGCCCCCGGGGAGCAGAATACCCCTCTAGCTTCTCCCGGGTGAGTGCACATGTGCATATACACACAGACACACACACACAGAGGCACATACAGACACACATACAGATGCACAGACAGACACGCACATGCACACACAGACACACATACAGATACACCCATGCACACAATTACACACAGACACGCACGGATACACACACAGGTATATTCACACACGCCCACGCCCACAGATGCGTGCCATGCACACACACGGGCACACATTTAAACACATACAGAGGCTCACACCTCACTTTCCTTCCTAGTTCTGCTTTTGCATGTATTTCCCAGTGTTTGGGCTCTGGAATCTGGTCATGCTATTCTCATTTGGAAATCCCTCTCCGCCCCTAGATGTTCACTCAGGACAAAGTGTGCGGCTAAAGTGACTGCGGGTTGTGTCCCCATCTGGACGCCTCTGCCTCTCCAGCCCCGTCTCTGCCCACCCCTGCTCGGTGCTTGCTGCTCCAACATCAGACAGGTTCTGTCCGTCTGTACACACGGCCCCATTCCTTCCGTCTTCGTCTCTCATGTCAGCTGCTCTTTCCCGAAGACCTTCCCGCCGTTCTTTGCCTGGTCAGTTCCCGCTCAGCCTCAACACTCGGCTCAGGCTTCACATCTAACCGTCTTGCTCTGAGTTAGGAGACCCCGGGCTTCCCACTGTGCCGCCTGGGCCCGCTTGCCTGCCTTCTGCTGCTTACACAAGCCGGCACACCTCACCCATGGCTGACTTGCCCGGTTAGGCGTGGTGCCTAGGGCTCACGATGTATTTAAGGGAGGAAAATGGAACATGATGATGATGAACGTGGAATAGTGGATCCAGCCCATATTGTATTCACCTTCACACCAATGCGGTCATAAAACATAAGTAAAAAAGAGTCTTGGGGCGCCTGGGTGGCTCAGTCGATTGAGCACCCGACTTTAGCTCAGGTCATGATCTCGTGATTCGTGAGTTCGAGCCCTGCATTGGGCTCTGTGCTGTCAGTGTGGAGCCTGCTTGGGATTCTCCATCCCCCTCTCTGTCTGCCCCTCCCCTGCTCATGTTGTCTCTCTCTCTGAAAAATAAATAAACATTTAAAAAAAACTCTAGGAGCTCCTGGGTGGCTCAGTTGGTTAAGCACCTGACTCAGCTCAGGTCATGATCTTGAGGTTCGCGAGTTCAAGCCCCGTGTCGGGTTCTGTGCTGACAGCTCAGAGCCTGGAGGCTGCTTCGGATTCTGTGTTCCCCTCTCTCTCTGCCCCTCCCCCACTCACACTGTCTCTTTCTCTTTCTCTCAAAAATAAATAAACATTAAAAAAAAAAAACTACACAACTCTAACGGAGGAAGGGCCCATCATAAGCAAAAGTGCCAAAGGCCTTGGAGGTCCTAAGGCAGTCCCACCCCTCCCCCCTCCCGCCCCTGCCCCCCATGCTCCAAGGCTATGGGTCCTTGTTGGTGCAGCTCCCCCTGCCCCATCCTGCACCAGCACCTGGGCACAGCCTCCCTAAGTTGCGGTGAAGAAACTGGGCCACCTGGGGGCAGGTGTGGGGTGGAGGGAGGATGGAAAACTGCTGTCACCTGTCTCTGAGAGAGTGGGGTCACTGAGTCCTGGGATATCGGTCTGTGTGACCCTAAAACTCTACTTTCAAGAGCTGAGGAAAGAGAACTGAAGCCAATCTGAAATATTGGTGGCGGCGGGGGGGGGGGGGGTGGAATCTAAATGCAACAGACACCCAGGCCTAGTCTGTTCCTGGGCTGACAATCAATGAAATGGTTCTATATTGTGATTGCATGGAAGAATTAGTTCTAGCTGGCTCTCCAAAAGTAAATCATGTGAAAATGCAGGATTCCTAAGGCAAGACCAAAGGAACTAGACAAGCTTCATAAACCCTCAGGAAAAATGAGTAATGGGTAATGCATTTTCATTTTGATGTGATTTTTTTTCAAAGATCTGGCTCCTGGAATAATAATCACTGGTAATGAAAGTTCTCCTCGTGTCTATGGGCGCACTACTTAATAACAGACTCAAAAGATGCACCTACATTATTTGTAGTGGGGGACTGGGGATCTGAATGCCTTCCTGGAAACTATTTTTTGTCAGTTTCCAAAGTAGGACACGAAGCGTGGCCTACAATAAAGTCAGGAGGCAAAATGTTTTCGGTCACAGAATTCTGGCTTGGAAAGCTAGGAAGCCCCCTATAGAACATTCTGTGCCTCGAGGTGCCTGGCTCCTGGTCTCCCAAGGAAGTACCCAGCAGTCTTTCCATGAGGATAAGAGAAGAAATCATGTAAATATTCAGTGATGGGACTAAGAGTGAACCTCCCCCTCAAAGCAACAAAGTGACATGTAGATATCTCAGGGAGTGGGATTTTTTTTTTTTTTTTTTTTTTTGAAGACTGAAAGCAAGATCTCCGTATGAAGTAGACATCAGTATACGCAGGCCCAGAGGCCGTTTGGAACACGGACGATGGAAAAATACAAGTCATTGTGTGTCTGAAGTGGGGATCATGTTGGGGGAGCTGGGGGAGGTGAAGCTGGAAAACGAGGAAGGCTCCAGAGCCCGTTTGGAGCCTTGCTCGTGCTCCTGTGTCAGGAGCAGGAAGGCATTTAGCAGACTTGGAATTTCCTCTCGGTGATGACCTGAGATGCCATATTTTATGTGGGTGACAGGGACAAGATTAATTCTAAGTGAAGGACAAATATATCTTTATTCTGAACAGCCTTGCAACAGTCTCTTGCTGGAAGATAGGATGTGAAACTCAACTCAGAGGGGAAGGGAGAAGGTCCCTTGAGTAGGAAGGAGACTAATGTCTCAATAGACGCAGGTTGTCAACATTTCAGTGAAAACAAACATATGAAACTTTTTTCCCTGTGGCTGGGAAATCATTATGATGTATTCTTCACTTGAGCTTTGCTTTCTGCTTTCAAGTACAGCACCAAGTAAGATGCCTGAAAATTCAGATGGAGAAATCGTGGTAAAGAGAGAAGGCCATTGCCAAGAAACACAATGAGTGAGTGCCAGGGCAGTGATTAGAACTCAGGACTCCTAGAAGCTCTAAGAAGAGATGATGAACCCGGAAAACTAACAACAAGAAATACGGAGTGTGAACTTTAGGTCCAATCGCCTCCCCACTGTGGGCTCTGGCCGAGACAGGCCACACTTCAATTCTGTGGTGACTGGTGCTTGTCAGATGTGAAGTCCACCTTATAGAGTAACTTCAGAGGAGGGAAGAGAATGGGCTCCAACAAGATTGGAGGTTTGGGAGAGGTCTGGCCTGGTTCAGAGTCTTTCTGAGTGGAAAATGTCTGAATGCCAAGTCCTTAAAGGGTTAGGGAACCAACAGATCTGAGATCACTGTAGGGAATATGGACACCAGCGTCTGCGAAAGCACACCCCTCCAGTTTGCAAGTTTTGCCAACCCATGGTCATCTCTCATCTGATAGCTTAGTAACGGATGAGTGTATTTCGGTGTTGCATGCCCCTTCACTCTATAGGCAAAAGAAAATGCAATGCCTGTCTAGTTTCTTTTAGACATTTTGTTCAGGGATCACATTCACTTTCATTCAAATGAAGGATGCCCTGAGCTAAAGTTCCCTCCCCTACTTGGGCCATAGGTGGTCTCAGAACTATTCTGGCTTTGAGATTTATGGTTTATTATGTTATGAGAAAGGTGGCTACATGCGTAAAGCAGATACTGCTTGTGATGTTTTAGGACATCATTTACTGTTGGATCATTCTGGTCCTCGGATTACTGACCCTTAAGATAGAGACTCCACTCAAAGTAACACCCTGGGAAGACAAGGAGGATGCAAGGGACCCCAGACAACTAGCAGAGCTCTGTATGCAGAAGCAGCTGCCCCACAAGACACAAACGCACAGCAAACAGGCCCCTCTATTACCTCTAACGTTGCGAGATCATAACGGGAAAGATCCCGCTTCTGAATTTTAAGGGAAAAAAGTTTAATGAAACACAGTTTAATGAACAAAAGCTGAGCTCTTATGGAAAAGTTCGCTTGATGCTCGAAGAAAAGCTTTGCAGCTTTCTTACTTATAAGGGGTGAAGCTCCAGGAATTGTGTGTTTTTTGTTTTGGTTGTTTTATTTTCCCCGTCCCATAAGGGAGAGTGATCAAAAGAGGACAGAACACTCTGACAAGGGGAACCACAGGTAGCTGAGCTGTGGACGTGCCCCCCAAGTGCGCGGGTAAGGATGGAGGTGCACATCTTGGAGTCTTATGCTGCTTAATCCTAGGGATTTTGTCACCGGGGCAGCCTCAGGATACATAAGGATTTCAGAGATGGCTGAGAATCTGAACCTTTTCACACCAAGTCTTTTGTTTTATAAATTTAATTATTTGCATTACCTTGAAGATCAATTTAGTGTTGAAATTATTCCCCAAGAAGAATATGGTATGCAAAACATTGCTACTCCTATAAAGTACACATTGAGTCCCCTCCTAGCATTCATTTGTTATAGCTCTTGTGCTTTTAAATTATTGAGCAGGATTTCCTTGTCCATAATATCCTCATCTCAATTATACTAATCATATGTGGTTACTCTGTTGCATCCCCTGCTTCTACAGAGAGTGAGGGAGAGAGAGAGAGGTGAAGATATGTGTGTGTGTATATATATATATACATATATATATACACACATATATATATGTATATATACATGTGTATATGTATGTATATATATATATGTATATATATATGTGTGTGTGTATGTGTGTATATATATATATATACACACATACACACACACACACACACGGCCCACAGTCTTTCCTTGGACAAAACCTCTACCTTCTGGGTATTCTTTGTCCCCAGTCCAGCAATCCTTTGTACTAATATTTTGGTTTTCTGGTAGTTTGTAGCCTTTCCCTTGGCAATGTTGATATGGAACAATTCCAAAATAAGCAAATCCTATTTGGGGAAATCCTCTATTTCCCCAGAAATCGGCATGATATATTCAATAAGCTGTGTGCAGCTTTGCACGTCCCAAAGCCCAGCTAACAATTTTCATTGCCCTCTGCCCTCTTGGAAATTTGAAGGTCGCCCTAAATGATAGGTAACTTTCCTTATGTCTTTCAATGAGTTTGAAGAACTCTTGGCTCCCAGTTACTGCCACACAGTGGTACTAAGATCATGGGTATTTGACAAGGTATTTGTTGCGTATTTGACTAGAGCATTTTGACTCAGGGTCCTCTGGTCATGTCCGACCCTGCTATTAAATGATCCACTCTCTGGTCTGGGCTTTTGTTACTCATGGCTCCCTTCCCTCTCTTGCTGCCAGTAACTCGATGTCCTCCATTCAGAACAAATGCCACCTGTGCACTCGAGTGTGCAAACACACACACAGACATGCATACACATACACGCACGGCACCCCCTCTGCCCCTATTGTTTTCCTTCTCAAGCATCAAGGAAAGCATCAGACAGATGATCAAGGCTTCTTGGTGTCCCTTTCCTGCAGTTAATTGCTTTCCACTTGCTCTCTGGCATTCAAGTGCTTTATTGAACTCAACCAATATTTTCTAGAAACTGTACTGGGTGTCGAGAATACAGATTTGAACAAGATATTGCCCCTGCCTTCTGGTTGTTCACTGTCTGATAAAAGAGGCGATTGTGTAAATTATTGAGAATGCAGCAAGATCAACAAGAGGACTGAAATATATGGCTTCTCTGAAGTCACAAAGCCAATGACTAAGACAAGACGCCTGGAATTCAGGTTTCTTGTGTTCTAGCCAGAGACTTTACCAGAAGGAAAAAAACCAAACAAACATGTGCTTAAGTTTTCGATATGATAAAGCAAAGGATGGCTTAGTAAATACAATTAATTACCCGTACTTGTGAGGAGCTTTAAAATGCCTCAAGGAATAGACATGCAAGGAGGAAGAGGGGGATTGTGGGAGGAGAAAGAAGAAAAACTACTTAAAAAAATAGAACAATGTGTATTCTAGCATTCTATTTTAAGAAGATGGAAACCAAATAGCGTTTGCCAATCCATCTCGCTCCATGACTCTAAAGGTGGCTCTAAAGTCCTCTGGACCCACATGACTTCTGGAAGAGAACTGGGAAATGTGAGGAGGCAGAAGTCAGGCATTGGGCATCTCAGAAATAACAGCTCCCTCTGGAATTTCCAGGCAGGGAAAGTGGTGTCTTTCCAAAACCATCAGAAGAGGAAATGATCAGGCATTCAGTGTGGAGTCCCCTACTTGGCTCTGACAGAGAAATATCAGACAAATCCTAAAGGCACAAGGGAATGAAAATTGATTGAAAAATATCAAATGTGATGAAGTAGAAAAAAACAAAATTTCGAGTCAGAGTCCTAACTCCTCCGCCTGCTAAAGTGCAACCTCAGTCACATCCCTCGACTCTCAAGTACCTCAGTTTTCTCGTGCATGACAGCAGAATAATGATGCCTTCCCTCTTAACCTCCCAGGATGGCAGGGAGGTAAAGATAAGATAGAGTACATGATGCCTGGGGAATTTCAAAATGCTTCACACAAATGAGAAGTTCCTGAAAAACCACCACAGTGTGCAACAACTCGTGTGTCATAGAATCTGAACCCCCAGAGCTGGGAAGGCTGTTTTATCTAACCACAGCCTTCATACATTTGTTCGCGCATCTGCTCTGTCATTCGATCTGTAAGCTTTCACTAGGGATTGACCCTGGGCCAAGCACTACGCCAGATATGGACTTCAGAGATGAAGGAAACACGGTGCCTGCTCTCAAGGAGCTCATGGTCTGTGGGGGAGACCAGGTAATCAAATACTGAATGAAAGGCAAGGAAAGCACATTGAAAAGATTCGCTCAGCTGTGTGAGGCAGGGGTGATTGCTTAGATGAAGCAGAACTACAGCTGGTCTTGGAGATGTACAGGGTTGAGACCAGGTTCAGGATTCCGAGGAGGGGGCGAAGAAGCATTCAGTTTCGGTAGAAGGATGAGCCGGTCTGTGCTTGAACTAGGAGACAGTGAGGTCCCTTCTTTCCATTGTGGGGGAGCTGCCTCCTGGAGCTCTACCAGAACCATCTGGAGGGTTTTCTGTTCTCTCCACCCTAGATTCTGACTCAAGCCCTGAACGATATATAACCTTCCATTCTCCCACTGAAATTGGGAGCACAGTAATTGACCTTCTATTATTGATCCAAATGTACCATTCCCCTCAGGGCATTAGGATGGCAGAAATATTGGCGGTGGAGGAGGGGGAAGAAATATTAAGCCACTGAGCTTAAGGGCTCTCGAGCAAAACACCTACGAATGCGTTTGTGTACATGCTCTGAATGGCTGCGTATTTATCTACATACAAAATTAAGTAGAGTCATCAGCCAAAAAGAGAGAGAGAGAGTATGGAAACTCTGTGGTCATGTGTCCAAAAGCCAAGCATTAGATTTCACACGAGATTCCGAACACAGGCCATTTTTGTGATTACTTCGATAAAGGAAGAGCTTCTCAAATGGCTTACTTCCATCACTCCAGTGTCCTTATTCAGGGACAGACCTGCAATTTCCATGTTGCATTATTGATGCTCTGAGAAGTCAGTGCGAAGAATGGCTCAAGTAGTATGTCCGAGATCAAGCTGTGCTCAAAGACAGGGGCTGCAAACCCCACCTCTGACTGTTTCTGTCTCCTTCCCTGCTGCAGACCTCCTGTTCTCACAACACGACTCTGTCCCTGCACACACACTCCCCATTCATATGGCTTTAACAATTCTTGCCTCTTTGGGTAAGTTTTTCTTAGCACCTGACACATCCATCACACTTCTTGCCCAGAGCCAAACCTTGAAGTCCTCACCATTATGTCCTTCTTTTCTCTTGCTATTCATATCAATGTTCCATCAAGCATGTGTCTCCTTTTCCCGTCTTCACCTCAAGCCTTGTTCTCCTGAAGGTCATGGTGGGACATTACCTTCTCATCTCCACTCCATCCACCTTCCACACAGTTGCCACATCACCCTTCCTCAATCACAAACATCTTTGTGCCCCCCTGTTTCCTAAGAAGTGACTGGGTTTGGCTTGTCTGATGTCAAATCCCATTGGCTGGCATCCGAGTTCTCCTAGGTCTCCCTTCCAACCATATCTCCTGCTCTACTCCAGCACAGCCTGGAGATTCGCTGTAGTCTTGATCTCCCTCTGTGTCATACCTTGCTATACCGGCTGTTGCTCTGTGCAATTGAGGATGTCCTCCCCACATTAGAAATACCGTATCTTGCGACATCTGGGTGGCTCAGTCGATTGAGTGTCCGACTTCACTTCAGGTCATGATCTCGTGGTTCATGGGTTCAAGTCCCGTATCCGGCTCTGTGCTGATAGCTCAGAGCCCAGAGCCTGCTGCGGATTCTGGGTCTCCCTCTTTCTCTTCCCATCCCCCACTCGTGCTCTGTTTCTCTCTCTCTCAAAAATAAATAAACATTAAAAAAAAAAGAAATACCATATCTTATTCTTCCTTCAAGACTCACCCAGAGCTTCATGTCCTTGAAACGTTGACCCATCCCATGGTGAACAACCCCATGGTATGAGCTCCTGTTGGCTTGCCAAGTGACTGGAATAATTTGAGTTATTTCCTGGGCTTCTATGTCAGCTTCTTTGCAGGATAATAAATTTTTCAAGGACAAGAATAATAAATTCTAGGTGTGTCCCACTAGGACTGGCACATAAAAGACATTTAGCAAGTGCTTTTGGATCAAGGAATTTTTATGACAACCAACTTGAAATAGATTCAAAGAAGAAAAAAAAGCGTATGTATTATCCTATGAATTCTCTAATTCGGCAAGTAACATAATAGAAATTACAACAGGTTAAAAAATAGTAGGCTTTAAGGCTCATTATTATGAATGCCAGAATCAAATCCTTGTCTCAGGATCTGCTCTGGAGACAACCAAAGCTAAGACAACTCCGAAAGCCATACTGGAATTTAGACTTTACCTGTGGAGGTAGGAAACCAATGTAGTATTTTAACCACAGATGTCACATGGTTCTCTCTCTCTCTCTCTCTCTCTCTCTCTCTCACACACACACACACACACATACATACACATTCATATGTGTGTGTGTGTGTGTGTGCGTGTGTATGTGTGTGGATATATATATATACACATTCATTTAAAAAAATAATTATTACTGTGATGACTGGGAGGAGGAGGGGTTGTAGAAGCAAATGAGGAGAAGAAGAAATTCCAATTGAGAATTTTTGGCCAAAGTCAGGGCAGGTTCAAGGTGGTTATGACATAAAACACTAAGTTTCTGGCGTCCTCTGGCCCCAGCCTCTGTAGCTACAGCTGGTCAACTTTGCCTATTGGACGTGATTTATATTTCCAAGAAGGTGCCCACCCACTTTACTGGAAGCTCTAATTGTGGATTACACCCATGTTTTCCAGGGAGAAAATGCCACCTCCCCACTGACTCATGTTCATTTATTGAATAAGTTCTGATCCTAGGCAGAACAAGACCTATTTGAGCATTTTTTCCACTGTTCTCATCCCCAAATTTATCTTGGGCCTCTCACTGAGCACGCCATTTGAAACATCTTCATTTATTAGGAAGATATATTATCCGTGGTTAGAATTGTTTATCTCTAATCCTTGCTCTGCCTCTAACTACTCTCGCCTGAGCCTCAGTCTCCCCATCAGGAAAATTCTGGCAGAGCTGCTATGTGGATGAAAGGAAGTATCTAGTTATTCTAGATGCTTGCTGTTGGCATGGCCTCGATTCAAATGTGACTTTCCACATCTGGAGCTCGGCAACGAGCTAGTCAGGCCTGGTGGGGGCTTGTTTGCTAGATCCTGGAGAGCTAGAGTCAAGCTTGCTTATCTCTGATTTCCCCACTGTGCCCACCTGGGGTCTGAAATGTGCCCATCCTTCTTGGATGAACAGGGAACAAAGGGCCTGAGTAAAGGTTGAAGGAGACTCATGCTGAGGCTGTGGCCTCATTAGGGGTCCTGGGGAGAAGAGAACGGAGAAGCGAGGTGTCCGGGTGCCATGACCTGGCTCAGCTGCACGTCTCAGGGGAACAGCACATGCGTGCCTCCAGGAGTGAGGGGGCCGCGAGGGGCAGGAGACAGCTCCGAAAGGGGTGCTGAGCCCCCACCATGTGCCTAACTGGTGTTAAGCTGGATAGTTCTGAGGACAGGACATGGAAAGAAGCATCTCTGGCCACTCAGGGACTTGTCACAGGGCTGGGGGACAGGACTCACATATATGAGAAAGCCAATGATTCCTCGGGCTGAGAGGTGTCCAAGAAGACGTTCTGGGATGGAAGCGGGGTTTCCGGCAAAGGTCTTCTTCACAAGCCGCTTACAGATGCCTCTGCCTCTCCTGCCTGCTCATGTTCCCAACGTTCCCAATGGCCTATGCTTCAGGTTCTAGCTTCTGTCCTGGTAGTTGTCATCTGGGTGCTATTCTTATCCCTCCTTGCCAGCTGTGAGTGTCTGGCCCCATGAGCGTCCTCAGGCCTTTGCTCAGCCCAGGGCATGCGTAAAATAGCTTGACGCCCAATGTTCTCCTACGATGTTTACAACAACCCCCGAGGTTGGTAAGACACATGTTTTCACAAGCTCCAATTCACAGGTGACATAGACACACAGGGAGGTCTAAAAAGCCCACCCACGGTTACACAGCTTCTATGTGGGGGGAGTTTGGACTTGAACTCCTGACTCTACTTTTTATCAAGGGGTTTTCGAGTTGTTGACAGTTTCAACACGAGATAAGATGTGAGCAAGCGCACTGGCCGCTCTGCAGACTTCAGGTGGTAAATGTGGCGGCCGGATGCCCCCTTGGCAGGGAGGCCGGGGACAACAGCTCTGCTCCAAGTGGGCGGAGGGAGCTGTGACTTCAGAGCATCGTGGTCTGTGGTCTACTGGTTGCATGAGCTCAGAGCTACCAGCTCCGTTTAGCTCATGGGAATCCTGAGTCCAGGATGCTCAGAAGGCAGCTTCTGCGTCCCCACCACCTGGTAACACCTCGCACTGCTGTGGAGTTTTACACCCAAAGGTCTACAAGCCCCCCTCCGTAGCCCCCAGACATCCCTGCAGGATCTGTGCTGAGTATTCTTGGCTCTGTGCGTAGTTGGGGACACCAGGGTGCCGTGCTAAGTGACTTGTCTAGCAGGGAGCCAACAGCCTCTCAGGGCCCCCACCCTCCACTCCAGAGAATTATCTTTAAAAAAAATTAAATAGAAAATACACACACACACACACACACGCACGCACACACACCCCATCCTCCAAGGAGCATACTTGCTGTGTGACAGACGGATTCTATTTCTGTCCCCGAGAACACGTGGCGCAGTCAGCAAGAGCACGCCGAGAGGCAGCCGTGCCAGGAAGGCGGGTCTGCTTAGCCTCCCCTGTGTTCGAAAAACAGAGTGGGTTTTGGGGATGAGCTTGGAACCCCCCCCACACACACACACCGATTTCCAGTCATTTCTGAGCAGCTGACACTTCACAAATGCTATTTCTTTCTGACTCGGGGAAGTTTGTGTAGCTACAGATGTTATGAAGGCAAGCTCTGAGTGTAGGAGTAACTGTGATTTCTATTAAAAAGAGATCCATAGAGGGTCAGAATGGAAAGGCACCTTTCAGTTTGTGAATTTATAAAGGGAGACCTGGAGAGGACAAGGCACCTGTCCAGGGACGCATGGCGCACTCAACCAAGCCGCTGGCCGTAGCCAGGACCCTCTCCTGAGGTTACAGCCACCTCTCAGTTTTCTTTGTGAAAGACAAGTGAGTGCCTCTGTCGAGGAATGAAAACCACTCTAGGCCATGCCCTTCCTTGATCCTGTCCTGTGAGGTTACTGACAGCAGACGTGGAAACTAAAGAACTCTGTACAACGAAATTGTCTTTTATTTTCAAAGAACGTGACATCTTCACGTTTGTCTTTTGTACGTTTTCTTTGCTGTGGTCTTCCTCTTTTTCTTTATAACTTTCAAAGCAGCTTTCTTTCTCAGTTCTTGCTTCTGGAATCACCTGCTTATCTATTCAGTGATGAGGGCTTTGGCATATGGCTCAGTCCCTGGGGGGTGACCCCCAACAATTTTGAGTGCTGCTCTCTCCCACCGAGATCTCCCAGAGCAGAACAAGACTGGGGCAAAGGCTATCTGTTGGAGTCCTAACCCGTTGCACAAGCCCCGTCTCAGACACCACCTGCTCTGGAAAGCTTCATTTGACTGCAAGCAAGGTGATCCATTTGCAAATGAGCATCCAAATTGTATTTCTGAGCCAGCTTCCTCCTAAGGCACCTGGGGACACAGAGCATTGCTGTGGGCATGAGGTGACACACAGCCCATGGGCCCCCAGGTCTTTCTGAGAAGTCGTGTTCGTATGTTCTCTGTTGGACCTTCCCAAGGTCATGTGTCTGCCAGAGGAGACAGTCTCAATGCTAGGAAGCACCGGTTTTGGTGATGTTCCCACCTTCAAATAGCCTTCTTTATTCCAGGCTCCCATGCCGCCCTCACTCCTTTCCAGCCCCCACAGCACATCGCTCCCAGGAAGGGCCTCATCTCTGAGCTGGGCCCTCAAAATTGAAGATCAGACATCGCACCCTCTATCTACTCCCCTACCATGTTCTTTATGAAAAATGCTGTCATCTGCTAAAAGGGAATTCTAGTATCATTTGGCAGGGGTTTCATGGCAAAGGCAGAGGCTCTTCCTAGAGACCCTGAAATGGCCCAAGGAAGAAGCCCTCTCCTCCCTCTTTACCCTCTCAGCTTAGAAGGCAGCTCACAGTGGCTGGATTCCAGACTTGCAGTCTAGACAGATCATCGAGTCTGACCCCCCCCTGAAAAATGTGAAGTGCGAGCTGTGGGCAAGGATGAACTCCTGGGGGAGGAGAGACCTTTCACACCAGGCCCTCTGCGTGACCTCGGGAACATGGGAGCAATCTGTGCAGTGGTGCAACTGTCTGGGGAGGGGTTGTGCCCCATGGCCTAGTTAATCACGTTCCACAGAGTCTGAATTCAGGGGCTCAGAAACATCCCTAGTGAACTTGCCGCAGCGTGACCGCTGACCCTCTGTGGAGAATGGAGCCACTGTTCCAGAACTGGCCTCGGCCTTTCGGCATCTGTCCTCACCCCTCGCTGCCAAAGCAGCAGTCCACCCTCCCGGCTGGGGTCCTCCCCTGTTAGAGGGCCCAGAGGGGCCCAGGAGGCTGCAGACCTACCCAACCTGGAGACACTCACCCAGGGGGTGCAGACTCTGCTCTTGCAGTGTCAGGGCCGTTCCCCAAGGTCACAAGTTTGGGGCCCGGAGCTGCCCTGAGCATAGAAACAGAGCAATGCCGGGGCTCAGATGCCGCCATTACAATCCCAATTTTACATGGCAGCCAGGGCAGCCAGGAAATATTGAGTTCTCTGCCTGAGAAACCAACACAGAAATGAGCCTTAGTAGATACGGGTGAGAAGCACACACACACATGCGCGCACACACTGAGGCAACACGCTGAAACGGATCCCAGGAGGAGAGCGGCAGAGAAGCAGCAGTGTTTAAAGATCTAGGGCACCCAGTGCCAGGACATACCAAACATGCGCTGGGAGGGCTCGCTGGTAAGAGAGCAGGGAAGTATGTTGTGGAGATGTTGTGGAGAAACACTCATTTGTCTCCTCACTGTTCTATGGTGCATCACCCTGATGGCCCCAAAAGGCTGAGTCACTCACTCCCCCAACTTCCGAGAGTCTTGGTAGCAGATGGCCCTCAGTTGAGCTCCTCTCTCCGAATCCCTGAATTGTACTTCCTTAAAGGTAAACACTTCACCCAAGGTCACGCCCATCCTGGAGGCAGCCAACGATGTCCAAAGACAGGGTCCAGAGGCCCAGACTTCTTCCTTCTATTTAAAACAACCCAGGGGACATCCCCACTCCAGAGCTGTCCGGAGCATCAGCCGAGGCCTGTCTTGTGACTACACTGCAGGGAAACGTCTCTGCCCAATCTGAATGCTGCCGTTCCCCATAGGTATCGACCCTGACGGGCCACCTCAGCGAGCTTCCTGCACATTGATCTCAATTTCGGAGGCTGGTTGCTAGAGAATCCATCCTACACACCAGGTGAGGCCCCACACTCACTGATGAGGAGGCACCAGGAGAAGCCCCCGCCCTGAGTAACTCCTAGTTTCCGGAGCAAGTGAGCATGTGAAACACTAAGCATGTTCAAGTCAGAAGACCCGGATTCAAGCCTTCCGCTCTGGTGTTGCCTTGTACGATCCTGCTCTGGATACTTCACTTTCCCCATTTTTACAATAGTTCTAATGACCCATCTCATATGCACTGTGAGAAGATCACCCAAGAGTAAGCACCGGGCGAAGTGCCTCCTGAGCTAGAAGGAGCTGTGTGATGTGTTGTGCAAGTAACTCCAAGTGCTCCAGGAGTACAGGGGGTAGACCAGGAGCCTGGAGTCTTCTGGGGAAAGAAAGATCAGGGAATGCGTTAATCAGGGTTTTCTGGAGAAACAGAATCCATAGAAAAATACAGGTATGGATATTTATTATGAGAAACTGATTCATCGGATCCTGGAACCCTAGAAGTCCCACAATCTGTCATATGCAAGCTGGAGACCCAGGAAAGCTGGTGGTATGATTTCAGTCCAAGTTCCAAGGCCTGAGAACCAGGGAGCCCACGGTGTAAATCACAGGCCGAATGCAGGAGGAGACTGATATCCCAGCTCCAGCTGGCAGCCAGGAAGCAAAGGTGAATTCTTCCTTCCTCTACATTTTGTTCTATTCAGTCCCTCAAGGGATTGGATGATTCCCACCCATACTTGAGAGGGCAATCTACTTTACTGAGTCCACCAATTAAAATGCTAATCTCATCCAGGAACATCCTTACAGGCAGGGCCAAAGAAATAATGCTTCATCTGGGCACCCCGTGGCCCAGTCAAGTTGACACATAAAACTAACCATCACAGGGAGTGGGATTTTGAAAGATTTTGAAATGGGAGACCTGAGTCTCCCATAAAAGTTCACCGCTGAGAACCATAGGCAGGCATGTCTTCCTTCTGGAATGTGCTGCTCTCCTTTCTCCTGTCCAGAAAGAAATATGAAGGTATCATCTGAGCCTAATGTTCTAATACAAGTGGAAATAATGAGCTTTCTTTCTGTTCTCTAGAACACTCAAATATACTACTTTGACAATGATTGGTTTACTACCAATCGTCCTAACCAAGGTCCTTAATTATAAACACTCAATGGGAAGTGAGTTAGACTCTCTCTTAAGCCCCTATAGACATCCTAGGGCCTATGTTGTGGGGAATGAAAACTGAACCGACTGGCCAGGGACATGGCATCTCCAACTGCACCAGAAGGAGCACACCAGGCCAGTGCCCCTCCTAACTAGAGAAGAGTCCCATCTGCAGAAAGGGAGATGGCCATGTAAAGAAGGGAAATGGGTGGAAGGCAGGAAAGGAAACACAGAACCCTCTACGATTTAATGTGTATGACCTTGGAGATCATTAAGGGGGTTCACTGTGACCCAGAGCTGCCACCTGGGCCTTCATGGACAGAGGATTTCGCCACAGCGCTGCTCAAAGCACATAAGTGAAGCCAGCATTTCTCCATCTCTGTTTGGCATGATTCTTCTATCGACGGAACCAGTGACCTCACAGACTCCAGGTCTGGCTTGCTCATCTCCTATGTGAATATTTTTTGAATAAACAAATGAATGATGCCTAATCGTCAGCCGCTCCCTTCCTCCTACATAACAACAAACATAGACAAACTATGTACACGTGTAAATTTACTTACACATACATGTGCAGACACGTCATATGAACTCACAGACTTCCATACATGCCCACAAACCCTAATCCACAAAGTCACGTGCACCCATCCATGAGCATAGCCACAAATGCATGCACATAGACCCATCCATGTTCGTACTCAGACACACACTCATACGCATGGAGGTACTTAACACACACATTTCTTTGTCCTAATCCATCGTTTATCCATGGATTTATGACCCTATCTGTTACCCTATGACCTGGTGAGTTGTGATGGCAATTTGACAATGTCATCATTGTCTATTTGACAGTGTAATTACTCATGTAATCACTTATTCCAGCACACAATAGATAAACAAGATTAAAGACCATCGTGGCTACTGAAGACCAGTGAAGACCACAATGACAGCAGGTGAAAAATGAGTAGGGTAGCTAGGGTAGTTTCAGCTCTTCAAATAGGATTGCCAAAGCCCCCTGTTACTCAGGTTTTTGTTGTTCCACTTTTGGTGAAAAATGGGAATTTCTCATTTTTCCACATAAACAATTCCACATATGCCCATCTTCTTTTCCTTTCTTTTCTTTTCTTTTCTTTTCTTTTCTTTTCTTTTCTTTTCTTTTCTCTTCTCTTCTCTTCTCTTCTCTTCTTCTCTTTTCTTTTCTTTTCTTTTCTTTTCTTTTCTTTTCTTTATGTTTATTCATTTTTGAGAGAGAGGGAGAGAGAAAGCGTGAGTAGTGGAGGAGCAAAGAGAGAGGGAGACAGAATCTGAAGCAGGCTCCAGGCTCTGAGCTGTCAGCACAGAGGCCGACACAGGGCTCTAACCCACGGACCCTGAGATCATGACCTGAGCCGAAGTCGGACGCTCAACCAACTGGGCTACCCAGGTGCCCCCACGTATCCCCATCTTTAAATTGCTCAAACACAGTGACGCAAACCAAGTGTTAACTACAGAAGGTGGAGGGAATCAGTTTTTGGGGAGACCAATCTCCTCCAACTCATTCCCATAACCTAAAAGAAACGATGGTTCTTATTCAGCATCAGAACTTTTATGTGCCAGGCATCATGGCAGCCATGATGGAGGGTAGTGAGTTGTAAAAGCATGCCCTTGAACTGATGACCATCTTACCTGCCTAAAAATCACTTTCAAGTATTAAATGTTAGTGAATATTCACAACATCGCAAGGGAGGAAAATTGCCCAATTCATGATTGCCTCTATTTCCCAGAAGATACCATGGTTCACAGATGGCAGGGAACTGCTCTCACGTTGGAAAAAATGTAGACCCGTGTATAATTATCTGTTGAAATGTGAAACCTAAGCTCTTTACACAATAGACAGCTTCCTCCATATTTTAGATCGTTTATAACAGGAGTGACAGCTAAATGTGACTAAAAAAAGTGAACAAGAGAAATCAGTGCTCTAGAATAATTCCAGTTTGGATCATACTGATTCATGCTGGTGATAGGAAATCAGAATCCTACTGGGCTGGCAAAGGACTTGGAGGCCTCAGACACATGAATTGGTCACGTTGAATTCTGTCATCAGATTCCCGGCATATCAGTGCTGCTTCATTTGCATTAAATGAAAAGGAGTCCAAAAATACACACTGTTGCTAAGGTTACATCTTGCTGGATGCAAATGAAGATGTGTTTGTGCAGACCAGTTAAAAATATCTTGGCCTTAACTTATTTTCCCATTGGCATAAAGGGATTTATCAGTAGCCTATTAAAATGAGAGGTTCAGTTTACCTTACTCAGCATTAGAGGTCTGGAAAGAGCATTATTTCTGAGTAATATTTCTGGAACTTGCCGAAACTACTCTTTTTTTTTATTAATTCAAGTCATAAATCTGGTTTCAGTAGGGTTTTTTAATATATAAATATCACCTAATAACAAGACCTACTATTGCATATATATCCATATTTCCCCAGGTTCTGAAAGAGCTATCTGCATTGATAGTTTTTGAATCTGGGAGGAAATTAGGATCAAGTAGGCGGAGAGAGATTGGTAGTCCAGTGGGATAGGCAGAGAAGAAAAGCATAATTCTCATCTTGCTGAGTCTCTTTATGTACATTGTTTTACTTAATTCTCACAATAAACCTGCATATCAAGTGTTATTATTTCTTTTTATTTTAATTGGGGAAACTGAGACTCAGAGACATTCTGCCACTCTGTAGTAAGTGGAGGGGCCAAAGGTTGAATTTAGAATTGACTCTGAATTCATGGTCTTCTCTCTATATCATTCTGCCTCTACCACTGAAAATCAATTATCAAAGAAAACTTTAAAATCTGAATAGGACATACAAGCCCAGAAAAGCAGTTGAAGTTTTGGCATTTGGGGGAAAAAAAGGCATTATTGAAAATTTAAGTGGTTTTGACTTTGTAGCCCAAATTCATAGCTCTGCCTGAACGTGTTTCAGCTTTCTGTGAGTAAGAACAAAACTTCTGCTTTCCTTCCATCTCTGGACACAACCCACCCCTCAAATTATTGTCTCACTAGTCATCAAATCCAAAAATGTCAGAGCCAGAAAGGACCTCAGAAGCTATCCCACACCTCCTTCTTGAGGCATGAATCTCTGCTAGGGAGAGATTCCTAGGAGGGAGGTCATTCGCCTATGTGCCTGAAAACCCAAACATAGATGGTAGCTCACATTTATTGAATACATACTCAGGATGGAACACATGTTCTCTTCCAAGTACTTTATACATTTTAACTCCTTATAGCAACCTCATGAAATAGGTGCCATTACCCCCATTTTTTTTTTACAAATGGGGAAAGAGACACATAGAAAATTTAAGTAACTTGTCCAAGTTCACAGAGCCTCTCAGTGGTGGAAATGGAATTAAGTCCCATGTACCATGACTCAAAAAACTGGTTTCTTCAAAACTGCACTTGGCTTTCTTAGAGTACCTCCTTCACAAAGTACCTCCATGTCAGTGTGTTCTTAGAAGGGTAGTGCCTACATGGGTGATAGCTTCTCTTTGCTCTAGAATTCTGTGAGATCTGGAAAACTGGCCAGGCATGGGAAGAGGAAGACAAAGGAGGGGAAAAAAGGAAAGGATGAAAGAGAGTGACAGCTTAGAAAGTCTTGGGTTCCAAAAGAATATGGGGCTGATGGTCAACTCTTTCTAGGGCTATACTATGTGAAAGGGGACCAACCTAATAATTGAGTCAACTTATTGAGCACATATTACAGGTCAGGTGTAGGATGGGCGCTGTTACTAAGCTTCACCACAACCTGTAAATGTCACTTGAAATATAACTAACAAATAAAAAGTCCTCTGAGTCTCATATTCCCTTAAAACACCCTGCCTTCCATCCTATTCCTCCCCAAGCACCATCATTTCCATCTGCGTCAATGGCCCTGCAGTCCACCCCGTTGTCCAAGGCCAAGACCTACGCGTGCCCCTGGATTTCACTCTTTCCCTTGGTCCCCACATATGAACTCTTAGTAAGTCCTATGAGTTGCACTCTTGAAATACATCCTGACTCCACTCTTGAAATACATCCTGACTTCACTCTTCATTTTCCCTACTGACACCGTGGCTCAAATCATGACAACGAGTTACCCAGATAACTCTGCATTCCATCATTGTTCTTGTACTCCTTACTCTTGTTTTTCAGAGCAAGTGGAGTGACTTTTCTGAGTGTGAATCAGATAACTTACATCTCTACCTTAAAGAAATTACAGTAGCTTCCAACTGAATTTACGACAAAATCTAAACTGATCTTAGGATTTCTCCCTTGCCTTTCTCTTTAACCTAATTTTGTACCACTTTCTATGTCACCTGCCATTCTTCAGTCACACTGACTTCTGTTTCTTCCTGGCGCACTCCAAACATAATTTTAGTTGCTGTTCCTTCTGTCAGCAGAGACTTCCCCTCTTCTGTTCGTGTACAAGGTTATTCCTTATCTCTTAAGTCTCAAAAGCCTAATGTCCCCTCCTGAGGTAAGTCTGTCTGTATCACTCAACCTATAGGAATATTTTCTATAACATTCTGTCATATTTTACCTCTATCATAATATTTGTCTTTATGTAAAACTATATTTTGGGGCACCTGTGTGGCTCAGCTGGTTGAGCATCTGACTCTTGGTTTCAGTTCAGGTCACGGTCTCATGGTTCATGTGATCGAGCCCGTGTCAGGCTCCACACTGACAGTAAGGAGCCTGCTTGAGATTATCTACCTCTCTTTCTGCCTCTCTCCTGCTCTCTCTCTCTCTCTCTCTCTCTGTCTCTCAAAAAAAGAAACCTATATTTTTGTTTACTATTCATTATTGTGATGGACTGAATATTTGTGTCCCTGCCTCAAAGTTCATAGATTGAATTCCTCATCCCCGAGGTGATGGTATTTGGAGATAGAGTCTTTGGGAGGTAGTTAGGTCTAGATGAGATCATGAGTGTGGGCCCTGTGATAGTAGTGCCCTTACCAAAGGAAGAGACTCCAGAGTTCTTTCTGTCTCCAGGAGCGTGTATCCGGGAAAGACCACGGGAACACACACCAAGAAGGTGGAGTCTATGAGCCAGGCAGCAGACCCTCACCAGACAGCAAATCTGTCGGCACCTTAATCTTGGTCTTCTAGACTTCAGACCTTGAGAACATAACCTTCTATTGTTTAAGCCACCCAGTCTGTGATATCTTATTATGGCAGCCATAGAAAACTAATACGAATAGTATTCCAGAGAAAAACACAATTGCACAAAGCAGTATATATGTCCTGTGAAGAAATTTTTTTTTTTTTTTTTGCAGAGTAGACATTTGGAAACAGACTTAATTACTCAAAAGACAATTATTTAAATAAACTGTGGGTGATACCTCCATATCAGGGAATAAAAGTAGCATTTAAAAAATATGTAGAATATCCATTTGTGCTAACATTAAACAAATCAACTTGTCATATCAAAAAAGCAAGTTACAAAACATGGCGTGTGGAATAACCACACTTACATGTGTTTTAATATGACCACATCTGTATATGTAGATGTATTTGTATGCAAATGCATGACAGAAGTTCTGGAAGGCTAACACAGCCAGTTAAGTGTGGTTATCTCTGGGCAATATGTAGGTTGTGTGCATCTATGAGTGTGTGTTGACCTTGTCCTTTTAGCTCTACCAAATCTATGGTGTGGAAATGTTTACATTGGCTACGCGTTCTCATACTAATAATGCAGAAACATGATTCCTTAAGTAACTCACTATATCTGAATTAACCCATAATGCTAATTTCCTGTCCATCCTGGCCTGGTCTGTTCTGCCCAGCCCCACAACGTGCTCCAATGCAGTCTCTAATACCCCTCAGCTCTGTGGGTACCGACTCTGGTCTTGTAAGTCTCAGTATGAGTAAAAATGCTGGGACAGCAGAAACATGATGGAAATTTCATTAGTGAACTGTATTACCAGGACTAAGACTGTTAGGTTTGGAAACGTCCACGCTTCTGCCTGGGAACATGGGGTGTAAGGTTGCTGCGGTGGCTTGAACGGTTGTTTCCATTTTGGATGCCTTTAAAGCCAAAGGGAAAATAAAAGAAAAAAAAAAAGAAAGAAAAAAAAGTCATGAAGATTAAATTATTTGACTTTGAGAATAATTGTTTACCGAGCACCTACTGTGTGCCAGAACCGACACTACAAAATGGGCAGACCCAAGTGACAACTGTTGATGTGAGTGGGGGAGTCGTGGGGGGAGGGCCAGTTCCTTCTTCCAGGTGAGGTTTCCGGAGGCATCCCTCCCCCTCACCACTCTCCAGCCTCCCTCTCTTGGCACTGATGCAGGAGAGGGAAGCCCTGGGAGGCAGTCAAGAGGGAAGCCCGGGGCGCTTACCTGCCAGAGAATGTCAGCCAAGCGGGTGTCAGAAACAGAGGTTTGGTTCAGAACGAGAAAGGAAGAAGCTGGGATGAGGTATGAGGGCCCAGGGCAGGGGGGAGCTAAGGGAGGGCAGAATCAGAAGTAAGGGTGTTGGTGCATTAACTATATTCCTTATTTTCTATATTCTTGGTGCATCTGGAGGCTCACTGACCAAGGAGAGATGCCCGTCCCAGGGCCAGCTAATTCTCTGAGATAGCAAAAGTCTTGCTTGCTAGTGCACCTGTCGTGTGCACGGTTCACAAACCCAGAGCCCACACTCCCAACCACCCCCTCTCTCTGGCTCTTACACTCTTGGAGGTAATGTTCCTCTGCCTTATTCATCCCAAAGCCAGGTCTCAGACAGCTAGGGACAGCCTCTCTGCTCAAGAGCCTACTGAAATTATTCAAACAAATCAATGCTAAGTCTGTTTATCTTGCCTTACCTCGCCTTTCCTTCAGAAGCCACAAGAAAGCCCATGTTTTCCCTCTTGTTCCTTCTGCCGCGTGACTGACCATGATGCTTCCCCATGTGGCCCTGTGTGGGTGGGCCTCCTGTTTCTAGGGAACCTTGAGTAAAAACGTCTTCCTTGGTGCCAATCACTTCTGTGTCTGTATGTCTTACTGTATCTGATTAAAAACAAATCCAGAGTAGATTTTTAAATGGTTTGTCAGAACAGGAAGTAAATATCAAGATGCTTAAAATGCTTGCTGGTATAAGCCACCTGGGACTGTGAGGGATGGCCTGTGATTGCTGCACCCTGCCCACAAGTAGTGCCACTCGTAAGTCAGAGCTCTAGGACCCTCCCCGCTTCCCCTTTATCAAAACTGGCTTTCTGGGAAGCATCTCTATCGGTTATGTATTACTCTCTGATCTTGCCAGACTGTTCCAGGAAGGGAGAAACTCTTTTCTTCTGGGAGAGAGTATGGAGACCTTAGTGTGGAGTATACAGGATCTGGAAAGCCCAGAACCCACACCTCCTGACACAACCAATATCAACACAAGACTGTTGTTGATTTTAACCTGGTCTCCTTGGGCTAGGAGGGAGGCCACGGTTGGGGGTGCTCTTCTTTCTTATGGTAAGTGGTGGGAAGAGGCGACTGACAGTTGAAGAAAGACAGCAAAGAATCTCCCAGCTGCCATTCTCCTTATTACACACACAAAGGAGGATCTAAGTACTCAGGAGGCAATGCTCCTTTCTTTTCTTTCAGAGCAACCAAGCCTGAATGTTGATCCCTGGGACAGGTAGCTCTTTCACTTCTCCCTCAGTTTCCCCATCTACATCATGAGACTAATAAGCAAGCTGGTCTCTAAGTCATTTCCAGTTTGAAGAGTCCATGATTTCCAACTAAAGCCTTTTGAGGCAGGCTGAGCCTTGAGTGTACCAGAGTCCCAGTGGGACCAGAAAGCTCTAAGTTTATTGTAGATGCCAACTTTCTTAATGGTACAAGTCTCCTGGGCATTGTGCACACATGTACACACATGTACATACGAGGAAGAAAAAACCCGGTTTACTTATTGACTCTGGTTTCTCCACATTACAAGTCAGTTCTTCAGACTCCAGACAGCCCTTCCTGGGTTGTAGGCCATCTGGATGGCTCCCCAAACTCTGATCTGACCCACTAATTACAAGTAAGGCATGCATCCAATTCTAAATAATGCAGGAAGCACACGCGTATTCCATGGAGAACAAAGATCTTGGGCCCGGGATTTTTGAACAAATGCAGGTGCAAAATGCATTTCAGAAGGAGGAGCTAAGTGAAGAAAAACTCTTTTTATTTCTTCACTTTATGGAACTTTCTCGGGGCATTTGATTTTAAATATCCAGAGCCAAACAAAGTCACCATTAAATTCACTTCAAAGGCCTTTTCTATGAGCTCTAATGGGACTTAGGAAGGCATTGATGGTCATGAATTTGCTTTTATTCCTTTTAACATTGTGCATCTGATGTGCTAAATGCACTAAGTACCTAATAAGCTATAAATTGAATTGAGAACAACTTCATTATCTTGTTCAGGGAGTGAGCTAACCATCCATTAGTTAATTCATCCATTTCAAAATAAACAATAGACGTATTTCACAAACAGGAGAAAGATATGGATTTTTTAAAAAAAATAGTATTTATTAATTCCTACTCCTGACATTCAGGCAAGATGGTAAGCTGAGAATGAGCCCCATTGCGCTCCTTTGCTTCTCCTACGATAAGAAAAAAGAAAGAAGAAAGCAAAGAGAAAGAGAAAAAAGAGAGAATTCAAATGCTCACAGATAAGTGAGAGTATAAATCAGAGTAAATTCCTATATTTGTATTGTCTCAGGAGCTAAGGGTTAACACCTGTGGCAAAAATGAAGCGACACTGCCATGCATTTGGAGGGGTCTAGAACCAGAATCACTGTATGAATGAAGCCCAGAGCTGTGGACTGAGCCTGGAAATATTCCAACCAGTGGATAAGAAGCAGGATGACCTAACCAAGGAGGGGATAGAAGCAGAGTTGCCACAGAGAAATTAAAGCTCTAAGGCTAGAAAGGGCACCCTCATGTGACCCTACTAAACACTTTTTAGAAGTTGTAAAACTGCTGAATTGGGAAACTAAAAAGTGACCTAGCTCCCGTAAATCCTGTAGGTCTCCACACGGCTGCCTCTACAAGTCCGTCCACAACCGAACACCCACAAAAAGGAATTCCATTGAGTATGAGAAACCACGTGTAAAACTGCCGTGTGACGTCAGCAGCAGCTGCAAGGAGAAGGGAATTTGGTAAAGGAGAGACTTCAATAAGCATTGTTTAAAATGTCCAAAGAAACAAATTGAGGAAGGGAAAATATAAACAAATAGGATAGAATGAAAACATAATGGGTAAATTTCAAAAAGAAAATATAAACTCTTAAAAAGAACAATAAAGGGGCCAAAATCGGAATGGGAGAGAAACTCAATGCCTTAATAATTGATTAAACAAAACCAAGAAAAAGACACATCTAAAATGCAGAAGCAACAGAATCTAAGAGAAATGGAAGCTAGAATATGAAATTCTAATATGCGACAAGCAGGTGTTCAAAAGGATAGCCCTATATTTACTATCTTGAACGAGCCGTGACCAAATTTTGATTTAAAGGTTCTAATGACCTCACAAAAAGCGATGGTCAGTTTTACTTCTTTCTCTATTTTCTTCAGTATTTTCTATACGTCAGGGGTTAACTGTCCCTTCCTTGACAGTTGGTAAAATGTCTTTCTTTAGCCAAATGAGCATGGGGAACATACAGAGTGGTTGGTGGTTTGGCTTTTCAACCATGAATCAAAGTTTTTTGATGGATGGTAATTTCTTAAGGTTTTCATTTCTCTTTCTTGTGAGGTTTTTTCTTTGAGATATAATCGACATCCCAACATACATCATGCTTTGGTATTTATATACACTATTACAAAATGATCACCAGAATAAGTTTTGTTAATTTTTTTCTTGTGATAAAAACTTTTAAGGTTGACTCCTTCGCAAATCTCAAATACAGTGCAGTATTATTAACTATAGTCATCATGCTATACATTATTTCTCCATGACTTACTTATTTTATAACTGAAAGTCTTTACCATTTGGCTCCCTTTATATCTTCTTGAATCAATTTTCATATTTACATTTTGCTTTAAAATTTTAATATTTCAGTTAACGGCAGAAAATGAATTCATTCTTAAATGTGAACTTGATAAAAATCTAATACTCATTAATGATATATATTCTTAAATGTTTATTTATTTTTGAGAGAGAGAAAGTGCACCTGCAGGAGAGGGGCAGAGAGAAAGGGAGAGAGAATCTCAAGTAGGATCTACACTGTCAATGCAGAGCCTGATGCAAGGTTCCACTTCACAAACCATGAGGTCACGACCTGAGCCAAAACCAGGAGTCAGACGCTTAACCGACTGAGCCACCCAGGTACCCCCTCATTAATGATATTTTTAAAATGTAAGAATCTACTGGGGCGCCTGGGTGGCTCAGTCGGTTAAGCGTCCGACTTCGGCTCAGGTCATGATCTTATGGTCCGTGAGCTCGAGCCCCGCGTCAGGCTCTGTGACAGCTCGGAGCCTGGAGCCTGTTTTGGATTCTGTGTCTCCCTCTCTCTGTGACCCTCCCCCATTCATGTTCTGTCTCTCTCTGTCTCAAAAATAAGCGTTTAAAAAATAAAAAAAATAATTAAAAAAAATGTAAGAATCTGCTTCATTTTGATAAAAGTATTCAACTAAAACACACTAACAAGCTTCATATTTAATTTATTTAATGTCACGGAGTTCCTGACCAATGGCTTTAGGTAAGAAAAATAAATAAACAATAAAACCTTTGAAACACATAAAATTTTTATTATTATTTTATTATTAATATGTTGTTATTTTTTATTATTGTAACATGATTCTATAGATAAAAAATCATCAAAAAGTCTACATAAAAGCTAGTAGATTTAGGAAATTATTTTAGCGAGGTACTTCTCTGGATAGGTCAATAAACAAAAATTGTCTTTTCATATACCAACGACAAAAAATTTGAAAATGAATTTAAAAGTGAATTCCATTATAAGAACATAAGGAGGGTCACTTGGGTGGCTCAGTCGATTGAGCGTTTGACTCTTGATTTTGGCTCAGGACGTGATCCCATGGTTTGTGAATTTGAGCCCCATGTCAGGCTCCATGCTGACAGTGCAGAGCCTGCTTGGGATTCTCTCTCCCTCTCTCTCTGTCTCCTCCCCCTTTGCTTGCTCTTTCTCGCTTTCAAAATAAATAAATTTTAAAAAAGAACATAAAGAAATTATAAAACACTTAAGGATATCTCTAACAAAGGATACATGAACACTCTATACAAAAATGTGTAAAATATTGCTGCAATAAATTACAAAAAACATAAATTCAGGAATATAGGCTGTCATAGATTGGAAGACCCAATATCATGAAGATGTCAATTCCCTCCAATTTTATTTAAGAATTGCTTGTAAACAAAATATTAATACCAGCAGATGGACTTTGTTTCTTTCATTTATATTGATTGTTTGTCAGGGAAAATTAATAAATTGATACTAAAATTAAAGTGAAATGCCAAGGACCACATAAGCTATGATCTGATCATCACCAAGAATAAAACGATATCGGAGAAATTACACTATCATATATCAAGATTTATTAGAAAGCTACAGTAATTAAGAGCGTATGACTTCAGCTTAAAGACAAAGAAATTAGTGGAGGATAACAGCAGATTCAGAAAGAGATTCACATACATATGGGCAATTTATTTATGAAAAAATGGCTCTACAAAGCCATGGTGAAAGGACAAGCTTTTTAATCATTTTTTTCTAGTTCCAACAGACTTTCATATTGGAAATCATAAATCTTGACCCTTACTTTAAATCATATACATCACACAAAAACATCAGATTGTTGGTCTAAATGTGAAAGGTAAAACAATACAGTTTCTAAATGATTAACGTATACTAAAGGATATAATTCATCAAAAAGAAAAGGCAAGAAGAAAAGCAACAGTGAGTTGATAAAAAAAACTTTAGTAATTATAAATTTTATTGATTATAAATATTAACATATAAACTAAATGTACAATGTATATAAAGCTGGATACTACTAACTCATTTTTAGATAATTCATGATTAAATAGGAAAAAAGGAATCAGTATTTGAAAATGAGCAGAATATACTATACCTTAAAATTAGGACTTAGAAACATGAAGCCAATTGTCTCAATTAGAAAACAATAAAAATTGGGGCATCTGGGCCTAGGTGGCTCAGTCGGTTAAGCCTCGACTTTGGCTTAGGTCATGATCTCGCAATTCACAACAAGTTCAAGCCCTGTGTCAGGCTCTGTGCTGACAGCTTGGAGCCTAGAGTCTGCTTCAGATTCCTTGTCTCCCTCTCTCTCTGCTCTCTCTCTGCCCCTCCTCTGTTCACGCTATGTCTCTCTATATAAATCAAAAATTAAACAAAACATTAAAAAAATAAAACAATAAAAATTGAAAACAATGGAGGAAGAGCAAAATGACACAAAAATCAAAGTGAGAAGAACGTTAAATAAACAAATACAATAGTAATAGAAAATAAGTAAACAAAATATCAGGAATGGTTTTCTCTTCAAAAGCCTAATAAAATATGAAAAACTCATCAAGCAAAAATAAAATTGAAGGCTAAAAATAATGTTCCAAAAAATAGAGACATACTTTGGATTCGGTAGAGATTTTTTTTAAGTTTATTTATTTATTTTTGATGGGGGGAAGGGGCAGAGAGAGAGAGAGAGAGAGGGAGACAGAGAATCCCAAATAGGCTCCATGCTGTCAGCACAGAGCCCAACACGGGGCTGGATCTCTTGAACCCTGAGATCATGACCTGAGCCAAAATGAAGTCAGATGCTTCACCAACTGAGCCCCCAGATGCCCCAATTCTGTGGAGATTTTTAATTAAAGGAGAGTAGGAATAACTATGTGCCAATAAATTTGAACTAAAATAAAATGGAAAACTTTTTAAAAACTGATAGAGTCAGTAAGAATATTTCCAAGGTCACTGTCTATGTTTACATGCACTACTGATTTGGGCTTGCTAGTGTTGTATTTGGGGATTTTACACCTGTGACTTAAAAGTGAGAAAGATGTGTGGTTTCATTATTTGTATGTTAGTTTTCTTCTTGTTCTGATAGAAGAGTAGATTCTTATTTCATTTATTCCTCTTAGTAGTTAATCCCATGAATTTGTCGCACAGTACATTTTAGCAAAGACTATTCTGAAATGTACTTGTCATAAGATAATGACCTTCCATAGTTAACATTTATGAGGACCTTTCTCATAAAAACTTGCATGATTTGTTCTTGCATCCTTTTCTCTCACTGGTTGGTTTATTTTAATCACTCTAGATAAGCTGATGTGCAGGTAGGTTGTAGAAACACCGCCAGCTACAGCATGATCTCTTTCCAGTCCCTTCCATGCACGCCTCCCCCAGCCCTGCCCCCACCCAACTAGAAATGTCACAAGTTAAATCTTCCCTAGCCTAACACCATGCCTGACACAGAATAGGAATTTTATGACAGTCTGTGGAACTGAGTAAAATTGAATAATTATTATCGTATATTTTATTAATTACATCTTACAGTATGTTTCATGTTCTACACATTTTGCCTTTTTCTAAGAGAAGGGCAGGATGATGCTGTTAAATCAAGTTCCAGGTCTAGGGTTACTCACAGACAAATCTGATTACTAGGTTGTGTGGATATTGAATTCCACTAAGTCCCGGGCATCTTCTTATCCTTTTTAAAATCTTTTTAGAATAAAAACTTTCCAACGTTTACAGAAGTAGATACAATATTATATTTAACTCGTGTGAACCCATTATCTGGCTGCAACAATAATCAGGTAATAGCCTATCACATTTCATCTGTTCTCCTTCTTATTCTTCTTCTCCGTAACATTCGTTATGTAAGTTTTAATTTACTTTTATTTTACCTAGCTTTACTGAGATATAATTGAGATATATCATTGGGAAAGTTTAATGTGAATCTGATATATATACACATATATATACACATATACGTATACATATATACACATATACATATGTATATATGTATATATATGTGTATATATATACATATGTATATGTGTATATATATGTGTATATATATCACAAAATGATTACCATGTAAGGTTAATTAACACATTCATAATATAATACAATTCATAACATACTAATCACTACTTTTGTGTATGTGGTGAGAACATTTAAAGTCTACTCTCTCAGCAACTTTCAAGTATATAATATAATATAGTTAACCATAGGCCCTATACTGTATGTTAGATCCTCAGAACTCACTCAGTTTATAACTGGACATTTGTACTCTTTGACCAACATCTCCCCATTATCCCCACCTCCCCCGGCTCTGGCAGCCACAATTCTGTTCTGTTTCTATGAGTTTGACATTTTCAGGTTTAACATATAAGTGAGATCATGCAGTACTTGTCTTTCTTTGTCTGACTTATTTCACTTAGCATAATTCCCTCATGGTCTATCCATATTGCTGCAAAGGGCAAGATTGCTTTTTTTTTTTTTTTTTTTGGAAACTGAATAATATTCCATTGTATATCTATACACCACATTTTCTTTATCCATTCATGCATCAATGGCCACTTAGGTTATTCCCATGTCTTGACTATTGTGAATAATCTGTGATGAACATAGGAATACAGATATCTTTTTGAGATAGTTACTTCATTTCCTTTGGATAAATACCAAGAAGTGGGATTGCTGGATCCTAAAACTTTTATGGAATCACAAAAAACCCCAAATAGCCAAAGCAATCCAAAAGCAAAATAATAATAATAATTAATAATAATAATAATAATAGGTGCCTGGGTGACTCGGTTAAGCGTCTGACTTCGGCTCAGGTCATGATCTCACGGTCTGTGGGTTCGAGCCCTGCGTCAGGCTCTGTGCTGACAGCTCAGAGCCTGGAGCCTGCTTCAGATTCTGTGTCTCCCTCTCTCTCTGCCCCTCCCACGTTTGCACTCTGTCTCTGTCTCTCAATTATAAATAAATATTAAAACATTTTTTTTAAATAATAATAAGATGGATGCATCACACTTCCTAATTTCAAACTATATTACAAAGCTATAGTAATCAAAGCTGTATGGTACTGGAATAAAAACAGACACATAGATCAATGGAATAGAACTAAAAGCCTGGAAATAAACTCATGCATATCCAGTCAACTAATATTTGACAATGGAGACAAGAATACTCAATGCAGGAAAGATATTGTCCTCAATAGATGGTATTGGCAGGAGTTGATATTGAAAGAATGAATCTAGACCCCCTATCTCATTCCTCACAAAAACAAATTCATAATGGATTAAAGAATTAAATGTAAGAATTGAAACCATAAAACCCCCAGAATAAAACATAGGGAAAAAATGTCTTGACATTAGTCTTGGCAAGAATATGGCGTCCGAAGCTCAAACCCACAGAACGGTTATTATTAAAAAGATTAAGAGACAAGTGTTGGTGCAGATGTGGAGAAAAAAGGAACCTTTGTGCACCATTGGTAAGAAGTAAACTGGCACAGCCACTATGGAAAATGGTAGGGAGGTTCCTCAAAAAAAGTTTTTTTAAATAATATTTTCTAATTAAAAAACGTCAGGCATCTTCAAAAGTGAGTTTGTCAAGTCCATGCAAAGTCTAGACCAAAGTGTCTACGCAGTGAGTGTTTCCTTAGGAACATTTTTGCCTTTTGCAACAACAGGAAAACTCCATGTGAAAGTGACAGTAGCAGGTGGCCATCAGGAGTCCCCAAATAACCTTCCGGAAGGAAAGACCCAGTGTGAGCATTTTCTGCGCTTGATCCAGCACCGACCGGTCACAGAAACGTGAGCCCTGGTCCCTTGCTGAAATGATCACACTTGCCTCCGCTTATAGAAAAGGGAGATCCCTCAATGTGGGCCAAGTATACGCACTGAGAGACTGAATGATACTCTGGGAAGCAGTGGCTTCAGAAAATACAATCAAAACAATGTCTGAAGCAGACACTATTGGGGCTCCACCCAGATCCCCGCAGGTCCTTGTAGTGTTTAAGGTACCCGTTTCTCCCTCTTTGCTTTGTAAGGCCTCCCCTGAGACTCTTCCTTGGGCTTCTAGAGATGCTTTGCCTGAAAGCACAGGGAGCCAGAAGACCTGGGGATTTACATTCTTCCTCACCTCCCCACCACCCCTAGTCCCCGAAGCGTAGAGTATGAGACTCCGTGAGACTCAAGGGGAGACCCACTCTGAGGCATGATTTACACTCCAGAGCTCCCCTTGGAATCAGGTTGACCTGGAGCTTTGCTTGTAATTTCATCCTTCCTTGGCTTCTTCCTCCTTCCCCTTTTCTGTTCTACTTCCGTCACTCCCTTACTGGTTTAGCCTGGCAGCACGTTTTACATAAATCATTTGCACATGAATTTCCTCTCACAGTCTGCTTCTGGGAAACTGTCTAAGAAAGTATCTAACCCCCAAAGAAACTTACAACTGTACAAAAAAGGATATGAATACAACGGTGTTAACTCAATATTCAGTCATCCAGGAGTAACAGTGAAAGCCCCTGTGCGTGTGTTGTAGAAATGTAATGCTGAACCGTTCCCTCAAGGAACTTTTAGACTAGTAAAGAACACAAGACAGGAATACAAATAATTATACCATAAAGCACCGAGGACGTCCAGGGTCTTGATGGCCCATATATTTAATTCCTTCCGCATCTCCACTCCCCTTTCCAACTTTCCGCTGAAGTACATCAGCCAGGGAACAAGAGAACAACTACACAACAATACTGGAAAACAGTGAAGCTTCACACGATGTGCCTGACACAGACGAGAGTGGACAGAGCAGCCATTTAGCACCTAAAGGGTGACGCCCTCCCAGGCAGTAAGCAAATGAAGCCAATCCTACTGCCATCCCTCCTAGCTTCCGGCCAATATCATAACGTCTCCTGGACAATTGTCCAGGATGGAGAGCAAGGATGAAAGAAGAATAAAGTCACGTGTCAGAACTCATCAGAGTAAGAGTCCTCTCACATTGCTTTAAACACACATGTACAGGCAGCCAGGGACACGGGATGACTTTAGATTGACAGGATGGGCGTGAAGAAGAATCTGTTCGTAGAAGGAATTGCAAGATTCCCCCTACAGCCTCTGTGGGGGCCCATCTCAGTTATAAGTTCGGCCTCGAACCTGGGAGATGGTTAGATGGACCGGTACCACTGGGTATATGAACATTTTCAGGAGTCTACCAAAGCGAGCTCTGTGCTCAGCACTCAGAGCAAAGGGGACACAGGGAGATAGAATCTCGGGAGAAAAAGTAGAATGCACTTAAAAACTGAACAGAACAAACAAAAGCCTCCAGCGCTCTGAAGCCTCCACCTACCATGTTGCTTGGATTACAGCTGCTAATATGTATACTCTGCTCCATTCTTGACATTGATAGAGACACAGGTGTATTTTTTAATGTAAAGTAATCATGAGAAGACATGAATTAGGATTAATAACTTCCAAAGCAATACAGTTTACCAGAGGGAAAATAATAAGAAAGCAACACTAACAGAAAGCGTCAAATAACAGCAGGAATGAGGTCAGTGCATCCATTGTCTATAATAAATGGAAATGAGTTACGAAAATAAAAGATGTCGAAAGTTTAAAATAAAACAACCAACTAAAATATACCGGGAAAAAAATGCAAACACAGAATCCAACTTGCAGTGGCCACATTATAATAACGAAGTGGAATTCAAGAAAAAAAAAAAAAAAACGATACTGGGGCACCTGGGTGGCTCAGTCGGCTAAGCCTCCGACTTCGGCTCAGGTCACGATCTCACTGTCCGTGGGTTCGAGCCCCGCATCGGGCTCTGTGCTGACGGCTCAGAGCCTGGAGCCTGTTTCAGATTCTGTGTCTCCCTCTCTCTGACCCTCCCCTGTTCATGCTCTGTCTCTCTCTGTCTCAAAAATAAATAAACGTTAAAAAAAAAATTAAATAAAGAAAAAAAACAATAAATGGCACATTATAGATTACTGAAACGGCTACTTCACAATGGACATAGAATACTTGGACATGAACACAAATGGACATGAATGCTTGGAAAGCTTTTTTTTTTTTTTAATTTTTTAATTTTTTTAAATTTTTTTTAATGTTTTTTATTTATTTTTGAGACAGAGAGAGACAGAGCATGAACGGGGGAGGGGCAGAGAGAGAGGGAGACACAGAATCTGAAACAGGCTCCAGGCTCTGAGCCGTCAGCCCAGAGCCCGAAGCGGGGCTCGAACTCACAGACCGTGAGATCATGACCTGAGCTGAAGTCGGACGCTTAACGGACTGAGCCACCCAGGCACCCCTTGGAAAGCTTTTTAACAAAGCTTCCTCAGGATTTGCTATAACAAGTAGACAATAAACAATAACATGATAGGCTAAAGTATACTGTTTTTCCGAACGTACACAGAATATTGGTCATGTAAAACTCAAAAAAGAAAAAATTCCCAAAATAAAGATTTACAGGCCATATTCACTAACCACATTTCAACAACAGAGGAAATTTCTAGTAAAACAAAACAAAACAAAACAAAAACAAGATTTAAACTAAAACCACTCTTTTAAATAGCTTTTGTTTCAAAAAAACCCCTCAAATTTGATGTCATACATTATTAATAAATTAATAACTAATTCCAACAAAAACACAGCATAGCAAGACCTATCCATTTATATATCTAAAGGAAATTCATATGTTTAAAGTTTTTTTTATTACTAAATACAAAAGACAGAGAAGCTCAGGCTCAAAAAGTTAAGTGAAAGTAAATAAAATAAACCAAGAATAATTTCCTAAAAGCATAAAAACTATAATTTATTGTGAATTGGAAAACAAAAAAAAATTAAATTTAATTTAAAAAATGGAATTGAGGGAAGAAACCAATAAAATGGTAATTCTCTAGTAAATTTTATCATGGAAAGGAAGAGATAAAGTAGAATTAAAAAGCAACAAAATGTAGGGGTGCCTAGGTGGCTCAGTCAGTTAAGCATCCAACTTCAGCTCAGCTCATGATTTCCTGGTTCACGAGTTCAAGGCCATCGTTGAGCTCTGTGCTGACAATTCAGAGCCTGGAGCCTGTTTCAGAAGCTGTGTGTCTCTCTCTCTCTGTCCTTCCCCTGCCTGTGCTATGTCTCTCTATCTCTCTCAAAAATAAATAAACATTAAGAAAAAAAAAATTTTTTAACAAAAAAAAATGTGAACCTTTAGAGGAAAATTTAAAATTGTAAGAAAATTCTGTGTATAACAGAATGCTAATGAATTTGAAAACCCTTTATGAAAATACATATTCCCAAAACTAGCTCGTGAACAAAACCAAAATCTGAAGGATTAATAGCTTTGAAAGATACTTAAAACTCAGTCACTTAAAGCCAGCCCCTTAAAATGGCAGTAATGCAAAATATTTTTAAAAGTAGACATTGAAAGATTCAATAATTCTCATGTTTTTATGCTTTGAGAGCACAGAAAGAAATGGAATGTTTCCCAATTATTTTCATAGCTGAATTCTAATACCAAAACATTACATCGACACTTAAAAAGAAAACCACAGACCTAATAACATCTGAAAAGAAAATGTATATATGTAAATACATTACGTCTTAGCGAATCACACTGTATATATCAAACGATATAAAAATAAGCCTGCTCTGTAAGGTTATTCAGGGCATGGTGGATGTCATTTAGCAATTTCAGCAAATGGAAAGAAAAGGATTCCTTTTCTATTTGTCAAAGTAATTCATCTTTAGGAAATCTATTAAAGCAGTTTAGAATATTAACAAGATGTAAAAGGAAAAACTCTGATAATATCTGTAGAGAGCAAGCTGACATTTGAGAAAATTAATATTTTTTCCGATTAAAACGAAATAAAATTTCAAATCGGAGTCAGAAGGATACTTCTAAATGCCATCTACTTGGGAAGCACAGGTAAGAGGTCTTCAGGCAGAGGGGCCCCCAGCATGCACACTATTGCCTCCAAGAGAGTGCACAGTGATTATCTCCCAGACCCAGGGAATGAGAAGCCCCTTTGCAGAGGCACCAAGCCAGTGTCTGCAGGGGCAGGGCGCGGAGTGCAGGGGACAGGTAAGGTAAGGTGGAGAAATAAAAAATAACCAGAGTGGAAAGCTTGGGAGGGAGGAGATTTCACTCGAAATGTAAAGTTTGGACTTTTCACGTAGTATCTTGGACCTCAAATTCTACTTTCTGGATTGAGATTGTTTGGAATTTAAGTAACCATAGAACTATCTGCTGTCTGAGAATGAGGAGGAAAATCGTCTGCTGGAGTTTTCATCGAAAGACAGAGAAAAACTGCCTCCTCTGAACATATTTTAAAGGGATTTAAGTTTCAATTAAATCATCAGTTCCTAGTTAGCCAATTGTATCGGTTACAATGGGTTACAGTTACTTTCAATTGATTATAATTGGTTACAATTATTTTCAATTCCACATAAATATTTGAATCCCTTAAGTTTTGTTTTAGAAATCTTGTGGTCATCCAGATAGGGTTGTATTGAATCTATAAACTGACATGTGGTGAAGTGATATTTTTATGATATTAGGTCTTTCTATTCAGGTGTTCTTTTCATACCCTTCAATGGTTTCCTAATTCGCTTCCCAAAGGCTGTGCCTATTTTTGTTAGCCTTTCTCTGGGTATTTTTAATTCATTTTGTAGCCATAGGAAGTACATGTTTTCCTCGCAATTTCCAAGAAGTAGTTATTATATATTGGAATCTATTCAGATTTCACGTTCATCTTCCATCTAGCCGCCTAACAAAATTTGTTATTCTCATGTGTTCATTTTATCATTGAATAATTAAATGGTCTGCAAATACTGGTTTTGTTTCCTAGTATTTGTGCCTCTTACTCTTTGATTTCCTTGAGGGAATTGTGTAACTATAGATTCACTTTATGGGAGTGAGGATGTTTCCATTTATTGTGCCTCTTACTCTTTGATTTCCTTGAGGGAATTGTGTAACTATAGATTCACTTTATGGGAGTGAGGATGTTTCCATTTATTGTTCACTCACTGAGGAGTGTGTGTGTGTGTGTGTGTGTGTGTGTGTGTGTGTTATCAAGAATGTCTCTGAGGGGCACCTGGGTGGCTCAGTCAGTTAAGCGTCTGACTTCAGCTCAGGTCATGATCTCAGGGTTTGTGAGTTTGAGCCCTGCGTCCAGCTGTGTGCTGACAGCTCAGAGCCTGGAGCTTGCTTCAGATTCTGTGTCACCCTCTCTCTCTGCCCCTCCTCTGCTCGTCCTCTGTCTCTGTCTCTCAAAATAAATAAACGTTAAAAAAAATGAAAACAAAAAAAGAATGTCTCTGATATCTATTAAGATGATTCCATGGCTCTTGTCCTTCTATCTGCTAAATAGTGAATTTTATTGTTTTTCTGATGGAGAACCATTATTACATGGCAAGCGTTGGGAGAAACCTTGGATGTAATAATGCAAGAGTCTTTGAATTCCACTGCAAAGCTGAATATTGTAAGTGCTTCTAGAACAGCTAATACAATACAGGAATTATCTCACTCATAAAAGCTACCTGGAGAAAAATCTTTTAGAAGGCTGGGTCTTGGCTACTTTCCCCCTGCACTCCTTCTGCCCCCCTTCTCTCATGTTAATAGATAGGTATATTAACCTCTATTGATTCAATTTTGCTAAATTGTATGTCACCAGAAAAATCACCCATGATTTTTAGTTCTTCAATTTTCATTAAGAAAAAGAATGCATTATTTTTATTATTTTTTATCATTTTCATTTACTATCTCTACATTTGTTCCTTTCTATTTTTTTTACTATTTTTTTCTGTTTTAGATTAATTTCTCAGAGATTTTTCTACTTTATTGATGTTTTCAAGGAATTATCACTTCATTTAACTGTTCAAGACTTTTGGCATTTTTTAAAATTTCCATAATTTTGCTTTTCTCTTTGTCAAAAATCCTATCTTATTTTAATGCATGTTGATGTTTTTCCTACCTTTTTAAATTGTATGCTTACTTCTTTTATTCTCAATCTTTTTTTCCCCATATATGCAAGTAAGACTATGTATTTTCCTATAAAGACCTACTAAACTGACATGCTACACCTTTTAAAATGTAACTTATTTCTAAATAGATATATTCTCTCTTAATTCAAAGCTTATTTAAAATCTTATTATAGGGGCGCCTGGATGGCGCAGTCGGTTAAGCGTCCGACTTCAGCCAGGTCACGATCTCGCGGTCCATGAGTTCGAGCCCCGCGTCAGGCTCTGGGCTGATGGCTCGGAGCCTGGAGCCTGTTTCCGATTCTGTGTCTCCCTCTCTCTCTGCCCCTCCCCCGTTCATGCTCTGTCTCTCTCTGTCCCAAAAATAAATAAAAAATGTTGAAAAAAAAAATTAAAAAAAAAAATAAAATAAAATCTTATTATAGCCTTTCTGTTGAAGTATAATATACATACAGAAATGTGCAGAAAAACAGATATCAGGCTAATGTGTAAAATTTTGTTTTTAATTTGAAATCGGTAGCTTTTTACATCCTTGTGATGTATTTTCTAATTATATTACGATGTTGCCAGAGAATAAGCTCTATATGAACGTTTTGTCTTTTTTATATTTTATTAAGATTTTCTTTGAGATGCAACACAGTCAACTTTTTGTTTTATTTACACTTCTGAAAAAATATGTGTTCTTTGTCTTTATTGGTACAAAGTTTCATAGAAACTATATGCAAATACATATGATACAAATACATGTGAGGTATCATACACGTCCCATCACATCATGTTCCAGATTTCATTTAATCACCCACAGTCATTCCCAAATTTGCTCAGGTCAGAGCACAGCTCACAGAAGAATTTATTTGGAGGCCACCTTCAGAAAATGAACAGAGCTGCCTGAAGCGCGAGGTACTTGGTCCAAGGCTGTGGCTGCCTCAGGTCCCATCAGGCCACTCCATGGCCACGTGGATCAGTATCTCAGCACTTGTGTGACCCATCTGCTGCCCAACACTGTGGGGAAGAGTCGAGGAGCTCAGCTTTCAATCTTTTTTCATTGTTTACTTAATCTGCTGATTTCAGAAAAATGCATATTAACATGTCACCCATGAATGTGGATTTGTCTGTTTTCCTTAGAACGTGTCAGGTTTTCTTTGCATATTTTGAAACAAGATTCTTAGAGGCCTCAAAAACCCCACGGGTCGTAGCTTAAGGCTCTAAATTGTATCAAATATTTTATCTCTCTGTTGTGTTGCTTGGAAGTCCTCACTTTCAGTTCTTTCTTGCCTAAACCGAATATTGCTGCTTGAGCATTTGTTCGACACCCGTGGGCCTGGCGTAGATAAGATAGTTGCTTTCATTGGTGCCTTTTCTGTTTCCTTTTGGTTTAGGTGTGCTACTCGACTTGTGGACAGTTCAGAGCTGGCACCCTACCTGAGGCTCTCTTTCATTCGGATTCATCGTGGTTATGTCTGTTAGACATAGTTTTGCACTGTATTTTCTATTTAGCCCACTTTCTTTCTTTTTTTTTTTTTTTTTAATGTTTATTTATTTTTGAGACAGAGAGAGACAGAGCATGAACAGAGGAGGGGCAGAGAGAGAGAGGGAGACACAGAATCTGAAACAGGCTCCGGGCTCTGAGCGGTCAGCACAGAGCCCGATGCGGGGCTCGAACTCACAGACCGCGAGATCATGACCCGAGCCGAAGTCGGCCGCTTAACCGACTGAGCCACCCAGGCGCCCCGCCCCAGTTTAGCCCACTTTCTTGGTGTTTCTTTTGATTTCCTTGTTAGTTTCAAAATAATTTTATCTCCTAACTTTGAAAAAGCATGTTCCTTTTTTTTAGCTTCCAACATTGCCAAAGACAAGTTAAGCAATAATCTAATCTTCAAGCCTCCAACAGTCCCCTGGTTACTGTTGTATCTCTGAAAGTTTGAGAGGATTTCTCTTCTCCTTTCTTCTGAGCCTTTACCAGAAGGGGGAGGAATGTCCATCATTTGTTTGTTTGTTTGTTTGTTTGTTTGTTTTAATTCATCCCAAGCAGCACTTTCTGAGTTTTTAGATTTGAAGATTCTATCCTTTCTTTAGCTTCCGGAATGTAAGTTGTGAACTGTCTTTTCTGAAAAGAGAGATGTTCTTGCTATCAATTGCCCGAAGAGGGGGAAGTTTCTCAGGTAGGACAAGGTGCGAGTCTGCAGACCAGAAGAGTGCCTGGGGTCTCTGCTCTCCCACCGCCAGAGGCCTCATTAACCTCTCCTCACATACCCAGGCTCTGTCCCAGGCACTGGAGTATGGAGGCGTGATTCCCAAATGATGGGGCAGTTTTTATCCAAAGAGAGATTGAATCATATCTCAAGAGATGATTCGAATTTTAAGACCAGAATAAGCCTTACACCAGGTTGAAATTTGGGTCTGGATAGTATTTGTTCCGTTCCGTACGTGTTTGGCATGTGCGTGTGCTTTGTTTTATTCTGGCTCACCAATATGTAGACATCTGGGGGCAAGTCCACTTAACTGCATGCGAATTAAAAAAAATAATAATTGCCATTTTCTCCGAAAGTCCAAGTTGTTATGAGAGTTCACTTGTGACCTCTTCCAGCAGCAGCAGCCTTTTGATAAATTGTGTGGAGAAGGAAGGTGTGTAGGGAGAAGAGAAAATGAGTAAACTCATAGGAAATCACTTATTGTGACATTTCACTGACTTTATGATCTGTGCCAGCGCACCTTCAAATATATTTTCTCATTTCTTCCTTTCGTCTACCCAACCCCTTTCCAAGGATAATGTCTTCCAAAATTAGAGTCTCTCAGAAGACGTACGATAGCTTCATAACGAGAAAATTGCTCTTTTATTTGAAGCAGGGGCCTCCTCCTTCCATCTGTCCCCAGTGCCTCTCCCAAGCCGGCTTGCCTCCCTTCTGTTCTGAGTTCTTAGACTCTGAGTATCAAATGCTGAGCCTCAGTGGGCACAAAGAATGGGAACTGCAAGTGGAGAGGAGGAGAATCTGAAACACCAACCTGGCAAAGACGTGGGGTCAAATAAGAACCAGCGAGCGGAAACAAAAAGAAGGGACCCTCTACAAGTGGCACAGAAATGGCCTTTGTGTAGACCAGATGCTGCTGGGAGCTGAGGGAGGAGCCTGGTCAGGCTCTTGTCGAGAATTCCAGAACATCCTATCAGTGGCCTCTGACTTCATTTGCTTTTTAGCTTTCTTATCTGGGGGTGTCAGGCTCCAGGCTAGCATGGGCCAGGGTCTCAGCGACAGTGCCTACGAAGAGGAGGAGACACCCGGTAATAAAGCAAGTTTTACTGTGAGACTAGCTCGAGGGGAGCCTGGATGGCTCAGTCAGTTAAGCATCCGACTCTTTACTTCGGCTCAGGTCATGATCTCGAGGCTCGTGAGTTCGAGCCTCACATCGGGCTCTGTGCTGAGAGTGCGGAGCCTGCTTGGGATTCTCTCTCTCCGTCGCTCTCTGACCCTCCCCTGTTTTCTCTCTCTCTCTCCCTCTCTCTCAAAATAAATAAATAAACTAAAAAAACAAAGGCATTATCTGGAGAAACCTCCAGCGAGTGTTGGCTGCTGTGTGTCTGGCACTGTCCTAGGAGAGTCAGCTGCAAGGACCTATCATCAGAGGTCACCCAGGCCTATGGGACAGAGTGCATTTATGTGTACAGATCATAATAAATTGCCAGTGGAATGGGTGCCACTGTTAGCACAGAAAATTCCTGCCCTCCTGATGAGTTCCCACAAACCCTCTTGTGAATTATTATTAAAATAAGCCTTCCTGGGCTAATGCTGTGCTCCATCCACCCTCTTCTGCTTCCAGCCCTGTCTCTTTCCTCTGTGCTACCCCGCCCCCCCCCCCAAACTGTGTTCCCCACCTCTACTGGCTCTGTGGCATTTTGTCCAGATGATTACAAGGCAATTCTTGAGATTCTTGAGAATATGAATGCGTTGGCTTTAACACAGCTACCTTGAGAACCATCAAAATTTAAGTTGTCTTCCTTAGCAAGTAATGGCGGAACATTTTCACCTCACCCTCCAGCTTCGTCTGTTCCTGATGGGCACCCACCCATCCCCGGGCCTCCGGGGAAAGTCTCAGGGTCCGCATCAGGATCGGCATGCGCGTTTTCAGGCCTCCACAAGTTCACTGCTCAGTCTGGGCCTGTCCGGTGACGGCCGTGGTTCTGGCTCTGGGCAAAAGCAGGCCGTCTCTGCCTGGAGGGCTGAGCTCTGTGCGCCTGGACGGGGCGGGCTGCCTCTGTGCCTGTGTGGTGATGCCCTGAGCAGCTCTGACAGCCTCTGCAAGGATGCATGGAATTGAATCATAAACTGGAGCTTCCATCCCACTGCCCAGCAGTGAACTTGGCAGACACAGATGCATTCGTTCATCTTCCTGGGCTCGTGTTCGCCCACAGAGTCTTTCCTTCCATTCCGGGAACAGCCCTGTCATCTTCTCCCTTTCCCTCTCTGTGTGAGTTCTCGGCCAGCTGGCTCTGTCTTTCCGTCATAGCCTCCGGAGAATCTGCCCTCCTCCACCCCTCGACCTTGCGAGCTGGGGCCGCTGCAGCCCTCTCTTGGACGCCTTTGGCCTCGTGGATCTGCAGCCTGCTGCCAACAGTGTGTTTCCAGACCTGCATTCAAGGTGACCCAACCCCTCTCCCTGAACCAGGGTCAAAGTTATCCCCTCCAGCAGCCTTGTGCATAGCCAATGACAAGGGAGTCCCTATCACACTATATTCCTCTCTGATTTGTGCAACTCCAACAGAAAGTTCTTCCTCAAAGTCACAGCGAAGGAAAAAGGGTCTTAGAAGGTCCCTGGAGCACACATCTGTTGTAGCACATGTGCAAAAAGGGGCCAGAAAGCTACACGACCCGCCCTGTCCCAGGGGAAGTCCGTGCGACTCTGGGCTAGGACAGCCACACTGCCTTCCTCCCTCTGAGTGGCCTCTTAGGTGTGGCTGAGCTCTGCCTCCCTGTAATGTCACCTTTACCCATACTGCTGTCCTCAGGTGTCACAGGGGACCCAGTTTCCTTCTCTCCCAGGCACCAGCCGATCTTGCACCACCGTTCTTTATGGAAATTATTTTCATGGGTTCCTGGCGCCTTCTCTTCCCCAGGCTCAGTGCTCAGTGTTGGGTCTGTAGGTTGGTAACAGTTCCACCCAGGCTTTTACTTAGGCCTTCACCCAACCTGGATTTCTTTTTTTTTTTAATGGTACATATACAGTCCTTCTTCCTAAATATGCATTTCCCGGTACCTCCCTCTGAAATCCATACCTGATAATCTACCTTTTCTGACTCGGGCTTCATTCTACAGCAGTTCAGGAACACTGGCCAGAAATTCTTCCATTATTGCCATAGTCGTGGCCATGGCACTTGGGGCTTTTTGCTTTTCTTGAATACATCGAGCTTCTTGGAGGCAGAGACTCGTGTTTTATTGACCATATGTCAAGAAACCGAGTGTGACTTTTTCATCAATAACCATTGTCTGACTTTCTAATTTTGTCCACCTTCACGTGAGGAAAGCGGGGCCCAAGGACGTTGTTGGGTGATTCCCAGCTTCCCTCAGCCAAATGCTATCAAAGCCCAGACTAACATCCAGGCCTCCCCTCTTCCATTCCAGTGCATTTTCCCAACACATCCCCTTGGCCTATAGAGAGTTTCAATACGCCAGTTCTTTATGTAATAGCCTTACCTATTCAGGTATTTGTACCCCTCTGTGTAAGATAGTCACCCCTTTAATAATGTCTGCAAGTGCCTACACCATCTCCCGTTGAACCTTGGTATATTTCCAGCCTTTATAAAGAACAAAGCACAGAAGGTCACTTAAGAAATACTTTTTCGATGACAATAGTGATTTTTACCAAAAGCCTTCGTTTAGGCTAAGCGTGCAATTCTAGGTCACAGGGCTAGAGTTCTTACCTTCCCACCTTCACTATAAGCACCTTCGAAGAGGTTCTGCAGTTGGAACACTACCACTGGAGTGCAGCTGAAGCTCTCACCACTCATTTCTCTGCAACCACACTCGAATTGTCAATTCCCGAAATAGAAAATGAACTGAATAGATATTAACAAAGCAATCTCTCCACTTCTTTGAAAATTGCAAACTGGCTGAATTTTTCTCTTATGGTTGATAATAACCATGAAGAAACCAATCATAATTCTTTCTCCTCAGCCTCTGAAATCCATCGTTTGGAAAAGCTTTCCTTATTGGGAAATGAAATGAGGAGAAAAATCACATTAGAGACTAATGAACTCACGTAGCATTATTTTCATTACATCGTAACCTCAGGGTGTGGATAATTTTCTGTAACTAAAATTTTTAAATGTGGACTAAGGGACACATTGCCTTAACAGCCTGAAGTCATCAAACAACAGTGGTAAGTTTTTTTTTTTCAAGTTTATGAATTTTGAGACAGACAAAATGGTCTTTTTTACATCTTTGGGTATCTTTAAACGCAATTACATGGTCTAGCTAAAGTCACTTAGCCTAGGGATTGACCCAGACTGAGAAAAAGGGGACATCTGTTCTAAAGGCATGAATGTCTGTGACAACAACCGCAGCTGTAGCTCAGGTGCCGGTGTCCTGTTTTCCTGTAGGGATGGACAGAGGACTTCACGTGGGGCCTAAGTACACACTAGAGGTGGAGGTGTCTCCCGGGGATCCAGCTGGGCACCACTCAGAGCAGACATTAGCTCTGCAGGTCCTGGAGAGTCAGGCACAGTCTTCAGGGACTTCAGAAGCCAAAGGAAGGTGTGGTGGAAGGGGTTAGTTGTGTAATGGGCAGGGCTGCCTCTTTGCCAAAGAGGTGGTTTGATTTGAGGTCAAGAATAAGCCAGCTTCAGCCCGGTGTTTCCTTTGTACCTACCGAGTGTGTGCCAGCCCACAGGGGAGTCTTTCTTCCTTTCAGAATATATGTGTCCCCTGTACTCTGAAAAGTAAGAGCTGACTTGTCTTACTCAACACAGGATAGAATTGCTGGCTTAAAAACAGAAAAACAAATCAGCTAACAATCATCAATTCATAGCCTAACTTGAGACCAAGAAGAGAAAACCCCAAATTGAAAAAAAAAAAATGAGAGGGAATCTCAAAAATGGGAAGTGAGAGTTAAAACTGAAAAGCGTTACAGGAGAATTGGAACCTGTTATAAGCCTTAACAGCTGGGACTAAGGATTATGCCCACACAGAAAAAGAAATTTAGCCAGCAGCCTCATGTGGGTGGGCAGCTGGAACTGAGTGGTCTGAATTTATTCTGCAGCCCCTAGCATCACGATTGGTAGGAAAATCACTGCCCACCTAATGCAAGAAAGCTATAATGGAGTTTCCTATTCACCTAGACCCATGGACAAAAATAGACACACCTGCAGGTAATCAGGACACGATGAGAGATCCAAATTTAAGCCACCTGAATAGTTCAGGACCCCAAATAAATGAACATAAACATGAGTCCAGTATGGTTAAATCCATAAAGCCCCAGCAGATGCAAATAAGAAACGGTCACCTAAAGCATGTTACATGTGTTTTTCATGGAAAATATCTTCACTGCCAACGAGATCATAGCCAAAATTATAAAGCCTATGAGAAAATGAATGATCAGGAAGACGAAGCAAGAGGAAAAACAAATAATCCTAGGGATAATAGAATCATATTTAAGAGACTGTAAAATAAGTATTTTTAAATGTTTGCAGAAATAGAAGACCAAAATAGAAATCACAACGTAAGAAATGGATAATATAAGAATAATAAATCCTCGAAACATAAGTCAACTAAAAACAAACTGAAACCTATGACACTCCAAACATGGAGACTATGCCATCTTTTCAAGAACACAAGAACCATTTCTAAAAACTAAATATGTATTAGGACACAAGTGACTGAAATGTAAGTAAAACTAAACAAGAACTTTTTTTTTTAAATTCAGATGTGGAGACTTTCATTTCAACATGCCAAGAACTTGGAAAAAAATGGGTGGCTCAGTCAGTTGAGTGTCCAACTCTTGATTTTGGCTCAGATCATGATCCTAGGGTTGTGGAATCAGGCCCCCTGTCAGGCTCTGCATTGAGCATGGAGCCTGCTTGAGATTCTCTCTCTCCCTCTGCCCCTCTTGCCCACTCATGCATACTATCTCTCTCTCTTTCTAAAACAAAAATAAATAAATAAGAAGAAATGAAAAAAATATATATATAAAGAACTTGGAAATTTTCGCTCCCATGCTCACAACAAGAAAAAGCTGAAAAACTGAACTGAAATTCAACAAACTTTTGTATATCAGAGAACTGAGCTCACAGAAGCAGAAGCTGCAACCGTGGGTAGATCCTGGTAAGAACACTTAAAGTTGAATTGACTAATACCTGGAAATGAAGTGAGGGCTAGTTTGAGAGATTAAAAATTTCTGGGTCCTAGCCTTAAGAGGGCCCCTTGACTTATAGGAGTAAGACTTAATCATAGGACTGTACAATTCTCCTTTCCCAACATCTTAGTACAACATCAACCAAGCTCTTCTTTAACAAGAGGTAATTAAAACCAGAAGAAATGTAAACCTTAACCCCATTTAAAAAGGGAACCACAAAGATAACAGGAGAGACAAAACAAGGACACTAGAGGACATTTCAGCCTCTGGCACCAAAACTACAGGAAACAATAACACAGCTTAACTGCTAGCCAGATAAATACAAAACCTCACACCTCAGTTTCTTTTACCTGATAGATATATCCTGTAGGCTTTCAATAACAAATTACAAAGATGTTAAAAGGCAAAATATGAAGAAGAAGAAGAAGAAGAAGAAGAAGAAGAAGAAGAAGAAGAAGAAGAAGAAGGTGGAGGAGGAAGGGGAGGAAGAGGAGAAGGGGAAGGAGGAGGAGATGGGAAGAGAAGGAGGTGGGAGGAAGAGGAGGAGAAGGAGAAGAAGAATAGGGGCCCCTGGCTGGCTCAGTTGGTTAAGCATCCAACTTTGGCTCAGGTCATGATCTTACAGTCCGTGAGTTTGAGCCCCACATCTGGCTCCGTGATAAGGGCTCTGTGCTGACATCTTGGAGCCTGGAGCCTGCTTCAGATTCTGTGTCTCCCTCTCTCTCTCTCTACCCATCCCCCACTCACGCTGTCTCTCTCTGTTTCAAAAATAAATAAACATTTAAAAAAATTAAGAAGAACAACAACAACAAAGAGGAGGAGGGGAGAAGGAAGGAAAGGCAAGGAAGGAGGAAAGGAAAAGAAGGAGGAAAAATAATTCTAAAATCACTGTATGAAGAGACAAGGCAAAACATCAAAGCCAAACTCACATATGGTATAGATTTTGGAATTATCAGACCTGGAATTGAAAGTAACTGTTATTAATATGCTAAAGGTTATAATGTAAAAAGTGGACAGCATGTAAGAACACCTTGGAAACCCTGAGAAAGAATCAAAAGGAAATGCTAGAAATCAAAAACATTGCAACAGAAACAAAGAATGTCTTCCATGGTTCACCAGTAGATTGTACAGGTCTGAGGAAAGAATCAGTGAGCTTGAAGATATGTTGATAGAAATTTCCTAAACTGAAAATTTTTAAACCTAAAAAATATACTCCTAACAACTGTAAAAGAAGGCCAAATAGAAGTTATATATAGTGCTTAATAACAAAAAAAGCTTTGCACAGTATAACATTTAGGTTACTCATGTATCACAATTTCTGGGAGATAGCTAAAGTAGCAATTAGATGATAATTTGTGGTGTTAAATTCATTTACTCACAAATGAAAAGGTATAGAATAAAAGTGAGTTCAGTCTTCTATTTAAGAAATTAAAAAAAGCAAAAACATGATACACCTCAAAAAGTCAAAAATAAGAGGTCATAAAGATGAGAGTTAAAATGGAATATAGGAATTATAAAGTATGATATGATTAACTCAATTCTTAATATCTGAGATAAAATAAACAAAAAAAATACAAAAATTCATTCATAATAATCACTAAAAACCAAAAGTTTACATACTAACAGTCTAACAAAATATACAAACCCCTAGCATGATTTTTTAAATGAGAGAAAATGAATAATGTCAATTATATTAAAAATAAAAGGTTCCTATGCTGAGTTCTATAATTACTAAAACAGTAAAAATATTAAAAATGCATAACAGTGTGTTGCAAAACTTTATGTTAGTAAATTTGAAATTTAGATATAGACATTTTCTTGAGAAATATGTATTACCAAATTGACTCAAGGAAAATAGAAATCCTGAACAAAACAATCTCATTCAGAAAACCGAATAGGGAATTAAAATGTGCACCTTCTTCAGGGAACATCACATTTTAAAATTTTCACAAATGAGTTATGGTTTCAAAAAACAGATAATTATTGTTTATTTTAAACACACACATACTCACACACACACCCGACTATTTCTGAGAACAAAGAGAGCTACCTGAATGATTTTCTAAGGCTATTGTAAATTTGATACCCAAACAAACAAGGGAAGTAAAAAATAAATAAACACTTTACCAATTTCATTTGTGAACACAAATGCAAAAATCCAAATAAAATACAATTGTTTCAACTCAGAAGTTTAAGTAGAATTTCTCATAAAATTTCAAAAATAGTTTCACAACAGAAGATCCACCAATAACATTTTATCACATTAAATACATTAAAAAGAAAACCTATATGAGCTGTAGAAAAATAATTAGATAGAATTTAGCATCATCTATGATAAAGACCCTTGTCGAATTATAACTAGAAGAAAATATTCCTAATTTTATAAAAACAGCTACCAATAACTTATTGAATTATTATAATTAATTTTAAAATTCTGAAAGTATTCTCAATAAACTCAGAAATGAGACAAGGTTGACCTATTTATGCAGCATTATTTAACCTTGCACTAAATTCTTAGCCCATGCAATAAGATAAGAAAAATAAATTAATAAATAAAGATTTGAAAGACCTAGTCATAGCTACCCTTGTCTGTAACTGATAGAATATCCCTATCAAGGGTTGACAGCTTTTATCTGTAAAGGACCAGATAATAAATACTTTGGACATTTTGGGCCATATGGTCTCTGTTGAAACTACTCAACTCAGCCATTGAAGCATAAAAACAGCTATAGAGAATACATAAACAAATGAATGTGATTGTATGTCAATAATACTTTGTCTACAAAAACTTGGGGTGGACCAGATTTAATCCATATGCTATAGTTTCCAACCCTTATCCAAGTTAAAAAAAATAAGACAAATACTTAAAATTAATTAAAAAATTAATCAAGGTATATATTCTAAAGTCCATATCAAAGAGAAAATACAAAGGCAGCCAAAAAATTTCTTTAAGAATCAGGGAAAAAGTAGACACATTATCTACCAGCTACCAAGATGCACCATAAGAATAGATTAATCACAACAGGGTATTATGTATTGAGAATATAATTTTTAACTCTTACAAGTAAATAATAAAATAATAGACAAACATTATAAATGGCACAACAGAATTGCAAAGGATATGAACAGATATTTTACAGAAGAGAAAATCTGAAAAGTCAATAAATATATGAAAAAATGCTCAATCTCATTACTAAACAAGACAATGTCAATGAAACCAATAAAATTACATTTCACAAATAAAAAAGATAGAAACTGACAATAGAAATGTTGGGAAATATACACAGAGAGATAAGCACACATATATAGATACTATGAGTATTAAAATAGTAAAATCATTTTGAAGAGGACTTTGTCAGTATCTGATAAAACTAAACATGTACATAATCTACATAATTATATACTTATCATGATGGATAGTCCTAAAAATCCATACTGTTAAATAAAGAAAGGTGAGAACCAGAGGCAGCTGGGTGGCTCAGTTGGCTGAGTGTCTGCCTCTTGATTTTGGCTCAGGTCATGATCTCATGGTCATGGGGTCGAGGCTCTGTGATGAGCAGGGAACTTGCTTGGGATTCTCTCCCTCCCTCTCCTTCTGCCCCTTCCCTGCCTGCACTCTCAATCTCTTTCTCTAAAAAAAAAAAAAAAAAAAAAAAAAAAAAAAAAAAAAAGGTGAGAACCAGAATACCATATGATGGCCTTTATGAAGACTTTAAGGCCATACACTATAATAGCATATATTAAGTGTACATAATTTATTTAGGAAACTTTTAGAAAATATAAATGGAAATATTCCCAATGACTTCATAATAGTGGTTGTCTCTGGGTAAAGATTGGGATTGGGGCTGGAAGATGTGTCAGTTGGGTTAGATAAGGTTATGCTGTCGTTACAAACAACTCCAAAATCTCAGTCTCAGTGGCTTAAACGATAGGATGTACTTATGTCTTACGCTAAATGCTCATCATGCATTTGTGGTAGAGGTGGGGTAGCTTCTAAATGTGATCCTTTCTCCAAGCCCTAGGATGATAAACATTGCATTTTGCAACAGGAGGGATAAAAGTTTTTGTTGTCTCACATTGGCAGTTGGCTGTCCCAACCCAGAAGGGACTTACTTACACCTGCCCACAAACCATTGGCCAGAACTAGTGACAAGATCCTGCAAAGAAGACAGGAAAGTGTAGTCTCCCGAGCAACCAGAAGGAGAGCAGAACCAGAATTGATTTAGCATTAGAAGTTTCTATTACCTACAGGAACATTTAATCATTAATCATGAACCTCCCATTGTTAATCATTAATGTCCTATTATGAAACATTCATATCCTATTATTTAATAGAAAAAAAATGAAGCACAAATTACAAGATGTTAGTCTAGGTGATGGGAACATGGTTATTTGTTATGTTACCCTTTGTATGCATATTCCCCAGCAAATATAGGAAAGATAGGAAAAAAGATAGGAAATGGATGCATGCTGAAATTAAACTTGAGCTACTGAAGATTCCCACTCACTTTCAACTAATGTTAGCTTCTGAGGGTATCAGAAAGTCCCTCTGTAATAAACACTGTCTAAATCTATTCTCTCTTCAGTCATATCTGTTTAACCAAAGAATTCATAATGTTCCAGGTAAATCAACATTGCAGTTCATCTGTTGTTATTTCTAACTTTTCCTTTTTCTCCCCCTACACCAGTCCTTTTCAGCCTGTCACAACTTTTCCTGGAAACACTTTTCACAACTAGGTCGAATTCCTGTCCCAAAATTCCTTAAAATGCTTCTCATATTCTGATTTCTAATATATTTTCCTGTCTATTTCCCACCTGGGCAGTGAATTCACGAGAGCATCCTTCCTTATGTCCCTAGCACCTATCAGAGTGTCTGGCATACAGTAAATACTAAGTAAATTCTTAAATATGCTAAAATCTGAAATGTGTCCCAAACTCCAGTGATGTCTGGTAGGAGAAAAGTAAGGGCCAAGGAAAACCTGATCACCTGCAGGAAATTAGCATCACACTACCATGCCTGCCATTTTGGCAATAAACAAAAGCAAAATAGGCTGCTGTGTTTCTGCTGCTACATGAAATAATGATTTTCTTTTTGTTTGGCTTTTCACATCTGTCATTTTATTTGATACTCCCGACACTTCTCTAGGGAAGGTAGGGCAGGTATTTATTATCCACGGTGAACAAATAAAAGCATTGAAACAAGGTAAGTTTACTGACCTGCCGTAAATCATAGAACAAATCAAGCAGATTTGTTCCTAGAACCCAGGATTAAGGACAAGTTCTACCCCCCACCCCCCAAGATCACGATGCCTGTTTAGAATGGCTGTTTCCAGTTCTTGTCTCCAGAACTGGCCTGGGACTTTCACTACCTAGGCTCATCCCTCTCAGGGACAAGACGCAATACTGTCCAGTAAAATAGTTTGGGGATTTATAAGAAATTGTGGGGGTAACTTGAGAATTTATGTGCAGAAGATTAGTATCCTAAATATGCAACAAGCTGAAATCTTTAGGGCTCAAATCAGAAGGGGGTGGTGGTGAAGATTTGTTCAGCATCAGGGAGAGAAAAAAACACTAGCCTGGAACCACCACACCATGTTTTCAATCCCAGCTCTTCCATTTACTTACCATATGACCTTGGGAAATCACCTTCTCGTTCTGGACCTCAGTTTTTCTATCTGTCAAATGAACAAATTGAATTAGATTATTTCTAAAGCCCCTTCTGCTCTGAGATTCTTTTAAGACCTTGAAATGCCTAAATGTGTGTAATAAAAGATAATGTTCTTTTTATTTCTAAAAAAAGCCCCATATTAAATAGATTCATGAAAGCCTTGGGTATACAGGAAATGTGGAAATCAGAAAACCAATTGCATTTATGGACAACAACATAAAAATCATCTTTTTTCTGAAATCTCCCATTTCCTCCCCATTAACAGATGGGAAGCAGTTTGATGGAGTTTATTGGATGAAGGAGCTGCCATCTGAGCAATCACGCCACATGAGTGATGCTAATGAGATGGGTGAAATATTCAAGAGCCCAAGACTGTCCCCAAGAAACCACTGCAGCCCTTCCAAGGCTGTGCTGGGCATGCTCATGGATTATTCTTCAGCTCCAAGAATAGACTCTGTAAATAGTATTTCTTATAATGATGATGATTATTATTTATAGCTTGCCCCAGCCTCCCAGGCAAATGTCCCAGCAAGAACAAAAAGACGCTTAGTATAATTAAAACAAAGAAAATGTAGAGGTGTTGGCATATGAGGAGAGGAAGCGTTTCAACATCAGAAGCCGAGAACTATTTGTTGGATTTGGTTAATAATCACTAATGTGGATTTTATTTTAAGATCACACAGCTAGAAAAGCACATTGTAGAATTTTTGTTTTATTTTTCAAAAAAAAAGCACTTTAAAAAAGCATTCTTCTGTTAAAAAGATCCGATGTTGCTCTTTCAAGCTTGGTTATACTTTACTTTTCCAGAGCTAACTTGAAAGGACAGGTTTTCTAATCTCTGGATCTTGAGGGATTCAGTTGAACTCAGATCAACCAGATGGATATTTATCAAGTGGACATTAGATGTCAGGCACTGAGAACACAGATGTTATACATATGTATTTATATATATATATATGTATAAAATATGTATATATGTATGCCAGTGGGGTATATTTATATTTTTACATGTTTATATGCATATATGTATATGCATGCATACATATGAGATATATACATATATGTATGTACATGTACATATGCATACATTTTCTAAATTTCAGGAGCCAAAGAAGTGATGCACAGAAATAAAATACCATGAGATAAGGTGCGTGTAAGTCAGTGGGCTGGGCAGGCTGAAGGTCAAGATTCAGAAAAGATTTTATTAAAAGGTATTGTTCTCTCACCTGCAAGGATAACTTGGAGATTGTCTATTTGACAACAGACAAGGGGCATTCCAAGGAGAGGAAATAACAGGCATGGAGAGAAGAGTGATCTAATATTCTGAGTTAAAGAGTGGAAAGAAATGCATCATGAAGAACAAGCTAAAGGGAGACTATAAACAGCCATGTGAGTTCTGCCAAGATGTATGACCGTGTCCTGGGGCTGCCACCATCACGTACGTCTCCCAGAGAGGATGCTGGAGCTTCAGATGGACAGCGGACGGGGTGGACTGAATATGAAGGCACAGGACCAAACAGAAAGTTGTCCAAGTAACTCAAGCCAGAGCTGATAAGGGGTTGAGCTGAGCAGTGGCTCAAGGGAGAATAAAAAAAAAAATTATGAGTTCTAAACATATCAAGTGTCACTACTTTAAGGCACTTTTCAAGTGATTAAGGAGTCAAAAAACAAATACAATGGAGTGAAAATCATTACCACGGCTATTTATGGGAATGTCACATATAGTACTCACGTGCATATAAACATGAAACATTCGTACATTATTAGCAGGGCTATCAAAGCAGTTCAGTGCTGTAAACTATTCTGTTTGGTGAGAATTTTAACATCATCTTAGTACCCGGTTCTGTTTTCAGCTCCCCAAATTGGACACAATTTCTGAGACCGAGAGAGAGAATCCAGGCTTATGTCCAAATTAACCTGTCTGCTTGCTCGTTGATAAGCTTCCTGAAAAGCCAAGAAACTATTTGTAAGGAAAAGGAAGACGATCTGGTTATCCAAGGAATTCAATGCTCGGTTCTAAATTTCGAACCATGACACCCGTGTTTTATTTTCTTAGTTTGTGGCTAGGACTCAACTGACAACTTGAATGAGTTACATCAAGCCTTAGTTTCCCTGGTTATAAAATGGGTATAGTCAGAAGTGAACCCCACTTACCTGTTTGCGATGCTGCATAAATGACTAGGCAATGCCTATAAAATGCTCTCAGCCTTCACTCAAAGGTCCCCATGTATGTGTCATTACTTTGTTGATGGTGATTTTGGAGTTGGTGTGAGCTTTGTGGGTGGTGAGGCAGAGTCCCCTAGAGGGTCTGACTCACTTTTGTCAAAGCTGCCAAAAATTGATGCAATCAGCAATTTCTGGATTTACCTGGCTAGCCGAATATTGAGATCAACTGACTACGAAAAACTGTGAGACGGGTTGGACTCAGAAGAGACTAGACGTCTGACATTGAAACCTTGCAAATTAGAGAAAGAAGGAGAGAGAAGAGAGAGAGAATGGAAGCAGAAATACCTTAGTGGTGGAACTAATAAAAATCACTTTTTAAATTTGGTAGCTGAGTGGGGCGCCTGGGTGGCTCAGTCGGGTACGCGGCCGACGTCAGCTCAGGTCATGATCTTGTGGTCTGTGAGCTCGAGCCCGGCGTCAGGCTCTGTGCTGGCAGCTCAGAGCCTGGAGCCTGCTTCCAGTTGCGTGTCTCCCTCTCTCTCTGCCCTCCCCTGCTTGCTCTCTGTCTGTCTGTCTGTCTGTCTGTCTCAAAAAAAATAAAATAAAATAAACATTAAAAAAATTTAAATTTGGTAGCTAAGTTACATCAAGCACTGTGTTGGGTACTAATCAATTATCTGCATATTTGTTACCTCGTTCACATTTCTGTCTGGTGCACAGTGGCATCGATAAATGTCAGCTGCATAAACAACCTTGTGTGGTTATATAAGTCCTATCCCCCTGCTTCATATGTATGTGATTACCAAGGAAGCAAGAAGTTGAGAAACCTGCCCAGAGTCACGCTGCTCTAAGCGGGGGAGGGGAGCCCAGACTGAAATCTTTTCTTTTTTTCTTTTTTATTTTTTTATTTTTTTTGCCCAGACTGAAATCTTGACCTCTCTGCAAAACTCCTGCATGGTTCCCATGACTTTCCTGCTTCCAGTCATCTACTTTCCTTTCTTCTCACCACTCCATATTTTACTGCCAGTGTTCCCTTTCAGTTCCTGGGCTTTGTAATCTTTCTCCGTTGTTGGCCATCATGTGACTCTGGTTTTCCAGATCCTAGGAATTCATTGCTCCTTCTTCTCTTTGGGGAGGGGAATATGAGTGGATGTTGCCGTTTATCATGTTTTTACCCACCTTGGAAGATTTTTCACATGAGAAGGATCTTCCATATATAAGGCTCCTTGCTCTCAAAGGTAGGGCTCTTCTTGAATAGCCACAAGGAACCAAACATGGGAGAAAGCCCAGAGACATTTTGCTGCTTTATTAATGTAAATTTATAAATTGTTGGGAAAAGTGCTAAAGAAATGCAAGACAGGATTGAATGGCTCACTCATCAGATGCGTTAATGGAGTGCCAGGTTTGTATCTTCAAGGTGCTGGAAAGGTACACAGGGAGATAAAAGTCAGATACTGGCTGCAAGGAGTTCAGTCTAGGCAGGAGGCACATAGAGTCTATGCTCATTATTTGCAGATTTTGTGTTTGTGAATTTGCCCACTCACTGAAGTGGATTTGTAACCTCAAAATCAATACTCTTGGTGCTTTTCCAATGTGTCATTTTCCAATGTGCACCAAGCACTGAGAAACCCAAGTCGCCAACACACGTTTCTAGCTGAGGTTGACTGAGGCGAAATTCTGTCTTCTAGTTTCAGCTGTAAACAAGTGCCCTTTCCATGGTCTACTTGGTGCCATGTTTTTCATGTTTGTGTGCTTTATGTTGGAGATTTCACTGTTTCAGATGGCCCCCAAGCCTCGTGCTGAAGTGCTGTCTGTGCTGCAAAGTGTGCAAAGGCTGTGGTGTGTCTTACGAGAAAACACATGTTAGACAAGCTCCGTTCAAGCGTGCGTTACAGTGTTATTGGCTGTGAGTTCAATGGTAATGAATGAAACCACATAAGGTACACATTAAATAAGGTGTTTTAAACAGAAACACATGTAAGACACAGCCTGGTGAATGCTACGGTAAAGGTGTGAATGCCACACTGTGGGCACACGCAGGAAGGAACAATGGACTCCACCCAGGAGAGCCGCAGGAGGCATTATAGAGGGGTTGCTTATGAGCTGGGATTAAAAACAAAAAACAAACAAACAAACAAAACAACTAAGTAAAAAACGCAATGAATGGACCAGGATGGAAGGTCGTTCAAGGCAGATCGGAACCACGTGCAAAGGAAGGGAGATCTGAAAGAGCCTGACACGCTCAGTGATTTAAAAAGTGATTAAAGTCAGATATTTTAAGTCACAAGCTCCAATTCATCCACATGCAGAATTTTCAGCCTTTACCAAGTTTCTCTACATAGTTTGGACTGTGATTTTTTTGCAACAAGGAAGTGTGCGGTATGTCAGCTGTGAAAATTGGCTCAATATTCATAATCAGATCTATTATGCTCCCTCTGAAGCCTGGGCCATGTTTCCGTAGAAACCCCTAGTTACATAAAGGAACCCCGGTCTGTAATTGGCAAGAACATCCACCACCTTTGGAAGCCATTATAGTAACGCCAGAGGGAAAGCAAGTGCCGTGTAATTCCTGCTGGAGAAAAGTAAACGAGGAGGGCAAAGAGAAAGAGTCCTTTCCCGAAGAGAAAGAGTCTTCCCGCAAGCAGAGAGCACTGTAGCACTTCAGAACACGGGATCATTCAGCCTCTGCTTCCCATCCTCATCTATGAATCAACCCAATAACCAGCTCATCTGCAGTGAACATTTACTGTATGCCCAGCATTATTCAAGGGACAAGGAAGCAACATACACACACACGTGCGCGTGCACACACACACACACACAATTGTTCTTTCCTTCACTGCTACAAAGCAGTTTACATTAGCCTTTACATCAACCTTCTGAGGTAGGTTTTATTACTTCCATTTTATAGAAGAGAAAACCAAAACTCCAAAGGCTTCAGTAACTTAAGTTCATACAGCCAGTGAGTGGCAGGATCGGGACTTATGCTCACCTTTGATTTCAAATCAAGTGGAGGTTTTATCCGTGTCTCGGAAAAGGTCCTTGTCCTCAAGACACTTGTGTATGTGATGAATCAGAAGTGGCTCAGGTTGTTAGTTTCAGAGGAATTCAGAATAAAGAAGCATGGACACAACAGTGCCACCACCGCCCTCCAGACATCATGAGCATCAGAACATGCAGTCTTTGGTAACCGGCGATGGAGAGGAAGTCACCCGAGGTATACAGAGAAGCAAAGGTTTGGAAGCAGAAGTCTTTTGGGTGAATGAGGGGAGAAAGCAAGACAGAATTTGTCCAGGGATTAGAGGGAATGTTCTACCAGCTCTAGAATGGATGGATCTCGGTGGATGGTGAGGAGCTCTAAGTGGGATCAGCCCTTGTGACTTTGCCTCCAGAGAGGATGTCCATCTTCCATGACCCTGCCATTCATTCAGTAAATATGAGCAGGCACTGAGTTTGTGCCAAGCATTGTTCTCAGCAGTGAGGATTTTTTAGAGAATGTGTTTTCAAATGTGAGAGAGCAGAACCTGGTCCGTGGGGGTCAGCCTCACAGGCCCCCAGTGATGATGGAAGATCTCAGTGACCATTCTCACTGTGGCCTCTTCTTTCTCTGCCCCAGTCCCCAAGCAACTTCACCTGTCCTCAGCCTCTTTATTTGACATTCCAGTCAAGGCCACCCAGTTCCCTGGAGCTCCCAGGGTCAAAGGCAGCCTTCTTAGGCTCATGTTCTGGTTCTTCACTCTCAGCCCACTTTGTGCTGTCCCTCAGGTACTGCAGCCACACTGAACCCCTTCCCACCAGGGCGTCCCTTTGGTTCCTCTCCTTGGAGAGTCCTTGACCCCATTTCCTGTCTACTGAAGACTAACTCATCCCTCAGGGTTCAGCTCAAAAGAATCTGCTTCTGGAGTGCCTGGGTGGTTCAGCTGGTTAAATTTCTGACTTCGGCTCAGGTCATGATCTCACGGTTTGTCAGTTCGAGCCCCGCATCAGGCTCTGTGCTGACAGCTCAGAGCCTGGAGCCTGCTTCAGATTCTGTGTCTCCCTCTGTCTCTGCCCCTCCCCTGCTCATGCTCATGCTCTCTCTCTCTCTCTCTCTCTCTGAAATAAACATTAAAAAAAAAAAAAAAAAAAAAGAATCTGCTTCCAATTTCCCCCAATCTCATTGAATTCCTTCTTGTCCTGGGCCCATACAGCAAATACCTCTATTCTAGTCTGCTTTCTATTCTGCCTTGTCATAAACCAGGCTGAGCACTCTTTAGGGCCGGGGACGTGCACCTTTATGCCATCATTTAGCACAGTACCTAGCCCTTTGTCAAAGCTTGAGAAATCTCTTTTAAGAAATAAATACACGAAGAGGATGCCCCTGAAACTAGAACAGTTCGGTTTAAAGTTAATTTAATTAAGACATTATGGTTCATTTTAGCAAACTTATATTGTGAATGAAAACCGTCTGAAATTTAATCTTAACCTAGCTGCCCCTTCAATGACAGTTTAATTTCACTATAATCTTTATTATAGTAACTTCTAAACCTGTTATTAGTATTACTAATGAAGTTGAAAGACCATTTCATCTGATTATTGTGTCTTAGGAAACATTTAATTATTAAATTCCACACTGATAATTAGAAACCCTATTATTTCATAATGGGCTAGGCAATACCATACAGGTATCCCTCAATTACTGAAACAGAAGCTGTCTTTTAAGTGTGTGGAAGTGAAATCTCATACATCAAATAGTCTCTTCTCACCAACCTAAGCTATATTATTAGGGACAGACAGGTGTAAAGCAAGGAGTATCCCCATGCCCTGAAATGGTAGCATTTTATGGGGTGAATGGCATCTGTGGGTGGGTCGTCCTTGTCCTTCCCAGGTCCAAGATGGAGAGAATAAGCCAGAAGTTTCGGTGTGTGTATGTATGGGGGTGGAGTAAGAAGGCTCTTCGAATAGAGCTACCCAAAGAGGAAATGGGTTATCTTTGCAGGGATTGACAACAGGGGTTGGGCCAGGCATGCAGGCATGGGGGGGGGGGGGGGGGGGGCGGGGGCTTGGCCACCAAAAGAAGGGGAACGTGTTCATTCTAAGGACACTTCCAAGTGGGATACTATTTTATTCTAACTAGATTGTGCTCTCCTGGGCCTTGTCTGAATTCTTACCAAAATTCAGAGTGGGTGGCATGCTAGGCAGCTCAAGGAAGCTTCCTGGAGTCTGAAAGAGGCTGGGACGGCATCACGTTCCTTGTGGAGACACTGGAACTCAGAAAAAAGACACGTTGACCAAAGTCTCCGGAAGCTCCCCACGCTCTGGGATCTGGGCTCCTTGTGCTCCCAGACTGCCCCCCCAGCACCCCTCCCCCCTCCCTGGGGAAACCGACATGGCTGCAAGCACATGGCTAGGCCCATTGAAGGGGGTTAATAAATGTTTCATGATGCTCTGGCTGACTGACTGGGAAAGGAAGCAGGAGAAGCCTGCCCTCCCACCCCCAAGAGGAGCTCTGACTCACAACCTGTTTGGCACTGTGCACCTCTCTGGTTTCCTGAACCTCTCTCTCTAATGCATAAAGCCTCCGTGGCAGATGTTTTAAAACAATGATCATGACAATGACACTGTAATCCCTTACATTCCCTTTGCATCATAGAAATTTTCAGAGTGTTTTTGCAGGCTTACTCTTTAGGGTAGTTACGTTATTTGGACTGAGAATCTGCAAGACTTTTTTGGTGGTCCCATCAGATAACCGCAGCCCCCAGGGCTGGGAATCTGTTCATAGTATGAGCAAGGAGGGACAGGGAGGAAGGCTGGTTCAGAACCCAAAGTAATTTGAGAGTGTGGGTAGAGGTTAGGGTGGTCTGGTGGGGGGGCGTGGGCACTAAATTGAGGGTGGGCGTGCCCATCTATCTAGGGATTGATTGCAGGGCCTTTTTTTTTTTTTTTTTTTTTTTTTGGGTTTTCTTGGAAGGAATCATGGGTATGGAGGAATTCAGTGTGTAGAAGCAATAAGGGCTGGTCCGGGCTTCCTCCTGGGGGGCAAAGCCAAACGGCCAAGGCCGAAAGAAGGGCAGGGGCTGCCTTGTGTGGAGAGGGCCGGCACCGGCCCCAGGACGTGGAAGGGGTGGCCGCGCTAGCGTGGGGCGAGGCGGGTGCCGGCAGGGGTGGGGAGCCCCGGGGGCCGGGGCGGGGCGGGGCGGCCGCGGCGGGCCGGGCTGGGGGCGGGCCGGGGCGGGGCGGGCCGGGGCGGGGCTCCGGGGCCGTCTCGCAGGCTGCGGCGGCCGCGGGAGAGGCGTCCACAGCGGCGGCGGCTGGGGCAGCGGCTGACGCGCGGCCAAGCAGGGCGGCGGCGAGCCCGGGTGAGCGCGGCGGGGACGCGGCGGGGACGCGGCGGGGAGCACGGGTGGGGGTCGGCGGGGAAGGGGGTTCGGGAGGCGCCGGGAGAACCGTGCCATCCTTCCCCGGCCCCCGATGCCCCTGCAGCCTTCAGGGGAGGGAGGGAGGGAGAGCCGAGAACCCAGTCCTTCAGCCCTTCTCCTGCGATCGCCGTCCAGATGTCCGTCTGTGCGCCCGTTGCCCTGCTCTCCGGGACTGCCTCCTGCTTGTGTTCTAGATCACCCCCCTCACCCCTCAACCGCTCAATCCCCGGCCCCCAGCCAGGTATCATCAGCTCCAGAGCCATTCTTCCAGGAGACCCCATCCTTCTGCTTCCCTCTTCCCACCACCAGAGGCCCGGGCTCCCCATCTTTCTCTACAGCCTGAGAGGCAAGGATGACCGCTTCCCCAGTGCCTGCATACCTGGACTTTTCTGCTGCCACCTGGCCCAAATGTTCTTAGCCAGCCAGCACACTGCTGTGCCTAGGACCCAGGCCTCCTCTCTAGATCACTTCCTTCTCCTCAGAATCCCAGGCTGGCAAGAGGGACTTTACAGATCCTGAGCTTTGAGAACAATTTGACCCACTTCCCAAAAGGCTGGTCCCAGGCCAGCCATGCTGTTCGGTGGAGACACCTGTCTTGCTTGCCAGCTGAAGGACCAAGAAGCCTCTGTCAAAATGTGCCAGTGGGTTCCTAGGTCCTTCTCCAAGCTGTTCTGACTTGCTGGCCAGTGTCCCCAGAGACCAGAACCAAGACCTTTGTCATTTAAGACCTCTAGAGGTATTTGCTGACCCCACCCCCAGATCCTCCAAATTCCCCCAGCCGCTGACAGGCCACTGTTCTGGGCTTGGCCTCTTCACCCATGTGCTGGCTTCCCTGCTTGCTCCCCAAGGACTTGGGGCAGAGTAATGGGGCAAGTGTTTGGGGCCTTAGTAGCCCCCACAGCTCTGTGGGCCTCCTGCCTTACTCTGTTGGAAACTTTTCCTCCGGTCTTTCCCCATCACCATCCCTCTGGATAGGGCCTGTGCCATCTGCATATCATTGAGTCCCCAGGGCACAGCAAGCTGGGCTGGGACTGTGAAGGGCTGGGACCCCGTACTGCATGAGGGCCAGCAGGAGGAGGGTGGCAGCCAGCCAGGTCAGGCCGGGCATCTGGGCCTGGGGGCTCAGGCTTTAGGGTGGGTCCTTGGCTTTCCCTTGAGCTCCGAATGGGGTCCCAGGCTGGCTTTGCTGTGAAGAGAGGAGGCAGAACAGGGGCTGTTTTCCCTGCGTGCTTCTGACTGTCTTGTGTTGCTATGGTGACAGTTTTGCCTCTCTTCCTCCTTCTGACTCTTCTGGGAGCTGGTTTTTATTGGTCTGTTGTCCTGTCTTTTATGGCTCTAATTTCTCCTTTCTACTTGGTCTGAAATAAACAGTCATAAACATGGGCACTGGGCCCAGGCTGGGGGCTGGCAGAACTTCACCTCCTTCTGGCCCTGGGCTCCTGTGAGGGGAGAGAGGTGAGGACCCACCCGTCCACACCCCCTCCCGTCTGCATCTCTGGGAAGCGGGCAGCACACAGGGGGTGGCAGACTGCCTCGGTGCTAATACTGGGCTCTGTGTATGGTAAGGGACTCACTGCTGCTGTTCACGACAGCCCCGTGCCGTAGGGGCTGTCCCCACTTTGCAGATGACGAAACTAAGCTCCAGTGAGCTACTGCCCCCAGGTCACACTGGTTTTAGCACTCAGGGATGGAGCTGGCATCGTGAAGCCCATCTCCCTGCCTTCCCACCCTGTGGGCTTCCTGGTCCTGCTCCCCAACCCCCAACTCCCCGGGGCAGCAGAGCAACCCAACCTCCACGTTTTAGAGGTGCTGCGGACTCCCACAGAGGCCGGCTGCCAGGGAGCTCCCTGTCAGGTCCTTTGGTGCACCCTTGACCCCAACTGTTGGAGACCCAAGTTGAGAGGGGAGAGAAGCCACTTGTGACTTCCTGTTTTTGACTCAGACCAAGAAACATTCGGTTTGCTTTTGCTCTCAGAGCCTAGTTGCAACTGGGTAAGTCAGGGGCACGGATAGCCAAGTAAACCCACGCTCCCCACCCCAGCCAGCCCTGGGTGAGGAGTTCAGAGTTCTCCAGGGCCATAGGGTCACCGATTGCCAGCTGTCAGTGACACTCTCCAGAGAAGCTGCCCTGTCTCTTCCTCTCTTCCCTTTTATTTTCCCTTCCTTTCTCACCCCCTCCCCTTTCTCCCTTCACTTTGCCTATGCTCCAGGCTTATTAATAATACTCTGAAGAAGCAAATGGTAACATGAGAAGACTAGGGAATCAGCAGCCTCGTTGTCGAAGTTGGCCCTGGGGGCGTCCGTCACTCCTATGGGCCTCAGTTTCAAATCTTTAAAATGGGGTTTACGCGTCTATCCATGTTAGCTTCCTCTTGAAGGATGGCGTGGAGTAGCCTATAGGGGGTGCTTTGAACAGTCGATAGCCTGAAGCACCTGAATGTCCTCATCCCGTTGGGAAATCCCAGTGTTGGAGACCCCAAACTACTGCCCAGAGATTAGAACTGATCTAGAAAGAATTAAGCCGTGAAATGTCAGGGTTAGAGGCATTCCTTAAAGCCATCTTGTCTGCCCTTGATGTTGCATTCACTTAGTTCACCTACTTGACATTCATTGAGCATCTACTCGGCACCAAATATAATTGTGGGAACTGGGGATTTCAAAAAACATGCACATGATTCCTTTTTTCAAAGAATGTAGTCAGACATGGAAAGAGATCCTTAGGATACAGTCAGAGAGGTGGTGTGACAAAGTCACTGTGATGCAGGGCCCAGAGATGACAATTTGACCAGGTCACCGTTAAGGCTGAATCGGGCATCGTGTGCTTGGCTCCTATTTCATCCTGGTTAAAATCCTTTCTCAGAGGCTGCATGAATTCCCTCACAGGGCAGCGTGGTGATTGGAAAGAAGTGGATTTGGGAGTCAGCTATGAATCCAGACTCTGTAGCTGTAGGATCCTGGACTAGATAACCACACCGAGCCTCAGTTCTTGTATCCGTAAAATGGCAATAACGCTACTTGCCTTCTGAGATGTAAACGATCTTAATGTCTTTATGGGGTCTGGCATGGTGCCCACCTCGTAGTGCACTTGCCAGTATTTAGTCTGATTGATTAGGAAAGAGTTCTCCGGTACTAGGCCTCTGGGTCCTCTTAGCAGAGGTGGGGAGCTCTTTGGACTAATTCTGGCCTTTGGAGATCCACTCATTATCTGGGAAGGTTGCAAATTGCCCATGCTCGGGACCCTCAACTGCTGGTTAATCTTTGAGTTATCTCTCACCAGAGAAATGATCCTTTACCACACGGGGACTCTATGCAAATCCCCAACACTTGTTTTCTCAAGGGGGAACCTATTTGAAATGGCAAAGAACACTCTGAGTTTCAAGGATAAGCTACTATCTGTGAGAGTACTTTGATTTGATAAAGTCCCACGTGTTGATTTTTTCTTTGTTGCCTTTGATTTTGGTGTCAAATCCAAAAATTCATTGCCATGACCAGTGTCAGAGAGCTTATGGCCTGTATTTTCTGGGAGTTTTATGGATTCAGGTTTTACTTTCAAGGTTTTAATCCATTTTGCGCTTATATGTGTGTATGGTGTAAGAAAGGGGTCCAGTTTTCCCAGCACCTTTTATTGAAGAGACCATTTTTCCCTCTTGTGTTTCTTGGCTCCTTTGTCAAAGGATACTTGCAAATGAATGCTTCATGCTTTTTATTCTGGGCATGTGTAGCTTCCTTTTTTTTTTTTTTTTTTTTTTTAAAGTTACCACATATACATTTTCTCAAATCCTCCCCAGAATTCTGTGACATTAGTATTATCGGCCCCTTTTCACAGTTAAGGAAACCGGGAGGGGCAAGGTAACAACACAGAGCCCATCAGCCGGAATTTAAAACTGGGTCCTGCTTGCTCGCTGTTTGTGCGTTGGTATACAGTCTTGTCATTTCGTTGGCTGGTGTGTCAGTGACCTAAAGTAATTGTGTTTGGAGAACAAGGGCAGATTTTAACGGGGAGGACCTGGTCGGTAACTTAGACTCATAGTAAGTATTTAGAGACTTTATTAGAGTTTTGCTCTCAGCGTAGCATTAATGGAGCTCTCTGCAGCTGGTCGAGGCTTCATTCTGAGAGGTGATGAATGGAGGAGGAATCTGACATGTCCAAGTTAAGAGGAAGTGTTCGATGATGCTGAAAGGAGTGTCCTCTGCACACGAACGGGTTACCGGTTTGTCACTGAAATAAATGGGACTGATTGTATAACTGTCATTAGAACCCACCTCTAGGAATAGGAAAGTATTGAGAAGCAATTGTGGAATTACTCACCGCTAGCCTTTCTCAGGAATTCAGAAGCCCGATTTCCCTGGCCTGAGAACCTGTTGTCCCAGAGAATCAGGTGTGAAAATGGTGCCGTGTTCCCCAGCAATGTGTTTACCTGGTCCAGCTTAGCGCTGCGGACAGATGTGCTCCTATTGGCAATTATCTCAGGGCCAGAGTCTGGTGTCTGCTTATTTAATGACTTCACTTTCCAATAAAAATTCTGTATGGTGTAGATAATTAGATCTCTAAAATGAAACCGGGGAAATGGTGTGCCCCCAAAGAATTTAATTGCAGTTTTATGATGGATCAAGCGTAAAGATGAGATCACTCATTCACTTATTTAACAGATACGTACAGGGCAGGCCCTTGCCCTCTGCTGCCAGAGATGGCACGTAGTGATCAGTGTGGCATCATCCCTGCCCGCAGCTGGCTCTCACTCCGTGGGGAAGCAGAGCAGGAGACACATTGCTAAACGCAGCTTGGCATTCGTGTGCCGGAGAAAGAGGGAAATATAATTGTTTTGACTCTTGCTGCAAGGCAGTCCATTTCCGTCCACATGGTATTGTTTGCGGAGCATCTGAAATACACCTGACATGTTGCAGGTTGAGAGGCTTGGGATAGGGAAGCACGGGTGGCGTAGACAGCTGATGACCCGGGCGTGGCTCTCAGCTCTGCTCCTCCCTGCCCGGGTCGGTTTCTCTCTTGGTGACACGGGAAGGTTGGATTTGATGACTTAAGAGGACCCTTCCACATCTAGCTTAATGATCATAATAAGCCCCTGGGCTCCTTTTCCTGAGTGATGGGGAAGGAAGCAAGGCTGGCAGCCTTAGTCAGCAAGGCTGCCGAGGCAGAGCTGGTGTGTTTTCAAATAATCCTCTCAAGGAGCAAAGAAACCTTGCTCTCCCTCACAGAAAGGGAACCATGTTCTGATCGAGCATCAGGGAAATAAGTCAAAGCCAGTGATGACAGGGAGAGACAAAAGGGTTGCAGATACTCAGCAGAGGTGGGGAGCAGAGTCACCAGCTTCCTCCCACATTCCAGGGTCTCTGCTGACATGGGTATGGAGGGCTTGGCTTCACAGATGCCTTGGTTACTGCAATTGTCTTAAGTTAACGTTTTTCAAAAAATAATTTGGTTCGATGATTCCCAGGCCTTAGAATAAATGAAAATGCACAATCATTTTAGGATGGTGAGGAACAGAGGGAAACACACAACTTCGTCAACGCTCCATCAAGTTCCGTCCTTCCCGCTGACCAAACATAGGCCCTTCCAGGGGCAACCATGGGGCTGGGTCCCAGTAGCCTAGAATAGGGTGGCAGCATGTTGTGGCCAGGGGGCGAACTAACAGGGAGTCAGAGAAGACCCGGGGTCTTCCACCCACACTGCCCATTCCCTAGCAGCCTAAATTCTCATCTTCTGAGTCTTGTGGTCCCTTCGGTAACACGTGGGCCGTGGCAGCTTCTGAACCATGTAGATATTGTCAGCAGGAATCATGAGCACTTATTGTCACTTTTAGTCATCTTTTGATGAGCTTTGGAAACAGATAGCCCCATTCTGGGTGGAGAAATTGAAATGGAGAGGTGCTAAGGAACTTGCAGAATGCCATTTCATTCAGGAAGGTTGCGGGCTGGCGCCTAAAGCCACACCTGTGTGCCTGCAAAGCCTGGGCTCTCTCCACCACCCGTAGGACAAATGAGAACCGTGCATGTGTGAGGAGTGTGGAATTAAAAAGATGTGTCTTGGGGAAAATCCTCATCTCAAAGAGCTAGATGGGCCTCCCTCCACACCTTGAAATTGGCAAAAAAAAAAAAAAAAGAGGAAAGAAAATATAGCTGTGTTTTCAGTGCTTCCCTGTGACCGGCATCTCGGCATTGGACTGACGTCCTTGGAGGGTGTCCTTTGCTTAGCCCACTTCATCAGAGAATGCCATCCAGCAGTAATGAGCTGAGCCTCTGGTGTGTGCAGCATATGGCCTTGCTGAGCTGTGGAGCCCACCCAATTGAGGCAGGTTGTGTATAACTTATTTTTCAGACTTCTCCCTGAGACAGCTGGAGGTCATGGGAGCACAAGAAAACCGTGGACTGAGCTTGCAGAATGACAGATTCACATGTCGTCAAAACAAGAATGACACCTTTGGTCTACTTCCTCTATTTTACAAACACTGAGGTCAAGAGAAAGACATAGATAGATAGATAGATGATAGATAGATAGGGAACCCATATCAGAGACTTTTCCAAGGCTGGGACCAGAATTCAGCCTTGTGAAAGCTACAAGCAGACTGTAACTCTCTGAGATGTCTAGGGGTGAAATATACACATGGAAGTTCTGTGCGAATATCCCTGGGGCTACAGGGCGAGTGTGCACCTGGAAACAAACAAACCTGGGTTGAAATCCTGGCTCTTCCTCTAGGCAGATTCCTTAGACTTGCTAAATTTTGTAATTTATGAACTGAAGTTAATGATATTTGTGTCTCAGGAATATTGGAAAGAAGAAATTAATTAGCCATGTGTCAGCCTCCTTTTTTTGCCTGGTCTTTGAAGAAAATTTGAAAAATTTTTTGCTCCTTCTTTTAGGCTCCTCTTTATTTGTTGTGTGGGGTAGAAAGTGACACGGGGCTTCCCTTTTCTTTGATGGACATATTCCTGAATTGCCCCTCGACAAAGCCCCCAGATCCACTCCTCTGAGCTTATATTTCTAGCTGTGAGTCTTCATATTATACTTGAATCGAACCTGGCTGTATTGTTTGCTGGAGCATTACAAGTGTTGAACTTAATCTATAATCTGTCTCCCTACCCTTAGTCTTTTTCTTATCTTGTAAGTGTGCATATGTGTGTTTTCTTTCTGAAGTGTTGAGGTTTCAAATCTGGGCCCTTGGGTACCTTCAGATGTAATGAATAAGGTTGCAAGATTGACATTCCCTTATTTGCAAGTCCCAAATCCAAAATGCTCTGAAAAGTTAAAGTGTTGTTTTTCATAACTCATTTGAAGTCAAAAGCTGGCCTGATCGTACGTGAGACTCTTCATGGGTTTCATTTATACCACTCTCGGTGAATAAGTTTTTCATTAGAAGGATGAGTGTCCGGGAGCCTGCCAGGGTATACATAACATAGTACATGCACTGTATTATTGTTCTAAAATCTGAAAGGTTCTGAATTTAGAAGTACATCTAAGGAAAGAATATCAAAGAAGGGTTTGTGGACCTCTTATTCATAAACCCAAAAGAACACGTAGCTTCCCTGGAGAGAGAGAGAGAGAGAGAGAGAGAACGAGCGAAGGAGGGGGAGGGACAGAGGACAGAGGATGAGAGAGAATCCCAAGCAGGCTCTTCACTGTCCCTGCAGAGCCCAATGTGGGGCTCGATCTCGTGAACCGTGAGATCATGACCCGAGCCAAAATCAAGTCAGACACTTAACTGACTGAGCCACCCAGGCGCCCCTCAAGTGTCCTGCCTTTGATACTAGATGGTTTGGTGACACGGCTCATCTGGTGCTCGTCAAAAGCCTTAATGCGTATTTTGTATGTGACATGTATTATATACTGTATTCCTACAATACAGTAAGCTAGAGAAAGGAAAATGTTAAGAAAAATCATAAGGAAGAGAAAATAGATTTACGCTACTGTCCTGCATTTATTGAAAAAATCTGTGGGTCAGTGGACCATGTTTTTCAAGGGTCAACCGTAATAGGAAATAAATGACCATTCTTGGCACAAACACAAAACAACAGCAGCAGCAATAACAACAAAAATTTTGAAGAATAGGTTCCAGAGTTTCAATGGGACGAAGTAAGTTTTTAAAAAAATTCCATAGGACTAAAAATAAGCTGGGAATTTTTGGTCTAGTGTGGCTTCTAGGCAAGTTTCATCATTGGCCGTTGGAGGAAGGTAGAAGGGAGTTTTTAAATCTTACTCATCATTTCAGCCATATGAGAGGGAACCGGGGCCTGGCCAGGGAGCATGGGGAAGTGAAAGCGGTAACCAGAGCGTGAGAAGGTCTCGCTTCTTATCTTGGGTCTGCTTTTGACTTGTTGAGTCAGCTTGGGCATGTTGCTTCCCTTCTCTGGGCACCAGGAACTCTATTTCTAAGTAAATTAAGTCTTTCTTCCCCCGCTGTGAAGGGCTAGGGTGGAGGTGGGGGCCCCCATCAGAGTGAAAAGCGCTGAGCGGCTTGCTGGCTGTGTTCTTGAAGCTTCAGTCCTCCGTAGGGCCTCCGTGCAGGCCAGGGGGAGGCAAGAGGCTTCCCTGCCCCGTGCGTCGGTTTCCTCCGGCTGTTCCTTTACTTCTCACAACTCCGATCTTCCGGTTCGGGGGTGGGGGCTGGTTTGTGTGGGATCCACCTGCACTGATGCCCAGCGAGGGCTCACTCAATGCTTGAGCATGCGCGGCAGGTGACCGATGCCCTGCTGGAGGTGGCCATCCCAGCAGCTGCTCTCGTGACTGGGGTTGTAGTGAAGGTCATGGCTAGGCATTCTTGAAGCGGTGTTGGGAAGGAGAGTGAAAATTCCCTGTTGTAGAGCATGGAACCAGGGGAGGTCTACCCAAGGAACTGAAATAGTGTGCACCTTTGTGGGCTAAATATGGATTATAGAACATGGAGGTACAGGGCTTTGGGGACCAACCTTATTCTCTCTCTCCTTCTCTATTTCTTTGCCCTTTAAGTTTACAGTTGATGTATCATACCTCTGGCTTTTGCCAGGTTGAATGTTTCGCATGTCCTCCTGGATCTCACGACGTATAAGAAATCGGTCGCTCTGCTCCTATCTGAGCACCCACCCTGATCATCCAGGAGATTCTCACTTGGCAGTATTTCATGATAGGAACCAGGGGCCTGACTGTGGACAGGGGGTTTCCACAACGGAGAAGTGACCTTGAGTTTTAGGATCCTGAGGCCCTTCAGTTTGCAGACTGTGGGAGCCACTGGGGAGTGGTGAACATGGTCAACACTGGGGCACCCTGGTCCTGAAGTTCCCCAGGGTACTTCCTGGGGTTGGCTGGTCCTCGTAAATTTGAGAGGCCTGGACTCCTGTGTGTGTGTGTGTGTATGTGTGTGTGCAAGATGGGGAGTCCCTTCAACTTCAGGGAGGTGTTACCAAGGCCAGAGCCTTGCCAGGTGCTCTCTGAGCAAGGCTCCCCCTCAGCTTGAACCCTGGTTTTTGTGTAGCTCACTAAGGAACTGACCGCTGAGGGGCTCCCATGGGGCTAGGGGGCCTTTTGTGTTTCAAGGACCGGGGACCACCACTGAGATAGGCAATTCTGACGTTCCCTGGCAAGAAGCAACCAGATCACATTTTTTTAGGGAGAAATGTCTAACTCTTTTGCTTTGGAAACACAGGACCCTGTCAAATCTTACTCTGGACATATTTGAAAACACTCAAATCATTTGAGCATACTACTTTAAAAACAAAAATAAATGGAAGAAGAGCCTAATATAGGTTTGAAAAAAAATAAAGGACTAGGAAAATATTCAGTTTTATTTACTAACTGGTTGGGGGACGTAGGAAAAGGTTATGAAAGAGAAAGAGAAGAGAAGGAGAAAGAGAAACCCCGAAGAGACACTGTGGCAGCTGCCTCTGCCCAGGAAACATGGTTTTCTGGTCCCCTCGTTGAAGGAAAACAGCGTCGGGAGCCCGGAGGTGAGGGCAGAGAAAGAGCTAGGAGCTAGGAAGGGAGCTAGGAATCCTTGCTCAGTTTTGCTTCCTACGCTTCCAAGGAGCAGGGAGACCTAGTGGGATATGGAGGGAGCACTGCCTGGGGAGTCTCTGGAGAACTGAGTTTCCCCCTGGATTCCAGTCCCTCTTTAAAGAGTGGGTTTCACTGGATGAAGTGTAAAGCGAATCCTGGGTCTGGGTCGATGAGGGAAGCCTGGCTCTGGATTCCCGGGCTCAAGGCTGCCTCTGGGAGAGGGAGAGGGTTGTGTAAGCGTGTGCCCGATGAATGGAGTGCTATGTGCACATCTCTTATTTTTTCCTCCTTTCAAACACTGTGTCAAGACTCCACCCCCTGCTTCCCTTTTACACTGTTCACTGGGTAACCTGCTAGTGAGGTTGTGGCTTGTATAAATTTATCTGTTCAGCCTCAACCTCAGGAAATACTTTGAGTAGCTCATATAAACAAAAATAGCTATGGTATGTTTGATATTTCATGGTATATGCAACATGAATTATTTTTTCTGCCTAGTGATATACAGGTTACCCAGGACCGACATGGCCCCTCATTGTTCAAAGTACACTCAAATTTTCATTTATATTAGTAGAAATTAATTATGCTTTTCAACATGCATTTTGCACCTATTAATTCTATTTTGTTCATCTGTTTATATACATTTTTCACCTTATAGACAACCTTGCAAGGTAGATATATTTATTTCTCTCTCTCTCTCTCTTTTTGAGTTTATGTGTTTATTTGGGGAGGGGGGCAGAGAGAGAGAGAGAGGGAGAGAGAGAATCCTAGGCAAAGCAGGCTCTGTGCTGTTTCCATGGGGCTTGAACTCATAAACTTCAGAGATCGTGACCTGAGCCAAAATCAAGAGTCAGACACTTAACCAACTGAGCCGCGGAGGTGCCCCTATTTCTGTTTTGAAAATAAAGACAATCAAGTCAAGAGAGGGTTTTTTTCCCTTTAACGTTTATTCATTTTTGAGAGACAGAGAGACAGAGCACAAGTGGGAGGGGGCAGAGAGAGAGGGAGACACAGGATCTGAAGCAGGCTCCAGACTCTCAGCCCAGAGCCTGAAGCGGGGCTCAAACCCATAAACCATAAACCGTGAGGTCATGACCTGAGCTGAAGCTGGACTCTTAACCAACTGAGCCACCCAGGCGCCCCAGCAAAAGAGTTTTAAAAACTCGCTTTAAGACACAGGATTGAAAATGGGGCACCAGGATTTTGGCTCAAATCTGCCTGGCTCTCAAAGTCCTACACTTTCCCACACCACATAGTTCACACTGCTTCCAGGCCACAATCTTATTTTTTTAAGAAAATACAATTTTTTCCCCTGCCATGACTCTACTTAAGCCCCAGAAAATACACTCAGTTGGAGTTCTTTGCCTTTTTCCAGAAAGGAGTCCCATGGATCTCCCTACTTTCATGTAAACTGCGTGCAAATACTGTATTTCCATACAGAAAACTTTTACTGTGCACTTTCAAAGTGGCAGACACTGTTCTAGAAACTTTTACATGTCGCTTAGTAGGAGAAGATGTGGGCTTCATTTTATGGCGAAACGAAGGCTCAGAGAGATGCAGTTATTTGCATAAAGGCAAGTAGCATATGAAAAGTGATTTGCTTTTTGAATTAACAATTTAGAATATAGTTCTATAGCGTGCTGGGGGCTTTGCTTTTGGCCTAGGACCAAAGTACCCCTTGTTGAAAACAGGATCAAGTTCAGCCGACCCACCTAGCTCTCACCCTCATTGTGCCTGGCTTCTTCAGTCTCTGTCTGCTGTGGTTAGAACTTGATTTGGTGGTTGTGGAGAAAGGCATGGTTCCTCTTGTCTCTTCCCATGTTGCATTAGCCTGTGCCATCCGTAGCTCATTTTAGTTAGTCTGAACTGTTTTAGTTTCATTGCTCATCAGAGACTTGCCAATATAATGCATTAGCTTCATGTTACAGAGGAGAAAGTGGTAATATGATTTACCCAAGATCACGCATGGGCTAGGCGTTCTCTTTTCTAAATGCTTTGTATTAACCCAAAAGGTCCTTTAAGATTTAGTACCCTTTTCTGGATACATCCCCCAACTCCCCACCAAGTCCATCCATCCATCCATCTATCCATCCATCCATCTATCCATTATCCATCCATCCATTATCCATCCATCCATCCCTCCATCATCCATCCATCCATCATCCATCCACCCATCCATCTATCCATCCATCTATCCATCATCCATCCATCCATCATCCACCCATCCATCTATCCATCATCCGTCCATCATCCATCCATCCATCCATCCATCCATCCATCCATCCACTTATTCAATGAACATTTATTGGGAACTCACAGGGAGTTGGTGACCTCTCCTCTGTGTCAATTTCGGGAGATGCACAGTGAAGCAGTCAAAATTTGCCCCATGAAGCTTTATTCTATTGGGGAAAGGTGGGCCATAAGCATGTCAACAAGTAAAATGATTATGTTAGATGTCATATATTCCATGAAGAGAAATGGAGTAGAGATGGTATACAGAGTGAGGAGAGAGTGGGGGAATTCAGGGGAAGAGTTGCTACTTGGACTTGGGGGGGTCAGCGAAGTCCTCACAAAGGGTGAGATGAGGGAGGGTCTGTAGGAAGTGAGAGAATGAACCACGTAGCTTTCCAACGAAAGCATGCTCCGGGAAGAGAGTGAGCAGGGTAGTCGTGCCCAGCCCGTTGAAGGAGCCACAAGAAGACCGGGGTCTGTAGCAGAGTGACAGGTGGGCAGTGGCCGGCAGAGAGGTTGGGGAGACAGCCTGGAGCTGGCCTGTGATTTCAGTGCTCGCCTGGTGTTCCCTCTGACCGCGAGCCTTCACGGTATTTTTATGAACACCTTGTCCCCTGACCCGTCCCCACACTGGCCTGTGCACCCTGGAGGGAAGGCCGCTTATCCACAGTTTTCACGTCCCAAGCCCTCAGCACAGGCCTAGGGGAGAGGAAGAGGGCAGTGTTTATAACACTGCTCCTTTTCTTCTTTTTTTAAGGCCAAGTGTTCTAATTAAAGATTATTTGTGATCCTTTTGATTAAAAAAAAAAGGTTATTTTGAAGGAATGCCGCTTCTAAACTCCAATTAGGCAGTTCCTTTTTGGACAGCCATCAAACGGATGGGCTTGCTAGGGAGACAGTAAGGTGCCAGGAAAAAGCTGGAAGTGAAAGTTGCAGAGAGGAGGGGGGGTTCACTGGAGTCAGGAGGAAGAGGGCCTCACCAGAAATCCCCAGGGATTAGCAGGATGGCCCAGTTCCCTGCTAGGGACTGATGTTTACAAAAAGTGACCACCGGCTAGAACAGGAGCCTTAAGAAACCCTCAAAGCGTGTCAGTAGACCTGCCAGGACTTTCCACTCACCACTTCGCTCTCTTAGAGGATTGCTGGGGCGAGGACCGGGCAAGCCTCAACTCTGGAGACCTTTCTGGAGAGAAAAGAGCATTTTCCCCGGTAGGGAGTTTCCCCTCACAGAGTGGAACACCGGTCTCTGAGAGGCTTGGGCTGCTTCTGAGGTGGGGAAAGAACGTGTGAAGTGCCTATGGGCTAAGGGAAGAGGGCCAGGCAGAAGCACGGGGCCTCCAGTGACTGCCAGCATGAGGGGCTGCCCATGGCTGTCTGCTCCTGCCTTCAGAAACTGCTCCCGGTTGCAACCCTGCATCTTCAGGGCAAAGGAGACTTACAGCAACTTGGCCCAATCATAGCACTTGGTAAAAGTGGCCCAGTAGGGTCAGAGTAAGGGGGTCTGGGGCAGTGGGATTGAAACCAGACGTCCTAAACTCCGTGGGTAGCCATTGGGGGATGTCAACAAGGCAGTGATGAAATTGGATTTTCAACCAGATGTACGTGTGTGCCAACGTGTGTATGCCATTGACATAGCTGTGAGCTGCAGAGCGTTCATTCATGAGAGTTGGGAAGGACAGTAATTCCTTCATAGCCGGCCTGTCAGGTGGCGGGTTTGCTTAAAAACAAGAAAAGTTGGAGGAAGAATAGTTTGTCTTGCAATTGTTCGACAATGTTTTTTTGTTTTTGTTTGGTTTTGGTTTTGGTTTGTTTTTGTTTTGTTTTGTTTTTGTTTTTTTGAGAAAGGACTGTGGACAAACACTGTGCTGGGTGCTTGTGTAGATAGATCAGCCTGGCCCTCATAGAGCCTGCATTCTACGGGGACTTCTAGAAGAGCTTTATTCAGGGCGTTTGAGATGAGCTCACTTGAATGTCCTGGCTTCAGATGCATGTTGCAAATGTTTAAAAGTGGGGAATGGGGCCCCTGGGTGGCCCAGCTGGTTGAGCGTTTCAGTTTGGCTCAGGTCACAATCTTACAGTTCGTGGGTTCGAGCCCCACATTGGGCTTGCCTCTGTCAGCGTGGAGCCCACTTCATTCGGATCCTCTGTCCCCCTCTCTCTCTTCTGCTCCCCTGCTTGTTCACTCTCTCTCTCTCTCTCTCTCTCAAAAATAAACATTTTTTAAAAACTTAAAAAAAATAAAAGTAGGGGAATAAAAATTCACAGTACGTGACATTGAAAGAATGGGGAGTCAGTTCTGTACACACCAATGACCTGTTTAAAACAAGTCACAACCTTGCCAGGCTCTCGCCGGTGGAGTTGACCTTCTGTCCTGGTAATGCTCCCTCTTGGGGTTATTATGAACATAACACACTTTGAAAAGAAGTTAAAAAGCTCTCTACAAATTTCAAAGTGTTACTGACATGCCTGGTAAGCGACCTCCATTAGCAAGGTGGTACCAGGTGAGAGGTTTGGATGAAATCTAAAGTTCGCTCACAACTCAATCGTTAGAAGCTTTGCTTCTCCTGGTATGTCTCCGGCTGCCCGTGTGGGCTTTCTCCCAGCGTCCGGAATGGCTTTTCCTGACATTATATCAGTGTCTGGTTTCTGCAGCTCAACGCAAAACTTTTTTTTAAAAACAGGCACACGTAGATGTGCACCTAAATGCTATGGGGCTGATTGTATTTTTGGTGCATATTACACTAAAGAAAAAAAAGGCCAGAATGTCGCTCAGGATATGAAAAGCCTTGGGTGCTGTATGAAAATAGCATCTGTGGGCAGAGAGCGGGGAGGGACGTGTCAGAAGTCAGCCTCGCTTGGGTCAAGGGTAGGAAACCAACAGTGTGAATGAAAAGCGACATGCAGGGTGCCAACCCTCTCAGACCCCCAAATATAGCTGTTGGAAACTGAGCTTTCTGGTGAAGAGATTAGCTGTTAAAGAATACTTTCCATATATGTCAGTACGCCGGGATGGCGCGTGTAAAGCCGGCCCGAAATGTGTCTAAATCAATAATTAGGGTGACTCACTCACTCCCGTTGAAAGGAGCTTTTTTAAAAAGTGAAAATAAGAGGGAAAGGAGAGAATAAAGCAAAGACAAAGAACAATAGGTTTGGGTTTAAAACAATAGGAACAAGAAAACTGAATTAGTCACTCCGAACAGATCCTGTGAGCCTCTGTCCTGAGTTACTACCTCCCTGACCAGGTGTTAAGGTCAGGGTGTCTTTCTGGCCCGATTTCCTGGTGAAATGACACACTGTTCCCAGTGCTGGCTTCAGGCATGTGATGGGCATCCTGGGGCTACATGACACGTAGCTGCTGCGAGGCCACTCTGGAAGCTCACGAAGCCTTGCCATGGCCGGAGAAGAATAGCTATTGTCCCTGAAAAGTTTCAGTGGTGCCCCTCAGCCATGGAGCAGAAGAGCTGAGGCTAGCCCCCGCTCAGTTCAAGCAGATGAGAGCTCCGCCCTCGGGTTCCATGTTTCTCGCACTGCCTGTCTCTTGCTCTTCGGCTAGATCATCCCCGATGCCAGGAAATGGCCCGGAGACCAGGGAAACCTGCGTGGTTTGTTGGTCTTTTAATCAACGTGTAGTTTGTGAAAGAGATTTTTACCCTAATGGTGTGTCAGCCTTGTTTTTAATCACACTGGGCTAGAATAATGCCTCTGGTTTTGTGTCCATTATTTTCCTCTCTCTGCTCTTCGATTCTCCCCCATCACTTAACCACGCTTAGGTCTTGGGGCCCTCATCCACAAAATGGACATAATTCCTTTTGCTGTCCTTAACCTAATACCGGTGAATGTGACATGATTTTATATGCCATAATGTGGTGTATCAGCCAGGTTTGTGGCGGTAAGAAACAGTCCTAAAATTTCAGTGGTTGGTAGCAACAAGCGTCTCTCTTGTGCCACACGTCAGGGGCTACAGGCTGGTTCCGTGGCATCGCTCGACATTTCTCTGTCTGCCACCCGGACCGACAGGGCAGGCACTTCTGGGGATGCGTCATGGTCATCACGGGGAAGACAGTGAGCAAAAAGTGGCAGAAGCTTGACATGCTTCTTGAAGCTTCTGCTTTATTCCGCTTACATTCCCTTTGCTAAACAGGGCGAGTGGCCAAGTCCTCTGTCAACTGTGCCTCCCTCCCGTGGGAGGGGACTAGTACACGCAAGTCACACGGCAACCAGAAAGGCAATATAATCTTTTTACAGTTGAGAAAATCATGCCGCCTAACCCATGCCTCGTAAACCTATTAAACAACATGGGAATGTCAGATTCTTAGGAAAATAGGATTGAGCCTCTATTTCCTGTTGATATTTTAGTGAACTGAAATACCGCGACCTAGCCAACATTCAGTTGCACCAGGAGATAGCAGCTCCAGGGTGGAAGAAATTTTGTATCGTTTACCCCCATGTGCTCGGGGTAAAGCCTCACACCTAAAGCCTCACACCTTGCCCGGAAAATAATAGGTAACCGGTACAGACCGGGTGTTCTGGATAACTGCGTGAGGTCACAGCTGCTCTAATTCTCTGGGAACTCAAAAGCCAAATATAATTAAAGTTTCCACAGTCTGTTTAAGATGAGAAGATCTGGCAAAGCACGGATTGTAACTGTGCACTAGATAAACAGGTTTATCAGTGTATTTCTTAAATGCAAGCATAATCACATCTCTGAAGCCTTTTACTCCTTTAGGTTGGAACTCATGCCATTACATCGGAGAACTCTCGGGCACACATAGCTCAGGGTCCCCAGCATTGTTGACCTACTGTCCTTGTCAGGGACAGTAATAATAGTGCTGTTGACCACTGTGGTGTCTTTGGGGCTTTCCAAAGCACATGTGATTATTCCTGTCTTTTGTTGTTGTCCTTACCCTATCTTGCCGGTAGTCTCCTAAATATAGAGAAGAAAACGAAGACCCCGAGATGTGAGGGCAGGGCAAGAGGCTGTGCAGAGGGCACGGACCACTTGCTTTATTCACCAGCTGTGTGAGCTTGGGCTGGTTACTCAACCTCTCTGTGTCTTATTGTTCACATCTGCAAAGTAAGGATAATAATAGCATCTTCCTCCTGGGGTGCTGGGCGGAGCTAATGGGGTGATATATGTGAAGGGTTTGGAGCCATGCTTGTCAATAGTGAGTGCAGGACATTCATGATCCATTTTGATGAGTAGCTCTGTCCAGTCTCGGCCCCAAAGGGAGAGCCAAAGCAGAAACGAGGTCTTGGATTGAGGCTGGGATGTGGGACCCCATGGACGGAGGGACTGAGATGGGCGGTGAGGAAGGGAGGGTCCTGCCTCAGATGTGGCCACGCTCCTGTCTTGAACAATCTCATGACACGGTGCAGAGACTGGAAAACTCTTCAGGTCTGGGGCCTTCACCACTGTTGTACCTGAGCCTGGGCGGTCAGGGAGACCCTCTAGGCTTCCTGTTTGGGCAGGACTTCTGGTCAGTTCGGGCTGTGGGCCTCAAATCGCTGTGAGGGTGACTCGGGCCGAGAGCTTTCCGAAACAATGTTCATTTGAGGCACAAGGAACTTCCACAGGGACACTGTTCATCTTTGTCTCGGGTCTGGGTCAAGCAGTGCCTGCTTGTCGGTGGAAGGCGTGGGGCCCAGCTGGAGAAACGCTCAGAGCCCGTTTCAGGTGAGGGGGCTCCATATAAATGCAGGCAGGTGCTCCTTATCCCATTGCCCCACACAGTAGGAGCCACATCCCACACACAGGAGATTGCAAACCGTCATCATCTTTCCCCCTAAGACCTTGAGTAGACAATGTTCTTGAAATTTATTTATTTTTGATAGAGAGCGAGAGAGAGAGCACAAGTGGGGGAGGGAAGGAGACACAGAATCCGAAGCGGGCTCCAGGCTCCGAGCTGTCAGCACAGAGCCCGACACGGGGCTCGAACTCACAAACCGCGAGATCATGACCCGAGCCGAAGTCAGCCGCTTAACCGACTGAGCCACCCAGGCGCCCCTTGAGTAGACAATGTTCTAAGAGGCCAGCGTGAACTGTATTACGAAACTTGAAAAAAATGCAGTGTCATCCTGCTTTTTATTCTGTAATTGAGATCCACCTGTCTCTAACATGTTGAATTTAAACGATTTCATCCTGAGGGTCCAGAAATTTCGGAATCCGTTTCAATATGTAACCCTTTGGTCACCAGGATTCACAGGTATTAGCCAGAGAAAACAGCTCGTTTAGAAGGCTGTGTTTTAGGAGTAACGGGAAAATAGAGGCCTTAGTTACAACGCGATCATTTTTCCCTTCCGTGAGCATGAGTGGGGTAGGACATTCTACGTGCAGCTCCGATGTGTGTCGTTCAAGGGTCACGGCCCTGATTTTCAGGTTGGTTCCCCCCTACGCTGTCTCCCTTACTCTTCACGGCAGCTGTGGAAATTATACCTTATTATTTATGCCCGTTTTATGGAAGAGGGAACTGAAGTCCAGGGGCTCGTGTGAGCAGTTGGGCTCCGGTTACAATAGCTGATGAATGGAGGGGCCACGACTTCTGGCCAGATCCCGGAAGCCGATCTGATCTGGAGTGTGTGCCCTCGGCCCCGCGGGGGGGTAGCCGTCGACTGCGTGAGGATCACCTCAAGCTTTCTGCGGGCACTTCGGCCCTAGCTGCTTGGGCCAAAGTGAGCGAGGATTTGTTTATAAAAACCTTTATGGTGTGGCTTAAAGCGTGTATGTGAGGGTGGTTTTGACGATTAGGAGAGGCGGTCACCTGTGCAGAGGGCCTTCTCTGCAACGCTGCGGTGGTGGGGGAGGGAGAAGAACTCAGGGTGGTCGAGCCTGGTGGGTGAGCTCTTCCCATGAGCACCCTGTCCTCAGCCTCTCCCCGAGACTGGATGTTTTCCCTTTGTACTTCTGCTCGCGTGCATTGGCAACGGGACCGTGCTGACCGAGCCAGGTTCGTTCATTCATTTATTCCCTAATTCCGTCGGAAATATTTACCGAGCACCTATTATCTCCCTGCCGCTGAAGACAATGAAACCCCAGGTTTTGTCTATTACGCACGCACACACCCACACCCCGACACACGCGCACTCTGGTAGGCTGTGGTGAGCGCTACGGGAAGAAATGGAGCTGGGTGGTCGGTGGGGGGGGGGGGGGGGGGAGGGCAGAGTGAACGAGGTTGGCTTCTATATGCGTGATTCGGAGAAGGCGGTCTGATGAGCAGGCTCCCGAAAGGAGGGGGGAGATGAGCCTTGTCAGCGTTTGCAGGGAGAGGTGGACTGGACCAGGCAGAAGGAAAAGACAGAGGATATTTTACCGATTCAGAGACAGGAGGAGAAGGCGGGCAGGATGTGGGGGGACTAAATGAAGCAGGAGTGGTCGAGGGGGGAGGTGGAAGTCGCGCAGGACCTGTAGGGCCTTGTGGAATGGGTTTGTAACAGGGAGAACGGAAACCAACATTTACTGAGCACCCGTTGTGCACTCAGCTCTGAGCCGGGTCTAATTTTATTACAAAGATTATTGTAATAACTCTGCAAGAGAAGCTGAGAAAGCTGAGGTGCTGGTCTGCAGTCAGGTCGCTCATAAGTCCTTTGGATTTCAAAATTTATTTAAAAAATAAATTAAAAAAAAATTTTTTTTAATGTGTTCTTCGTTTTGGAGAGACAGCATGAGCAGGAGGAGGGCAGAGAGAGAGGGGGACAGAGGACCCGAAGCGGGCTCTGAGCCGCCAGCAGCGAGCCGGATGCAGGGCTCAGACTCACAAACCAGGAGATCGTGAGCTGAGCCGAAGTCTGACGCTCAACCCACTGAGCCACCCAGGCGCCCCCGGCTCGCTTCAAAGTTAGACATCTCTTAATTAAAATTGACCCTTAAACAAAGTGGGAGTTAGAAGCCCCCACCCCCTGAGGAGTTTGTGTCCCTGTATAACTTTAGACTCCCCCAAAACTTAACTACAAATAGCTTACCATTGACTGGAAGCCCTACCAATAACACAAGCAGTCAACGCCTATTTTGTATGTTATGCTTTATATATCATATTCTTCCAACAGGGTGAGCTAGAAAAAAAAAGATGCTATTGAGAAAATACACGTACAGTACGGTGCTGTAACAAAATCCACATATACGTGGGTTTGCCCAGTTCAGACCCATGTTGTTCCATTGACTGTATTTAAGTGTTTCTGCTTCATATCAACCCTGATGATACAGGAAGGCTCAATTTCTCCTCTCTAACTTGCATGAACTGAGTTAATGGCTGTAATGCATCTTTTGGAAGGGAGATTATATCAGATGTGGTTTCATAGCTTGAGCAAATTAACACCTCCCCTGTCACCTGGTATGGATTAGTGTGTTTCCAGAGAAACAGGACCAACAGAAGGTACACACGCATACCCAGGAGTCCAAGGTCTGCACTGGGCAAGCTGGAAACCCCGCAGAGCTGATGGTGTGGTTCTAGTCCAAGTACAAAGACCTGAGAACCAGGAGAGATGATGGAGCTTCTGGAAAGCAGGAGACCAATGTGCTAGCTCCAAGACCGTTGGAGAGTACAAGTTCTATCTTACCCTGCCCTGTGTTCTATTCAGGCCTTTAAGGGGTTGGATGAGGCCCACCCACATTTGCTTTGCTCAGCTGACCGATTCACATGTTCGTCTCATGCAGAGACGTCCTCAAAGATACACTCAGAATAATGTTTAACCAGGTATTTGGGCACCCCATGTCCCGCCAAGTTGACACATGGTACCAGCCATCACAGAGGCCATTTTGATAAATATAAATACAAATAAAGAAACTTGAAAGCTGCAGTGAGGAGGCTTCAGTAGTGGACGTGCCTTCTTTGGTCTTGCAGGGAGGCCTGGCCTCACTTGCCGGGGCCAGGCCCCCCTTGCACGGATCAGTTTCTCTCGATTCCTAAGACTGCTTTTAGCCACTTCCGGGGTCCTGCATTTTCGGGAAAATTTTCAAGCTCCGCTTGCTAGGTTGATCAGACGGTCAAGATTCTCTGAGATCATCTGGAATAAGGGTTTTCTAAAATGGTCCATGTCATGGTCACACGGAAAATGGTACCATTTGTACAGCACACAGAGGAAATGGATGAAGCTGCTTGTGGCCACAGGAGAGTGGCCTGGGGTGGGGGGCGCTGGCCACCTGGAGCTCACCAGCTGTCTCCCACGGCTGTGGGCATACATTAGCCCATCTTTGCCACATGGTTGAGAAAAGTCTGATTTAGACCAAGCCGTCTATTTTACAGATGGGGATACTGATGCCCAGAGAGGGGAAAAGCCAGAGTTAGCTGGTTACTCCTTGAGACCTCCCTACGCACTGCTGCTCGCACTGCATGGCCTCAAACTTCTGAACTGTTCCTAATCATTTGTCACAAATTGTCAGAGACAAAGGACTTGTGTATGTGTGTGCACATGTGTACACACACATGACCTCTTCCCGACTAGGTTATAAACGACCTAGGGACAAGGTCTTTGTCATGTTCTCTTTCTTTTCCTATCCCCTCCAAACTAGCAAGCGTAATGGCTTGGAGTTTTCTGTCTTAAAGTATCAATGAATAATCATCCATAACCTTTAAAATAAACCGTGGCATGTGGCTACATCAAGTGTCTGTTCTTCCAGGAAGCGTTCTCTGATGTCCCTGGCTGTAAACAACATCTGCTTTGTTTGACCTTCCAGAGCAGTCTTTCTGTGACATCTTAGAGCTCTAACTAGTCTCTACCTTATATTGGAGTCAGAGGTGAATGGATTCCATCTTCCTTTCCAATCATACAGACACTTGGAGAGGAGAGGATTCATGTAACAGCGTGGCATTCGATTCAGAGTCAGCGTATTTTGAGGAGGGCCTATTACCTATCAGACACTGCACAAAGTCTCATCACAGGTGCTCATTTCGACTTCGGCAGGCCTGTGGGGTGGACGCGGCAATTTTTTATGCTTCATTGTATGAGACAAGGAAACTGACGCTTAAAGAGCAGAGGTGCCCATTCAAGACGGTTTTAGTTGAGGTCAAGACTTCTGACCCAAGTCCCATACCCTTTGCACCGGCCCAGGATACATCCTTCAGACCTTAGCTTTTTGTCAAATAAATATACAAGCCAAGAAGAAGTGAGCTAATGAACTTAGAGGCTGATAGATGCTGAACATAAGTCGTGTGATTTTTGCTACTGGTCATAAAGGTGCCCTGGTACTGGCGACAAACGAAAAGAATGTTTGTTCTCATGGGTATGTTCTCCTTATTTTCCCGTGTCCCCGGGGAACGTCTGCAAGTTCTATTGAAATGTGACTTTTGGATGCAAGAATGCCTTGCCCCCCTGATTTCTACCACAGTGAAAACTGGAATTTATACCATTTCATTTTGATGTTAATTGATTTCCTTGATAAGTCCTGCATTTATGAGAGAAATCCAATCGGCTGCTGGTCTCTGGGAGGCCTGGTGGCTGCAGCTTGCGTGTGTGTGTGTGCACGTGTGTGTGCGGGTGGCAGGGCAGTGAATGTCCTGCTTTGGGTTTCTGCTCTACTTTCTTATTTTCCATAGAACTAATCGCCCCCTTCCATGGTAAAGACCCCCACAAGTAGAACAGAGCATGTGCAGCAATGTGGGATCCATCTTATGTGTGATTATCTAAGTGTGGCCTCCAAGGAACTTGCTTCTCCAGCCCGATTCATTCCTGACTCTAATCAGACCCCAAAGTCCCTAATCATGCTTCTGAGTTTGGAAATGGCAAGTCTCTTCACAAACGTCTGCTTGGGGAAGAAAACATGCTTATAGGAAGCTTTTCACAGAGAGCAGTGGTTAAGCCACAGCACCCGCTTGACAGATGCCTCTCGAATAGCGTGATAAGCTACATCTCACTGGGGGATGTGGCAGGCAGCTCCCATAGAAGAAATGGTCATCCGAGGTCAAATCAGTGAGATCAACCTTCAAAGGGTCTTGCAAATCCTCACCACAGCCTGTGAAGATGTCCTTTCTCTAGATGTTTGCATCACTGAGACCTCTGTGACTCACCCCGTCCACTATAGCGGCTGGTCCTAGCGCAGGGCCTTTCTGGTTCCCATCACCGCTCTGTGGAGCAGGTGCACAGGCAGCCAGGTCCAGTGTTCCACTTTGCCCTGTGCCCGCTCACTACCCTGGGTCAGATCACAGCAGCAGAGCAGAGAGCGCTGAGGTGCTGGCACACAGACTCAGCAAGAGGGACCTATGACAGTGCCCTTCACCACTTCCTGTCCTGCAGGCAGGTGAACTTGACTTTTAGGCATCACGTCCGTCAAATGTCTACTGGGAGCTGGCCACGGTGTTAGGCGCTGAGGGCAAGTGAGGGCTAATGCATTTTCTGCCTTGAGGACAAGTCTGGTGGAGAGTTGTTTCTCAGAATATATTCTTTTTTAAAAATTTTTTTTCAACGTTTTTTTTATTTATTTATTTATTTTTGGGACAGAGAGAGACAGAGCATGAACGGGGGAGGGGCAGAGAGAGAGGGAGACACAGAATCGGAAACAGGCTCCAGGCTCCAAGCCATCAGCCCAGAGCCTGACGAGGGGCTCGAACTCACGGACCGTGAGATCGTGACCTGGCTGAAGTCGGACGCTTAACCGACTGCGCCACCCAGGCGCCCCTCTCAGAATATATTCTTATATTGTGGAACTGGTCCGGGCAGGAGACAGTCAGAAGGCATTTATTCATGTCTTCGTTAATCGAACAAGTACGTTGAAAACACTATTCCTGGTGGGCACTGAGGGAATGACAGGGAGCAAGACTGACATGGGCCTGGTCCTGAAAACATATTTATAGGGCATCGAATTGTGGGCAAATACAGAAGAGCCAAGAACACTATCTTTGTCATATCTTGGTGGGGGGGGGATATATAAAAAATGTATAATCTAAATAAAATTGCAGAGGGATGTTTATACACAATTATTTACCAACTTCGGTGTGTTTCATTTCAGTTTGACTATATATATATATATATATATATATATATATATACACACATATATATATTTAAGTTTATTTGTTTATTTTGAGAGAGAGAGAGAGAGAGAGAGAGAGAGCGAGCAGAATGAGAGGAAAAGAGGGAGAATCCCAAGCAGGCCCTGCACCATTAACACAGAGCCTAATATGGGTTCAAACTTATAAACTGTGAGATCATGACCTGAGCTGAAATCAACATCAGACGCTTAACCAACTGAGCCCCCCAGGTGCCCCAACTGTATATATATTTTACAAAAAAGCATAATTATCCATTGAAGTCCCTTGAGCCTTTCCTTGGCTGGCCTGGACTATTCACGTCTGCTCCTTCTGTGGTTTTGTATCATTCAGGCAGGCTTTAGGGACACTGCTACGTCTTAAAACATTGAAGAAAGTTGTATCTGTCGGCCCTTGCTGCTTGCATTTCCCCTGCCTACAGATGACTTTCTCTGTGGCTAAATGCTGTTTATTTTTTAAGCTACAGTTCAGAGACCATCGGCTAAAGTCATTCATTCAAGCATTGGACAGACATTTGTTGAATGGCTACTTTGTGCCAGGCATAGTTCTAAACTCTGAGGATATGCTACATCTGTGAGGGAAAAGGTAGCTAAGTGGGGCGCCTGGGTGGCTCAATAGGTTGGGCGTCCGACTTTAGCTCAGGTCGTGATCTCACGGTCTGTGAGTTGGAGCCCCATGTTGAGCTCTGTGCTGACAGCTCAGAACCGGGAGCCTGCTTTGGATTCTGTGTCTCCCTCTCTCTGCCCCTCCCCTGCTCATGCCTCTGTCCCTGTCTCTGTCTGTCTCTCTCAAAAGTAAATAAACATTAAAATATTTTTAAGAAAAGGTAGATAATAAAGTAATAATCATAATAAATCAGGGAAAGGTAATCAAGTGATATTTATTACCTTCTAGTACATTAGAAGGTCAAAAAAGTGATGGAAAAAAAGGAGCAGAGTAAAGGGAATACATTTTGATCTATGCCAGATAGATTTTAAAGGTAAAGCCAGAAGGATTTTCGGAAGGATTGCATGTGGGGCATGAAATAAGAGAGGAGGCTAGAATGACTCAATATTTTGTCCTCAGAGACTGGACTGATGGAATTGTCATTAGCTGAGATGAGAAAGACTGGGAGAGGGGGCGGCATTAGGGGAGGAGACAGGGAGTTCAGTTTGGGGCCTCGAGAAGTTCGAGGTTGGTGTCCAAGTGTAGATTTTGAGTAGGCTGTGGTTATTGCAAGTAAGGGAGAGGTCAAGCTGGAAATACGGATTTGAGGTTTATCAAAATACAGCTGACATTTAAAGCCATGATGCTGGGGAAGGTCACCGAAGGTGTGAATCCTGATAGAGAACAGAGAGACTGAAGACCTGAGTCCCAAAGAATGCCAACATAAAGAGTTTTTGAAGAAAGACAAGGACTGAGCCAAAGAGACTAAGAAGGAGCGGCATTAGCAAGGAGGGGCAATAAGAGACTGCGATCTAGGGGTCACTAGGGGTCAAGGAAACAAGACTTTCTGGAAGGGACGATGACTCGGCGGTGTCACAGTTAGTTGATGATGGGCTAGTAAATGTGAAGGCTGAGAACTGACCATTGGATTTAGCATCCTGGAGGTCATGGGCCTGGTCCACTGTGACCCCGCCCACCCAGTGTGCCTCCTCTGCATGCCGTGTACTCCTTTAGTGATGCTGTACGTGGCCCCCATGTGATCTGTTCAAAGCCGTGCTCCCACGAAGTAGCTTACGACGGCAATCTTGGAGCCATCCTCACTAATTTACTTAGGTGATCTTGGTGAACACCAATCATGCATCAGGACGCATCTAGATAGAACAGATGTGTTAAAGTCACCTGGGCCCTCCTCTGCCCTCAGATATCTTACAGTCTAGGGAGAAAAACAAGGTGTCTGGGTCCTGTTACAGCAAAAGGGAGTGATTGAGGTATGATAAAATTATGGAAGTTGAGAGGACAGAGAAATTTTCCCTGGGGGGGTCAAGGTTGAGTCCACGGCTGAAGTGGCCTTTGAATGTGGTCTTGAAGGATGAGCGGGATTTGGAAATAAGGTAAAGTGAAGAGGAAAGCTCTGTCGGACACAGGGAACTAGAGGAGAAGGGTGGCAGGGAGGCAGAGGGAGTGGGGGCACGGAGCTGCAGGGCAGGGTGTGGGAAGGAGAGAGAGAAGTGGGAGATGAGGGCTAGCATTCTGGCCAGGACCTGGTGAAGAGAGTCTTAGAAATTAGAGGCTGGGCTGTGTCTCTTTGTCAGTGGGGAAATCATTAAAGGCTTTTGAGCCATGGAATGACGCAATAGCCGTGCTGCTTCAGGAAGAGTCATCTGGCTGCGTGTGCAAAACTGTCCAGGAGAAAGATAAGAAGGACCTAAATTAGGGCACTGGCGGTGGGAGGTGGGGGTAGGGGTGCTGTGAGCCTTAGCAGAGGAAGAACCCGCAGGACATAGCACTGAAGAGTGCGGGGTGCACGGCATGCAGCTGCGGCTCTAGGCCTTCCCTAAAAACCACGTGGGCCTTTGGGGGAGCGTGGGTGGCTCCGTCGGTTAAGCCTCCGACTCTTGACTTCGGCTCAGGTCATGATCTCACGGTTTGTGAGTTCAAGTCCCACGGAGACAACGCATAGCCTGCTTGCGATTCTCCCTTCCCCTCTCTCTGCCCCTCCCCTGCTCTCTAGGTCTCTCTCAAAATAAATAAATAAACTTAGAAAGAAAATACACATGAGCCTTCTGAAGGGCAGTGGCCTAGGCAGTCCCTGGTCGCTTGTACTTGTCACCTCCACCCCCATCCTCGTCTGAACCGTGAGTGCTTGAGCTTCACCTCATTAATGGCATGGAGCTTGGAACTCTGTGATTAACGCCGGTTCTGCGTTTAAGAAACAAAGGAACTCTGCATTCCAGGACTCTGGAATGGGAGGAGAAGAATGGATTGGGAGGAGGTGATTTTGGAGCTGAGACATGAGTGCTGGCAAGCGCCCATCCAGGCCACCTCCGGCCTTCCGTCTCTGATCTTCTGCTGCGTCTGGTCTGATCAGTGGCACACGGCGTTTCCCACATTGTCGGGCAAAGCAGTTCTCAGAGCCCAGAGAGGGCAATACACGGTGTCACCCCAACCTGCAGTGTCATAGGAAATGCCAAGTGACCCAGATGGGGCCCAGGCAGCCTGCCTGCTCATTTTCCCTACTACCGGAGGACAGAAAGTCTCCCGCTGTTCTGCGATTCTCCCAGCATCAGCTCGAGTGGGCTCAGACGGGGCAGGTAATGGCACCCGGGGGGATCATCGCTGATTTCGGGGAGGTTGGAACCCCAGGCTGTGGGGGAAGGGGCTGGCCCGCAGCCAGCCCCAGCATCCCGATTCATGTGGCAGCGTAGGGGGAAGAGCCTTTGTGGCAAGCCTGGCTTCCTCCTGAATCTGCCCATAAAAGGATAAAAGTGCTGCTATCTTGTCGGCATTGGGTAGGATTGCTGATGATAAATTTTTTAAAAGTGTGGATTTTTCCCCCTTTCTGCAAGCGGTGGGGAGAGAGAGAAAGAGAGAGGGAGAGGGAGAGAGAGAGAGAGAGAAAGCGAGCTTTCACACAGTTTCCAGCCTGTATGTGCTAACAGATGGATTCAGACTCATCTTTTATCTAGTGTTACAGAAGATAAAACTGAAACTGGATGATATGCTGCTTCTTCAATTTACAAGAGGAAAAAAAAAATTAAAGCTTTAAAGGGAAGCCCTTATGGTAGAAAAGAATGGTCCAAAATATTGTCTGGCTTTACTCAAAAGGCAAAGTATAGCAGAACCATTTAAAAGTGATTTTCTTCCTCCCCCTCCCTGACTTCTCCAAAATATATGATCTCTGTGTCAGAAGTAGGCCAAGCTTTAAGGCTATCATGAATTATATATCAAGAGACATCATTACCCAGGAGTCTTGAACAAATGCCCCATGGTTTAAATTTTACAGACATTTTTTTCCCCCCTCGGTGGCAGCAATTTCTGTCTCTGCCTTCTTCCTGAGAAGGAAAAGGAAAGTATTTTACGAAATGCATGAAGAGACGTTATGCTAATAAAGGTAATTGTGCAATGATTGGAAACTGCTCTGTTTTCCCTTGGAAGGAAGCTTTTGTCCCCCCAACACCGATCCTGCACTCCAGGTGCTTAAGCGGGCAGCTTGCTCTGGCTTTGTCCTGCCTGATTTCGGCAGGAGTCAGACACCCACAGAGCCAGGGCTGAATGAGCGAGGACGTGAACTGGGCATTTCTGCATCCGCCCTTTATGACAAAGACCTTGCCGACGTCTGCCTATCTGATATGCTTTACCCATCTGTGTATCTTCTAATATTCAAGGAGGGCTTTATGAACATAACTCTATCTGAAATTGGAGACATTAACTGGGTAAATAGGAAAGGCGGGTGCTTGGTGTTTGCTCTCTAGCCTCCTTACAGCCCTTAAAGGGAGGAGAACGTTAGCTCGGAATATAGTCACCGAGAACACAATGCACCCCCAGGCACAGTACTGGCTGAGGTGTCCAGATAAGAACTCCTGTGGCTGCAGAAATGGTCTTCTCTGCCCTGGAGCCCATAATCTCCCTCCCAATCCATTCTTCTGGGTGGACATTTTACCGTGCTGAGCTCTCCTGTAGTGAGAGAAGCCAGGTACAATTCTTTACACAGACTTCTCATCGTTTTTTAATCTTTAATAATCCTTTTATTAACTATCTCCCTTTGTCCTTATTATGCTTTGGGATGTGGTGGGCATACCATGTTTTTAGCATCTTGGAAGGTGAAATAATCAAAAGCTAGAGTGGAGATGTAATTGAGTAGAGTCTGTGTCACTGGAGCCATGAAATATACATGCATCTCAACACACATGTATATGATATAAAATACAAACCCGGTGGTTATTACTCTGCCACTGCTGAATAATAGAAAGTGAACCCTATGATCGGCTCCCATTTGGAGGGTAGATTCCTTTATGAGGCTTCGCGGGCCCACTGTCCTCCAGCTCAGCCCCTGCCTCAAGTTTCCATCCGGGCTTCCTTCCCGCTGCACTACCTCGTGTTCTTACATCCCAGCCATACGTAACCACATGGCGTTCCTTACTTCACAAGCTCCATCCTCTCTGTCCATATGTATTGCCTCATCGTGAACGTGTGCCCAAGCACCCTCCCCGTTGTCCTTCTCATGCTCCTCATTTTTGTGACTAAGACCTGCATGGATCCAGGCTCCGTTCAGGCCCTTCTATGAAGCCTTAATTTATCCCCCAGATTCCCACCGTGTGGGTTAGGCACCCATTACTGGCACTCCCATATCAGCCCACGCTCCCCGTTGTGGCAGTTGCCATACTGTATTTTTAAATTTTTTTTAATGTTTATTTATATTTAAGCGAGGGAGAGAGAGAGAGCGCGCCAATGGGGGCAGAGAGAGAGGGAGACAGAGAATCCCAAGCAGACTTCGAACTGTCAGCACAAAGCCCGATGCGAGGCTCAAATTCACAAACCATGAGAGATCATGACCTGAGCCAAAATGGAGAGTCGGACGCTTAACCGACTGAGCCCAGGTGCCCCTGCCACACTATATTCTTAATTGTTCTTTCATGTATTTATCTTTTCTGGTAGCTCGGGAGCTCCTGGCAAACGTGAGTGAGGCACCACACTTTTGTTCTCAGAAGCTTCACCCCCAGAGTGGAAGAGATACGGGAAGGCCCCAGTAGGCTGCAGGGCGGGCCTTGGTGGGATCCTTCCTCCCTATTATGGTCCCTCTGGATGAATCCTAAACAGGGAGTCAGCCTCCCAGGCAGGGTTTGGTGACTGTCCTGTGTACCATTCAGGTGCGTGGCTGCTTTCAGACCCCAAGATGAGGTCACCACTGCTGCCCTCATTTATTACCTCCACTGACCCAGGCCTTTGGTGCTATGCCCAGCTAACACACTTTACAAGGTTGGTCTCCAGCATTCCTGGTGTCTGACTCAGCAGTGAGTCAATAAAGTCACTAGGGTAGGAGCAGGCCGTTAGGATACAAGGAACACAGGGTTCAGGCAGACCTGCATGAGAATCCCATTTCTGCCACTAACGGGTAATCCGCATGACCTCAGGAAGTTGACCTAAATGCTCTGAGCCTTTGTGTCTGTCTCAGTAAAATGAGGGAGAGATGTTGTTTGAGGCTATCTTTTAATAACAAAGATTGTTTTGTAAAGTACTTGGTACCTAAAGGATATTCATAAAATTGAGCATCAGTAGTATGAAAAAAGTCCGGCTTCCAATCCAATAAATCAGATTATTAAAAATATAGCAAAATGGAGGGTGCCTGGGTGGCTCAGAGCTTGAGCATCTGACTCTGGTTTCAGCTCAGGTCATAATCCCAGGGTTGTGGGATCGAGTCCTGCATCGGGCTCTGTGCTAAGCATGGATCCTCCTTAAGATTCTCTCTCTGCCTCTCTCTCTCTCTCTCTCTCTCGTCTCTATCTCTCTCCCCCTCTTCCCCACTTGCACAAATGCTCTCTCTCTCAAAAAAAAAAGATACATATATCAAAATGGTTTTACCATTACGGAAGAAGTAAGTCGTCATATTTTTGCTTTAGATATTACGACTTTAAATTAAAAAAAAAAAGGAGATAATTTGTTCAAGGCACAAACATCAGAATAAAAAAAAATCACTAGCTCTTTGGCCTTTGGCGCATTTCCTTATTTCTCTTAGCCTGGGTTCCCTTATCTCCATTATGGGCATAATGAGACCCATGTTGCCAGGGTGTGGATGTGAGAAATGAATGAGAGGCGAGGAGTGGAAAAGGCCATGCTCCGCCAAGGGCAGAGTTGGTTCTCAGTAAGTGGTTTTGAAATTTCTTTCCCTGAAGCTGCTCTACTCCCATCCTATGAATTCTGCCTGGATTGTAACCAGCTTGTTCCTGAGCTCCAAGTAGCCTTGGAGTCTAGCATAGAGACCTGAACAAAAGCGTTTTCTGGGCGCTCGAAAAGCTGCATTTGACTGAGAGTCAGTAAGAAACTCAACAGCAGGCCTGGGGCAGGCCGCCACCTCCCCTGGGCCACCAGCTCCTCGTGCAGGGGGTGCAGGGGGAGGGCAGACAGTTGCCCAGGTGGCTTCCAGCTCTGGCATTCTGGGAGTCTAATTTATGGTTGAGTGAGTTGTCATTCACAGACCAGGAAGGGCCAAATTACCCTCATTATTCTGCTCGCAGCTCTGGTGCCTGAGAAGCCACTGGGTCCTGCCACATCTAGAATTATCTCTGGACCCTTGGGCTTTTAATTAAAGGGCTTTGTGAGTCAGATGGTTTATGGTCAGATTCGGATCTTCAGGGAGACACGGAGGGAGGTCCTCTGTCCTGTCATCTACTCCTTGAGAAATCCGCCATCTCTCCCAGTGCAGGGACAGCAAGTTGGGAGTGTCGAGGGGGACTTCCAAGAGAGGCTGTGGCTAATCCTTACCCCACGGCCCCGCTGACTCCAGGCCCCAGAGGCCTTTGCACCGTTGACACAGCACGTCATCGCTTTTTTCCCTGCGAGTGTCTGAGCTGTGCCCGCCTGCTCTGATTCGCTTTTGGCTCCCCACGGTTGCCGCGACGCCTGGATTATTTCTTACCCAACACGGTTTCCGCTTCGGGCGGCTTGTGCTAAATGCATTTTCAGTCCCATGTGGTACAAGGGATAAAAGGATTGTCTTAAAAAAGTGGTTTCTGAATGTGTGGAAAGCAAGGCTGCCTGCTATGTGTTTTTAACAATTGCTTCCCCCAGAGGAGGGTTGAAAACCTCACCTTTCAAGATGTTTCAACTCCTATTAGAAAGTGACTTAAATAAAGTTGCTCTTCTGACCACTGCTGCTCTGATCGCCAGACTGGTGATGATTTGTCTAACCTGAGTCTCCAGGGCTGGCACTCGACACCATTTCCCTCCCAGAGGAGATGAAATTGTGCTGGTCACTTTCTTCCTTCTGGTGTCCACCTTGGGAGGGGTGTGTTTCTGAGAGGACTGGAGGGTGGGCTTTCTCGAGAGAGCACCCCGTGGTTTCAGACCCATTTCTTCCTCCTACAAGCCATTAATGGGCACGTACTTTGTGTCCAGCAGTGTGTCCTCTTCCTGTCTTCTCTCCCTGTCGCCTACATCTCAATGCTCTGCACCCATCCGCCGTCTAGGGTTCCTGTGAACTGACCCGAGTCCCCTTAATTTTTCTCCTGGATGCTGTTGTGTTTATGGAACTTGAATGGGCCACTGTGTTGGCATATCTTTAGTTTGGGTTTTTCATCCTGGGCGCCCCTGACAGTTTGGGCAAAGGAAGTCTTTGGTGTGGGAGGCTCTCAGGTTCTCTGGAGCATCCCTGGCCTCTACCCTGGATGCCAGTGGCAGCCCACACACTCCAGCTGTGATAGCCACAAATGTCTACCGACATCGCCAAATACGTCCTCAGACTTTTGCATTTACCGAAACACCCTCATGTCTGTTGTCTTAGTTGATATAGTTACGCATAAGGATTTTTGTTCCCCCTTTATGACTAAAGGAATTGAGGGTCAGGAACGGAAGAAACTTGCCTATCCAACAGTAGGTCAGGGAAAGAGCCGAAGTTAACAATTTAAATCTCCCGTCTTCCCAACCCAGTGTCTTTCTTATGGATCCATTTAATGGTGTGCCCGCAAGTGTTTAGTAACTGATTCTCTGGGAAAAACAAAAACAGAACAAACCTGATTAGGAGAGGTTGCCAATTTCATGGCACAAGTACTCCCACCGTGGCTGGTTCCTTCTCAAAAGACGTCATTGAACGTGAAGTTGGGAAGAGACACGTGTGATTGGTTCTGGTCAGCAGGTGCCGGCTGGCTCCAGGACACCACTGGGCCCACGTGTACTTCTGTTTCGGTAGCCTCGCTCTCTTCCGGACCTTGTTCTTCCACCCCTCTTCCTCTTCCCCCATAAACAGATATACTGGAAAGTGCCACGGGGAGGCATTCATCTGGTGAGGGCATTGATCGCCTCTTTGGATAAGTACACAGCAGTTAGAGTGGAATTTTCTCCCTCTTCTGTTAAATCAGCATTTTGTTTCCCAGTCGTTCCACCTGAGGAGTTGCAGGAGTAGGACGCTCTGATCTGAGAGCAGAGACCTTACAGGGGTCAGCAATAGGGTCTTCTGGACACAGTCCGCTCCTGAGCAGGAACTAAGTGCTGTGGGTCAACATCAGACATAGTGAGTCATCACAAGGTGCTGATGGCTACAGGGCTATTGGAGATACCATTCTGGAGGGTAAGGAGTAGGATCTTGGCTAGCGTTTTAATCCAGGTGTGAACTTTGACATCCGTAAGGCTCAGTTTCCACACCTGTGAAAGGAGAGCCAGCTTATGTCTGAGCTTCAGGCGTGTACTCACCCACTCGGTTACTTGAAGGATTGGCTGGTCGTCATAATTAGTATAAGCTCCTCAGGCCTAAGGACTCAGCTGGTCTTGGCTTTTTCATCTTGGCCATGGTTCGGTGCCAAATGCTTTTCTCTGGTCCAGCCTTAGACCTGAACTTGAGCTGGGACTGTGGGAAGAACCCTTAGCTGGTTATCAGAAGACCTGGGTTCTTGTCCCAACTTTGGTACCGCCCCGTTACATAACCCTGGGAAGTACTTCATGGTGACAGGAATGTGGGTATCCCCATGGGAGGGGTGGGAGCATGATGTGGCATTTGGATTTTATCCTGAAGGCGGTGGAAAGTGCTTGAAGAGAAGACACATCATCAAATGTGTGCTTTAGAACGTTCTTTCTGCAGAGCACAGGGCCAGAGTCCAGGCAGGATGAAACCAGTTAGGGAGTGGTTCAGCAGCCCGGTCAAAAAGTGATGAGGCGTCCCATGCGCACTAGCTGAGTGGCACAGACAGAAAATGCTGTGAGAGTTCGGAGATGGGAGAGGTCAGAAGAGTGTCCGAGAAGACTTCACGGAGGAGGCGAGGCCGCTGCTGACTTGGAAGGATGGAGGCGTATGGAGGTGTAAGTCTAGGCTGCAGAACTGGGCAAAAACCCGCAACACTGCAGTAAATCACGTTGGGCTTAAACTGAGAATTTATGTAAAGGGTGGTTATGTAAATGGCCCTTTGATGGAGCGACTTCGACCCTAGGATTAAGAAAGTGGCTTCCGTTAGAAGGTGGTGGTCCTCACAGGGAACGCACATTTTCATGCAGTCAGTTTCTGCGCAGCTCTTATCCCGGGCCTTTTCCTGTCTGCAGCTGCCACTTGCTTTTTTCCCTTGGTGAGGTGTAGGGTGCCTGGGGCCCTGAATAGCCGGTGCACGCACTCACCCCCTGCAGCCCCCTGCTGTTGAGGAAGCACAGTGCCTCTGACTCTTGAGGATGAATACAGCACTGAATGCTGATGTGTGGCTTCTGACTTGCCTCACAGCAGGGGGCCCAGGAAGGGAGCAGCTGTGCTATTGTCTGAGCGTGTCCCCAGTATTTGTCTGCCTAGGCCAGGGTGACCGTTGTCCCTCGCGATAAGCCGTCTCGCAGCTGCCGCAGGTACGATCTCAATCATTCCTCCCCCTGTTGGCTCTGACTCTCTCCCCTTACTGAGAATGAAGGAAATGCCCCATTTTCTCACATGCCAGTTTCGTGAACGTGTGTCCGTCCCTGTCCACAAGGCGAAGGATGGCCAGTCTCACAGCGTCCCAGTTAAATGCGCTCTGGGTTTCCCCGTGACGTGTTAGAAAAATGGATTTGGCTGGGAAATGATACGAGCTAGATAGCATCACCTCTGAGGCTCACGTGAGTTAACAGGCTCAGAAGGGAAAACGACTCACCCAGCGTTGCACCATCGGGAGCTGGTAGGGTGAGGACAGAAAGCAGACACCCTCTGGACTTCAGCGTACCCCTGTTGGATTTAGAGTCCCGTTTGTACGGCATTTCAGCAGAGGTCGGCCTTGTAAGAAAGTTGCGTTCTCAAACGGCAGTATATGTCCTAGGTTAGGTTTTTTCCGGAAATGCTCCCTTGATGGGCTGTTGTAGACATCAGGAGTCCCAAGTCCCAAGCACCTCTTCATTATACAGAAGGCAGCGAGTGGCTTGCCCGATGTCTTAGAGATTCAGGGTCAAAGCAGAGACCGCAGCCCAGAACACCAGCTTCTCCACCCACAGTGCTTTGCCTCCCTCCGGCCTCACGGCAATGGTGCTCTCGCTAGAAAACACCCAGCATAAGCCACCTGAAAAGTACCTTTTGTTGTTGTAGGCCAGGGGCTGGTGGGGAGTTCACAGCTGGCGTTGGCCGTGTGACATTCTTGTGTCTTGGGGAGGACGGGTGCCGCGGATGTTTGCACAGTATGCTGGAGCCCGCCGCGGTCGTCAGGAATTTGGACGGCCAATGACTCCAGCCAGATTGGCTTTCGGATCGTGCTCAGTGCAGTCTGGCCATGGCACCATTTCTTAGTTTCCTACTCCTGGGCAGCCCGGGCGTTGAACTTCCATAGCAATCGTTTACTCTCCTAGTCCAGGTCAGCTTTGCCCCCTCATTCAGGAGCGGGCGTATTTGCTAAAGCTGACGTAGGGGCCGAGTACCGCATTGGTCACATTTAACGTTGGGAGCCCTAACAACCCTGAGATGGACAGACAGGGGGGCCAAGATGCAAAGAAGTTACGGCTCACAGCTGTTGGACTCAAGACCCCAGGCTCTCTCCGTAGCCCCATCTCCCTGCTGACACAATATCTGATGTGCTGATTCACTGCTGGCATCACGGGAGGCGCCAATGTAGGTAAAGCCCATTACAGCCTGATGCCAGCCTCATTTCCTACTGTCTCTGCTACCTCCTTCCTTCTTCCCCAGCCACTCTGAGCCATCCACGGCCTTCAAGGAAGCCACAATTTACAGATTCGACCATCAGCCCTTGGCATTTGTGCAGGACGCTGGGCTGGTTGCAGTAGTTGTGACTACCCTGTAAAGATAAGGAAGACGTGCCCCCCCTCTTAGGGGCTCCCCATCCCGTGGCAGAAAGAAAACGTGAACACAAGTAGCTTTCATACTTCAGAAGAGAAAGCTCATTTGATCTTCAAAGTGGCCCAGAGAGGCTGCTGGTGTATGTTGCTGAAAGATCTGCGTTTAATAGACTTTCTACCTCAAGATCAGACCAAGTTAAGGTCACACAGCCCAGCCAAGGCCAGGTTGGGAGCAGACCCGGTTTTCCTTGCGGCCCTATATAGCGTTCCTGCCGCATCAAGGCCTCGTCCCGCCTTGCGTCACCAGTGTTGGTTAAGGACAGCCTCTGTAGTCTGGACTGTTTGTGTCTGTCTTACTGCTGCCTGCCTGATGGAGACAAGTCAGCTGTCAGCTGCTGACGCCTCAAACCTGTTAAGTTGTGCCCCTTTTCTTCTGGAAAGGTGACATTCCTATAGGTGCAGCCTGGAAAGGGAGGAGAAACGATGAAGATGCCCCTGTTGTCTAGGACACTCAGGGGTGTCAGGGAGAGGGGCCTGGTCACATTCAGTTTTTTTTTTTAAGTTTATTTATTGTGAGGGGGACGGAGGGGCAGAGAGAGGGAGAGAGAGAATCCCAAGCAGGCTGTACACTGTGTGCGCAAAGCCCGACATGGGGCTCGATCCCGTGAACCCTGAGATCATGATCTGAGCTGAGATCAAGAGTCAGATGCTTAAACGACTGAGCCACCCAGGCACCGCTGGTCGCATTCAGTTTCAAAAGTGTGTCCTGCCCCCACACCCACCCCAGAGGAGGACCTCTGGTTGGTGTGACCAACCCTGTGAAATACCTTCTCGGAGAGCAGCAATCCATGGTGGCAGTTGTGTTCAGAGAGTGAGATTTGAACTTCTGGAAAGACTGGGCAGAGTTTTCCGATGGGTTCCGGCCAGAGAAGGTGGTCTCCTTCTGCCATCCTCGTGGGGGAGTGACCTTTTCGCTGTCTGGGTGTGACCAGGAGGACAGATGGGGAAGCCACGACCCTGGGAAATGGAACAGGTGTGAGCTCGGGAGTAGAGACCTGGGCTCTTGTCCGGGTTCTGTTACCGCCTGCCACTGGCAATGGCCCTCGCGCACAGCGTCAGATCTGGCAGCTGTGGACGTTAGAGATTGAACTTGGGTTCAGAGGTGTGCTCCACCCCCTGCCCACCATCAACCTTGGCTGCTCGCTCGGCCTCTCTCGGAGCTGCTCTCCCAGTCCTTATGTGCATGATGAGGTTAAGGGGGGGCACAGCCGTGTGCAGTAAGATTGATACGAGGGCCACGTGATGTGCAGCACAGCACCCGGCACATAGTCAGTGCACAGTGCAAAAGAGTGACTTGAGTTTATCCCACCGCCATCACCCACTGGTTGACCTCTGATGGTCGGTCTAGGGTAGCCCGAGCCCTGGCACCCTGGGCAGTCACCATCTGGCCTCTGGGCTGCTCTCGGGTTGGGTTCCCAGGATAAGAAGCTACATGCCAAGACGGAAGAAACCAGAATCAGTCGGGAGAGCTGCGTCTAGTCATGGCTTTTCTGCCTACCAGCAGCAGGGTGGCATTGGATAAGTCCATCCCGTTCTCTAGAACTCAGGGACCCCTTGAATCACATGAATAATCATATTAGGAGTAGTAATGATAATACCAATAGCAGTAGTGGGTTTATTGTTGGCCCCCCAAAAAGTCCATGCCCTCACCCCTACCACCTATAAATATGACCTAATTTAGAAAGAAGGGTATTGGGGCGCCTGGGTGGCTCAGTTGGTTAGGCGACATACTTCAGCTCAGGTTATGATCTGGCGGTGTGCCAGTTCAAGCCCCATGCTCTGTGCTGACAGCTCAGAGCCTGGAGCCTGCTTTCGATTCTGTGTCTCCCTCTCTCTCTGCCCCTCCCCACTCATGCTCTGTCTCTCTCTGTCTCTGTCTCTGTCTCTCTCTCAAAAATAAAGAACCATTAAAATTTTTTTTTTATAACAGAAAGAAGGGTCTCACCTATTTATCAAATCTCATCAGTCTCAGAAGCTCCTACCAAAGCAGATGGCAGGCGTTGCCCTTTGTGTTCCAGCGGGATGAGGCCAGTGCCTCCCCGAGCCTCTTCGGGCGTCGCTAAGCCTCTTCAGGCCAGCAAGCTTCTCTAGAGCTGTCAGAAGTCACTGGCCTACTGGTGCTGTGATGTTCCTTGATTAAATGAATGCCACAACATCTCTTCAGAGAACCAACTGAGGCTCATTGCCCTTCATTAACATTTCACTTTACCTGTGTTGATGTATGAGTCTGATTCAAGACTGATTTCCTGGTTTCAAAACAATGGCAGATTCTTTTTCCTCTTGGCCTGGTTCTTAAGCAGGCAGATTCTTGGGGGAAGGAATAAAATAGAAGCAGGCTATGAGTGCTGCGTCCTTCTCCCCTCCACCAGACCGGACTCCCTGCCCCCCAGATCCCAGCTCTGCCCTCTCCAGGCCGGGTCCGTGCTTGCTGACCCTGAGGAAGCGGGTCTTGGGGCTGTCGGTGCACTTGATTTCTCCTGTGGGGCTGGACAGCTGCTCACATGCCAGTCGCCTGTCTGGCTGCCGTAGGCTGCCGCAAAGAGCCACTGAGCCCTCACATTTGGGGGACTGGCTGGTTATCCGAATAGCTTCACGTTCAGGTTCTGGGTGTGAGGGCACAAGGAACCCAGCAGTCCTTTTAAAAGATACTGCTGAAACTAGTCCCTCCTTGCTTCTTGAATCATAGCACGACGGCTTCCTAATCAAGTTACGTCAGCCTGTTTTATATGTAAGGTCTACGAGCCCAATAGACTTAGAAGGCCTTCTGCTGAGCAAAGGAGAGTGAATGGTCGCAGAGGGGCATTTGCATGGCTTGGAAAGCAGGGGGTCATCCAGGAGAGTCCAACACAACTAAGCGTAAGAATAACCAGCCCCATGGGGCTGTGGATTATATTAGGGTTGGCCATATGTCTTGTGTGCCGGGGACAATTCCACTTTATGCCTGTCGTCCCCTGGGCGTTATTAATATGCCCCCTTTCGCTCTTAGAAGTATCCAGGTTTGGCTGATAAATCGCATGGTCACCCTAATCGTGTGTCACTTTGTATGTGCACTTAGTAAGTTGCAGAGTAGATAATGTGTTTAGGTAAAAGCCTATACCTGTGTGCTTCAACCTCTCAGAAGTTGGTTGTAGGGGTAGCATTGTTCTACAGCTGTGGCTAAGTCACATCACCGTCTCATAGCATGTGCTGCTGAGAGGTGAGATCGTGGGCCAAAATGTCAAGTAGATAGGAGCTTAGATCCTTCTTCGTAGCTTACTAGTTTTTTGACCTTGAGGAAATTACTTAGCTTATCTCGACTGTAAATTGGGAATAATCATACAGACCTCAGCAGTTGGTGCTGTTATGAAATCACCCATGTCAAGCATCTCGCTTATTTCTTGACACGTGATAAGCTGCCAACAAATGGCATTGCCGCTATTATTTTTATTATGATGATGATGATTTTATGATTTTATGACTAGTATTATTTCGGCCTTAGTCTTTCCATCTGTGACATGGTGAAGGATGATCCCTGTCCTGCCCTGCTCCCCAGGTCGTTGTGAGGCTGAAAGCAGGTAGTATCCTCAACACCTAGGGTTGCTGGGAGCGTGTGCACCGTTTAAGGTGAGGACTTTTCGGCAGAGTCTCGCTTGCCCACCTGCCCAATGGATCCGTCCCTCTGGGTGACATGGAAAATAGGTTCCCAAGACATCATCCCTCTACCCGCCCTGAGGACTCTCCCGTCGCTGGCCCTCCTCGGCCCAGCCTACTTCCTCCTCCCATGAGCAGTACTGTGTAAACACCAAGGCCAGAATGTCATTTACTGGTGCCGGCTGACTCGGGGGCTGCCACCCGAGTGTGGGAAGGGTCCAGATTTCTGGCTGGGCCGGCGAGGCACCTCTCAATGTTCCCTGGCTGGGGAGTTTCCTCCCTTCCTCTGCCTTTTGAATGTAAGTGTCATCTGTTCCCGGTGTCCTTGCTTTATTCCCTGTCTCTTTCCACTAATTTGCCTTCCTGTAAGCCTCCCTTTTCTTTCCTTGTTTTTTTTTTTTTCTTTTTTGTTTTTTTTTTCCTTTTTCTTTTGACGTGACTGCCCTATTAGGGAGGTTCACGGTAGTGGTTGAAAGCGGAAATTCCATCCGGATTGCCTGAATGGAAATCTTGGCTCTACCTACCGCTCAAAAGCTGAGTCCCTTGGACGACCACGTCAGTGTCCTTATCTATGAAAAAGGGGCAAGAATAATGCCTACCTAGTGTGGTTGCTGGGAGGTTTCAGGAGTTAAGAGGTACCCTGCTTAACAATGCCTGATGTACGTACAGTAGGTACTTGCAGAAGGGGAACTATTTTCATTATCTAAAAACCTGCCCGTTCATATTTCTTCATGTTGGCTGGTGCTCTTGATAGGAAGGAGGCTGCAGCAAGGTCTGTTGACTCCGAGTCTAGGCTGGGACTCTGATGGACCATGCTCGCACCGGGGGCTTTCGAGTGAGTCCTTACCTGCTCAGACTGGATGGTGGGAACAGGTCCTCCATGCTTGGTCTTCTCCCTATCCATCTGCCTTCTCTTTGGTTTGTCCCTGCCCTGTCCTTCTACTTCCAGAGACATTCTAAAGTGGAAGACATGCAGCTGTTCTAAGCTCTGAGTCCCTCCACTGAATCGGGCAGGGGCACATGATACAGTGACAATGTGACAGGTCACTGGACTGGAGGGCAAGAGATGCCTGTTGTAGTCCTGCTTCTGCTGTATGACCCTGGATAAGCCATTTCATGTCTCCGGATTTCAGCTTCTCCCTTTTCAAAATGGTGGTCATTATCCCCTCTGCTCTGTACCTCTCTGAAAATGACCAAACATGAGATTTTGAGAAGTGTTCTCCTGGCTGCCACGTGCTACAGAAGCGAGGACTCCCACTGGTCTCGGATGGAGCAGAGGGTTTGTGGCAACAGCTGTGGCCACAGTCCACGCTGCTGACAAGAGGAGCAAATCAGTGTTGGTGTTTGCTGTGTGAGGCTGTGCTCGTGGGGACCTGAGATGGGAGTTGTCAGTGTCCCTCCCTGCTTGACCTCTGTTCTCTCTGATGGACATCTGGCCCATGGGTGACTCAGTCAGGAAACTACCAGCCATCGCTTCGAAAAGCTTGGACTCCTCTCAAGGATATGCTTACTTTGTGTTGTCCTGTGTTTGTTTGGATGGTGGGGGGAATCATTTACAGAATCAAGGGCAGATCCTGGGGGAATAATTTACAGAATCAAGGGCAGATCCTCAGAGTGAGCCCCTCCTCCCTGGTAGGGCCTCTGTGACCAAATCAATAAGATGGAAGGAGTTGGGGCATGCTGAGGGCTGGATTAGGATCACAAGTTACCCAAATGCTGGTCCATGGACAGAGCCAGGTTGGTGACATCAAAACTCTCCAGAAGCTTTGGCCGCTATGCCAGGCCAGAACTGTACTTTTTGTTAGCTTCTCCAGAGCACAATGAGTTTGGGAGGGAACTGCTAGAGTGGGTGGGACTGGACTTGCCTGTCAAGAAGCTCCGCATTCCCTGCCCCCTCCTTGTCCCCATCAAAAGACTGGAAAGAGTTAATAGTATTAGCTTTGATGTATGATTAGGTTATGATTAGGGTTATTTGTGTTCTTGTGCAACTTAACCAGGTGACTGTATCCTTAAAGATGCACTTTGGGAGTTGGGGTACTCTTGTGAGCGTCTGTAAATGAGTAGAGGGGTCAACATGGGTGGGAGAACATTCCGGAAGTACCTGAGAGTCATAGTCTGGGAGAGGCTCAGCATTCTACTGGCCTGACCCTCTTAGTTTTCTGGTGGAAGAAAGTGGGATTCTTGCTGGGCCCCAGTGGGAGAATGAAGTCTCTATCATATACACTGAAAACGTATTATAATTCCGAGGGTGTTTGACAAAGAAAGTGGTGGGGAGGGAGGCTCCTCCAATACTGAATCACTTCAACACCTTCCCTCTTGTTTCCAGGTCCTTTTGTGGCACATCTGGCCTCTCAGCCACAGCCAAGAGGTGAGAGACACGGTCTTACCCCGGGATCCTTCTTCAGAAATTCACATTCTTCATCGTCTACACCCAAGCACATAGAAAACAGCCCCTGTGTCAGGGCACCCTTTTCCTCTGGCTGTGCTCTGTGGTGGGAATTGACGAACACAACCCCAAATCCAGAGGAAACAAACCTCCTTCCTCCTCTACCTCCGTGACCTGCTTTCCCAAAATGCAGGGCCATCCCCACATGATGTCAGTTCAGAAATCACTTTCTCATCAGGCCAAGGACTTTTCAAAGTTGCTGTGTTTTCCCTATCGTTTCCTTCCTTCCTCCTCCCCCCCCCCCTTCACTTCCTGTTTTTTTCTTCCTCTTTCTCCACCCCCCTAGCCCGGCTCTCCAGCCTTGTCCCTTGTTGTCTGAGAACAGGAACAAAGCGCCAAGCGTAGATAATCATGATTTCCTGATGGGCCCTCTCAGTGCCAGGGCCCAGGCGCAGCTTCTCTGGGACACAGGAGCCTCTGCTGGGAGCACAGCAGGAAGCAGGGCCTTGGAGCCTCCCGGCTGAAAGAGAATCTAACAAGAATAATCTTTAATGTCCTTACAACAATTTATAGTTTCCAAAGAACTTTGTCCCGCATTCAAGCTAAAACACTGGAAAAATAAGTAAGACAAGTCCTAGTGTTTTGGCCTAATAACTGAGGTCTACAGTAGATGGGCAAAACATAGATGTGGGAGTTAGACATGCATTTATTTCTGGTTCTGTGCCTTTTTCCCATTATGACTTTACGGATCATTGTAGTTCTCTGAAACTCGGTTCTCTCACCTCTTGAGAAAATGGACTTCAGGGTACCTTGTGGGGAATTTCTGAGGACAAATCAGGAAAATGTACTGTAAGATTCACTTGGTATGCCTGGTAGATATTATTTACTTAATAAACGTGAGATCGCTTGTTGGGTTTTGGTTTTCTGCAAACAGGAGGGGCGGTTCAAATCCAAAGTAGCCAGAAAAGCCACATAATAAATGACACCCATGGGAGGAGGGACTGTATCTGTTACTGTGTTTTCCTGAAACATGGAGAGAGAGAGAAAGACAGAGAGACAGAGAGACCTACTGACTGGGCACAAATCACTGGAAAACAAAGCCCACCCACTACTGTGCTCCTGACGCTTCTATTCCATAACAATATTTTTCTAATGGGAAACAGAACAATCCCAACCACATGCCTGAGGTAGACTGTTTCACTAATTTAGCTCCCAGGGGCAAAACTACAAAAACAGCGATCTGGAAAAAGTCCACCTCCCTTTTTGAATACCTGTTTAAAAAATTAAATAAAAAAAAAATAAAATAAAATAAAAAAAACAAACCCTTCCCATTCAGGGTCAATTGAGAAGTCAGCCGGACCATGAAGCTGCTCTTTAAAAAAATTCTGAGAGAGTCAGAGACATGTTCTAATCTGAATTCTCCAAGTTGCTGAATCCTTGAATGACACTGTTTTCTCTGAGCCTCAGTTTCCCCAGCTACAAAATGAAAACATTAGAGAAGGCTATATTGCATTGATTTCTTCCAGCCCTGGTAATCTGTGATTCTGATATTCTCTCTGTTCTCCTTAAAAGATGTCTTATTTCTAGAGGAGAACAGGAAATGGCCTCTCAAAATAACATGACTTGCATTCCCTCTTAGCAGATTGTCACTCACGTAAGGACAGAGAAGCCACGGGACTCCAGCGGGCACGGCCCTGACTTGGGAGCCAGACTTGCCGCGGCCATCTTGTTCAGTGGGTTTGTCCCATCAGCCTGGATCGGTGAGCCTGAATCACAAGACACAGTGCTGGGTAAGAAACAAGTGACTTTGGCCATGGCAGACAGCACAACGGTAACTTTCCTGTTTAGTGGAAAGGATGCGCGCTGTGTGTGCTTATAGAATACTGGAAAGTATTAAGGTGGTCATTTCGCCAGATTTGTCATCTTTGATTAGAAGTCATGCCTCCTGACACCATATACACATAAAAGGAAAAAAAAAAACACCCCAAGGTTATAGTTTTGACATGGTTAAAGGGAGGGTGCCTGGGAGTCTCAATCAGTGGAGTGTCCGACTCTGGATTTCGGCTCGGGTCATGACCTACCTCACAGTCTGTGGGATCGAGTCCTGCGTCAGGCTCTGTGCTAACAGTGCGGATCCTGCTTGGGATTCCCTTGCTGCTTCCCTCTTTGCTTCTCCCCTGCTTGTGTGCTCTCTCCCTGTCTCTCAAAAGAAATAAATAAACATACATGCATACATACATAAAGTGGTTAAAGGTCCCTGGGTTCTACCAGTACATTCTGAGTGGGAGCTGTAGCTGTCCTGAGCTGTGAGTGTTTAGGCATGAGGTAGAGTAGCTTAGAACTGCATACAGGAGAGAGCAGGTTAGAACTGTACCTCCAGGTGACTTGTCCTTGCAGAATTCGTTTCCTCTGAAGCACAGTCTGGGTTCCTTTCTTGCCCGTTCTTGCCGTGCAGACTCAGGTGAGCAGGAAAGTCCTTAAGTAGCAAACCCAGGATGGAATTCGGGTCTCGTGCCCGAGGTCTGGTTTGCCTCGCACTGGCTGTAACATTTTTTGAGACATTTTTAGTTTGCGAAGTTCTCATCCAGGAGCATTGCCACGCACCAGCTGCAGGTTGCCAGGCACATGGGTTCTTTGTTGTTACTGCTTTCCTCCTCTGTCACCTCCTCCTGATCCATTATGGATCTGCAAGGACTGGGCCACATCTGCCTGAACTTCTTCGTTGAACTCGGACGTGACATGAACCGACACCCCTCCCAGATGACTAAGGTTCTACTGAGGGCTCAGCAGCCTGGGTTCTGGTATTCTAACACATCTCCATAAGCTGGCCCAGGACGCCCACCAGGACAAGACCAGGAGTCACGAAGGAGATGCCAATACACTGAGAAGGCCATGCACCTGTTCATCTTTCTCCACTTGCTGGTGTTACCTTCTGCTGCCCTCTGTCTAAAAGCTCTTCTTCTTCATCTAGATGTCTTGAGTTCCCTTAAAACTAAAAGCAGAAACATTTCATACAGCTGAGTGTAGCACAGAAAGCAAGACCAGGTGATCTCTAAGGTGTTTTCCGGTTTCATCCTAGACTTGTTGCTTATACCAAATTCTCATTCTTTGAGGGAATAGGATTGTCTTGTGCTCCCTTCCTTTTTCTTCCTCTTATGGTTTCTTCCCCTAGAGTGGCCGCCAGGCTACAGCATAATTTAGAGGAAGGAGGAGAGCTTTTAGAATTAGACAGACCCGATTTCAAATCTCAGTTCTGCTTCTTTAGTTGAGTGATTTTGCTGAGATCATTTCAAATTCCTGAGGTTCTGTTTCCCCATCGGTAAGATGGGGACAATATGCCCTATGTTGTCCACTTGTGGTCAAGATCAAAGGATATAGTTGAAATGCATTAACATAGTTTCTTCCTCAACAAATGTTAGCTCCTTTTCCTCCCCAGTCTTATCTAGAGCTACTTAAGTGTAGCTTTGATCCCCCATTGGGTTCTTTCGTAACCTTGTGCCTTGTGTGTCCGTTAGCTCCGAAGAAGGTGCCATCTTGGTGTTAGGCCTACAGCACCAATTGTGGGATCATCAACAAATAAACATTTGTACATTGTATCAGGCAGTGTTCAGTGTTATGGAAAAAAGTAAAACAGGAAAACCTAAATAAATAAAGCAAGCCAGAGAGATGGGATGTGGGGAGAGCAGGACTGCTGTTCTATACAGGGTCCAGGGGAAGCCTCCCTGGCTAGGTTTTACTGGAGTAGGATGTAGACAGAGGGAGGGAGTGAGCTAGAAGGAGCAGAGGCCCTGAGGCGGGAATGTGCTTACGGAACTGCAAGCAGCCAATAGGATTGGAGCAGAAGGAGCAGGGGACAGTGGAAGGGGGTGAGGGCAGAGAGAAGCAGTCAGATCATGTAGGGCCTCATAAGCCACTGTAAGGACGTGGGCTTTTATGTTCTGGCTGGCCTTTCCAGAGATTCTCCTACTTTTCCTCCCTCTTCCCTAGAACATCTCTAAAGGCCCCATCTCCGAAGCCTCCCTGAGTAGAGAAAGGGACGGATGCTCTTGCCCAGTAGAGTACGAGCCATCCGTTCAAAAACCTGTATTGGTAACAAGACTCTGGAGATGAATGAGACGCAGACCTGTTCTAGTGCCCATGGTCCAATGCTAGTTCAAGCTGCTTGAGAAAGTTGCATTGGTAAATGAGGTCGAAATGAGTCGTTGTTCTGATTTGGTCATTGTGGAGCCAGTTTGCTAGAGTGGCCGTTTTCCACGGGCACCTCGCACAGGCCGCTCCTACCGGTTCTCTTGAAATGCATTCACATAGTGTATTACCAAGTCTTGCCTTCAGGGTAGAGACAGGATGAATTCACTCAGCAAACATCTGAGTGCCTATTCTGTGTCAGTGCTAGTGTAGACACTGGGTACAGATGACGACTAGGTTTACACCCTGCTCTTGAGGGGTTTATGGTTTTAGTGGGACACCTGCTAGTGACCCACCAACACAACTGATCTGTGGCTGTGAGGGAGCCCAAGGGGACGCTCCTGATGCAGACAGAGGGGCAGGACGGGGCAGCTCCTTGGGCATGTCGTCTCCACTCAGTCCTAGAGGTGAGGAGCAGTGAATGGCAAGGAGGGTGGGGAACATCAGGGAGGGGTGTCGGGAGTTTCCAGGCAGAGGAAGGACATAAGCAGGGGATGCCCGGTGCCTGTCACCATGCCTGACAGTCACTGGAGTGTGAGGTGAGGCAAGTCTGAGAGGCCCCTTCAGAGGGGGGAGATGGAAGGCTAACCAGGAGCCTTGAATGCCCAGCCAAGGGTGTTGAGTGCACTTGAGGACAGCCTAGAGCGGGAAGAGTTTTTTAAGCCCAGAGTGATGGCCTGAGGAGATTGGAGTTAGATGAAACTAAGGGTCTAATTTTATTGACCCTGAATTTGTTCTGATTGATCAAAAAATGCTTCATTTTTAAAGTGCTTATTTTATACCTACTCCTGGTAACATTATAAGATCATAGCTTCCTCAGATGTGAAATAGGTTCATGCAGATGGACTTCTGGAATGAATGAGATGGTCTTCTGGAGCTGATGAATTCATGGCCCTTTCTGCCGCCCGGTGCCCTAGTGAATGTTGAACATTGATGGTTTCGTGTGGGGTCTTGGCACTCAAATTACTGGAAAGCGGTGAGAACATGAGCCTTGTTTCTGACTGGAGGGAGTAGCTGGCGAAAGCCCAAGCTTTTCTAGTAGAAATGATGGAATTTAGGTCTTGATACCTTTTTTTTCTAGTCAGAAAACAAACGGGTAATATCTATCTCTTAATCCTCTCCTAGTTGAATAGGACAGTAAGAATGTTCTCTTTAGAAAGTACACATTCACTGGCCAGACAATACCTGAGTCCCAACCATGTGGCTCTGTACACTGTATGAGGACTGGAAACCATCAAGACAAATTAAGCCTGCTCATCCGTCCAAGGAGATCATGTTTGTGACGATGACAAAGGAGCCACAGACGCAGATAGTGGGTAGGAGGCCCTTGTGTGCACAAAGTACAGAAAGGGAGCATGTCCTCTGCCCTGGGAAGTCAGGAAAGGTTTCCAAGAGGGGCCAAATGAGCTGGGTATTGAAGGGTGAGTAGGAGTTAGGAGCTGGGCGAGAGACACCCCTAGTACAGAATGGCACTCTATAAATAAGGGCCAGTGTTCAAACATCTGTGGTGGCGGTGGAGAGGAAGTAGCCGGAGTGATCATCGTGCACAGAAAATGCCTCAACTCTGCATTTTAGAATCCATTAGTAGCCTCCTCCTTAGCCTCCCACCTTGTTCCCAACAGTGACTAAAAATAATCAGATTGACTAATTTGAGTCGATCTCTTCTCTGACCCCATGGAGGTGTTAGTGAGTGGAATCGGATGAGAGGGACCAAGAAAAGAAGTGGAAAGAGGAGGAGGGAGCCATCGCCATCACCCAGAAACACTGATGGAACAGTATAGCTTGCACCAGGGCTCTCTGGTAGCAAAACTCAACTTTACAGACAGCCGGGTCTGCTTCTTCCCAGTGGAAACTGCAAGGGGTGTTTAGAACTGTGCTCCTCTCCCTTCCTCTTAGAAAAAAGTTATGTGGGGCGCTTGGGAGGCTCAGTCGGTTAAGCATCCGGCTTCAGCCCAGGTCATGATCTCACAGCTTGTGGGTTCGAGCCCCACGTTGGGCTCTGTGCTGACAGCTCAGAGCCTGGCGCCTGCTTCGGATTCTGTGTCTCCCTCTCTCTCTGCCCCTCCCCAGCTCGTGCTCGCACTCTGCCTCTGTCAAAAATAAATGAACTTAAAAAAAATGAAAAGAAAAAAGTTATATGTATATGTTTGTGTGTCTGTATATACCCAGATACGTGTATGTGTGTGTATATACATACATACGCGCACAGACACGCACACATATGTAGTACGTAGAATCTATTCTAGCCTAACGCACCCTGGTGCCGACGCCCTCCAGCCACTCGTGGCGGCTGAAAGGCGAACGGATGGGTTAGAATTGGCCTCGCTGACCTGCACCACTTCCTTGGGCGTGTTGGGTGTGTTGAGGTCTGTGCTCCCGGCACCAGAGGTCCACAAGCACACCAGGATGCCCGTTACAGAAGAGGAAACTGCAGCTCAGAGACATGAAGCAGCTTGCCCAAGGCCCCCCGCTCCTAGGTGGTCAGGACTCACACTCACTTGTGACTGTCTCCCCTTCCGCTCTGCATGCCATGCTATCCTTCTGATAAACCAATGAGGAGCAGTTAAGGATCATCCCTGAACGTGGCCCTCACCTAGAGCTCTGAAATGCAGCACTGGACAGAGCAGTGACATCCTGTCTTGGAGTCTTCTCCGGATCTTCCGATGCCAGCAGACTCTCCACAGCTTGCCCCAAGGGTGTCTGTTTACATGCTTCCAGGGACGGGGAGCTCACTACTTGATAACAACAGTTGGTTCTGCTTGTGGGCACTTGGGGATCCTTCCCTCCTTGAAGAGCTGTCTCTGAACTTAACCTTGTCCCATTCTGGTAGGCTTACTTCCAATTGCTGTTGTTGTTGTCTTTAAGGAATCTCTGCACCCAATGTGGGGCTCAAACTCCTGACCCTGAGATGAAGAGCAGCGGGTTCCACTGACTGAGCCAGCCAGGCTCACCCTCATTTCTAGTAGGCTTAAACATCTCAATAGCAAGCAGCTTGAGGGATGAGTGCTTTGCTCTGATTGGAGTCTCCGGTAGATATAGCCCCATGACGTACCCTCCTCTCCATTTCTCCTCTTGGAGAACCAGGAGAATCAGTCAGGGCTTCCTTGACTCTTCTCTTGGGGGGTCTGTTTGTCCTTCCTGACGGGCTAGGCAGAGGAGACGACATGGCACCTGGGTTTCTTCTCTTCTCCCTCTCAGGAAAAACCTCACCGTGAGCTTCTTCTCACCCTCTTTGCTCCAGAAGCCTGGCTGTACCAGGGCGAGTAAGCATTTCTCTTGGATGCCTTTAACTGACATAAGGTGAAGTTTGGAAAGAAGGAGCAGAGATGAGAAAGAAAAGGAAGGAAGGACAGGACGGCTGTGGTGTCGGGATTAACTTGGGTTCTGGCCCGAGCTGTGGCACGGACTCACCATTTGACCTTGGACACCCCCTTCCCCTCTCTATCGTCACTATGTGGGAGTCGGGCCTGACTGTCCAGGGCTTTCCCTTTCCGAACATGACCCCAGAGAGAGTCATGGCTGCTGAACCCGCATGTTGTCCAGCAGGACCCTGATGTGGGGTTCGCTTTTGCACCACCAGAACCAGGAAGCACCTCTGGAAGGTGAGAAACTGGACCCCCCCCCCCCTTTTCATGGCAGGAAGGGCCTCCATCAGCTCTGGAGCACAGAACGGCTGATCTGGTTCTCAGAGTAAAAGGGCTCAGCCTGCACCCTGCCCCCATCCTGATGCTGTGAGCCCTGGTGCCCTTGCTCTGCCCCTTTCTTCCAGTTTTCCAGCTTCTTGAAGCTCTGTCTGTGCTTCTTCTCTGTGCTAGAAGATAGGAGAATCAGCTTAGGGTGCTTGGCTTAGCCCTGATGGCGAGCCCACCTTTCTCTGGCGCTTGGAAGCTGCCAGCCTAGTGGTCGCAGGATGAGGGGACTTCATCTGACCTGCACAGCAGAGTTAGGCCCAGGCTGCAAATGGGCAGACGCGTTCTGCGGAGAGAATCGTTGCTGAGGAAATCGGGCTCCGAACGTGTCTCCTCCAAAGACCTCACTTCCCAACAGGCCACCTTGCTCTCCTGACCGTGCTGCCGGCCCAGGAAGAAGGGGAACATGGCCGTCTGACAGAATTATTCAGTTGCCATTACATGGGACAAAAGGGGCCTGGCAATGTGATGACATTTGCAAAAGCGTGTGTCCCTACTTTCAGGGAATGACACGTGACAGTGTGCATTAGAGGGGACTTTAGGTGGGGTTGGTTCAGTGGTGGTCATCATGAAACACTGTGTCACATGATGGTTAGGAGGACAGACTGGACCCAGACCGCCTGGGTCACAGTCCTCCTCTCCCGCTCGCTAGCTGGTGGGTTCAGACAGCACATCCCTCCTCCAACAGTTCCCTCATCTGTAAAGTGAGAGTCGATCGCACCTTCTTCATAAGTAAGGCTGCTTTGCTCATTAAATGAGCCAGCATGTGCACCTGCTCCCGGTGGTGCTGGGCACATAGTAAGGACTCAATTAGCGTTAGCTCTTCTTATTTTGATCTAAAGCCTCAGTTGAATATTTTACTTGAAAGTAAGTTTTTGGGGGGCACCCGGGTGGCTCAAGTCGGTTAAGCGTCCGACCCTTGGTTCCGGCTCAGGTCATGATTTCATGGTTTGTGAGTTCGAGCCTCGTGTCGGGCCCTGCCGTAACAGTGCAGAGCCTGCTTGGGATTCTCTTTGTCTCCCTCTCTCTCCGCTCCTCTCCCCCACCTCAAATAAATTTAAAAACCATATTGCAAAAAGTACGTTTTCGGGATGCTCTCTGGGTTCGAGCATTTTAAAGCTATGTAGTAAGCATCTTCGGTGTGCAGAACTGGTCCTAGAAGATGGGGTTTCCAAGCCGAAGTCAGCAATGGTGATAAACAGACCAACATCAGATGTGTGACACCTCCTGTGCCATTAGAACAACTGAAGCATTTTAGGAGACCAGAGGCAGCAGGGCAGCTCACTGACCCGGGAGGCTTCTCAGAGGCAGAGGTGGCTCAGAGTAGGGGTGGTGCCCAGGAGGGTTGGAGACAGGAGACTGGGAGCAGATGACGGGTTGTGAGAAGGAGGCAGAGGTCTGCAAGGGTGGTGGAGGGGTGGGGGTGCCGTTCTGAACGGGAGGTGGGAGAATGGCTAAGGAGAGAGAGATTGCTTGACAGTGGTCATGGGGGTTGGCGTGGGCGAGCCTGTGGGCACCGGGTGGAGATCCGTCCACCTTGTCCAGCTCCCCGTCAGGGGAGGGACAGGGCCCCCCATGTGCTGGTGGAGGCCCCGCCCTGCAGGCAAGACGGGAGCAGACCTCTCTGCCCCCGACGCTGAGAGAGCACAGGCCCCTCTGTGTGCGCGAAGAGCCCTGGCCGGGCCTCCTCTCCTTGAAGGGCCCCACAAAGCCTCGCTTGTTCTCCCCTGACATCAGACCTCGCCCTCAGGACTTCTCTGTTCTTCTGGGGCAAGATCTCACACAGTGATAATAGCGTGAAAGGGAAGGGAGGGAGCAAGTGAAGACTGGCTCCGGCGTTGCCATGCCAACCTGCTCCCCAGCCGGGGCAGGAAGATGGCGCCCCCGGCACGTGCGCCTGTGTCCCTTCCCGGTCACGCCCGGGACCGTGTTGAGTTGCTGAGTGCCTGGTCCGGGCCCAGGAGGAGCTGCTGGTGTCAGTCCTAAGAGAGGCTGGCTGCTTGGTCAGTAATACACAAACTAGTAGAGGGTCAAATTAAGTATTGCTACACACAATGGGTTGATTGTTTTCTGGGTTTCTTTTTTTCCCCTTAAGGAAGCAAGTGTTGCATTTAAACACCTGGGTTTTCTATTTTAACAAAGATGTGTATATAGTTTTGCCTTCCACGTTTCATAAAAGCTTACTGATCAGAGGGATCTGTGTGATCATCTGGTCTAGCTTCTGGCTGATCCTTTTTTCAGGTGAGTAAACTGAGGCTGGCTGAGTGGGGAGTAGGAGGCAATTTGAACAGGGAGAAGCGTAAAGGCTTTGTAGCCATCTAGTCCTGGGCTCCAGGAGCGGGATACCGTGTGTAAAGCACTTAGCGCAAGACCTGGGTCCACCGTGGGGCTCCGTAAATGCTATCCCTGATTATTTTCTGAACTTTCATGCGTGCCAACTGGGGTCAATAAATGAAACACTCATAAAACAAAATGCATGTTGAATCAGTACAGGGGAGCCTCCTGATCTCCTTCGTCCTAAAATAACTGCTTCCTTTGGAGATGCAGAATAAAAAGGGGACTTCAAATCCTTAGTCTAGCGCAGCGCTTCTCAAATGTATGGCCAAGGCCACAGGCTCGGCCGCCGTGAAGGTGAGTTGCTGTCTCCACAGTCTCTCCGGTGTTGTTTCCCACACGCCGCTGGGCCCAGGTGACTTGAGGTTGTTTCATATAGCGGGCTTTCCTGCTGGTGCGAACAGCAGAGTAGCCTCAGACCTCGTGTTTGAGTAAAAATTTGCAATCTTCAAGTGGGATTAAGACGCAGCCTAAACAGTACTTGATCCGTCTGTGAGGCTGCGAGCTCCGCAGCAGATGGAGAGCAGTGCTTTCAAATTTAGTCATTGGTGGCCACGGACACCAGCCTGGGAACCCCAGCTGCAGGGTAAAGTTTAAATCGGGATAGCGTATGGTTGAGTCATCAAGAGCTGGGCTGGGCTTTAAAATAAACTTGGAGATAAACTCAATGACTTTGTTTGTTTGCTTTAATTGCGGTCTTGGTGCATCCATCCAAACAGGGAAGCCCCACGGTGACTTTGCTGCCTTCTCTGTGTATTGTGAGTTTCCTGCAGGAGCATGTCTGAAAGCAGCGTCACATGTCCGGAAGCCCATCTGTGTAGAAACAGCCTGTCTATAAGCACAGGGGTGGGGGTACGACCACGAATGGAGGAGTTCCTCCTATCTTAATGTACACTTCCAGAGTGTTTTCCAGTTGTGCCAAAGTGAGCCAGAGAAACTCATTTTGATAAGCTTGGGATAGAATGTCAGCCTTTTTTTTTTCTTTCTTTTTTTTCCTATTTTTTTTCTTTCACTTTACACTCCCAACTGGAGTCAAGGTGATTCAGCCGCAAGCCGTGTTTCCCTTGGTGGAAAACGTGACATAAGAAATTAGCGAAAGCAGCTGGGGAGGATGACTACTTAGCCAAATGGTTGAATCTATTAATCTTTTCTCCCCACCCCAGTTGCCTTGGCCCATTGCTGGCTGACTCTTGAAGACCAGTCAGTGCCTTTGAAATGACCTTGAACGGGAATTAAGGGAGTTACTGAGTTAAGTAAGCATTGGGTACTACAGCTGTGAATTTGAACATTCTACTACTAAGAGGAATAGCGTTTAGAAAATATCCAGGTCATTGAAATCAATCCCTCTGCTTTGTCCTTTTTACAAACTTCTGCTTTTGTGCTAAGGCCCTACCCTGACCTGGTCTGGCATTTTTAATGTGAGACGATAATGCCCCTTAGTGGAGAAGACACATAACTGCAAGCTTTTGCATTTGCCCAAAGAAAAGCTGTTTTAGCGAACGACCTCTCTTTCGTAATTCTTAAAACTCAACAGGGTACCTATTTTTTGAGGGTCATCGGGAGAATCACGTGAGATCATTCGTGGGCAGCACTTGAAATAGCATTGAGCACAGGACTGACAGTGGCTGTGACCGTGGTTGTCTGACAAGGAGAATGTGGGTAAGCAGGGAATGAGTGAAGTCATCTTCGAGTCCCCAGGATTTTAGGTCAAGGTCCTCCGTGTCAGCGGTGATATGTCAGCATGTCGTCACCTGGGACGGGACGCTCTCACAGCTGGCCCACCAGCCTGGAGGCAGCGAAGCCCACTTCTGCAAGAGCACCCAGGTTTCAGCACAGGGAATTTCGATTCAAAGAGACATCTGCAAATGCGAATCCACAGCCCGGAGACATGTCATTTTGTCATGCCTGTCCCTGACCTTGAGCTTCTCCCAGCTCAGCCTCCAAATCTGATTGGCAGGGCCAAAGGCAGGGACAGTCACAGGCTTCCCTTTGTGCGAATGAGTCGCTGACCGTCTCCTCCAAGCGGGTGAAGCAGACTCTTCTCAAAGCCCCTTGCTGCCTGTCTTCAGCTCATTTGTGCATCGCTGAGGGTGTAGATTGCTTTCAGATGGCTCGAGTTTCCTTCCTTTTAATTTTCAACTATAACATGAGATCCCTGTCTGCTTCTTCATATGCCAGAAACCAGTTATAGCTTCATTAAACTCGGTGGAAAGGGGAAAAACATTTCCTTCCTTCCTTCCTTCCTTCCTTCCTTCCTTCCTTCCTTCCTTCCTTCCTTCCTTCCTCCCTGTCACATTTTTTCCCCTCTTCTGCCTGCCCATTCTTCCTTCCCTCTTTCTCTAAGCAAATGGCTGGGACTCAGACACGAGATCCTTGGATACAGATTTTGGTATTCACGCCGTCACTTCTGCACTCATTTTTTTTTTTTTCCCTTTTATTAGCAAACCCGTATTCCCTGAGTGGCCTGCTGTGGATTCAAGCATAAAGTCCTAGCTCCTGTCCTGGAGGTGCTCACCTTCTAGGAAGAGAGGCAGACAGGTAAGCAGGAGTGACTGGAACGTGGAAGGGTGGCACGTGAGGACTCCTGGGGCTCTGGTAAGAGGTGGACAGCAGGGGACACCGCTCCCACCCCAGGACTGGGACAGGCATCCAGGCAAGCCCCAGGCCAGCCGAGGATATCAGTCTACCTGGCAGAGAACTACGTTTAACGCAGGTGTAAAAGCGCATAGGAATACCAGTCCCGCCCCTTCATCGTAACCGGAAGACTGGGATCTGCCGAAGGATCTCCAAGTGAGCCTGTGACAGCTGTCACTCCCAAGGCCCCTCGTCTCCACCCACCCACCAAGAGTGCGTGATCTGGCCTTACCTTCCATCCAGCTCCCGAGCCTCGCCGGTTGCCGGATGTTCAGTAACAAGTTTCTCCCTCCCGAGTCCACAGCCTCCTTCTGCCTGAAACCTTTCCAGCTTATTCCAGCCCAGATGAGTTACCTCTTCTCTTGCGCCCCTTTTCCAGAACGCTTTCGCTTTACCCCAATCGCAGTCCTCACTAGAACCTTCCATCCTTTACAGTGGGCTTTGAACATGGCTTCTTGCCCTCACTGGGTTGTGCTCTTATCTCAGACCACTGCAGGGATCGAGTCTTACTGAGCACTAGTCCCTAAAAAGAGCAGATGTTCATGTATTTATTCCTTAAACCATTCACCAACTTTCTATACTCTGTTAAGGACTGTGCTGGGTATTGAGGATGGAGCGATAATTAAGACCTGCCCTCAAGGAGCTCAACAGACATGTATAAGTATTTTAGTTTTGGAAGAAATACATACAGGATTTACAGGATGTGTGTATGTGGATAGATAGATATTCTATCGAGTTGTCTATATACAGAAAATCTCGAGGCAGCTGGGTGGCTTAGTCAGTTAGACATCCAACTTCAGCTCAGGTCATGATCTCACAGTTTGTGAGTTCAAGCCCCATGTCAGGCTCTGTGCTGACAGCTCAGAGCCTGGAGCCTGCTTTGGATTCTGTGTCTCCTTCTCTCTCTGCCCCTCCCATGCTCATGCTCTGTCTCTCTCTGTCTCTTAATAATAAATAAATGTTTTAGAAAACTAAAAAAAAAAACCTATCTGTATCTATATCCATATCCATATCTATATCTATATCCATATCCGTATCTATATATCTATTTCTATATCTATATCTATATCTATATCTATATCTATATCTATATCTATATCATCTATGTCTATATCTACTAGGGTCATTGGAAGGAAGAGGTCATTTAATTTGGGAGCAAGTGTCAGGGTGGGGTGAGGACGAGGTATTTGATTTCATTGCCAGTGGGGGATCAGCTAAATTATATTGACTGTAAATTGGTAGAGAGCCCAGCAGAGCCAGTGGAAATTTGCCCACTGAACAAAATCTTCGGGTATGGTGGTACTTTCTAGAAGTTTTGAAAAATGCTTATTACTTATTCCAACAAAATGCTGCCATTTCCTGGGCAACGTAACGAGACTCCCAAAGCCTTGGGATCTGTATTGACATCATTGTTTTGTCATCTCATGGGGTTTGTTTTTTCCAATTTGAAATTTGAAAGCCAAAGAGTAGACCTTTGGTGTTTGCAAATTATCGCCAACCTAATGCCTTAATGTTACAGTTGTACTATTATTATAATTGCAATGAGACCTGATTGAGGCTTCTAGGGCTGGGACCTGGCAGGTCCTCAATTGCTGCTTGAATTCCCAAGGAAAAAGGGTCTGCATTAGAGAATGTCATAGTAGTCCTTTGAATACACATGGAGGATTAAACTAGGCTATCCAAGCACTGCCCAGTAGAGGTACTTGGGGGAAACTTTGTTGAATGTATGAAAATTATTTATAGTTTGCATGCCTTTGCGTTTCACAACATTTACTGCCTCGAACATACACAAGGGCTTGAGAACAGTTTCTCTGTAGTAGGATAGGCATTCTACCAGATACCAGAATTACTGTTTTTTCACAGACTAACTCTGTAGCACTCCCTGATGGCAGCAGTGGGCCAATTTTGATATAGCGGGGGACATTGGAAAGTGCTGGGGTTCTGTCGTCACTCTCCTTGCCGTGTAACTTGCAATCCACACGGCTTCAAGAAACAAGACCCGGGCGGCATGTGGAAGGTGCTGTCAGTGTGAAATGGTGTTGCTGGGAGGAAAGGTGCATCCCCCTTCTAATTAGCTTAGCTCATGATTGGGCATTAGGTTGCCTGGGTACATATTTGGAAATTGTTGCCTGTCCTCTCTGTATAACCCTAGGAGGTTGGAACATGGAGCAGTTCCAGATCCCTGAGCCAGGCCTGGTGGGCAACAGATGATAAGAGTGAGGCTCAGAGCAGGAGAATGACCTTCCCCAAGGTCCTGTAGCACATAAGTGGCTAAAATGAGAGTAGGGCACAGAGCCCATGACTCTCTGTTCACTTGGTGGCATTACAGAGGCATTACAGTCAATGGTATCGCCTGTGTACTTCGAGCCTTGAGTTACACAATAGCCGTTTGATCCATCCAAGGTGCCAGGCTGCATTTCTGCCCAGGAATGTCCCTGCTCCCACTTTCTGGTTGCAAAGTTCGTATATAATCAGTCCTCAGTGATTCTTCTGACCTTCTCTCCTTCCCCTCCCCTCCAAGATGCACTTTCTATTTTATGGTTTCATACTGTCCCTCCTTAGGACCATGCTCACTGACCATGCATTTCCCCATCCCCTGCAATGACTAATTCTCCCTCATTCTTATCCAAAAGACAGTGTCTGACCCAAATACCAGATGACCTGAGAGCCTCTCCTCCCATGGGATATGGAAGAAAAATCTTAGGTTTTGTTGACAGAGAAGCTCCATGGGGTCATGGGAGTTTTGTTTACAATGAATGACTTAATTCATTCCACATGTATGTATGTGTGGCATTCCCATTGTGTGTGAGGCAGTAGTCTAGGAGTTGAGGATACACAAGTCAATGGTAATAGAGATTTGAAAGAAGAATAAAGGCAGTGACTGGGCACGGGGTGGGGTGAGGTGGGGTGGGGTGATGTGAGGTGAGGAGAAATACTATTTTGGGCCAGTTGGTTAGGTTGAGCTCCACTGAAAAGTAAACCTTGAACAGAGGCCCAAAGGCAAACCATGTAGATATATGGGGGTGGGGGGGAAGCATTCTGGGCAGAAGGACTAGGAAGTGCAAAGGTCCTGTGACAGAAAGATATGTCATACATTCAAAAAAGAAAACGTAAGGAGGCAGAGGTAGCTGAATCACCTGGTAGTGAAGGAGAAGTTGCAGGGGATGAACCACTTTGGGGTACCATCACATAGGATGCCTTGTTGACCGTGATAAGGATCTAGTACCCTACTATAAGTAAAACAGGGCCCCACTGAAACAATTTAAGTAGAGGAGTGACATAATGCAACTTTTTAAACATCAGCAAAGCTGCCAGAAAGGCAGTTCACTGGGTGGTTGGGAATGGATGAGAGCAGCGCTGGGAAATCTGTGTAAAGGGTGAGTATGATACTCTGGGCAGGAGTTGATGGCTGGTGGCTTGGTCTAGGGTGCTGGTGAGGGACGGTGTGAGAAGCAATTGAATTGACATCATCTTAAAAGTACTGCTGGTGGGATTTGTTAGCTTGGTTATGGGGTACGAGAGAAAGAGAAAAGTCAAGGATAACACCAGCTTTTGGGGACTGAGCTGCTGGAAACATGGGATTGTCATTGGCTGAGATGCGGAAGACTGGAGCAGGGCAGTTCTTGAGGGGAGAAAGCGACACTTTAATTTGGGGTGAGTTAAGTTTCAGCTATTTATGAGAAGTCACGTAGTCAATTGGATACATGAGTCAGGGGTTCAGACGAGGGGGTCGGGCAACAGTTGTGAATTTGGAAGTCATTGGCATACATCTCTAAGATAATATTTAAAGCCTTCACAGATATCAATAGTTGTGTCGGAAAGAGGAGCTCTTGGTCATGGCCGGGACAACAGAACTGAGACAATAAAAATAACAAGGGTAATAGTGATGATGGCAACTACCACTTACTTATGCATCTGACTGCTTACCTATGTTGTCTCATTATTTCTAAAAGCCACCCTTGGAGAGGTTGAAGTAATCTCTGTTTTACTCGTATTGAAAGTCAGACTCGGGGAGGTTAAGTAAATGTTGTTAAATACATTGATTAAGTCCGTGTGGCTGTTGCTATGCTGGACATCAGGAAGCAGATCACGGCTCAGTTTAAGAAGTTCAAGGGCGTGGTCCTTCTGTCGTCTTTGAAGAATGCATTTCGGCCGAGAATTTCTGCCAGTTCGCCCCCCGCCTTCAAGTTACGTGTGTCCTGAAGATGGGGCACTTCAGGTGCCGGATGAAATAAAGCCTGAGGGGACACACGGTGCCACCCACACCAACACGACACACAATGTAAAGTAAGGGGGGACAATTTGAAAAAGCGTTAGAGATGAGACATGAGAAGACAGGGTCACACTTCCCCTCTAAACGCCGGCTACAGTTTAAGCAAAGACATTACCAGCAGGTGCTTGTTGATTTCCTTTCCTGGTTTCGCTGTCAGAAGACAGCGCCCATCCTCCTGGAGGCAGGTGTTCGTGCCACACTGGCCGTCCACAGGCACTCTGCCCTGCTGTCATCTCCATTAGGTCTCGTCACAGGCAAATGAGTGCTGTGGACCCCATCTGGGAGAGTAAGGTCTGAGGGGTGACGTGACTTGTCCAAGGTCTGCGGCTAGTACGGGATACTGTTGAGATGTGAACTAGGCTCTCCAGATCCCCAAGCTCATGCCTGTTGCACCGCACTGCTCCAGAAAGGACAGCAGAGAAGAGGCTGGGATCCTGACAGCACCTCGGGTGCCGGATCATCCCAGGATCCCCGGCATGCAGTCCTGGGGATGGCCAGCAGAGGGGACCACGCACCCGGGTTTCTGCAGCCGGCTGCCTGAAGCCATGTTGAATGAGCAAATGTCTGCAGCAGACTATGAGATCTAAATGTCTCCTTGGCAGGAAATCCTCGAGGAGCACTGCGGGGTTGTGCAAACAGCCTTACAATGTCCGCTTGTGTGTGTGCGCTCGGCTTCGCCTGTGTCGCCCACAATGCTCTGTTTTTTTTGGATAATGGGGCTCTGTGGACCCATACGCCTTGTCATGCAAAGGGAGGGACCTGTGTTTGTCATAAATGGGCTCTTGTATGATTAATAGCCATGCGAATGAGCTTGCAGCAGCCGTTCAGCACCCGGCTTCACCTCTTCACGGAGACGGTGGTCTGAGTAGGCTTTCTTCCCTTGCCCCAAAGCAGCAGTGCAGTATTTATTGCTGAAAGGGAAATGACTTGTTTGCACTGTGGCTGCAGTTTTTGCCACGCGTGACAGGAGGTGCAGAAGCTAGTATTTGTTGTCAGGGGCTGATTGCATGCCAGATACTACACTAGCTACGTAATCTGCATATCTTATTTACTCAATAGCAACATTGTAAAGAAGTATTATGATTTGCATTTTACAGATGAGGAAAACTCAGATTCAGAAGAGTAGAACGACTTGCCCAAGGTGTCCAGAGCTCATGCTATTCCCATTAATTGACTCCCTTTCTTCTTCAGTGTGGTCTGTTGGTCCACACACTTGAAGATGCCTTTCCTCATCCCGTTGGGCTGCTCATACACTGGAATTGGTGATTTTAAAACAGATGAGGAGTTGCCATTCCTGGGCTTTGGTGTGTTTCTAGTACCTCCTGGAATTATATGCAAAAAAAAAAATATATATATATGTGAGTCTGTGGATGTGTGCATTTTTCTGAAAAGGCTGATTTTCATCAGATTCTCAAAGTCATCTGTGACCATAAAACAACAGAGTCAAGCACCCCAAAATACTTCTATTTTGGGAAATGCTTATTTTCTCTGACCTCTTCCTGTTACCAATGACTATTTTCTCTGTTCAGTTTATTCACAACTGATATCTTACTGTTGCTATGCGGTGACTACTCATCTAACGCTTCCGATCCATTTTGGCAGACATAGATGAAGAGGGCCGTGTGCTGGACCCATGTTTGGTGCTCAGTGGGGAGGAGTCGGGGGGGATAAAGTGAAATGGGTGACATTCTGAAAACGAAGAAGACAGCCCTTGAAAAGAATTCACAGCAAAGGTGGTTCATTCAGCTTGGAAATCCAGATAGGAGGTTTCTGGGAGAAAATGCTATTTGATTTGGGTACTGAAAGACAGACAGAACATCTGGAGGCAGAGGAGAGGGGAAGGGCATTCCAGGCAAAGGGAATAACATAAGCAAAACAACAACAACAACAACAACCCAGAAGGAAGAAGGAGGCCAGAGCTGTTGGTACTGTCCAGATTCTGGTGTGACCAAAGTACAGAGTGTTCAAAGTTGCTGAAACTTGAAAGAGAGCTTTGGGCCAGATTTTATGGCCCTGAATACCATGTAAAAAAATTGTCCTCCTCTTAATTTGACAGCCAGCTTGGAAACGTTTATGCTAAACCGCGCCTTCCTTCTACGCAGCTAACCCCTGGGAAGAGCCAGGTCTCCAAGTGCTCAGCAAACCCACCCCACCGCCCCTTCCCTGTCCAGCCTGTGTTGATGGTCCTCATCACGTGCTTGGGGTTCAAGCCAGGGATTTTATTTGAGAACGTTAGTTTGACCTGCCATGAAGAATACGTTGAAAGCCAGCCGGTTGCTCACTTCAGAAACTGGAAACAAAAGCAGAACCACTCCCGCCTCCGACATTTCAAGGGAGCTTTGCAGCCCCTGCGATGTCCTCAATGCTTGAGATGAAATGGAGCGTGCCAACCTCCCTGGGCTTCAAATTCTTCAGGTTTTTAGTATGTGAAATGTTTTTTGTTGGTCTTTTTGGTACTTACATAATTTTTGACATCCCACATTCCCCCCCCCCCCCACAGATAAATTTGACCTGGGACGTAAAACCCCTAATGTTTTGACCTGTCAATTCCAAACGTCACCTTTGGTACACAGGTGGACCCCAGTTTAGGAAAACTCAGCATCTGAAAATCTAGACCTACGAATCAAGTCAACCCACGGCCCTGGGGTGGGTGGGATTCTTCGGGATTCTTCAGGGGCCTTCACTTCCCAGAAGAATTCCTTTCAATAACACCTCCCTGTGCCTCAACACACTAGGTCATATTTCACCTACCACGCGACAGTGAACTGTGGAGGCAAAGAAACTTCAAGCACAAATGTGGGATACAGCTGCCCATGGAATGAAAACCAGGCAGAGACAAGGAAAAGCTTTTTTTTTTTTTTTTTTTTTAGTGTTATATTGTAAGATAACAGAAATGGAAGAGATTTAATTCAGCAGCATTGATTCTGCACATGGCATTTCCTATAACATGCTGAGAGACTGGTACATGATCTCAGGTGCTTGGAGTATCTGGGGTTGCATTCGAGGGGGTGAGAGAGGTGGAGATAGTGACTATCGGCCATACCGAAGCCAAGAGAAGGCATGGAGAGGGGTGGATCTTGGGGAGATGGGAGAGTTAAGTGGATAGAGTTTGGTGACAGAATGGATCTGTGGAGTATAGTAGATGGGGATGTCTCAGATGACACTCAGGTTTCTGGCTCATGTAATTAGTTGAATGATGATGCCTTTTATTGAACAAAGGAAGGGGGAGGATATTTGGGAAAGATATTAACCCCTCCCTCCAAATCGCTATGCTTTCAGGAAATCCATTTAGATTTACGGGCGTGGAGTTGAGGAGGGAGGTCCAGTTTGGGGCCGGAGGTTGAGAAGTCTTCAGCATATGGGCAAAAGTTGGGAGTCGGGAGGGTCCCACCTGAGAGGAGGGAGAAAGGTATGAAGAAAGACAACTGGAGGCCAACACTTAAAGGTTACATGGAGGAACTGGAAACTTGAGAAGGGATATTCAGGGAGAAGAGAGAGGAACAGAGATCTTCCAGGATCATCTCTGCAGCTCCTCCCTCTGACGAAGGGGCTGCCGGGCGCCTGTTGACCCACTTACTTAAGAAGGAATTCTGGGAAAATGGAGATTTGTAATCCAAGAGAACTGCCAGTGTTTAATCTAAAACACTGATGGTCAGAACAGCCCAGATTTGGGGTAACTTCTTGGTGTTTTGGTGTTTCCTTTTGGTTTCTAGGCTGAACTGAGGCCAACCCAGAGAAGGGGAATAAATAACTTGCCCAGGGAAAGGCATTTCCAAGACTAGAGCTCAGTCCCTAAGCTGCTGGCTCTGCAGGGAGTCACTTTCCCTTTGAAATTAGGCAGAACTGGCCTGGGTGGGCTGAGACCGTCAGCCCTCCTTCGAGCTAAGGGACAGGCTGACCAACCAGTTTGCTCATAACCGTGTTCTTGATTTCACAAGTGAAAGGGAACAAATTCACTAATGATTTCCCAGTGGTGGGCCGGTCCAGCGCAAAACCCCAGTTTGATTGTTTCCATATTCGCTACCATTTGAAACTGGGGGGCATGCTGACTGGCATCCCTAAAAAAGAATTGGATTTTGCCCTCATTTCTTGGAGGCTTTTTGCTGCTATAATATTGATGTTTACAGGGAAATTAGCTATGATGAGGTAATAGTCTATTTTAGAAAACTGAACTCAGATATCGAAAGGGCTATTTTAAACCTGCACTTAATCGTTTGGTTCCATAATGGTCTCTTGGCTTTTTTTTTTTTTTTTTTTTTTGAGAATTCCCACGGATTGCCTTACAACTGGACTCTAGCAGTTTGAATTCCCTGGGGAACGCCAAGCCCTTTTGAGGGACACCATGGTATTAATGATCGATGAGAATATTCAAGGCATTTTCCCATTTGAGTGCCATTACTTGTAGTGTTAAAACGTTTTGAAAACACATTTTAGCCATTAACTCATTTTTATTGTCAGATGAAAGTGCTTTAATAGACTCACTCTACTTCAGTTTTCCTCCTTCGGCTCGGAATGAAATCATCTGTTGGATTCTTGGCAACCCATTCGGCAACACAACAGAGAACCTTATGACTTCATTACAGAAGCGGCAGATGGGGGAGCGCCTTGCAGCCCAGCCCAGCGATCTAAAATCGCTAACCTGGCTTAGCACATTTCAGCTCCCGGAATTTATAAGCTGAGCCAACATCATTCCATCGGGGCATTTTTCCCTCCAGCAAAACAGGTGCTTATTTCGTTTAGGCAGCGTACCTTGATTTTAGTTGAGAAGTTATTTTTTTAAGCCCCCTCTTTTGTATCTGATACATTACAGGCTGATGGTTAACCGGTTTTGCTTATAATTCAAAGCCGTCAAGTTGTGGAAAAGCAGTACGTGCGGGAGAGGGCTCTGTGGCTACCAGAGAAAGGGTGTGTGAGCTGTATGAATAGCAGACTCTCAGAGCTGCACTCTCCTCCTGGGACATCTCCCTGGATGCCGCTGGTGGTTCGCGGAAGGCAAGCCAAAGGGGTTGTTTGCTTTGCAGGGCGGTGTGGGGAGTCCGCAGGCCTCACTGGCAGCGGCTGCCTTCCTGATTGTTGTCATGATTTCTGTAGCTCTGAACCTTGTCGATCAGGCTGGAAGTTACATCGTCTTAATAGCCCTCCTAAAGACGGACAGTCCCCGGAAACATTCCCAAAGCCAGAACTGGCCTGCTTTTCGCAGTTCTGCTTAGAGAAATCTCAGGGCACTACTGCAGTTAGGAAGTTAGACTTCTGGGAAAACTGGGAAGACTTATGGTAAGGCTGGTAGCAGGATCCAGCCGGAGGCACTGGCCTGAGGCCAGAGAGCAGGTTCCCCTTGGAGCTCTGCTTCCTCGCCTGAGCAAGTAACTGACCAGGTTAGCAGCTCCTAGATTTTTGAATTTCGTCAACCAGTAAAATTTCGAAATAAACCTTGGGGACTTAGGGTGCGGCGATCACCTTGCTTTTGTAAAATAAATGAAAACGCTGCTGCGTGATAATATTTGAATAGCTTTAGCTTTCTGCGTGGCCCAAGACGTAGACTTTAGTTTTTCTTACTTTGCCCTTGGCTCGTCGATGCCTTGGAACCACTGGGCAGAGCAGTTTTAAGGATTTCTTATTTTTTCAGGGCCACCCGTGGGCCAGGCCCTGTGCTAAGTGCTGGGGACACAGTAAGGTGTAAACACGGCCCTGCCCCAGAAGACCTTGCATCAAGAGAGATAAGGGAACGGGCGTGAGTCACAGTCCAGGCTGGAAGACACGGTGATACGGTCATCACAGCATGTTAGGTGAGCAGAGAGAGGCAGAGCTCACTCAAGTAGGTGGGTTTTCCTTTCCCTGAGGTCAGGCCAAAGGGTAGGGAGAAGTCAGGGGACTCCTGAAGGCTCTGGTTTCCAAACTCGTACTTGAAAGGGAATTCCAGGGAGGCCCTTGCCGAGGACCGGTGCTTAGCAGACGGAATTGGATGCCAGACCCCGCTCTGCTCCTTGTGGTCTTGAGCAAGTCTCTAAGTCTTTAAGATTCTTCCTTTATCTCTAAAAATTGAGACAATAACAATTCCTCCCTCATGTGTGGCTGTAAAATTTAAGATATGGTGATACATGAGAAGCTGTCATCACTATGGCCTGCAAAGCATTAAGAAATGCTGGTTGCCATTGTAATTGTAAACAGAAGGAGGAACATGTGCAAGGGCCCTGAGGCACTAAAGAGCGGGGCTCCTTTAGAGAAGGGCAGGGTGTGAGTGGAGTCAAGGGTCCCGGGATGGGGAGGAAGATAGGGGCCAGGGGCCAGGTGTCTCTGTGCCCGGGGCATGTTATCTGGGTGCGCTATTCCCTGTAGGCACTGCGGGGCAGTGGAAGCATATTAAGCAAGGAAGTAACATAATCAGATTTGTGTTTAGGAAGAGGGCTCTGCCAGTCGTATGGAGATGAATGGAAGGGTAACGAGACTGGCGTCAGGAAGATCGGTTTGGGAGCTGTTTCTGGATGCAGGTAGGCTCTGCTGAGGGTCTGAAGTAAGATGACCAAGGTAGAGACAGAAAGAAGTGCACAGTTTTATGAAGCGTCTGGTGGTGTCCTTGTTAGGTAGCTGATTAGCATGTTCTGGTGAGACCTGGTCAGCCTGGAACAGAAACCCTCCAGTGGCAACAATACACTGAGCTGTACTTTTTATGTCTTAAAGAATGGATTTAGGGGTGACTGGATGACTCAGTCAGTTAGGCTTCCGACTTCAGCTCAGGTCATGATCCTGCAGTTTGTGAGTTCGAGCCCCGCATTAGGCTCTGTGCTGACAGCTTGGATCCTGGAGCCTGCTTCGGATTCTGTGTCTCCCTCTCTCTCTCTCTCTCTCTCTGCCCCTCAGTGGCTCACGCTCTCTGTCTCCGTCTCTCTCTCTCTCTCTCAAAAACAAACATTAAAAAAATTAAAAAAAAAAAAAGAAGAAGAATGGATTTGATGTCCCATTTACTCTTTGTTTGGGTAGACAGAGCGTGAGACTGAGAGGCAGGACATCTCCATTCTGGACCCTTCTTTGGCCCAAATGTATTGTGTGTCCTTGAGCAAGTGCTTTTTTGTTAAATAAGAGCTTTAAAAAGATGATCCCGGTTCTAATGTAGAATGTATTGTGAAGACATTTGGGATTATGGATCAGGAAGCCCAGAATCCAACTGGAAGACATTGGGAAAGATACTTTCTATACCTGACCCGTGAGTTCTGATCTGTAAAACGGGTCCAATAATACCTTTTCTACATTTAACACATGCTCATGGTGAGGAAGAATGTGGCCAGACGCATCTTTGACAAAGATGTGATGTTATATAAATATGTCATTGTTGTGTTCATGACTGGTCTGTGGATTACATGCTATGTTGCAGAAAAATATTAAGATGACTAGAACTTCTTATTCCCCCAAATACTGATTTATAAAGAATCAAAGTCTTTGATTTATTAATATCTTTGTAATATCTTTGATTTATTAATATCCCTGTCTTACCAGGGATGCTAAGTATTGTAGATTCTTGAAGGTATTGGCTCACTTAAAATGCTAACAGAACCTATCCCTTCTGATAGAGGTATTGGGTATTTATCATCTTAGACCCTAAGGAAAAACGTTAGAAAATAAAACTCTGTAGGACTACTGTTTGATCTATTTTTTTTTTCTCATCTTCTATTCTTTATTGATCAAGGTGGTCTTGGCTTAGGAATTCTCTTTTCAGATAGTCCTAGCTACTCAAGAAATCTTCCAAGTGCCTATTCATGAAGATTGGTATTGAAGTTCTGCTGTATGCAGGGAACAGTCAGCATTCACACTAATGCTTGCACCCTGTGCTCGAGTCCTTTGTTATGTCTTATAATAAACAAATTAATTTCCTCACAAACTACGACCACGTTTTTTAAAAGCAAGCTCAGATTGGTTTTATTTGGTTTTACACTCCGGGAATACAGCTAATACTATTATTCAATATTTTTTCTTCCAAATGAAAACAGAGTTCCAAATTAAAAAAAAAAAAAATACACGTGTGTGTGTGTGTGTGTGTGTGTGTGTGTGTTAGCAGAGAACTGTTTTTCCAGACGGTCATTGTTTTCCACTGAGCAGGCTTAGAGCTAAGTCCCGTGGAAGTGGTTTTGTGCTCAGAGCCAAGAAAGTAGTCGTAGAAAACACCATGTGCACATCCCAAATTGTCACCCTTGGGAGATGAGAGCCTCCCTTGGCAGGAACGTGAGGGCCGTCTCTACAGGCACTGTTAACACACCTAGAGTGACTGGAGAAACACCCTCCTCCTTCGAGACTGTTTGGGGAAAAAGTATGAAAGCACCCACTTCAAAATTATACACCAGTAACAGAACCTTGAGGAATCAGACTTCGGTACTGGGAAGACTTGCTGAGTCACCATCCAGCTTGTGACTTTTGTTCTCCTCTCCTCTCTAAACCCCCTTCCCCTCACCCTGCCCCACACACCCCCAGCTGGAGAGCTTCTCTGGGCCAGTCCAGATCCGAAGGATTGCCCTTGGGACAGCTCACTTCTTTTGTGCCAGCTTCTCAGGGAGACTCCACCCCCTGAGGTGTTCGGTTCCCTCCCTGTCTACACCAGTGAGTGGTGCTAGTGTGGAACAGGCCACTTTGGAATGGAAGGGAACAGGAGCAGTAGACCCTCTTCCAAAAAAAGAAAGTGCATGTGTACAATAACAGCCCATCCTGCGTGCACTTTCCACAGATCGTGGCCTCCCAGGGTCCCCAGACGGAGACCTCCTGGGGGTCTGAAGTTCCAGGTCTTCTGCTATGGGGAAAAGAGCATAGACTTCAGGGTCCCAGACTCTCTCTCTGATTCTCCTGTAGTCCTCAGGAAGATGCTTTAACCGCCCGAGCCTCTTTTTCTTCCAATAAACGTACAGATAATGACAGCCAACCGAAGGGTTGCTGGGAGGTTTGAGTGAACTAAAGCGTGCGAAAGCTCAAACATAGTGCCAGGCACACAGTGGGCACTCAACGAAACGTGGATTTCTTGGGGCGTCTAGGTGGCTCAGTCTGTTAAGCGTCCAACTTCAGCTCCGACCGGTCATGATCTTGCAGTTTGTGAGTTCGAGCCCCAAGTCGGGCTCTGTGCTGACAGCTCAGAGCCTGGAGCCTCTTCAGATTCTGTGACTTCCTCTTCCTCTGCTCCCTCCCTTCCTCGCACTCTGTCACACGTGCTGTTTCTCTCTCTCTTTCAAAAATAAATATTAAAAAAAATTTTTTTTAAACTGTGGATGCTCTTGTCCCTCTTAGGTATAATAATGTAATAAAAAGCTATAGTGTCTCTGATTGGTTCTTAAGATGTACCAAGTACATACTGTGACTTTCACATTCAGTTAACATTTCTGAGCACCTACCACTTATCAGAAATTTGTTATATGCTTCCTGGGTAGATCACATTCTTAAGTCGGTTACGGTCTCCCTGCCCAATAGAACGGGCATCCCCTGAGTACTGAGGCCATGCCTTCCATTATTGCATACCTCACCCCCACGTGTCCTGTGTATTGAGGGCGTTTAACAAGTCATTGACCGTTTCCCTCAGGTCATTATTAAAGGTGGCTTTTTTTATTTTAAAAAACAAAGGGGAAAAAGAAACTTCCCACCGAACTGCTGTCAGAGTCCCTTGTCTTGGAATAGGAGTTCGCCTTTTCCTTCTTTTTCGATAGGTCACTATCATAGAATCAGTGTTGAGGAAGGCTAACACTGGAGGGAACCAAGCCTCCTGGGACTGAGTGGGCAGTAATCCTAACGTCCTCTCCTTTAAACTGCTGGCAAATCTGCGTGTCACCCCTTTGTCCTTTGGCATTCCATTTCTTGTCCGTGGAGGTGTTTCGTAAGCCACTTTGGTGTGTCGTTAGATGTTCATGTTTTCCTTAAACTTCCTGCTATATTTATGAAATGGGACACAGTCATAGACTTAACCATTTGGCTAACATTTGCAATTTTCAAGGATTTTTCTAGCATTTACTAAAAGAGTGTCTTACTTATTCCTATTTTCAAAAGCATTTATGTATGCTTGGAATTTTTGTGATGGAAATAGGTAATGACCTATAGAGTTATCGGAAGACCCCAGCCTCAAATTATTACAGACTTACATAAATATTGGTTTTCTGAGAATTTTGGGGTTTTTAATAAGTATTTATATACTTTTTAATCAGTTTCTATATTTAATCTGAATACTCCTAAATTTTCTACTTCTAGAAAATATATCTTCCTCCTATGTATATTTTGAAGATGAAATAAGAAGAATCTATCTAAAATACAATGTTTGGCATGTAGAAAGGTATCTTAAAGTGCTAGCTTTTAATGCCTTTCCATCTCGGTCTGGTGATAGTGAAAGCTTTTTGCATGAAGAAACATGGATTGGGGCACCTGGGTGGCTCAGTCGGTTAAGTCTCTGACCCTGGATTTCAGCTCAGGTCATGATCTCACAGTTTGTGAGTTTGAGCCTCACAGAGACAGCAGCCTGGAGCCTGCTTGGGATTCTCTCTCTCCCCGTCTCTCTGTCCCTCTCTCACTCAGGCTCTCTTTCTCTCTCAAAAGAAATAAATAAACTTAAGAAAGAAAGAAACAATTAATCTTCCAAGACCAAACATGAAGGATGAAGAAAAATGCACCTTATTTGAGTCAGAGGACATTGCATTTCTTTGATTCTCTGCATATCTTAAGCCATAACATGAGTTGTAATGCTGAATAATGGTAACTAATACTTGCATGGCATTTTACAGTTATATGCAATGTTTTCACACCCATTTTATTTAGTCCTTGCAAGAACGTTGCACAGAAGATATTATTATAGGACTGTCGTGCAGATGAGGACCCCAGGTCTCACAGCCAAAATGACTTGCTCCGGAAAAATGGGAGAATTGGATGGTTATTTATGTTTGTGCAGCTTTTTCAACTTTTTCTGTGTCATCTCCTTCATCTACTCCTTACACTATATATCTTTTGAGAGCATCTGTTGGCCATGTTGTTCTTTTGACTTACTCTGCTTCAGATTCTCAATACTATGTCTTACTCTTTGTCAGTAAATCTCAGCTTGCAATGCCATGGGAAAATAGGTCCAGCCAATAGCTAAGGCCAACATGCCAAGGACCCAGTGAAGCAGATACCCACACATCTTTGCTTTGGTAGGGAAGGGACAGTCCTAGAAAATCCAGCCGTGGAAGAAGACTCATGTCTCTAAGAGCAAAAGGCCATCCAGAGTGGAAACTGATGGAAAGAGAACCACCTTCCGATGGTATTCTCCAAAAGCAGGAGACATCCCAAGTAAAAGAGTCAGAGAACGTATTTGCAGGACCCACCCCTTCATAAGTACTTATCCAACTGGTATGTCCTTTTCCTTTCTCTTCATCTGATAGCCAAGACCTTGGACTCTTCCCTTGCTGCCCCCCTGCCAGACTCTCCTTGCAGAAATGAATTCAGATCTCACAACACTCAGGTGCACACTGTGGCTATAGCAAGACCCAGGAGGACTTTACTTTAAGATGATCTTTGAAGATGTTAAAGGAGTTGTGTGTGTGTGTGTGTGTGTGTGTGTGTGTGTGTGTGTGTGTGTTTAAAGTAAGTCTAAACCTCACAATACAGACACATTCTATTTTTAGTAATAAAAACGCTCTAGACCTTGTTGCTTCATCTCTTTTATGCCTGGAATCCCTCGTACCATCCTCCTTTGTGACTTCAGTTTCTATTATTTTAGTGCTTTAGCATCTGTGTTTTTTGATATGCTTCTCTCCTTCAAACTGGGTTCTCCTCCCCCTCTTATATTACTGGGGAGACCTTTCCTATCCCTTGAACTTACATAAACAGCATAGAAACCACCAAGAATCATCATCAGAATCATCATCCTTGTTTTAAGGGACTAGGGTTATGGCTCTCCTACAAGACCCAGAGCACCTGCTGGGTTTCTCTCTTCTCTCTGGCATATGTCCCCACGCTGTAGGGGAGAATGACAAGTAGCTGGCATCCCTTGGACAGACCCAGCAGCAGGACACATTAGAACTGTAGCCATGGAGTTAACCAAATACAACGTGGAAACCAGAGTTCGCGCTTTCTCATCAGCCCCGTACTGCCCACCAAGCTTCCCTGCCTGCCACCCGTTTGGCTGCAAAACCTCTTCTGTACCCACGGGAGCCCTGAGACTTGGCTTCTCCCCAGACATGACTTCCTCTGTCTACTCTTAGCCATAGGAAACTTATCTTTGTCTCAACTGTCTCTTAGCTATGATCAATTTTTCCTTTTTTCTTTTTAATAAAAAAAAAAAAAATAGTAGAACAAGAAGCTCTACTTCTTTAGCATAACCCATTTGCTTTTATTTTCTGGACACCAAATCTTGAAAGAGAACATTTTTCTCCTTTGCTTTGGCCCGCCCGCAGAAGCTCAGGTCCAAATTGAACACTTGTCTCCAGTAAACATGAAGACTTTATGGCCCAGATGACCTATAATTCACATACTACTTGCTCTTTATCTTCCTGTTCCACTTTTCTTTCTTTCTTCTCCCCACTTGTGCTATGTAAGTATTTGCATTTTCTAATAGTGCGTAATAACTTATCTTATGTTCTTTTATGGAACAAGATGAAATATTAAAAATAATCATCGTATTAATGAATTAAACCATCTCATTAGTAACGCGCTGCATAGCAATGGATTTTGTATGCATGGAGGAGCTCTTTGCAAAGAGCAGTCACTGCCATGAAGGTCATGGCTGGGGCTGTGGTGCAAGCCCCATGGGTGAGGATCCCTTCCAAGTGGAACCTGGGGTCTCTTCTCAGTGACTGTCTGTGTGATGTTAACTCACTTTGTAGACCTTAAGCCAGCATACACTTCTGTGGGTTCTTGTTGACCTTGAAGAGGAATAGAAATCCTCAAATCGTTCTGTACTTATTCAAAGAGTGTGTATTGAAATGCAGCTTTCATAGGACTGCGCTTGACCCCTAATACTACATAATGTTCCACAGTCATTGTTGTAGACATTTCCTGTTTGGGGTATGAAACATCTAGAATATTGGGAGTTCCTTAATTGACCCCAGTTGATGTTAGAATCATGTTCCAAAATGTTTGACTACATGAGCCAACCAGCTTAAATAACATCTTTTATTCTTTTGAACATCTAGAATTCTGTAGCCAAGTGATATTTGATTGTATCTCCACGTGTATTCCTTTCAGGCTGTTGCTAATTTCCAAGGATTGACATATTTCCCACCCAGGTAGTCTGACAGTAGAATCATACACAAGACAGAGTTTTAGGAGGCAGCTAAATCCATTCAGGTCTCTTGCGACACATTAATAGCACAAAACCAGGAAAATCAAGAATATTTAACTTCCATTAGGGCATTTTATGTGGAAGCTGGGATTGCTATTAAACTGTAGAATCATCTTACTACCAGAAGTGTCTCCAGGTCTGAAGTGGAACTGTTCATTAAGCTGGAAACAGATTCTTTCCAAGAGACCCCAGGAGGGTTTGTGAATGTTGCTCAGCAGTAGGGATGGACCATACCAGTTCTGAGCTTCTGAATTTGGCAGGATCTACCTCATACAGGGCTTTTGCTCAAAGGTATCTTAAAAAGAAATGTGCATGGGAGGAAGAGAAAAATGACAGGAAGAATAAGGAAGATTCTTTTTGGAAGAGCAAAGCATGGTGTTTGCTTCCCAGTGTGTGCATACACGTGTATGTATGTGTGTGCACCCACGTGTATGTGCATGCCCAGATATTCAGATACCACGAGATGGGAAAAGTCTAAGAAGTATCTTGTCCAACCTTCTGCCCAACACATAATTCATTTTTGCAATATTTTTGCAGGCTGGTAGAACACATTTCTACTTAAACACCACCAGTTACAGGAACTTCACTATTTCACAAGGCACAGCCCTCAATACTCAGACAACTCTAATGTTTTGTTTTTCATGACTCTGAATGAAGATCTTCTTCAATTATTTCTTCAGTGACCCAGCTTTCTTCCCTAGAGCTGCATGCAACCTATTAATCCACCTTCCATAGGATAATCCTAAATAAGTATTTGAAGGCTGTTATAATCATCATAATGATTATGGTGGTATCATCATCATCATTATTAACACTGGTAGTACATAACGTTTCTTGAGCACTTCCTGTACATGATGTGCTAAGCATTTTATATTTCTATCTCATTAATCCTCAAGACTCAATGAAATAGATAACATTTCACTTATTTTATTTTATTTTGAGAGAGAGACAGAGAGAGAGAGAGAGAGAGAGAGAGAGAATGAGTGGGGGAGGGACAGAGAGAGAGGGAGAGAGAGAATCCCAAGCAGGCTCCATACTCAATGGTAAGCCCTATGTGGGGTCTCATGACTCTGAGATCATGACCTGAGCCGAGATCAAGAGTTGGAGGCTTAACCAACTGAGCCACCTAAGTGCCCTGAAATTGATAAATTTCAAAAACTCATTTTACGGACGAGAAAACCGAGGTTTGGAGAAGTAAGGCAGCTTGCCCTGGGTAACAGAACTAGGATGGAAATCAGGCTTCCCCAGTCTCTTTTCTGGCTCCACATTAGTGACCTATACTGTGGATGATGTGTGCAGGTGTTTTCTCATGGGAGGATTATGGGGACTAGACTACCACCTTCTGCATCCAAGGGAACTTCTGGCTGCATACTGTCTCACACAAAGCATTCTCCTCTCATCACATCTTTCTTACAGTGGTGTATTTTTAGGAATTCCTGTGTCAGCATAAACACTGTTGGAAGCCCTGTGCAGAGAAAACTGCAGCCTTGCGGTTTTCTTTTACTGGTCCAATGATTTTTCAAGTTGATCCTTTACAAACTGAGGTGTCTGAGTCGTGAGTTAGAGAAATGCCTTCCAAAGAGCACAGCATCCAGCATCAAACTGTGGCTCCATGAGTAGGTGCCGAATGATTGAATGGACCAGTGGCCTCCTGAAGAAAATAGTTTAATGTCTAGAGCTGAGAGAAGTAGAAATTTTGTGTTCTACCTCAATAATAACTATTTCCCTATTCTTTCTTTGTTTAAGTTGGGATTGCAAATATGTGTCAAATTTGTATTTCTCTGCTGGTTTGATTCACCCATGCAATTATGCTATAATTTCACTGAAAATAACTCTTTGGATTAATATGAATACCTTTTCATGTTTACACTTCATGAAGTACCCAATCTTGTTACCACTGAAATGTCAAATTATGAGAGCTTCTGACTTTCCAGCTAGTTGCACCTCTGGGAAATCTGGCCTCCTCCACAGGCCATGAGGGGTCTCCGGAGCTGTAAATCTGTGTTTTCTAAACTCCTTTCTCCAGAAATTTTAAGAAACTGACCTTTCTGGAAAGATATTTTAATAATGCTCTTGTTGTGCTTGTCCATTAACATGGTATATTCTCACATCAGTGGAAAGGAAACAAAGCAATGCTGAAGTATTAACTGTAAAGATTCAAGGACTTGGTGAAGGGCAAAGGGAAACCCATAAATACACCTAAGCCCTCCCTCCTATAACTAAAGTACCTGATTCTTAGAATAGAGTGTTCTTTGGTTAATTGTCATTATTATGAATGAGACCCAAGATACAAGTGTATTCTTCAGAGACAGCTTGTGACGTTCTTCTCACTGTCATACTTTATATGTTTTACACTGGATATCCCTAACTTCTGGAGAGCCAGGACCTCACAGATGTTTATCCTACCCTGATTCAGGAAGGAGTTGCTAAGTTACTAGTCATCTGGTGTGGAGATATTTTATATCAGATGCAGCTATTGGAAGTCCAGAGTGATGTACACAAATTAGTAAAATATGTCCAACCCTTTAAAAAGTCTATTTTTTTTCTTAAAAAAAAAAGTCTATTTTTCATCCTTTTAATGGTATTTGGTTTTGTATTGCCTCTCCTAGGTTTGCTGGGATGGGAAACCTGCTCAAAGTCCTTACCAGAGAAATTGAAAACTATCCACATTTTTTCCTGGATTTTGAAAGTAAGTTCCAAAAATCAAATGATAATGATGGGAACCTTTTACTTTCTTAATAGCTTGTTGATAGAGAAGTTATAACATAAAGATTTTATATGATACTTAAATCCAAATGTTACCGTTCGTTCTGAGTCTTCAAAGATCATTTTATTTCTTTCTTTTCCTGTTATTTTTTTAAGAAACCTAATAGGAAAAATTTTTAATGTATGTAGGGTTTTCTTGGATTTTACAACCAGTCAGCTTTCATCAGCTAGCATCAGTCATCGTCATGTATTTTTCTTAATAATTTTTATGAAATGCTATGTCATATTCTAAAGAAAAATAGTATGTATACTAATTTATGTAGATTAATATAACAAATATCACTAGACACAAAAAAAATTATAAAACTAGAAAATAGGCTTACAGATTATTTTTGAGTCATCTCTGTTTTTTATGTTATTTGATTGCACAAAACTATTTCAAAATTTTGAGATACCCCCCCTTTAATTTGGAGGTTATGTTTCTCTTATGAAAAATTTATTTTTTTTTCTAAAGTAAAGTGGCTTGTGCATTATGACTGAATAAACATGGAGGCTATTATTCTTATCTTGTTTATTTTCTTGGTTGAATATATTTTCAAATGAGTGACACATTCATGTTTTATCAACTAAGCTTATGGTTCCACCTTCACTCCTGTATTCCCCCTTTTCTAAATTACAATTCTACAATAGCAAGAACATTAAATGTTCCTATTCCCAGTGTTCACTGTTGCAAACTTTAATCTGCTTTAAACTTTAAGTTTTCAAGTATCTACTTAGATCAAAAAATAAGTCAGAATTTCATGGCATATATTTTAAACTTGCTAACAGAGATTTTCTAAGTAAATGTTAGGAGACCCTTTCAAGATACAGTAAAGCAAAAGATGACTGCTCCCTAGATATGCCTTTTCCGAATCTTTCGTGAGTCTAAAATAGCTACTTGGAAAGGAAAAGTACTCCCAAAACTCATGGGTCCTAAAAAAAGTGTTGAATCTAGATTATATTCCATGAGGATATCTCACTTCTGATTTAACTCATTTTGCTGGTATCGTTGCTTGGACGGTTTGGTTGGTTTTGATTGGGTTGGGCTGGGTTCGGTTGGACTGGTTGAGTTGGGTTGAGTTGGGTTGGTTTGTGCTTGGCTAGGTTTGGTGAGGTGGCATAGGTGGCCAGGGGTGTAGGTGGGAACTCAACAATAGAGTGATTTGACACATTGAAAGGAATGGGCTTTTTTACTGGTGTAACTTTCGCAACTCCCGCATACATATCTTTGTTGTTGTTACTATTGTTGTTAAAATGAAAATTTGTTAGTCACTTTAAAGAATTTTACAAGATAAATCACCTCTTATCCTACCCCCTCATATTACTACTTGCATGTTTAGTTGATTCCTTCCACTTCTTGTCGCACGCGTTTTACACTGTTGCAACTAGCATGTACGAAGTCCAAAACAGACGTGAAGGTAAAATACCCCATTCACTCAAAACTTGGGGGGCATATGAACACCTAAGGTAGTCAAACGTCTGCACTTTTTTTTGAAGCTCTAAATTCTACACACATCTGCACATGCTGCTTATAATTGCCTACCAGGTTCAGTGCCCCCCATTTGTCTATTTACCTGTTTTGGGATTCTTGGCTTTCTGTGCTTTTATAAAGAGTAGTATTGAGTTCCTTGTCAAGTCTAATTTTAAAAGCCTTCCAAGTGATAAAATAAAAATCTTCAGGGATTTAAAGCACTGGTTTTCAAAGGGTGTTCTCTGGAGTACCAGAGTTCGGAGGTTATTCCTCAGGGGATCCCCAGCCCCTGGCTATAGCAGAGGGACTGCTCTCTTTCTTTCTTATGACCCAGTACTCTGGTCTGCTCAGTCTTGTAGTTTGAATAGTTCCTTAACTTTTTCTTATTTTTAAAAAGGTCATGGTGGCTAAAACAAAAACAAAAACAAAAACATTTAAACATCCTGAATTTTGATAGTGGCTTATGGTACTGAAACTGAATTTGTAGATATGTTAACAATTTCTTCAACAAGGAACATGTAGAATAGGTTCTCATGCCTTGTGGCTCATTAGGACTAGAGCAATAGTATTTAAGGAAAATATAAAACTATCAATTTATAGAAAATATATAAACTATTTATTTTCTCATCAATCCCAAGGAGAAGGTTAACATTATTTCACTGAGACTCTAAAAAGATAAATAACTGGACAGAAGTCAATAGTGAAGATGACTTCACTATGAAGATGGGAACGTGAACACAGGTTTCTGGCTTTTATCCTCCTTAAGTGCTTATCACAAGCAACCTCCATTTCTGACTAGGGAGGGACATCTTATTTCTCTGCGAACCAAGACATCTCATGGAAAAAATACTCTTTTCTTAATCCTGAAAACCCTATTTCCTAACGGTGATTTTCAAAACAGAATGATGATGGACCAGAAGGGTAGGAAAGGCCAGCTGTGGTCATGATTTTTCTTTAAGTCTGTAGATTTCAGCTCAACTCAGTAGTGGTATGTGGAATATGGGTACAAGTATCCATGTAAGGCAGGCAATGTCAGAGAAGTAGAGCTAAACAAGGACAGTCATTGCCTAATGGAGTCTGAGGCTACTTTGCAGATAATATCAGCCCATAGTTCAAGACAAGATAAACTAAGGGGCTTAAGGGCGCACCACACCCTGGGAGTAAAGAAGGAGAAAAAAGAATGCATCTGGTTTCAGGAAACGGAAGACTGCGGAAGGAACTGGAGAAGTCTTCCAGCAAAAGGTGGCCTTTGGAATGGGTTTTAAAGAATGAGTGATTTTTCTATAGGCATACAGGGAGAAGAGTTTTCCAACAGTGGAAATAGGGATAGGAATGGAAAGGGCATGTTTGAAGAACAAGAAGCCCAATTTAGAGAGAATAGCACGTGCTTGCTGAAAGGAAATGCGGGCAGAAAGGGAAGGCTGGCTTGGGCTAGACCACAGCGGTTGCAGAAGCTCAGGGCTAACAGTCCGTAATCGGGTCTGTAATTGGGTTTGTCCTCAAAACGCATAGCTGAGGGGAGCTGGGTTGCTCAGTCGGCTGAGCGTCTGACTTCATCTCAGGTCATGATCTCACAGCTCCTGATTTCGAGCCCTGCATCGGGCTCTGTGCTGATGGCTCGGAGCCTGGAGCCCACTTTAGATTCTGTGTCTCCCTCTATCTCTGCCCCTCCCCTGCTCACACACCGTCTCTCTCCTTCAAAATAAATAAACATTGAAACAAGATTAAAAAACAAAACCAAAAAAGAATAGCTGAACTCCCTGAGGGAAAACTAGAAAGCAGACAAGAGCACGGCAGGCAGGAATGTTAGGTGTGCTCATGCTTCAAGGGAGGTTGTTTAAGTTGGAGGACTTTCCCTGGAAAAGAGGAAAAAGAGATTACACTATTAAGGTAGGAGAACATCTCACTAAGCCGAGACTAAACTAGGCCTGGACCCTACCGCTCAGGTTTGCAACCCAGCACTTAGCCCCATGGAACACTGATCGCCAAACAAAGCCTCAGTAACAGATGCTGGCCCTGTGAAGGAAAGGAATAGAACACGTTAGATTGAGGCAGTCAGGAGATCACAGACAGTAAAGAAGGAGGGAACGTGAGTGGATTCACATGTTGCAGAGTAGTCAGGATGGATAAGGCTTGGAAAGGGAATGGCAAGTTGGGCAGTGACTACCCCACTACTAGAGTGGCCACAGGAAAAACAGATTCAAGAGTTACTCCTTTGAGTATAGAGGCTGGATTGCAAAGAGTTAAGGAGAAAGAAGGGGAGGGAGGAAGGAAGGCCAAACAGCATGTAGCAACAGCTTAAATGAATTTGGCACCTCTACTTTGAGTGTTGAATATTCTTTTTGAAGTCAGTGATGGAATATAATTGAACTGGGTCAAATAGATATAATTAAGCTGGGTCAAAATATAATACAAAATTAGACACATCTGTCCCAAGGTTTTCTAGTTGTGTAGATTTAATTTAAATTCTTGTCTGACCTTCGCAGTGAGTTCTATACCCTTTGCTCATATTTCTACACAACCACTTAACATCTTTTTTATTGTTTTATTTTTCAACCCACTACTTTTTTTTTCCCCTTTTCCGTCTCTACTGTCATATTTCCATTTCTTCTTTGAAGGCTGGGAGACAGAGGGGGAGTAAAATGCAACCTAGTCTTGCATGAGTGATGGTTTGGGAGACACTGTACAGAAGACGTATGCCTGAAGGTCTGTTGATGATTGTTCAATTGAATCCACTCGTTAATGGCACCCAAAGCGGGCAGCAGACATTAGCCTTTCAGTGAAATCGTTCCAGTGATTCCCGGACTGAAATGATCATTAGAAACATCTGGTAGATACGGTTTTTACATAGTTGTCTGAAAGTCTCCCAAAATTCTGATTCAGTGGCCTAGTTCCAGGGATCTGCTTTTGCCCACATCTCCCAGGTGGTTCTGATGATTAACCAGTTTGGGAACCACATTTAACTAATGCATCCAAATGAGGCATTAACTCACCCTAGGGTTTGGGACAGGGGATGTAACCAAGCAACCTTTCCAAGATCCAGAGCTGAGGTCTCCAGAACTGGTCACCGAAAACTCCTTTTAGTTCTCGTTGCCCTGTTTTTCCCTTGCCACATAGGCAGTAGAGAGTTAGCCGTTAATCATACCTATGACTCTAGAATGACACACTTCTTCAGTCCTTCATACAGTATCTGCCTTGGAGTGGAAGGTCTCTAAGACAGGTCAAAGTTCAAGTAGACTGAAATCTATGCAAGGTCACCTTGCTTCAAAGACACTCTGTTTCAGTAAACAACTTGATCTATCAAAATATTCCATGGGGATTGAGTCGATGTTTCTCCAAAGATAAACAAATGACAAATAAGCACAGGAAAAAAAAAAAAAACATTCACTAGCCAAGAGGGAAACGCAAATCAAAACCACGAGATAGCACTTCACCAGAGAGAGAGTAGAAAGTGTTGATGAGTGGGGCGCCTGGGTGGCTCAGTTGGGTGAGCTTCTGACTCTAGATTTCAGCTCAGGTCACGATTTCACAATTTCATGAATTAGAGCCCAGCATTGGGCTGTGAAGTTTGTTTGAGATTCTCCCTCTCTCTCTGCACCTTCCCCACTTGCACTCTCTCTGTCTCTCTCAAAATAAATAAAAGCGTTGGTGAGGCTGTGGAAAAATTGGAACCCTCATACACTGCTGGTGTGAATGGAAAATGGTACAGATGGCTTGGAAAACAGTTTAGCATTTCCTCAAACACTAAACATAAAGTTACCCTATCACCCAATGATTCCACTCCTAGGTATATACCCAAGAGAAATGTATCCACACAGAAATTTGTACATAAATACTCATAGTAACATTATTTATAATAGCCAAAAAGTGGAAACAACCCAAGTACTCATCAAATCATGAATGGGCGAATAAAGTGTGATGTGTCCATTCACTTAAATATTCTTAAGCAATAAAAAGTAAAGTACTGATAGATGGATATATTGAAATAATTATGCTAAGTAAAAAAAAAAACAGTTACAAAAGAGCACATATTGTATAATTCCATTTATGTGGGATGTCTAGATTAGGCAAATGTACAGAGATAAAAAGTTCATTAGTGGTTGTCTGGACCTGGGGGTGTTGGGAAGAAATGGGGAATTGCTAATGGGTTCAAAGTTTCTTGAGGAATAAAGAAAATGTTTTAAAATTAATGATGTTGGTGGTCGTACAACAATGGCAATATACTAAACATCACTGAAATGTATACTTGGGATGAGTAAATTATATCACGATAAAGCTGTTACAATAATAATAATAATAATAATAACAAGCATCTTTTAGAAAATCTGATTTCTTGCTTCTGGTTAATTCTGAAGCCATTCCATCTGCTCAGAATAGATAACTTCTCTTCTTTGCCCGACTGTTCCACTTTTTAACATTTATTTTTATTGAGGCATAATTTATATGCACTGAAATGCACAAGTCTTAAGTGTATATTTCAGTCAATTTTGACAAATACCACACTCTGTCAAGACAGGATGTTTCACTCCAGAGAGTTCCAGTATGCCTGTTCTCTGGCAATCCCCTGCCCCTGACAAACTCCCAGAAACAACTACCGGTCAGATCTGATTTCTATCTCGAAGATTAATTTACCTAATCTATAAGGTCTTGAACTTCATATAAATGGAATTATACAATCTATGCTTTTTTGTATCTTCTTCTCCTTCAACATAATATTTTTGCTATCCAACCATGTTATTACGTGGTGCTAATTTGTTCCCCCTTTTTGCTAAATACTCTTGTTGTAGGAGAGTCTGTGTGTTCATTCCCTGTTGATGAACACCTAGACTGCTTCCAGATTTGGGCTACTATGACTAAACATGCTGTGAACGTTCTTGTAGAATCTTCGTGGGCATCATTTCTCTTGTATTACCATACCTAAGAGTAGATTTGCCGGGTCAGTTCTATGCAACTTTTCAAGACAATGTCAGATAGTTTTCCGAATGGGATGTACTCATTTCCATTCTTGCCAGCAGCTTAGTCTTCGGACATTCCACACCTTCCCCAACACTTAGTATCCTCGACCTTTTCCTTTTAGCTAGTCTAGTGGTTGTGGGATGTTTTCTCACTTGTGGTTCTAATTTGCATTTCCATGGTAACTGATAATGTTGAACCTTTTTCACGTGCTTATGGAATATTTGCTTAGCGTTTTTAGACCATATTGACCACTTAGGTCTTCTTCCCATGTTTAATGAGTTTCTTTTTCTTTGTATCAATAAACTGTAGGATTTCTTTACATCTGGATACCTGTCATCTGGGAGTTAATAGCTTGCAAATGTTTTCACTCATTCAGGGCCTCATTTCTTTATTTTCTTGACTTTGTGTGAACAGAAGTTTTAAATTTTGATGAAGTGTGATTGAACATTGTTTTCTTTTGTATGAAGGACACGCTATATCCTTTTTAAGAAATCATGGCCTACCCGACAGGCCTAAAGATATTCTACTGCTTCCTTCTGGAAGTTCTAGAAATTTAAGCTTTAAATTAGGTCAGTCGCCAGTCTTGAACTAATTTGTGTGTATTTTGTGAGAGAGGTTTATTTTTTTTTCGTGTGTTATCAGCTTTTTCTAGCACAAGTAGATTGCTTGAATGCCCTTATCAGAAATCAGTTAACTGTAATGTTTGGACCTTCTCTTCTCTCTTATTGCTTTACTGATCTTTTTCACTACCCAAATATAACAAATAATAAGTCTCAAAGTCAAGAAGACTAAGTCCTTCAGGTTTGTTGTTCTTTTTCAAGATTGCCTTGACTACTCTAGCTCCTTTACTTTTCTAAATAAATTTTAAATTAAGTTTTCAATTCTTACAAAATAATCTTGCTGAGATACTGATTATAATGATATTAATTTTTTTAATGTTTATTTACTTTTGAGAGCGAGAGAGAGAGACAGAGACAGAGCATGAGCATGAGCAGAGGAGGGGCAGAGAGAGAGAGGGAGACACAGAATCCAAAGCAGGCTCCAGGCTCTGAGCTGTCAGCACAGAGCTGGACACGGGGCTCGAACTCACGAACCAAGAGATAATGACCTGAGCCATGTGGGATGCTTGGTCAGCGTGGGACGCTTAACCGACTGAGCTACCCAGGCGCCCCTGACTATTATGGTATTAAATCCATAGATCAATTTGAGGTGAATTGACATCTAGATGATATTGATTCTCTTACCTAGGAGTATGGTATGTCTTTCCATTTGTTTAGATATTCTTTAATTTCACTCAGCAGTATTTTATAGTTACTAGAGCTCTTGCATATCTTTTGTTAAGTGTATCTTCAAGCATTTTATATTTTGACCGTAACGGCTTTTTTATGCTTATGGTCTGTATGGCGTATGTTTCCCCATCTGATCTGTGCCTTCACCTTCACAGTGTGCTTCTTGTCAACAACAAAATCTAGTTGACTCTAGCTGTCCATCCATGCTGATAATATCTACCTTTTCATTGGGGTCAGCAGCCCATTTACATTTAATTAATGTTTGTACTTGAGCCTATCTTGATGTTGATTTCTATTTGTTGTATTTGCTCTTTGTTTTTCTCGGAATCTTTTCAAACATGATTGATTAAATAGAATAATTTCGGTACTCTCATTTATCTTTTCTGTTGGCTTTTTAGTTCTGCCTCTTAGGGCTTATTGTAGAGATTATAATATACACATCTTTAAGTTACTGCAATCTGTCTTCAAAATGTCTTCTTCATTTCATAAAGAATTCAATAATCTTGTCACAGCATATCCGATCACCCTCCCTCCACCCTTGTGCCTTTTATGTTTTGCTTCGATATCTGCTACACACTCCCCATTTGCCATGTGTGGTGGTGGTGTTTTTCCTTATATTTTAAACTCTCAATAGTCTGTGTGTGTGTGTGTGTGTGTGTGTGTGTGCGCGCGCGCGTGCACATATGTGTGTGCACGCACGCGTGTGTGCGTAATTTAAATAGATCTTTTGTATTTACTGACATATTTACTTGTTCCGGCGCCCTCCAATTCCTTCTTACATAACTAGGTGTCTTTGCTATCATTTCACTTCAGCATGAAGAACTTCCCTGCAGAGAAGATTTGGATGGTATCTTATGCTTCTATCACTGCATATCCGGTGTCCAGCAGAGAGCTGGGCCTGAAGTCTAAGCTTAGGAACTTTGATTTTTTTTTTTATTGATGCTAATTCAGTAATTATATGCGGAGCATCTCCTGCATTGTAGCGTCAGGCAGGAACAACAGGAGTGGGGATGAGATCTTAGGAGGCAGAGAGGCGTGGAGGGATGACACAGGGCATATAAATATAGGAACATTGGGAGAACATGCCCGCTTCTTCAAAAACTATTATAATTTTCCTGAGGAGAGAAGATGCAGACGCACTGGATAGACAGTCATAGTACAGGTCATACAGAAACCTACCTGGAAGAATGGAGAGCAGGTGACGGGCCAGCCAAAAGAGAAAATACAGGAAGTCTAGGGCTGAGCTGAAGAAATGTTTCTTGGCAGGCGGTAACCGAGAAATGATTTCTTTAGAAGACAAACCCACCTTTAAGAGCATACCGAGAACAGTAACAGTGGTCATGGGGTGGGGGTGGGGGTGGGGGTAGTTGGGAAGGCAATTCTAAAGCCTCCGAACCATTATACTCTCAGAAAGGCTCTGAATATTTTGCTCTATTGGGACTATGGTCTCCTACTTTTCAAAACGAGGAGGGATGTCAGATTAGCTGCTCATCTGTGACGATTTTGCTGATGCAGGCTACCCCCTGCCACTACTGAGCTCTTGTTTCACACCTCCATCTCTGGTACCCTCACTTCTGCTAAGACTGTTCAGAAGAGGCTAGATAACTTGGGGAGAGGAAAGGGGGGAAGATAGGAGATGTTCCTGGTCACTTTAAAAGCGAAGCAAACAAACAAAAACCAACAGAGCAGACCTGGAAAGAAATTTACTTATGCCAACATAGAAATTCGGTCATTAAATTCATGAAATCCCTAGCACTTTTGCTTTTTAAATGCTTTATATCTTTGTCAACATCCTTCTGCGGGTCTACAGGTCATAATCCCAACAAGACCAGTTAGAGAGGGGACAGGGCTCTTGTCAATGTCCTTCCTTTTACCAAGAAGTAACCTGAGGACCAGAAAGATGAACTGATTGGCCCTGAGGTCTCATATGCAGTGAGTGGCGAAAGTGACAGTAGGAACTAAGCCTCAAAAATCTCTGTCCTCTGAGTTCCCTCCTCCTGTGACATCACAGGGGTCCCACTGCATGGAGCTGAAGTAGATGAGCCTTCAAGCTTCAACCCTTCCTGCTTTATACAGGACCTCATCGGAAATTCCATAGGAGAGGGCTCTGGGCTCTGGTGCAGGACGACTAATGTTCCTCTACAAATAAATATGTCAGCCCAGTTACACACATTTTCCAATGGATCTTTGCAATTTTATGGGGTTTCTGTAAGCAGTTAGCATTCTGCTATAAATCATGACTGCTTTATATCCCCAAATGTTAATCATAGATAATTAGCTGTGTATCTTCGTTTATCCTGAAGGGGCGAGGGGCAGAGAAGTAAGGACGTGGTGGAAAAGAAGAGCTATGGATTTAATCTATGGTTTTGGCAAATCTTTGTGCTGTACCTTTCTTCACTGTTTATACAACAGCTGGCGAGGTGCAGAGATAGCGATATATCCTATTGATGAAAAGCCAGAGCTTCCTTCAAAGCCAAAGACATCTCCAAATAAATTGTGTCTTCTACTCACATTATCTTCAGTTGATTTGTTTGATTCTCTGTCAGATTTTCCATACAGTCCTGAATAGGTTGTTAAGAGAAGGTATGTGTGTTCCCGATGCTTGTGAAGACAAGAGTGTGTTGTTGGCTGATTTACAAAGATAAGAACACTTTGATTTGACAGCCTGGTTTGTGCCCTGGGGTATGTTCACCAAAGATGTTCCTTCCTGACAAGCATAGCACTCAGCCACCTTCCTCTCCATCCACACGGTGGAATGTTAGGCATTCTGCTCTCAGTAAACATCACAGTCCTCCATGGCAAGGCCTCCACCTGACCCCAGTGACACCAGAATCCTGGCAGTTAATATCCATAATTACTAGCAAATTGAGCCCGAGGAGGAGAAATAGATCCCCTGTAAACAAAATGAATACTGCTTCACTGTCTTCATTGATAGAGGGTATTTTTCCATTAAAAATTCTAGGCACTTGGAATTCAGCGATTTCTTGACAATGTATTCAAGGTCACAGTGCACATGATACGTTTTCATACCTTCCACAATAGCAAGTCCAGAACAGGGGTTTAAATCATTCCCTGGGGAATGGCCTGGATAGGCTTGTTCCAGGGCCCCTCAAAGTATTGGTTTGTGAAATTGCCTGTGTAAATCACAGGTTTTTTTTTTAACAGCTTTATTGTTAGACTAGAGCAGTCCAGCCTGATGTAACTATTCTTCTCAATGGCAATGAAATAATTGACAATGATTAGAATTTTAGAATGTGATTCTCGGAAGAAACATCACCGAGAGATTCACCGGCTACCACTGACAATAAGGACTCATTTCCATCAATAATGTTATTGGTGGGCATATGCACGTGTGTGTACCTTTGACAAAAGGTCAATCTTTGTGTTAAAAATAGAAAAAAAACCATAATTCAGAGTCCCTGTTCACTCAGCAAGTGCTTTAGGAGGTGGCTGGTAGGTTGAATATCAGCAGACCTTTTCAATCACCAATTTGGCAAGATGTTTCTCTTTGACATCTGAAGACACCATACATTTTTAAAACATGGGTACCAACTGAACCTGAATATGGAGACCCCAAAGCCTCTTAAAGGGATATTCTGGAAAACAAGTGCTAACAGCCTTAAACTTGGGATGGTCAACTTCAGTGCAGTTTTTCACTCAACAAATATCCGAATAGTGTGTTAACCACCCTGAAGAGACATTGAGGCTGTAGCTAAATGATGGATGATTTAAAAACACAAGTGTTAATGAAAGTACGAATAGCCAATTTGATTGTAGGTAGATGGATATAGAGAGAGACAGAGATAGAGATAGAGGTATAGAGATAGAGATATATACTGGTCAACGTCCTCATTTATTTATTGAATCATGACATATGCATTGAGTGTCTCCAATGGGTAGGACATATGGAGGCACCGAGAATAAGAATATAGACTCTGTCTCCAAAGATCTCCAAATACAAAGACAAGCAGAAAAATCGTCATAAGACATAGTGTGAGTGATAAATCATTCATTCAGTTCTTTGAATCAGCAAATCTTTCTCGAGCACACATTATGTACCAGGCATTGCACTAGGTCCTGGAGGTTTAATGAAAGAAATAAGGCTAGAGTCCCGCAGCCTAATGGATCAGATTCTCGTTCATTAGTCCTGGCTGTCGAATCACTTAGCTGGGGGATCAAAGTAGAACGAATCCTGAACTTCCATAGGTTATATGAGCCGATGCCGAATGTCACTTAGGGTTACACCATCCTCTTTCTATTTGAAAAAGCAAAATACACAGATTAGAGCTTCTCCCAGTCCGTACTCTCCACCCTGGAAGTTGACCCCACTTGTGATTCGAGTCCCCAGAAGGTAGGGACCATGCTGCCAGCATCAAGGGCCTCATTGTTAGCTGAAAGAGGGGACTTCGGTTCCATGACAGGGGAAGGAGAAAAAAAAGAGGGCATCCGATAAGACTAACAAATTACGGAAGAAAATGAGCCAACACATTTCTAAGTCAGGATGAAGAAGGACTGATGGATTGGATTTCTCCCATCCCACCCCACCCCTGCTAAATGGGGCCATATGAGAAACGTTTTTTATGAAGACACCAGGACATCTGCCAAAAGAAACATCTCCCCAGAGAGGGAGGCTGTGACCGGGGGTCCTGTTTCATAGGTCACTGCGGTGCCGGGAGAGGGTTACTGTATGATGGAACCTGCTTCACTGAAGCCCCAAATCTGCCGCCTCTGAGAGAGAGGTGACACCGCCCCAAGTTGTTCGTCCAGCTCTTTATGGTCACATCAGGGTCAGTGTTGAGTTGGATCAGCAAGAATCCCTTCCCGTGGGAGCGAGAGTGAAGCTTGCCCGTCTGCAGCCAGGACCCCTTTGGGGCCGCGCTATTAGAAACAGTCTTTTTGAAGTGCCTAAGAAAGGCTTCTGTTTTCAAAAACTGACTGAAAATTTTCTCCTTTTGTGTTAATCACCAGAAGAATGGGTTTTTGTGTTTGTCCGGCTGTCTTCTTCCAGCCACTTCACTTTAATTCGGTTTTGTCTAAAACTTACCGAGGGGTGATTTGCTGAGATGGAGTCACCGTGACAGCCAAGTTCAGAAGGCTTCCTTTTCTGGTCTCCAAGTGCCTTCTTTACATACTGCTTTCTAATTACATTCAAAGAGACTCACCCCTCAGAATCTTGGTCACAGCCTATTTTTCTTTTCTTCCTCTTCAAATATCTCTCTCTCTCTTTCTAGGAAATTGCCTTTTTGGCTGATGATTTTTCAGTTTATTCATCCAAAGGAGGAGAGGGTTGGAGGAAATGAGCTTTTGTTTTTCCTTGTTTTCTGGGACCTCTGTGCTGCATTTTTGTCACATGGTTCTCTTCCCTGACTTTCTTCTTATTCAGATATTGCCCCGGAATTCTGTTCACTGAAATGCTGTCTTCAGGGACAGGCTTCCTAGCTCATGAGGTTTTAATGGTTTCTATTTAGGACATCCTTTGAGAAAAGTTTGGGAAAGCAGGAAAGGATAGCCTACAAAGTGATTAATAACGTGCATATCATCGCACCAAAGAATTTTATGGAAACAGTGGAAGGGCAGAAAAAGATAAAGGAATGACACATTTCCTCTTGCCCCTCTGCCTCCCAGGCTAGGATCTGTACCATAACCTGCCAGATCTCTGTCATGTTCTTCAGGTCGCACTCCCTTCGGCCTTCCAGCCAGCCAGCCAGCTCAAGCCCATCCTTTATATTGAGTGATTGTCTCTCCTCCCACACCACACTTGTCTCTTCCTTCTCTGAATCCTGGTGCACGTGCACTTCAGTCCTTACCCCTTCTCTCATTGAAATCCATCTCCTTCCTAAAAGGCAGAGTTTGCAAAATATCTGAATAGTCTATAGGAACCTGGGATTTTTCTTTCTAAAGAGAACTCTCATACTCTGATGAGTTTCACCCTTCATTTCCCAGGTAACTCTACCAATCTCTTAGGTCTTAGCAAGACATGGTAAGGAAAATGATCTAAAAATGGGCATCTTTTCTCAAAGCTCTGGCCTCAGATTAGCGTAGGTCCAGCAGGTGGCGGCCAAAGCAGAAGCAGCCTCATCTGGCCCAACCCTTACTCTGATAGCCCTCCTGTAAGCCCCATCAGCTTGGTCAGCACCTTACTTCAATGTCACCTAGCTCAGGAATTCCGTCTCTTATACTCCCAGAGTAACACCTGTGAATTATTACCTTTCTCAGGATCAACCCTTGGTGCTCCCACCAAGACTTGTCAAAACTGGGATTTGATCTGGGGAATGTTATAACAGATATAACTCTAACTTACCTTTTCATGAGTGGGGTCTCCTGAGAGAATTCACTACCTTAGGACTGGGATTTTTGAAAACAAATTTTTAAGAGGTGACATCTATCCCCCTTCGATTAGCAATGCCTTTGTTTGGGATGGAGGCTACTTTCCTCACTAGCCCAGGCACGCAACCTATTTTATAGGTATTGTGAGATTTACCACCAAAATCCACCCACCAACCCCCGCAAAATACTCAAAGGGACAAGAACATGTATTACCTGCAGGAATGTAATCAAGTGGGAATTTAGAGCTAAGGGAAATGCTTCTGTGGTTATCAGAATATGCTCTTCATTTATGTAAGCCTGAATGTGTCACTTATTCTTGTGAATAGCATTTACAGTCAAGACCAAAGATGAACAGTACAGGTCTCTTTAAAAAAAACCTTCCGTACTTCTTGAGTTCATGTTCAATGGGAAGTCTCAATGCTTTCTCTGTGTCATTGTGTTCCAGAAAGATACATCTCCGTCATGGCTCTGAAGGATTATCTAATATTTTAAGCTTTTTTTTTATATGGAAATGTAAGGGGGACTGCTTTTCCCGTCTGTACTCAGATTCACAGGCTTTTAGTCAGAACAGAAATATTCAGTAGCTTCTCCTATTAAATGTGGACCCCAAAAGCAATATTTATTTCTTCTGTCACCCAGTTAACCGCTTGGCACATGATAATCAGTGTGCAAAAAGCATGTTCTACACAAACAAATACAGTACCCGCAGTGATTCCAACATGCTTGATTTGACGTGCGCAGAGAGACCGATGACTGTTTCGAACTAAGTAACATACAGAAATTGTGTTAGTTTCCTTTCCTAGAAGCTTATTATGTCAACGAGTAAAGACCAAACCTGTAGGAATCAAATAGGACTGTCTATCAGGTAGACTGAATGCTAATCTTCTTCCCAAGCTGTCTGTAAACACAAGCCGTCTGTGTCTTTTGGTTTCCCTTCTGCTCAGATGCCCAGCCCACGGAAGGAGAGAGGGAAATATGGAACCAGATCAGCGCCGTCCTCCAGGATTCTGAGAGCATCCTCGCAGACCTGCAAGCTTACAAGGGCGCGGGGCCAGAGATCCGAGATGTATGCCAATGATAACACTGAGCTGACAGCACCCTCGGAGGAGAAGGGAAACCCACACACGCACACACACCCAGCAAGATTAAGTAATAGCCCTAGTATTTCCTAGTGTACTAGGAAGAACAAGGAGGGTAATGTGTTTTCTAAAAAAGTATGAATGGCCCCTTTTATTCTAGTACATTAATCTGAACACACGGTGCGGTAGACCGTGTAAAATATTAGCCATTCTTTTCTCCGTCATACATTTGTTATCACAGGACTGACGTTTAAACAACGATAGATCGGCATATTACTTCATTTAAGGGAAACGTCCATACAAAGCCTATGGACAACAGTTGAAGCATAAGTCGTGATGTCTGGGTTTGCACAGACTTCCAGCATTTTGTAATAGTTTTGGCAGGTTCCACAGTATCAGAAACAACAGCCATGAGCTGCCTTGCTTTAAGTAGCCTGGGGGTCTATCATCTTGCAATGACTTGAGATTAAAAAAAAAAATAAATACCTGAAAAACAACAACCAAAACAAAAGACAAAATTGCCAACATGGCTCTTAAGGCTGCATAATGCCTTAAAGGCAAGAAAGTTGATACTCCTTTTATGTGAAATAATTAGCTTGGTGGCAGCATCAACACATACACAAATGTGCACACAGGCTCACTTAACACACACAGTTTACGGCCACTGCCGCCATCCTTCTGGAAAAAACACCACTAACGCTCTAGTCCTTAAGCTGCTGTAACCCAGACAAAACAGCATTTCTGAGAAAGTGACAGCTTCTCAAAGGTGGTTATTCTACGTCGTGGTCCCCATTAATTTAGGTAATTTAGGTAACATCACAGAACGGAAGGAACGTAATACGTATCGTAGAGAAAGAAAGACATCTTCAGGACCTGCACTTTCTAATAAGCACTGGCTTGACTTTAGTAGAATCAAAATGTGATGGAGGAAGGCTGAATTGCTTTCAATCAGATTCGCATTTTTTTTTTTTTTTTTGCATTTAAAGTAAGAGAAACAAGTAAGATGATATAGGATCTGATTGTAGGGTCATTTGCATTATGGTCAAGTGCTAAAATCTCATTGTAACTGAGCATCTTGGAGGACAGTCCCGTGAACCGATGTCTAGCAAAATAGATCAAGACTTGTGTTTTCTTCCACTACCATACTTTCTCAGTCTTGAGGCATTTTGATGTGGAGGCTATTGCTTCTTTTTTAAACAGACAATTCTATCACGTTTTTGTAGGCGATTCAAAATCCCAACGACATCCAGCTTCAAGAAAAAGCTTGGAATGCAGTGTGTCCTCTGGTTGTGAGGCTAAAGAGATTTTATGAATTTTCCATAAGGCTAGGTGAGTACGTAACGTGTAGTTTTTATCCTGTGTGTGACGGAGTTGTGTTATGTTACAGAGTTTGAGAAAGAAGCAGGAAGAGCTAGCTCAGTGACCTGAGAGATGTCCCACATCCATCTGCAATGTCTTAGGAGAGGCCACTCATGGACAACAACACGTGTGGTTTTCATTCCCTTAAATTCATCTCAGAGTTTCTTCCTCTGAGGTTCTCGGCACATTGGGGGTGTCTCTGCTCCTGGGTGTCCCTCTAGTCTTGTTCTCAGCTAAGTCTCACTCGTCACAGTTTTGTTGTGGTCTGACCACATTTCTAAATGACAGGGGAGTTGAAACAAACAGATCACCGGCTAATCCAAAAAAGAACTTGATTGGTTAGAGTCATGTGATAAATTTAATATAGTAAAACACAGGAAAAACAAACAACATTCTGCTCTTTAGCCTGAAAAGCAACCTGTACAGGTTCAGAATGGCTTTGCAGAAGCAAGAGTAAAGTCAAGTCTGGTTGACAGGAAGCTTGATGCGTCCACCTATGTGATATAACCACTCCCCCCAGGATACAGCTCTCTGAGGTTCCATCAGTTAATGTAATATATCTAGAAAGAAGAAAGGGGTAGTCATGTTCTACTTTATTTTTTCTGTAAGTGAATGCCATATTTTAAGAGTTAAACAGAGAAATAAAAAAAATTGGGGGAGAATGATAGCCATGGTGTCGAGAGAACTTGAAGCTAAGACCCAAAGGAAGTGGTTGAATGAGCGAAAACAGTTTTGTAAGAACAGAGAGCCTCTGAAGACTCTCAGATAGCTTCTTCTCTGTTTCCTTTTTCTGTTTCTTCAAAGTGTGTATCTACACCCCATGAACTGAAATCTTAATGAGCCAGATTTTTAACAGAAGGCAAAAGATACCACCAAGGTAGAACTGGCTGACTCAGAAGGCCAGGCATTCCCATAAACGGAAATGGCAAGAGATGTCCTTGTAAAGATGCTGTAAAAGACCATTAAAAACCGTAGATCAGGTGCCCGCAAACCTTACTGTAAAGAGCGGATGATAAATCTTTTAGGCTCCTGGGCCCTCCTATCTTTGTTGCACCTGCTCAACTCTGCCATCGTAGGACATTAGTAGCCATGGTCCACACATTAAGGAACAGAAACAAAGTGTGACTGTGTTTTAATAAAACTTTATTTGCAAAAGTGGACAGTGGGCCAGATTTGGCCTGTGTGCCATAGTTTGGTTCCAACCCTTGCTGTCAAGGATTGGTTAAACGACTTGGCATTGTTAGATATACGTTGAAGGAAAAACTGGAGGGAATGTTTGGAAATGGACAAGAGGATTTAATGAGACTGTTTCGGGGACAATAATGGAGGTCGGTATCACAATGGGTTTGCAAGAAAGCTCCCCTGGATCAGGTTGGAGTATAGGGGCAGAGACGAGCTGGAAAGGGACCCCAAGTCTTTCCCTGCAGTGCAGGTTATCTAGGCATGTTTTCTGGGCCACCTCATCTCCTCCCCTGTCATGAAAGGCTCTCTCCTACACAAGATCCAAAAACACGCATCTGTGGTTTCTGAACAGTGGCAGGAGTTAGCACTGTGCGCACTGGAGAGTTCAGCCGAGCTTTGAGAGACTCGGATGAATCTGTGTGGCCCTGGGGGTCGCAGGGGAGGCAGTCTGCTCAGGCATGATGGGCTCCCTCTTCTTATCCACACACATCACCCTGCACACAGTTATGGCAAAAGGCATGGAGAAGAAAGGTTATCTCTGAGAATGTCTGCAAGACCTAAGAACTATGCTTTTTGAAGAATCTCCGTGGGCCACCTCAAATGTGTATTACTCACTTTGACTTTCAGAAAAAGCTCTTCAGAGTTTATTAGAATCTCTGACCTGTCCGCCCTACACACCGACCCAACACCTGGAGAGGGAGCAGGCCCTGGCGAAGGAGTTTGCGGAAATTCTTCATTTTACCCTTCGATTTGATGAGCTCAAGGTTAGACCGCACACGCTCAGACAATTTAACAAACTTGTCCTGAGTACCTACCGTGTACAGGCACTCTGCTAATGCCGTGGGGTGGGGAATCAGTGAGTCAGAGGTGTCTCCTTCCCTACAGAGACATGTAAGCTGAGAATTTGCCTTCCTTACAGTAAAAGTGATGTAGGTCGGTGGTTTGTAAACAGAAATTCAAAATCTGCCAAATTCAATAAGAGGAATCCTTTTCAAGTGGAGAAGGACTCCATCTTGATGGAGAACAAGGATTCTTTCCCTGAAATCTAGCGTGTAGCCATACGATAAAATAATAAGGCTCTGAGGATCTTAAAAAATTGTCTTAAATGTATATTTTTTTGTGAGAGGCAGTGTGTGAGCAGGGGAGGGACAGAGAGGGAGACACAGAATCCGAAGCAGGCTCCAGGCTCCGAGCTGTCAGCACAGAGCCTGATGCGGGGCTCGAACCCATGAGCTGTGAGATCATGACCTGAGCTGAAGTTGGTCGCCCAACTGACTGAGCCACCCAGGCACCCCTCTGAGTATGTATTTTTAACCAGAAGTTGCTTTGACTGTTGCAACCAAGAGACGTCCTATTACGTTTATATAGTCTGGTGTCTGGGCTCCTAATGCGCATCCCCCATCTGATGTGGAGAGATGACCTTCTTTCCCTTCTTCTGAATTTCAGATGAGGAACCCAGCCATTCAGAATGACTTCAGCTACTACAGAAGGACGATAAGTCGCAACCGCATCAACAACATGCATGTGAGCCCCTGGGTCCCCTGGTCTGTGTGTGCCCATTCCCCATGTCTTCCTCTGATTTCTGCATCAGGCAGGGCACAGGGAGAAGCCAGCCCTCTTCTGTGATTCCGTTTACAGCAGACATCGTGTCAGGATTTTTGACCATCTGTTTATCAATTGCATATTCTCTTCTTACTTTCATCAGCTAGACATTGAGAATGAAGTCAATAATGAGATGGCCAATCGAATGTCCCTCTTCTACGCAGAAGCCACGCCAATGCTGAAAACCCTCAGCAACGCCACCATGCACTTTGTCTCCGAAGTGAGTGAAACTACACACCGAGGTCCTTTTTTCTGAATTACACGTAAAAGCTGCTAGCAGGACTAACCTACTTCTGTGTCTCCCTCTTAGAACAAAACCCTGCCAATAGAGAACACCACAGACTGCCTCAGTACGATGACAAGTGTTTGTAAAGTCATGCTGGAAACACCGTAAGTTCCATCGGTGGTGGATTCATGGTCAGGGTTCACCTAGAGAGGGCCTGTTCATATGTTGACGATTATGATGGTGACGACGATGGTAACATTTGGGTCAACACGTTAACATGGACATGTATATGATCTGAATCCATTTCACAAAGAACGCTGGATGCTAAGTGTAAGTCGCCCCAATTTGTAGTTGAAGAAGCTGAGGTCCAAATTGGTTCACTGACTTCCCAAATGCTGCATAGCTTGTTAGATGGCAGAACTGTGACTCAAATCAAAGATGCTGTGGAAGATGTGGAAGGGCCACGTGGAGGGTTGGCCTAAATGACTGGGTATTATTATGAGTATGTGGGAGAAAAGATTTGACAGAAGATTTAGAACAAAGGGTAGCAGCGGTAGGACTGCGGCAAGGGTGATAATGGAGATTTCTCTCCATCTATCCTTCTCATTCTGTCCCTTCCCTTCCCTCTCTGTCTCTGTCTGTCTCTCTTAGTTTCTTTGTGCTTAAACCAGTTGCTAGATTTTAGAAATGGCCGAGGTCGTTAATGGTGAGGCAGCACAGTAATGAGGAAATACACACCCACAAGTCAGGGCTCCAGCTATCTCTTTAGCTACTTCTGTGTGCCGGCAGACCAGCGAAATGGCCTGTGTGGACCTCGGTTTCCTCCTCCGATGAAGTTCCCATAATGTCATCTGTGCTGTAGAGGGCTTGGGAGGGCCAAAGACATCAAAAGCACCTTATAAAATGTGATGCTCTGTTCAGATGTAAGATGGTGTTAATTTCAAATATTTCACTTATACCAAAGTTAAGACTTGTTCCAAGACAGAAATAGTAATCATCTTCATTGCGGGCCTAATTCATAATGAGAGAGATGTTAAGAAAGCCTCTAAAATTATCTTGAATTATCTGAATCATCAGGGACCCTGTCAAGGTAAGTGAACAAAATTCACACTCCACAAGTACTCCCGGCCCAGTGAATGGTACATAATTTCTTTTACGCATCTTTGCCAATCCAATTCAATCTGCAGCCTGTGTCTTAACAAAGGAAGTTACTCTGACTGGAGACATGATCGCTGCTCTGTAGCAATGAGCCTGATTCTTTCTCTCCATAATGAAGCCATTATTCTCTATAATCTTGGACAGCCAGAGGGACCTGCTATAAAATATTCAAGATTGATGGGTGGGGGGAGTGATGTACGTGATGAGCTGGCCCGCTGAAGGGCAGAAGAGAAGAGAATTTACTGCCCTCTAATTTACCTTATTTTCACACTGAATTGCTGATTGGATAGATTCAAGGAGAATGATCATCATGGGTTTCTTTAAGAGCGTATTAACCTGGTTGTTGCAGGTATGGGATTGCTCTCAAGAGATGATTGGAGGAGTCTAAAGTAGCCAGAAATGAACGTGCTCTGGCAAGAAGAAACACAGCTGCCATTTCTTCTCTCTTCCAGGGAGTACAGGAGTAGGTTTACAAGCGAAGAAACGCTGATGTTCTGCATGAGGGTGATGGTGGGAGTAATCATCCTCTATGACCACGTCCATCCCGTGGGAGCTTTCTGCAAGACATCCAAGATCGATGTAAGAATAGTTATGAACTCTGCTTTCTAAATAAGAGCTCGTGAGTGTTGCACAACAGACCTTGCTTCTCTCTCTCTCTCCTCCGTTCCCCGTTGAGAGGGATCTCTCCCCAGGGGCAAGCCCCCTCGTGACAGCCGTCCTCATAGCAAGAAGCCCAATCTTTTTCATGTGCTTACAGCCAGACATCCGATCAAAAAGCACAGCAGGAGCACAGAGACACTAATCCCCTCAGCCGGTAGAGGAGCTGAGCAGATGAATAGTCACTTAGCTGCAAACTTCCCCTTCAACGTATCCGATGTGCCATATGAATATATTTTTATATGTTATAGGCATCTTAAAGTTAGCGGCATTGGGAGATACTGCATTGCAAGACATGGCAAGATATGGTCACATTTCAAACAGTATTCCAACTTCCTGTCCTGCCTCCCCCAACTGGTGGCTTCACCCAAATGCCATGCCTTTTCTTGTCATCGGGATATACTTGAGCCCTTTGCCCTGCCCAGAGTGCCGTCCCTTCTTTCTGATGTGGGGATTCTTTTAAGACACTCCACGAATGTCACCTCATCCAGGAGCACATCTCTTGTGCCCTGCATGCTCAGAACCTCCCTTCTCCTCTGGCCCCAGAGCACTTAGCATTCTGGATTTTCTGTCTGCAGCATCAACCCAATAGTGTATCTCATGTGTTAATATAAAGCCTTTTGGGGGCACCTGGGAGGCTCAGTCGGTTAAGCATCCAACTCTTGATTTCAGCTCAGGTCACGATCACATGTTCGTGAGTTTGAGCTCCACATCGAGCTCTGTGCTGACAGCACAGAGTCTGCTTGGGATTCTGTCTCCCTCTCTCTCTCTATCTCTCTTTCTCTCTCTCTTTACTTCCCTCCCCCCACCAAATAAACAAACCAAAAAATACATATAAAGCCTTTTAAGGTCAGAATGGGACCTCTTGGTACTAACTTATTCTGACAATGCTAAGTTTGGGCAGCACACTCTGTTTTTACTCATCTGCACAGAGCAGCATCTCTGATGCTTTAGTGCTGTGCCAACAGAAAGTCTTCATGCCCAGAGGGACCACGAGTCAGAAGGATGTAAGGAAATTTATCAGTTAGAAATGCAACTTGGGTTACTCATTTTGCAGTTCTCGCCTCCTAGCACAGCTAGTCATGGGTCTTCATGGAGTATTATTTTTAGGGCAGTGATTTGTGTTTGCCAAGAAAAAAAGTGTTTAGTATAAAAAATAGGAAAATCTAGGAAATCAAAATACAGAATGTTAAATGTATCTGTAGTAACCTTACCACTGACCATTGTCGATATGGCAGCATATCTTCGTCCCTTCTTTTTATATGGATGTTTGTGTAGATGCATGTGTGTACCTAACAAATTAGCACCCTGCTATAAATGCTCTTTTAAAACATTTATTTGCATAACAGTATAGCATGTTTTTTTTTCATACCAATAAATATTTTTACTGTATTCTTTGTGAGGCCTTAACATTTTTTATACTATGGACTGAGTATAAATAACTCTTAATAACTCCATGAATATCATTTGAATGTGGATGGAGTTTATTACGTGGTAACTCACGGGACATTCTCATTTACCAGTGCCATTTGGTAACTTGTCACAGAGTCAAAAAATAAAAATATACTAGGTACAATTATGTCTTGTAACCCTAACCTTTAAATAGCTTGTCCTTGCTTGTCATTTACTGAGTCTGGTGAGGTCGTAAATATGATATAATGTTAAATCTAACCACGCATAGTCTTCATGAAATGTATTTGTTCTTCGATCTCACTAAGAAAGCTTTGTTCCTACTGAAGTCTGCATGTTTCTCCGAGAAAGTTTCAGATTTACCTAACGCAACATGTGTTCAACATGGGCCATTTTCTTTGATGACATAAAGGAGCTCCTTCAGATGCCAGTCTGCTGCTAAGCCATCAGTTACATGCACTGGGTTTATAAATCCTTAGGATATCATCAACTGTGAAAAGACAAGCATTTATTTGTGAAACCCTGAGATGCATATTGTTATATGCACTTACAAAGAAAATGCCCTGGAAACCCAGACGAGGGAGAAGCTGATTCCGCTTAGAGGAGAGACAGAGGGTGATGTTTGAGGTGGATCTTGGGAAAGGGGTAGAATTTTCCCAAGTAGAAAGAGGGAAGGAAGAGTACTTCTGGAGGAATGAATCATCAGAGAAAAGTCACCGAGGCCCAGAGGGGTTGGGTCATTGAGAGAACAGATGCTATCCTTGGGTTCCAGGAAGCCAGGCTGAAGTGAGGTGGTGTTTTCTGCTGATTTCCTTAGACTTCTGTAATAATCTGATAAGGAATCACTCCTTAACCCCAGTCTCCAGCCCAAAGCTCACCAAGAATTCCAGACCCAACCTCCTCTGGACACCTGAAACATGGCGGGCACCAAATCAAAGCCAATCCTTTCCCTTACAAACCTGCTTTTCTCCTGGGTTCCTGCCTCAGGTGTTTCATCATCTTCTGACATCTAAGCTGGAAACCAGGAATTGTCCCTTGGAGCCTGGAATTATTTTCTTTCCTCTTCTTTGCCCCCATATCTTATCAGTCACCGGGTCCCGTGGACTGGACGGACCTCGGATCCATACTCCTGCCTCCCCATGATTCTCCATGTCACTGCTGCTCTCACGCTCGACAGCCTCAGGGGCTCTCACTGACCCTTCCATCCTTAGACTTGCATCCTTCTGATCCCTTCCTATATTGATGACATTGCTAGATTGTTTCACACCTGCCAGGGGTGTTTTCCACAGGCAAAGGCCTGCCAACTCCTTAACATGCTATTAAACTCTCACTGGATCTGGGCCCGACTACATCCCTGGTTGGGTCGTATTCACACCCAAGGCTTTATAATCAGGCTGAGACAGAACTAGAAATTCCCAAAGAGCAGCTACTGCTCTTCTCCCCTTTTCAAGTCATCATTACTCTTCAGGCATGTTTTACAAGAACACTTTTCACACTGCTGATGAGCTATTTCTCTCCCTTCTTCCACTAGACCATGAACTCCACTGGGAGAGGGACCAAATCTGTGCATCCCTGAGCTTGATTCCATCCTTGCAAGTGACACATACCGGGCGTGTTTGTAGCCTACCCCCACCCTGCACCCGTGACAGACATCTCTGATTGCCCATGGCATTTCTTTCCTGATGAGCCTATATGTGACTCCCAAATGATTCTCAACCCTGTGCTTCTGGCTACCTCCATCAAGCTATCAGGGTCCATTAGGCCATAAGATAAAGCTTCCTACATACCAGAAGCATACCCACAGAAAATATTTATAAGAAACCATTATAAAAGAGCTCCTTAGTCTCCCCAAATTTAATACAGAGTGTGAACATCTGAGTTGAAGATGAGTGATTGTATTTTTTGCAGGGAGATACTTCCTTTGTCAAAAAAAAATTTTAGGCTATGCATAATGGAATGTGATCTCTATATATGTATCTTTCTTATACTTCCCAAATTATGAATAAATTATATTCCAAGGGCACACAAAAAAACCAAAAACTTGTGTAAGTCCACGCAGGTACTAAATACGCAAGAATGGAGGAACCCCAAGGAGCCTGCCTCCAAGCACGCACATTCTTAACCTGTGGCCTTCACCAGTCCTCCCCTGATCTAGTGAGGGAGGCAGATTGATCTGGGTGCTTCAGTCTCCAAGGCTCCCTGATAAATGCCAGCCTACTATTAGGAACACAAAGAGGTGGTGGTTACTTCTACCTGGTGAAGGTCGTGAGGTGAGATGAGGCCTCCTGGTGTTGGTCTTTAGCTGTGTCCTTTAAAAAAAAGAGAAAAAGAAAGCAAAAAAAAAAAAAAAAATTAAGTGTTTGCCAGTCCATCAGCTAAAGGAGGAAAAGCACCGTGGAAAGTGTGATGGCAGAAAAATCATCAGGTTTGTCCTTCAGGCAGTCAGTCTGCACCGAGCAACCACTGAGAGGAGTGCCCTGCATGTGGCTCTGGAGTGCAAGCCAGGATCACGGCCTCAATGCCAAGATCACGGCCTCAATGCCAGGATCACGGCCTCAATGCCAAGATCACGGCCTCAATGCCAGGGTCACAGCCTCAATGCCACACACGTGAAACGTTCAATGGCAGTAGAGTGTGAGAAGGGATACACAACTTCTAGAAGTGCCCAGAGGCGACCTCTCGCTAACGTGAGGGATTAGGAAGGTCTGCTGGTCGTTTCTGTGTGTGATTTCTCCAGGCAGAAGTAATGTGATCTGATTATGCACACATGGTTGTTTGAACAGATACTGTCATGGACGCAATCGCTGTAGTATTAACAAAATGCGGTGCTTTCTCCTCCTAGATGAAAGGCTGCATAAAGGTTTTGAAGGAACAGGCCCCGGACAGTGTGGAGGGGCTGCTGAATGCCCTCAGGTGAGCCTCAACCCTGCGCCCCTTCCGAGAGACTGCGAATCTAGATGCTGTTAGGGACCCAGCACTGGAGCACCAGGCAGAACCTCGCGCATGTCTTCACACGTTTAATCTTTCCAACAACCAGCTGAAGTCAGCATCGTTTGTATCATAGCCTTTCTACAGAGGGAAGAAACTGAGATGTAGGGAAATCAGATAACTTGCCAAAAGCCACCCGGCCGAACACCAAGCTAGAACCTAACCCTGGGCCTGTGTGACCCCACGGGTCATGGGCCTAACTGTGGGCCGCCGCGCTGCCTTATGGTAAGTGGGGACTCACCGGAAGAAGCTTCCCGAGTCTCACTCTCCCCTTCACCTGGCTGCGCGTGAGAACTGTGGTGGACTTTTGCAAACACTGAGGCAGAGTTTCCAACCCAGACCGAATGAATTCGAGTCTTCGGGGTGGGGACTCGGGCATCCACTCTGTGTTTGTTCTAAAGCTCCCTAGGAGCCTTGCATACACAGCTGTGAATGAAAACCCTGCTCTACCCTATCTTAATACCCAGTTTTTGGCAGCGGTGGCCCCTTTCAGCTTCTCCCTGCCAACCACTAAAGCCCAAGCAGTCTCTCTCCCAAGGATACGTGTGCTTAATACACTCTAGAGAAGGGATGCTTATTTTTTAGCTATGACACATCTACAGGAATCTGTGGAATCACACTACTGTGTAAATCATTCCTGTGCCGGATTGCAATCTGGAAGGTTTATGGTCCTTGCTGCCTTATTCATCTTTGATTTTCCCGAGTTCCACTCAGTGTTGTGCATGCAGTAAATGTTCAATAAGTATAAGTGGGATGGATCAATAATCTTCTACCTACATACAACACTTACGTCTTATTCTCCACTCCCGAGCACGTTCATCATCACAACTCAGAGGGAAGGTGATCTATTATCCCCATTTAATAAATGAAGAAACAGCCACACGTGAAATGAATGAAACTGAGGTTGATGTTATTTGGTGGAGTTGCTAGGTCATCATTCTTCAGAGCAGATGCAACATTACCACGGGAGCCTTCCAGATTCTGTGCGTGAACCAAGCGTTTCTCCACTGGTGCCCACTTCACAGCAGGAGGGCTTCCCATACACAGTGAGACTCTCACGTCTGATTTTTAAAAATTTTTTTTAATGTTTATATTTATTTTTGAGACACAGAGAGACAGAGCATGAGTGGGGGAGGGGCGGAGAGAGAGGGAGACACAGAATGAGAAGCAGGCTCCAGGCTCTGAGCCGTCAGCACAGAGCCCGACGTGGAGCTCGAACCCACGAACTGCGAGATCATGACCCGAGCCGAAGTCAGACACTCGACTGTCTGAGCCACCCAGGCGCCTCTGATGTTTTCTTATTTTTTTTAGCTTTCCAGCTTCATTGAATCAAGCAGGGTTTTGTGAAAAGCAGGGCAGTCGCCTCTGAGTGTTGGCATTTGTGGCTTCTGTAGATAGTGCAGTGAAGGAAAGGAGCACAGGCTTTTGGGGCAGACTCATTTGGGTCCAAATCAGAAACCACGGATGGTTCACAAATCACATGTTGTCAGATCTGGGGTCTGAAATGGGTCATTTAAACCTCTCTGAATCTCAGTTTTCTCGTCGGTAAAGTGGAGGCAGTAACCTCTCCTGCAAAGTTAGTGAGTGAAATGAAAACTGACATGAAATGTCTAGGACATGGTCAAGGTTTGATTCCAATTTAATTCCCTTTTCTTCCCTTTTCATAAACCATTCCTATACCAGCTTAATGTGAGGGTGCAGATGTGCTGCCTGGTTTTGTTTGTTGACCTGCGTTTGTGCCCTCTTGTGGTGGCAGTGAGCATAGGAGTCCCCAGGAAAGTAGAAAACCATAGACGTTGGAGTTTTGGGTAATGTTGCTAGCCGATCCATATGCTGAAATTTGTAACTCAGCAGGGTTAGCCTAGATGGTTGAGATCCTGCACTCATTCACGTGACATCTACCTCCCCGGAAAATGGAATAGCTTATATCTCCCCCGTGTAATTCTTTGATTAGACAAAAGTCTACTTGTTGAATAAACCACAATACAAAATTCCTTTGGAAAGAAGAATCAAATATTAAGTCTGTCTGAGAATACTCTGGGCATTGAAGTGTGGTTAGTTGTCTAAGGCACAAGCCCCGGGTTGATTTATAAATGTCAGTTGTGTCTCTCAAGGTCAAGATGGGCTGAGAGTCATCCCTGGCACTCTGGCAGGTGCTGTTTACACACTGACCCCCAGTGTTTTCTCTCCATCCAGGTTCACTACAAAACACTTGAATGATGAATCGACTTCCAAACAGATTCGAGCAATGCTTCAGTAGAGCTCTGCTCAAAGAAGAGGATCTATGTACTGACCTCAGAAGATGTATATGTTTACATAATTTAATACAGATTGATGTTAATACTTGTGTATTTACATAACCGTTTCCTCCTTGTCACTGAAATACACGGACCTTAATTTGTATCCTGACTGACTCGACCCAGCAGAGCATAAATTGACTTGAGAGCCTTACCTTTGATGTCTAAAACAAAACCCCCTTCTCCAAAGTCAAAATTTGGAGATTTCGATCTTTACTACTGGAGTCCTTTAACTACACCTGTAACAATCTGAAATTCCTAATAGTTTGTGGTAGTGTTTTAAATCTAGATGTGTAATCTCTCTGGGAAGTATACTTATAGAAACACGAAGTATTTGATTTCCTGTGTCAGCTTGGCTACAAGAAACACAACTGTTATCCTGACAGAGGGAGAGAGGAATCCGAGAAAAGAAAAATGCATGTGAAGACACAGATTCAAGTGTTTCGAATTCAGCACGCCCCCTCTCTCTCCTCAGACTGCAGACCACATGTGCAGCTTTTTTGTTTGCACGTATTTATTCTGGATTTATATTCCTCTAACGTTCCCTTTTGATCCTTCAAGAGGAAAATCACCTGTGCTTGAATCAGTTTGTGAGAGAGAAGTGAGAATAGACAGATGTGCTGTCATAGCTGAGCTGTGAAAGTGGTTGTCTGGGAAGTGGGGGACGGGTTGGGAGGAAGGACACACAGGCAACAGGACAGTCACCTCTCCGCTTCAACCCTTTGGCTGTGAAACTGTAGTAATTTTGATGACATTCCAGTTGTCTGTGGGGTGCTGGGTACACAGTCCCTCCTAAAATGAGCCCTGTCCTCTGGGGACCATCCATATGGCAACAGAGGCCTAGGGTACTTCATTGATTACCAGGAGACTGGGGAATTCAGAGAGGGGAATCCCTGCATTTTCCAGTTCCCTAATATTTAAAAGGCAGCTCCTCCCTGACCACACTGCTGGCTGGTTGGAATGTTTAAACCTTTGGTCTGAGTACCTGGGTTGAGTCCTAGCCTTACTGATCCATGGTGTGAGCTTTGAAAATACACTTAAGCTCTGTGTCTCACTTTTCTCATCTATGAAATGGGCAATTAAAACAATCTCCAAGAGCCCTACAAGGCAATGAGCCAATAAAATGGCTGACTCTTACATGCTTCCTTAGTAAACAGAGGCCAGGAAGCATCACCCCATCTTGTCTTGATGATTGAATATATTTGAATATATGGCAAGGCCTAGAGTCATCCTTTCTGCAGATCAGAGCTTGGAATGGAATCTTAGAAATCTCCCGTCTCAACCTCCGGTACAGAAATGAGACAAGGCTGAAGTCAAAGAGGATCAACTCCTTGTAGGACTAGAACCCAGGATACCTCACTCCTGAATCTTCCCCTGTTCACCATGTGGCCTATGCATACATACTATAAGATGAGACTGGACACTTTTAAATCAGCCTTAAGTCTGGTTTATATTATTATTTGCCCATTTCTGATAGAAGGAGAGAGTTGCCCAGTGATTGATAATCCCAGAAATTGGGCCTGGGTACATCAGGGTTTCATTCACCATGTTCCAAGGAATAACTTGTAGACACAATTGATTTCCAGACTTTAGTGTCCAGATGGCATTCTCTTGAGTCTTCCAAAAAAAAAAAAAAAAAAAGGGAAACATACTTTTTTTAATTTTATTTTATTTTTAACAATAACAACAAACCCAGTCAAGCGGCAGAAAAGATTCTCTGGTTTATATCTACATATCAGTCAACAGAGAGAGAAAAGACCTTTTTCCTTGGAGCTTTTCAAGCTGAACAAGTACAGCTGCCTAGATGGGGGGATTCTCTCATCAGAACAGAAATGCACTTAGATGGCCTTCACGACCTTTTCAAGCCTAGGGATTTTAATACCTTAGAGGAAGCCAGAAAATGGGGTAACAATGGATGAACAAATTCATTGATTATTCAGCTTAAGAAATCTTCTATTTGGCAGCCACGTGTTATCTTTGGGCAACAACTGTCAAGAATTATAGAGGCGCTCAATGTTTATCATCATGGAGTCCATTTTTTTTCCTTTATCGGGTGAGGAGCTTAAGTCTTGGAGAGAGGAAAGGACTTGCAGAGTAAATAGTTGAGCATATTTATAATTTTTAATTAGACTTTTTATCAAGTGGGACCAAACATATGGGAGGGGCTGCTGGCCTGCCCCAGTTTAGCCAGGCTGCCTTGTTTCAAAGCTAAGATTCACCCGTACATGGATTCTCAAAAGTCCAGGGCCTGAACTATTGCCTATGATTATCAGGAGGACAAGTTAATTGAATGTCTATGATCACTAAGAGGTGATGGATCTCCGGTCCACTCCAGAGCTACTGTGGGAGACAAATTCTTTTAACAGACTGTCCTCCAGGCATTAGGAGTCCTTAAACAATCATGATTTTTTTTGTGTGCTGCATGCACATGTGTTCAAGATCCATGGGGTGGTTTAGGGGAAAGTGCTAGCCACAGTATCCATGTCAATGTTCATTCTATTTCATATTTGATGTTTCATAGTTTTCAAGTAAACAGTGTTTGCCATTACTCAGATATTTATTTTTGGGCAGGCAACAGGTGAAAATTACATTTCTCGGATGCACTGCTGCTTTGGCATCATGACTATGTTCGCAGAAATTTTTCATCCATCACTAACAACTACTAATAGAAAGCAAGTGGCAGTGAGTGTTTTGAATTGTGGTAGCCCATTAGGGCTGCAGTATTAACAACCAGAAAGAAAGTCTTGGATACTATCTCTTAACTGTTAGTTAAAATCATGCTTCATCATTTGCTTCTACTCATCATCATTATATCAAGACATTAATGGTAAACTGAGGTTTTTATACATCATCACATTTAGGTTAAAAAAAAAAAATCATGCTTCCTCAAAAGAAAAAAGAAGCCTACCCAATCTTGGAACCCAACTGTGCAGCAGAATTCAGAGAATTCTTATTCAATCCTGTACCCAAACGGCAACAAACTTTTTAAAAAAATATTAACGATAAAGAGTGGAATTTTATCCTAAAGAGACAAAAATTTTGGAACCCAATTTCCCCATTACATCTATCAAGGCTGTTGCATACACAAAGCTGTTTTAAAATTGTCATATGTTGTTTGCTAAAGTCATTGTGATTTTTTTTCGCCTGCTTTGCCTCTTTTTGTACAGAAGTTTTGAGTGTGAAATGAAAATTAAAGTTTGGTACATATATTTAAAAATATACCTCTATTTTTATGATGTTCAAGTTTGAGTGGGTAATAAGCACATGATCATAGATATTTGCTGAACATCTGTACTTGCTAAATACCTGCTTTGGGTACCAGCAAATCACACCATCTGCCTTTCGCCTTCATCATATACAACATAAAATACTTACAATGTTCTGCTCTTGGTACCAGCTATATTTATTCATTTCAGCAAAGATCATTCATTATAAAAAAGACATAGAATAAACAGAGACACGATTGATATCTAGAGATGCATGAGACCTATTTGTTCAAGGATGCTAAGAATTCCTAATAAATACCCATGTATTCTATTTTTTTAGTGCAGTAACACTTTATGGATTCAGCAAAGTCAGCCATTAACTTATTCTATATAAGTACAATTTTCAGGCAACTTAAGCCCTAATGCAATTCTTTTAAAAATTGAATATGGAAATTTTTAGGACATCCCTGCACCTTTTAAGCTTTTCACCTGAGACCTAATTGTGTGTGCTATCAATAGGTCAGAAAAAGACCTTCCATGGTGCCCTATACAAAGACAAAGGCACAATAATTAGGATGATTTGGAGCCCAAAGGGAAATGAGTAGAAATGGGAAATTTTCTGTAAATAGAAACATTGACAGATTATAAATGGACAAAAGCCAGAAGGAGAAAGAAGGAAAGGGACCAAAGGTGAGAGAGAGAGAGAGAGAGAGAGAGAGAGAGACCCTAATTAAATGAGTGTTGAGAGTCAAGAGAAATGAAAAAATGAGTGTGTGTGATTGTCCAGAGGAATATAGCTAGTGAGGAATACCCTTCATGATAGTCAAGAAGTTGGCTGTTAATTGGGGTTCTCTTGGAAGAATGGAGATGAAGAGTTTAGCTGGCCACATTCATGAAACCTGGTGACGTGTGAGTACAGTGCAATCTGTATTCACACTAACTTCTTGCTTTGGGGTAACATTGAGTAGATCGATTTTACAGGCAGACATTGCTGTTGGAAATGTCTATACTATATGCAGTTATCACAATTTAAGTGATTAAGTAATGCTAAATAATATTGATCAATTTACTTAAAGTATTCATGTTCATTAAGTACATTGTTCCATCCAATGCCAAAATCTTGGTGTAGTGGTAAAACAAACAAACAAAAACTTGCTGATTACAACCACACACTCGTCTTATAAATAGAGGTCTTGAGTCTTCTATCTCTTTAGCTCAAAGTCAAACTCCAAAGAAGGGAGTTTTTCTGCCCTGGTCACACCAGGTTCCAAGTTCTATCAAAGTACTTTTTGAAATCGTGGTAAGAAAGATTCTATATAAGACTCAGAATTTTGTTTAGACTCATGTAGGCTGGAAGATCTTGTAAACTCAGGAATGTCTTTTCCCTATGAATTCTTCCAGTTTTCCCTACAAGTTGCATATTCCTAGATTCTTCCTTTTCTCTGCCTGCACTTACTGTTCATTTTTAAATTGTCCTTGTTTGCACCATGACAGCTTTGTTTCAAACCAGGGGCTACATTTTATTAGCCATTCCTACTCTTCCTAAGAGCTAGAGTCTTCAATCTTGTGACTTGAGGACCAGGAGTTTTAAAAGGTTCCTTACACATTGAAGAAGCATGTCACTAGGAAATATCAAAAGCACTTGAAGGAAATTATAAAATTATTTTCTTCCAAATGTCAATATATATGGTTTTTCTTCCTTCTGTGTAAGAGAAATAATGCCATCACTATGGGGAGAGATACAAAGAAAGGGGATAGTGTTATACGTGAATGTGGGTTGAGAAGATAAAAGTAGAGGGAGCTCTAGGTTGAACCAGTTGAGTATTCACTACCTTCATGTGCCATGGGCATTTCCACCCCTGTGATATTGTACCCCCTTTTCTTCACTGCCTATCTAAAATTTACCTGTACATCAAGGCTTGTGTTTTACTCCTCCTCTTCCAGAAGCTTTCCCCAACTACTGCAATCCATGCTAATTCTCTCTGTCTTGATCTCTAATGCATTTGATTTATTCGATGCTAAATATAGGCCACTGAACAGTACTTTATATATTTGTTTTTTATACTAGATGTTAAGTGCCTAAAGGAGGAGAATGTGTCCCTTATAGGGTCAAGTTCAACATAGGCAGGCAGCCAACAGAAGCTGCCTGTAAAGGGAAAACTTCAGGATTCTGACACCTGAATGTGCTGAAATGAAACCCTGAGAATTTCTATAGCTCACAACCATCCACACTAACAAATTACTTGCTCCATTGGCTGGTCAATTTTATTCCTGGAGAAAATATTTACCTACCTGCCAGGATATTTTTAATGTCTGTGGACATAGAGCTTGCAGCTTGCAGCTGATATGCCAGGAGTCCAACTGAGAAATCAAGCTGTTGCCTCAATCAAAAGTCAGAGTCAGTTAGTCTTGCTCAGGGCAGGCATGCTATCAGATGAAGTCTAGCTTGGTCTGAGACAAGGCTGATACTCCATCAGAGAACTAAGCTTGAGGGCAACAGCAGTAGTTTCCAATAACTAGACAAATCAGTTCAGCACCTTGGATAGCAATCTAGGAATGTCCAACAGTCAGTCCATAGCCATTTATCCTGGAACCTGTAAGTCCTATTACTTGGTTCATCTTTGTCTCTAGAACTCTGGTTATAAAAGATAATATGTTCATTTAAAAAATTACGTTGCTAGGTAGCTGAAAAGCATTTTTATTTGTCCTTGGACTTCTGAATATCACATAAGATGGGCAGAAAATAGTTTTGGAAATGGCCAGGTATCATCTTGAGTTTTCATATTTATAGTGTTTTTAGATTCAAGCCAAACTCATAGGAATGACCTTCCTTATCCCTTACCCTAATTCCTTCAGCTCATCGTTAAGTCCTAACAATTATCCTTTCTAAGGAGCTCTCAAAATCAATTTCTCCCCAGTTCATTTTTCTTTATTTCCTCCAACTTTCATCATCTTTTCCCTAGAAGATCATCCAGCCTTTACTTTCCCTCTAAACCATTCTCTAAACAGCCAACGTTCTTCTTTCCATGACATATATCTTACCATGTTTATATAATACTATTACCTTTAGCACATGTTCTAAAATATGTTCTCAGAGATGTTAATTGATGTTGCATCAAAAAAAGTTTTCAATTTTCAAGTACTTATGAAACACGGTTAAACGTATTTTACTTACCTATTTTTTACTACCAGATTTTTTTATTCATTGTAAATCTCCACAGGAGGGTACAGCATATTCTGCATAGGAATCAGCTTGTTGATTTCTACACACACAAAATAACTTGTTGGGATCTCATGGAGATTTCTTTGAATCTACACATCAATTTGGAAGAATGGACATATTAAAATAGGGAGTCTTCTGATCTGTGAATATAGTAAATTTCCCCGTAAGGTCTTCTTTGATTTCATAAGATGTTTAACATAAACTGTGAATAAAGATAGCTTTACTTTTTCTTTCTCAACATGAATCCTTTTTGTATATTCTCCTTGCCCTATAACACTAATTAACCTCTAGCACAATGTTGAATAAAAGCTGTGAGAATGGATATTCCTCTCTAGTTCCTGATCCTAAGAGGAAACATCTAATCTTTCAACATTAAGAGTGCTGTTAGTTGTAGGTTATATGTACATGCCCTTAGTCAGATTGAGAATCTCTTTTAATTGCTGAAAAACTTTATTAAGAATACATATTGGACAAAGACACTAATTCAAAGGGATACATGCACCCCTATGTTTATAGCAGCATCATTTACAATATCCAAATTATGGAAACAGCCCAGGTATCTACTTATTGATGAATGAATAAAGGTGTGGTATATATATATACAATGAAATAATATCAGTTATAAAAAAGAATTAAATCTTACCATTTGCAATGACATGGATGGAATGGAACTAGAGAGTGTTATGCCAAGCAAAATAAGTCAGTCGAGAAAGACAAATATCATATGGTTTCTCTCATATGTGGAATTTAAGAAATAAGGCAAGAAAGCAAAGGAGAAAGAGAGACAAACCAAGAAACACACTCTTAACTAGAATGAACCAATTGATGGTTACCAGAGGGGTGGGGGTGGGGGGCGGGATGGGTGAAATAGAAGATAAGGATAAGCGAATGCACTTGTCATGATGAGCACTGGGTGATGTGTGCAACTGTTCAATCACTATATTGTACACCTGAAACGTATATAACACTATACGTTAACTATACTGAAATTTAAAAAGATAGATAAATAGATAGATGGATAATGTATAAATAAAATGAAATAAAACACACACACACACACACACACACAAATTCACCACACTAGTTTCTCAAAAATATAGCATATACAATGTACAACATTTAGTAAATTTAGTTGATGTGCAGAGAATCAAGGAAAATTTGTCAGTACAATAGAAATATATCCATAAATGGCAAAGATGGTAAAATTAGCACACAAAAACTTTTTAAAAGCTACTAATAATATGTTTAAGGGGTTAAAAAAAGAGTACTGTTGGATTTTGGAAAATACTTTCTCTGAATCTATTGAGAAAATCACATCTTTGCTTTTCTTTTTAGTCTATTAATATGGTGAATTATATTGATTGGTTTTTGAATGTTAAACCAACTTTGCATTGCTGAGGTAAACTCCATTTATTCATGATTTTTTGTCCTTTTACACATCTTTATTTTTGATTTTTTTAAAAACTTGTGGAGGGGTGCCTGGTTGGCTTAGTGGGTTAAGTGTTCGACTTCGGCTCAGGTCATGATCTCACAGTTTGTGAGTTGGAGCCCTGCATCAGGCTCTGTGCTGACAGCTCAGAGCCTGGAGCCTCCTTTGGATTCTGTGTCTCCCTCTCTCTCTGCCCCTCACCTGCTTGCACTCTCTCTCTCTCTCCCCCAAAAATAAATGAAACATTAACAAAATTTGAAAAAAAAAAAAACTTGTTCAAAATTTGTGCATCTATGGTCATAAGGGATATTGGCTTTTAGTTTACTTTTCTTGTAATGATTTTGCCTGACTTTAATATCAGAATAATTCTGGCCTCATAAAATGTGTCAGGAAGTCTTCCATCCTCTGCAATTTTTGGAGGAATTTGGACAGAATTCACCCCTCCTTAAACTCCTTGACCTACTTAATTCCTTCCCAGTCTTCTTATATTAGCTTAAGGATCACTTTCTTTTCAGAGCCCTATCTAAATCCTTAGATTTTTGCATCTTTCCTAGGTATATGTAGCATAATCCACTGTATTTACTCTTTCATAGCATGCATTATGTTTATACTTGCTTTATTACCATTAATTTTTGGCCAGATGTAAGCTTCATGCAGTCAGAGTTTTTCTCCAGCTTGCTCACAATTCTATCACAATCGCCTAATAATACTGTGTAGCTCGTGGTGGACTTGAACAACTTCCTTGGTAAGTACATTAATTTTTTAAACACATGCCCTATTAAGGATCTAGTAAGAAGATTGTATTTTTTTCCTGTGAGATAAAATGGTGTCAGGAATAATATTGACAAATTTCTTACATCCTTACATCCTGGGCTAAACTCTACATAGTCATACTGTATACTTTTTTATAGTGTAGTATCGTCTATAGCTGCCTTCTCTTCGGTTTAGTTTTATTTAGCATTTTTCTCAATATTAATAGTGATACTGGTCTGTTATGTGTGGGTATGTGTACAAGTATGCAGGTACACAATCCGTATATAGAGTTTCTTCTAGGATCTTTAAAAAGATCAGAGAGATTTGTTTATTTTTTGCTATTAATTCTAGAACTGAAAAAAAAAAAAAAAGGAAAGACTTATGTGTTGTTTGACGACCTGAAACAAATTACTCAAGAAACTATCTCAACTGACGTTTTTAGGGAGGCATTCGCACTCAGTATTACTGATTTCTTCCATATGTGTGAGCCTTGTTCACGTACTATGTACATTTCTTTTGATTTTTAGTTTACGTTTTTGTAGAAAGGGGTATGTTTTGTCTGTATTTGAAAACATTTTGCAAAAATTTTTATTAATTATACATTGTTTCACTGTTTTCTCTTTATCTGTAGTTACAGACACTTCCGTGGAAGTAATGTTTTTGAGTTTGTGTTTCTTCCTTCTTTTCCTCGATTAGACAAACGCATGCCTTATCTGTTTGTACGTGTGCCCGCATACGTGTATGTGTGTGCGCTGTATGACCTAGCTGCCGAGTAGCAGCACGTGGCCTAAGAGGGGGAGGAAGAGCTCTAAATTAGGACAGCAGCCTGGGTTTTCAGTCAGCTCTCATGACCTAGTAAATGCGTGATCTTGGGCAATTTGGTGTCTCAGTTTTGCCATCTGTGAAATGACGTTAATTACTAAAAATAACAAAGGGCTTTGTATATGGCAACCGATCATTAATTTTTAGTTACAACTACTTCATTATTTCGTATTCTCTTGGTTAAACTTTCTTATTTTCATTTATTAACTTTTTAACTGATTTTTTAAATAACGTGTGGAATATTTAGTGCTTTTTTCTTAGTGTATGGAAAAACTCAAGAAATGCATTTTCCTGTGGCAACACCTTTAGCTGCATCTCATTACCATTTTTACTATGCTGTTTTATGCTCTGGGTATAATTTTTAATACATTTAAGTGTTATTTAGGAGTGATCTTAAATATCCAAGCAATTGAGGATTTTGTTGGGTTTCATGCTCTAATTTTGTCATTGATATTGGTATTATTGTATCATGACCAGAATGTATGATCTATACTACCACTACCGGGGCCCCTGGGTGACTCAGTCGGTCAAGCGTCTGACTTTGGCTCAAGTCATGATCTCGTGGTCTGTGAGTTCAAGCCCCGCATCGGGCTCTGTGCTGACAACTCAGAGCCTGGAGCTTGCTTCAGATTCTGTGTCTCCATCTCTCTCTGCCCCCCATTCACTCACATTTTCTCTCTCTCTCTCAAAAATAAAGATACATTTTTTTAAAAAAAATTATACTACCACTACCATTTTGGAATTCATCCAGTTTTTCTTTGTAGCCTAATCTTAGTTTGAATTCCCCCCCAAAACAGAGCTCGATCCCATCACTTAGGCACAACTGGTTTACTGAGGAGATGAAACCAGACAGGAGGAGCAAGCAAAGAGGGAGAAGGAGACAGGGAAAGAGGAGCACCTGACAATTGATCCCTTGTTGAACAAGTTACTTTATGTGGGCAACTGAGGCACAGTCCTGTCAAAACCCTCTACAGAACTGTGGGGGAAACTCCTCAGTTGCCTCTCACTGTAGGGCTGGATGCTGGAGCATTCACCCACAGTTCCCCCCTACCCCTCAATTAGTTGAGCTTTATCCCTGGGCTGCACCTGTGCACAGGTTGAGCAAGCTTCCTTGACATCAGAGAAAGCAGGAAACAAAAACATGGGGAAAGGGAGAGTTCAGCCCCTGAGCAGACCATTGACAATGAGCAGCAGAACTGTTCGCCAGAGCGGCCTCTGACATCACGGGTAGGCCCGTGGGGTCAGGTGTGGGGACCCATATTGTCTAGTGCTCATAAAATGATCTCTATTTGCAAAGTGCACCAACGATAAGGTGACATTTTTAAGCCTCTTTGAGGTGTGATTTCCAGTCTTGGCTTCTATATTTGTATAAAGAAGAAGCCCAATACTTCACAAAGCAGACAATACTATTTAGGGACATACAAGAGTACTACCGTTCCAAAAGAAATAGAGATAGAGCTCTACATCGTCCTCTTAATCAACCAATGGTAAACCATTGCTCATATTTATTTGAGGAAGATTTTCTTTATGTCCAACTGGAACTTGAAGAGTAAATAACTCTAGTACTCGTGAAGAATAGATAAAAGATGCATTCTAGATTCATTAGCATGAATAATTTCCTGAAGATGCATTTTTATTACTTTCACAAAATAGTAACACAGACCTTATGGAGTGCCTTCTTATTAGATAAAAATAACAGCTCTGTAAGAAATTATATTTTTAATATTCTATGAAAGGAGAGGAAATCTTGATTGCCTCTCCTTAATTAGGAGACTTGTCCTTTTTCTTTTGGTTTCAATATAAGATGTTATTGCACTTTATAATACTTCTGAAAAATCACTCCCAAAAGATTTTGGATGGTCGCATAATCTGATAAAGTCAGCATAAAATTAATTGTGGCGACTAAAACACATACACTTACAAAAACAGAAAGAACAGCTAAAAATATTTAGGACAGATGATGGATTAACACGGCTACTGGTAATTGGGGATCTTATGTAACGTAAGATGTTACAGATGGTAGGAATTACGGATATGAAAGGTCTCACTCTGACAGATTTTGCCAGTGTTTTTAATAAATGTCCCATTCTAGCCTTAGAGTGAGTTGGGTTGTTTGAGAAGCAGCCATGCATGGCATGTTGACTTGAACTACCTGTTATTAACTCATTTTGTGCCCCCAAGATAGCTAGACTGGACCTATAGAACTGTAGTTGCCCATGCACGATTTTTTCAGAGAGTTTTCAAGTTAGCATCTCTGAATTCCTAAGGTGATAAGGGAAGAGCACTGGCCCAGGGGTAAAGGGAGGAAATTCTAAATGAAAACATTTTTCATCTCTTCTCTGAACTCCTTTTTCATTCCATTTTTCAGTTATCCGATGACTTATACTGAGTGTAAGACCACGCGCTACTTGCTAAGAACATAATTATGAAAGTCATCCTGGTGATGGTGGCTGAGCTGAGCTCTGAGGACCAGAGGGAGACAGACATAGGGGCAGGAAGAAGAGGGTGACTATATCAGACAGAAGTGACAGCATGTGGCAGGAGAGCATGGCACCATCAAGGACTTCATATAACTGGTGCACATGGGTTTTTTCCCTGGGGGTATAAAAGATGGGAGACCAGTAGAAGGTGAGGCTGGACAAGAAGGCAAAAATATATGAGGGTGATAGGAAGAGAGGGAAAGATTTTAAACTGAGAAGCGACATGGCTGAATTTATGCCTTCCAGAGATTATTTTGATGGCTCTATGGGAAGATGATTTGGAAAATATGGACTGAAGGGAGGAACTGGAGAGGGAACCGACAATTATAGTGAGGATACAAGTAAGTATAAATGCTTATGAATAGCACTTACCAGGAGGTGGGCCCAGAAGGTATGTTATGCAGATTAACCTCTCTATCCTCATTTTTTACAGCGAAGAAAACTGAGACACAAAGGTGCTAAGGAAATGCTCCAAGCTCTCGGAGCTGTACGTGGCAGGTCTAGAATTCTGACCCAGGCAGCTGAGTTCCACGGCTCATGCTCTCAATCACTGTGCTTCAGAAACATGAACCTTCTTGCACACTCAATACCCGTAAGCCATGTGTTAAGGACACAGGAGTGTTTATTTCAGTTCCTCTTCGCAACAGTGGCTGTAGGTAGGTAATTTAAACATTTTTGCCTAAAAATCCCTGTGTTTAAACAAAAGCTTACCTAGAACACCATGAAACGCAGAAAACCAGAGCTGGTTGAAGAGGTGGGGACGGTGGGTCTGGATGCCTACTTGCTCACTGCCTGACATTCATGGAACACTGAAGACCAAGGATATTGAAACGCACATTTTGGAAACTCTGGTCCAGAAGTTATGGGAGTTTCCCAGGAGCTCTGAGGTTCTGTCTAATTCCCTAAAGAACGAGAAGGTAGATGATGTGAACATGGAATTATGAGTCTTATCTCTCTAGGGGCTGTGGTGCATAAACTGAGGCTGGAAACATAGGTAATATTTTGAATACGAGTGTTTGCACAGCTAATATGTACAAAGGTTTAAAGGTCACAGTGTTCCCCAGTAAGCCAAGATCAGTGACAATTCACCTGTTGTCAATGGGAAGGGATGGTTTGGGTCATACCACTGCGCTCCAAGCCACCAGTTCTACATGGCTCCCATCACACCTCTCCCGGGGTTCTCCACAACGTGCTGGTTTGGGGCAGCTGTTTTGGCCCTAAGAAACTTCAAAGCTGAATCTCGGGACTTGGGGACTCCACAGCCTAGGCACTGATATGTCACGGAGTAAAGGAAATGATAGCTTCAGGAGGGGGTAACAATACATGAATGAAGCATCGGGGAATGGAGACTTCAATCAATCTCTGATCTTTCAAAGACTAGATCTAGGATAGCTTAGGAGGTATGTGCAACTATCACCTCAAAGTACAGATTTGCATAGAGGGGACAAGGGAATCCTTTATCAAGCGGGTCTGGAGACACTGGCTGGTGAACATAGCACACATCCCAGTGCCAGAATATTGTCTCCTTTGGGTTCCTGAGCTTGGCCTGCTTTTCCTGCAGAAGCCAACGTTGATACATTCCTCTCAACAAGTCCTGGTCTGGGACTTTGATCGGTTAATGAAGTTTTTAAACTCACTTCGCGATCTACAAAGGATGATTGCCACGCGGTAGTGGGAGAGACAGACATCCGATCGTCCTCATTCTTTCACCCCCAGCTCAACCTAATACCGTCATTGGCATCTACACTGAGTAATTCATCCGAAGATGTCGGATAGTGTCTATAAAGCCACCATTGCTGCTATATCCTTGTAGAAGAGGTATTTTATCCTTAGTCCAATGTCAGTGCTTCTGGCACCAGGTGTTTCTTCCTCTAAATTCCCTGTGCGTGCTGGAGCAGATGATTATCCACGCATGCAGAAATGTTTACCGAGTCCCATCCATTTTGTCCTGGATCCTTCCAGCTCTGACATTTGATAACATGCATGTTATATTAGACTATAGTGAGGGCACTGAATGAACAAGTTCACAAAACAAAGACAGAGTTTTACTTTTCTAACCATTTTTATTTTCAGGGTCTCATTTGTAAACTACAGGGCATACCATGTTTGTTTAACTTCATCTATCTGAATGACATTTACTTCATTAAATTAAGAAATTTTAATTAACTAATGAAGATTTCATTGTCTACTCTTTTTATGTTCATATTAGGGTAGGTCATTTTGATGACAACTTTTATAGCTATAATTAAATATTTCTCATAGATTTAGTTAAATTTGCAAATAATAAGGCATATTTCATCTTTATTTTATTATTCATGACATATCCAATTTAGCCTTGTGGCAGTCACCCAGCTTTCTGTGTCTTCTCTTATTTCTTTTCACAAGTCTCTTCCTTAGTTAAGAAAAAAGCATAAGGTACCGATATATCAGGGTTGTAATATCCATGCAATTCAGAAATAGACCCATGAACAAAGGAAGTGTTTCCTTCTCTGCTGTGATAGGTGGAGTAAGCCAACCCCAAGTGACCAGCACACATATTTATCTCATAGCTTAATCAGCATAAATCTGGACAGTGACAGCTTGGCACGTGTTCTCTGGGTTCTATGTCATTCAGAAACGCCCTTTTGTGACACTCCTAGAAGAGAGTCGTTCTGCTGATACCTGCACACCCCAGGGCTGGGGAGCTTATACCTCTAAAGAAACACTGGTCAATTAACCATTTAACATTGATTTTTAATATATTCTTTATCTTCAGCTAAAGTATAGGATTATAGTTCTTTTAATGGCACTTTTGATTAACCAACTACTACAAATGCTCAGAAGCCTTAAGTGAAGCAACGTTATGAACATCAGAGTCTGGAAGACAGAACAAGTAGAGCCCATTGATTTTTCTTTCCACGCTGATGTGGATAGTCTCTTCTCAGAGAAACTGGTACCTCTGTTCCTATCTTACTGGTTTCTAGACCTTCAAATAGGACACTTTGTATGGACTTAACTTTAAAAAACATAAAGACAAGAATCCTAAATTCTCAAAGCTTGAGGGATGGCCTAGTGAAAGTTGCTCATCGTTTAGGCAGGAAGGCAAATTCACCAAGGGGAAGCCACTTGCCCAAGAACTGAGCCATATTTTTTTTTTTACCAAAATCCCAGTCGCAATACTATTGCATCTTATCAAAGTGCTATTACTGTGGTTATGAGCCAGTTGGATCTAGAAAGGAAGCACCACAGCCCCAGACACAGGCCAAAGATGCTGAGGTCATAGGTCATACTTACACATGGGAGTCAGTCTGTTGTTGGGACCTTGAGTTTCCCTAAGCATCTGTGGGACATTTGTCAGACTCCACAGATCTGAAGACCCTGCTCTGTGGCCATGCTTTCACTCTTGATCTAAAAGCCTGCTTCTCTCTTTCAGCTACCCCACTCCATTGTCATGACCGCCCCACACCTAGGCATCCCTCCACCTCCAACAAAAGCCCTTCCCTTCCAACGAATGGCTTCTGACTCCTCCAGCCCACCCTTCTGAACACCACAGTTGTGGCTATTTATGCTGCTTGTTTTCCCACTGTTCCCAGGTGGCTGCCTTCCTAAGAGATTGTTTCTGACTCACTTTTCACATGGATCTATATGGTTTTCTCCCCAGCAAAGTTGGTCTTTTGGAGGGTAGAGAGGAGGCTGGAAATCCTCTGCATTTCCTCACTCTACAAACTGCACCTCTCCAGCAGGTTCATAGTTCCCAAGTAAGCTAAGAGCCACCGCTAGATGTAGGAGTTAGCACATGATCTGGAATATTTAGTAATATCAAATGAATTTGGCCCACTCTATTGTTATATTCTACCTTCTTTGGTCTAACATCTATCAAATCAGCTTCCACTCATGTGCCCTGCTTTCTACTTATATATTAGCAGAAATTTAAATCCTTTTTGGTTTAAACTATTTCCACCCGGGCTTTGGTAGGTATTTTTATTGCCGGAGCCGGTACAGATGTGACCTTGGCTATGGATCCAGGGGCAACAGACGTGGTTGTGGTAGATTTTTGAAGAAAATAATCAGCCTCTATTAAGGCAGGGGACAGGAATAACCTACCCCAGGTAAATTTATGAGAAGGTTTTCAGGTAAAGGAAGGCTAGTCTCCAAGAAGTCAATTTCAGTGGCAAATGGACTCGGAGCAACTTGGAGGCTCAAGATCGTCAGTATCATCTGCATCCAACCAGTTGTTCTCATGCCAGATTTTCGTATCTTCGTAATTCCCAATAAATGCCCTGACTTTCACGGGATAACCTTGACAAGACTTTGAATGCAACTGCCATTTTAATTCAGCAACCTGCCCAATACATTTTTTTGTTGATTTTCCTAATAGTAGCCCTGTGGTTATAAGAAAAAACGGCATATTTTAGGGTCTTTCTGATCCTTAACATATGACTTGAGTCGATAGTTAAAGGACTAGAGTTTGTCTTTTTTTTTTTCTGTAATTGCTCGCTTGTACTCAGAAGAGTCCTCCCACACCACAGCTCCCGTGGCCATCATTACTACCAAATGGTCATGTGCAGGAGCCACTTGGGCTCCCAAGGCATGTCTTCAGTTGGCACCTCACCACATTCAACCACAGGTGACAGCTTGACTAACCAGCAGGCCACTGCATGCCATGGACCACTAGCTTCTCATTTCCCATTAGGAAACAAAAACAAAAAACCCAGCACTACATTCAAGTTTAAAGACACAACCAAACCAATCCTTAAATCTCATCTTTGTGGGTCTATCTCCTGAGACTACTTGCCACAACAGTTCTCCATCAGCCAGGGCACGATCAGGAGACAGAATGCATACAGTTATTTGAACAGAGAAAATGTAACATAAATAATGACTAACCAGGACAATAGCCACAGTTCATCTTATAAAGGAGTGATGAGTCACCTAAGAATTCCCTAAGGTTGATGGAGGGCATCTGTGGGAGAAATAAACTGGGAAGGCAGAGGGCTTTCTCCTAGGATGGGACTCTCCTCATTGGAGAAGGTGTAGGTTGTACTCTGTGGACAGCGGAGAAGCTCAGTGGCTTGTCCCAGGTCAAAGCTGATGCCCAGACACCAGGACGAGGGTGGTGGACAGGAAACTACAGCTGAAATACCCCTCCCAGGTATAAGGAGGCTGAGACAGATGGGCAGGGGCCCACAGCTGGAATTGGTAAGAAAGAAAGGCTCCTCCGTGGTGCTTGCGGGCCAAAGATGGGAGGCAAGAAACCACAGGCATGACTGACAAGCTGGAAACCTACCGTGATGCAGGCAAAGCTGGGAGCTGGCCGCTGGAGAGCCTGTGAGCCCTTAGAGGTGGCACTGAAAGTCAAAGGGAAATTGTCCATAGGGTGGCCACCACAACTTGATAGGGGGAGCCCCACTAGATGCCCCTAAATGTGACCCTGGCAGCAGAACGGTAGGAGGAGGAAGCAGCCCACCAGAGTGAAGTCCCTTCTTCTTGACCTGTCCCTTCTGCGCCCTCTACTGGAAAAGCTAAACATTGCATGAGCTGACAAAGGGAAAATATTTCCAGGGTCCTTCATCATCACAGAGCAAGCAGCAAAAGGTGAATTTGGAGTTAACAGGCAATAAATTGATATTTGGCACAATAGCATCAATTAGTATGACAATAGTTAACATTTTACATGGTCTTTACATTTTGTCAAGTCACCTTTATGTTTATAACCTTATTTCACCCCTCCCATTATTAACTTCATTCAAAGGATGAAGAAATTGTGGTTCAAAGATGTTGACCGACCCGGAGCCCCACAGCTAACAAACAGTAGCGTTGGAGTTCAAATGAGATTTTTGGATGCCACGTGAATTCTTCCTACCAAACCCACAGCCTTCCACTGGGGGAGCTGGAAAGAGGGGAGAATTCATTGATCATTTCAGTAAACCAATTTTGACTGAACATCCACTATATGCCAGGCACTGAATCAGGTAATCGGTACACGGAGTAGATTAAAGAGATATGGTCTATGCTTTCATGGAGTTTACAGTCTGGAGCGGGGTAAGCTAACTTTATCTTAAAAGATAAATACAAGTAATAATATTTTAGGCTTTGCAGGGCAAAGAAGCAAAATCAAGGATATTATATTGGTGCTTCTATAGCCATTTACAATGTAAAAATCATTTCTACTCAGGCTGTACAGGCTGCAATAGTTTATTGCAGTGATAGATAGTTTGTTGAGCTCCGGTCTCGATAAAGAGATAGGTAAAAAACGAAATAAGTGCAGTGTCAGAAAGGCACAAAGGAAAAGGAATGGTTCTATGAGAGAGAAAAACAAGGAGATGTAGGGAGAGATTAAGACAGAGGATCAGGGAGGTTATATCTGAGGAAGGACACTGGGACCTCGGCCTGAAGGGTGGGTTGTTAGCTGGGCAGAGTGGAGGGCAGAGCATTCTGGGCCAAGGCAACAGCCCCCGGGGGAAGGGAGAGCCTGGTGCATCCAAGAAGTCAGAACAAAATACACACACACACACACACACGCACACACACACAGCAGTGGAGCTGGAACACAGACAGCAAACGGGACAGGAACATGGATATGATAGAGGAAGTTAGAGCATCAGACCTTCAGGCACTTATGAAGAGGGGAGCCAGGAGGCAGTCATGCCTGGGAACAATCAGAAGTCAAAGGGAAGGAGGAAGAGGGAGGAGAGCAGACACAAAGGCAGAGCGCGATTCAGCAACCACGGGGACCTCACAACCTCACAGCCTTACCCAGGAAATGCTGTTACGTGCATGTCAGTCTTCAGGGAAGGCCCGCCTCTGGAGCCCCCAGCACTCGCCAGCACACATTCCTTCCGGGTCTGTACTTTGTTGCGTTCGCGGAGAGTCCAAATCACCTTTCCATTCCATCATTTCATCTGTTGCTCCAGGCCTGACAACAAGGGCAAGAAAGCAGCCTGGCCTTCTCCCCAGTTGGAGATGGAAGCTGGACAGTTCGGGCCCTGGCAAAGGACACAGGACAAAGGGTCAAGACTCAGAAGACCTGGGCTTCTGTCCCGGCTGAGCATGGACTTCACATTTCACCCTTGAATCGGGGTTCTGATTTAAGGGGTCACAGAGACCCGCTCACGTCAAGGTCAAGAGCACAGACTCTCATATCAGAATCTGCTCCTGGTTCAAATCAAGCATCTACTGTCCTCCAACGACCTGACTGTGGTCGTGTCACTGAACTTATCTGAGCCTCACGCAGCTCTCTTATTTCAGGATTGGGACCATCCTGGAATCTACCTGGTAGGATTGCTGTGAGTAGCAGGTGGGTGTGTGAAGGGTTGGGACGGCGCACAGGACAGAAAAAGCACTCAGGAAGTAATTGCTCTATTGGCTGTTTCTCCATTGGATCTTTCCATCACTGTCTGACATAGGCAGGGCACAAACAGTCATCACCCCATTTCATAGACAATGGACTTGAGACACAAGAAAGTTGAGTCTCTTGCCCAGGGTCTTGTGGTAGAGCTGGTCCTCAAACTCACATGTGCTGAGCTCCAGAGCTCAGTGTAGTTACCTTGGGCGAGTCATTGCAGCCTTGTGGGCCTCAGTTTACCCAATAGTAAGATAACAGGGGTGGAGGGAGGTCAACCATCTCTAGGTTTTCTTCCTGATGTGACCCTTCACATACGTACCATCCAATCTGGGGATTTTGCCGATTTGGAAAAAGCAGGTTCTGCCTGTGCACTCTTCCCAGTGTTCCCCCCGGGGGTGCTCGGGCAGGGTCGTTCCTGGCCTTCTAAGCTCCAGGGCTTTCCCAGGCCCCCCGTCAGCCGCCAGCCCCCTGCTCCGTGCTCCACAAGCTCCCTTGTCACATAAAATTCTCCTTCTGACACTGTTTCCCTTTAGAAAGAAAGTAAATCATAACTTTTCACTTAAGCGTTTCTGCTTCTAGTCAGACCTGCTTTAGCCTGAAGTTGAAAAACAGTATATTTGGTTGGATCACATTTCAATTCAGTCTAATAGATATTTGCTTAAGGGGGAAAAAGGTTGAAGAAAAAAGGGAAATGTCAAAACGGAATAATAAAATGGTCTATAAACAGAAGCAGGTTTTCTGCGATATGTTACCCCGATAAACCCGATAATGGTTCCCAAATGCACTGTCCTGGTTTGATGCCAGCCTGGGCGGCGGGGGGTTCTGGGTTATTTTTAATTTTACTGTAGCCAAACCACGACCTCATCCCGAAGGAATTCTCTCCCACCAAAGAGCTGTATCGAGTTATTTGTCGGCTGAAATTCATTTGAATGTGGACTCATCGGAAACATGTGTGGCCACAGAAGCAGCCAAGAGGGAAATCTGGGGAAAAATAGGATTTCCAAGGAAACCCTTCCCTTTGTTTTAATGAAACAAGCTGGTCCTTGCGGGGCCTAGGGGCTTTGGTAGTGTCGGCCCCGAGCCTGCTGCATTCCGTGACCTGACCGCTCCGTGCCCTCGGCCGCCAGAGCAGACCCCCACCGTACGGTAAATGCAGCCCTCACCCATCACCCTCACCCACTTCGCTTCAGAGTGTGGGAGTTTTGGCCAATGCCCACACAACTTAAAGACAGAGCATAATAATGGCCATGAATGATGTTAAGGATACCCCCCCTTTAGCAAACATGTGCTATGGGCATTGTGCTAAGACCGTAGTTTCTCATCCTCACAACAAAAATATGAGGAATGATTGGTCCCCATTTCACTGGCAGAAAGACTGGGGCTTGGAGAGTTTGACTCCCTAATAGCACCTGGTTATTTAGTGGCGTAATCAAATTTCAAGTCCAAGCCTGTTGTATCTCAAGCATTGGTCTAGCCACAATGCTTCTCTGAGAGATTTGGAGATGAAAAGTGACTTCAGACTGGGAGATCAGGCAAGGCTTCATGTAGGAGGTGGCATTGGAGTAAGCGGGAAGCATGGGTAGCATTTAAATAGGGGGAGATACGTGTCAGACAGAATGTAAGTCAGGGAGAAGGGGCGCCATCAGGAAAATGGAATGGAATCCCAGAAGGAGCAAAAAAAAAAAAACTGGCTGGGCGACTCCCAAAGGAAAACGGTGGGAAACTGGATGGGAAATGTCTCGTGAGTCAGCATCTTGGGAAGCACCTGGTTTTCAGATGATTGACAGGCTTGACCTGAAAGGAGATGGAAAGCCATTGACAGGTTTTCAAAAGTAAACCTGTCAATGATCTGTCATCTGGGAAGGGGTGGCCCGGGGAAACTCGGGAGGGAGGTCATGCAAGACAGCCAATGGGGTAGAGCTCATGAGATGGGAAAGGAGGAGCAGAAGAATAATCTAGAAGATTTAGGATGTTATATGGGGTGTGGGAGGGTGGGAAGGAGGAAACAATCTAGGATGAATCCCATGTCTCTGGTAAGAGTGATGGGGGCAGGGGGTGGGGGGTGAATGGGATCATTCACAGAAATAGGTGTGAGTTTTTGGGTAAAATGAGAGAATCTTGCTTTGGAATACGTTCAGTTTAAATTACGTTGTTTGTCTCCCCGGCTCCCACATGAAAGGACACAATCACGTTCCCCTCTGTTTCTCCCAGGCTCCTCGCACAAGCCTCAGCATGTAGAATGTACTCAGGGAAAAACACTGAACTGACAGATTGGTACAATCACCCCACGTTCCCCACAGCCTAACAGATTTCACCCACCAGCAGAGACGGGTTTTGGTCACACTCGGGATCCAGATTATACATGCAGGAGAAGCAGCACGTCCGCAGCTCACACAAGTTTCTAAATCCAGAAAGAACCAGAGGAGCGGCTATCTGAGATTGTTACATGGTCACTTCTGGGGTGGGAAGAGATGTGCCATTAACTCAGGACCCTGCCTTTTACCACGCCCAATATAGAGATGGACCCATCTGCCAACAAGCCATCATGGCCAAGATCTCAAAGAACCAGGACGAAAAGCCTCCTCAGAGTAGACGGGAGATACAATCAGTGGCTTTGGTTTTCAATCAAGCTCTTTCCTGTGCAAAGCAACATTGTAGGAAATTGATTATTCTATTGCCTTCTCAGAAATGGAAACTCTGATGTTGAAGAGAATGGTTTCCTGTAAGACAAAAGAACAAAGGTTCATGGGTCTGGGAGGATCATAATTTTTTCTAGTGTCTTCTAAACAATCGTGATAAATAGTGTGTGTATCACAGAAGGCTTATAAAACAGAGGATAATGCACTCCATGATGTCCCAGGTGGACAGAGGCTTCTCAGTCCACGTGATTGTCCTGCCTGTGCCCACAGACAGCTGGGGTATATGTTGTTCCTGTGATTTGGCTCCTCCTTTCCAAACTAGGGCCATTTTTACCCAGACAACCCTATGCAAGAACAAGGGCTTACAGGGACAAATCTGTTTTGGGAAGGTGTCTGTACTTAGGAGTCTTAACTTCCCAGAAGGGATTCTCCGGGGCTGGGGGTGGGGTGGTTGTCTGTTTTGAGAAGACATAATTAGGAGCCACTTAACACGGTGTTTTCAAACATTAACCAGGCATAACAAAGCAGTACAATAAATCTCGAGATACCCATCACTCAACTTCAACAGGCACCAACATTGCTTCATCTGTAACTGCCACCCACTTTTATTTTGTATGTTTCTGCCCAACCTGTGATTTGATCATGCCAAGCAGCGTGTTATGAAGAATCACAGCAGAATCACAGGCGCTCGGCTGCTGCTGGAATAGGAGAGCTTGACAGAAAATGGCATGTGTATCTTCACCCTCCAGGGCTTGCGCAGGACCTGGTGTGTAGTGGGCTCTCCGAGAGTGGCCTGGTGACGTGTGGTTTTGGCCTAGATGTGTGATTTCGGAAACATCCTTTGATCTCTCCAGCCCCAGATTTCTCATCTGCAAAGGAGGAACAAGAAAAATCTGCCGACAGAGTGATGATGAGCATGAAATCGGGTGAGGTAGGCTGAGCCCACAGTCAACTCAGTAGGGCTTCCCCTTCTGCCGACCTAGTCCCTCCTCAGTTACGGGATCCCCAACCTTCCTAAGTCATGGGAATTAAGATGGGTAGGTAGAAAGGAAAAGGAAAAGAAAGGCGGGGTAAAGGTAAATGAGGAATAAGGAAAAAGGACGCAAGAGAAAGGAAAAACATAAAGCCATGTGGAATGAATAGGAGGGGAGCAAGAAGGGAGAGGGAGCCCTCCCAAGCATCCTGACACCAGCCTCATGACATAGCCACTTATGGCAGAATTGTGCATGTCAGGAAATGTCTTCTGTGTCCCCAGCTGACAAAAAAAGGCAAAGGGCTGGGCACTATTTGCCTCCGGGCAACGTCCGTTTTCTCCATCATCCCCCACCCCCCAGCCATCCAGGGTCCTTCTGTCCGCTCCTCATGGTCCCTTCAGGACTTGCTCCCTGTAGAGTGCCTGGAGAAGGCACCACCCTGGCGTGTGAAAGTCAGTGAGCTCTGAAGTGTCCAGGGAGGAGGGCGTGTGTTCCCTTCCATCTGGTCTGTATGAGTCCCGGACTCAGACGATGAGAACACGGGGGGATAGGAACTGTGGCAGAGCTTACTCAGGCGAGGGGTGGCCGTGGACAGTTAAAAGTGGCTCACGTACTCGCAGTCAGAGAAGACTTCTCCAGGAGGGTGGAGCAAGCGTCTGTGTCTTAAGTGAGTAAATGTTTACGCAGTAAAGAGAGGGGGAGGAGCTACTTTCAAAAGAGGCAAAACTCCTATATTTGGTTGGTCCATAGTTTAACCTATACTTTCAAACATGGGGAAGAATTTTTATTACATTACATTACATGCTCACATCCCCCATTTGCAGAGAAGATGGCAGTGCCCCTACACCACGGACCTCATATTCTTTTCTTCACTGTCCACTCTAGCCTTGGGCAACCCAAGGATGTCTCCCCCATTCTACAGATCAAACAACTGAAGCTCTGCGAGGTTCTCTCCTTGCCTTGACAGGCTGCAGCTTCCAAAGTTCCAATTCACTGGTTGTCTATGAACCCCACCCCCCACCCCCTTGATCAGCCCCTTGATTCAGATCTGGAACCTTCATGTGGCACTTTTTGCCTTGGAGAAAATCAACTGTGACCTTGGCACCCATTCCTGGCCTGCCAGTTCGTCCATGGTGGGAATCATTCCTCTCTAGATCCCCCGCCACCAGCACAGGGTCCAGCAAAGGGTTGGTGTAAACAAATGTTTGTTGAATTTAAAGTCACTGAACCTGAACTTAAGGATACAGAATGAAACAGCGGCAGTCACCAGATGGTCTGCGTTTTGCTGGCAAATACTCACATGTGAAGAACACCCAACTATGTGGTCTGGCTTTTGCATATTCCATCCAGATGTTTGGCTTCAGGTAGAAGCAGACTAGGAAATCCTTAATGAACAGACTAGTGTTTCTTAACATGTTGAACCTCCAGACCGCTCCATTGTCTCCTGTGCTGGGGCTGCTGGGAATTCAGCATTCTTAAATGGGCTGGGCAGCCAAGAACCCTGGATTAGGATGCAAGAAATGAGCAAAGAGGAGAGAGAAGAGCAGGGAAGCCTCACAGCCCATGCACAGGAGTGCCTGTTGTGTCGGAGGAGGGTGAGAAGCCTGGTAGCCAGGGTAGGGGAATGTGAAGACAGAAGCCAGAAAGCTAAGTAGGAGTCGGGCAGAGGAAGATCTGGCAGTTTTATAGGTCATAGTAAGGATCTGGGTTTCCACTTTGAGTGAAATGGTGAGTCATTGTTGAGTTTTGAACGAGGAGTGACTTATTATAAATTGCATTTTAAAAAGGACACACTGACTTCTTTGTTGACACCAGCCTGGGAGGCGAGCAAGAGAAAAGAAGGAAACTAAGAGGATTTAGGAAGTGGAACAGGATGGGAATGGTGGGAGTGCTGAGGTATGATAGGATCCCTTCGGCTTCCCAATTGTCTGTCCTTTGACTCCAGGCAAGTGCCCATTCAACAAATGCTGCCATATTCCTGGAACTGCATGTTCATTCAACAAATTCAATGAATGAATGAAGGAAGGAATGAAGGAATCAATGAACAGATGCACCAGATCTGGGGGATCTAGATGCTGGTTCTGAAAGACATAACCGCAGGCATCTCACTTTGACCTTAACTTCCCATTTTGAGGGATATAGAAGCTGAAAGAACAGAAACTGTGAGTTATGCCCCTAGCTGTGGTGTGGGACAAGAAGACCTGTTTTTGAAAGGGGGGGGGGGGAGGAGGAGGAAGGGGATTGGAGGGGGTGGGGGAGAGGAGAAGAAGAAAATAGAGAGCTGGTAGATTTCATACGTTGGTGCTTTTTCCAGTTCACAGAAAGGGAATCAGCAGAGGGGATAAAGTGGAGATTCTGATCCCCTGGATGGAATTATAAGCGAGGCCAATACCTGTAAGGAATTCGGATGGCAGTGTGGGATCGGGAAGTCTGGCTGCCTAGCACCGAAACCACTAGAGGGAGGCTCTGATGTGGTCAGACTCCATCTGGAGGAACTGGGAAAGCATGGGGTTCTCACAGGTAGGGGGATTAGGGGCGAATCTCAGGAAAGCCCACCCAGGTTAGCTCAGCTTCTCCTGGGCTCCTCAGTCTGTCCCCTCTGCCTCCCTCCCTCTGATGCATTGCAAAGCAGTCTCCCTCCTCCCTCACTCAGCCACCGCCTTCGTGGGGATAGGCACTTTATCCATTACAGACCACAGAGGGGCTCCATCCACATGCTCTGCTTTGAACCTCACAGCACCCTAGTGAGACAGGAGCTAGGATCTGCATTTTACAAAAGACACAGAGGCCCAGAGTTTGGAAGTGACACAGACGGGACCGGGCAGTGAGTTAAAGAAATATAACCTGCCTGTCACATCCGAGCCTCCTCTTTTCAAAAGTATCTAGACCTCCCAGCATGGCCAGCAGACTCATCTTGAGCAGGGGTGATCAGGGGACTTGAGTGGTTGGGTGTGAGTGCGATGTAATGAAAAGATCCAAGTGCAGAACCCCTCACCCATTGGGGTACCAGTGTCCTAGAGTTATTCCTTGCCACAGCAGCCCTGTAGAAAGCAGGTGGTGGGTTTTTTTCTCTTGCTTCCTTTTCTGAAGAACACGAGCTAGATCCATTTTAACAAGCCATTTTGATGACCACGGGACTTCTGGAACGACGGCTCCTAACCTTGGCTACACAATGAGAATCACTTGGGCAACTTGGAAAAAAAAAAAAAAAAGATGCCTGACTTCTCTGAGCCTCAGTAAAGTGATGATCACAATGCCGTTCTCCCCATGTTCTGGGGATCACTAAAACGTTAATTCGCATGCAAAATTTGTATGGATACGGACTTGGCATATAGTTTTACAATCAATAAGAGGTATCCATTATTACATTATTAATTCGAACATGCTTATATCCTTCACTTTGCACAGAGGTAATTAAATGGTAAGAAGGATGGTGATCACGATAATTAGAATAAAAATTACAAGAGCAACCACTTATTAAGGACCAGTGTGCCGGGCATTGTATAAATATAACCCCTCATATTTACCCCGTCCTTCACAATTATCTAAGCAGCTTTATCTTCATCACAAAACAAAACAAACGAAACAAAGTTCCTAGAGTACATATTAAAATACAAAGAAGATGAAGTATGTATTATAAATGAAGAATCAAGAGGCTCTAATGATTTATCCAGGAGCATGGAGAAAGTAAATGTTGATTTTAGTGAGATTAAGTATATTCGATCTCACTCTAGGTTCTATCATTCAAAGTAGTCTTGTAAAAAATGCTTTGTGATATATTTCCATCCCCTTTATATCAGCATTTTAAACATTGAAGGTCATTTGAATTTTTTTTAAATAAAGTTCACCTATTCTTGCTTTAATTCCATCTTTTCAATTTTTTAGAATAAGATTTGATGTTGAAGACACTGTTGGAGCTCTGTGTGTCTGTCTTTTGGGTCTTCCCCCTATGCTCCAGGAAGTTCCATTATTGACTCCAGACTCCGGTAAATCCCCAGAGCCCAGGCGTTTCACATGTCTGTGGTAGGGAGAGACAAAGAGCCTGCTTCCCAGGCCCGGTTCTGTTTACACTTCCTTGATCAGGGATAATGATTTGTTTACAGGAGACATTCTGTCTTCATTAAACTCATTTCTGGACAATCAATAGAGGGACTAAGATGACAGGGCACATGTGTATTTGAAGTTCACACATCCTGCCTTGCTCAAGAGGGACCAAGGCTCAGCCAAGACTTTCTGATACTGACACTTAGGATCAAGACATCAAATGTTCCACTTGAATTAAGGAAAGATGACCCTTCCCCAAAGGAACATGAACATCGGCTCAGTAAGTGGTTTTGCTAATTATTCTTTGATTCCTCATACCCCAGAGTGGGACGGGCCCTGCCCAGGGTATTGCATATACAGTGCAGTCGGCCCTCCACCCCCATTAAAAAATCATATTAGAAGATGTTTAATAAACAAGCTAGCAACAGTTACGCAATGAACTTAGGGGCTTATCGTTGCTAGTGCAACGTCCAGAAGGGTCCACCAACCTTGATTGGCTGCTGTGCTTATAGACGTCAAGGTTCACGCTTCAAGCTGAGATTCAGATCAGAACAAAAGAACTGATTACTTGCCTTTCCTTTTAAAAAGTGCAATATTTTTGATTAGCTAACTATAACGTTTTTAAAAACCTCTTATTTATGCAGATACCTTGCAGGGCAAAGTTAAAAAAATAAGTTACAATGTCGCTCAGTTATGCATAATCACTAGTTTCCATTCACTTCTTTCCTCCGCTCTGCTTTCCTTCTTCAAGTCCAAGTGCAGTTCTGCCTTTTAATTTGCCTTCGATCTCTTTATGGTCTCCCTTGCGCATAGGCTCAATCCCTGTTCTGATGTAAGCGTGCACAATAACATGTTTTGTGACTGGTGGATGAGCTAGCACTGAGCAAGCATCCTGGAGCTGCCTTCAGCCCCACCCGGGCAGAGTCTCCAGGGAAATCACAGTCTAGAAGGCCCCAAAGATCGGCGGCAGCTACTGCAGCCACGGGCGGTCATTTTTGGCTGAGCAATCATCCTAAGTGTGGACCAAAGGGGTTATTCCACAGGGAAACTCTAATATGCCTCTTTGGAACTGGAAATTAATGAAGGCCTGGTCCAGGTACTGGCAGCCAAGACTCAGAGACCTCTGTTCCCAGTGAAAATCGGACAGGAACAATGCCAACCCGAGTTTCATACCTAGAGGAAGGCACCTTGAGTGTTCGATCCAAATCCCAGGCCTAAATATAGACACGAAAATTGCATCGGACGATGCAGCTAGCATCAGGGAGCAAGGGCCAAGAAGCAGAGACATTTATTAGCTTCTGGAAACTGGAAATGGCACTCTGGTTTGAAGAATCATGGCTAAGATCACATGAGTGGTAAGATAAACGGTCAGGATTTAATTTAAGTTTTTCTGACACCTGAGTCCACTTCCCCTTGCTGTAATCTGTGGTCAAAAGGCAAGGGGGTGTTGCGTGGGAGGCAAGCTGGGTTCTTGCTGAGCCAGTGCCCAGAGGTCTCAACTTCTTTGAAGTCGTACTAAAATGTCACCGTTTCCTCCACAGAAAGAGTCGAAAAGCAGCCTCCGTCTGTAAGGTGGACAACCTTCTTAGCACTTCACTCCTGGCCAGGAGAGGCAACTGGAATAAACACCTCCCTGTTAACAAGGTCTAGATCCTAGTTCTGGCTCCACCGTCAAGCAAGTGATCCTGAGCAAGACATCTCAACGATCTGGACCCCAGCCCCTTGTTTACAAATTAGCAACATTAGTCTGTACCCCAGATAGAAAGGAGTGATAAGGTTTTCCCTGGCCTTGTGCAACAAAGCTACTGTCTTCTGATATATGATAACATGTCTTGGTTAGGAGAGTTGATTAAAAGGAAAGCAGGAGGGGCAAGGAACCTTCTGGAAAGGAGCTGGGTCTTAACTCCTCTTTTGAGATGTTCTGCTATTGGATCTTCTCTGGAAGAATGAGAGAGCACCTATGCAGCCCACTGACAGGAAGGCAGAAGGGTCTGGGTGGGCCAGGGTCAAAGCTAGGTGCCTTATGATGGAAAGGTGAGATCTTGGCTGAGGATGGATTGAAGTCCCTGCAGACCCAGCTTTGGTGGCCCAGGAGATGATGGCGTTTATTTACAATGGCTGAGTATGTGAGTAGAAACTCCATGAGCTATAACCTTGGGAGTGTGGGGGCTAGAGCAGGACAGAGGCCAATAAGGGCACCATAGAAACAGTGGCCAGGGACTCATCAGCGTGTCCAGAACCAGTTTCCACCACAGTGAACTCTGAACCTACCATACTCCAGCTGTCTCTTCATCTCGCATGTGTTAACAGGACCTATCCTTTCAGTCTGACTAAGCCCTAAAGATCCTTCATAGGCTGGTAGACAACTGGAGATGGGGTAGGGGTTGGCCGTCAAAGGGGTTGAAAACCTTCCTGCTAAGCTGGGCAAGTGGGGCTTGGACATTGACCAGGAAAATTAGAAAGACTTGACCGTGCCCATTCCTGGCAAGCTAGCTCCTATCAGCCACGTGGGTAGTGGGGTTAGTGCAACGCGCCTGTATGGGGGGCGGGGCGGAGGCATCTGCCAGTGCACCACCCAGGTCTGGCAAATCCTCAGGCCGTGTCAGTGGCAGGAAGCCGCTGGAGTGACAACAGATGCCAGGGAGGGGTTCAAGTGCTATCGCTTCAACAGTGCTTCCAGAAAATTCTCTCTTCACTGGCATCGTGCTGGGGTAGGAGTGGGGTGTGTGGGGCAGAGAATGAAGGAAATAGTCTGGAGGTCCCGGTCCCAGGGAATAAGAGTCACTCTCAGGCTGTGGCTCCATGAAAAGACGGATGGCGGTACCCGCATCAGTTAGGCCCTTGGGTGATAAGACGGAAACTCACTGCTTCCCTGACGTGATGGCCATCCTACGCGGAGCCGACCAGAGTCGGGGGAGCCTACACAAATGACAGGCCCAGCAGTTCCCAGGGTGGCTTGGGCTATGTTGCACGTCACCGCACACCTGCCCTCTCAGGACAGAGGACAAAGATGCTTTCTGAAGTCGTGCACCTGCTCTTGGCAATCGCAGGCTTATTGTCAGGTTACCTTTGAGAATAAGGTGAGAGAGAATGCCCCAGGAGCTCAGGAACAGCGGGCTGTGGCCTCAGGGAGATGGCCTGGGCTCCAGACAGCTCTGGGAGGAAGGTTACCGCACAGATCGCTCGGTGGCAGGGCTCCCTCTGTCTCTGCTTCTGCGCCTCCTTTTGCTACAACCTTCACCCATCCCCCGCCCTCCCCCGCCCCGTGTATCCCTTCTCGGCCTCGCTCCTCTGCTTACTCATCCGTGTGTCAATCCTCCCGCTATTTAGAGCCAGCCTTCGTGTTCCTCTTGGTCTTCTCTCTTCCAGACCAGACCCTCCCACGTCCTCCTTCCTGACGCAGAGTGTCCTCGGGGTTCCACCCTCCAGCGGGGGCCTCAGGGGAGCCTGTGCTTTCAGCCCTTCTGAGAATCCTCGGAGGGGCGCCCCCTCCCTCCCCAGAGACGGGACCTGAGAGGGCAGCAGGCAATGACCTCAGTCTTGGCTCACCTCTGACAGCAGCTCTGAGAAAACGTCTGTAGCTCTTTGCGCCTCGATTTTCTCAGCTGTAAAATGGAGATAATGACACAGGCTGCAGACCTCCAAGCCAGGGTCTAAAGGTTTGCCTCCGGCTGGACGGCTCTGGAGCCCTGTGTGTGTGGGAATGTAATTCATGTATTTATGGAGCGAGCTAGCTTTTTTTTTTTTTTTTTTTTTTTTTTTTTTCCAGAGAGACTTCTTGATCCTCACATGACTCACAACATCTGATTTTCCCGTTCGGAGTGCATTTTGACTTAGGAACCTTCCCGTGGCAGGCAGATGCCCCCCTGTGAGCAGGGGCAAAGGAAGGGCTGCGGATGGTCCCTGAGGGTGAACGACACAGTTGAGTCTCAGAGGGGTTAGGTGGCTTGGCCAAGATCACACAGGAGGTAGCCGGTAGAGGACAAGGCGCAAGATAAGCTTTCCCGTGGACTTTTGTATCTACAGAAACTGCCCGCAGCCAGGCGGTACGACAGCACGGGTGTGGGGCACAAAAGCACCTGGCTTGGATTCTAGGTGCTCCCTCACCCTGCCGTGCCCTCTGGGACAAGGTACTTAACCTCTCAGAGCCTCGGCGTCTCTCCTTACGTGCCAGTGGCTGTTGAAATGATCCAACACGATCTGGGAGTACAATGGCATGAGAGTACGTGACAGCTGACGGGGTCGGTAGCAGTGTCCCCTCTACGGGAATGCGGTAAACCAAGGACAGGGCCGGAGAGGCGACTTGCCTAAGCCCTGGAGGTGACCCCAACCCCCGCCCCGGGATGCTCAGAGAGCGCTCTTCCCCCGTTCTGGGTGCCACCCCAGCGACCCGGACCACCCCTAGATGGTGCTGGTGCACCAGGCAGCGCCTTGGCGCGCCCCGCCTGCAGCCAGCTCGCGGCTGCGGCAGACGGCGGGCCGGGACAAAGGAAGGACCCGCGGGGGCGGCGGCGCGTCGAGCAGGCCGCCCGCGGGGACCCCTGCAAGGCGGACCTTCGCTTCCCCGAAGGGGGAGCCGCTGCTCTGTGCGCCCGCGTTCGGCGGGAGCGGTTGAGCCCGGGCGTGCGGGAGTCTGAGCCGCGCCGCCGGCCCACCTGCGCTACCACCCACCCCTGCAGGGAAGCAGGTGGGCTGAGCGCTCCGGGGCGTCTCTGGGGACCTGGAGCACGAGGCCCTCCTTCAGGCAAGGCCCCGTCGGTGGTTCCACTTGCCAGGTCAGGTTCCGCTGTCACTCATTCGCAGATCATTGCCCCAGATTCTGGGCTGCAAGGGACACGACCGGTAACTGCTAAGAAGCCATGCCAGCCCGGGGGCTTTGGCAGGTCACCTCTGTGACCTTCATCCTGCCCACCTGCAAAATGGGCGTGCAGGCGTCGACCCCGTCGTGCTCACTTCCACGGTCAGCAGACCTTTCCCGTGCTCCTGCTCGTGCCAGCGGGCAGCTCCCTGCTGCCTGTGACACAGGCCTGCCCTGGATATGCCAAACCCACAGACCTCCAAAGACACGTGTCCTGAGAGAGGACGGTGAGAGGAGGGACTGACTGCAGGTCGGGTAAAGCTTGTGGACATGCCAGAAAACCGTGGGGAGGCTGTGAACATTGTTATTACCGATAAATGAGGGTGAATACACTTGCTTTCAAAGCCCCATTCACGACTCCCATTATCTCACTTTGAGTGATAGGGTGGCGATTCCCAGCCTCTCACTCCCTGCCACCTGGTGCCACTAGGCCCATGGGGTGCTCCTTAAATAAATAGTCCCAAGTCTCACTGAGTTTGAACCCCAGCCCTACCCCATTAATACCTGGTCAATTCATCTTCCCAAGACTCCATTCCCCATCCGTAAATGTGGAGGTTTTGCTAAGCTATGTTGCTGGAGTCTGGGCAGCTTTGTAGGAATGCACAGTGTTAGACTACGTGTCGTAGGCAGGCTGAGCGATGCGGCCGACAGATTGGGGGATCTGGAGACGTGAACCTTAATCCTACCTATTTGACTACCTTGTGGGGGGTCTTGGGGAAGCCTCTTCTCCTAAGAATTCAATTTACCCATCCAGGCAAGCTGAAAGAAGGGGCATGAGCCCACCTGGTGACCAGTGCCTCCCCCCCCAACCCCCAACTCAGTCTATTTCTCAGAGACCACCTTCTTTCAGTCCAGAAGGAGGCGTACTAATGTGATGACCAAGGGCGTGAACTCTGGAGCTGACTGCCTGGGTTTACATTCCAGCTGTACCACCGTCTAGATGTGCGACCTTGGGCAAGCTACCTGTGCCTCAATTTCCTCATCTGTAAAATGGGGATACTGATGAGGAGGAGGACAGTATACAACCTCGTTAGAGTAGACCCGGCAATGGTAACAAACTCAAACATGCATTAGCTCAACAGAAAAGTTTCTCATTCACAAAATAGGGTAGTTTCAGATGCGCAGGGAATCCTGTCCCAGTCATTCAGAAGCCTCAGTCTGACAGTTGTTCTGCTGTTTGCAACATCTGGTTTCCGAAGACCCCATGAGGAAGAGGAACACAGGAACCCCATGGCCTGATCTGGAACAGGCACACGTCCTGGCCATTCGCTTTCCGTTGGCCAGTGCCGAGCAGTGTGAGACACCTAACCCAGGGAAAACTAGAAATACGGTCCCAGCTGTGCACCAGGAAGAAGGGAACGGGTCACAGAACCATCCAGCAATCTTGTCGCTATGTATGACCTTCGTTGTAGGGTGTCTTGAGGATGAAGTTAGTTTAATATATGTGAATCCTGAGTGCCAGGCACCTGATCAATACTACATAAATGTTTGCCGTTTTTACTCTTATTCTCATTCTTGTCCTTCAGAGAATTCATTAAAGATACAAACCGGGAAGCCCGCCTAGACTTTCCAGCCAACACTGCAGTGGATTATTTAGGAGGCTTCTGGACACTCCCCCGTTTTACAGCCCAGCAACCTCAGACACGTCGTGGCCCCATAGGCTTCTCCGATAGCTCTTGTTTCTGTGTTGCCAGGGAAGCTTCCCGGAAAACAGTCCTTCCGGAGGATCTTTACGTCATTCTGACGCATTGAGAAGAGCCTCCAAAAGCGTGGACTCTGTACTTCATTTTTATACTCAAGTACAGACCACGGGGTGTGTGTGCTCCTCTTTCCTTCCCACGCACCAGCTCTCACGTACTACCTCCCTACCTCCCTCACCCTGGTACAGGGCAAGAAGATAGGTATTGGGATTGGACAGCCCCGCAAAGGAATGCAATCAGATCTGCCAAAAGTTGGTTGTTAAAAATTACTTAACATCCTTGCTCCTCAGGTTACTTATCTATAAAATGGAATCGGATGATACCAATGGCTGCAGGGGGCTAGCGAAAGTGAAAGATAACGGATACAAAACATCAAGCACTGAATAAACAGAGCTCACTCTTCATAAATAGTAGCTACTTTGGGTTGATTGACTTTGTGTTGACTTCTTGTGAACTCTGCATTTATGGAGTGCTTAGTGTATACTCAGCTAGAGGTAAACAGGTGGGTGTGACTGAACTTCCAGGCATCTAATCTTTTAAACCATCCGCCGGCTTGTTCTGGCATGGACTCTCCCTCCCTGGGCACCCAAGTTTTCAAAGGAGAAAGCTCCCAGCCTGCGCCCTCCTTCCCGGGCTGTACTCCCTGGGTCCTCCTGCGTGCCATGTTTCTACCCTGCTAGAAGTCCTCCGTGTCCAAGACTACTGTCATAAAGTTTTATTTGGAGATAAGGAATGCAAGGCTATGTTAGGAAGTCAACAGAAAGCATTGGAAATGAAAAGAATAGAGCACTTTCATATAATCTAGTAACATTATGGAATCTTGATATAGTCTCCAAGTCACGTAACTAGAGTATCTACTCTGGGCTCAGTGCTATCTGGGCCCAATGTTACAAATGTTGTGACATTGTGTATGAGTGTCCGTTTTCCAATCAGTCAGGTGATGACTCCAAGAGTCAGTGGTATGCTGATAAATATCTGCCAATAAGTTCTCTAGGGAAAAAATATATGTATATAAAATATATATGTGTGTATATATACACACACAAGTTGCCTGTATATGAATATATGCATTCGTACATAAGTTGATTATAAATTTTGCCAGTGTAAAATATTGTAGTACACAATTTACAAATAATAAGAAAATATATAATGTTCCTTATTGTACATTTCACACAGCCAAGTCGTTCTCACAGAATGCTTTCATAGACGTTTGCCAAATTACCATATCCGTTACCAACCTATGATAGCTAGTGATGAACACCAGTTTAGATATGAATGTTAGTTGATATTTTCATTTTTTTTTATTTTAGAGAGAGAAAGAGAGAGAGAGAGAGAGAGAGCGCACAGGGGAGGGGCAGAGGAGAGAAAATCCGCACTGAGTTTGGAGCTCGACAAGGGGTTTGATCCCACAACCCTGGGAACATGACCTGAGTCAAAACAGAGCCGGATGCTCGACCATCTGAGCCACCCAGGTGCCCTGATATTTTCATTTTAGTTAACAAGAAAGATGGAAGTGAAAGGATGGAGATGTGTGTTGGCATCTCGCTTGTTTATCAATGACATGAGCAGCTTCTTTGCTGACTCAGATCAGTTTTTGAAAATGAAAATAATATTCCTCCGTGTTTTGGTGGGTTATTCACAATGGAACAGCTATAGACATGGCACATTTTTTAAGTTTAACTTGCATTGTTAACATTTTACCCACCACTCTTTTATGTCTAGGCAATCAACAAATTAATAAATCGAGGCTTGATTTGTGACGTTTGCTGATTTCCGTGGTATAAATGCTCCCAACCATGACTACTTTAGAGCTACCAAGATAATTTTGCTGAACATGGAATTACAAAGATATGTGACCCCCATTCTACAGTATTTTTCATCATACAGATGTGATGGATGTAAGTAAACTCAAGAGCACAGAAAATGGTAAGAGACAGTCCAATAATTAGGAAGTGATGACTTTGAGCATCTATTACTGTTGTTTTCATCATAACTTATTTAATTAAGTTTTATAGTTTAATTTTTAAATAACGGCCATGTTGAACAATCAGCTCGCACGATTTCTGAAAATTTAACAATCGGCTCATAAGCTGGCTTAAGGACACCACTGTCAAGGGCATAATGTATTTTCACTGGAAATTGTATTAAAAAACATACTATTTCTTAATATTGTTCAGGAAAGGGTGAGGAAAGAGATGGGGAAAGCGGGTAGGAGGAAACAGGGTTTATGGAGAAGTTCAGTTTCAACTGAACAGACGCTGTCTTTGCCAACAGAAACCATCAGTGTGGGCACCAAACCCTTTGAAAGTCCTGCCTGAACAGAAGTCCATTCTCTGCCCCAATTTTGCTTTTGCCCAGGCCTGTATACTAGCTCCGCCTCCGGCGATAGTCAGGTGTTCAGCTTTCCCATTCAGCCACGTGGAGCACTGGCTGAAAGATCTAGATGTGAACTGGAAGAAGTGTGTAGTTCCCCCACATCCATTTCTACCTCACACCCATGTCCTGGCCCTTCACCCCCCGTTCCCAGTGCTGAGAGTGGGGGGCCAGCCTGTGTCCTTTATCCATGGGGATCCTGTGGTCTCCCACTTTGCCCTTCTGTCTTCAGATAAAGTGGATAGGGCACTCTGTTCCCCAAACCCCACAGAATTGTGAGCGATGTCACGGGCCCCCGGGAAGAAAGGCTGGTCCAGGCTCCCCATCTGGTTTCCCCTTGAGATTTCTTCACAGTCTTTCTCCCACAACTCCAGCCTTGGGATTCTGTGTCTCACACGTTAGGGCTGAACTGGAAAGGGAGAGAAGAAGCATTGCATGGGGAGAAAAGGAAGTGCCAAGGAAGGCCAGCTGAGTCTCCCTCCTATCGACTTCTCGTGGTTGGCCAACCCACTGGAATTCATTTTGTCTGCGTGCCACCATCAGCATGGAGACGGAAGGGACTTTGGGGAACACGAGGTCCGATGTTCCTGGCAGGTGAGAAAACCCAGGCCCATTGAAGCAAAGTCAACTGCCCATGGCCCCATAGGCGGTATGGAACAGCAAGGATTCAGCCACAACCCTTGGAGGCACAGCCCAGAGCACTGCCCAGATGGTTTCCACACCTTCTCACAGAGTTGGAAGCAAGCAGAATTCTTCAGAGTCAACAGCTTACACATCTTGGGATTTTTCTTCTCCTTTGACTCTGTTCCATTCCCGGAGGCTCTGGGTGTGTCTGTTGTAATCTTCTACCATATCTGTCTCCCACCTCCAGCTGCCAGACTCTGAGCCCTTCCATCACGTGAGCCACCACCTAGTCATCTCTGCTACAGCAGAAGGAGCCAGGCTCACACTCCGCACACCTGGATTTTAACCCCAGCTCAGCCTAGCTGTGTGGCTTGAGCAAGTGGTTGCCTTCTTTGAGCTCCAATTTCCATAATTGCAAAGTGGGAACGGCAGTACCTATTTACGGGGCCTCCTAACCATTAAACACCTGATGTGTATGGGCTTCCTAATACTAAGTCTGGTTCCTGGCAGACAAAACAGAAGCAACGTATTATGATGCTCGTGTCCTTCTATGTCCGTTACATTTTGCACAGCCTGGCAACAAGAGTGCAGTACAAGGACCTGAATGAATGAAATGGTTAAGGAATGAACATGCCTCAAACCCCTATCGCATGCTCCTTCCAAATATGCCTTGTGTTTTTCCCTTCTTTGCCATCCCTACTGTGACCATTTTCTTTCAGTTCCCTCCAATTTCTCGCCTGAACGACTACAGCCAGCTCCTGCTTAGTGTCCCTGTTTGGATCTGTCTTATACCCACATCGAGATCAGTCTTTTTACAGCTTAGCTTAAAGTCAGGGTCTGTGTCTCACGCAGCACCTCCATGATTTCTAAACAGGTTCAGTGAACAGCTAACCAATTAAATATGCAAAGTGGATATAGCTTTGTAGATGAAACAGACCATATAGAGAAAGATGATGTATATATATATATATATATATATATATATAATCATCTCCTCCCTTTTTCCTTCTATACCTCCAAATTCTTTCTGTTACCACCTACGTGCCATCTTCAGCATTAATAAAAGTTTAGCAGGTTTGTGCTAACAATAATAATTATTATTATATTTCTGGAACTGTGAAGGTATTATCTCATTTAGTTCTTATAACAACCCTATAAGGTAGGATAAAAGGACAAATTGTCACATGTGTTCTAGGCATGTAAATACTCTTTGCAAAGGTTCAGTTAAACGCTGGGTAATAGTGGGGCACCTGTACGGCTCAGTCGGCTAAGCGTCAGACTCTTGATTTCGGCTCAGGTCAGGATCTCACAGTTCATGAGTTCGAGCCCCACGTCGGGCTCTGCGCTGACAGCGCAGACCCTGCTTGAGATTCCCTGTTTCCCTCTCTCTCCGCCCTGCTTTCTCTCTGTCTCTGTCTCTGTCTCTCTCTCTCAAAAATAAATAAATAAATTTAAATACTGGGTAATAGTGGTAAACGCATGCTTAGTCTTATTTGGGGCCCTGGAAACATCCACTGAAATATGGAGGGGTGGGGCAGAGATGGCGAGGAAGTTCCCTTCATAGAGCCCCTCTTTGTGGTTGGGTGACCTTGAGCAAGACTGTTCACACTAGATCTCATTAGCAACTCACAGCTGATAACATTTACCACCTCTCGCCCATGTGTTGTTTGAATGAACTGCAAGTTCCTGGAGCCTGGCGAGATGGTGATCTTGGTCATTATTTGACCACAGCAATATGCACATGGAGGCCTCCACAATTTTGGCTTTTGCAAATGCAATAGAAATGAAGCAGGTATTATTATTCTCATTTTAAAGATGAAATCAATTGAGGCTCGGGTAGTGAAACCCGTTAGCTAGGATGAGATCGCAGGTTTTCTGATACCTACTTGTGTTCTCTATTGTTCTTTAAAATTATTTGTCATGGGTCCTTTGGAAAATCTGCTGATGATTTTGGAAATCGTTTAGAAAAATATGACACAACTATAAATGCACTTCCATGGCTGCCTAAGGCCTCCTATAGATTTGCCATTCATTTATTTCGGAAACATTTATTGAGCACTTTTCTGTGCCAGCCACTCTTCTGAGCACTAGGAATATAGTGATACAAAGCAGAATTTCAGCACTTCAGGAACTAACACTCCGAAGGTTGAGGAAGACAGTGAACAGATAAACAAATACATATATAAGGTATTAGCTGATGATGCCTGCCAGGAAGAAAAAATGAATCAGCATAAGAAAGACAGAGTGTTCCACACAGGTGCTGTTTTGCATTGAGTATTCAGAAGAGTGTTCTGATGAGGTCACATTTGAGCAATATTAGAAAACAGAAGAAGAAGAAGAAGAAGAAGAAGAAGAAGAAGAAGAAGAAGGGGAAGAAGAACCAAATTATGTAGGTATTTTGGAAAGAAGAATGTCAGCAAATACAAAGGCCCTGAGGTGGCAGGGCGCTCGGCTGTGTGGAGGCCAGAGTGGGGGAGTATAAGTATAGGGGACAGTAGCAGGAGATAATACAGGACCTTGAAGCCCTTTATGGAGGCAGTGAATGGCACGGAAGGCCACTGGAGGCATTCTAGACATTGGGGGCCTTTCTCCATACCAATACCACCAAACTATTTGTGACTTGACTATGTAATAGCAACTAGGCTAGATAATTGACCCATTCACGCAACAGTCCATTTGTTTCCTTGTCTTGGCCACAACATCTAGAAGCAAGTACTCCTGCCCAAGGGTCACCAGTCCCCATTATCTGACATACCAGGCAATACATTATCCTACTCACTACTCCAAATTCTATGATCTCATTTCTTCTTGCCGGTCCCACCCCAGGGCCTTTCCTGGAGTGGTCTCCATCAGCTAGAGAACCTTATCTTCTTCTTCACTAATCTTGATATCTTCTTCGTCTATAAGGGTTGGCCCAAGTCCCACCTGTCTTCCCCATATCTTCCAGGCTAACAGGATGCCTCACGTCCCCTCTATCTGCTAAGGACTATAATCCTCCTAATCTGGGTCAATCAGTTGGGTGTGAACATTGTGCTGCCCATATTAGCTGTTTCAGCTTTACCTGTTCCCTCCCTGGAGAGCACGTCTCTGGTTCTTTATTGCACACGTGTACAATGCTGGGCACATGATAGCATTTAATCAAACCAAATCAAGTCAGTTTATGACTGGAGTTTACATCCCATTCCTCTGGCACCTTGGCCTTTTCCAGATAACTGAAGTCGAGCCTGTCGAACACCAAACAAATATATTTAGTTCTTTTTAATAGACATCTTTCTGAGATGTATTTGACATTTCCAGAAATTCTGAATTCCCATCTGCCATACGGAACTATGTAATTTCAAAATCACTCAGAGATGTCACTCTAAAGACCCATTAGCATCCTGAACAGTATCACAGTTCTGTATCGGGTTTTAAGGCTTTCTGTCTCCTCCCTCCGTGTCATACAATGTCACCTGGATTTTGCTTGGGGCTCATCATGTATCCGTCTCCCCGGAAGGGCTTTGCAAGGCTTTCCCTACGAGGGTACTATGTTTCTTTTACTAAGGTCCAGGAAAATAGATCACTAGAAGTCTCCAGAAAACACTGCCTGCACACCTACTCGACCCCAAGCTCCATCCTAGGGAATACACTAAGTAAAACATAACAGCAACATCAACAAGCTTCAACCCCCTACACGCATGACAGTAATACATAGAGGCAAACACTGTAATGAAAGCATGCACGTGACAGAGTGACAACAAACTCTGTGGGCAGCGGGAGGAGGTTATAGGGGCTGCTTAGAGCAGTAAAAATTTGCGATAAGCTTGAAAAATAAATGGGGTTCACTAGAAAGAATAGACAAGGAAGACAGGTTCCAACAGAGGAAACAGTACCCTTGAGTAATTGATAGAAAACGAGAATCTAGACTCTATATAAGGCTTTGAAAGAGGGCATGAGAAGCTATGCACATAATCTTTAATCCTGGGGCTTTCTGACCGCTTATGTGGATACCCAGGGGACTCTTTTGATGGGTTTGGGATCAAAAGGTCCTGAGTGAGTCAGATTGCTGGGAAATGGACTCGTGGATAAATGGGGTCTAATTGTGGCCTGGGATGGTGGCTACTTGAAAGGACCTTGGCCATGGCTGTGGTAAAGAACGAATTTCCCGCAGGTCTGCAAATGCAATGGCATTTCTAAAATCAATTAACGCCGGCCAGTTGCAAGAAGAAAATAAGAGAATATTTTATGATATTCTAGGATGTCAGTGTTGGAAGGTCTCTTAGAATTAATCTGTTTTACCCTTTGATTGATTATTTGGTGATTAACTGAAGGTGGAGATCACATCAGAGACTTACCTAAGCTGATGTAGCTGGCGGCGGAGAAAGGACTAGCATTCCGGGTCTCCTGGTGTCCAGTCTGCTGTGTTCTTCTATTCCAAAATGTGCCTTTTGAATCTGTTATTGTATCTGTCACTTCATTTAACAAACATTTGCTGAGTGCGTGGGGTCAGTGAATATTTGAGTGAAGCTATGCATTGAAAAGGAGGGCAGAGCAAGGGAACCACATCATCTTTGGTAGGATGAGGTTCTGGGTTCCCGGAAATAGAAGGGCATATGTTGTGCCATCAGAACTCTCCATCGATTCACCTCCTACAAAGCGTCGGACGCTTTCAAAGGTTTCATTTAATTAGGCCTTCGGAAATGTTTATTTGCACGCATGAGATGCTGGGGATACAGTAGTGGACAAATTCATGAAGTCTTCACCTTCTGAGGACAGACCTTTATCGGGAAGAGATTTATACATTTACATTCATAATATAGCAGGACCAACCTAGTATGTCAGGATACCGGTAAATGCTAAGAAGAAAAATAAATCAGGAGAAAGAGATAGATAGTTGCAGAGAGGGCTATTGTATATAAAATGATCAGGGAAGTCCTTCCTGAGAAGGTGACATATGGCCAGCCACCTAGATGAAGTGAGAATGGACCATGCAGCTAGGAGGAAGAAGACCATGCTTGGTGCACTCAGGGAAAGTGTAAAGGCCCTGAGAAAAGAGTTTTCTTGGTGTGTTTCAGGAATAATAAGGGGTCACATGGCTGGAGCACGAGCAAGGGGGAGAAGTCGGGAAGACAGTATTAGCCAGGGCTGGGGCCAGGATATAAAGAAACACAGCCAGGGGGCGCCTGGGAGGCTCAGTCGGTTGAGCCTCTGACTTCGCCTCAGGTCATGATCTCGGGGTCTGTGAGTTCCAGCCTCGAGTGGGGCTCTGAGCTGAGAGCTCAGAGCCTGGAGCCTGCTTCGGATTCTGTGTCTCCCTCTCTCTCTGCCCCTCCCCCACTCATGCTCTGTCTCCCTCTCTCTGTCAAAAATAAATAAACATTAAAAAAAATAAATAACAATAATAACAATAAATAACAATAAATAACAATAATAATAGAAACACAGCCTGTAACAGAAGAGTAAAGGATAGAGAAAAACAAAACTCTCTGGACCAGGGAGCCACGCCCCTGTTTATAGTATTTTCTCTGCACCTGACTTCCTGAATGCCTCTGGATGTCTGATTGCCCCTCCTGGGCCTCAGTCTTCCTATCTACGATAAGCAAACAGAAGGTGACGACTAACGACCTCCCAGCTCTGTAGCCTGTGGACGTTGCTTATGCATCTCAGATTTACTCATTGGGCGGAAAGTAGCAGGTGCGTTGTGCCCGGAAGTACAGATGGCTCGTCCATGTTCCTGAACCTTCTGAGTGTCTCTTTATAGGCAGTCAAAGGTAGCTAACCTTACAGGCATTTCAAGAAAACCAAATTCTCTGTGTCCACAGACCTCCTTTAAATGTTTGAAGGGGACTTGCAGCAAAACTCATCTGTAAACCTAACAGCAGTGATAGAGGCCACAAGCAAACACGACTCATCTTGGTGGGAAGTGATCGGACGTCTCCTTTTATAATGGGTGAAATCACATCTTTTGCAAGTTGTGCATCATCCGTGAAGACTTTCTTCTTCTAATGATCGGCTGTCACTCCGTCTTTGTAAAGTGGGTAATGGAATTATTTTTAAAGCTTTCACTTAACAGCCTTGCTCTTTGTAAAGACCCGCTTAAGGAATGCAAGCATCTTTAGCTAGGGAAGTGACAACTGTCTGTGACATTAAATAGATCTCTTTCTTACCTGTCCTGTTAAACATGCGAGATATCAAACTCCTCTTCCGTATGACAGCGGTTAGATTTGTGCTCCGCGTCGTACAAAGCGTAGGGCGCACAGCTGGTGAACACACTGGGAGGTACACAGAGCCACATCAGGGTTACATTTAAAGGCCTTTTAACAGCACGTGTAAAGATAAAAATGCTGCCTCTGGAGGTTACAAGTTTCTCGTTACTGGAGATGATCAAGAAAAGACCATTAGGCAGGGTATTATAGACAGAGAGATGCGTCAGTCGGAGAACTGAACAAGCTGCCTTCAAAAAGCCCTTCCCACTCTGAGATCTTCTCCTCCATTAGCATAATCTTCCCTTAACCTGAATTCCTATTATCCAAGAGCAGGTCGGGGGTGGGGGAGGATTGTCAATGCCATTTTAATCGCCACACGCCTTTGCCAAGGAGATAAACCCAGCAAGGGCTGACTACAAATACCCGCAGCCAAAGAAATGGGTTTGAAGCCATGTGCAGTGGTTTAGAAGGTCCTAACTCCCGCGGGGAGAGAAAAGAGCGTGCACGTGTGCGCCTGGGTGTGTGTGCATGTGCTCACGTGTGCACGTGTGCGTGTGCACGTGAGTGCGTGTACACAGGCATGCATGTGTGCCTCCATCTGTATTTCTTGCCTGCGATGGGGTCTTTGTCTTCTAGGCTTTATTTTCTATTTTTTGAAAATCACAGGCTTAAATTAGTCTTCGTAGTTCATACTGAGAAATGGTTTGGGTGTTAACATGTTAGCTCTTATCCAAGCGTAGTATTCCTTCAGGATTAACTGATATGACTCATATTTAAATTTTTTTCTCATGATATGCCACTTAGTGACTTAGGAGAAAATGCCAAAAACTTCATATAATCCTTTCGAAAGTTTAGATCATGGTTTTCAATGGTTAGGGGTTTCTGGTTCATGACGAAAACTTGAACACACCTCTTCTTCTTTCTAATTGGAAAGGATAACAGAAAAAGAAAGGAAACATAAAGCCAATCAAATGTAGAGAACAGAAATAGGGACACCAGGATACCAGGACACTTGATTTTTGAAAAGTGACAAGTAGATGGCTTCCCAGGAATGGCTAACCCAGAGTGGAGAAGGCGGAGGGCCAGAACAGAAGAGGGCAGGTTCGTAGCAAAGGTGGAGCTGTTTGAATTAACGTCTAAACAGGTTCCAAATCTGAAGTCTGTGGGTATGGAAAGCCAAGAACTAAGGATCAGTGTCTATGCTATTTAATTTTTTAAAAAAAGCCCCCAAAACTCTTCATGGAGTCTCTGAATGCTTCCACTTCCCCTCCCTGGGCACAGCAACCGGCAGTTACACGGCCGTAGGCAGAGAGCACTCCGTTCTGTGGACATTGACAGTGGCTGGGGAAAGTCTTAGAGGCCGTGTGTTAACGCTGGCCTCCGAGCACGAGCATTCTTGTCTGGCAGGCTGGTGGAAGGTGGAAAGGTACAGGCAAGGCAGTCTGCTCACAAAATTCCACCTAATCCCTGCCAGCCAGCGCAAACACATACAACCACACACGGTTCACCATCAGCCCTCCCAAGGGGCCACACAAGTCAACATAGTATGGGAGGAAACTCATGACGGCTGCCTGCACTAGTCAACCAACTCCCCATTCATAAATATGAATGGACACCTAGATTTGCCCCGCACTCAAAGACGAAGAAAAGGGAGATATATAAGAATAACTCCTCTCCTAAAGAAGAAATAGAGTTAATCCAGGGAGCAAAAGAGAATGTAAAAGTATAAGATTATTGTTCGAGTCAGACAATATTATAATTATTTTTGAACGGGAGTAGCTAAAAGAGGAACACTTGGAAAAGAAAACAAAATCATTTGAAATTTATAATGAAATTGTCATTGGGCAAAAAAATCCATAGAAAATATGAAAGATAAAATCAGGGATGCCTCCCAGAAAGAAGAACAATTTATTAAAAAAAAAAAAAAAACAGAGTAAAGAGGAAAATTAAAAGATAAGGCAGAATAATGCAAAATACTCACAATCTAATAAATGTTCCAGGAGAAAAAAAAAAAAAAAAAAGAGCAGAGGAAAACAAAAAGGGACATTATCAAATAAATAACAGAATTAAAATTTCCAAAACGGAAGGCCACCAACCCTCAAGATGCAAGAACGACTAAAAGTCAAGAAGCAGAAGGAATGAAACATGGTCCACATTTTGGTGCATATCTCCTTGTGAAAGTTTAATATGCCAACAATAAGAAGACAGGCTTAGATGTTTAGAGAAAGAGAGAGAAAACTAAACAAAACATTTTTTTTCAATTAAACCAAAAATAGTTACATTTTTAACCGACCTCTCATCAACAATAGCAGATGGAGAAGTCCTTACACATTATGGAATGAAGACATTTTCATTTATGCAAGACCTCAGAAAGTTATGTTCCATCCACTGTTTCTGGAGGTAAAATAATTGAGGTACGTTGCAGCAAAATAATAAACACATAGACACTAAAAAGGAAAGCATTAGACTCAAGAAACAGAGAACCTAATTCAAAAGTTAATGAAAAAAAAAAAAAAATCTTAGTCGCACTGCAATAGCAGCAGGTTGGGAAAGCAACGGATCCAAATGAGATCATTAGACAATTAATATGATTGATGGAAAATATGGATATGATTACATATTGTAAAGAAGGGATATGCTTCTTTGATAATCAAAAAAAAAAGCAGTTTGGAACACTGAGAGAAATATAAAAACATACTACAAATTTAAGAATCAAACAAAGCATACTAAAATACGGAATGACTTGGAGTAGTTCGTGAAGCACAAGAAAAAAGAATCATTTCGAATATATTGTTCGGATCTCTCTTAATCATACAGTATTAGTGACAGAGGAGTCTATTCTGTTTTTATTGGTCCAGATATGGTAGTTTGTCTAACAGTGAATAATATTAATATGATCAAATATTTAAAATTCTGTTCATTGGTTTCCATGTACACAGCCCACATACAGATTAAAAATGAAAAAATTAATCATCGTACAGATACAATGTAACTATTTTTTTCTTTTTTTTTTAAATTTTTTTTTTTTTAACATTTATTCATTTTTGAGACAGAGAGAGACAGAGCATGAACGGGGGAGGGGCAGAGAGAGAGGGAGACACAGAATCGGAAGCAGGCTCCAGGCTCTGAGCCATCAGCCCAGAGCCCGACGCGGGGCTCAAACTCACGGACTGCGAGATAGTGACCTGAGCTGAAGTCGGACGCTCAACCGACTGAGCCACCCAGGCGCCCCACAATGTAACTATTTTGTAAACCTTGACCATGTAAGTCACTGCAGATCTGCCATATTGGACCTTGAAAAATGTTAAATGGATGAGGGACAGAGGGTGACAAGTTTCTCATCCTATTGTACAAAAGAAGAGATTCTGCCAGGGGTTGGTGAAATAAGAAACAGAAGTTTAAGTCTGTCATTTAAATAACCAAGTAGATGGGAATGCAAACTGGTGCAGCCACTCTGGAAAACAGTTTGGAGGTTCCTCAAAAAACTAAAACTAGAACTACCCTACGACCCAGCAATTGCACTACTAGGCATTTATCCACGGGATACAGGTGTGCTGTTTCGAAGGGACACATGCACCCCCAGGTTTATAGCAGCACTATCTACAATAGCCAAAGTATGGAAAGAGCCCAAATGTCCCTCGATGGATGAATGGATCAAGAAGATGTGGTATATATATATACCATGGAGTATTACTTGGCAATCAAAAAGAATGAAATCTTGCCATTTGCAACTATGTGGATGCAACTGGAGGGTATTATGCTAAGTGAAATTAGTCAGTCAGAGAAAGACAAAAATCATATGGCTTCACTCATATGAGGACTTTAAGAGACAAAACAGATGAACCTAAGGGAAGGGAAACAAAAATAATATAAAAACAGGGAGAGGGGCAAAACAGAAGAGACTCATAAATATGGAGAACAAACTGAGGGTTGCTGGAGGGGTTGTGGGAGAGGGGATGGGCTAAATGGGCAAGGGACACTAAGGAATCTACTCCTGAAATCATTGTTGCACTATATGCTAACTAATTTGGATGTAAATTTAAAAAATAATAATAAAGCAAGTTAAAAATAAATAAGTAAGTAAATAAATAAATAAATAAATAAAACATTAAAATAACCAAGTGGATAAATAAATGAATAGAACTATAATTGGAATATTTAGAACTATGACACTAACTCAAAGACTGACAGAAGCCAAAAAAGGCTAAAAACACTTACCACTGGGGAATGGACGTAGGGAGACAATTACCTTTTCCTTCCATAAATTTTCGGCACATTTGATAAATTTTTAACACGTGCACAAATTGGTTTTGTAAATGATAATAACAATATTTAAAAATTAAGTGACCCTGTTCCAAGAAGAGAACATTTATGGGGACCCTGATATAAAAGCTTTACATATATCATCTCAGCTTACTCGCCATAAAACAAGTACAATACGGTCATTATCTTCCCTAAGCCTGATTTTCTTCATTGGTAAAATATTGATGGTAAGTTGGTCGAACAGCTGACCTGTTGTGTCATGCTAACTAAGTGCGATTGTGGCTTTTCCAGGTACTCTCCCCTCAGCCGTGCCAGGCTTCCTCAGGAGGATGCTCTACACAGACCCATGTGTTGAGACTAAAGAGACAGGTTCTAATCCTGTCTCTGTGGCCACCTTGGGTCATGGCTTTGAGCACCTGTTTATCTCAATTGTCTTCTCCTTTGAAAGGAATGGACTTGAACAGTGAAATATCTAGGACTTTTGTATTTTAAAATATCTATTTGTATTTTTGTATTTTGTATCTTTTGTATTTTTAAATATCTATCTAAATATTTTTGTATCTAGTCAGAGTTTCATTCATACCCCACCCATTCCACCTCCCCCAACACACACTCCGAGAAGTAAAGACTTCAGAATTAGCTAATTCTATTAGCTCTGTAACTTTAGACTACCCTCTTAACCTCTCTGAGACAATTTATGCATCGATTTAAAAAAGTCAACAAATACACTCCAATTTCTTTATCATTATTTCCATCTTGCTTCTTCTGTCTGGCCAGATGGGGGCGTTGCCTCCCTTGGCATTGGTCAGCCCATAATTTGAAGTTGTGCAATGCCTGGCATCTGGAAGGGAGAGGAGAGGCTAACTATTACCACAGGCTCTAATTCAAGAGCAGAGATCCCCTCCCGGATCATGGGATTGTAATGTGAACTGCACACTTAACTTCTTGATCAAGCACAAAGGAAGACGGCTTCACAGAAATGCACGATTTCATAGTTCAATAGGGTAAACTGAAAATAATGCAATACAAGTCTCAAATAGAGGAAGGAACCAAGATGGTGATCTTCTCTCATAGATAGGAAATCTTCAGGGATGTTATTCCAATTGTGCCCAAGGTCCCAGGACTTGTGGTGTGGTCTGGGCTGCTCCAGGCATGATGACATAGGGAAGTCTCCCTGGGAATACAGCCTCCCGTCCAAATGGGTATTCTCATGGAATTATAATTTGACTTTATATGAAAATAGCTCAAACCTACAACTCTCAGGAGGGACATGTCTTCACTGTTCTCCTAAATTCAGTATCTGACAAAGGAGGGGGGGGTTAATTGAATTTTACAGATTAAAGCTTCCTACGCTAACTACTTAAATAGAGGCAGCATGAGAAGCAACTGGTCGCTCCAAGTTTCTCCATGAAAGTGGTAAAGAAGGTATGTTGTAGGTTTATAACAGTATCAGATGAGCCAATTTCATCCCTAGTCTTGGATTGGCAGTTAGTATCTGAACTTCAGGAGCTGTGTGGATGAGGTTGATACCCCCCAATGATGCTTTAATAGTTTAATTTTTTTCAAACATTTATTCATTTTTGACAGACAGAGACAGAGCACAAGTAGGGCAGGGGTAGAGAGAGGGAGACACAGAATCCGAAGTAGGCTCCAGGCTCTGAGCTGTCCGCACAGAGCCCGACGCAGGGCTCGAACTCACGAACTGTGAGATCATGACCCGAACCAAAGTCAGACGCTCAACCGACTGAGCCACCCAGGCGCCCCAATGATGCTTAAATAGTTAATGTGACTTTTCTCTTCCACTATACAATGGATTCTTGTGCCCATAGGCAAAAGAATTTTATTAACACTTGAGCCCATGTGTCTTCTGAAGTAGATATACACAGAATGCCTGTCCCTGAGATCTTTGGAGGTGAGGTTTTTTAAAAGGTTTGGAATAATTTTAAAAGCTTTGGATTTGCAGAAGTTTCTTAGCCAACCACAGGGCAACATATAAAAATGGTTACTGAATTTCATACCCATAAGATGCCAGAATTTGAAGGGAACATTGAGATTACTTAATCACACTGTTTCTTGTTAAAGATAATTAACCTATGGTTAAAGGAGGTGATATGTTCTATCCAAGTCCATAAATCCCATAGGGATTGAAAAAGGCTCCAATGCATTCACTTATCCATGTATTTACTTAAGCGAAGTATGTCTACCGAGTACCCACTCATTCCTACCGATTACATCAGGCTATAGGAAAACAGATACGGACAGGTGATAGACTCTGCCTTCCAAAAGTCTTTTTTCTGCAGGGGAGGCAGGCATGTGTCAGTCCCAGAGTAACAGAAGAGGACCTAACAGAGATGGTTGCCATGAAGTCTAAGACCTCTAATTGTTGTGAAAGGCTGGGTCAGACCTCACAAAGGGCATCCCGTTTGAGTAGAATCTTGCAGTTAAGGAGGGAAATAAACATTTCCAGGTGGAATAAACAATATGTACAAGACTTTATAGGTCAAGGAAGTTCAAAAGTGTTATTAGGCCAAGTGGGGTCGTATGCAAAATTAATATCCAAGGAGTCCAGAAGATGCATCCTAGACTCCAAATTCTGCAGAATAACAGCACATCAAATAGAAATGGAAACCTTGGGTGTGGGCTGGTATGGTTTTCCAAATACTTCATCATGGGGCAAGGAAATCAGAGCAGCTCTTGAATGTAATGAGAACGGGTCATCGTAGGGAAGCCAGAAGGAATCTTTGCCCCAAATGAGAGCTCTGCCTACTGCACTCTGAATCTCAAAAGGGGGACCCAAACATTCAGAACCACATCTCCTTAAGGATGGGGATAAAAAGGTAAATGCTCTGGAGGGTAGAAGCCCAGGACGTACACTTCCTCATAAGAAATGTACCAGTTAATATAGGGACTGTTTTGATATGCAATATTTCAAACAGCAGAGTTCTGAAATCCTTCCTTTCTCTCACCCTCAATGGAAAGTCTCTCGATATATAAAGAAAACGTTCCTTTCTTTAATGTGTTTTTAAAAGACACCCCTCTTTTATTCCCACAGAACTGAAGGGAAAGATCTCCACTGTTGTGGTATGTAATCACAGCTGTAAGCCTAGTAGGGAGGCAGTAGTGTGTAGTGATCAAGGGCAGGGCCTCTGGAGCCAGACAGCTTTGGTGTAAATCCTGGCTTGGCCACTTATTAGTTATGTGAATTTAAATAAGTTGCATAACCTCTCTGTGCTTCAGATATAATAATAATATTTATCTCATAAAGATTTTAAGGGTCTTTGTTTATGAGTTCATTCGGAGGAAACCTGGTCCCTAGTATTACCTTTTTTCTAACATTTTTTAATTACTAATATTATTACGTTTTTTGTTTTGTTTTGTTTTGTTTTATTTTTTGTTTTTTTGTGTTTGTTTTTTTCTTTTTCTTTTTTTTTTTTTGCAAAGCACTGCAATGAGGACTGATTTTTCTTCCTAGGTCTCCATTATGGTTAAATGGATTGACCAGTCAATGACCAGAAGATTTTGTTCTTTCATCAAGAATTACAGTATGACAAGCAATATGGAAAGACATATTGTTTTCCTCAAAAAAATTATAATCAGATTGAGTGTATTTATTTAATTCTTATAAAGTTAATACGAAATATGGACTTTGATTGATTCCTTCATTCTGCCTTGAATATTTATTCTTCTTCCTCTATGCTTCCCTAAATTCTATCCATTTCTCAAGACCCCATGTAGCTGCTGGGTGTATCAGTCAGGGTCCAATCAGTAAAACAAAACTGCATAGTAGTGTTAACAGGGAAAATCTAATATAAGAAATTATTAACTATAACAGAGGACTGTAGCAATGAGAGATAGGCTAGTAAGAAATAAAGAGAATACCAAAGGATATAGGAATAGCAGATATAAGGAGCAGCCACTATACCTAGGACTAAGATAGCATAGCTAAGGAAAATGTTCCCTTGGGCTGAGGTCCAGACCTTACTGGAGAGTCCAGAGCTCACAGGGTGGAAGAGAAGTTGGTGTGGTGCCATACCAATAAAAATTGCTGGAAATCTGCTGTCTAGGGTGCCAGGGAAAATTGTTCATGAAGAGGGGTTTCACTGGAGGCTGTTTGCTATAAAACCCGTTGAGGCTGGGAATACCATGAAATGTAAGCCACTAGGTGCTGCTGGCCTCTCTGTGTTATGGTATCTGTTCATGTTGAAAAAGCCTGAAGCTACAGAAGCCACCACACTGCAGGAGTTTAGTGTTGGGAAAACGGAATGCATTGCGGGAGACTGGTATTGGAGAAGTCATGTGTACCACAAGAGGCTGCTGGACAAGCATATTGGAACCAGGAAGAAAAGAGTTTCCTCCTGCAATTCTCTCCACTGTTCTCTAATGACAAAACTTAACATCCATTTCCTTTGTTGGTTAGCAAAGGAAAAAAATATTTAAGGAGCTCAGCTCCAGTTTGAAAGAAGAGGCCAAAAGAGGGAATTTGGAACTTACAGGCAATTTGATAACCAGCACAGTCCACCCCTTTGATCATTGAGTTTCCATATGCAATTCTTTACATGAAACTAATGTCTTTTTGACTGTAACTTCCACCAATGTTGTCTTAGGATTTCCCTCTTAGGCCATGTAAAACATGTCTCCTATGACATACAACCTATGATACTTAAGTTTCTTGAGCATTTTCTTTAGTATGGATAGCCTTCTGGTACTGAAACATGGTATCATAGTATGAACTTTGGCTGCCTGGCCACATTGGTGGCTTTTATTAAACTTACTTCTAATTAAAACATTGAGTAACAGTGTTCTTTAATCCATGTTGCACCCTTTTGTGCCATTTATTTATTTTGGATGCTCATTTGTTCAATCAATTAGTATTCATTGAATGCCTACTCTGTGATAGATGAAAAGGGTCACTTCCTTGTAGTCTATAGAGCTGAGGCACTGACTGGGTCCTCAGATCTCTGTCAGCCCCTCTTGGGACTTTTCTAAGGCTTGCAAACTTACCTCCTATCCTTTGTAAGAAACTACATCTTTATCATTATGGGAAGTGAAGACTTTTCCCTCTGTACCATCTGCTTAAGCCTTGAAACTCTTCTGAGTAATTATAAGATACTGTTGTTTCCAATTTCATTGGGTCTAAATCCAACGAGATTTAATGCTCACATGGGAAAAGGTATAAGAGAGGTTGGCATAAATTATAAATGCCTGTGCCAGCGCATGCTTTTTCCACTACTACAAAGTATTGTAGAGGTTTCTGGGCTTGAGCCAGAGATTTCTCATCCCAAATTCAAAACCAACAAAAGGCCCAGGAACAAGATCTCTAATGCTGGATCAAATAATATTTTTATACCATGCTGTGTTGAAGTGGGATTTCAGGAAAGCCTGAAAGAGGCCAGAATTCAGCAAAGAAAAGAGGTGGTTCCAGGTAATGGGGCAGAGAGGGAAAGGTCAGAGGGAAAACAGGTGAGGCAATGGGATTGGAAAGACAGCCAGCCCTTGGAGAGAAAGGCCTCCACACTCAGTGGAGGGAGACAGAAAGTCTAGCATTCAGAGACTATCTTAACCATATTCCTGTTTTTCTCTACCACTGCCTAAATTGTGAGCTGTGAACATTGTGTAGGTGTTTGCCTAAATAAAATTCCCACACTCTGTGTTTTTATTTTGTGTGTTTGAAATTCAAATTGTTTATTTTAGGGAGACAGGTGTCTCTCTCTTTTCTTGCAAAGCAGCCACAGTACAAGTAGCAGGACAAATTTCCAAGTTTCATCTGGTTGATTCCCAGAGGGTCTACATTCACCTCCCAGAGTTTGAGCGCCCAGAGGATGTCACGGGGACCTGGCGTGAGGCCACATCCAGGCTTGTCATTTCTGCCGCATCTACAAATGTTGTTATTCCCTGTTTCCTGCCCAGCTCTCTGAGATAGGAGTGAACGTTTGTGGTAATTAAAACAGTGTGAAATTTGCACTGTCAGGAAACACAGCTATTTTTTTTTTCCTCTGCCAGCCATCATGCTATTTTTAGCAGTACACTTCACCATTTATTTGCTGGGCAATGACATCAAGAAACAGATATTAAGCAAGGAAGCCAATTTACTCCACAAAAACATCCATTATCTTTATCATCAACAGAGACTGAAAAATAATCAATTAGAATGCTTCACTTGGGAAAGACTAATTGAATTGTTAAATATACGGTATTGGGGAAGTCGCTGTGGGAGCCTAAATATTATTTCATATAATGGGCAGGACCTAGGCTAAAGAAGCTTCAAATTAGTGCCACTCTCTACACCAGGATCATATTCATCAAGTCACGAACCAAAATTCCTCATGCTGGATCTACTGTTCTGTGATTTGATCTTATTCCAGAGGAAATGTCACCTTCCCTTTGAAAAGTGTATGTCATAGAACATACACTTCTGTCGTAAGAATATCTCCCAAAAGATAATGCCCATAATCAACCGAGGCTAAGACATACAGTTAGACAGGTGCACTCATACATACATTCATAGACATACCTACACATACACAGATTTATGCACATACCTATCTCCACACACTCTATTCTCAGCTTATGAATATCTATAAAGCAGGGAACTAGCTTATTCTCACACAGAGAACTTGAACACACGTAGTATGGTGTAACCAAACAGCCAACCCAGAGCACAGATTTATCTTTCATTTTTTCTCTTTCATTCAATTTACTAAGTAAGTATTACATGCCTAGGACCGTTTAATGTCCTTGGGATATGCAGATGATTCCTGCCCTCAAGGAGTTCACACTCAGTGAGAAAGGCAGGCTGAGAGACGGGTCACCGCAACACAAGCTGACAGATGATAGGGCTCTGCACAGGCAGCTTCGGGATCAGGCCTTTTAGATGAGTATGGCAGTGAACCTAGCTAAGTGAAAAAATATGGAAGAAGGGCATTCCAGGCAGAGGCTACACCTATCTCAGAGGATGGGGATTTGAAAGAGTTTGGCATATGTGGAGAATACGGTATGTGCCCAGTGTAGAGTTTGAGGTAGAATGTGGAAAGCTTGAAAAAGTGAGGAAGGGCTTTGAGTGCTGTGCTAAGAGGACGATCTTCCTTCTGAAAACCCCGAGGAGCCTCTGAGATGTTTTCAGCAGAGGAGTAACTTGATGATCTTCTTTTAGGGAGATCATTCTGGCACTGATGTGGGTAACAGTTGGGAGGGTGAGGGCAGGACAGAGAACAGGCAGGTGAGGTGCGAAGGAGAGTGCAGAAGGGAAACCAACTCGGGGACATTTGTGAAAGTATGAATAAGAAATCATCCAGATCAGGGCTGGGGTGCCTGGAAGGGGAAGGCAAGACAGAAGTGTCAGGAAGAGAGAACCGACCAGCTGCAATGCAAGAGGCAGGAGGGAGGCCCCCAGCTTTCTGGGTTGTGTAAACAGACCCTTCCTAAAGCCACTGACTGAGATAGAGGACAAAGGGAGAAGCTGCCCTAGAAGGAAAGTCCAGCTTGGAGACATGTTGAATTTGCCATGAGTATGGGGCCATGGGTAAGAGATGCGTGGGAGACAAAGGCGTGTCAGTCTGACACTAGACCAGAATGAGGGGACTCCTGTACCGCCTTCCTTGAGCCTTCTAATGGGATGAAAGGTCATCACTGTCTTGGGGCCCTCACGTCCCAGAAAAATCCCCTGCTCAGCGGTGGGTGGGGGAGGGGGATCTTTCCTCCCCTGACTTCTCTTCAGTTAGTTAGATGGAAGACGCTTAGCCCAAAAGAAGCTACCAGTGTGCCCGGCTCCTTCCAGGAATCTAGAGCAGAGCTGACTCTTCCCTTCAAACGGCCCACTTTTAGAATAAAGTGATTCTTGTGAAGAGACTTGTATAGATAGATTGAGATATGCTATCTCAAGGGTCCAGGTGCTTTTTATAATTTTTAAAAAATTTGTTTAGGAGGATTCTAATTTTAGAATTCAGAAGATTCAGAGAATACCATTCTCTCTTTCATTTTATTCCAACTCTTCTCCTCCTCTTTCTTTCTCCCTCAGTAAACCAGGCCATGACCTGTTCAGGAGTAAGGTGGAAACTCTCCCAGGGCGCCCATATCAAAGGTCCTTGGCAGAGATGCACCAGCCTCAACCGCCTCCCTGCCAAGTTCCAGTCTTTTTCTTTTCCCCTTAGGCAAGATGACCTTCAACAGAAATCACTGTTTTGTAACTCAAGGCAACGACAGGCTGTCTGTGTTTTGCATCTATACATATCTACCTTAGTAATAGAGAAATAAAGTTTTTTTGCTAAGAAACTGAATTATGTGGGATTGGTCTTGATTTTATTTTGTCAGAGTTTTCAATCCTCCCAAAGCACTGGGAAAACACATTCATTTAAAGACGACCGTGAAGCTGGGGTCCCACCATCTCCAATTTCATTGCATGTTTTCCCAGAGAGAGATTTAAAGTTCTCACCCACTCACATCAAGAAAGCACACTTTATAAGTGAGAGGGAGAGGTTAGTTCTGAATCCGATTTCAGAGTTTTGTGTTTTTTCTTGAAATTGAGAAGAAGGCAAAGGCAAACATTAACATAGTCATGAAATAAATTAGGCCAGGCTGGTGGAATTTGGAGATGCCTGCCCCCCCTCTCAGATCTCTGCTAAGCAGCCATCTTTGCTTCTGGAAGTCTTTTCAAGTATATGTCTAAAAACAAAGCAAAGGTAGGAATTTAGAATCATAAAGTGCTTAGACCCTTTTGTCTCTGCAATTGTAATTCTGGAAGTATATCTTCAGGAAACTACTACAAATGCAAGAAAGGCTTTGAACACAAAGATGTTCATTACATTATTGTTTAGAGTAGCAAAAAAACCACAAAACAAAAACAAAAACAAACAAACAGAAAAACAATGGGTGAAATATTCATGGCAAATATTTCTGGCTGAAAAATGATAGTGTAATGTCAACCAAAGAAAGCAAGATTAAAATAAGTTTATTCTATATGCAATTTCCGAGCTATAAATATTATTTGGGATAAAAGACTTGAATGACACATACCAAAATATTAATAGTTGTTGTTTCAGGCTGGTGGTATTATGAGTTCCAAATCCACAATGAGCCAAAAAAATTGTATAAGAGCATCCCCCTCCCCCCAAATTGTTAAACATCGGAGAATCAACCTCAAGGTTGAAAAGTAACTGATTAAAAATAACAGGTATGTATTGTAAGTATTGTCAGTTTCTTCTGCTTTCAGTGGAGTGAAGACTAGAGGAGTAGAGCAATTTGTGATAATCCCAGAACTACAGGAGATATTTAGTGAGTATATATCTTTTACCACAGACTAAGCCAGGAACTAGGGTCCTCAGAAGGAGAGGAAGGGATTCAATGATGCCTGATTCATTGTCTAGATTGTTAGGATATCAGTTAGGAAGACCCATGACCATAATGCAGGTGCCATGGGAGAAACATCAGTGAAATACCTCAAGAAAAGTCAATGTTCCACAAGTTCTGATGGGCAGAAAATATTTGGTTTGACATAGAGGCTATAGGAAGGAGAGCAATAAAAAATCATGCTCAGTAGTTCTTACGCTTTGCCCAATGCCTGGTACAGAGCAATGCATGCTTGCCCAACGGCTGACCAGTGTTTAGAGGTATTTCTTACATTCAGGATGAGAATTTGTAGTTCATCCTGTAGGCAATGGGCACCCCCCAAAAGTATTTAAGCAGAGGGAGTAAAGGGTAAGAGCTTTGTTTTAAGAAAATCTAGATGGTCATGACAGGCAGGAAAGATTGCAGGGATAAGGCTGAACTCAGACGTGGGGTGTGGGGTGTGGGGAAAGATGCTAAGGCAGTAGCAGAAGTAATTATTAGATGGATTGAGAGAGACTGTATAGATGGAATGTCAGGGCTGGAGATGTGCCTGAGAACAAGGCAAAGGAGAGGAAGGAGTCCAAAATGGTGACACAGGTGCTAAAGAGCACTGTATACCCTCTAATTTTGAACTTGAGTTACCAGCATCTGCCAACAGTTGCTTTTCAATTTCACAACCGTCACGCTTTCCCGTGAATTTGGAGTTGAGGAGGACATGTGGATGCAAGAGGAAAACTTGCAGAGCAAAGCCATTGCCAAACAGGTGAGTTTCCTCAGGAAATCATCAAGGGGTCTCCTTCAGTTTCCACTCACACCCATCTTTCACCTGGGTTCCTGTCACACACTGCAAGAGCTTTGGCAGAGGGATCTCACAGGACTTTGATCCTTTTATGAGGCAGCTCGTCCAGACTTGTAGCACCCGCCTCCTCCTTTCCCGGGCTCCCACTCCCTTTCTCATCTACTCTGACTATCCCTTTGGAATCCACCACATTTCATATATACGTTACCTCTGGGCCAGGTGGTCTTTTAAGGAACAAACACACCTGGAATGTCCTTGGATCAAATCAATCTTCAACCTTCCAAACATGGTGGTGACATTTTAGGTTGCCTACGCAGAATCCATTTCTCCCTTCATCCCTGACTTTTTCTTAGACGTCCACACATTCTCGGTTTGCTTCTGTATTTCAAAGAAAGCCAACTGAACTCCCAGTTCCAGGAGCGAGACTGATTGGCTCGAGTAAGTCTACTGATTGGTTCAGGAATTGTAAGGCTGCAGCTTGGTCCAATGAGACCTAACAGATATATTCTAGTGCTCCTGCAAAAGTAGTTCTTCACTATAGAGAGCCATCAAAGCATATGGTGTCTCTCTTCCTCTGGATGAGATTTAGTACAGATGATTGTCACAGGACTACTACAGCCATCTTGCTGCTGCATGGAGGCTGAAACTGTTGCAGAGAGAAGAAATGAAAGAAAATCATAGCAATCTTTTTCATATTTTAAGTCAGTTTGAGTTGACCTAGAGTTATTTCCCCATGGGCGCCATTTTAGTAAATTTTACAGATGTTTTTGTTGTCACAGTATTTGGAGGCGAGCCTGACATTTAATGCATGAACACCAAGGAAACTAAATGGAATTTATGAGATAAGTTTGCATGACAAATATTCCCACAATTTTCTAATGATCCGTTGGGCTTCCAGGTAGATGACAAACCTATTTGTTATTGTCTGAACCTAGAGCCTAAGAGCCACACTGCTTATAAAAGTCAAAATGCAAAGTTTGCCTTGCCTGAGATTGGCAGGACTCTAGAAACAGTGAGAAAAAGAAAACTAGAATGGGACTAGCAGTCCCATCATGCAGTCATTCCAGGTGCAAAGCTACCTCATAGAGCCTGCATGGCCAGGAAATGAGACTTTTTCCTGATGGCAACCATGACCACGATCCTTCGATCATGTTTATAAAACACGTCGGTAGCCATTCTCTCATTTGAGCCTCACTACAACCCTTGGACAGAAGGTGGGTTGGGTGTTTTCTCCCATTTTGTAGCCAGAGAGGCTATGTCACAGATGGGCAAAGTCTAAGAATTTTTGTCCAGCAAGTGGGGAAGGCTGGCCTCCAACCCATTTCTTCTGAATCCAAGGGATGTGGGTGTTTTCACTCAACCTGCTGCCTCTGACCTGAAGCTTAGAATCTCAAGGATATTATATTTATGTCCCCAACTCTCTATGTAATCATATATTCCCATTTTGGTTGAAAGTACTTTGACCATATAAGAACAATTCATGATCTTCTTAAAGATATGTTTCTTAACACAAACCAATCTTTTCTTTTATGCCCTGTGCATTTACTATTTGAATATATGTCATCATGGTGTGAGATAGCTTAAATCTACATTGGATTTAGACTGGTTTTTTTTTCTGTTGCTTTTGTTTTTTTGTCTTCAAAATCAGATCATCTATTCTACAGCAATAATGGTGTCATCTCCTCCTGCTTTGTTCTATATTGCTGTGAGTGAGATTTCTAAATGACTAAATTTCTTAGAATTACATGCTGCATAAAAGTATTAATGTTATCACCCCAGATCTTGTGCATTCACACTTTGACACTTAGGAGTATATATATATATATATATATATATATATATATATATATATTAGAAACTACTGCAGTTAAGTCTTTGGCTTTAATTTTGACCTGTTACAGGGTATTTGGGCCCTTCTCCTTAATTCAGATGTTCCATGAATATAGGCAAATTCACACTCTTGCGTCTTGCCACTTACTTCTCTCCGACTCTACTAGCATAGGGCTGGGCTTTCCATGAACCTAACCTGCACGAGCTGTGGGGAGATGTGGGCAAACTGGGGAGTCAGCTGGATTTCTCTGGGGCCTTGGTCTCTTAACTTTGCTTTCAGTTTTTGTTTTTTTCTCCTCTATCAAATGGTGATGGTGTCACAAACCTTTCAACATTGTCAGGATGACGTGTGATTTAGGTAAAGCACCCAGCTCAGTGCCTAGAAGAGAGTTAGCGCTCAATGATGGTGATTTTTATCCTCTCTCTCTCTCTCTCTCTCTCTTTGTCTCTCTCTCTCTCTCCATTACACACCATCTCCTCCATTTCTCTTGTATGCACACACTATAGACACTGTTGTCATGGCTTTCATGTCCTGATGATATTGTCTTCGATAGCAGTGTCACACAAAGCCCTCTCTTTTCCCAGCAAACTGAATAAGGTCAGATGTAATGGTCCCCCACTGCTGGCTCAGAGCAGAGGAGTCTCTGTTGCCTGGTAAAGATGCTTTCTCCAGAGCAGATCAACCTTCCACGGCTGAAGTGAAGACAGCCAACTACTCACTGAGCATGTGAGGTTTATACTTTCTTAAAAAAAAATGGAATTAATAATGAGTATGTCACTTAGTAATTAAAAGTAGGTCCTTAAATAAACAAGTAAATAAGAATGATGAAAGATTTAGAAAGGAAATTAAAAGCTTCAGTAGGTTATTTTGAGCCCAACAAAGCAGTTTGAAATAAGACACATGAAGAAATTCCAGAGTCTCCTGTCTCCACTTTACTTTTTGGTTAAGGATCCTATTTGTGGGATGTTTTGCAGCCATAGCTTTTTATGAATGAACTGAAGAAGCGAGATAACTAAATTGAGATTCAGAGGGTGGGGCCCATTAAAGCAGTGACTTGCTTTCACTTTATTCAATGAAAGAGTTTGAACTAAGACTCCATTGTTGATTTGAGACACTGTAGTGCAAAAGAAAAAGCATCAGGGACATATCCCCTGCCCTATCTAGCACTAGCTATGGGATACTGGTTAGACCCTTAATCTGATTTTCAATGTCCTCATCTATAAAATATAGCCAGTAACTTCTACCTTATGGATTTGTGCGAGGATTAATAGAAAACAAACTAAAATAAAACACCTAATACAATTCCTAACCCACAATAGGCACTCAAAATGGTAGTTACATTATTTTCATTCTACTGATTGTTTTATCATTATCACCATCACATGGAACTTTCTCCTGGGGTCTGGATCTTGGCTTCTAATATGGACTCCTCCAGCATCCTCCTGCTCCCATCTTTTGGGTTTCCCCAGCATGTATGGGCCAGACCACACTCGAGTCACCTTGTGAGTTTTGTATCATTTTTCTGTTGTTCTCTCATTGCACTGGATGTTAATGCCATCCCCTTTATTATATTGTATTCGACTTAAAGAAAGGGACTCTCCATCTTCTGTTTCTTCTAGAGGGCCTGGGAGTGTCAGGACTTGCATCCAGCCAAGATTTCAAGTACAGTGCTGTGGATTGAATTTTGGATTTGAGGACAGAAGACCCGCACTTGAAGTCCAATCTTCTTTCTTCTACATCCCACTATGTCTCTGGAAGAACATCACCAACAGTGATGTTTGTTATGCCCAGAATTCGTGATCCCCAAAGACCGCCAGGGAGCCGAGTCCAATGCAAAAGCAAAGAGCCTTTATTCGAGCTAGCTCGAGCTCAATCCCCTACCTGCACCGACGCAGCGGTGAGATACCTGGGAGAGAGAGCGAGTTTCAGAAGGACAAAGGTTTTATTGGGTCCTAGGGGCAGTTGGTGAGGTAATGGCTGTGGCCTCAGCCGATTGGCTGGGGAAGGGTCCGAGTCCTGTTAGGCAGGTGAGCGGGAGGTTATTCAAGGGGAGGAGGCATGGTCAAGGTGAAGGACACAGAACAAGATGCTGTTGGCCGGTGTAGGCCTGCCCTTTCAATGTTCAGCACCCTCAGGAACACAGGAGTCCCCACTCCATACCCGCTCTCAGCCCTCATGCATATAATGTGCTGATGATACTAAGCCCTCACACAGTGAGACCATCAGGTATATTGTACTAGAAAACCTAAATTAGATCACAAGTTCTAGTGGGAGAGGATATGGTACAGGAAGGGAAGGTTCAGGAGAAATAGGGATGTAAAAGTGAAGGGTTGAGGGGCGCCTGGGTGGTTCAGTTGGTTGGGCATCTGACTCTTGATTTTAGCTCAGGTCATGATCTCATGGGCATGGGATTGAGCCCTGTGTTGGGCTCCATGCTGAGCATGGAGTCTGAGATTCTCTTTCTTTCTCCCCGGCTTATGTGCGCTCAATCTTTCTCAAATAAATAAAAATAAATAAATAAATAAATAGAAGTGAGGGTCTGGGAAGAGCTTAGAAAAGAAGGCAGTATGTTGGCTTCATCCCCTACTTTTCAAATGGCTCCAACCCACTCCATAAGCCAGCACAGAAAGCCTGAAGAGCCAGCCATGCTCCATTGTTCCCTGGCTCTGCCAGTCACCCAGAGAACCTCCTCCACATGTTCCTTCCCTCTGTTGCCTTTGCTCAATCTCACTGCCTCTCCCACACCTTGACTCTGTTATCTGATTCCTCAAATAAGCCTCAGGCCCTCCTTGTTTTGACAACCTATTTGGACCTTTTCTCCGGTTTAATTATCCACAGATCTCAACTTGCACATCCCCAAATACCTCCCTTCAACGTGGTAGGAGGTGACCCTCCTAGCTGCCTCACCCCATAGGACCATGGTGTTTGCTCAGTCCCCCATGAAAATGCTGAGGAGTTGTCGGTAAGGGGGAGGTGGAGAGAAAGGGCTGGGAGGAAGGAGCAGTCTGCTTAAGTCAAGTGTCACCTCTAGTCAGAAGCACTCATAATCTCTTGCCAATTTAAGGATTAGAGCTGATACTGGTTTATAATTGTGTGTCAAAATGTTCAAACTCAGGACTTTTTTTTTTTTTTTTAATCCTTGAGATTTTATTTAGTCCTGTTAAACAAGAGAACACAATAGAATTTATTTCTTCCCACCCTTGCTCTCTGCCCAGGTTATGTGGCCTGATTTATGGAATACTGCAGAGAGAAAGTATCCCATTTTGAAGGCAGATGGCCTGGTCACCACCACAAAACAGGTTTGTAAATTCCACAACAATCTATAGAAAGTCCAGGTGATTACCAATGCATTTTTGCCAAGACATGCACAAATTTAAAAGGGGGACTAACAGTGCAATTTGAGTTGGTAATGGTGGGTTCAAACAGTGTAAAATGAGTCTGGCTGTAACAAAACTGAAAATCCACGAGCCTATAGCAACCTTTCCTGAACAATCAGAGGACAGCCTCTAAGATTAAATGTTTACCTTGAACAGAACCAGTTTGTTTTGGAAGTGGAGATTTTTCCTAGAGGTTTTATTTACTGCATTTAAAAATCTATTTTTAGCACTATTTCAAGTATTGTCCTCAACACCTTATTTTCAGTAAGACCTTTATTCTTTTATTCTTTTTGCTGACTCAGGATTTTCGGGGGGGGGGGGATCATTTTTCAGACAACAGTGCCCATAGTTGCTGAGGGATTAGGGATTATTGTATGTATTTCCTTTTTAGCATCCAGCTTGCATTTTAGCTGAGCCCAAATTTGGCCAAATGAACCAACTGATTAGGTTTCCTCTGAACCACAGAGTGTATACTACATAAACAAGCCCTTTTTTTTTTTTTTTTTTTTTTTGCCTGAAAATAACACTTACCAGAAGAAAGTGTAACAATTAATACACACCTGTTATATTTCTATCTTTTCTCTCCACCTAATTCTATAAAGGGTTTGAAATGATGGCGATTGTTTCATAAGGATCATTAAGAGATGTTACAATCAAGTAAGATTGTAATCAATCTTGTAATCAATCAATCAATCTATCAAAGCAAGATTTCAGATTTCCATTTGGTGATAAAAAATTAATCAGGCATTCATTTATTCAACAAATAATTGTTGACTGCGTTCTCCTGCCAGGCATTGGGGATACTATGGTGAAAGTAACACAATCCCCCCGATGGGCTCAAAGAGTATGAGAATAAAAGATTAAGAATTTCAAACCTCTCTACAATTAGCAGAATAACCTAGTCAGTTATTAGCCATTTATCTTGATAGATTCCCCAGCATAAATGCACTGAATAGTGACTTTGCCAAATAAAAGGTAGGACGTAGTATAAGTCCTGAGCCTTGGTGACTTAGAGAATCAAGGGCCCTTGGAAATCACCTCTTCCAGCCCTTCAATTTACAGAGTAGCTACTGAGGCAGAGACCAAGGATAACTTGTTCAAAGTCATAGATCAAGAAGCAGAAATTGTTGGGAATCTATTGTGCATGAGTGTGGATCAGTAAAGGAGTAAGACTTCCTTTCTTCTGAATTCTGAGCAAGTGTAAATCTAGGCAATAAATAATATGGTGCCATCAAAGTCATCACCATTCATGAGATCCCAATTGTTTTCCTTAAGCCTTCCAACCCCCTTTTTTTAAAATTTAAATCCAAGGTAGTTAACATATCGTGTAATAATGGTTTCAGGAATAGAATTTAGGGATTCATTACTTACATACAACACCCAGTGCTCATCCCAACAAGTGCCCTCCTTAACACCCCTCACCCCTTCAGCCCTTCCCCCCAGCCACCTCCCCTCCAGCAACCCTCAGTTTCTTCTCTGTATTTAAAGGTCTCTTACAGGTTGCATCCCTCTCCATTTTTATCTTATTTTTCCTTCCCTTCCCCTATGTTCATCTGTTTTGTTTCTTAAATTCCATATATGAGTGGAATCATATGATATTTATCTTCCTCTCACTGACTTATGTCATTTAGCATAATACACTCTAGTTCCAGCCACATTATTGCAAATGGCGAGATTTCATTCTTTGTGATCGCCGAGGAATATTCCATTGCATATATATATGACTTCTTCTTTAACCACTTGTCCTTGAGCCTTTTCTAAATGGAAATGCTTTCTCTTCCAAAAATGATTTTCCATTATTGACTTCAAAATAGGACACACTCTGTGTTCACCTGTTGGTAGTTGTTTCTGGTTTTTCTTTTTTAGTTTTTATTGTAATTCTTTAGTTATTGTTGTTTCTCTGTCCAATATCAACATTTTCTATAAAGGAGGAGAAATGTTATGAAAGGATTAAAACTCTGAGCCCAGGAATAAAAACAGATAATGGTCCATAGAAAAGTTTTCTGAACTCACCACCCTGTGGTTCCTACCAGGGCTGTGTGGCCTGACCTCTGAAATACTGTAGAAAGAGAACATCCCAGTTAAGGGTAGATAACTCAGTAACCACCACAAAACGAGTCTCTGAATTCCACAATAGTTTGTGAAAAGGCCAGGTGATTATAGATGCATCTTGGTGAAACTTGCAAAAATAAGGAAAGGGAGATGGTCTTTCTTCCCATATTTCCTTCCAGCGGGCCCCAAATTCTGTCAGTAAACAAGATACCCAGTCTATTTACCAAACCAAGGAACCTTGCCTGGCCACCTTTGGCTCTCCAGATAGAGTTTCCAAGGTAAATATGCTTTTTATAGAAAGGGAGAATTTCCTTCTCAGAGAAGAAATATGGAGCCAGTAGGGCAACCACATAATTTATCACACAAACCAGGACCTTTCTGAATGTGGAAGAGGCACTATTAATAATTATTTCGAGACAATAGATATTAATTAGAACTTCCCTGGAAACTGGGATATGTCATCGGCCAAGGTATAAGAAAAGAGCTATGGCATTGAGGTCAGACAAACCTGGGATGGAGTCTGCAACCCCCCTCTTACAGGCTGAGTTGGTCCTGGAAAGTAGATAACAGGGCATGCTTTGCAGTGTGTTGTTTAAGATTAGCTGGTAAAGGTCATGGAACATGGTAAATTCTCAACTAAAGGTAGCCAGAGTTAACAAAGCAGCCCTATAAGATGGGCATTATTAGTAGCCAATTAAAAGTTCAGGAAATTGAGTCACAGAGTGGCTAAGTTTGTTATCCGAGGCCTCAGAGCTAATAAGTGGTAGAACTGAGACACTCCGCCTGCCCTGGTGGCTTCACCACCCGTGCCCTTAACGTCTACATTGGCTCCTCTCTCTCGGTGGATGTGCATCGCGTAAGGTGAATCTACCTGCGTGTGAGGCAAGTGCCTTATCAACGAAGCAGTGTGATGGGCATGAATTTGGGGAGGTGTGGAGGTTGAGGGACAGAGGGGAGGGCTGGGAGCATGTGATGGTGTGAATTCCCTAGGATCACGCATGGTGGTTTCATGACCTTGGTACACGATCTCATTTCTCTTTGCACTGCAAAGTTAAATTCCTTAAAGCTCACTTGCTAAGTGACCATAAAAGATCCCCCTCCTAAAAATCAGTTTCCAAACCTGTAAGTGAGGATGCTGGAGGGAACGACGCCTCCAGCTTGCCCGTCTGTTCTACAAGATGAAGATATTTCCACTTCTCTTCAGTTCTTGAGTCAACTTCTGGCTGTGCCTCTGAGCTCCTGGAAAACCTAGAAAGGCCCTGAACAGCCGGGTCTCCCAGAAGGAGTGGGCTCGCCTTCTCCCTAGACTGCCTCTGGGCAAGACCAGGCATCCTGGGCTGCGTGGGCGAGGAGCGGATTCCCGCACACCCACACCTCGGCCAACCAGAGAAACTGACCACCCAGGCTCGAGCCTGCCCTGGCCACATCAGACGACAGCTTGGGTGGCCTCTCTGTCACTGCAGGCAGAGCTGTCCACCAGGATTAGCTGGACCAGCCGCAATGGCCCTTGCCCAGCTCCTTGTTCCTGGGGGTTCTGGTGCCGGGAATTCACCTCTGAGCTCTTCCGGCTGCTCGTTGGTATGGAGCTCCCTGTGAAAAGCAATAAAACTCCATCAGGGGGAAGTAAATCTGTTCTGGCAGGATGTCCCGGGCGTGCATACAGCTCAGACTTCTGAAAATGTAGAAGTAGAAAGCCCCGGAGAGATGCTCTAACCCATTTTCACTCATTTATTCATTCATGTATTCAACAGATATTTCTTTAACATCTATGTGCTGGACATAATACTAGATCTTAGAGATTGAAAGATGACTCAAACATAATCTTAATTTTAAAAACAAAACAAAATAAACTGAAACGTCCTAGTAAATTGAAAAGCAATCATGAAAAGAAGTTATTTCTCTGTAATATAAGTCAAATACAGCCATGACATTCACAGAGGACTACAGGACCCCAGAAGGGAAACACTAATTGAAATCCCTGCTTAGGAAGGGGACAGTGTGCAGGGGTCTTAGATGGTTTCTGAGGAGAAGAGATTCGCAACAGGGGTCTTACAGTAGGAGCTAGAGGATGAAACGGAATGAGAAAAGGTAATACAGGCAGAGAAGTGTCTAGACATCATTCGTGTTGGTGGGTCTGCAGCATAGAGCATGGGGGAAGGACGAACGAGAAATGAGGCTAGAGAGATAAGCAAGGGCGAGCTCACTGAGGACCTTAACACTAGGCTAATGAGTGTGGCCTTTATCTTTCCAAGGATGGGGAGCCACTGAAGTGTTTTAGGTGAGCAGGTGTAATGCAGAGATCTGCTATAGAAGGAAAATTCCAGCAGCTGTGCATACACCATGTGGCTCTAGAGGCAGAGATACTAGTAAGGAATCCATGCTGTAACCCACAGGGAGAAAGTGAGCCCTTACCCAAGTGCAGAGACCAACATGGAGAAATGGCTTCTCTGTAGTCATACTGCGGGTTTGTGACAGAGCAGAGAGGAGAATCCAACCCTCTTGCTCTGTAGGCCACTGTGCTTCCAGTTTAGCAATGACATAAGCCTCAGGAAAAAAAAGGAAGCCTCTCAGAGAGAGAACACAAGACTAGCTAGAGGTGAACTCTGCCCACTGGTTCTGTGACACTTTCCCAGTCAACTAAGCATTCTGAATCTCAACATCCTCATCGATAAAATGGGGTCATCCTCCTTGGTCTGCTTGTCTTCTCAACCTGCTGTAAAGTTCAGGTGTGGGGAGAACTAGAAATGGTTTTGTAGAGTAGGAAACAAGTCTAAGGAAAAATAGAAAAAATTGCCTTGGAAGCATGTGTTTTGATGAAATCCCTTCAGGGATTTGAACACATAGATTAGGGACATTCCTTTCCATTGAATTTCTTCTTGACATCATGTTGCCCATGACGACGTGGCTGCAGCTAAGCAGCTTCACATTCCTGCCATGAGGACAAAGGGAAGACATTGCATCCAGGGCTATTAAGGACAGGCTTCACTGGAACACAGGATACATATGATATATACGGACACATCTTAATTGACAGTTACCGACATTGTAAAATGGAAAGTTCCCTATACTGCAAATTCTTTGATATGATGAAGTTGTAGTTCAACTTGCAGAACTAGAGCTGATATCAACACAGATACAACAACAGCCCTTCTGTACAAATCAATACATTCTGAAGCTTTCTCTCAACTTTAAGATGCAGGTTTGCTCCTAGGAAATTCAGTGGGAAGCTGGTATCATACTTTCTGCTCCGGCCTTTGGGGAAAACCAGCCATCCAAAGCCTAAAGAGCATCTGAACTGTGCCAGGGGCCATCTGTCTGTTCCCCACACAGCCACTTGCTCTACCTTCTGTGACCAGGAAGCTGGTCTCTGTCTATTGTTTCTTTCCTCCGGGTGGCCTTTGGGCTCTTTCTCTTCACGAACTTGAATTTCCATGGAACTTTGTTTACGTTCTGAGTCTTAGACTATCCTTCTGCCTCCAAAGTGAGAAGTGAGCCCCTTCTCCCTTTTGTTATCCTGGAGAAAAACAAAAGCGTGACTTCCACGGATGAGTAGGTGTTCTGGCTACATGTCTGTGTAACTGATATGTGACACGAGGCTTACATTTTAGCTGAGCCCAGATTATGCCGAAGGGGCCAACAGAGAGGTTACTTTGGTTCACTGGCAATTCTTCTCTTAGTTGGGGCACTGTGCTGAGAGGACTTGGCGGACACCTGCAACTGGGTGACGAGTCAGGGGACAGGTTTGCACAATAATTACCCCAGCACATGAGCAGAAACAGACTTCATTAGGTGAACCGTGTGTGCGTATGTCTGCATGTTCATTTCAGTGAGCAATTCTCTTTATATGTCAACCACCAACATCCCCAAATCACACCATTCGTCCCTGTCTAATTACTACTTTTTGGGTTATCTTATCATGTGACTATCAGTTGGCCTATTGGATCATTACTATGATCTGTATCCTGTGAACTATTCTCACAAAACTGTGAGTTATGTTTACAAACAGATCATCTCAGAAGAGGAATGTTCCTACAGTGGCAAAGTGAAGTACATTGTTTTCTAAAACTCCAGCTAGTCTAGCGATTTGGATGGTACCAATGCAGATTGTCCCAGTGTGGACCCTGGCCCCAAAGACTTCACCTTCCACCGAAACGCTCCCCTGAGGCAGGCTGTTCTCATTTCTCCAAGGACCTTTCTTTGCTCACACAGTCTTCTGCACAATGAATGCCCTTTGCATTTCAGGGGCACTATCTAAGTCTTGTGTTCCACTCAGATCTACTAAGACAACAGCTGTGATATGGAACAAGGGACACAGGCCATCTGGCCTGCCCGTGCCCAGGGGCCTACACCTCTAGTCTGTCTGTATCTGGTCATCTGAAAGTTCGAAAGAGGCACAGATGAAATGGGCTTTGAATTGGGGGAGAAAAAGAGTAAGCTAGGGAATCTCATAGGATTTTCAATACAGAGAGTACTCATACTGGTCATTAAGGACAACCTGCTTTTTCCAACTCACCCCCAGTTCCTCCACAACACCTTGCTACTGTCACCATAGTTTTGCTGGGCCTTACGTTCCTAAAAGGCAGGGACTGCAGAATATTTGTCTCCATCTTCCGTTGTCAAGCACAGTGTAAGCACAGAGTAGTTGCTCAGTAATGGTTATGTAACTATTAATTCATTCTGTGTTGAATAAATGCCTAATGGGGTTGCCAGCCTGGCCTCATGTACGCTCAGTAGCTGGGAGCACTCTTTCTCATCAGACAGCCCTTTGCACATTTGAATGGCTTTCACCATTAGAAATTTCTTCCTTAAATTGGATCCAAATCCATCTCAATGTAACTTCCATGCCATTGGCCCCAGCTCTGCCCTACAGAGGCACACAGGAAACCTCCTTCGGTGAGGTGTACAGGCAGTGATGTGTTCCTTGCAACATCTCTTCTCCATGTTGATCAACCCCAGGTCCTTCAGCTACTCCTCGGAGCATGTGGTTTTGAGTCTTCACTTGGGCTTCTCTACGCGCAAGTAAAGTCTTCCTGATGGAGTATATTCCGTAGGACTTTCCTCAAGGTCCCAGTGTTTCAGCATAACAGAGGCTTGTTTTAGGGACCTAAGAGTCTGGGAAGAGGCTCTTTTGGGGGAGAAATGAGGGTGAGTTGCAGTCCTCTCCTGAGTAGGGCAAGTTGATTCTCTCCTGGAGTTTCCTGCTCATGGCTCTGAATTTCTGAAAAGCCTCCCGATACTTCTATTGCCTGGAAGGTCACTCTGTGACTGTCCAGGATGACAGAAGTATGGCTACCTTCCCATTACCTCTCACCTCTCACTGACTTGGACTGATATATTTTGAATCTAGGGATAAATTCTGTCTTTCTCTCTAGCCAGAGTAGAAAGCAAGGACTGAGTTGGGGTGCAGGAAGGAAGAGAAGCGGCTTTGGCTACCCGCGCGTCTGTTTGGGTTCCCTGTGCCCAGAGGTGAAAGGTATGCACGAGCCTGGGAATATTCTAAAATGCATTGTTTGGAAGCTGAAGCTAGGCAAACAGGAGCCCAGCTCAGGAACCATTTGCATCACATCCTTACCTCCCCCCCTCCCCACCGCCTTCAGCCTCCTGTTCTTGTGACCATCAGGAGCCTAGAACCGGATGTATAAGCTCAGAATGGGCCAGGACCTCCCAGAACCTCAAGGTCAGAAGATCCTTAAAGGCCACTGATTCTACCACCATCTCCCACGGACTCCCAAATATAAGACTGACATTATTCAAATTCTTTCACTTGTTATGGTTGTCAAGCCTCTGAATATGGGGAATTCACCATCTACAGAAGCAGTACCACTTTGTCCTGCTACAGATTTTCAAGGATGTACTTGGACAGGTAGAGATATGGGAAAAAAAGAGTGGGAACCACAAGGTCTGGGTCTGGCTCCCTCTCCTTTACCATGTGACACTGGCCCTGTCATTATGGACTCGAGGCTCTAAAAAGACCTTAGGTGCAATAAGATTTGACCAATCAGCATGTTACAAGTAATAGAGGTCATTGTATCACCTGAGTCTTCCACTAATCCTTTGTCAACCTTGAACGTTGTCTGTCTGTCCTTTGTCTCTCTTTAGGCATTTCTTTTCAGGTTCTGCAATTGTGTAATAGAATTGGGGACAGATTGGCATCAGACAAAATTCTCTATATTATGTAGAGATGAAGTAATCTTTTATATTTATATCCTCCTTTAAAGTTTATAAAAGGATTGCACATGTTTTTTCCTTGTTTCCTTTTTTGATTCTTAAGATGAGCCTTGACTACACCTGTATTTGCCAGATGAGAAAACTGAGGTACAGAGAGAGAGAAGTGATTTGCTCAAAGACTTGCAGTGAGATGATGGTGGAGCTTAGACTCAAACCCAGTTCTGTCTGACCCAAGTCTGGGCTGCCTTCCCACTTGGCCAGAAATTAAACAATGACAAGCTAATAGGCTATGAAAAAGAAAGTCCTTTGCAGGGTGGGAAGGCCTAGATAAGTGAGAGCACCCATATAATGAACAAAAAAATTTTTGAGGAAATCAACACTGAGACTCATGGAATTTCCAAATTCCAAAGCACTTCTAAAATGGTTATAACAAGCTTTTGCAAATGATTTTGCAAAGGACTCTGATCATCTTCTCTACTCATTGGAGTCAAAAGGACATGCACGTTATCCTGCCCTATGAAGACAGTAGAGAGTTCAGATCGGTTCCGCCTAGGACTGGTGAGCATAGCATTCCAACCTTACTTTTGGGGTTGAGAGTTTCGTGAGAAATAGAAATGCTATTCTGACTACTGATATGAATATATTTGCATAGATAGCTGATTATGATTGAGAACGTGGAAAATGGCGGCCCGAGCCTCTCTGAAGTGCAGATCTGACATAACAAACAATTAATTTTTAAAAGTCTTTATCTGATGCCTGCTATGTGTTGGCCTTGGTGAAAGGAGCCCACAGAGGAAAGGATTTCTTAACCTCTTGGCCTTCTTCTCTATCCCCCAAGCCTTCAAATCTTTATCCAGTTGCCATAGACATTTTTTACCATTCATTTTTGAAAATAACAACTCAGAGCAGTTGAATGAAAAGAATAAGGTTTACCTTAAAGTGGGATTGATACTTTTATCCTTTAATTTTACGAAAAGAACTCCCTGAGGTCTGTGCAATCACTGAAATGCTGGTTTCTAGAGGACTCGGGTGTTCGTTCGATGGCTCAGTCATCCGAGGGCTCATCAGTCGAATGACAGCGGTCCCTTCCTGAAGGCGGGGAGTTGGTCCAGACCACGGTCGGGCGGTCCTTGCTACTCTGAGGACTGTGGTGGTAGGTCACTTGGCATGGGTACCCAGCTGCCCTAGCGTTATCTAAGCCTGTGCTATATAAACTCTTCTTACTCCGCTGAGCCCATTTCCGTGCAGAGACTTCCCAGATGCAAAACAATTGCATAAGCCTCCGCTAGTTAGCTTAATTGGCACATTCAGGTTTAGTCATATAAACCCGGTTCTTTTTATATTTTGCCAGTCTTTCGTGGTGTAACAGGACTGTTCCCGCGTTAAGAATTTCAAATAAGCGTTTCCTGGTGTGATTAGAATCTGACTAGACCGTGCTCAGCAATTACCTGCGAGCACGTTGACGCTTGTGTCTGACGGTGGATAAAGGGAGTTCTAAAGGCACCTCCGCGCCATCCTTCATCGCCTCCTTGGAGGAAGGGGTGGGGGGGCAGCTGGGCTGGGATGGAGCCTCCACTAAGCACCTCTGGGAGGACTTTTGGGGCCTCTGGAGCTGCCACATGCTGGGCCTACCCAGACTCCGTGACTTTTTCTGCCACTATGCACCATTAGTCACCAAATATGCGGCTCCTGCGCTTTTCGTGGGTCCTTAAACTCCTCCTCACCTCCAGAGATACCACTGTTCACTCCTGCTCTGTCTCTGGCCTCAATGAGGGCAAGAGACTCTCAGCTCATCGCCCCCCCCCAGACCCGCTGGCCTGCAGTGACCTTTTGGAAATGCAAATCTGAAAACCCCTTTCACTCTGGGGTGGGGGTGGGGGTTCCCCACTGCCCACTGAATGGGCACAGAGGGAAGTCCGCCGTCCTTTTCCTGGCCTGGGCCCCACCCACTCGTCAAATCTCATTTCTCTCCACTGCCACCTTTGTCCCTAAACTCCCCCAAAAGACTGATCCCTGCCAGGGGAGTCGAGGAAGCATGATGTTCAATCTGTCAGGCAGGAAGACATTTCTGTCATCTGCTCGCAGGCAACTGGCAGGCAGGGTTGCCCTGTGGGACAGAGATGGGGTTTACCTCTGGGACCCCATCAGGTTCTCAGCGCGAGAAAAGACCCCATCTAACCGTGACAAAGGGAGAGGAAAGGTGACCACTTTCAAATAGTCCAGAGTGTTCTCCACAACAAAGGCCTACTCTCTAGAGGCAAGGCTTCACCAGAGCCTTATCCCACCTGGGGCAGGCGTTCCTTCTACTCCAGCCCCTCTGGTCTTCCTGTGTCACCTAAGGGAGAAAATGAAGGTTTCAAAGAAAAAAAAAAAAAAAACCCAGATAGGAATGTTTGTGACTTCCAAACATCCCAGGAGTCTTATGTCTTTAGAGGAAGAACTTGTAGGGAATTGAGCTCATCTGCAGAACCAAACTTGAGCTGCCCTGCGGGAAATCCCACTGACCTCTGGTGACCTCAGCTCTTCGTAAATTCCTAACGCAGACCTTTTTCATTCTACCGTGCACTTCACTGAAGGAGGAAGCAGCAGTACCTGAGGGGGGTGGGCAGGGAATCCTAGCAGGAAAAATGCCCCACCAATAGCCCCCTCCCATGGCAATACCCTTTCCAGGTGATGACCGGAAGTCCGCTGTGCCTTCGTGGCTCTCCCACTCAGAGGTATCAGTGATGGAGCCTTCTCTTTCAGTCAGCCTACACTCAGGGGCACTAACCAGGGGCCCAAAGTCCGTGACTTCATGCCAATTTGGAGCATGCGTGTACGTGTGCTTTCTGAGGTCGTACAATCCATTATGTTCTATCATATTCCTGAGTCTGTTAACCAAGAAAAGGCAAAGTACTACTAAAACGAATGCCTTGGGAGGGGCATTTCTAAAGAAAGCTGTGGACAATAAAATAAATCCGTCTACTGAGAGAACAGCAGCTTTCGCAGACTGAGATGAAACCTAGAAACCATAAAGGAAACAACTAGTATTTGGGGCTACACACAGAGTTAGAAGCACGGGGCACAACGCCTCCCTCCACATCACGACCCTCCATAAACAAGACAAAAACATAAATGATCAATGGGAAAACCATTTGCAACTTAAAGGGCAAACAAAAATATCAGTAACACATAAGAGCTCTTGACTATCTATATGGGTAAAGCAAATCTCTCAATTTAAAAAAAATGGCTAAAAAAATCTTAAGTAGGTTAGTCTATAAAGAGAAGAAATGTAAACGGCCAGTTAATGTGAAAAGTCATTCAACTTCACAAATAATTGAAGTACAAAATATGGATGTATCATTTTTCATCTCAAGAATTGACAAGGATTTAAAAGACAAACAGAACTAATATTGACGAGCCACTGGTTCTCAACCCTGGCTGCATAATGGAATCACCCAATGGACTTTATAAAATATTAACACCGACATCTGCTTCTGACCAGGAAGGATTAGCTGCTATGGGAATTTCTCTCCCACCACGAACAGCTAGAAAACCAGGCAAATATATGAAACAAGTCTTCATATACTGGGCCACAGCAGAGAAGTGCTACTGTCCCCGAGGGAAGAGAAACAAATGAGATGAGCCTGGAGGTCGGTCGCCCATGTTGCTGCCTGGAGACAGCCCTCAGGACACAGAGCAGAAGAGAACCCAAACAAAACCCACAGTCTCACTGAGTTGAGGACAGAGAGAAGAGTTCTGGGAACCCAGTTTGCAGGACCACAATTTGCAGAGTGTATGTGAAAAAAGGAAGAACCTGAAGAGATATGTCCAGAGATCTACAGAGAGGTTTTCTCAAATCTTTGACTAGTGAGGACAGCATGTTTGGGGAAAACTTTAGGAAATGGGGGGTGGGGGGAGAAGGGGAAGGAACAGCAAAGAGCAGGAGGCTGAGAAATTGTGGGAGCTCATGAAAGACTATTCACAGTGGGGGTGCAGTCACCCCTTTTCACAGTGGGGGTGCAGTCATCCATAAGGGATTGACTTAGTAATGGGTCTAAACCAGTCCTAGACTAAAAGTTGCTCTAGGTTCTTTCTAACAAAGCTTAAATGTAATCCTACAGAGGCTCAGGCTGATGCTAAGTAACTTAACTGCATAAGAAAAATAAAATCAGGGGCGCCTGGGTGGCTCAGTCGGTTGGGCATCCGACTTCGGCTCAGGTCACGATCTCGTGGTCCGTGGGTTCGAGCCCCGCGTTGGGCTCTGGGCTGATGGCTCGGAGCCTGGAGCCTGCTTCCGATTCTGTGTCTCCCTCTCTCTCTGCCCCTCCCCCGTTCATGCTGTGTCTCTCTCTGTCTCAAAAATAAATAAATGTTAAAAAAAAATTTTTTTAAAAAGAAAAATAAAATCAAATCCATGCTAATTAAAGGATCGCAATGAACTCCAAAACCCAACACTGTAAAGTGCACAATGTAGATCATCCGATGAAAATTATGATCTACACAATGTCGATCATACAAAGAAGAGGGAAAATATGATCCGTGACCAGCAGAAAAATCAGTCAGTAGAAACAGACACTAAAATGATAGATACGGTGATATCCACAGATAGAACATTAAAACAGCTATGGTAGATACACTCTGGTGATACAAGAATGTAAAGGAAAACATGAATGTGATGAGAAGTTCAATGGAAGACATAAAAAGACCCAAATGGAACTTTTAAGAGCTGAAAAATAAAGTATCTGACAAGAAAAAACATGAAAAGGATTTTGCAGCACATTAGACATGCATAAGGAACCATCGGTGAACATGAAAATATAGCAATGGAAATGAACCAAAATGAAACGCAGAAAGAAAACTAATGAAAATAAACAAATAAATAAAAAGAGTATCAGTGACCTATAAGACAGTATCAAGCATGTGAGTGAAGTGCCAGAAGGAGAAGAGAAATATATGGGTGATGGGGGAGGGGTGAGAAATGATGGCTGGAAATTTTTCCGACTTGGATGAAAACTCTAAACACACAGATCCCAAAAGTTCAATGGATCCAAACCGAAGAAACAAAGTAAACCACACCAAAGCACATCGTAATGAAGTTTCTAAAACCAGTCATAAAGAAAACTTTTTAAAGGATAGAGAAAAAAATCACGGTAGGAACAGACAGAGGAACAGCAACGAAAAAATCACAGCAGACTTATAACAGAAACTATGCAAAACAGAAGATAATGAGCAACACTTTTAAAGTGGTGGGAAAAAAATGTAAATCTAGAATTTATTACCAAGCGAACTTAAAAAATAAAGGTGAATTAAAGACTTTCCTAAGAAAAACCTGAAACAATTCATCTACATCAGGTGTGTGCTATTAAAAAGTGTTAATGAAGGGCACCTGGGTGGCTCCATCAGTTAAGCACCTGACTCCTGGTTTCGGCTCAGGTCATGATCTCCCTGTGTGAGGGATCAAGTCCCGCATCAGGCTCTGTGCTGACAGTGCAGAGGCTGCTTGGGATTCTCTCTCTCCCTTTCTCTCTGACCTTCCCCTACTCTCTCTCTCTCTCTCTCTCTCTCCCTCTCTCAAAATAAATAAATATCATTTTTTTAATGATAAAGGAAATTCTTTAGGCAGAAGGAAAATGGTACCAGATAGAAATTTGGATCTACTTCAAGAAATGAAGAGCTCCAGAAATGGCAAATGCATAGGTAAATTTTAAAGATATTTTCTTTCTTTCTTTCTTTTTCTTAACTTACTTAAGTTATAGAGCTGTTTAAGGTAAAAACGAGTAACTATCTTGTGGGTTTATAGTACATAGAGACTGCATGACAAGGACACAAAGGACTAAAGGGGAAAATGGAAGAAACGAAAAACAAAACCAATTAGAGTTAAAATAGAATCCTAAAATATACAAAATTAAAACACACAAAAACTGGTAACGAGGGGAAAGGCCAAAAACGGGTAAGAAGAAAACTGATACCAAAGTAGTAGCTTTAAACTTAACCACATTGACAACTACATTAAATGAAATGATTTAACAGTCCCAAAGAGATGCAGAGATTAATAGATTGGTTAGAAAAAAAAAAAAGTAAGAACCAGTTGAATCAAGGCTTTGTTTTCTACAAAGAAAACCTTACTGTAAATATAATTACATAGGCACATTAAATAATAGAAAAAGATATACCATGCAAACTCTAACCCATAGGAACATAAAATGTCTACAGTGATGTCAAAGTAGTTTCAAAACGTATTACTAGAGATAGAGACTTTGATAAACATTACATGGTAAGTTTTAAAAAATTTTTTAATGTTTATTTATTTTTGAGAGAGAGAGAGATTGAGACAGAGCATGAGTCGGGGAGGAGCAGAGAGAGAGGGAGACACAGAATCTGAAGCAAACTCTGGGCTCTGAGCCATCAGCACAGAGCCCGACGCGGGGCTTGAACTCACCAGCCGTGAGATCATGACCTGAGCTGAAGTCGGACACAACCGACTGAGCCACCCAGGCGCCCCAACATTACATGGTAAATTAATCAGGAAGCTATAACAATCCTGATTTGGTATAAATCAAATAACAAAGCTTCAAAAAATCTTAAGTTATATAACTTAACGGATAGAACCGCAACAAGAATTCAACAAATCCACAATTATACTTGGAGATGTCAACATTTCCTTCTCTGTAACTGGTAAAACAGACAGAAAAATCATTCAGGACAGAGCAGAACTGAGCCACACTACACGCCAGTTTGATCAGATTGACATTTATAGAACATGGAATTCAAAAATAGCAGAATGCAAATTAATTTCAAGTGTACAAAAACATCCACCAAGGTGAATCATATTCTGGGCCATACAACAATCTCGAAATATTTAAATACATTGAGATCATATAACCTACACTTTCTGATCATGGCAGAATTAGACTAAAACCAATAGCTAAAAATCAAAGCTACATCTGAAAAATCACACAAATATTTATAAATTTAAAACTGAAAACAATTTAAATTACTTATGTTAAATAAATTATAATGAAAATTAGAAAATATTTTTAATAAATGAAAACGAAAAAACAACTTATTGATATTTGCGGGATGTAGTTAAAGCATTGGTTAGTTAAACCATGGTAGATCCAAATGACTTTATACTCTGAATTCTTTAATATTACAATATACAGATCGCTATTTTTTTTGTTGAACAAATTGTTCACGAGACGCTGTTGAGTAAAAAAGCAAGTTATGGGAGTGCCTGAGGGACTCAGTTGGTTAAGCATCCGCCTCTTGATTTTGGCACAGGTCGTGAACTCAGTTTGTGGATTGGAGCCCCATGCTGCTTGGGATTCTCTCCCTCCCGTTCTCTCTGCCCCTCCCCCACTTGTGCGCTCACACACGCTTGCGTGCTCCCTCTCTCTTTCTCTCAAAGTAAATAACCATTTTTTTTTTTTTTTAAATTTTTTTTTTTTTTTAACGTTTATTTTTTTATTTTTGAGACAGAGAGAGACAGAGCATGAATGGGGGAGGGGCAGAGAGAGAGGGAGACACAGAATCAGAAGCAGGCTCCAGGCTCCGAGCCATCAGCCCAGAGCCCGACGCGGGGCTCGAACTCATGGACCATGAGATCGTGACCTGAGCTGAAGTCGGACGCTTAACCGACTGAGCCACCCAGGCGCCCCAATAACCATTTTTTTTAAAGTAGATTATGGAAAACATGTATAATATCTAATTTATATGACATTTTTGTAAAGCAAACATAATAAACTATACTTTTAATTAAGAAATGAAACTTACTCGAGGCATTTATCAAATATTCTCTCTGCGCTGGAACTTTGCTAGATGCTGGGGATGGAAAGATGGATGAAAAGGAGTGCGATCCCCTCTTCCTGTACATGGCGCTGTGAGTACAGACCTGACTGTCCTCTGTCCCCATTTCTTAATTTGTACAAATGGGTATAATAACTGCATATACTTAATCATCACGATGACTAAGTGAGATCATGGGCAGAGGGGCTCTTCCCCTGCTCACCCTTTTGCTCGGTGGAGACGGTGGGGCCCCAGCCCAATTCCAGAGACAAATAGACACGGTCAGGAGAGAAGGGTCTCGGGGTTCCTGAGGCTGCTTTAGTTCCTGTGCAACGTAGAAGATAACATGAGAGAGCGTGGGCCTGCCTGGGTGACTCTGGAGTGGAGGTTAGTGATGGGCATTCGAGACCATGGGTCTGATGGAGGTCATGGTGGAGGCCTACACCGCCAGTGAGAGGGGACTCGAGGCTCAGGCAGCAAGAAGGGCCACAGAGCTCTGGTCAACCCCAAATTTTAAATTTGCCAGTGAAGAGTATTTCTTTAAAAACTACCAATGATAGGGGCGCCTGGGTGGCGCAGTCGGTTAAGCGTCCGACTTCAGCCAGGTCACGATCTCGCGGTCCGTGAGTTCGAGCCCCGCGTCAGGCTCTGGGCTGATGGCTCGGAGCCTGGAGCCTGTTTCCGATTCTGTGTCTCCCTCTCTCTCTGCCCCTCCCCCGTTCATGCTCTGTCTCTCTCTGTCCCAAAAAAAAACAAAAAAAACCAAAAAAAACTACCAATGACCATTATTTCATACACTATAAGGAGTTTCCAAAAGTCAGACTGATGTTACCACAGAATAAAGAACAGGACCTTTAATAAGTTGAAAAAATTCTATTCAGTGTAGCTTATGAACAACCTGCCACATTGCCCTTCTCTGTCTCATTTAGCCACGGACCAGTGAAAACTTACGAATATGGGCCACCACTGGTCCCTGGACCCATGCCCGGAAAGCACAGTTGTATATCGTTTTATGATATCTGAAAGTAATGGGGAGTTTTAAGATTTGAAGTGGGGGAGTGATAGTGTCAAATATACAATTTAGACAGCTCATACTGGCCCCAGGATTCAGGAGAGATTATGTAGGAGGGTGGGAGGCAGGGAGGCCAGTTAAGAGGTTCTTTTAATTATCTAAGCAAAAAGCCTTAAGGCCCTGACTTAAAGAAGACCATTGAGTATTTCTCTAATGAGACAGCTATTTTGACTTTTCTCCCTCTTCCAGCTAACATAAACCCTGCATTTTCTTTTTAAACCACCAATAAAAAACTATGTTAGGTCATTGGTTTTCGTATTTGGGGTAATTGTTAGAGGTAACACGCTTAACGGAGGCTAGTACTAGGCAAGTGTTTCTATTCGATGCTTTCTTCAAGATGTTTCTTTGAGTCTCTGAATGATATTGTAAAGCTTTCCTTACATCCAATCTTTAAGATTAGTTCTTTGACTTTCTCTTTATTGGTTGGGAGCAACATAGCTCTGGCCTATATGTGTCACTATGCATTAGACTTTTATTCAACTGGCATTAAAAAATTAATATGTTATAGTTGGTGTTTTATTAGAATATGGGGATACACTTTTCTAAACTAATTTATCGTCCTCCAAGCAAAATGAGTTAAGTAAGTGTCTTGAGACATGAATTTATTCTCTTTTTTGCAAATGTGGAATTTGGTACTGAAAATCACAAAAGTCTTAAAAAATTAGCTCAAAATCAGGATGCCTGGGTGGCTCGGTCGGTTAAGCATCCGACTGCGGCTCAGATCATGATCTCATGGTCCGTGAGTTCGAGCCCCGCGTCGGGATCTGTGCTGACAGCCCGGAGCCTACTTCAGATTCTGTATCTCCCTCTCTCTCTGCCCCGCCCCCCGAAAATAAACATTACTTTTTTTTAATTAGTTCAAAATAACTTTTACACATGTACTTCAGTTGCTACTTTATAAATGAAGTGTAAAACCCACTCACACAGTTACTGCCTCATAAATGAAGTTGAAAAACCACTCGAATTTTACCAGTTACAAAAGAAAGTGTTTCTGGAAAACATTGAGAAGAAATGAATTATCACCATCTTTTCCCATTAGCAAAGGAAAAGTGAGGAAGAGCATTGAAGCAGATAGGCTTGTTCTGTGTTTTAAAATTATTCCCTTGGTAATAATTAGTTTGATGGTGCTTAATGATGATTGGGAAATTAAAAATGGCTCCACATACGCCTTTGGTTTTATAGAATGGAGATGCCTGATTTTGAAGGGATGCATGGATTTAGTTTCAACAAACATTTGCAGAATATTTAGTATACACTAGGCCCGAAATATTTTCTGTGGAGGGGGAGAGGACCATAGATAAATTCAACACAGATTCCACTCGTGAAGAATTCATCTACTGAGAGGTCCAAGTGTACGACATAACTGTCTGTAATTATAAGGCAGAACTAAAATGAGGGCCATATTTAATAATAATTGTAAATCATGGGCTTCCTGAAGACAAAGGCTTTCTCTCCATTTAGAACACTTTCAAAAGACCTGTCATGAAGGGGAAGCCCAGTCATTGACAATGAGTATTGATAGAGTCTAGAGTGCATACTCCATGGAAATGAGGGCTAATTGTTAGGCATATCTGAATTCTCAGTATCTGACCAGGCACATAGCAAATGTTCAATAAACTCTGTTAAATTAATGACCTGTGAATTAATGAATGAGCAACTAAATGTTGCGGAGCATAGGGGAGCTCGGAATTCAACCTGACTGGGACAATTAAGGGCAATGAGGGGAGACTTTAAGAATCAGGTGGCATTTGAGGGAGGCCTTAAAGAAGACGCTCAGTGCCAATTCAGTGTGTCTTTGCATATTCAAATGCAAAGCCTTCATCTAGAAGATGAAGGCTTGGAGATAGATAAATCAAACTCAATCATGTAGAATTCAGCCAGGCTAGACAGAAGTCCCCCAAATTGCTTCCTAAACCTAACAGTCTGAAGCTGGTTCTATGATCAAATACAGCTCCTCATTTGAGCCCAAGGATCAACTACACCCCTTGAGAGGTGGTCTCAAGCCACCTGTCCACAGTGATCTCCCTTTATTAACGGCCCCTAGCCACCCTGCAGCTAGGCTGGTGTCCTCTCTGCCCCAGAGCTGGCCATTCTTAATCTTGTCACCAGTCATGCCTGGGATACCCTAAAGGCAATTCATTGATGAACAATGCGGGGCTACAGCAGTTTCTGGATCAAATGACTGACGTGACCTAATTGGTACTTCAGAACGCAGTACAGTTAAGTTACTGTGGCAGTGGGGTGTATGTTGAGGTGCTTTAACAATGAGCAAAATAAAAATGACCGAAGCAAAATAGTTTTATTGTTTTCTCTAATACAAAAGCCTGAAGAGATAGATGATCCCAGAGGCCTGAGAAGCTCTGCTTCACAGAGTCATCCAGGCACCGAGGCTTCTTCTGTTTTTGTGTCTTTCCATCCATTGAGATACTGCCTTCATCTGTAGGGTAAAATTGGCTTACTATCATTGCGTGCGTGTTTATATCCATGAGAAGACAAACAACAGGGAAAGGACAAGTGGCATGATGTAGAAATTGTGCGCATCGTCACATCCGCGCACAGAATCTGGTCACGTTGTACACCTCACTGCAAGAGAAGCAAGAAATGTAGTACTTAGCTGAGAAATCCTGTGCCCAACTATAACTTGGGTGTTCTATTACTAAAAAGAAGAAGAGCCATTTAGTAACATTTAGTTGACTAATATAGCTTCTTTCCCTTCCTCTCTGTGCTGCTATAAGTTGTATTGTCCCAACAACGCCATTGACCTACTGATATGTGAATGAAGGACTGGGAGCTGACAAATAGGGCAGTGTGTACATATGGCATATCGATGGGAATGGAGGAGAGTTCTTTTTCCTTATGTATCTACGATGCCCCCTTGCCATGATAAGTGCTTTACATGTGCTATTATAATCAATTCTCAAAACGACAATGAAAGGTAGATATCGTTATCCCTAATAGAGTTGAGGAATCAAGGCTCAACAGTGTTATGGTCACAAAACTGTGTAATAGAAACCGGCTTTGCACTCAAGTGTATCTCCCTCCAACCTCCTTTCACTACAGCGTTTTCTGCTTGGTCTTACTCTGGACTGATTGATAAACTGAAACCTTCTTCCCTTTCTGGGGCATGCAAGTCAAATGTTTTCCCCCTCAAAATTAATAATTATCCATGACTGCAGGGAAACTCAATCCACATATTCTCTAATTTCTTGTCCTCGACTCTGGTGAAATTGAATATAATATGGTGTTTCTTGACTAACCAATATCTGAAAACCTACTGTGATTTCAGCAAATGCTAGATTTCCCATTCCAGGGACCACACAAGGAAAGCCAAGCCTTCTTTTCTGTTTTTTTGGGGTTTTTTTTTTCATCTTTCTTTTCTTTTTTGTAAATCAACTGAGAAAATATTCTGTTTAAATTCTGGATGCTACATGAGAATCCATATTTACTTTTCATCAACATCAACGAATACTCTTCTTCGGACGCTGAGGATCCTGATCTATTAAACAGGTCCCCTGATCACTCCTTCCATGGGGCCAGGATGCAATTTGCTAGCAAATTGGAATCAGAATTGGGTTTTTAAAGAGAACCTTCCCACAGTTATAAACATCCTTAATTTTTACAGCAACACATTGACTTCAAACCGGACTCCTAATTATTGCAATATTTCCTTTAAAAGCCTGCAGTGTAGATTCGGCAAGGTCCAGACATCTGCTTCAAATCCAGAAATGTCTTTCCTTTCTCAAAAAAGGTCGCTCTCCTCCAATGAGCCTCACCAGGGCAGTGAGAGCAAGTGGAGCTCTGTGGATGGGGTTTCATGTTTACTGGGTACATTCTAGCCTCACCCGCCTTTTCCCACATGGGACCATAATAACCACTTTGCCTGTTGGACTCAGGACCAAATGGCCTTTGAAGTACAAAAGAGATATGTCATGAGTCTTTTTAAAATATCCTCTTGCAAACCTTCGTTTATCATAAACAGATACGGTTTACCTAAGGCAATGCATTCTTCACCATTTCTATTTTAAGCATCGAACAGAAAATTTTAAGTAATGGTGAGGGAATACTCTTGTTGTTGCCGAGGCCTATCTTTACACACCTGAAACACAAAGTTCTGGAGGCTGCTGGGCTGGAGTTGGTGGGTGGAGGCAGTAAATGTTATTATACAAAACCCAGAGGGGCACTGTAACGATAATTTCAACGATACTTAAACCTGATTTCCAAGCACCCAATAAATGGCCTTATGTTAAATACCGATACGGTTAAACAAATTATTCTAACCTAAGCCTAGAATCATGTACTAAAAATCATAAGTTTGGACTTCATAAAAATGTACATTGAGATTGCAAGTCTGTTATTTAGTATAAACGACCTTATATGAGACCTTTACCTTCTGGGCTCAGTGTACGTCAACCTCAGGTCTCATTTTACCCCGCCTATAAAATGGGAATTATTGAGGTTTTAAGGGATGATATGAATCATATCTCTTTAATCAATTCATCCCTAAGTGTAGAACCAATTGATCACAGAAGGGCAGAGAACGAAATACAAATTTATCTTGATATTGTGGGTTTGGAGAAAGAGCCTCAGTATAACACGTCCGACTAGAGCTGTCCCCTGGATGATGATTAGAACTGTGAGTCTGGAGCTCAGAGGAGAATCTGGGCTGGAGATAAGACCAGTTGTGGAAATCATCGGTTTATGTCTTGTAATTGAAGCCATCAGAGGAGGTGAGGTCATACAGAGGTTGCCCAGACTGAAAAAATAAAATGCAAAGGTAAAGATGGGTAGAGCAGAGGACATGGGCAGGAGCATGAGTCACGGCCAGGTCAAAAGGACATGGTCCCTTGTGACAAGTTTGGGTTGGGAGATGCTAGTCCAAAGCAAACCTACTTCTCCTGTTCAGTTTGCTGTGGCTCTCATTAGACCCAGGGGCAAGATCAGTAACTGTCCAGCTTTTAGAGGGTTGAGGCATGGTTTGGGGTATCCTCGTATGTGCACATCTCAGGCTGCGGTAGAACCTCACTATAGTGCTGACACTTCCAAGGTACTGTATAAGAACTATTCCTATCCCTTTCACCTCACCTCAAAAATTCTAGTGCAGAAACTCTCTTTAGATTGCCATATTTGGGGATGCCTGGGTGGCTCAGTCTGTTAAGCATCTGACTTCGGTTCAGGTCATGATCTCATGAGCTTGTGGTTTGTGAGTTCAAGCCTTGTATCAGGCTCTGGAGCCTGCTGGGTACATTCCAGGCTCCATTCATGGAGCCTGCTTGGGATCCTCTCTCTCCCTCTCTCTTTCTGCCCCTTCCCTGCTTGTGCTCTCTTTCTCAAAAGTAAACATAAAAAAAAAAAAAAAAAACGAGTCACTAAAAACCAGTACCCCATTTGAATTGTCTACTCTTGCATCGGGGAAGTTACTTCTCACCAAATTCCTTCCATTTCCCACAGAGAAAACAGGTTCCTTTATTCACGTGTGTCTCTTCAACCACTCTTAGCTCCTTCTTCGATTTCCTGAGGGGAAAAAAAAGAAAGCCTGTTTGTTTGGATTTTGTTACGTAAGCAAATGATATCAGTTCTGACATCAGTCTCCCAGGAAAAGTCTTTTGTTAGACATGGGTCCTGATATTCCTTCTAGAGGAGAAGTTCCCCAGAGTATGCATGTATCCTTCCAACCAGAAATTAAGCTCATCCAACTGAACCATGGGAGTTATGTCACCGGAGGTCCAGGATTGCTCTGGCATGTCAGAGGTTCTCCCTTTACATGGCTTATGTACTGCTCAACTCTAGGGCGATTCATTTTCATTACAGTGTATGTGATTATCACCTTATAGAGGTTAAGCAAATGGCATCTCCTAAAGTTGAACAGAGCACGATCTATGCAACCGTATGCAGAAGTTCTAAACCCAACACAAGATCCTTTTCTTGCTTTCAGTGAAGCCAACCAGATACCAGGATTCATCTAGCATTCCTACTCAGTGCAGGTAGCTTTTTACCTTCAGAAGACAAACATCATTTCCTATTCCATGGATAAGGCCACTAAGATCTAGTCAGAGGGAAGAAATTAGCTGAGATTCTTCCACCCACTGAATTTTAGCTAGAGTTAAAGAGATCTGTTTTCTTGCAGCAGCCTGGGTTGATAGTTTTCAGAGCATTGATCAATCCTTTGTCCTTGCTAGTAAAGCCTCTTAAAGCCTTACAGTTGAATCTGGGCATGAGAAGTATCCAGCTAAGTGGCTCACTTTTATGTTCTTAGCTCTTCTCCTCTAGCTGCCTAGAGGTGATGGTAATCACTCCCCCTTTACTCAGTCTCTAGAAAAGATATAGAGGAGCTGGCATGCCTCTGAGGGTTGAGTGACTAAAAGGAAGGAAGAAAGAGTACACAAAAGAATATAAAGAGGAATAGAGAGGAAAGGACAGCTGGTGTAGGAGAAAAACCTGAATCGCCTTATCCCAGTAATGACTGAAAGATTCACTGAAATCCTAGACAGCCCCTCCCTAGCTGCCTTCACCTGGTGTGGGTTTTCCTCCAAATACCTTCGTTCTTGGACTCCCAGAATATGTTGATCTCTGAAATGTATCTCAACATTTCTGACTTCCATCCCCCTTTTGTATATGTACCAGTTGATTCTAACCATGTTTGGCATTCCCACATGTATCCTGGGCTGTCTGGACCACCAAGAGAGGGTTGAGGTTAAGAATAGAAAAGAGGTTTTTATCTTGCAGCCTGATTGTGAATGTGTGTTAGTGCCTCCCTAGAGTACTAACTACTCTGACCAGAATTCAGATGCTTTATCTAGGATGGTTTATTTCTAGATTCCAAAGCAAAATGCATTTCTTAACCCTTAGTGGAACCATGTTGGTAGTAAGCCAATCATATTTAGATCCAGTAATGGCCATTATCTGTTTGAGTGACTTTAAAATTCTCATTGAGGAAATGCATGGCTCTTGACTAGTTGAGACAGTCAAGACCTGTATTGGAGGAAGGAATTCAGCTTAACTACTGTGGTACTTAAAACTGCCTAGAGCCACTGGTGTAGAGAGTATGATGAAAGGACACTCTTCCTCCTCAAGGAACTCTCTTATTTTAAGTTTGTTTGTTTATTTTGAGAGAGAGATGAGACAGAGCTCACGAGTGGAGGAGGGGCAGAGAGCAGGAGACAGAGAATCAGAAGCAGGATCCACACTGTCAGTGCAGAACCCAACTTGGGGCTCGAACCCACAAACCGTGAGATCGTGACCTGAGCCAAAGTCAAGAGCTGGATGCTTAACTGACTGAGCCACTCAGGTGCCCCAAGGAACTCTTCATCTAACAGGGTAGATAGGTATGTAAATATACAGTGACAACAGGGTCATAAGAGCTATGGTGCAGTAGACACCCAGATCAGTTGTTCCTATAGTCTAGGAACTGAGTCACAAAACCTGGGAACAAGGCTTTGTAAGACAGGAAAGATTATGCCATAGAGAAAGAAAGGGAAAGGCACATGGGACATTCCGAAGAAAATTCTAGAAACAAGTCAAATGCATAGTGTACGGCTGGAATGTAGGCAGCATGGCAGATTGTGTTGGGAACTCAGGCTTGAGGCCAGACTGTGGAGGTCATGGTTTACCAAGTTAGGGAATGAGGAACAAAGGAAGAATGTTTCAACAGGAGTGCTTGGCCCACATGTGTGCTTTGGAAAGTTTACTCTGTAGAGTAAAGATTGACTAAAAGAGGTGTGTCTGGAAGCAGGGAGGAAGCTTAGGAAGCTGTGGTGGTGTTCTAAGCAATAAATGATGGTGGTGTGAAGGAAGGTCATACTGGTAGAGGCAGAGAGGAGACGACAGACAGAGTATTAGGAAATTGACTCCAGGGGCCATTTTGATGATTAGCAGATGTGCAGAGTTTCGTGATGAGGGACCCCGCGAAGAGGATGAACAATGCGTCAGTTCTCTGAAGGAGGAAAAAGGGAAGGAAGAGCAACTGTAGAGACAGGAGCATGAGGTCGGAGCCCACTCCACCCCAGCGCTCCCTCCTCAGACCCTAAGGTACGAGCGGCGTGGAGAGGCTTTGCTGGGGGAGCAGGAAGCTCCCGACATCGGCAGGCCTTCCCGGTAAAGGAGGCTTCTTTCCTTAGGAATAATGTCCTAGATGCAGCTTTTAAGCCATTCCAAAGCCTGTAAAAGGAAAAGGGAGGGGAGAACTCTGAAAATTCAAACAAAACTGCCTAAATAGTGCTACTAATAACAATATCTAAGTAATTGAAAATAATATCTATTGATAGTTTAAATGTCTAAACAGTATGTTTATCCAGTGCTACTATCACCATTAATAATAATAATATTTATTTATTTATTTATTTATTTATTTATTTATTTATTTTTTAACGTTTATTTATTTTTGAGACAGAGAGAGACAGAGCATGAACAGGGGAGGGGCAGAGAGAGAGAGGGAGACACAGAATCAGAAGCAGGCTCCAGGCTCTGAGCCATCAGCCCAGAGCCCGACGCGGGGCTCAAACTCACGGACCGTGAGATCGTGACCTGAGCTGAAGTCGGACGCTTAACCGACTGAGCCACCCAGTCGCCCCAATAATAATAATAATATCTAATGATAGTCTTTTCCTTCTACACCTTTTTTGCCCCTTTCCCAGGACCAGGTGCAAACATAGTGTTTTCACCTTGTAATCATCCCAATGGTACTTTGTACTGCTTTCCGGTCATATCAGTCTCCCCCTTTAGATTATGGCTGTCTCAAAACTTTTAGGAAAATATACATGTATCAGCATCTAAAAAAAAAAAAAAAAAAAGAAACCTCCATGATCACATGCTTCCCCAAATACTTGTACATTCGTTTTTTTAAAAATAAATAACATTCATGTCTACCTTGTTAACTTACTGTATAATTTGTTGTATGTGTTATAAATTATATATCAAATAAAAACCTTGCGATCTCTGTGTGTGGCTCCTGCACCAGACCAAATATGAATCTCCCCTAGTTAATTTGTCTGAGGGGTGGGCATGGCCTTCTAGGATTCAGGGGCTTCCCTGGTCCCCCCCCTTCATTGGCTGGGCAGGGAGTGGGATTAGAGACCCAGCCCTGGGTTACTCTTCCCCTTTGAGAAGAAAGGATATACTTCCTGTCCCACATGATTCCATCTTCACACCTGAAAGCTTTCCCTGCAAGGGAAGGTGTCCGCTAGAAGGGCCATACTTCCCACTTGGAAGTTAAAAACGTAGGCATCTCTGTTTCTTAATCAGGAAAACTTTACACTTTTGGATTTAGGGGGAACTGAAGATCTTTCTGAATTGCATACAGGAACATATGTGATTTCCATTCTCTGTTCTCCCTGAGACCTGGTTCACGTATTAAAATAGATAGGGACATTTGCACGACAGCCTAAGCACATTCCTCTGCATCAGACGTCCCTGGTTTAAATCCTGCTCTGTAACATCTATGCTACCTTAAGAAAGTAGCTTAATCCTTTGCACCCATTTCTAAAAATAGAAAATTACTACTCTCCTGATAGAGTCTGGTGGGGATTAAATCCGAGAACAAGGACAAGCATCGAATACAGTTCTCTGACATATAATAGGCATGTGGCAATCAACACCAGGAGCTACTCCAAGTCATAAGCGGCTTCCATGGTGCTGCAGAGGCTGCCTCCAGAAAGGTGAGTGTCATATCCTTTAGGAAATGTGTAACTGTGAACCTTGGTAAATGTAATTATGTGAGGCACGCAGGAGAGTTGGAGAGTAAGTCGAAGTTTAAACAGCCAAATTGCTTGAACTCTGGCATTGCCAGTGGTTCTAGGGGGGGACACATCCATGCTGGGGGGCAGTTAGTTGGGAAACACATACCGAGGGTGCCCCCAAAGTCATCGCAAGGCGAGGGTGCTTCAGCTCTCACGCCTGGCAGTCTGTTGATAACAGTGATGTTTTATCAGTGTGGGCTCAGTTTTTCCTTTGGTTAAACTTCCCCTTTACCACATTGAGCAAAGCCATTGTCCTCAGAATGAAGAGTTATGTGGTGGGGAAACCACTTCTTCAGGGGAGTTGATTGTGGCCAACTTATTCCTGCACCCAAAGCAAAGCCAGAGGGTCCCTCTGAAGAAAGAAATAGTTCTCATGAATCATGAATCATATTTTCAGTGTGTTAAGGGCAGTTGGCTGAGGGAAGATGCCTGTTCTTTTCACTACAGGATGCCAAAGCTCATAACTCTTTCTGAGGCCATGGGGTCTGTCTGTCCTGTGGGGCCATTCAGAAGCAGGGAGATCAGCGGGGCCTCAGCCTTGTGGTTTGTGGCCTCTGTTTGGAGTGCCTACAGTTTGGATCCACTCAAAGATCAGACTAATAAACCTCAGGCAACCGAGGGCCCTGACCCATCAATTTCATTAACCATCTCAGAGCTTTGGGCAGTAAGAAGAAAGAAAAGTCCTCATTTTTTCTAATGCCTTCTCATGCTCTATGCATTTAGAGAAAAATCCTTGCTCATTTCGATAACATTTTCCTGAGACCTGTGGTCTAAAGGTTGTTCTGTATGAACACAGATACCTTCCACCTTATAGGGTTGACCCAGGGCAGAGATTGTGTTGGTTTTAAACTCTGAGTGCAAGTGTGTGCTCAGGGCATCCAGCATATCACTGTTCCCCTAAAAGTGGGACACCACATATCTTAGTGGTTGAGAGGACAATCTTACAATTCAAACAGACCGAGGTTCAGTTTCTGGCCCCATCACTTATAGAAGATAAGATAATTCATTTCTCTAACTCCAGATTTATTTACTTATAAAGTAGAAATGATACGAGGATCTGGCTAGCTCATAAAACTATAACGAACATTTCATGAAATAAATTCTTGAGAAAGAGCACAATTTTGGGCATATAATGAGACTCAAATACCGGTTTATATGTTAACCTTGAGCCCCACACCTTGAGAACAAAGCTCAGTCTTACTTGTGCTGATAAACTGAATTGTGTCTATAGGACAGAGTCCAAGCTCATAGGACACCCCAAGCCATGTCTGCCGATGGAGAAATATGGGTTTTTCCAGCCTATGTAAGACTCTAGGAGACTCAATGGCAACCATTTTATCCAACTGTAGAGTTTAATCTATTCAAGTATTCTGCCGTTCAGTCAGGAAGTTTTCTCCAACTTCCTGAGCCAAGTATCTCTCAGCTGGGACTCATAGCCCCTGAATTTCTCTCCTTCAGAGAACTTTCTTTGTCACAATCCCATCTTTACGTTTGTAATGTTTGTTTGACTATTAACCAGCCCGCTCTTCCCAGGCTCTGAGCTCCATGAGTGCAGGGACCTTCAGTTATACATATTTATCCCCTAGCACAGAACCAGAAAATAACAACTCCATTGTTGGAGCAAATGTTGAGACACTGAAATTTCTGATCACCAATTACAATGCGTGGAGGAGTTTTTCCCCATAACATCATCAAGCCATGCTCAGGACACCAGGTGAGTGTCCTACAATTCAACACAATGTTGACACTATCCACCTGGAGATAGTGTCAGATCCCACGGGTTAAGGGTTCAGTCCTACAGGCTATCCCTACCATCCCCCATCGCCCACTTCCAATACCAGAATCAAGCCCGGGTCATTATCTGTGCTTCTGACCAACTTGCTATAGATCGGAGGTTCCCACAATCCCCCACTTTGGGTTTGTTTAGTTTGCTAGACTGGCTGGCAGAAGTCAGAGAAACATTTTACCTATGAACTTACTGGTTTATGATAAAAGGTTACATAATTCAAGAACGGCCAGGTGGAGGAGATGCACAGGGCCAGGTATGTAGGAAGGGTGCAAGAGTTTCCACACCCTCTCTGAGCACTTCGCTGTCTCCAAATCTTCATGTGCTCACCGAACCAGAAGCTCTCTGAACCCTGTCCTTTCAAGGTTTTGTGAAAGCTTCATTACATGGACATGATTGATTCAATCCTTGGCCATTAATGATTGAACTCAATCTCCACTCTCTTCCCTCCTCCCCAGAGGTCAGGGGGTGGGGCTGAAAGTTCCAACCCTCTATTCAGGTGGGTTTCCCTGGCAACCAGCTCCCATCTTTCATGCTTTCCAAAAAAATCACATCTTTAACATAAACCCTGCTGCTCTGGAAAGGAACTTGTGACTAATAAGACACCCATTTCACCTTTGTGACTCTGAAGGACTCAGAAACTAAGGACAAGAGACCAAATATTATAACAAAGATATGCCCTTTGCTTTTATTGCTATGGAAATTCCAAGGGTCTTGGGAATTGTAAGCCAGGAAAGGCGGACAAAGACCAAATATACATTTCCTATGAATTACAATATTGCAGACACCGTCAGCTCTGAACACCTCTACTGTGAACTATTTCTAACCAATTGACTCCTTACACCTGTAGATTAGTCTTCCTTGGAAAATGAGTCCATCTGTTTCCTTCCTGACATTGAAAAATCTGCTTTTTTTTTTTTTCTTTTTTCTACTTCCCATCTTTCATTTCTGCCCTGCCCTTTTCTGAAATGAACAACTAAGACTCTAGGAAAATCAGACAATGGTCTGTGTATGTTATTCTGAGTGCCCCATCCTTCCCCACCCTATTGCCTTTGTTCTTAATCCTTCCATTGCCTGAACTGCTTTCCCATACCCCACATCCACCTGCCTGATTAATATCAATCCATCAGGTTGAGCTCAAGTATCCCCTTTTCCCATGAAATTGTCCATGACTATCACCAAAGGGAAATCCTTGGATCTCTCATAGTACATTCTGCACCTCTTTCTTTTCCTTAACATTCTAGCTATAGTAGAGTTACTTACACCTACAGTTAAGCAGAATATATTGACCATAGGCTTTGATGAACTCTCCTCCAACTGAAATACTAACAAAGGAAAAAAAAACAAGTATAAACCCACAGTGACAAAGGGAACAAGAATGGAAATATTAAGCAGATAATAGATTTCCACAAGTTTTTTTAGATAAAAATAGAACAAAAAAGGTACACAGAAGAGGAAGATCATCTCTCTGTTCTTGTAGGGGCGCAAATCTGATTCACCATGGCTCCGCCCTCATGAGCTAGGTACCTCCCAAAGCCTCCCCCTCCAAATACCATCACATCAGGGATTCAACATATGGGTTTTGGGGGACACAAACATTGGCCCACGATGCAAAACATTTTTGGGTTTTAAAAGTAATGTGGATGTTGAGAAACTTAACAGAAGACCATAGGGTAAGGGGAGGGGAAAAAAATAGTTACAAACACAAAGGGAGGGAGGCAAACCACAAGAGACTCTTAAATACAGAGAACAAACTGAGGGCTGATGGGGGCTGGTGGGGGAGAGGGGAAAATGGGACATGGGCATTGAGGAGGGCACTTATTGGGATGAGCTCTCAGTGTTGTATATAAGCCAATTTGACAATAAATTATGCTTAAAAAAATAACATTAATAGACATTCAATGCATTTTCTAGAGCCTGGCAATGATTGAAGAGAGTTGAAAAACTGGACTCGTGAAAAATCAGTACAATTATTAAGACCAGATTAAAAAAATGTACAAGGGAATATTATCACAGTGCATCACTTGGGCTTATAATAAGCAATGTTCACTTAGTCATAACAATGTAAAAAATCACTTCTGATGTTGCTAAAATTTTAATACTACTCTATTAGAAGGGTAGAGCAGCGTTTGGTAAACTTTTAAATATTTTAGGTTTTATGGGCTGTATATCATCTGGTATGGTTTGTGCAATGGCTTCTTCTAAGGCCCCACACCATCTTCCCAGTGTGGACCAGCAATGTGGTTTCACACTCATCTGAGACTTCTGGCTTGTCTCAGCCCATCGTGGTACCTCTGACTCCTTCAAGAGTTGGGATCAGAATGGCATTGGGTCCCAGGATGGCATTGCACTAACAATAGTGACAGGGCCAGGGTCATGCATCTAAGTTGGCCCCATGGAAGTTTTATGGTTTGAGAAGAGGCTTTCTCTCTCTCCTGTGGGTATGGACAAGACAGTGAATAACCCCCTTTACTTTACTACTGGCCACAATTGTGAGCCAACAAAGGCTTCCTGTTGAAATAGAGGCTGTAGTTGGTATAACAGAGAACTGCGTCCTCAGTGACATATTTAAGCAGCTGAATAAACCAAACCTGGTTCCCACCCACCTCTTAGGTTTCCTCCTCCAGATTTCAAGTGTCCTGATATCTCCCAGTAATCTGCATTTCCAGTGTCCAGCATTCCTGTTCTGTTGCCTTTGTTAAATAAATGCATGACTATACCTACAGGAACAAAATGGATAAATGGTAACATTAATTCAGAAGCACAGAGAATGCAATTTAAGCCAGGGCACCACCCCACCACCCCCAGCATAGGACACACTGGAGGGCTGGCTCTCTACTGAGCTCCTTCCAGCTTCTGTCTCCAACCATCGCCAGCTCTGAGTTGGAAGACTTGACCTCTCTCCTTCAGTCCCCAGACCCAACTTGCCCCATGACAAAGAGCTGAATGAATTGGCTAAGCAGCCCCAAGTGAATATGAGAAGGCACTTGTCCCTTTTCTGCTCTATAAACTCAATTTTTTTTTTTTTTTACTGGAAATATCTTAGGACCAAAAGAAGCCTTGAAATAAAAAATCTTTTAGTTTGATCGAGAGTTATCCTCAATAATAGGTATTTTGGTTCCATTCCTGCTGCTGTTTGCTTCATAGGAGCCTCTGACTCATTTCCTCTTCATGCCCAGGCTGAGCAAGAATAGGGATCTTACTTTCCTGTCCTGGACAAGGTTCCTCCCATCCTCAGTGGTCTGCCCCCTGAGTCTCTCTTCTACAGTCCACAGCTCAGCAAATGGATGAGATGGCCCCTGATAGAAGTCGCCCCAAATAGGATTTCTATTCAGAAGAATGATTTTTTATTTGGCCCTTTCAATGCTGGGCAAGCTTTCTGGTAAAAGGACAGGATTGTTCTCAGTCAGTCAGTTATCCTGAGCTGCAGATAGAAACTGCATTATTCCATGGCATAGCTCCAGGTGAGAAGCTGGTGAGAGGAAAACTCTGGGAAGTCCAGGGCCCACATCTATGCTCACAGCCCAGAAGCTGAGAAAGCTCTGAGTGCCGGCCAGGATCAGCAGTATCCCTAGGGAAATGATTCCCTGTTCAGTGACTGCACAGATCTCCAAGGGGTATTTGTAATGAAGAAATGCAGTCTGATATGGGCTGGACGGATAGCTGGAATTCGGGTGCATAAAGAGATGAGAGGGCACAATCTAATTTTATTCTGGAAATGTTCCTACTGATGATTCACTTTCCAAAGATTTCACCTTGGAAAAAATTTGTGGCCTATTCGTGTTTGTTTCCAAGATGAGCATTATAATAATATTGTTCTGCATGAACACTGGGTGTTATGGACTGAATTGTGTCTCCCTCTAAATTCATGCGTCGAATCCCTAGCACTCCCTGTGACTGTATTCAGAAACAGGGCTTTTAGGAGGCAATTAAGATTAAATGAGATCATAATGGTGGGGCCCTAAACCAACAGGATTGGCATCCGTATCACAAAAGGAGAGACACAAGGTTGTGTGCATATCAAGGGAAGGCCATGTGAGGACACAGAAAGGAGAGAGACTTCACCAGAAACCAACCCTGCTGATACCTTGATCTTGGACGTCCAGCCTCCAGAACTATGAGGAAATAAATTTCTGTGATTTAAGCCACCCAGCCTGTGGTATATTGTTCTGGAAGCTCTAGTTCACTAATATACATGGGAGGTCAACATTTACAGAGTTGATTCCTGAACATGATCATTTCAATCTGTTCCTTCCAACAGTCCTGAAAGAATGATATTCTTAGTGTTGTAATCCCAATTGTACCAGTGAGACAGCTGAACCTGAAAGATCAATGCAGAGACTCTGATAGTAAATGAAGACCTCTTCTAGAAGATGATAGTGAGTGACAAGTGCTCAGAGATCCTCCTTTATCACTACTTCACCTGCAAATAGCTTTGCCATTGGCTACCCCAGTACCTGCACTCCTCCCATGACAGCTACCCATTGGGATGAAGACACTGTAACTCTGCAAGGCCTCTAGGAAAGTTCAAGTGCCTTACCTAACTGAGCACAAGCACAAGTATACTCAGCTCCCTCTAACAGACAGACCTGCTTTCATTTAGCGGCACTGTCTTGACAAGCTGAGCTAAAAGCAGATGCCATGATGGCTGCTACCGCAGGTGAAGGGAACCTAGGAAAAAGATGGTAGGGGAAGAATTTAGGGATGGTTCAGCTAGGAGGCCAAGGAAGAAGATGGAGAAGGCACCAGACTCACTCACGGGTCCCGATGAGAGAAGACGTACAGTTGACATCCTCAACACAATGGACAATAACAGGTTTTCTGAAAGTATGTACGTAAGAGCAATTCTTGGAATGCATAGGGCTTCAATCATTATTTGATGAGAAGTGAATGGTTTCTACAGTGGGCCCTGAAAAGTCTGTGTCCTTTAAGACTAAGACCTTTCAGTAATAGATTTGTGGTATTTTGCCGGTTTTGCTTTATTTGCTCTAAACAGCACATATTAAAAAAAAACAAAAACAAAAACACTTTTTCAGACCTGTTCTCATTTGAACCTCACAACAATCTTGTAGCATAGGTGTGATTAACTCTGTTTCCGGGTAAGGAAAGGGACATCCAAGACAGAAAACTAATTCCTCAATTCCCCAGGGTCTGTTAGACGTAGCACCAGATTTTGAACCCAGGTCCCTGACTCCTTTCCTGTGCCAGTCTCCCTTCTTTCTTTATGTGGAAATCCTTTAATGGATGAAGGTAACTGCAGAAGATGCATACTTCTGTTCTTACCATATGACAACATGTAGTTCCTTCCTGGTGTCCCTTCAGCCTTGGAGTGAGGGGCACCATGTGCTAGGGCTAGGAGCTGAGCTAATCTGCAGCCAGGATATGCACTATTTATGGCCAGCATCTGACCTGATTGGCCGTAGTTCATACCCTGTGTACTCATTGCTAAGTGAATTACATGCCATGGTGGTCCAGGCAGGAGAAGGAAGGGTCCTGCCTTCCTAGGTCAGTGAGGAGAATGTGGCCTGACCAGGGTCCTTAGCATGGTGTTCTCAGGCTTTATGGTCTGGTCCCAGCTGCCTCGTCTCTCTACCACCTTCCCACACTCTCCTTTTTGCCACACGGAGCTGAACCCTTTATGAGAGATTTACCCCACAGCTCTGGAGATGGGAAGTGTGGAATGAGACTCATTGGCTAAAGTCAGGGTGTATTCCTTCTGCCAAGTCTCTTCTGCCATGTAAAGATAACACATTCACAGGTTTTAGAGATTAGGACATGGTCATCTTTGGGGAAAACATTACTCAGCCCATCACGAAGGGTCAGAGGTTAATGCGATATGTAATCTAGAGCCTGGAAGAGACTGTATGTAAGAGATATCCTCTGGAAGTCATGGGTTTTGATGAAATAATGGAAGCCATGTGGGTAAGCAAGATAATCTAGAGGGAGAGTATAGAGTAAGAAAGTTAAAGAGATGCCAGCCGAGCATTATGGTCCCCTACATTGGTAAAGATCATGGAGGAAGAGAAGCCAGCAAGGAGGGCCGAGGAGTTGAGTTGGGTTTCTTCCTCTGAGACTTCTCAGGGGCTGCTTTCTACTCAGGGCCCCGACTTCCCAGTGACTAGGCTCCTGACTGCTCACACTCAGAACCCATGGCCAGTCTGCCTACAGAGACCTCTGCCAGGGGACCCCACCACAGTTCTGCCTTGCTGTCCCTCTCTTGCCTTAACTTGTCTTTCTCTCAGGCCCAGCCACAGCACCACAAACCTACCCATACCTCCTGTTCCAAACACTCAGGTTCTTCAGCCCCTGAGTGAATGCTGAGCCACCCCAGCCCAGATTTTCCAGCCTGTCACATCTACTGGTTTTTGAATCTTAGTTCTCACGTTGACACCGAAGTCTTTGGGAAAAAAGCCATGAACTGGGGCCATCGGGGACTACCCCGCCAGCCCTGGAAATACCAGAAGTTAAGGTAAGTGTCTCTTAGGGTTTTAGAGATGCAAGTTTATCAAAGGAAATCCTGCTTCTTGCTGTGGGGAGTCATGCAGGGAAACCTCTTGCCCAAGAAGTGACTCAGTCAGGAAATGTCAATAATTTCAAGAGTTGTAGATACATTCTCAGATGATAGGCTCACCCGGATCCATGAGGCAATATTTGAAGGCTAGGGAGAGTCCTAATCTTTAAGAGGAGGACCGCTCTGCAAACTGTTGTCGATGCACAAGATTAGTACAGAAACTGACCATAAGCTTCCAGAAAATTTTATAGTAAATGATACAGCTGTGATATCAAAGTACACGATCATTTCCCCAGGAATGCATTTTTATCGTATTTTATAAAAGTATTGGTTCACAGCAGAGGTTTTAAAAATCGGGTCTTTATCATAGACAAGTTGAGAAGCACAGGTACAGAGAGCTAGGAGACCCACCTCTCAGAGGTTGACCCCTGTCAGAAGGAACACAAAAGTGATTTGTCCTCTGTGTCTGGGGTGGAGAGGGGTAGGAAGAGTTAGCAAGGATCCTTCTAGTTTTATAATCCAAACCTTAAGAGTTTACTTGGCTGGAGGCCAGCTTCGGATTCATGGCAAACTGATTCTTGGCAAGTGGTAGCCCTCATTACGTCCCTTTTATTTCAGCAGGGAGAAAAAAGCAAAAGCACCCTTCTATAGGGTGTTTGGGAAGGAGGCACCAGCCATTGTTACTACTATTTATTGAGTGGCGGAGCCAGCATTGGAATCCCACCTGCCTCTGGGCCTTTGCACATGTTGTTCCTCCTGCCTGGCCTTCCTCAGCTATCTACCATCACAGTGATAACTGTTTCACTTCCTTCAAGTGAAGCTCATGTATGTAACCCTCCAGGTGCCTGTCCTGCTTCTCCCCTCCACTCATTCAAGTTCTTTATTGCTCCCTACGCTTCTCTTTCATGGCAATACTAACAGAACTAACTGCAATCAATTGTTTAATTTCTACCTTTTCAAAAATTGTGAGTTTCCCGGGGGCAAAGACGTAATCTCTCCTCCTCATTCTGCCATCCTCATTGCCTAGTACGGTTTGGCACACGGTAGGTGTTTCACACGTATATAGAGCAAAAGAATGAGTGAATAAATAAACAAATGAATGGATGGATAGATAACAGCTTCTTCCCTGTCGTTGGAAAGATGGTCTATTCTCCCCCTTTTCTGTTTTCTGTCTCTGTCAGCCATTAATCCTGACTTTGTCAACACTGCAAGAAAATAGTCAATAGGCTAAAGATGCTAATTCCCCCCTAGCCGAGCCTTCTACTGTGCTGACATGGAAAACCTCAGATGGGTCCCCCACCCCTGCGTTTTTCCCCCCGGAGCAGTTCCTGGAGGGTAAGCAGGCATCATAATCATTTGCTATCATAAAGTAAATTTGCAAACCTTTGTAATGTACCATTCCAATTTCCTTTGAAAAACATAGACCCAGATAGTCTTTAAATCCTGAACAATGTTTTGTTTCATTTTGCAGATATTTAAGAAATGTGCAGCAGGAATTGTTAATAATAGAAGGAAGAGAGTGGCCTCTTGTGTAAACCCCAGAGTGCTTTGCTTGTGCGTGCATGCATTTACCACCATTAATGATAATAGGAGTGAGGCGCATAATGGTTGTTCCTGTAAATCTATCCAGAGAATAATATACCCCTTAATTTAAAATAGCTGATAAAGTGTGAATAAAGGCCTCCCGTCTTTACCACTTCTCATTTCTATTAAGAAAGGAATCACATAACATTTTAGGGCTCTAAACTAATTAACTGTGCATATGGATTTGGAGGGCACATGCATAATAGGTTATTCCTGAATCTGCATTTAGAAGAGGCTGGAGCCCAGGGGCCAGGAACCCCGAACGCAACTGAACTTCAGGGTGCTGTCTCTGACTGGAGGGCGCTGTCTGCTCTCCTCTTGGCAAAGGAGGGGAATTGCCAAGTCAGCAGTAGAGAGGGAAGGACGCAGGACTAAGGCAAACAAGATAACTAGAGAAAAGAGATTAAATCCTTTGAAAGATGTGAAGTGTCGTTGCCTTAAAAAAAACCTGACCGCATGCTGATCAGCCCTGACACACGATCCCAGGCGTGATTCTGTTCACCATGCTTCTCAGAGACCGTGGTATGAAAACCTGACTACGTTTTGGAAGCAGAAATGAGCAAAAAGGGAGAACAAAGGGATTTTCATTTAATCTAAACATATAAAGGATATACATGCTTTCTACTTGCTGTATCATTTTTTATGTATTATTCACCTACTTCCTGATGCTTACCAGAACCTTCTGGCTACTGTCGACCTTAGCTGATGTTCAGTCTTTAGCTGTGACATACAAAATTAACAAACGGGGGCGCCTGGGTGGCTCAGTCGGTTGAGCGTCCGACTTCAGCTCAGGTCACGATCTCACCGTCCGTAAGTTCGAGCCCCGCGTCGGGCTCTGGGCTGACGGCTCAGAGCCTGGAGCCTGCTTCCGATTCTGTGTCTCCCTCTCTCTCTGCCCCTTCCCCGTTCATGCTCTGTCTCTCTCTGTCTCTAAAATAAATAAAACGTTAAAAAAAAATTAAAAAAAAATTAACAAACAACATAAATATACGCTTTACCATTCTGATATAAATGGTGTAATTAGAGATTTTTCCTTACATTCCTCCTTAGAGAGATATTCACAATCAGCAAAAAGATAATTAAAACAATAATCTGATACATTTCCACGGTACAGCAAAAGAAACCATTTCCGGAAAAGCCACTAATTCAAAACTAAAGAAATTATTTCATATGAACACTTAGTAAGCACTCAAGGAAGATGTGTTCAATTAAATAGAATTGAGTTGAAAATTCAAAGAAATCACTCATATTCAATTCAAAGTAGAGCTTTTCAAATGTTGGGAGTTGGAAGCTACTCTTGTATTCACAATCTCCATGTAGTTGGGGGGGCAAATGTATTTGTCTTCTGTTATTTCTTCCCTCTGTAATTAGATGAAGGTTATATAAACTTATTAAGACAGTCTCTTTTGACTTTTTAAATTATATGAGCACTATACGGCACACAGGCCTTTTTCAAGAGCAGAAATTTTAAAAAAAACAAAAAACACAACACAACACAACACACACAGAAACGTTGCATTTCCAGCAGAGTCATGAGTACCAGAGCCGGCTTCAAGGAGGGCAGACGCTCTCACCACTCAGTGGCAGAATTGTATAATTTTGGCCCTTCAGTAGCTGCGCATCTGTGACTTTTCCTTCTCCCCGCCCCCACCTCAAATCCCTAACCCATTTAATTTTTTCTGTTGACATTCCAGATGTTCCCTGGATACTTCTTGATTTTAGGGCAAATGTAGTAAATCTGGAGTATTTATTTCCAGCTCGAAGGTGACTCACTTACTACCCCTGCTGAATATCTGGGTGCCTTTGCTACTCAATAGTTTAGATTAGGCAACATGTGACCCTAAGGCATGTCTGTAAAAATGCCCACGGAGCAAGAAGGAGACTCATAATACTGCTTTTTCAAAGTGCAATAAAACGCCCAAATCTACCAAGAGCTAGTGGGCCCTTGCACATGACAATTAAACATTAACAGGCCCCAGGGCCCTGGGAGCAGGGCCCTGCAACCCTTTGAAGCCCTGTTTGCCAATTAAACACCGGCTGACATTAGCGTCAAGGTGGCCGGGATCCAAAGCAGAGATAGGAACGTCAACCACTTCAGGGGCATTCATTAGCTCCCCAGACATTCCTGGCGTGGCCTGTTTCTTTACTATTGCCAAATCCACACCCTGCTCGGGAACTCTGGGGCTCTGAGAAAGTTTACTCAGATAAGCTTATTATGGAAATAGCACTTTGTCACCGTTTACTACTCGCTCCTTGTTCAATTATCTTTTATCTGTTCAGAGTATTTGCCAGCTCTCTCTCCAAGTTCCCCAGGATGAAGCCATTGGATTGAAAGCCCTCACTGGGGCTTCTGTGGGGGAAGGTGAGGGTACCACTCTGTGTCTGCCTTTCAGGTCCCAGAACGCCAGGCTCTCTCCAGAACTTTGGAAACAGCTAAGAGAGCTCAGATGACCCTGAAACAACACACGTTGGATCCGCATGGGTCGACTTATGTGTCGATTTTTTTTTTTTTTTATGAATACAGTCCGGTACTGTAAATGTATTTTCTCTTATGTTTTTCTGAATACCATTTTCTTTTCTCTAGCTTACTTTATTGTAAGAATGCAGCCTCTAAACACACATAACACACAAAATACTTGTTGATCAACTGTTCATGTTATCCGTAAGGCTTCCTGTCAATACAGGCTATTAGTAGTTAAGCTTTTGGGGAACCAAACGTTATACGTGAATTTCTGACTGTGTGGGAGGTCAGCGCCCCTCCCCACCTCCCCTGGGGTTCAAAGGTCAGCTGCACTAGAAAAAGATCTTGGAAATGTTGAATCGCTATAGTGTATACCTGAAACCAATATAATACCGTATGTTAACTAACTGGAATTAAACTAAAAACTCAAGTGAAAAGAAGAGAAGAGAAGAGAAGAGAAGAGAAGAGAAGAGAAGAGGAGAGGAGAAGAAATCTTATAAATCTTATATTTTCTGATCATGGAAAGTGTCTCTACTGAGACAGAAACCTAGGTGCTCGATGGCCACACGGCCAGCGGAAATAGGGATGAAGTGTTATTCTGATTATAATAGCAAGTATTTATGGGGTGTTACCAGGGCTGCAGGGAATTTCACCCACTCCCACCATCCCACATAGGAGAGATGCTTTCCCTCCTCACTCATCCATAGCTATGGAATCAACATAATTGAAATTTTTTACTGATAAGCCTTAGTCAAATTCCAACCCCTCCTCCCAATACCATATTTCCTACTGAACCATCTGAGTTTACTCTGGGTGAGAATTGTCACTTTTGTATTCTAATGCCTTCAGACTTAGTAATTTCTCTACAGTGAACTCATCTCAGATGTCAAGATACAGGCTGCACTTTCACTGCTATGGTGGTTTTAAAATATAGCCACAGATTCTTTGATATTCCTCCCATCACGAGCCAGAGATTAAATCCCCTTGCCTTGAGTGTGGGCCATGCTTATTAACTGCCTAACAAACAGAATGTGGCTGAAATGATGGAGCATGACTTCCAAGTGTACGTCATAAAAGTCATGGCAGCTACTTTTCTTGGTCTTTCTCCTGTATCGCTTGCTCAGGTGGAAGCCAGCTGCCATGTCATGAGGAGACTCAAGAAGCTCTATGGAGAGGTTCATGTGGTGAGAAACTGAGGCTGCCTGTCAATGGCCAGGAAAGAACCAAGGCCTTCTGCCAAAAGCCATGTGACTAAGCATAGACACAGATCCTACAGCTTTGGTTAAGCCTTGGGCCAGACCTATCCTAGTCAACAGCTGGACTATGACCTCATCTGAACCAGACCCCTCATCTGATCTGCTCCCGGATTCCTGACCTACAAATACTGTGAGATAATAAACATTGTTTAAGTCATTATTGAGGAAAATTAGCCACATCGCAACAGACAACTAATACACCTGCCTCAGCTCATTGCTGAGAAGTCGCTGAAAGATCACAGGGCAGAGTCAGGGGACCTGAATTCTACTCTCTGCTTCATGATTTACAAATTGTGTGACCATGGAAAATCTACCTGTCTGCTATGAGCTTCGGATTCCTTTGAGAAAACTTTCCCTCCTTTTCTCTCGCAGTTGGTAAGAGCGTCAGATGAAGTATTTGGGGGAAATCAGAAGTTTTCTGGTATCATAACTACCTTTTTGTCATTCAGGTTTTCAGCTTCTCAAAACAGTCCGTCCCATCCATTCTCTCAACACAGTCTCAAACCACACACCGCATGAACACAAGGCAGCGACAGCGTCCCCTTTCCTTCATCAGGTGCCATGTCTTGTCCATGCCTGGGAGCACCAAAGTAGTGCCATGTTCAAAACAAAACTTAACTAGGAAGGTACCACATTGACTCCAACTGGGAAGACTGCTGTCACCAGACTGCCAGAGAACGAGATGACCACACATTTCCCGTGAAGAGGAAGAAGACGCAGAAAAGTCACCTGGCCTCATGCAAGTTGGCAGTGATCATTGGAAGGAAGGCAAAAGCTGACTGGTCTCTTAACTCTGACAGTTTCCTTAGCCTATTTGATATGGGCTGTCTTCAGTTTGTTAACTCGCCATTACCCAAAACACCCATCCCAGCTTCAAGCAGAATGTCAATTAACTAGAGATACATCAGCACCCAATATATGCACTCAAGAGGCACATGAAGCATTCACGTCAAAGCTCTGAGGAACGCTCCAGGCTGCGGATACTATCAACCCAGGTTCCACCCTTTTCTGTGGATGTAGCTCTCCATCATGCCTTCAAACTCCAGCCAGATTAATCATTCCCCCTCAAATGAGGCAACCTCACTTTTGCTCCTGATTAGAATGTCTTCTCCCTACACTAATTATGTAAAACAAATTATGTGTATGATATACTCAGTTAGTTGCCTACAGCACAGTGTCATTCTGGTCCTTGTTTCTAAAGGAACCCACATTATTTTCAAAAAGTGGCCCCCTCCCAAGCCCACCTCAACCCCACTCCAAGAATAAATCCTAATTGGTACAAGCCATTCAGGGTAATTTCCCTCCTATTGCCAAGGGTGGGTGTAGTATTGGGCATGTGACGTAATTATGGTCAATGAGTTATAAGGAAACCTCTGCTGGGTGGAATTCTGGGAATTTTCTCCTTGCTCCTAAAAAGGAGGCAGAAAAAGAGAAGGTCCTGTTTTTCTTGGGGGTTTTGTCCCGCCTGGATTTGGCTCCTAGAACTACTGTGTCATCATGCTGCCATCCAAAGCTCAGAGGAAGACACGGCTGAGAGAAACCGCAGAGAGGCAGAGCTGGAGCCGGGGCACCAAGGCACAATGAGCCCACTCTTTTGAGGCATCTTTATTAGGATAGTTGCTTTGCTGTCAAAGGCAGTTAGAGTCAGGATGTTTTGCTCCAGATAAAGCAGGCTTCAGGGCCAGGGCAAACCCCACCTCTTCCAAGATGCCTTTAGTGATGTGTCCTCTCTTCATAGCTTTTCTCATCTTAAGAGTTTCAGTGCCACTGCCTGGGCAGGCAGCTCCATTGGTCATCATTGGACTCAGAGTTCCATGCCACCATCCACTTATTCAGCATTATACCCCCACTCACCATTACCATCGGCCACACTGAGAGTCTCAGAGTGTGGAGGTTATTGTCTGTGTTTCCTATGCCAGCACTCATCCTACAAGTGAGTGGATTCAATCAAGCCCAGAAGTTTCTGTTGAATCATCCCCTAAGCCAATGGTACCTACTGGCCTTACTGTTCTATAACTTAGGAAGGCATGCCAGTGTTTCGTCACATAAGTAACATTTGTTCTAAGATATTGTCATCTGCACCTATTTAGAGAAGTAGCTAGCACTTTTAAATCTTCTCCCGCCTATCCATCACCTCATTATGAATGGGTGAATCCAGTAGACAAAACCACTTACTTTCTTTTCAAAACCACGATTAGTTATTTGTTCTTAAATATGTGAACTGGAAGTTATAAAACCTACTCGAATGTGGTGAGAATTGAACAAAAGAATGTATACAAAACCCTAGCTCAATGCATGGCATATAGTCAGAGATCAATGAATAGCAGGGGTTCCACAGAATGGTTGGCACCTGAATGGTACACATAGGCCAAATCTAGCCAAATCAATTGAAAAGGAGAACTGGTTCAAAGGGATTACTACTAAGCAATGAGTTATCCAGGCCTTTGCTAAGAACAGAGATTAATTATGCAGAGTGACCAAAGCTTTAACAGCAGACATGAAAGGCTGACATGTGTCATTGTCCTGATTCTTCATACTTCTAAGTGGAGGTTTTATCCTGTTATGATCAGGTAATATAATAAAATGCCTATAGCTTAGAAATCAAACTTTCTCTTCTATATAAAGGCCAGAATTAAAATATGTCACTGTTTTCCTATGGCTGAAAGCAATGACTTTCCCAAGGCTGGTTTGTACTCTTCCTTTTCCCAAGTAGAAATTTCCTTGAGCAAGGGAAGTCAAGAGAATGGCCCTAGTCAGATGAAACTCATCACTGTTAACCATAAGTGGTGCATTTTCTCCATCTTTAAAGTTTCAAAAGAGTGAGAACCCTTGGAAACCTCCTTTTTTTTTTTTTTTTTTTGTCTAAATTAAAATTAGAAATTAGTGTTGGCATTGAATTCACTCCTGTGACCAGTGTTCCCCACTTTCTTCCCTCTCCTCCACCAAAAACAGGTTAATGATTACCCAGTTTTAAAGTGGAAAGAACTGTGTCTATGGATTATGGTTGGGAATGACGTGTCAGAGACCAATACTGGAGTTTTGGTTTGATTCCCACAAGATCTTGGCATTTCTCACAGAAAAAAAAAAAAAGTTTTGGCTTCAGGTTGAACAAGCAACCCATAATCAGAGAAGACGAGGCATTACATTGGCCAAGGAGGCTTGGACAAGAGTGTGGAGACTCGCCTGAGCCTTGAGTGTGGTTTTTCACAGACTCTACACCACATATTTCTGGGTGCCTGGCCACACATTCTCAGGAAAGCCTCGTGAATTAAACTGTTGTGGCTCTGAGCTGCATTTTCCCTTCACAAGGCCAGTGTGACGTTTACTGTTTAATCACTAAGTTTAATGAATTTAGGAATGGGAGATCTCATAAGAAATGGAAACAAAATTAGAAACATTCTGAAATATTCATAAACTGTAGATATTTCTTTTTAGCTATATTACTCTGAATGTTTTACAGGAGTGAATTAGTCACTGCAGGCTGAGAGAGAAGAGAGAAAAGATGCTAGTGTTTCTTCCCATTGAGTAATATTTAAATACACCGAAGATCCTTAAATATGTGTGTCTGCCAGCATACTTCTGAATCAGTTGTTCAGGGGACCACTTAAAAAAATCTAAAGAATAAAAAACTATTAAGAACATACTGGACAAAAATATCTGGGGGCCCCGTGGAGATAAAGTATGTATTCAATTTATAGACTCATCACACTTTATAACCAAATTGGGTAATACCTACAGCTGAGAAGGAATATTACAAAACCTCTTTCTATTATGGTGTTTCTTACCTTCTATTCTCAAAGAAAAGTATTGGGGGTAAGGATTAAACTTTATCACTGATAAGGGTTCATGAAAGAGTTTGATGAGTTTGAGTCTCAAGTGCACAATTCAGAACCTAGGAAATTCATGAATATTTTGTTCTTACTGTGATAATTTCGATCAACCGTCATGGCTCAAAACAAGACCCCTCTGGGAGACTTTCCTAAAACCATAATGTTAAATCTAACCCCATTTGTTACGTGCACCCCTGCTTCTCCGTGGGGTTGTGATGGTACTTTTATTGTATGCTGCCATCTGCTCCAAGGCGGTATCTTGTGCCCATTAAAATGTTCGTTGAGTCTTATACTGGTATCACAAATTTATGTTTTTAATGATTGTAGCTTTGGAAGGCTTAATATTTGGAAGAAAAAGTCCCCCACGTTCATTTACTCAAAAACATCTTGAAACAGGGCACCTGGCTGGCTCAGTCGGTAGACCATGCTGCTCTTGATCTCGGGGTTGTGAATTCAAGCAGTTTGCAATTGGCTGCTGATTTTAACATTTGCTTTTTTCATGTGAAGGAACTTTTCTTCAGTTCCTAAATCATTGTCTCTCCCCATGAGCGCAAGTTAAGCTCCTTCTTGGACCACCACTCCAGGTCTTTTCTGTCCGCATTCACCATATTTTGCTTTGGACATTTACACTCAGGGGGCAGCCTTCTTTGGCGAAGTCCCTTCTGCCACTTGTCTTTCATTTCCTAAGAATCAGACTCTCTTTCCAGATAGTAAATGGAAGCTTCTGATGAGGAAAGTAGAGAGCAGTAATGCTGAAAAAAAAAAAAAAAAAAAAAAGTCGCTTTTTTTGGAAGTGGGTTACCTCAAAAGATAGCATGAGAACAGGTGTGTAGAATTTCAGGGTGCAGCCGTTGAGGGTTCAAACCCTCATGGATGCAGCCCATGGGGAGAAGCATGGTGGTTCCCCATCTTCTCTCCAGGATAGTCACATTGATCTCTTTCAGGGGCAACGCCTGCCAACTACAAACCAAGATCCTCAATGTATCTGCTAGTGTTGTAGCTGCTGGAATTTCTTTCCAGAGTCTCACGGGAGTTCTACAGCCCTTTCAATGTGAGATTATGAAAGACTATGTGAGATACTATTAGGTGGCATTTTGAGCAGAAATTTTAAAATGATTTCTGGAACCATGAGTGGACCCCTTACGTGGGCACTGGAGGGGGAATTATACAGAGATTGGTTCTCAAATAACCAGTAGATGTTCTCCAAACAGCAGGCATTGATGAGAGACAAAGGAAAGAATGAAATCTCTAGAAACCTGGGGCTTGAACATGGGAAGGGATGATAAGGAGACTGGCATCCCAAACAAATATTAAGCTCTGGGATTCTTCCAGTCAGGGACTAGAGTATAACCCCTACTGTTCTCTGAGACCTACCAGAAGCTCCTTTACAGACAGTAAATATACAGACTTGGTTGTGAGACAGAACGTCTATTTCATCAAAACTCTTGCAGCATCCGATCATTATAAAGCTATGTCCCTAGATAATACCATGTTGGCCCTCATCCCCTTCTGTCCTACAAAGAGTGCTTGGGCGTTATAACAGGGCCAGGCACAAAGAGATGTTATATTCTTTCCATTATATGTACTGCAAAAACTTGATGGTCGACTTGATTCAGAACAACAGTGAATTGTCTCATGGGGCCCTCTGGGGGGAAATTTATCCTTGTCTCATTTCTAGCACTTTTCCTGAGCAACTGATGTATGTTCATCAGGTGTGACTGAATGGTATAAGTGATCACACGTTTCGTTCCACTTGCTATAAGGCAATTCAGAGGCTAAACTGCAGGTCAACATAAGTGACCATGCAGGACATTAGAATTTGCAACTGGATATTAAGATTACTCTTCTACTTCTGCAAGGTTTGTTGTGTTAACAATCATGTGCCTTTAATGGTGTCTTATTTTTTTAACTTGTTCTATTATTCCATCTTTGTAAACTACCATAGATCTTTTGGGAAAGGGTCAAATATAAATAAGAATTGTCACATTTGTAGACCTCCACAATACAACCTCAACTATAACTGGAACTTAGTCGATGCCCAGAAATGACTTTATAAAAAAGATAGAGAACATCTGAAAACATACAGACTCATGGATGTGCAGGTTTGTCCAAACACCCCTACTGGCATGATGCTCATCACTTCCAAATGACCAGCTCAGAGATTGAAGACTGCAGTTTGTTTGCTTAGTGTGTGTGTGTGTGTGTGTGTGTGTGTGTGTGTGAAGAGCGTAGACCCATGTCTGCCATATAGAGGTAAAGACCTGATATATTTTGAAAGCAAAAGAGTCCTCTCCACATCAGAGCCCAAGTCTGCACAACCAGGCCCTTTTGAAAGGAAGGCAACACCTAATAACACAGGCTGAACAGATGGACCATGCTAGGACGCTCATTCTCGAAGAATTTTGGAAGTTTTATCTAGAAAATCCTTTTTTTAAAGGATACAGAATTTCAATTTTAGAATTCAAATCTCCAGGAAAATAGAACAGGTGGGGAAAACCATTTTTAGTATCTATTCTCCTGTCTTCCTTTAGCCAGAAATAAGACAGTGTATTCCTTTGGCAAAATATAATGTTCAAGGTCTCTCTGTGGTGAGTGCAGCCATCCATGGACATTGGCCCATAAATGTGCACAAGTGAGAAACCTGCCAAAGAACGCCAATCTCAGAAACTAAAAATACAACTATCCTATGATCTAGCAATTACACTAGTAGGCATTTACCCAAAGGATACAAAAATACAGATTCGAAGGGGTACATGCACCCCAGTGTTTATAGCAGCATTATCAACAACAGCCAAATTTCGTCACTGACTGACGAAAGGATAAAGAAATTGCGGTATGTGTATATACAATGGAATATTACTCAGCCATAAAAAAGAATGAAATCTTCCCATTTGCAACGATGTGGATGGAATGCATTATGCTAAGCAAAATAAGTCAATCAGAGAAAGAGAAATACCATATGATTTCACTCATATGGGGAATATAAGAAACAAAACATATGAACGTATGGGAAGAGGGAGGCAAAAAGAGAGAGAAACCACAAGAGGTTCTTAATGATAGAGAATAAACTATGGGTTGATGGAGGGAGGTGGGTAGGAGATGGGCTAGATGGGTCATGGGAATTAAAGAGGGCACTTGTGGTGAGCACTGGGTGTTGTATGTAAGAGATGAATCTCTGAATTCTACTCTTGAAACCAATATTGCACTGTATGTTAACGAAAATTTAAAAAATAAAAAAAAAATCTATTACAAAAAGAATTCCACTCTCTATCCGTTGGGTAGATAAAGTCATCAGAGTATAGTTGACCCCCTACCAAATGCCGGTTTATGTACTCTAAGCTGTAAATAAAGATTTAGAAAAGATTGTATATGTGTTTGTATTTTTCCTCATTTTGTCTTTTGGAACCCTACAGGTTTTATATGAATTAACTGTAGATGGTAGGACGTGTTTGCAGATACAATCTATGCAGCATGATATAGAGGTTTTGAAAGCCACGGGCATGCTTGGGAGATACACTGTTCTGTCCCGGGTATATTAGTCATGGGAGCTAGAACTCTCTGCTATGAAATTAAACATAAGCACAAGTTAGCTCAACACAGCTACTGAATGAAGCACTAACAGGTAGTGGCCTAACAAAGTCAAAGGCTGCTTCTAGCTCATGTTGATAATCTTGGGACAGTGAATATGTCCATGGGGTGTTCATCTTTCACTTGGTCATCCTGGGACCCCAAACTCCTTCCCCGTTGTGGCTCTACTATGCCAGGACCTCCTTCTCACCCACGTTCAGCTGGAAGAAGGGGGAAAAAAAGTATGAAGGCACTAATGTCAGCAAAGTGCCTGGGCTAGGCCAGCAGTGACACACAACCATTCATCTTCATTTCCTCAGCTATAACTCAGGTACGTGTCCCCAGCTAACTGCAGAGGACACTGGGCAACAGAGCCCAGCTGTGGTCCAGAAGGAAGAGAATCAAGGTTCCATTAATCTCCGTTCATAGAAAACCACAAACAAAAACAAAAACAAAAAAAACTCATTCCCAAGGGCCTAAGTTAGAGGAAGACATATATGAGCTCATTGAAAGGTAACTCACTTAATTTTGAACGTCGGTCTATACTCTGTGATGCTGTGGCAAGATGCACATCAAGCCAGGATGAGATGTCCACGCAGCACAGCTGCCTCAAAGACAATGTCAGCCTTGGGTATGGATTGTGTTCACAAAATCAAAAGGCCAGAGGCTCCAGACATCTAACTTAAACTTGCGAGCACCTGCATTTCTATTGCAGGGCAATGCATGCTTTTTTATGGTCTATTTCTTCATTCTGCCACTTGTTAACAATACAATACCTGAAAAATCGCTCTACCTGACAGAGACTACAGTTCCTCATCTGCAAACTAGATCTATAAACACCTCCTCCCTCGGTTGTTGTCGCTCATGAAGTCATTTATCTGAGAAGGTCCGGAACATAATAATGAGTCAGTACATATGAGTTTGACTGAACACGATCGGGAGATGACTCAGGTGCACTTAGGAATCTCAGCACCTGCTGTCTGGCCTTGCTCAGTACCTGCCCCTTTGTACAAGGCTGGTCATCAGGGGTAATGACGTTGCTCCAGACCTTCTAACCTTCACAATGCAGGACACATGTAGGGTTTAACATAAAAGTGGCTAGCAAATTGTTTGTAGTTGTTTTGGAGTTTACTAGTAAGATGACATTGTGGAAATCTGCATGAGCTTTTCACTCATTCCCTGTTTTTTTGTGTGCGTGTGCATGACTGTAGGAACTCCCTTAGGTGGTTCCTTCAATTAATAATAGCATGCATGTGTGTGATTTCATTTACTCCTAAGCTCAATATTGAAAGAGGAGACACCTTTATCCCCACTGTACAGAAAAAAAAAAAATCAAGGTGCCGAGGGGTTAAATAACTTGCCCAAGGTGCAGACATTACAATGATAGAGACATAAATCAAAATCCTTTCTTCTGACTCCAAATTCATGCTTTTCCCGCTCGAGGAGAGCTTCCAAATTCTTGCATAGGTCATGGAACAGCATGAGAGTACAGGAAAATCTTCCCTGGTCAGAAGCAACCTACAAATTCCTTCCTAAGCCTCTCTAAGAGTGTCTGGGAATGAGGTGCCCCTGGGATAAACAACATAACTTGCCAGCGTCCCTGAGATGGTACAACATGTTTCAGACCTTTACATCACGTCTGTAGGATTATCTTCCCCTCTGTTATGTAAAAATAGTCCTTGCACTCGTTACAGCCAGCACCACCGCACATGATACCCCTTATCTGGGACGTGCAGGGAGCCCCACTCAGCCACATGCCCTCTGAACCTCTGACCGCTGGTCAGCGGCGCAGAAGCCAAAACATCCTGGGTTGTTCTGGGGCTGCCTCTTCCTGACGTTCTCCCAAGTCTATCTCTTGCTACCAGTGTTTTCTTTTTAAGAGTAGAGAACATTATTAATCATCTGAATCGATCGCTACCTCACAGTTAATGATTCATCCCTTGGACAAATATTTGTTGAGTGCTTGCACTGAGCCAGACTTTGTTCATGGCACACGGGATAAGTCAGTGAGCAGAAGAGACTGTAACCCCTGTCCTGGCCAAACTTCCATTCCAGCAGAGGGAAATGGACAATTAACAGCAGACATAACAAATAAGTGAAGAATATATTCTATGACAAAGGGGCCGAGCTATGAAAAAAAAAAAGAGCAGATGGAAAAGAACGCTGGGGAGGGGGGTGGTTTGCAATTTTAAATAAGGTAGTTGAGCAGGCGCTATCTAGGGAAAGAGCATTCTAGGCAGAGGAGACAGCCAGTGCAAAAGCCCTGTAGTAACAGAATGCATGGCATGTTCAAGGCATTGAAGAAGGCTGGTGTGGCTGGAGCAGAGTTTGAGGGTGCAGAGGATTAGGACACGGGGTCAGAGAGGCAGGGCCAGGTTGTGTAGGATCGGATCACATACAGCTCTACCAAACCTACTAAAGACTTCAGCTTTTAATCTGAGAGAAGTAAAGAGCCATTGGAGAGGACTAAAGAAAGGACAAATATAATCTGACCTATTTTAAAAGGAGTAACTGACTACTCTTTCAAGAATAGGCTGAAGGGGCGCCTGGGTGGTTCCGTCAACTGAGCGTCCAGCTCTTGATTTTGGCTCAGGTCATCTCACTGTTTGTGGGATCAAGCCCCACATCGGGCTCTGTGCTGATAATGCAGAGCCTGCTTGGAATTCTCTCTCTCTCTCTCTCTCTCTCTCTCTCTCTTTCAATAAGAAATAAATAAACATTAAAAAAAAGGAAAAAAAATAGACTGAAAACATGAAGGAAGCAAGAGCAGAGGCAGAGAAATGAGTTAGGGGACTATTGCAGTAACCTGGATGAGAAGCAGTGCCTGAAGCCTGAAGTCCCATGGTGGGAGCGCCTTTCTAGAGGACTGGATAGAGACTGTGGAAAAAGAGTCATGAATGACTCTGAAGTCTGAGGCTTAGGCCACTGATGGTGGCGCCCCGTCTCCCGCGGGGCAGAGGGAGTGTTATGAAGACTTCCGCTTTGGTTATGTTGATTTTGAGCTAATTGATGGGCACGTACTCAGCTGAGAAAGATCTGGGGCAAAGATTAAAATCTGGGAGTCTTTAGCATCCAGGTTGCATTTAAAGTCATGAGATTGTTGAGAGTATCAGAGAAGTGAGTGGAAAGAGGGCAGGAGGGGTCAATGACTGAAGCCTGGACTTGCCAACATAAGACTTCAGGAGAAGCAGAAGAATTGTGAAAGCGGGAGAGAAGGAGCCGCAGGTGACGTGGGAGACGAGATGCAAGGCACCCACTCTGGAGGCAAGTGAAGGAGATGAGGGAGAAAGTGGAGGTGACCGAACATGTCAGCTGCTGCTGGGAGGTCGAGCACGGTGAGGGCCTGGAACTGACCATCAGATTCGCCCACCAGGAGAGTATCAGTGACTTCACAAGAGCAGTTTTGGTGTTAGGACAAGTTTACGAAAGAAGGACAGAAGCAAAATTACAGTTGGCAATGCTTTGGAAACGTTTCCAAGAAGCACGAAGAGATGGGCGGTGACTGGTGGAGTCAAAGGAGTCAGGAGGAGGCTCTGTTGGGTTTTGTTTTCGAAGATGGGAGGAATAACAGCATGCGTGTATCCTGGTGGGAAGATCTAGTGAACAGTACAGTATTGATGGTGGGGAAATCATTGGAGCCATGGCCTCGAGTAGACAGGAGTGGATGGGCTCTAGTGAACAGCAGCACAGCACTTCATCTATAATAAGAGGCCCTAAGAACCTAGGGCTGGAGTAAGTTTTCCTCCATCAGGCCAGACAGCAACTATTTTAGGCTTTGCAGGCCATATGTTTTCTGTTACAACTACTCTGCTCTGCTGATATAGCTCTAAAGTGGCCATAGACTATATGTAAACAAGTAGGCATGGCCATGTTCCAACACAACTTTATTTCCAAATACAGATGGTTTGGGTGGGCCATAGTCAGCTGACCCATGGTCTAGGCTATCCTCATGTCTGTTCACTACTTCCAAATTCAAACTGTCAGCGAGCTGGAAGTTGGGGCTCACACTGAAACAATAGGCCTCATACGCTTTGTGGAGTCGAAATAAGAACCAAGAACTTACTCCTACGGAGATCCAGCGAAGTGTAGCGATAACTCAACGGTAGACGCTGATGGCAGGGAATGAACCCACTCACCTCTGTCACACCACCAGCTAGCCCCAGGCCAGCACAGGGGATAGTAGGTGCTCAGTGGCTGTTTATTGACAGACCAAATCACCAAATGCCTCCCCCCCTCCCACACTCATTTCCCCCTGGCTTCTCAACTAAAATAGGCCCACTCTACTGCCCCTGGAGGGGGCCCAAAGAGAAGATATGAAGCCAAATGAAGTAACGTGGATCCTTTCTCACACTGCATGGTTACTCTTTGGTGTTGATTAGTTAGGAAGTGGTGAAAGGCTGTGAAGGAATCTGTACAAACTCAGTTCCCTGGGAGGCAGATCGGAGGACAGAGGTTGTTCATGGCAGAGCGGTGGATGACCTTTAGGAGGGGAATATGATGTCGGAGAGGAGGGAGCTTCTGCAAGCAGTGATTCCCTCCCGCCGAGACGCAGCCTTGCACAAGACACTCAGGTTTGGATTTGAATTCCAGCCACCCCACCCTCACCCCCTGCCAACGTATTAGCTGCTCCTCTGAGCTAATCGCTTAGGCTTTCCCAAAAGATCCCGACTTCCTCGTTAACATAATGGGAAAAATATACAATCCTCTCATACCTAACGGCCTCGTAGGGAGGAAGAAATGAGTTCATGGGTGACAATGGGAGACCCTTGATGTGCCAGGATCGCAAACAGCATCAATCTCTGCCCTCTCAGACACCCTTCGTTGTGTCTTTTGTAGGATCTTGTCCCCTCCTCGTGACTTTTACCTTCGACAAAGAGAAGCTGACCAAAAATTACTTCATTAAAATACAGTTGTGAGGGGGCGCCTGGGTGGCTCAGTCGGTTAAGCGTCTGACTCTTAATTTCGGCTCGGGTCACGATCTCGAGGTTCTTGTGAGTTTGAGCCCCGCATCGGGCTCCACTCTGACAGTGCAGAGCCTACTTGGGATCTTCTCTATCCTTCTCTCTCTGCCCCTCCCTTGCTTGCTCTTTCTCAAAATAATAATAATAATAATAATAAATAATCTTAAAAGAAGAATAGTTTTAAAAATACAGTGGTAGGAATTATTTTCAGCTCAGGTATTACTGTGTAGGAGCAGATGATATGTGCTATTAGATCCAGGATGCCCTGGGCCCTTTGAAGCAACCAGTAAAGATACCTACAGGCTCAGCCTACCTGGCTTTGGTGAATTTTTTGGTACTGTCCCCAAGCCACCTTGAGCAGAGTCTGGAAATACTCTGCTGCTACTCTAGCTAATGTCTACTGGGGTGAACTGTATTACAGTGACACTTGCAATGCCAGAAGGTGACAGTCTCCCTATCCTACCTTTCTTGTCCTGTCTGCTTGCTCAGGCTTCTAACCAGGTGGTCACTTCTCACCAGTTTCCATCTGCGGCTGAATCCAAGCTCTGAGAATCAGGCAGGTCAGCGGCAACCCTACCCCCAGTCAAAGTACTGACAGCTCCTCATCTACGGTCCTTTTCATGAACACTAATGGACCTTCCTGATTTATGTTGAACACCCAAACCCTCACCTAAAGCTGAAAAATGCATGCATTGCCCAGCCCCAAATATCAACCCATTGGTACTGCCCCACGCTAAGGCTCCCATGCTCTTTGGAGACTATATGCTCTTCCTGAAGGGAGCCAACCTCATGCCTCAGACTACTCTATTCAGAAAATTATGTCCCAGCAGCCTCATCTCATTCCCTTCCCTCCTGGGAACATTCGCTGTGTCATGGGTTCGGCCAGATTACCATCTCCAATCATCCTTACGGCAGAGACAACCTCCGCTCAGCAAACACTTCACGCTCTTCCCTACATTTTCCACCTTCCCTCTCTGTTGGTGTGGGGCCATTGTAATAGCTCAGATCAGAGTGAGCAGAAGTAGTAATTTGTATGACCTCTGGGATGAAGTTGTTTCAAGCTCATGTGATTCTTCTCGTCCTCTCTTCCCAGGCTGTAAGACCCTTGGATGCAACAGCCCCCTCAACAAGCGTGCCCACCCTCATCCGATGTCACCTGAGTAGGAAATAATCCTTATTATGTTAAACCATTACAGCTTCAGAGTCTGACTCTTGGGACAACTCATAATAATTCATCTGAGCCGTGCATCTTCCAACTTGGACTCAGTGAGAAGCCAGTCTTCAAATGCTGCCTCTTACCACGTATGCAGATGTTTTCAGAAAATCCTCCTTTGAAAAAATTTAGGACAATTATGTCTGCTTCTATAAGAACTACCAAGAGAATACTTTCACATCTTTTTTTTTTTATTTGTTCAAATGTTTATTTATTTATTTTGAGAGAGAGAGAGAGAGAGTGCATGAGCTGCGGAGGGGCAGAGAGAGGGAGAGAGAATCCCAACTGAGGACTCCATGCCACAAGCCATGAGATCATGACCTGAGCCGAAATCAAGAGTCGCACACTTAACCAACTGAGCCACCCGGGAACCCCTGCTTTCACATCTTTTATAAATCAACGTTTCACACTTCTAGGTTACAACTAGCTCAATGAATGTCACAAATAAAGTTGGATTCTTGATCTCACAGAACGATATAAGCCCACAGTGGTGAGATCTGGTTAAGCTGCTTTCGCAATGCTCAACACCAAAGACAAAAACACAAATCTCCTTTTTGTAGTCAGTTACTCTGTGTGGCGATAAAGATATTGTTTAATTGTTGCATCAGCGCTTTATTGCCTTTGTTCTGGAAAGCGTTCAGTGACGTCTCTTCTTTTGATGTGCTTCCCCAGCGTCTGTGCTATATGAAAACTGTAGCCCTTCTTCAGATCTGCAGGCCTAACGAGGAGAGTGAAGGATTCTGTGCAAATGCAAAATGACAAGCTAGAGGGAGGAAGTGATTTTTTGCAGCCCCTTGCCAGAAATGCATTCACTAAGACCACATCCCCAAAGTACCACCAGGAACCACAGCAGACATTTATTTAGCACCTATCTTGTGTCGGGCATGTCACTAGGAGCTTTCTTTCCTAACCTCCACAGCAACTCCACAAATTGGCCATGCAATCACCATTATAAAATAAAGGACACCGAGGCTCAGAGAGGCTTAAAAACTGAGACCTGTCACACTCCAAAGCCATGCTTTTTCCATGACATCATGGGCCCTCCATTCAGATGCCACTGCCACGAGCCAGATGCCTGCAAGACATTTGGCTGTTGGCCAGTCTAAGAGGGAGCAGGGCAGGGACTGGAGCTAGCCTCTTGAGCACCTACTAAGTGCCAGGTCCTGTGCGGAGGCTTTTCCCAGCTCCCACTGCCGCCTGACCTTGCTCCCGGGGATCGGATCCCTCAGGCCCTTTTCCAGGTCACACGCGCCTCCTTTATTAATGTGATAGTTGCCGCCGAACTTCTTTTTACTGAAATATTTTGGACCACTCGATCAGTTGTTTGGGCTCAATGAGAAATTGATGCCTCTTTATTCAAAGCTCTGTCAGGAGCTTGGAAAACATCACGCTACTTTGAAAAATGAGGGTTTTTTTAAGATTAAAAAAAAAAAAAAAAAGCCCAATGATTCGAGAACTTCTCTGGTTGCCAGTTGGCCCGGCTCCTTCCTGGGGAACCTGGCGCCACAGGCCAATCGGGAGCCACCGTTGCAATAAAAGCGCCCCTCTCCCTGTCCATGACTGCTTTCAAGAGTGATTAGCTGGGAGGGATTCATAAGCCTTGGTTTTGTGTTGTTTTGTTTTGGGGGGTTTCTTTTTTTTTTTTTTCCTTGCACTTGGAGAATAAGTTAATTATGATTGGTTAAAATTTGTGTGTTTTTGCTTTTATCCCCGAACCACAATTAGAGCTCCTGACAGCCTCCTGGCCCTCAGAAATTCCAGCTGGTATAATAATTGATAACCGTGGTTATGAATAGATTGGACACAAGGCTGTGAAAGAATGCCCAGCCACTTCAGAGGGTCATTTACAGCGTGCTGAAGGGAAAAGAGAATTTCAGGCCGGGAAAGCTTAGAAACAGAACGAGTTTTTATCAGTTTCCTCGACACTGGCAGATCAAAGCCTGGGTTGCACTCTCTGAGGCTTACAGATAATGGGGTGGCCGCTAATTCATTCTGCGGCTGGAGCGGAGGCCTATTCAGAGGGGTAAACCAGGGAGTTTTCATGTTGCTGCTTTGTAGTCTTTATCATGGTACCAATGCAAGAATCACCTTTTTATTTTAATGAGACATTTGAAAAGTATTTGATTCCCTCTGGCTAGGGGCTCCTTCCCCCGGCTGAGACAGTAAGAAAGAGTCGCCCAATGGAGCCTCATTTTCTGAAAGCAAATAGTATCTGCATTCTGCCCACCCCTACCCCCACCCTCCCTTGTCAGCTTAATAATTTCAGGGCAAGCAAAAGCTGGGCAACTGGGAAAGGAACAGGGCACGTCTGCTGTTAAACCCGAACCACTTTTTTTTTTTTTTTTTTTTTTTTACTAAGAATGAGGTTGGCCGCAAAGACGCAAGTTCGAACCCCCACCGCACCGTTCGCTGTATGTGCAACTCGGGGGCTGCTGGATGCTGTCCTGTGTCTGAAGTAGTCAAAATAGCTAAAGAAGAGGAACTCAGTGGTTGAATAAATGGATGCGTTGTCTCCAGTGAGCTTGGGCAAACTCCCTAAACTGTATGGAGCAGATAGTTTTCATGCCATAAGCGTTTGTGAAGCATTGTTGAGGGCTGAGCTGGATCCCCCGCCTCCCCCACAAATTTATGTGTCGAAGTCCTACCCCTGGTAGCTAAGATATGAATGTATTCTCAGATAGAGCATTTAAAGAGGCTACTAATGGGGCGCCTGGGTGGCTCAGTTGGTGGGGCGTCTGGCTTCGGCTCAGGTTATGCTCTCTCGGCTCCTGAGTTCCCCGCATCGGGCTCTGTGCTGACAGCTCGGAGCCTGGAGCCCGCTTCAGATTCTGTGTCTCCCTCTCTCTCTCTGGCCCTCCCCTGCTCACTCTGTCTCTCTCTGTCTCTCAAAAAGAAATAAACATTTTTAAAAACTTTAAAAAAAATTTTTAAAAGTAAAGAGGCGACAAAGTTACAGTGAAGGCGTTAGGGTGAGCCCTAATAAAATATCACTGGTATCTCCATAAGAAGAGGAGATTAGGACACAAAGGCACAAAGAGGGAAGACCATGCGAGGACACAGGGAGAAGGCGACCGTCTTCAAGCCAAGGAGAGAAGCCTCAGAAGAAACCGACCCGGGGACACCTCGATCTCGGAATCGCGAGCAAACACGTTTCTGCTGCTTAAGCCGCCCGGTCTGTGGCACTTTGTTATGGCAGCCCCAGCCAAGCCATACAAGCATCTACTATGTTCTTATCTTTAGTTTACAAATCCTAGCCCTGAGAGTTTTTTCAGGCTTACGGGGCTTTTCTCTCTGGGCCAAAAGGACACGAGGATTGCAGATAGAAGTTCTCGGCATTACCCTACGGTCTTTGGAGCGGCTGCAACGTCCTCTCTGAGTCTCGGTTCTCTCGGCTAGAACGTCAGAAGGACTCATGAAAAGTGTCTTTTAACAGAGAAACAGCTCTCGGACATTTGCCGTCGCTCCCAGGACATCCCAGGTGAGAAGTGGTGGGCCACCACCCGGCCTCCCATCCTGGCTTCTCTTCTCGGCACATCTCATGCCCACGTAGGAAGCAAAACTTGTCACTGCCTGAGAGCGGCTGCGAACCATAAGGGCCCAAGTAAGCCACCTCCACCTGCTGTCTGCTCAGGTTTCAGGAAAGGGAAAAAGCCCAGGAGAATTGCAAAGCATCTGGGACTCTGGCCATCGATTGTTGCTCCTGGACAAGACCCTGACAGGCCCTACCCTACCCTAGCTGGGTCCGGCATCCCGCCGTGCCCCAAGGGTGACCCCTTCTACCTCCAGGAGAGGAATACAGTCTGGCACTGGTGACAGCATCCCCTCAGTGTGACTGTGATCTAACCTGTCATAAGTAGACTGTCTGTTCTGGAATGTTCCACTGTGATGCAGCAGAATGTCAGAACCCAGACACTGGTTTCACTGAAGGTCTCACTCAAGAATGGATCTCAGGGTTTCTAAAGAATCTCATCCCAGGGTTCCTGCTCCTAAAAGCCCCTTTTCTCTACTTTTCTCCACCTTAGGGTTCTTGGTTCTTTGAAGGCCACGGACCCTGTCACTCAGCCTGGTAGAGAGGCAAATGCCCTGTGGTCTGGACCAACCAGGCTTTCTCCCACCCATCAAATGGAAACACACCCAAATCCTAAGCCTTTCCTTTATCATCCACAGGAGTCTGGCAGTGTGCTGTGTGGGGAATCAGCTCGCAGTAAATATTTGCGAGCTGAGTTTCATTTCTCCTAAGTTTGCATATACATGTGAAACAGCTTCCTGGCATTTTCAGTTTGATTGGCAGAACTGGCTAAATAAATCAAAACACACTAAGTAGTTGAAAAGTGTGGACACACTCATAATTATTCAGAAGCAAATCTGACCTCTTTTAGAAAAAACATCACAGGGTCCCTGGAAAGTTTAATCCTGCCTCAGAGATTAGAAATTGATTATCCTGGCCCATGGCAACAATCCCACACCTGTGCTGTCTGCCTCCAGGCTCCAGTCTGTCCTTCCCCCTACTTCTGGGGTGATCATGCAAAAACACACATCCGATCACATCATTCGCCCTGCTTAACATTCCTGTTTCCCCTCAGAGAAGAACCAAACTTCTTAACGAAGCATTGCAAATTTCCACAATATTGAGCCAATCAACATTCCCAGCCTCATCTGCTAACTCTCCAAGCTTTCATCGCCTCCCCATGCACATTTCTCTGAACATGCCTTGCCCTTGACCTCCATGCAGTTGTTCGTGTGCTTCCCTCAGCCAGGAGTGCAGTTACCTACATTCCCTGCCTGTCAAAATCACGCTCACATTGAAGGCTCAGCTCAAATTCCACTTCCCATCTACAATCCATTCCAATCTCGTCAAGAGCTTATGTCTCCTTCTCCGCTTGTCTGAATTATTCCATTCACCCTGGCAGCAGCCACGTTTTGATGGGGCCGAGAGAGGGCGCAGGGTGAAGGAGACAAAGGTGAGCATGTGTCATGCCTATGGAAATGCCTTCCACATGGGCTACCTGGTTCCATGCAGGACTCTCTAAGGACAGCACCTCAGTTGAGTGTTTCAGTTCCAGAGTTTCGACCCTGATCTGTTGGGTACTTGCCTCTGGCAGAATCCCAGTGACTGAGTCAAATTAATGAAAAGTACACAGGATTGATAAATAAATCAGAATGTTAACCCATTCAGCGATAATGTGAAAATCAGTGACACACAGGTGCTAAGGTACTTGAAAACTCTGTGGTACCACACCCCTTGCCTCATCCTGGAATCCTGATAGCTTAGATTTAAAATTATTTGCACATTGGGGCACATGGCTGGCTCAGTGGGTTGAGCGTCCAACTTCAGCTCAGGTCATGGTCTTGCAGTTCATGAGTTCGAGCCCCGTGTTGGGCTCTGTGCTAAAAACAGCTCAGAGCTTGGAGCATGCTTCAGAGTCTGTCTCTCTCTCTCTCTCTCTCTCTCTCTCTCTCTCTCTCCCCTGCTCATGCTCTGCCTTTCTCTGTCTCTCAAAAACAAATAAATGTTTAAAAAAATTTTTTTAATTATTTGCACACATGTTGTGTGGTTAGCCTAGACACGGTGGAGAAGTAGAATGACTCGGGAAGGCTACTGCTCCTGAATTTCAGGAGGTAATTGTGCTAGCCCTCTGAAGGGTGGTTTTCGTAGGGCAGCAGTTGAGGGCCCAGATGCAAATCACGTGAAGAGCGTTACATGGATTCAGACACTCATCTCTCTTAACCCTGTTTTTATACGTCCATGGCCTCTCTAATGGTACCTTGTCCTTTAAAGAATTAATGCCTTCTGAAATTGTAACCAAGTACCAGGTCTAAATGGCTTGGAAACATTCTGCTTCCTACAATGGACTGAGTAGATATTTAATCACTCTGAGTTTCAGGTGGACTCCGTAGAGTTACCTTTGGTGTTAGACGGTAGATGACATCACCCAACCTTGACTGAGAGCCCCATGAAGAAAAGGCTTGTTCCATTATCTCTATCCCATTCACTAGTCAGCTCAGTGCCTGGCATAACACACGTGGTGAGCCCACGTTTGAATGAATAGACGGTATAATGGATGGAGGTGTCAGCGGAGGGATGTTTGAATGGATGAGAGCATAGATGAATAGATGGATGGGGGAATCAACGGTACTGGAATCCCGATCCTATCCTTGCTTTAGAAGGAGATTCAGTAAGAAAACAAACAAACAAAAAGCTTTTGACATACAGCCGTGATGGAGGCTATAGAATTTCCCACAGTAACAAAGGGGATGGCTCAGAAAAATCCAGTTAATGCTTCTGCCCACATGCCACCTAGCATTGCCATCCAAATACGAAATATCAGTCGTCTACCTTGCCCAGGAAACCATGCTTGGTACTGACCCAACGCACTTGTCAGTCGAGAGCTGTTAAGCTGTACCGGAATTTCCAGCATTGCGGGCACCCCCACACAATAAAATATATAGCCGTGAAATCACACAAAGCACGACTGATTCAGAAGGCCTCTCAGTGTCTTTCATGATTTGAAATTTTGAATCCAGAAGATCAGCATTTGAATTCTCACTCAGTTCCTTGGCTGTGAGACCCCTGGCCCAGCCTCACCTCTTTGACGTTACTTTCCTCATCTGTCAAATGAGGGTCATCCTTTCTGTCCTGCAAAGCTGATGGGGTTAGTTTGAGTAGGGGAACATCCGTAAAGTCTCATTGTATGTGATACAGCATTACAGGGACGATCATTGTAGTGGACATGTATTGTTTGCCCCTCACGGTTCCCTCCTGGAAACTGTTGCTCTCTCCCCCAGCATGGTCCAACTGCTCGCTGGAGAGCATCGTCTTACAGATTCTGCTACTCTCCACCATCAGAGGATACGGGGATGGACTTGTGATCCAAGCTGGACCAAACAGTGCCTTTGCTCAGGTTTTTCAAACCCAGGAGACACAGAGAGAGAGAGACAGAGAGACTCATTCCCTCTCTGACAATGACATTGAGCAATGTGAGGCCTGGGAGGATGAGTTTTGGCAGAAAGGAGAAGGCTGGTCTAGACAGGTAGAGCGCATTTATCAAGAGAGGCCAAGATGAGAGGGGAAGGAAGTTCAGTCTGGCTGTTAGTGCCCAAGTCTCTGGCTCCAGATGTCCCTAAGGCCAAGCCATTCTACTTTTCTCCGCCTGGATAGGTGAGGCAACATGTGTCCCTGTCCAAGTGAAGTCAGGCTGAGTTCTCTCAACCCACAAGCAAAACATCTACAGGGAAATGGGGTCACTGATAAATCATCACTTACCACTTCATTGTGCATTACAGGAAGACAGGGACACTTACAAATTCCTCCACTGCTGTGTCCCTGGGACTGCACATAGCAGGCTCACAATAAACATTTGTTCAATACATCATTATATTATTACATTTATAATAAGCACTGGGGTGTAAAGAGCTCTAATTATAAGCAAGCAGAATTAGGCAGCTTTTAGAGAACGGCAATATCCTTCTGGAAGTCTTCCTATTTCCACACAAAGCTCATACATTTTCATAATGCGATATAGTGTCATTTAAAAACAAATAATTCAGGGGCACCTGGGTGACTCAGTCGGTTAAGCGTCCGACTTCAGCTCAGGTCATGATCTCACGGTTCGTGGGTTCGAGCCCACGTGTCAGGCTCTGTGCTGACAGCTCAGAGCCAGGAGACTGCTTCGGATTCTGTGTCTCCCTTTCTCTTTGCCCCTCCCCCATTCCCTCTCTCTCTCTCTCTCTCTCTCAAAAATAAATAAAACATTAAAAAAAAAAAGTTTTAAAAACAATTCAGAACAGCATTTGCAGGAATGTAACAGTGGCCTGTAATTTGAAACTCAATCTCTCCACAACTGATCATATATTGCTGATCATAGCGGTAAAAACAGTGGGCACGGGAATCAGAAGGCCCCGAGACTGAAACCCAGCTTTGCCTTTGGCAAATTAGACTCTCAGCTTCTCAGTTCCCGCATCTGTAAAATGGGTGTGACGATTTATAGCACGGTTTTTTGGAGGATTCAATTAGATGACAAATACAGTAAAACCTTGGTTTGCGAGCAGAATTCATTCCTGAAACGTGCGTGTAATCCAAAGCACTTGTCTATCGAAATGAATTTCAAAAACCATTGGTTCACTTGTGATCGTGTGATGTTCGGTGTCACGTACGCCTCGTATGGCAAGACATCTCTCTTTTATCAAGTTAAAATTTATTAGAAATGTTTGCTTGTCTTGTGGAACACTCACGGAACAAGTTCCTCGCGATCCAAGGTTTTACTGTGTTAAAATGCTTAGTACCTAGTAGGTGCTAAAGATACAGATATTTATATCTGTTTGTTAGATGTGTATGCCTACATATATATACATACGTATATGTGCAGTTAATATACTGTACTTTATATAAGTCTATGTATATATATATATATATACAAATATTTTAGTTTGTTTCCCACAGTTGGCTCTCCTAGGACATGGGCATCTGAAAATCACTGGACGCCTGATATAAACACATATGTATATATACATACATAGACTTATATAAAGTGCAGTATATTAACTTAAATACCGATGGACTGAGAGTCCTTGGAAGCAAGTTCTCGGGTATGTGTTAGAGTCTAACCCTCATTTCATTCCCCACCCACCTCCATCATCCCAAACCAAAAATGAACTTTGGAAAACTTCCTAAAACCACTGGAAACAAGCTTTCTCATCAGCGCAGTTGGCTTCCCAGAGACGGGCTCCACGGATGTGTGCTCACGGTCTCTGCACAGACCGGCTCCCCTCGGTGCCTTGAGGCATCCCCAGCAGAGGTGTCCCTGTGAAGTGCCTTTTCATCCCCCGAAGCGGTGCCCTCAAGCCTCACTGGCATCCAGTCCTTACACTAGCCCCCCATATGGAGAAGCGGCAGCTTCCCCAAACCTCATTCCCCCTAAGCGCTGGGAAAATCCTTGGTGGAATTATCAGGGATCTGACTGGCTTTGAAGAGCTGGTGGTTATCTTTATGGCTTCTGCTGGGCTGAGCCCAAGTATAAGAAAGGTCATGACCTGCTCTTCTAGTCTCCTGGAGGAGAGAAGAAAAGGAAATGGCCAGGAATTAAAGAGAGAGATTTGAAGTCAAATGAAGCAAGCTCCCAGCCACTCTGAGAGGCTGGCCTGTATCTTGTCCAACCGGTCAAGTGCTTCTGGTCCCCGGGGTCACAGGACCTAAGCATACTCTGACAAACTACGCCCGGGTGGATCAAATATGTGTGAGACAATTTAGGCCTCTGGCCCTCTGGAATCTTCAGCCTCGTGTCTCTCCTGGGCTTTATGCCACTGTCTCTGCATGTCCTTCAGAGGTGCTTGGCCCCCAGCAACCGGGAACCAGGGCAAATATTTTAGTTTGTTTCCCCCAGTGGGCTCTCCTAGGACATGGACATCTGAAAATCATTGGACGCCTGATATAAACACATATTACTATTTTTATAATCACATATATCTGTATAGTATGTGCATATGTATTAATGTCTTTAATTTTTATTTATTTTACCTTTTTAAATTTAAATTCAAGTTAGTTGACATATTGTCATATAATGTAATAATGGTTTCAGGAGTAGAATTTAGGGATTCGGCACTTACATATGACACCCAGTGCTCATCCCAACAAACTCCCGCCTTAATGCCCATCCCCCATTTAGCCCATCCCCCCACCCACCTCCCCTCCAGCCACCCTTAGTTTGTTCTCTGTATTTAAGAGTCTCTTATGGTTTGCCTCCCTCTCTGTTTTTCTCTTAATGTTCCTTCCCTTCTCCTATGTTCATCTGTTCTGTCTCTCAAATTCCACATTTGAGTGAAATCATATGGTATTTGTCTTTCTCCAAATGACTTATTTCGCTTAGCATGATCCATTCTAGTTCCAACCACCTTGTTGCAAATGGCAAGATTTCATTCTTTTTGATTGCCGAGTTATATTCCATCGTGTGTGTGTGTGTGTGTGTGTGTGTATGTATATATCAATCACAACTTCTTTATCCATTCATCAGTCAGCTGTATTAACGACTAATGATTAAAGACAAATGTCTTTAGATACGATTTTATACTTTTTAAATTCGATCGGCATCGGACAGTAGGTTGGGAGGCAAAGTAAGTGGGCACAAACATTAGTTAAGACTATTCCAATATCTATAGTTGCTAGCATGATTATGGGGTCATAAACAGTTGCGATATGTATATTTACAGATACGTGTATATCAGGTATACGAATGTACACATCTCAGCACATAAATACAGACCAATAACCTTAGATCTAATTAGAATCTGAAGTCACATTTGGTTTAAATTTGAAATTGATCTAATCAGTGTATTTGTAAAAAAAAAAAAAAATTGGTGTAATAGACCATTGTAATAGAAGTTTTCAATCCTTTTAAGAAATGGTAAAGGTCTGTGGTGACTTGGATGGGGATGAAACAGATCCCGCCTTCTTAAAATGATATTTTCATTTTTTACAAGTCCTGGGAACCAGATGTCATTAGTGTCTAAAACCTACTGTTCACCCAAATAAAATTAGTGATAATAACAGCAGCTATATTAAACATCTACTACATGCCTGTGCAATACTAGGTACATTACAGATACTATCTGTTTAATCCTAGCCACAACTAGACTCTTAGCTACTAGAATTCCCATTTTCCAGATTATGACATAAATATAGGGAAGGTCAGAGAAGAACACAGCCAGTCCAACACACAGTCAGGATTCAGTCTGAGGTCTCTCTCGTAGCAGAGATCTCGTTCCCCTCCCTGTGCTACAAACCCCCACCAGCCACGCAAGTGGAAACTGACTAGACAAAACACTGACCACTGCTCCTCTGTTGCCTGTCACTACCTACTCTATGTCTCTGAGGTTGCCCGCCAGCACACAGGACAGTGATGCCTCGAGCAGAGCTCCAGTGCTTTCGCGGGTTGAATCATTTTATGAGTAACCCCCATATTTCCAGAAAAGCATCAGAATGGGGTGGGGACAAAATGAAACGTAATATCTAAACCTTCTTGTCATAGTCATACATTTTGTTTAGGAAAATGCTCTTTCATTTAAATAATGATTTTAAAAATCCATTAGAACACATTTTCCAAGCGGTCAAGAATTTTGTGAGACTGAGCTCTACTTTTTAAATTTTTTTAATGTTTATTCATTTTTGAGAGACAGAGACAGAGCACCAGCAAGGAAGGGGCAGAGAGGGAGATATAGAATCTGAAGCAGATTCCAGGCTCCACACTGTCAGCACAGAGCCTGACGTAGGGCTCAAACTCGTGAACCTTGAGATCATGACCTGAGCCGAAGTCGGACGCTCAACCAACTGAGCCACTCAGGTGCCCCAAGACTCAGCTCTGTTTTTAAATATCTGTTTTACACTATTACCAAAAGAATAAAAGCAAACCCTTTTTGCTTTTAATGGTGTGAACATTTCATTTGGAAACAAAAGCCTGCTTTCCAAAATTCTGTTTTCCTAACCAGCTTTAACTCAGAGGTCTTATCTCCCACCACCCTGAGTGCAGAAATCAATTGTGAGGGAGAACAGGGGATCTGAAAACACTCACCATCCATCTAGGGATCTCTGAGCCACCAGTCTCCAGCTAGCCTATCGTGTGGTGTTCCTTCCTTCAACCATTAACAAGTGTTCCCTGGAGACCTACTATCCACTGGGGGCCAGGCATGAAGGGGAATGAAGGTGACTGACCACAGTCCAGAGGCAGAAACAGACAAATAAGTGAATGTCGCTACTGCGGTGTGACAAGGGCTTGTCACAGTGCTATATGCAAAGCAGAGTGTGGGCTTCCCAAAAGCTGCCTACCTAAGTATAAAACATCCATAAGGAGAAGCGTCCAGTCCACTTTGAGCTGGGGCCAGTCTTTAGGACGCTACATGTGACAACGATTAAGTCAGAACATCCAGAAACAGTAGCCACGGCTTTTCAGGGTAGAAGACAGAAAGCAAGATATCCCATGCATCCTAAAAACACTGCTGGAAAAAAGTCAGGGCCCCATGGAGAAAAGAGGAGGGCAGGGCATTGGATTCAGAGCTTTTCCCAGCCCCACCAACACATAGCCATGAAAGGAACAAAGACACCAAGAACCTTACCCCTGTGATGTTATCAAACACCTCTACCCCTGTTTCCTTCATTTGCTTTTCACATTAGCCCCATTTGACAGATGGGAACTCTGAGGCTCACAACAGGGAGATTGTTGCTCAAGGCCACATGGAAAGTCAGCCATCGGGCCTGAGCGGAGCCCCACACTGTGAAGTGCCTGGCGCTCCTCCCTCTCTGGTCTGGGCCACCTGGCCATCACAGGAGGGGATTTCTGATTCCCTTCTGATCTGGAGCCTGCTGTTCTGGTGTCTTATGATCTCCAGGGTCGCGAGACAACCTCCTACGCCATCTGCCTCTCCTGCTGAGCTGGCAGGTACAGACCTGCCCTTCTCTCTTCTTTCTGGACCATTCCAGAAATACTTCTGACACAAGCTGGGTTGGGGGATCTGTGGGAGTTTACATATTTGAGTATGTGCGTGTGATATGTCTACTCATGAGGGGCCCCCGAGGGGACATGCAAATGGTTAGATGTGTCTGTGTGACCTTATTTACGTGCACAGTCAGGCACTGGGATATTTCTTCTCTTTGTAACATAGAGTGTGGATGTGTGTGTGTGTGTGCGTGTGTGTGCACATTCTGTCCTGTGTTTAGCATATGTCGATTTCTCTGAGATAACGTGTGCAGATATCTTTGCTGTGCATGCACGGTGTATGAATGTGCATGTCCCTGTGGTTTGTGAGTGTGCTATTCTCTGCAATGTGTGAATGTGTTAGATATTCCTGCTGTGTGTGTGGATGTCACTGTGGCGTGCATGTCTGGGTGTAAATGCCCCTGTGATTTGTGTGTGTGTGTGTGTGTGTGTGTGTGTGCATGTGCTTCTGTGCAGATTACTGCTGACCTAGCTTTTTCATGAGCATCAAGAACTCAGCTGACTTAGCAAAACACTGAGAGAAAAGCCTCAGGAGGAAGCACAGGGAGCGTTTCCTCACATAGAGCAGCTACTCATGCACACTCGGGTCAGTGAGGTTGCCCAGCCCTTGCCCACCAGGAGAGCCCCTCTGGGGGAGGAGGGCCAAGGGATAGCCCAGGGCACTCAAGGCCAGGGGTCCCATTGTCATTCTGAGCCGTCCGTCACTGGCTGATGGCAGGGCTGGTCTAAGAGGCCCGGAAGATGGGAAGATGGAGAACTGCAGGGAGCAGGGGGAGGAAGGCAGGTGCTCCTGCAGGGCTGGAGCTAGAAGGCGGTGGGACGCAACCCCTCCCCCCAGGAGGCGTGCCAGTGTGTGCGTGAGTCCGGTGCACGTGTTGGGTGTATGCATGCACGTGTGCGAGCGTGTGTTCAAGTGCCATGTGAGCAGGTGTGAATGCATGCAGGGTGGGGGTGCAACCCCTGCCCGCTCACCCACAGGGTCCACACGCTTTCGATTCTCCCCCATCCCACCACAGCTCACCCAGCCGAGCAAACATTCAGCTTCCAACGGGGCGGGGGAGGGTCAGGCCTTACCAGAGTGTCCCAGGGCCCCTCCGCCCAGGAGATGACAGCCTGACCCCACAGCCTGCCAGACCGACTACACCCTGCTCAGGGACTTCGAGGAGCCACACTTCTCTGGGCAGGCAGTCCTTTGTTCCAGGCCACTCAGAATGCTTTTATCTGTAGGTTTGCCTTGAACAAAAATCCTGTTCAAATGGTCTAAACCTGACGATAAACCCAACCTTTCAGATTACAGTGTAAACCCCACCACCGCACCAGGGAGGGGGAAAAGCAGAATTCCTGTGCATTTCAGAAAACCTCCCTGAGTAATCCCTTGAGCCTCCCCACAGGGCTCCAGCCCCCTAATGGATGCTTTGATGACAGCAGATAAAGGCCAAAGGTACCTTTATTCTCTCAGAAATTGCTCCAAATAAACAACCTTGATGATTAAAGCAATAGAAATCCCAGGAAGATTGATGGCTTGGAAAAGGCTGCTGAGTGAATGAATAACTTCCCCCTTTATTTCCGAGAGCTAATATTTGTCCACATTTGCTGCCTTTTAGAAAAAAAAGTACAACCTTTTTAACGCTGAGTGTTGGTCAGAGACAAATGGTCACCATCCAGTTATTACTTGAACTTTAAACCGAGCTCCATTTGTGAGTGACTGAGGCTGCCGTCAGCATTCACCCATTTATCAGGCTCAGACACGCGGCCTGCACAGGGGAACGTCATACCTGCCTACAGACTTCGAGGGTGGGGCCAGGCCCGGAGATTCCTTCTGAAGCCTTTGAAATACTCTTTTTTTCTGTTGCCCCAGTGTCTCCAGAGATAAGTCGTGAAACATTTTTTTAATGTTTATTTATTTTTGAGAGAGAGACAGAGTGAGAGAGAGAGAGTGTGTGTGAGCAGAGAAGGGGCAGAGAGAGAGGGAGACACAGAATCCAAGGCAGGCTCCAGGCTCCGAGCTGTCAGCACAGAGCCAGATTCGGGGCTTGAACTCACAGACCGCGAGATCATGACCTGAGCCAAAGTCGGACGCTTAACCGACTGAGCCACCCAGGCGCCCTCCAGATATTAATGAGTAGCTTCTCTATGTGAGGAAATGCTCCCTGTGCTTCCTCCTGGATCCCAGGGTTGCTCTCCACCCCAAGTGCATCTCTCATTAGGAATGACCTCAACTACACATGATCTCTTAGTCCCTGGATCAGCTCAGTTCCTGCCACATCGCCTTCTAACCCAATTTACACCCCCTCCCCAAATTCTCATGACTTCACCTGGCAACTCACCCTTATCTGGAACTGAGCCAGCTCTGAAACTGTGAATGTAGACCTCGGACCAGAATCTCCTCATTCCTTCCAGCTCTTTCTTAGTCTTCCCACTAAGAAGACTAAGATGGGAATGACTTCCCATCATTCCATTACTCTGACTTCACTGGGACATCTTGAAATGCTCCCTCTCCGCAAGCTTGTCCTGGTCCCAGTTGTTCTTTCTTCAAACTCATCTAGAAACATTAAAACCCTGGATGCAGCCAGCCAGCCAGAGTCTATGCACCCACAGCCAGAATGCATTGTGCTAGCACAGAAAATACCGGGCACACAGGTTACCATCGGTCTGCCGTGCTGCCTGGAATCCTTCCACACTCCCTGCGCCTGGCTCATGCCCATCCAGCAGAGCCCATATTAAATGCCTCGCACTCTTCCATACCTCCAGCTCATGAGCTTACCCGGGCTATTAGAAAGCACTGGAAAGAAAATCCTACAATGTCTTGCCAAATCACCTACAGGTTACCTACATCTCTAGTCCTTCCCTCTCCCTCAGGTCCTGTTAGAAGATGGGAGAGCTCTCTTGCCTCAGGCCAGGCCATTACTCCCTTGAATCTGCTCCTGCCAGAGTCACCAAGAACTTCTCCATTGCAGAGTCATTGGATATGTTCCATCATCAGCTTCTTGCCTGAATGGGTGCAAAACTCCTGACACTCTCATGTCTCTCACTTTCTATATTCCCATGCTCTCCAACATGTGTGCAGGCTCTCTCGCGACTCTTCATCATTTTGCCTTTGTTTAGATGGCGGTGTTTGCAGGGATCCAGGTTATCTTTTTCAATATGCTCTTTCTGAGCATTGCCGACCATTCTGGGGCTCCACTGACCATGTTTGTGCTGGAAACCCCAAACATTTTTTTCTAAATCTGGAGTTTCTCCTGGCATCCTGGTGCCCTGTCCCACTCGCCTGCTGGCATCTCTATGTGGCTATGCCACAGCCGGACTTATATACTCCCCACCCTAAGCCTGGTTCTTTCTCTGAATGACCACTTCTTTCTCATCTTCAAAGCCAGAAGCCTGGACATTCTCCTTGACCTCTGCTTTCCCCCATTCCTTGGAGCCCACCAGCACCTCCCTCCTGCTTGCACCAGTGTCCTCTTCTGTGAAGTCCTCGAGGGCAAGGATATGTCTGCGTCATCTGGGCATGTTAGCACCTAGTGCGGTGCCAGGATCTCCATAAATGTTAAATTAATGGCTGATGAATTCTTTGAGATGAATGGTGTCATGGGTGGCAGATGACCGAGGCTTAGAGAAGCTAAATACTGTCACCAAAGTCAGGCAGTTAGCAAAAAAAAAAAAAAAAAAAAAACCAAACAAACAAACAAACCCAACACCTAGATCTGTCTAAATCCAGAATCCAAGAACTTACATGTTTGTCCTATGTCGGATTCAGGGATGTGGCATTTTTGAGGGCCAACATTCTGCCCACATTTGTGGGAAATTGAAAGCTAAGCATATAAGAAACGTGCATTGTGAATCGAACTTCAAAACAGACTTTCACTTTAGTCTTCCAGGCTTTTAAATTCCATTTTGTTGCCGTGATGATTTCTGACACATCGGGTCCAAGGCCCTTCATATCACTGGGAAAGCTTTCTTAATCGCCTCTGCCTGCTGCTGGCTCAGGCTCTTGCCCAGCTCCCTCTCCTTCATTCTCTCCTTTCTCCCCAGGTGGCTCCGTGCCATCTGGCAGCTGTGCTCGAGGAGCCGCTTTGCCAAATGTGCCCCGTCTCGCAGCGCCCAGAGATTCGCCTACACACACGCACACACACACACACACACACAGTCCCATTGAAGTCATGGCCGCTGTACCCCAGCTTTACTACAGTGAAAGGGAACTGACTGAGGCTTGTGTTTCGAGCATCAGTGAAGTTTGGAGCATCTCCGATGTGCCAGCCCCTGAAGTATAGGAAGACTGAATACATGGCCCCCAACAGGTCTGAGCTGGAAGGAAAATGTCGGATTTATTGGCACCCGGATGGCAGCTGAAGGGACGAAAATACAGGAGGTCGCCCCAGGGAGAGCATAAGGAGGAAGCTGAGAGAGGAGCCAAAGGGAGAGCTCTGGGGACACCGATCTTTGAGGAAGGAGGAAGACAGGGACGCCTGACGAGATTCATGATCTCATGAGATTCACGAGGTCCCCAAATGACAGGAATGGCTGATGGTGTCCCATGCAAGGCCCCGAACTAATGATAACAACAAGAATGATAACGAGGAGGGGGAGGAGGAAGAAGAGGAGGAGGAGAAAAGGAAAGGGAATCAATCACTAAATGCTTGTTCTGTGTCAGGCCCTGTACTAGGCAGTTCTTCCCTTACACACATATGCTCATTCTTAAAGCAACCTTATGAGAGAAGTATTTCTGTCTCTACATTACAAATGAAGAAGGACTGGAAAACATCCACCGGATTTGGCCAAAACGGCATCCGTGGTAGCCATAGCAAAATGAATTTCACTGAAGGAAAGTGACTAGAGGCCGATTGAAACAGGTTGAGTAGTGAATGGGGAGGTAGGAACGGAGAAAGAAAAGAATGTTCTTTCAAGGAGGTCTGATGACAGAAAAGAAGAGAGATAACACAGCGACCAAAAGGGAACAAAATACCAGGAGAGGTTATACTGCAGTATAGCAGAGGCTTGAAAATGTGTCTATTCTGAGGGCAGAACCAAAGAAAGACGACAAGATAACAAGACACAGGTGGGCATGGTGGGAAATTAACAAACCCAATATGGTGGGAATATTCACGTCAAAGGCTCAGGGAAAGATGTCCTCAGGAGGAAAAGGGTCCCCTTTTAGAGTCCAGAGAAAAGGACAGGGAGAGGGGATGGTTTTAGATAAATTGGTGGTGATGGTTGGGAATTTGAGCAAGATTGTGGCTTAAGGTGCCAATGTTCTTAGTAAAGAAATGGAATGAGGAACAGGAATAGAGCAGAGGGGTTTTTGGTTTGTCTTATTTTTATTTTATTTTTTGAGAATGAAGAGCTGAAGTAAGATAAGGAGCTTGAAGAGAGAAGTAAATGTTAGAGTATTTCTTGAGGGATGAGCGAGGAAGCAATCCCCCAAATTAAGTGACTAATGGAACCCATGGACATACAGTGACTCCAGAGTCCTTATTTTTACTTTTTTAAAACATATTTTTTAATGCTTATTTATTTTTGAGAGAGAGAGAGAGAGAGCTAGGGAGGACAGAGAGAGACACACACAAAATCTGAAACAGGCCTCAGGCTCAGGGCTGTCAGCACAGAGCCCAATGCGGGGCTCAAACTCACAAACCATGAGACCGTGACCTGAACCGAAATCAGACGTTTAACCAACTGAGCCACCCAGGCATCCCTATTTGTACTTTTTATTCCTCCAGCTACCAGGTGTTAGGACAGAGAAGTAGGTTAATTCATTGATCCCAAGTTGGAATACATCCAAAAAAGATACATCCAAAAAAGATACTGGATACATCCAGTGGAAAGATTCAGACACACCATGAAGATTAAAAGAGAGAGAGAGAGCCTGCGTTGAACGGGGCACAGCATTGGCACAGACTCTGTGCCCAGTGAACACAGATCTGCTCCCCTATAGGGTTTTCTCAGCAATAAAATGAAGAAGTTATATTAGCGATCTCCAGCTTTGATGTGTGGGGTTCATGTGGCAACTTCAGAGAAGCCTAAGTCAGCGTTTTTTCCAAATGTGGCCATGTGGCCCACTTCTGACGGAACATTCTGGAGAGTTTCTTAGAAATGCAGATTCCAGGTCTGCCTACCAAAGGGGGTTCCTTATGGGAAGGTTCAAAGTCTGCATTTTAATAAGCTCCCCAGGTACCCTATACAGAGTCAAGTTGGAGCCGTATACACCCAGTCCCTGTCTGGCTTCCACAGAAACGTTATTCGAGTTCTGACTATGGCATTAGTTGTGAATTTGCGGCAAGAAACACTGAGACCCTGCATGGCCGTATCTATGAGCAATGATTGGATTCTGGATAAGTGAGGCTCCCAGATGAGATTTAGCGTTCACTTCTTTTTCCCGCAGAACTTCTCTGGTGAAATTTGAGGGCAGGCTGCTTGTGTTCAGCCCACTGAGTGCTGGCTTTATCCCATCTGCCTTGGATGTGGGCATTTGTTAATATAGCCTTTGGTCCAACTGCTATTTAGGGTTTTGTGTGCAGACAACTTGTCCCACTCATGTTTCTGCCCTTCACAGTCCCTGGCTATTTGGAGAGGATCCTGAGGAAAAGAGCAACAAATACTACAGTATGATTATCGTTCATTATCTGCAGAGCTCTTTTAAGTTTACAGAGTATCTCCACACACATTATCTTCTTATCCGCAAATCTGTGATTTGTATAAAAATGATCATTTCCATTCAGAATCATATAAGGCCCAAAATGAGTAGGCAGAGTAATGCTCTCCGAACACAGGACTGTGGCAGAGATGGGGGTGGGGTCACACATCTTAGTCTCAGTCCGTTTGGGCTGCTGTAACAAAATACCACAGGCCGGGGGCTTACAAACACCAGAAATTTTATTTTCACAGCCCTGGAGGCTGGAAGTCCAAAGTCAGGATGCCAGCACGGGCAGCTGAGGGCCCTCTTCTGGGTCCCAGCCTTGGGGTGGCCTCTAAACAGGGCACCAGGGGCTGGGGAGCTTTGCGGAACCTCTTCTAAAAGCACTGATCCTGGGGCTCCTGGGTGGCTCAGTCTGTTAAGCGTCTGACTTTTGATCTGGGCTCAGGTCAGGATCCCTCAGTCGGCTGTGGGCTCAAGCCCCGCGTCGGGTTCTGCGCTGATCGAGGGGATTCTCTCTCCTTCTCTCTCTGCTCCTCCCCCACTTGCACTCTCTCTGTGTCTCTCAACAGAATAAACATTAAAACAAGAAGTATTAATCCTATTCATGAGGGCTCCACCCTCCCCGTGTCATCTGATCTTTGGGGATTAGGACCTCAACGTGAATTTCAGGGGGACACAAACACTCAGACCTTAGCAACACGATCTCCTACCTTCAAGCCTGGAGTTCTTCTAAGCAACTAAAACCAGAACAAGATGTTCTGGCACTCCTTTTTCTGCAACCAGATGAGGAAGCCCCTGCATTCTTTCTCTCAAGCTTCCCTGGCCCTCACCTCCTCGGCTTCGGCCCCTTTCCCTTGCCGCCACGAGGACTGTTAGCCTCCAGCCTGGAGATCGTTCCAACAAAGCTGAGCTCTGGTCTGGATCGGGTTTCTGAGGAACATCGTGGGGCATCAGATTTGATTCCTCCCCAGCATGAGCAACCAGGGCCATTGCTGGGTGCTCCTGGCCTTCCCTTCAAGTCCCTGGAACGTGGGGCCTGTTGCTGCCATTTCCGGCTGCCGTAGACACCAACACGAGCACTGTCGGGGAGAAAGCCCCAGGCAGAAGCCCCTGACAGAGGTGAGGGAAGCCCCACGCAGGCATATGTCCCGGTGCCGAGCACTTTCTCACTCCAGCAGTTGATTAAAAGGTGTTGGGCTATTTAAATGGTTGCTAACTTCATGACTAAAGTGTCAAACCTAATTTTTTGAAACTTTAGAAAATGCATTTGAAAAGCTCTTTAAATGGAAACTTTTTTTTCCCTGCCAAGTTCCACCATAGCATACATTTTTACAGCCCTTATAATTCCTTGAAAAAACTCAATGTATAATCGAAGTGCTGACAGATGCTGGACCATAGCAGCTAGTCTAACAGCTCAGCTGTATTTATTTTTCATTACACTTGACTCTAATTGGTGCCGGTTTAGCTGTGGCTCATACCAGCAAGAACCTTTTAACTCAAACATCAGCCCAGGGAAATTGGCTTTTCTCCCCCATATCTTGGCTCTCAATATTAGGGACTGCCCACATTTCTCCCTCTTCAAACTATCTTTGTGTTTATTGAGACACAGTTAGATTTGATTTTCAAAAACACAGATGTAAATTTTAATCAAGACTCCTCCAAGAAGCGACCTTTTGGAAAGTCATTTTTCTCTGTGAACCTCAGTTTTCTCATCTATAAATGGAGACCGTAGTCTCGGGGGGTGGTGATGTGTATCACGTAAAGGGTCAGCTGTGATGTAGGTAATGCTTCTAGCACACCGCCCAGAGCATAACAAGAGTTTGTTACTTGATGTTATTTTCTGCATGCTACGTATTTGTTAATATTATCATTATTGATGATAATGTCTCACTCGGAAAAAAAAAACTCCCCGTCTGATCAGTCTCTGTGGCATTTTCTGCTACCGTCATAAGTTGCAAAACCACTAGCTCATACACAGAGAACCCCTTTCACCATCCCACACAGACCAGGCCCTTTTTGATTAAAAATCTAGTAGTCTGGGACAAGACATGGACTTTAGGTTCAAGGTTGCCTGGATCTTCTCGGCCACTCGGAGATGCTCTTGGGTGTGGGAATTCTTCAAATGACTCTTAAGTGGCCTCCTTAGAGATGCTGACAGGTCCAATCAAACTCTCTTCTACTGGGCCCTGGGATGAAAGGCAGTGACAGAGGTGTTCGAGAAATAAAAAAGGTGCCCTGCATAGTCCCGAGGAAATTCCCTCAGGACAGAGCAATCCACAGTCCAGGCTCTTGAGTCCTCTCAAGTATGTATCCTCAGTGGAGGCCACGTTAACAAGAAGAGTGTCTGCCCATATAGATAGAGCCATTCTGGAATTCAGGCTGGAAGCCCTTCAGCTGTAGCGAAGACCCCCCCCCCCCCCGAGTGAACCCAAAGTGTACCTACTCCATAAACCCACCCGGATTTATACTGGGGGGTGGGAGGAGAGAACTTTCTCACTCATTAACTGCCGCGCACAAGAGGCTTTACATAAGTGACTTTGGCTGAACTTCATAACATCCTTTTGCAGCAAAGGACGTGGGACTTGGGGAGAGAAAGTGTCTTGCTGAGGCCACACTGGGGCTGAAGGGGCCAACACTGGAACTTAGGTCTCTAGGAACAAGGACTCTTAACCACAGCCCCGACTGTAGGGGAATCAGAAGAATTAAACACTCATGCTAAATCTTATTTTATTGCCCAAAACATGACAACAGCAAAAATAGACATTTTGATTTTAAAAAAAAACAACAGAATCCAACTACCTTATTAACTACTTGTTTTTATTTTCTGTCCTCCTCTCGTCCTGGGCCGATGCAGAAAGTTATCATTGTGCCAGTGAGGATGATTTCCGCAAAGATCTATTAAGCACCTGTTGTCTGCAGTAGCTCCTGGGTCCATGTGGTGTATGCCAATGTCAGACCGCATGCACTCTGTCATGCAGTGGTTGAGACGACATAAATGCCATCGGGGTTCCTTAACAAGGCAGAGATGATCTGAGTGTGGAGCACACTCATGCACAAACACTGTTCAAGAAGAGACAGACCAGTGTAGAAAGTAACTATGACCTTGGAAGTTGTAAGGGGGCTGCGTGTCATCCCAGCCAACTGGAAGCATCATTTGAGCCTGAAAACCCCTAGATGTGGTTACAGAAAGGAAAGACACAGAACTGACCGCGTGCCTTCTCAAGCAAAACCCAGTGCGATGGGCGGACTGTTGCTTTTATTATTCTAGTCATGGTTTTCTGCCGATTGGTGGGATGTAATATTCACTATAAGGCAACTTAAAGTTTATAAAAGTATTGATTTAGCAACTTAAGCATGCATGGCAACACCATCCAGAGAACAGTAGGTGTTAGTTTACAAATAGTTATTGACAGTCTTTTTATATACCTCTTCTAACTTAGTTGAGATTATAGTACACACACAGTGGAAAAACCTGCTTTTCCAGTTACCATTGTAACATTAGTATTTTCAAACGCCATTAAAATTATTTCGAAAACATAACTTTGCAAGGCTGCATAAATTCCATACTCTGAAAGTCATGTAATCTAGTTAACCATGCTAACTATTTTGGATACTTAGCTTGTTCAAAATTTTTACTATTTAAATTAATGCTGGCTTCCATTCAAGATGGGATTTTGAGTCCCCAAATAAACCACCTCATCCCCATCTTGCACTTCACACATTTAATAGTGGATAATGATTACAAATACATCAAACAACAGCAGTGCTTCAAAACAGTGGTATCAACTCCATCAGCCATAAACAGTGGAAATCGATCAGCAGAAAGCTAAAATGTAACCTTACTGAGCTCCAGAACCAGAAACAGGCAGAAGCAGCCAAGAATTACACATGTTCAGTGTAAATGTGGAAGACCAGAATAATGACTACCATGTGTGGTTGGGCAGGTCGTGCACTGTCAAACTCCTAGAGATGCCATTCACAGCACGGTATAAGCAAATAGTATCCACCTCCATGACCCCATGCAAGAAGTTGTGCTAAGAAAGTTTCCATACGTGGAAAAAAAACCAGAGATGGAATCCATTGCCTGTGAATAGGAGGTACAAAGAGCTACAAATGATACCCAAAGGTGCAACAGAAAATAAATTGTTGCCAAAGGATTGAGAAAGAGCAGAGGTATCTGCTTGCCCTAGGTGCCCATTGTTTCTGAAAACCTATTTATAGCATCTTTTTGGAATGAAAAGTCACAAAGAAAGTTGCTAATATATAACCGAATTCTGAACAAAGAACACTAAGTGCACCAGAGAGAGGACACTATTAAACGGTCAGAACAGGGGCACCTGGGTGGCTCAGTTGGTTAAGCGTCTGACTCTTGGTTTCAGCTCAGGTCACGAACTCATGGTTTCATGGGTTTGAGCCCCACATCGGGCTCTGGGCTGACAGTGCAGTGCCTGCTTGGGATTCTCTGTCTCCCTCTCTCTCTGCCTGTCCCCGACTCATGCTGTCTTTGTCTCTCTCAAAATAAATAAATAAGCTTAAAAAAAAAACCTGTCAGAACCTATAGAGAAAAGAAGAAATGAAATTCACACACAAGATGAGTTTGCAACCAAAATTCCCAAAATACGTAAGACTAACATTATGAAAGATGATCATAATTATAAAGGAATAACATAATTCACCACTCGAACAAATAAGAACAATACAATCATCTCAATATATGAAAAAAAAATACATATTTGATGAAATTCAACATCATTAGGAAGAGCCTCACTATCCATTTTATGGAATTAGCTTACTTTGTCTAAAGACAGAACAAGTGTGTTGTAAGAAAGTAAGATTGGGGCACCCGAGTGGCTCAGTCAGTTAAGCGTCCGACTTCGGCTCAGGTCATGATCTCACAGTTAGTGAGTTCGAGCCCCGCATCAGGCTCTGTGCTGACAGCTTAAAGCCTGGATCCTGCTTCAAATTCTGTGTCTCCCTCTCTCTCTGCTCCTCCCCCGGTCATAGTCTGTCTCCCTCTCTCTTTCAAAAATAAATAAAAACATTTTAAAAAATTAAGAAGAAAAAAAAGAAGTTTATGTGCTACACTCACTAGTAATATAAATGTAGGGGTGCCTGAGTGGTCCAGTTGGTTGGGCAGCTGACTTTTGATTTCAGCTCAGGTCATGATCTCACGGTTCATGAGATTGAGCTCCTGCTTGGGATTCTCTCCCTCCCTCTTTCTCTGCCCTTCCCTTTCTCTCTCTCTCTCTCTCTCTCTCTCTCTCTAAGTAAATAAACTTTTAAAAATATAGATAGATGTAAAAATCCAGGTATTAGCAAATTGAACCCAGAAACAAATTTTTAAACAATACATCAGATTAAATCAAGTTTATCTTGGGAATATAAAGATGATTACAGTCAGAAAAGTTATTAGTTAAATTTATCTCACAATGGATACAAAGCTATATGACCATCTCAGTACTGCAGGAATGAAACATTTGACAAAATCCCATAATTATTAATGCTAAAACAAATAAAACTATCTGTAACCAAACAAGCAATGAAAAGGAACTTCTTTAACCTTCTTTAACCTGAATACTATGAAAAACTAGAGCGGCATTATATTGCATGATGAAGCTTTAGTAACATTTCCAGTAAAATCAGCAATAAAACAAGGATGTTGGCTATTACCCTCTGTTATCCACTGGTCCCAGTTACATAAAAGGTCCTAAGCAAGGGAGGGAAAGGAACAAAGGGAAAAGGAAAGGACAAAGAAGAAAAAGACATAGGATGAGAAAAGAGCCAAACTTTCTTTCTTTTTAAATATAGTAGTCTCTTGGGGCGCCTGGGTGGCTTTGTCAGTTAAGCCTCGGACTTTGGCCCAGGTCACGATCTCAGGGCTCGTGAGTCCGAGCCCTGCATCAGGCTCTGTGCTGACAGCTCAGAGCCTGGAGCCTCCTTCAGATTCTGTGACTCTTTCTCTCTCTGCACCTCCCCCACTTGCACTCTGTCTCTGTCTCTCTCAAAAATAAATAACATGTTAAATAATAATAATAATAATAATATAGTAGTCGGGGTGCCTGGGTGGCTCAGTCGGTTAAGCATCGACTTCAGCTCAGGTCACGATCTCGCGGTCCGTGAGTTCGGGCCCCGCGTCGGGCTCTGGGCTGATGGCTCAGAGCCTGGAGCCTGCTTCTGATTCTGTGTCTCCCTCTCTCTCTGCCCCTTCCCTGTTCATGCTCTGTCTCTCACTGTCTCAAAAATAAATTAAAAAAAAAGTTAAAAAAATTAAAAAAAAATAATATAGTAGTCTCCATAGATAATCTAAAAGAATCCACAAAGTAATAAAACTGATCAGGAAGTTTCCCATTACTGTTGAATACAAAATCAAGACATAAAAACAAATAGAAGTGGTCATTTGGAAATTTACATGGGAAAAAGAAAAACATCTCAATAGAAAGACTCTAAATGTGTCATGATCCAAGAAATGTTGAGAAGTTCTGGTCAAGGCAATTAAGAAAATGAAGACAAGAGAAAGATTCATCCTCTCCTCTGTCAAGACTTAAAGTAATAGAAGATAATTAAGACAGCATTGTTAATTAAGATATATAGACCAGTGTAATAAAAAAAAAAAAGGTGTCCCAGATAAGATCCAAACATAAATGGAATTTGGGGAGATCCTAGCTGCATTGTAAATTGCAAATCAGTGGTAAAAAAAAAAAAGAGGGGCGCCTGGGTGGCTCAGTCGGTTAAGCAGCCGACTTCGGCTCAGGTCATGATCTCACGGTCCGTGAGTTCGAGCCCTGCATCGGGCCCCTGTGCTGACAGCTCAGAGCCCGGAGCCTGTTTCAGATTCTGTGTCTCCCTCTCTCTGACCCTCCCCCATTCATGCTCTGTCTGTCTCTGTCTCAAAAATAAATAAACGTTAAAAAAAAAAAATTAAAAAAATAAATAAAAAATAAATAAAAAATAAAAAATAAAAAGAAAAGGTAGATGTTTCAATATATGATGTAAGGATCATTGATTTCCCTTGTAGAGGAAAAAATAGATTCTTACACAAACCAAACCCCAAAATTAATTCTGGATGGATTCATCTCCATTTGAGTGACTAATAGATATCTCACACTTCACAAGATTTAAATTTCTGAACTACCCACAGCCTTCCCCAGTGCAAGTGATGGCAGCTTATGCATCTAGTTCAAGTGCTCGGGCTAAAATGCTCAGAACTGATCTTGATTCCTTCTCTCACTTTATACAGGTAATCTGTCAGAAAATCCTGTTGGCTCAATCTTAAAAATGTCTCCAAAGTCTAACTGCATCTCACCACTCCTACTCATACTACCCTGGCCCAACCCACCGTCATCTCTTGCCTGAATAAATACAGTAGCGTCTCTGCCTCCAGAACCACTCTCTACATTCTGTTCTCAACAGAGCAGCCGAAGCAATCTTCCCACCTCTGTCAGAGCAAATTATTCATTGGTTCAGAACTTCCTTCAATGACTGCCCATTGGTCTGAATATAAGGCCAAGTCCTTGTATGGGCCTACCAAAGAACCCCACCACCTGGATCCTGTAACGTCTCTGACCCCCACTCAGCTCTAACTCCACTGGCCTCCTTGCTGTTTCTTAAACACATCAACCACCAACCGTACTCCCTGATTCAGGACCTTTGTGCATGGTGTTCCCTCTTCCTGAAAAACCATTTGACAGGTAACCACCTGACGCATGCATTCACCTTCTTCAAGTCTTTGCTCAAACATCACCTTCTCTAAGAGGCCCGTCCAGAGCATCCCATTTAAAGTGAAAACCTGCTCACCCTGAAATCCCAGCTCTCTTGATTCCCCTTATTCAGCTCTACTTTACCTTTGTTTATGGCCATGATCACCTTCTAAGTAATATATAATGTTCTCATTGCAAATTTATATATGTTCTGTCTCCCTCCACTAGACAGGAAGTTCCTTGAAGTCATGGATCATTGTTTTGTTAGTTGTTAGTTAGCCTAAGTTCTAGATAGTATCTGCACACAGTAGGTGGTCAATAAATATTTGTTAAATAAATGAATTAAAGACCTAGTGTAAAAAACAAAACTCGAAACCAAGTGGGGAAATATGACAATTTATGAAATTATGTAGTTCTTTAAATTAAAAAAAGTACACATAGCAGATATGGAGATACAGAAGTAAATACAGGTATCTAAAAGTATAAAAACGTAGAAAGATATATACCAAATGCATTTCAATGGTTGCTTTTGGGGAGAGAAGAGAATGGGTCTTAGGATGAGAAAAAAGAGGACATAAGTTTTACATAAGAATTTTCTATTTTAAAAACCTGAAACAAATGCGACAAAATATTAACATTTTCTTCAAATTTTTAGTGATAAGTACCTTACTGATTCTCATTTTATGCTTTGTATTTCTCTATATTTAAAAAATATTGGTTAAAAATACAGAGAAAAATTCCATACTGAGCTTCCTGGTGCACAACCATTTATTTCCCTAAGTATATAAGTGAAATAGTATTATAATACCAGCTCGATGAATTTAAACTAACTGAACATGAAACTTACTTTCAAATCACTTTCCAGAAAGTGTGACCAATTTTTTTTTAATGTTTATTTATTTCTGAGAGAGAGAGAGAGAGAGAGAGAGAGAGAGAACATGAGCTGGGGAGGGGCAGAGAGAGACGGAGACACAGAATCCGAAGCAAGCTCCAGGCTCTGAGCTGTCAGCGCAGAGCCCGATGTGGGGCTCGAACCCATGAACCGCAGTATCATGACCTGAGCTGAAGCCGAACACTTAACTGACTGAGCTGTCCAGGCGCCCCTTTAATTCTTAACTGTAGTAAATATGTGTAGATAGCAACCTCATTATACCCTTGCCAATTCAGGTAGTGTTACCATTTTTCATCTTTGCCAAATTACTGTGTGAAAACTATTAATGTTGCTTTGATCGTTTCCAACATAGAATTTTTCATATATTTCTGCATATTTATTGAAAATATTTAAATACACTTTTATGTATTTATTGGTCATTTGTCTTATTTTTTCCATTAATTTTTTGCCCATACTCTTTGCCAATTTTTCTAACAAGGTACCAGTTATTTATATACTAAAAATTGTATTAATCTTTTGTCATGTTTACTTTACTCCCCTATGTTAGTAAACACAGCTCACTCAAGAACTGTGCTCAGCCACCGTGTGGGGCCTCTCTGGAAGGTTTGTATTATGAGCACGTATCATAAGCCTTTGGTCTTTAACATGACTATTCAGCTTAGGTATTATATCAGCCCTGTTAGTGTATCATTTCTAGCTATTTGAGTTGTATTTATATGTAATGTTTTCTCTATCCACCAAATTAAATGTGCTAGAACTTGGCTTCTAGGAATAATAATATAAAATTGTTCTAAGAGACAAAGGGCTGCTTTCGCGCAGTAAGTAAGCTTGCTTTCGTGTTTCTTTCCACTTATGTTGTATGTGATTATGTCACCCCACTCAATTTTGGGACCCTGATTTCAGGCTATTTTTGTTCATCGCGGGATCTTCTCAGTGCCTGGCAATGCCTCGCATGTCATGGGCTCCGTAAAACATTGATGAACGAATGACAAATTGGAGGTAATGAAAAGATCATGAGATGTGGAGTTTAAGGGCTTGAGTCCAATCTCGGCTGTCACCTTGGATGAACCGCTGTGATAGCCCAGTTTCTCTAGAAAGCAGAAACTACACAAGGATGAAAGTGTTGATGCTTTATTTGGAGTTGCAAGGCCAGTGCAGCGAGAATAAGAAAAAAAGGTGGGAGGAAAGGAAGGAAGATCTGGAATAATGTGACGAGATTCTTAACCACCCGCTGCTGGTCAGGCTTCACCACCAGCTGCCAACACACAGCCGCTCACTCAGAAGGTACGCCCGGCTGCCCTGCTGGGCTTCTCCGGAGGGTCTGCGGTATGGGGTAAATTGTGCTCCCCCAGATTCATGCTGAAGCCTTTGCCCCCAGTACCTCAGAGTGTCACTGTATTTAGAGATGGGGTCTTTAGAGAGGTAATTAACTTAAAGCGAGGTCATTATAGAGGGTCTTAATGCAATCTGACTGGTGTCATTATAAGAGAAAATTTGGACACAAAAAGGGACACCAGGGATTTGCAGGCAGAAGAAAGACCATAGCACATGGATCGTGTACTTCTAACCTCCAGAACTACGGAAAAAAAAATTTTTGTTGTTTAAGCCTCCTCTTCGGTGGTATTTTGTTATGGTAGCCTTAACAAGCTAATACAGTTTGCTAGAAAATCTGCACCCTAAAGCCTAAAGGGGAGAAAGGATGGAAAAGTTATCTCCCTATTTCCTTCCATCTCCCACCTCGTTGGCCAAGCTTCATTCCACAGGGAGCTAATGCCCCTATACTTTGGACTTGCATCATTTAACTTCTGGGTGATTGCTCAAAGCCACATCATATAGCCCATTGTGTGGTATTTCATCCAAGTCTGGAAGTGAAGGGGCAACTATGTGGGAATGACACTGACCAATACAGTGAAGGAGGCAGCGGAGGAAATCTGGAAATACGCCCAAAAGCTGGGTCATACAACCACCTTCTCTCTTTGAATTTCAGTTTTCTCATGTACATGGGTGTAATAGCTACTCCACAGTGCATCAAATAAAATAATGGTATAATTTTACAAATGATAAGATATGAGCTATTAATGGTACCAACATTATCTAGTACCAGGCAAGGTATTTTTCATGGTTTTTGAAGTGTCTTCAAGCACCTTCTAGAACCCAGACTGCATTACAGTATGTTGAATCATAGCTGACTAGTCCAAGCAACCTCTTAGCTGGATCTCCATTTCCATCTTTAATCATCCAGGGATGCTGGACACAGATGCAGACCTCAGCTGCTGCAGTCCTCTGAGCTCCACCTGCCTGGTTTTGCAGTGGTGAAAAAAATCACCCCTCTCCCTGGAGGAATACAGGCACCTAAGGCCTTACGTGAGCGGTAGAACACCTTCTCTGTTGTGTGGCTTTCCATCCACGAAGAACAAGTAGGAGAAAAAGAGTCAGAGAGAAAGATTTGAAAGGAATAAAAAAAAAAACCAGCTATAATAATGCCTGCCATTTTTCGAACACCTACTATATACGTTAGGTGTTGTGCTAAATAGTTTACGGCTTTTTACAAGTGTCGCAAAAGCTCTTCAATGTAGGTGTTATTAGCCACATTTCAATATAAAGACAATGCAGCTCATGGAGTAGATAACCCTTAAAGCCATCAAGCTAATGAATAGAGCCAACCTTTGAACTCAAGTCTGAAAAGAGGGGGAAGAGATTTAAGAAATGTGAGAAGGAGATAATGAAAGAGGAAGGGAAAAGAGAAGGAAGGAGGGAGAGAGGAACAGAGAGAGAGGAATTAAGAGAGAGTGAGAAGGAAGAGAGGGAAGGACGCGAGGAAGGAGGGAGAAGGAAACAAAAATGGGGAAAAAGGAGTTAAGAGAGGCAAGGGAAGGAAAGAAACAGACTGGCAAGGATGTGGATCTGAATGACAAAGAAAGAAAGAAGTACCACTTAGTAAATGTGCTTAATCTCCCTTTAGGGGACGCCTGCCCAGATGGGAGAATTGTTCTTTACTGGGGCCTTGGCTTTTCCATTCTTATTGAACAAAGGTGTCTTCACTAGAATTTCATGATCAAGGTAATCTGACAGTCAAAATTCAAAACTGCATCTTCCCAGGAGTAAAAACAGTCTTCAAGATCAGTTATGAAACGTCTGTTGTTTATTATACGTCATCCAATTTATGGTACTTTGCCACAGCATTAAGGCCAAGAGACATACACAACTAAGACCTTCTATTGTTCATTTGGATTGACTGGAAACATTTTTATTTATTTCTTGTTTGTTGTCTGTACACAGATCAGGGAGTTTACTGGAGTTATGTTCTGAATATAGACCCTCTGTTTAATCAGATGATTCAGTTTCAGATTGTGGTGTTGCTATAGACTTTCGATAAGTACTTCTTTATTAACTGAATTGATGCTTGCATTTTTCTCTTTGTTAAGAATTCTGATTCAAGTGTGACTCATCTAATCTATATTTATGCTTACATTTAAATGTACAAGGAAATTGACTAACCAAGAACGAGGGGTTTGTGAAAAGATAAATTTAAAGTGATTTAAACTTAATATAGGGACATCATTTTATGGTCTATATCTGGGGGAAGTAAGTTTTGGTTGCAAATTGTATTAAAAATGAAAAATACTAGAATAAGTTTTTAATCTTCTGTTTAACAAAAGGTTATAGTTGCAAAACTGAGACAAATCTCAGAATTTGAGGGGAGCATTGTTTTTTCTAGGCAAAATTGTGGTATACATTTTCCAATTCACATTTGGATTTTACTGCATCATAATAAAGATCATATATTTTTAGCAAGAGCAAAAGTCAAAAACTTTATTGATTTCTCCAACGCGCTTTGATATTTAAATCAATCTCCTTTAAACACCTATCCTATCTTTATTTTTCTCTTTATTTCTCTTCTGTGTTGAACTGGACAGTCTCTGCCAGTTACTGACTTGTCGACAGCTTTGTATGTGACCCAAGCAGTACCTAATATTACTTTCGTGAAGTTCAGACAATTTCACACCTTTTACAAAATGACTAATCTCACTTTGAAATTGATTCGGATGGCAGTTTCTAATACATAATTAATATCTAAAAAATAGAGGAAGGCCAATAGATATTTAAGCAATGGGTAAAGACCAACAGGCATTGAGGTAATCTGTAAGGATAGATGCTACTGTTAAGTTGAGAAGAGTGTTTAGACACTAATTTTATAAACAATCATTACTGTTTGAAAGGATGTTGCTTCCTTTTGAGACCTCATAACTATGAGACTCAGCTAATGTATTCTGATCTGGCAAGGAGGGGCTTTTACTTATATAACACAGTTATAGTATACATGTGACATTGACTTAATTATATGCATATATGTTTACTAATGAAATCATCTGAGACTGCCTATTTCTGATATTTGCCGTTATTGGACGTTCCTAGAGCCACTTCAGACACCTTTTGAACACTTTTATGTCATCACATTTACCAGAGAAAGCCCCCCAAACTTCTTTGAAAAACAGTCCTTTGTGGTAATTGAGCCACTTGTTTGGGAAATCCCACCCAGGGTGTTTGGGAAATCCCACCCAGGGAAATCAGTCCGGGGAGAGAAATACAAAGTAAGCACAGCGATGCTATATGTCTTGAATCTAACTAGTTTCCTAGCTGTCTCAGAACCTAATTTTCATTTTTGGACAGTACATTCTTTGTGCCTTTTTGTGTGATTATACTGTCTGTTCTGTTGTATCAGAGAAAACAAGGTGCTGTATCCAAGTGGTTCAAATATAAAAATGGAAACCAAGACAGGGATGGTAACAGTGCCTGCTTCACAGCCTTGTGGTGAGGATGAAGGGAGCTAGGGCTTACGAAGCATGTAAATAGTAGCCCATAAATAGTAAGTACTTTGCATATTCTGACTATGGTTCAGGGCGTGTAGTTGCTGTTGTAAGTCTGTTGAACCTTTTGGTAACCATTTTTCAGTTGAAGCTGGAAGACGAGGTAGAGTCCTGATAGCAAATGGGTAGGAATATCTGATTCTTAACAGGAAGGGATCGTCGCATGTTTAACAGGGGTGCTGTGAGATGGCTTGTGGTAGCAGAACAGCTGGGTAGGTGAGAGACCCACCATGGATCACCGTGCGGTGCTGCCCGTGGGACTCCCTTGCCCTCTCTGGGTCTTCTCTATCAGCTCAATAAGTGCACTGAGTCAGTGGACCTCAGAGGTCCTTTTTACCCCCGGGTGTCTTAGAGCTTAACTTTCTCTGAAATAGACAAGATTAAGGGATGAAAGCAAATGTCATACAGCCAAGGACCATGCTAAGAAGCTGCAACGTTCTCTGTGTCCTGCAAAGGATGGCTTCTCATCTGCGATTCTACTGGGAGGTCCATAAATGTCTCACCTTTTCTTGTGGTCACACCGGTGAGGGCTGCGCTTAGTGGTCTAGGTCCCCAGGAGAGCTGACGTTCCACTGGCCAAACAAATATCCTTACAGAGAAGAGTATTTGTGGAAAACTGGTAGCGGTGGAATGGAGCTCAAGAGCAAGGAGAAGAAAATAGCGTTTATCTATGAACGGTCCAAGGTGTGCCCGCCACAGTGTGGGACATTTAACAGATATTTCCAGTTCTGACAACAGCCAAACAAGACGACGGTCATTTCCCCCATTCTATACATATGGAACTAAAGCTCAGAGAGGGAATGTAATCTTGCAAGCATACGCAAGCAAATGGCAGCATCCCAGTGAACTGAAACCTTTCTGGATTCGGCTCTTTTCCTTCCAGCGTGCTGCCATGGGCTCCACCTTACCCATCCCCTGGGCCAATGAGAACAAGGCCTGGTCGTATGCGACTCCCCAACCCCATCAGCCGGTAGGTGACAGAATGAGTCTGTGGCCCACAGCCCATTATCTGAATGCCAAGGACAAGCCTCCAGATGCTTGCATATTTCATCTTTACTTTGTGTTCCAAAGTCTGTCTTCCAACTAGAAGAAAAGCCTAAATTGAATTATAGAATTATTCGTACATTGATCTTAGTCCCACTCCAATGCTTAAAGTTGTGAATTAATTTAATTTGGATGATTTAGGAAAACAATATAGCATAATAAAAAGACACAGAATTTGGATTCATATCCTGGCCTCCACCACTCCCAAGCTGGTTGAGATAAAGTAAGTCACACCATCTCCCTGAGCTTCAGTTTCTTCATATGTGATGTATGGATAATGATGTATAATTCAGGGAACATTGCCAGGATTAAAGGGTAAAATGCATGTAAGTTGCCCAATATAATGCTTGATCAATTCTTAATAACTATAAATGCCTGTTTTATACCAGATGCTAGCTTTTCATCATCTTGACTGTAAGGCTTGTATAGAAAATAAGGTCCACGGGGGAGCTAAATTGAGAGCACAGGCACAGACCTATTCACATATGAAATTTTTACCTATGACAAAAGAGGCATGGGGGATGAGAGTGGAAAGGAGGGAAAATGGGACTGAAAAATTATTTTTTACATAAGAAAATTAAATGGGATTGCTGCCTCCCACTGTACATAAATATCAGCTCTTTGGGGGCCTCAGTGTCAATAACAAAATTATTTGAAAATTTGGAAGAAAATATAAGAGAAAACATACTTAGCATGACCTTAGCATAATAAGAATTTATCAAGCAAGACAGTACAATGTTAACTATAAAATAAGATGGATCAATTTGACTACATTAAAATGTAAAAATTCTGTTAATAGAAATCTCCCTTTAAAATGTTTTTAGGGGCGGCGTCACCAACACGACAATAAGAGTTTCCTACCACCTTCCTGCCAAAGGACACTGATTTAGACAATCATGCATGGATGAGAGTGCCTTTTGGAAGCCTGGGGGTTCATTGGAGATGTTCTAGCACACCGTTGGAGTCCAAAGATACCTAGGATCGGACACATCGAAGGGAGTAAGAGAAGCAGTTTTACTTACCTCCATCAACCCTCCCCTAACGTGGCACGGTTTAGTGCAAAGAGAAACCTTCTCGGCTGTGATTTCACCCAGAGAGGAAAGCGAGAGTGTGTGAATGATCACATGGCTTCCCCAACTGTGCTAGAGAAGCCACTTCTTTCTCACCCCACCCAGAATGGTGAGGCGTGCCGCACGACTGGCGGTTGGGAAGCAGCTGAGGGAACAGCAGCCAGAGCTCTCGGAGGGTGTCAAAGGGACACAAACCTTTTACCCCTGGATCCCTGTAAAGGTACCCAGTGAAGATGAGCTTTTGCAGACAGCTGGTGAGCATGCAAAGAAAGCTAGACTGACTGTGCAGGACTGAGGGACAGCACACAAACTTAAGCGTTCAGCACCACCCTAAGGAAAGCAAACAGGAGGCTGTCAGCACCCGGCCTGGTTTTTCCGGACCAAGAAAAGGCATACAATTCTTAAGAATTACCACCAGAATTCTCACCTAACATTGGAGCACCTAAATATATAAAGCAAATATTAATAGATCTTAAAGTAAAAATAGACAACAAAACAGTAATAGTAGGTGACTTGAGTACCACACTTTCAACAATGGATAAATCATCCAGACAGAAAATAAATTTCAATAAGGAAACATTGGACATAAGCGGCACATTAGACCAGATGGACCTACCAGACCTTTCCAGAACATTTCATCCAGCAGCCACAGAATGCACACTCTTCTCAAGCACACATGGAACATTCTCTGGAATAGATCACACATTCAGCCACAAGAAGTGTCTTAACAAATTCAGGAAGTTTAAAATCTATCAAGCATATTTTTCTGGTCACAATGGTGTAAAACTCGAAATCAGTTGTAAGACGAAAAGTGGAAATTCACAAATATGTGGAGATTAAATAAGCAACATGTTCCTGAACAACCGATCAGTCAAAGAAGAAATCAAAATTAGTTAAAAAAAAAATCTTGGGAGAAATGAAAAGGTAAACACGACCTACTAAAACTTACGTGATTTAACAAAAGTAGTTCTAAGAAGGAAGTTTATAGCCATAAATGCCAACATTAGGGGAAAAATGAAAGATCTCAAGTAAGCAACCTAACATTACATGTCAAAAACTAGAAAAAAAAAAAGAGAGAGAGAAAAGACTACAATGAAGAAGGAGGAGGAGGAGAAGGAAAACAAGAAGGAGGAGGAGGAGGGGGGTGGAAAGAGCTAAGCCTAAAGTTGGTAGAAAGAAATAACGAAGGCCAGAGAAGAAATAAATGAAATAAAGTAGGAAGACAATGGAAAAGATCAATGAAATGAAGAACTTAAAAAAAAAAAGATAAACAAAATTGACAAACCTTTAGCTAGACTAAACAAGAAACAAAGAGGCCCCAAATAAACAAAATCACAAATGAAAGACATGTTACAGCAGACGCCACAGAAATACAAAGGATCATAAAAGACTATCGTGAACAGTTATACACCAACAAATTGGACAACCTCGATGAAATAGATAAATTCCACCAAATATTTAAAGAAGAATTAAATTACCAAGGGTTACCAGTCCTTCTCAGACTCTTCCAAAAAATTGAAGAGGAAGAAATACTCCCAGTTTCCTTTTATGACACCAGTTTTACTCTGATACCAAAGCCAGATAAGGACACCACAGGAAAAACAAGCAAGCAAACAAAACTACAGGCTGGTATCCCCGATAAATATAAATATAAACTTTTAAACAAGATATTAGCAAACAAATCAACAGCACATGAAAGAATCATAAACTACAATCAAGTGGGATTTATCCCTGGGACTCAAGGATGATTCAACATATACAAATTGGTAAATCAATAAACCGGAGTAACAGAAAGAGAGAGAAAAACAAGTCTATGATCATCTCAATAGATGCAGAATATCAACACCCTTTCCTGATAAAAACTCGCAACAAATTGGGTATAAGAGGAATTCCCTCAACACATGGCATATGACAAGCCCACATCTAACATCACACTCAATGGTGAAAAGTTACAAGCTCGTTCTCTAAGATCATGAACAAGACGAAGGTGTCTGCTCTCAGCACTCCTCTTCGGCGTAGTGCTGGAAATCGTAGCCAGAGCAATTAGACAAGAAAAAGAAATAAAAGGCATCTGAATTGGAAAGAGAGAAGTAAAATTTTCTCCATTTATAGATGGCATGATCTTCCCCAAGGCATGAATGTGCCAAATCAATGAGATATACTTCACACCTGTTAGAATGGCTAGCAGCAAAAGCACAAGAGATAACAAAGGTTGGTGAGGCTGTGGAGAGAAGGGAACCATATATAATGGGATATTATTCAGCCACAAACTTTCAGTTATAAGATGAATAAGTTCTGGGCATCTAATGTGCAGGATAGTGACTGTGGTTAACACTACTGTATTATATCCTTGGAAGTTGCTAAGACGGTAAATCTTAAATATCTTCGTTGTTAATAAAAAAGTAATTACCTGAGGTGATGAATGTGTTAACTAGCCTTATTGTGGTAATCATTTTGCAACATATATGTGTATCACATCATCACATTATGCACCCTAAATTTTCACAATGTTGTTTGTCAATTACATCTTAATAAAGATAGGGGGAAAAGCATTTTTTGAAGGTCAGCAAATTGGACAAAGACTTTTGCCATAACATATCAGACGAAGGGCAAAATGTCCATAAAGAACTTTTAAAAATCAAAGCGCAAAAAGACAAAGAAGTCAAATAAAAAAAGCAAAGACATCAGCAGGCAAGTCAGAGGAGAAGAAAACCATGTGGCCAGCAAAAATACAAAGACATGTTCAAATTCATTCTTAGTTTGGGAAATGCAAATCAAAACCACAGTGACATACTGTTTCTCACCCCCCTGGCTGACAGAAACTGAGACGTTAGACAACAAAAAGTGGTGGAGAGACTAGGACCCAATAGGCTCCTTCATATAACTCTAGTAATGATTACAATTTAGGGCTATCTTAGAAAGTTATAAAGCTTAACGGCTGCACACTTTATGGTAGTGTGGTGACATTCCTCTACCAAAGGAAATGTTTACACATGGACAAAGGAGACATATACAGAAATATTCATAGAAGGATTGTATATTATAGCAAAAGAAAAAAAAAAGTCAGGGTCCAATCAAGAGGCAAAAATCACACAGGGATTGGAGCAGAGAATGGTAAACATTAATAAAATACGAAGTGTAATAGGGGACTGGAATAAGAGGGGATTGGCTTTTAAAAGGTAAACCAAACTAAAGAATGCAGGATTTCAGATACAAGGTGCCAGCCACGATTGGCAGGGCTGAGTTAGAGACTGGAGGAAGGAACACATCTGGAAGAGAGCCTCTCACCCTAGGCTGAGACATAGACTGTACTGGAGAAGACACATTATGACTTACAGTGGTAAAGAAATCCACTCGGGTGCCATGTCAGCAAACTCAGTGGAAATCCACCCTTTGGGATGCTAGTGGAAACTGTCCGTAGGGATGTGGTATGCCTCAAACTCGCTCTAAAGTCACCTAAAGAGCACCATGGGAAGTTTCCCACAGAGAGGTTCCATGTGCTGCTGGCCCCCCAGGTGCTGGTGCCTACTGGGTGCCACAGGAGGCCAGCACCGGAGAAGTCACACGTGTGGCCAAAGCCCTCCAAGAGGAGCACGCAAGAAGTCGGAGAAAAGCCCTGTGTCCCCCCACTGCCCATTACTGATGAAGATCAAATGTTTATAAGGTCCAGGGCACCTGGGTGGCTCAGTCGGTTAAGCTTCCGACTTGGCTCAGTTCATGATCTCGCAGTCTGCGAGTTCGAGCCCCACATCCGGCTCTGTGCTGACAGCTCAGAACCTGGAGCCCGTTTCGGATTCTGGGTCTCCCTCTCTCTCTGGCCATCCCTGACTTGTGTGTGCGCTCTCTCTCTCTCTCTCGCTCTCTCTCTCTCTCTCAAAAATAAATAAACATTAAAAAAAATTTTTTTTTAAGTCTACAAGGTCTGTCTCTACTGTCACAAAACAGGCAACAGCTCTGGAGCTGAGAAGCAACGAATCAATGACGAGCCCACAACCCAAATACCCAACGAGGAGAAAATGAAGACATTCACATCACAAAACATTATCACCATGAACATGAAAGAATTACAAGCCCATGGAAAAACATCCACAGCTATAGCATGGATGACTCTCAGTGACATCAGGTGGAGGGAGGGTCGAGGGACGCAGACAGCATTATGGAGGAGCGCTTAGGTAGCTGTGAGTTAATAAAATCGGTTTGATTCCCATGTCGCATGGCAATTCATGGGTGTTCCTCATATTATCCTATCATAGCAAGAAATAAAAGATCGTCATGCACGATACTGAGACAAGGTGGTGGGTATATTGATCATTGGCGTGGTGGTAGGGGCAAAGTCAAATCGCTGTAAAGTTTCCAAATGTTTCCTCTCTTGTTATGAACTAGTCTAGTGTGCACCTGTAACATCCTGGCACCAGCTCTGTCCCTAATGGCTCCAAGCATGTGCTTCAGTACCTTGGGCTTGAATTCCCAGCCCCATCACTCACTGCCTGTTTGCATGGATAGCTTATTTTATACCCCCTCTGAGTTTACTTTCTTCACCGACAACATGAGAATAAAAATAGGTAAGAGAATTATTGTGGGGCAAGGCTGGGACTAGGGTGAGGCGATGCCGGGTCAGTGTTTACATAGCAGTGGAGAGTGAAGCCTTAAATTCTGCATTCTAGGTGCCTCCCTTTATTACCCTAGGCCCAGCCCCGCTGTGAAGAGTAAATGAAAAAAGGTAAATAAAGTTCTTCAACTGTGCCGGGCATAAAGTCAGATCTTAGGTACTGGGATTTATTAGTATGACTCTGACGTACTCTTCCTGTTATTTATTATTATTCTTGTCACTTTATTGTTATTATCAAGCTGACTTAATCTTATAGCTCTCCTTTTCTGTTCATTAAGCTGGAAATAGAATAAAAATCCCTTTGGAGAGACAACGTTCGTGTGGAAATGCAATAGATTCAACTTAGCTATGTCCCCATCCATTTATTCATTTGGCAACGTTTTATAAAGTGCCCGTGATGTGCCAGAATTACGTTGTTCACTGGAGATAGGGAATAAATAAGGCACAGTGTGTGTTCTCAAAGAGTTCACAGCCTGAGGTCGAGGGGGAGGACAAAATCAGGTAATGACAGCAGTATGACGGTTGCTATTAATAGAGTGATGAGTTGGGTCTAGGGTAGCCCAGAGGCGGAATCACCTACTTTTGATGAGATCAAAGAAATCTTACAGATGGCAGGGACGGTGGGTCCAGATCATGAAAATAACTGGTATTCTAGAAGCCTTCCAAAATATAATGGGTTCTTTCCACTCAGCGTATTTTTCCATACGGGGAAAAATGCACAACACAGAGAGAAAAATCACACTTCTCAGACATGAAATAGACTGGAGAGATCATCAGGTGCCAACGGTAATCAACCAGAGGAAGTACCGCCCTCTAGGGGGCATTCCAAAACATACTGAGTTATTTTTAGTTCTAACAACTGAGGTGAAGTTGGAAGTTGCTGGCATTTTGTGGGCAGGGAGCTGGAGACGGTAAATATCCTACACTACACAGACCAGTCCAGCACATGGAAGAATTGTACTTACAAAACGCCAACGTGTTTCTTTTTATTTATTTTTTTTTAATTTTTTTTTAATGTTTTTTATTTATTTTTGAGACAGAGAGAGACAGAGCATGAACGGGGGAGGGGCAGAGAGAGAGGGAGACACAGAATCCGAAGCAGGATCCAGGCTCTGAGCCGTCAGCCCAGAGCCCGACGCGGGGCTCGATCTCACAGACCACGAGATCGTGACCTGAGCCGAAGTCGGACGCTTAACCGACTGAGCCACCCAGGCGCCCCAACGTGTTTCTTTTTAGAAGAATATATATATATATATATATATAATACAATATATATATATATATTCATACATACATACATATATATAATACATATTATATATATATAATACATATTATATATATATATATATATATATATAATCAAAAGGGAGACAAAAATGCCAATCCTTTTGGGCATCTATGTTTATGTTCATGCTATGGTGGCCCAGGCCTCTTTAGAGTGAGTCAGAACCTGTAAGTGTCCCCTCTTCTGTCAATCATGAGCATTCATTCCTGAGGCAACATCAAAGATGGGCTATGTAAGTTGGGCCTTGGTCCTTTTTCCCCACATAAACATTACCCTTCTTGTCATTAGGCTACCGAGCCAGACATCTCAAAATACGTTGATTAGAGGGGTGCCTGGATGGCACAGTTGGTTAAGCGTCCAAGCATCCAACTCTGGATCTCAGCTCAGGACATGATCTCACAATTCATGAGTTTGAGCCCCACATCGAGCTCTGCATTGACAGCGCAGAGCCTGCTTGGGATTCTGTCTCTCCTTCTCTCTGTCCCTTCCCTACTCGTGCTCTCTCTCTCTCAAAATAAATAAATGAACTTTAAAAAAATTTTAAAAGACATGATGGGGCGCCTGGGTGACTCAGTCGGTTAAGCGTCTGACTTCGCTTCAGGTCATGATTTCACGGTTTGTGGGTTCGAGCCCCGCATTGGGCTCTGTGCTGACAGCTCAAAGCCTGGGCCTGCTTCAGGTTCTGTGTCTCCCTCTCTCTCTGCCTCTCCTCTGCTCGCACTCTGTCTCTCTCTCTCTCTCTCTCAAAAATAAATAAACGTGAAAAAGAACATATTCACTAGAACTTTTAACTGTAACTTATGAAAATGTCTTGTGGTTTGTCAGTTAACTGTCCCTGATACTTTTCTTAATTCACAGCTGTCTTTCTTTCTGATAGTTGATGAAATATCTGTCTTTTCTATCCATAAATATCCATCCTCCTCAGATCCACACTTGTAATTATCTCTGTACCTAAATTCAAAGAGTTTGAACATTCTAAAATGTTGGGGCTCCTGGGTAGCTCAGTGGATTGAGCACGTGACTCTTGGTTTCAGATCAGGTCATGATCTCACGGTTTGGTGAGTTTGAGCCCCATATCAGGCTCTGCACTGAGCGCAGAACCTGCTTAAGATTCTCCCTCTCTCTCTGCCTCTCCCCTGCTCGCACTCTCTCTTTCTCAAAAAAAAAAAAAAAAAAAAAAAGATTTTCTAAAATGTTTATGTTACCAAAATGTGAAAGTTAAATTATTTATTAAGCCAGGAGAAATTGTTCTTTGCAGCTGTTTTTTTCACAAGCTGTATTGCATAAACAGTCAGTTTTCAACTCACCAGGAAATTTCATACAGGAGGAATATTTCTTTCACTGAAGCATGATCAGAGAAAGAATTTTGACCCAGAACATATGAAAACTTTATTTGGCATTATTGAACGGCGTTTCTCATAACTACCTACAAATTATCAATAATCTTCACAAGCCTGAGAAATTTTCCTACAAAAAATTGTATTAGAAAAACTCACTCTTGGTGGCAAATTCAATGTGCTTAATATGATTTGTGTTTTATCTCATGAATAATATGAATCCAAATAGGTAAAATTATTTTTTTAAATTTTGCTACCATAGGATAGACCTATAAAAATTTAACAATACACACTAAAATGTTTATGTTTTACCAGTTTGCTATTTATTGTAGGAGGGCCAACACTGGTATGATATACAGAAACTGTATGGTTAGCACCAAATCAGCAATCAGATCTGTTATCGTGTGTCTTAAGTCTGGTTTTCAAGATTCAGTTGTGCAGTATGACAGCAAGACCTTGTCTGACGCCCCTGGAAAACGGGAAGCCAAGCAATTTAGAACGTGAACATAAAACGTGGGGCTAACCACAATTGCCCCGGCTCTATCTTTCTTTGTAGCTTATCGTAAATAGTTTGCTGAACTATCGTGTTATAGAACTATAAGAAATTCATCTTCCTTCTGATTAGGAAAATTTGGTTTTCAGAGCTGGAAGCGGCCGTAGAGGTTTTTGAAATGATCTCCCCAGCCAGATGGGGAAGCGGAGACCCAGTAAAGATAATTCCCTTGCGCAAACTCACATGATGAGTTAACGGGGAAGCTAGAACTGAAAGTCAAATTGATCTCATAGAGTTAGAGAATCAGCATTAGCATGAGCCTAAGGATCCTTTAGTAACCACCCTGCTCCTCACCCCCAGATAGCTTCTATGTTCTGATCCCTCGTCCAAGGCTGTCCCAATATTCTGTGACATCCCAAAGATCCCCTTTGATGATGATCTCTGTATACAAATGGAAGGAGGTCTTAAAATTCATTTTCCTTCAGTGAAGTGCACAAATTAAATCCTTTATGTGTTATACCAGGAAAAAGCAAGATGGTCTCTGAGCAAGAAAAATTTTCATTAAATCCATGTTCATTGTTCACTGGAAATACGCCAGTGTCCCACATGGAGCTTACTGATACCTTCTTTATACACACTCCATACACACAAGATCACCCCAGGTGAAGCAGAACATTAGAAACAAGAGCTGACCATGAGGGATGAGACAGGAAAATGAAAGGGCAGAAATGAATTTAAGAAGTTTAAGTGTGGCCATTTAGTAGTAGAAGTATTCACAGCCGATAGATTTTCAAGGCAGGGAAAGAAAAGACCTCAATTATTTGAACCTTAAGCTTATTAGCACAAGTACCACTCAAGATTACTATCAGTCAGTCCATCTTCATTTTCTGGATCCCACCTAGAAAAGTGTGTTTTTCCCGGTGGAGACTAAAATCACCAACAAGAAATATTTAAAAACGTAACGGAAGTAAATTTCCCAGAGTTAAAGAAAGATGAGAGACATCATCCTAACAGAGAAGAGACAAAGAATGGAGATTATATCTGGATATATTATAATGAGATTCAAAGAGAAAATTCTAAAATTTCCAAAGGAGAAGTGCAGATCATATACAAAGGAACAAGAATCAGATGACATCTGATTTTCCAGTAGCAACACTGATGCAAGATAACGAAGCAGTATTTTTAGAGTATTGAAGAAAAAGAACTCAGAATCCAAAGTTTAATTTCTAGCCAAACTGTCATTCATATATGAAGCCATGATAAAAATACTCTTTGGCATACAATGCTTCAGAAATGTTTCCTCACAAAGGCACACATTGAAAAAGGATCAAATTTTTTGGTAAAACTTGTGGTTATCTAAAAAAGTTAAGACTAAAGAAAAAGAGACATATAACTATAATAATCCATAGTTTATCAGAGTTTCAAAATTGTTACAATATCAATGTGGCGGGTCATAGACGGGGAACGTGAGGGGCTGCTAGCTTCGCATCTTATATAGGTTGACAGATCTATTTAAAAAACATAATAAAGGATTTTTTATTTACTCATGAAAGGTGGGAAACACTAGATAATCTACCTGAATGGCACAAACTAGCCTATGCATACGAATAATTCACATAAAAGTAAATGGATGAAATTCTCTAATAGAAAGACACTGTTAGATTTGATTTTATAAATCTATGTGTATGCCGTTTACAAAAGACACACCTAAAACATAAGGTTGAAAGTGAAATGATGCAGAAAGTATCACGTGGATGTTAACTTTAAAAATCTGGTTTAGGAGTGCCTAGGAGACTCAGTTGGTTCAGTGTCCAACTCTTGATTTCGGCTCAGGTCACAATCTCGCAGTCATGAGATTGAGCCCCCCATCGGGCTTCACGCTGAGTGTGGAGCCTGCTTGGGATTCTCTCTCTCTCTCTCTCTCTCTCTCTCTCTCTCTCTCTGCCTCTCCCCTGCTACTGCTTTCTCTCTCTCTCAAAATAAATGGATAAATATTTAAAAAAATACTTTAAAATCTGGTTTAGCTACATTAATAAGAAAAAATAGATTTTGAGATAAAAATTCATTTGAGAGTAAATTTCATTAAGGATGGAGAAGGCCTTAGATAATGATAAAAATTTCAATTAATTTAGGACCTGTAGCAACTTAAAAATCTTTGAACTTAATACAATAGACATGACATATGTGGAGCAAAATACATTAAGGTAAGTAGGCAAATCCCTCATCATGCTGGAAATTTCAACATATCCCTCTTGATTATTGGTAATACAAACAGAAAAAATAGGAATGATACAAAAGATCTGAAGAACTTAGTTAAGAATCTTGACTAACGAGCAAAGATAAAGTTCTTCTTCTAATAATGAGAGAATAGAAACTTTTCAATGATACACTGGTCATTTGGAAAAACTGATCAGCTATGAAGGAAAGAAGAAAGCTTTCATAAATTACATTTCAAACAGAATTATAAAGCCATGACCTCTGAACACAAAATAATTATAAGTTTAAAAAGAGTTTTAATTTTTTGAAAAGTTACTATGAATGCTAAAATCCCTGGTATTGAAGAAATCATAATTAGTATTTTTAAATACTTAGAATGCATCAATAAGGAAAACATGTCAAAATCTGTGTGAAATGTAGCAACTTATATTTTCTAATACAAGCCATAAATAATATCAGAAGGGAAGAAAGCATCAAAATTAAGAAGTTAAGTACCTATCTTAAAAAATAAGAAACACAGAATAAAACCATGGAAAGCAGGAGGAAATAGTAAAATTAAAAGCAGAAATCAACAAACTAAAATATAACAGATATAGTAGAAAAGATGAATAAATCCAGAAGTTGGGGAAAAAATAAGCAAATGTCTGACAAGATTGATCAAAACAAGGCACAAATTAAGTAATAGTTGGAAAGCGGGACACAATACACATAGAGATTAGAAAAAAATGGATAAACACGGTAACAACTATTTGCTTCTAACTTGGAAAACTTCAGTGAAATGAGCAAATACTCAGAAATCTATAAATTATCAGAATGAAATCAAGAAAAAATAATAAGTTGAATAGTCTTGTAACTGTTAAATAAATCAACGCAGCAATTATTATCTTTCCACAAAGGAAACACCAAGGCCCAGATGATTTTACGGGCTAATTACACCAACTGTTCAAGAAATATACTGTTTTGGGGTGCCTGGGTGGCTCAGTCAGTTAAGCGTCAGACTTCAGCTCAGGTCATGATCTCACAGTCCATGAGTTCGAGCCCCACGTTGGGCTCTGTGCTGACAGCTCAGAGCCTGGAGCCTGCTTCAGATTCTGTGTCTCCCTCTCTCTCTGCCCCTCCCCCATTCATGCTCTGTCTCTCTCTGTCCCAAAAATAAAAAAATAAAAATAAAAATAAAAAAAAAAAAAAGGAAATACGATGTTTCTTTTAGATGGCATAAAAGGAGAGAATATGCCTACAAATGACCCAATTTACCCTAGGAAGCCAGGACAACCTTCATACCCAAATCAGCATTCTACAAAGTGAAAGTATTACAGAGACATTTCATTCATGAACATGCAATCAAACTACTAAAGTATTAACAACCATAATTAGCAGTGTATTAAAAATATAATAAATCACAACTAAAATGACTTTTACCTAGGTATGAAAGGATGGTTTAATATTAGAAAATCCAGAAGTAATAATTCATCACATGAATTGATTAAAACTAATTAAAATAGAAAAGCTCTAGATGAGCATTTTGATGGGTTCAGGAAAACATTTGGTAAAATTCAACACCCATTCACAATAAAACTCTTGGTAAATTAGCAACAGAAGAAAAATGTAATTCAATAAACGACGTCTATTAAAAACTTAACAACAGACATCACTCTAAATAGGGAACTATTCGAAGTATTTCTTTTAAAGTTAAGAATAACAGAAAAATTTTATTCTGTCAGCACATCTAGGCAACCCGGAATGGAAGAGTTTAGCCAATGCAATAAGACCAGAAAAAAAAAGAAGAATAGATTTTTTTTTTTAATTTAGAAAGTTGGAATCAATTGTCAACACTTGCAGATGATAACATTTTTTTTCTTGGAAAACCAAAATAATCCACCTATAGATGATGAGAAATAATAAGAGAATTTAGAACCTTGATTGGGTACAAGATTAACATAAAAATTTCAACTGCTAATCCAAACACAAGCTGAAAAGGAAAAGGCATTATTTAAGCTACAACTGTCAAAAGAAGTTCAGGACGTCTATAAGGAACAGTTCAAATATTCACAAAGAGATATTAAAAGAAACATATATAAATGGAGAAATATATTCATAAGCACAGTTTGAACACTCAGTTCTCCCCCACTCAATCCATAGCTACAATCAAAATGGCAACTGGGGTGCTTTTAAATGAATTTTGGTAAGCTGATATATAGGAAAGAGTTAAGGACTAAAAGTAGACAAGATACATCTGAAAAAAAGACAAAGGTAAGGAATTTGCTTTATCAAACATTAAGACTGATTATGAAGCTATAGTAATTTTGTCAGTCTGGTGTTGATGCAAGGCCAGACACACTGACTAGTAGAATAGAACAGAGAACTCAGGAACAAATAAATCTATGTAAATAAATTTATTATATGACAGAGGCAATATGTCATCTCAGCAGGGACAAGAGAGGGGTGCCTAGGTGGCTCAGTGGGTCAATCCAACTCCTGATTTCAGCTTAGGTTATGATCTCACACTTTGTGAGTTTGAGTCCCACGTCCGGATTTGTATCACGCTAATAGCATGCAGCATGCTTGGGATTTTCTCCCTTTCTCTCTCTTCCCCTCCCTGCTCTCTCTCTTACTCTCTCAAGATAAATAAATAAACCGTTAAAAAAAAAAAGAGAGAGACTATTGGAAGACGAAATGGATTTTTTTCTTACACCAAATATAAAATTCAACTCCAGATGGATTAACTACTAAAATATTAAAACCAAAACCTTAAAACTCGTAGTAAAAAATATCAGTAATATATTTTATAACTTGGAGTAGAAAAAGATCTCTTAAACAAAATATAGAAGACAAGTTGGAAGAAGAAATGTGCATTATACAATCTGACAAAATATTATTATAAATATGTAAAGAGCTGTTACAAATCAATGAGAAGAATGCAAGCAGATCTATGGGACTCTTTAATAGACAAGACACATGAACATAAGCATTTCACAGAAAAGAAAATATTTATAGCTAATAAACATAGGTATATACGTTTAACATTTGTGGTGATAACAGAAAATAAAATCATGATTTATAATCTTTTTATTGGTGCAAGTGAGAAGTCTGAAAATTCCAAGCATTAAAGAGTATATAAATCTTTAAAGCCTCTTATCTATTGCTCGTGGGAGCGTAAATTGATGCAATCACTTTGGAAAACAGTAACTACTAACTCCTATATAACTCCTAATATTGAATATTCACATATCCTCTGATCCAGTATTCCATTCCTAAGTATATATCATAAAAAAATTTTGTACATATACATAGACAGTGGGATACATGTACAAAAATATCCATTGCGGCACTGTTCTAGCAAAAATAACTGGAAACAACCTAAATGCCCATCAGAGGGGGAGTAAATATAGTATGATATATTCTCACATTTCTATGTTATACAGCAGTTACATAAGAAATACAGTGACATATAACAACATGAAGCAATCTTAACAATGCAATATTAAGTGAAAATAGTAAATCTCGAAAGATTGTATACAGTATGATACTCTTTTTTAAAAATAAATACAACGGGGGGCACCTGGGTGGCTCAGCCGGTTGAGCATCGGCTGGCTCTGGTCATGATCTCAAGACTGAGTTCGAGCCCCGCATCCGGCTCTGTGCTGAGAGCTGGGAGCCTGGATCCTGTTTCAGATTCTGTGTCTTCCTCTCTCTCTGCTCCTCCCCCACTCACACTCTCTCTCTCCTTCAAAAATAAACATGAAGAAAAACTTAAAAAATAAAATAAAAACAACTAAAAAGAATATGTGTTTGTGTGTGTGTGTGTGTATACAATATGGTATATTATGCATATGTACTATCATTTATTATGTAAATACACATATATTCTATTGGGCATTACACACACTCATACACACACACACACAGTGTGATATAAAGAGACTTTATAAGAAGGGAAGCAAATGAGCTAACACAGGATTCCATGCACTGGTTCCCTTGTGTCTGATGGGATGTCGATTGGGAATAATCCCAAAGCGATGATGAGCCCCTGCTGCTACTCAAGCATCTTGAAGACTCCCCAACAGGATGAGACAGAGGTCCCTGAAAGAGGGCAGTAAAGCCAACAGGAGGGCGGCTAAGCCATTACTGATGTCTTACCCACCCCACCACCCCGCCATCCCAGTTTGCCCTTGAGTATACAGAGAGGCTCTCGCTTCTTCTCTCCTATCGTGCTTTCTTCAAATAACCAACCAGACTTGTTTCATCAATATCCAAATTAGAACAAGTCATGTTCTGCAAGCGTCCTCTCCAGCTGGAGGTCTTCTCAGAAGAGGCTTGGCGTGGTCTCCAAGCATGGACAGATCTATTTCAGGAGCTCAATAGGGCCCAAACTTTGGGATAGCCTGTTGTGACTTGACAGAAGGCACAGGGGTAGAATGGGATTCTCTCTGTTTGGCTTCTGGAAAATCTTAAGCACAAGTATTGCAAGTCAGCATAACTCCACGAGAATATAGGCAATACGGGTTAGAAGGTAAAGAGCTTGCCCCCCAACGTGGTACCAGGAAGTTTGTGGACTCGGGCAAGTCCCATCCCCTGTAGATGCCAGTCTCCTCATCTGCGGCACGGGGTCATCTTGAAGGCTCCCTTCTTTCTGTCCTTGAGACAGCCGAGCTATGTGCACAGAATGGCCACCAGGAAGGCAGGCCAGAAGGTGTTTGCCTGATGACCCTTTGGAAATTGGCAACAATGCATTTCTCCTTTTATACTTTCCAAGAATTCTAATGGACCATCAAGTACCAAATGAGGACCATTGGAACGTCCCTGAATGAGTTATCTTTAATCTTCCCCCATTCTGAAGTCCTGTTCTTTTCAGTTCAGCTGAAATTGCATCCTACCCTGTGGTTTGCAGAAAAAGTCCACGGTGGTTTCATGTCCTGGTTTCAATTTAGGGTCCACTCTCTTCTAATCACTGCATGCCAGTATGTTTTCTAATAATTCTCATTTTGCCAGGTTTTGAGTGAATGTGCTTCCCCCGCCCCTGGGTCTGAAGCCACAGCAGCGGTAGCAGAAACACTTGAGCCTTCATTGTGAGCTATGTTTCTAAGCCACAAATAAAGCCAAAATAGCAATTATGTTCATGTAAATACTGAGCCCCAGCATTTCCTTCTAATGTTCTAGAGCTTGTCCTGGTAAAATGTCCAGGTAGGATGGCTTTTCTTTCTCATGGATTGTTGAATCTTACATCCTAACAAGGGCCCCCAAAGTGGGTTCCCTGGGACCCTTGAGGACTCACGCAAGGTCAGTTTGGGGGCTGCTATCCCTGGACCACTGGTGTTGGGAATTTTGTGGTTGTGGGAGTTCTTTCTCTAGGTCAGCATTTGTGCAACATGGCGCCACAGTCTGTAGCTACGTCTATTAAACTGTTTGCTATGTGGTCATCAGGCTCAATCTCATCTTGAGGATCTGTTGCCTTCAAAGGGAAATGCATTTTGTTTGTCTCTGAAAACACAAATACCCAGGCTGATTTTTAGCCCTGAATTGGCCATTGAGTTTAACTCAATACACTCAGAAATTATTGCTTGGACTATCTAAATTAATCTGATTCTGTCCCCTGAGGTTTCTGCTTAGAGCAATCTACTTAACTCCTGAGGATTAGAGCTCCTGCTGACAGCCCCACACTCGCTCCTTGACACATCAGTAGTCAGGTCTGCCCGGAGGTGCAACCTCACAAAGCCATGGTTCTTATTGCTGAAGGGCTCCTCAGGGTCATCCACTAGGGTTCCTAACCCAAAGTCCTCAAGTCCCTCAGAGTCCAAACAGAACAATTGACTCACAGCTTTTCCCAATATCCTTGAAAGTCAACAGACATCTGTTTTATAGAATATTATTACCAACCCCTACAAAAAATAGGGGCAAAAGAAGGAAATAGTGTCCCAGGCTGGATGCTCCAGAAGCAGACCCTCCAGAAGCAGCTCAGAGGGAGTTTGTAGAGCAAGATGTTTGTTAGGAATGGGGATGCCTGTGCAGGAAAGGGCAGGCTTGCAGCCTGGGTGTGTGATGTGGGCCAGGCAAAGCCACTGTCATCTGATAGAGTATATTTGAAAAAAGTATTGTCCCTCAGAGCATCCCACATTGGGATGACATGGATGGGTCTCTGTGCCCCTCTTACGTTGTTCAGTCACCTGATACAGGCTGCCCCGGAAGCCGTGCGGAAAGAAGTCCCTGCGGCTGCAGCTGACTCTAAAGGAGCTGGAGGTTGTCTGTTGACCTCACTCCCAATGCCTAGGGCAACAAGTCCTTCCTTGAAGGGGGACCCGGGCGGTGCATCTCTAGGTCCACCTTTGGTAGGTAGGGCTGTAGACTCACAGTGCTGTGATACTCACTGCCCCTCAGCTATGACTGTTGATTCCACTAAAGCTTCTGTTGAGTGTCCAGGGATAGGGTACAGAAAATCTTCCCATCTTCCCGCTCCCTCGGGCTAGGTATCCCAGATGTGATGGAGGAGGCAGGCCAGAATGACGCTCCCTCCTAGAAGATGTCTCCAGTGAGCACTGTACATCTCCACGCATGGTAGGTTGGCACACCGTTCAATCCCCTGGGCCACTGGCCAGTTCCAGAACAAGGAACTTGAAGCATTTCCTTCCAACACAATTCTGGGTGCATCTCTTGGTTCAGCTCAAGTGTCTTTGCATCTAACAGCGAACACTGTAGGGATAGTATAAAGAGGCGAACTTCTCTGCGTTAATTAGATGTGACTCCTATTGTGCAATGCGGTTGGAAATGAGCACGTTTTCGATATCTAGCAGTAGGCATTGTGTGATACGAAACGGATGACATTTGCTTTCCTTAGACTTCTGCAAAAGTGTTTATTTTTACAAAGAGGGTCCGTCAAACTGCAAATTAGCATGCACACATTCCTTCCTGTTCTCTCCTCCCATCTGGCTCATTCGCAGAAATTACACTTCTTCGCAGCTTGCCCAAACTGTTAGCACACAATTCAACTCCCATTTGCTGGGTGTCAATTTAATATTGCATTAATGAGACAATTAGAGAAGGCCAAAGAAGATTCCCAGCTAAAGTGCTTTAAGTGGGAGTCAAGCTGATTAGAAATGGCTCTCTCTCATTTTAAAATAGTGTTTGGTTTTGCCTTAACACAACAATCTTACTTGATTAAAGTCTCAGAAGCTACTAATGAATTGATTCAATGAGATTAAAGTATTTCCATGGAATCAGAACTCCAAGAAAAGGATCTGACCCTCCCCACAGTTATCATGTGCCACCTTGAAGCAAAGGGAGAAACTTGCAGCTTGGCTTCCAGCAAGCAAACAGCCACAGGAAGAGAAAAGTTCAGGCCAATGAGGCAAGAGGAAGTCCTTCTTAGCTCCCACCCGAAAGCAGCCCCCGGGGCTAGAGTCGAGATGTGGGGGGTTCCATCTGGTAGCGTGGTACAGGGGTCAGGCTGGGAGATTGGAAGTTGAGCCCTTTCTCCCCAGCTCTGATTTCCTACCTGTGAAAGGTGGTGATTAGGTCAACTTCACGGGGGCGTCACCGGAATCTCACATAAAGGTTAGGTTATACTGGCCTGGAATAGTCAAATAGATTTGAATAATCTGAAAATGACATGGAACTTTATAAAAACAGGCTTAGGCCACAGGGCCCTTCCTTTCTGTTTTTATTCAAATACTTGGCAACCTGGGGACTATTATATTTAGTAATGATAATGAAACTATTCCGTGTGTTCTGCTGTTCTCATAATATCATGAAACATGCAGTCTGGAACAGATCTTAAAGCTAATCTGGTCTAATAGCTTCATTTTCCAAATGCTCAGAGGATTTAAAGAACTTAGAAACACACATTTGGTATGTTAGGACTCTAGCCCCAGCCTCTGAGCCCTCAGCCAGGGTTCAGGCTGCTGCACTAGACCTTCTCCAAACCCATCTGTGCCCAGGAAAGCTTCACTAACAGGGACTTTGCTCTGGGAACCTCTCCATGGAGATGTCATGGTTCGCCAGAGGTGAATATAGATCAGATTGAAAGATCTCCTGTACTGGTTTGGGACTTGTTTCCTGGTCAGGCCAATGCTGCCTGCCTGAGTCCCTTGCCCAACGGATACTTGGCCTTCCCTGGCTTCTTCTCAAACCCTTAGTCTATCAAGATTTCAAAAACAAAAATAGTAGATTTGGGGTCTACTCTCAAGCTTGGGTTTTCCCCTGAAGTGAGTTGACTTAAGGGCTTTCCTGGTATGAGCTGACATTGACTTCAGTGTTCTATTTTAGCCTGTCTGTTACTCTGCTGGAGCCTGGGATGGGGTTGAATACATGACTTAACTACATGTGAGCAAAGCCCTCAGAGATGGCGCCCAAAATAGAAACTGTATTCAGTCAAGTGGAGGCAGGCAGGCATGACCGGCATCTATCAAAGGTCCCTGGAGAAGATGACAATCCTGCCTTCCTACTCCTGATTCCCACGCTCAAAACTGAGAACATTAGCTCTTCCCTTTCTCTGTGATGGAGACACTAATGACATAAAAAACTCACTGAAGAGAAAATGGTATACAGCCTACACCATTCTGGCCTGTAAAAGGAGTGTGATGAGTATGTTTTATATAAATGAATTCCCTGAAAGCCCGTAATCAAGCCATATTTACATTTATACATTGAAAGTTCACCCTACGTTGGAGGACTTTAGGAACAAGAGTAAACCAGATGAACTTGTGTTGTTTCAAATTTTAATGTTTACCTTATTTTTTAAATTTCTTTTAATGTTCATTTTTGAGAAACAGAGAAAGACAGAGTGTGAGCAGGGGAGGGGCAGAGAGAAAGGGAGACACAGAATCTGAAGCAGGTTCCAGGCTCCAGGCTTCATGCTGTCAGCACAGAGCCCAATGCAGGGCTCGAACCCACTAAACGTGAGATCATGACCTGAACCACCCAGGCGCCCCTACATTTTATTTTTTTATGCTTATTTATTTATTTTGAGAGAGGGAGCACATGAGAGTGAGCCAGAGACAGAGAGAGAATCTGAAGCAGGCTCCATGCTGTCAGCCTAAAGCCTGAAAGGGGCCTCAATCCCACGAACCATGAGATCATGACCTGAGCAGGAATCAAGAGTCGGACACTTAATGTACTTAACAGATGGGGCCACCCAAGTGTCCCAATGTTTTACATTTTAATTTAGACTTCCGACTGGGGTCTTACCAGAGACTGGTGTCTACTAACTCCAGAGAATTAGAAAAAAAAAAAAGTTTCAGAAATTACATTTACTTGGTATTTATGAGATATTGGGTGCTTTCTACTAAGTCACAATGTCCAGGTGGAGGCCCCCAAAAGCCACCTGGGTGGGGATTTTGCTACCCTCTCCATCAACAACGAGAGATCAGTAGACACTTCCTATGTCCATGAAACCAATTCTCAGGATCCCCCTGCATTCATTCCCTGCTTGGTCTGGAACATCTCCTTTCCGTCCGCATCTGAACCCAGGAGCGCTGGCCCACAGGAGGCTGGTGTGAGCGTCCTTCAAAGTCCTAAGCGGGCAACGCTTCAGAGATGGTAAAAGCCCGCCTCATCGCTCCCGCCCTCCCCTGTGCACCCTGCAGAAAGGGAGCAGCTTTCAATTTTGAGACCCAGGCATACCCTGCTCTCCCGCCTCCCCTTTCTCTGCCATCACTTTTGCTTCCTGCCCCTGTCTGGCCTGCGGCCCCAACTGTGCGTGCACAGGACATCCCCCACCAGGCACTCTCTCTCCCCTCCTCTGTCTCTCCCCCTTCCCTATTTCTTTCTCTCTCTAACCAAGTGGGGGGGGTGTCTCCCAATAGGGGAAAGACCCTCTTCTCTCTGTGCACCCTCAGGCACTCTCTCTCCCCTCCTCTGTCTCTCTCCCTTCCTTATTTCTTTCTCTCTCTAACCAAGTGGGGGGGGGTGTCTCCCAATAGGGGAAAGACCCTCTTCTCTCTGTGCACCCTCAGGCACCCAGCGTGAGCACTGGCTGGCCTCCGCTGAGGCTGTGGTCCACTACGGTAGGCGTTACATGGAAATTCAGTTTCTCAGATCCGACAGTGCCAGTCCTTGCCCCCTTCCTAAAGAGAAGCACGGAGGCGTGTCCAGAATCCGACTGTCCTGGGGGTCAGAAGCCCGGGGTTACGGACCCCGCGGTGCGCAAGTTCCCTGAGAAAGAGAAATGATGTTGGGCCGGTCACTTTCCCTTTCTGGGCTTGGTCTCTGGCTGGCTGTAACACAAAGAGGTGAGACTAAAGGGTTACTCCAAGTCTCTTCTGGCTGGAACGCTCTGGGATTCAGAGATGGGGGCTGGGGGAGCAGCATTCCTGGGGAGTGACACAATTCCAAACGGGGAGATCAAAGGGGCTCTGCAGAGGGAGGCCCCAACCGGGAGCTCACAGGCCTGCGTCTGGGGTCAGTAATTAGCTCCTGCCGCCACCTTCCTCTCCCCGCTCCGTGCTCCGGGCGGCGGGCAGGTGGGTGAGCACCGTGAGCCCAGCCACAGAGTCCTCCCCAGACCGGAGGATCGGGGGAGCAGGGGAGAGGGAGGGCGAGAGCCCACCGGGAACTGTGACATCTGTATGGAACTTTCTGTTAGACAGATGCAAAGTTTAAACATTTTAACAAAAAGCAGTCCACTCCAGGCTTTCTCGGCACCAGTGTGAGAACGGCAGTGTGGATACCTCTTAAAGTATTTGATGAGAGACTAAAAGGCTGACAGGCTAACACTTCACTTCCTTCCAATTAGGGGCCTTGAACATCAAAGGCCCAGGCCCCACTCAGCCGGGCTTACTTGAATGAATTAGGGAAGAGAATGAGTCCGGGAGCTGCTTCCTTCTCTCCCTCGCAGAGACGTGGGGCTCTAGGGGCTTTAATAAGATGTTGGAGGTCACCGGGGTCAGGCTCTGACTGGGGGCACCGGGAAACTGCCAGAGTGTTTCAATATGTGTGGTGTTTGTCATGCAATCAGGCCCGCCAAAGCCTCCCCTTGTGGGGCCTGTCTTTGGGGGACCATTCTGGAGACAGAGCTCTCGGGCAGTCAGGGCCCCCCAGGTCCTCTTCTGGCGGGTACAGGGGGCACCGGGGCCATCGGTCTAGAGGCAGCTTTTTCTTCAGAGTCCAGGCCTGAGACCCAGGAGTCAAGGTGCTGGGAAAAACAACCACATTAGGTGTCTGTGCATTCGTTTCAGAGGTTTGCTGTGCAGACACAGTGGCTGTGTGAGGGCAGGAGTGATTCTCAGCCACTCAGCGAGCCAGCTCTGGGCATCAAGCAGAGCGAGAGTGCAATTCTGTAAGCAGTCAGGGCCAGGAGAGAAATCAAAGCATTTCTTTTGATTGGATTTAGCTTAGTGATTGCAAAAGACCCAAATCGACACCACGGCAGCTCCCGCCGGTGGCTTTCAGCTTCCGCTTGCATATTCCAGTGGTGGGCAACTCACCTTCCTGAAAGGCTGTATCCACCCCTGGGGGGAGTGGCTGTCATAATTAGGAAGAGCGCCCTTCCATGGAGTTGGAAGATTCCTTCTTTTTTTTTTTTAAGTTCATTTATTTATTTATTTTTAGTCATCTTTACCCCCAATGAGGGACCCGAACCCACAACTGTGAGATCAAGAGTCGCGTGCGCTTCCAACCAAGCCAGCCAGGCACCCCCTTCTTGGACACGCACCCAACAAACTCTGTCCTGCTTCACGCAGCTGAGCAAACAGTAGGATCTCTAGAGCCAGATGGACCTGGACTCAAAAGCCGGCTCCATGTTTCCATGGAGCAAGTCGCTTTGATTTGAAGCTTCTGCTTCCTCTTTGGCACATTGGGTTTTTTGCATTGACTTTTGAGGATGAGAAACAATGTTTATAAAGCTCCTATCAGAGCATCTGGCATACAGTTGGTCCTTAGTGAGATATTCATATTCCCTACCACCTGTTATGACCCATGAGGTTCCCCTTCTCCAAGCTTAACATCCCCCAACCCCAACCCCAATTCATGACAGAGTGAGTGTCTGGTGGGAGACCATGAAGAGAGCGGTCTCCAGTGACAGAATGATGAAGGAGGACCTTCTACACGGAGGGCAGAACGAGGTGGCTCCAAGAAGTTCAGGTGAAGCCTAGTAAAATAGGGAAGTGCGTGGTAGGGAGAAGAGCGATAGCACAGAAGAGGAGTCTGAGACGTACAGGAGACATTTAGAGGCCAGTGGAAGAGGACGGTTTGTCTAAAACATAGGATGAAGGGAAGGAGAGACCATACAGCTAGGGCAGAACTCTCGTAGGGAGACCTTTGAGTGTCGTGCCACGGTGCTTCAGGAGTAACTACTATGCTTGTAAATTGGCCTTTTACGGTACACTCATGGTCCACTCTGATCCTTACAACAGTGCAAAGAAGCAAATATTGCTACCCCCAACTCACATACGTGGAAACAGAGGCTAAGAGAGTTTGAGCGGCTTGCCAAGATCACAGTAAGTGGAAGGGGTTCCTAGGATCTAGATCTTCTAACATCAGACCCAGACTCATGGAACGATCTGTGGTCTTGCTGAAAACACAAAAGCAATGCAAACAGATGAGCAAACAGAGGGAGACAGAGCTCAGGATGGGCCCGACTTGTAAGAGAAACCTTCCTGGAAGAGAGGGGCCTCGCTTGGGGTCTTCTCCACATTGGAGTCCATTGGCTTTTGAAGACCCTGTGACTAAGCCATGAAATGCCCAGATCTAAGGAGAGACAGCCAGTGATGTCTTTAGAATCCAGTTTGCCTTTACAAATATTTGAGTTATCTGCAAAATTGTGGAAATTATGTCACAGGTACGTTGATGACAATAGTGGCTGCAGAGTGTGGACCCACATTTATTACGTACACGTTACCGACTAGGAACTTTTACACAAACTCTCTGTATTCGTCATCACCCAACCCAGGGCAGTAGGCATCTTTATGTTCATTTTCCAGATGAGGAAACTAAAGCCTAAAGTCAAATCCTTAGTCTAAGACATACATCTCTCTGGCTACAAATCGTGGACTCTTTGCATTCCATTTATTTTACTTCTGAACTTAAAAGTGGTGCTCTGGGGTCATACCTCCAGACCCTGTACCTGATGACCTCAAAGCCTCAAGTCACAGACAGGTGATGGAGGGAAAAATCTCCTGTGTTTCTACCTCCTGGAACAGAAGCCGAGAGCCTGGCACCGGGTTGGTCCACCACTCCCCATAATTTCTTATTTATGCTCTGAATGAATTTCTTATTTATGCTCTGAATGCAAAGGTCCTCAGGACTGCTCCAGAAACCCCGTTATAATTCACTATTAATGAGCTGGGTCATTATTTTTAAGGCCCCCTCAATATCCCCCTGGGGCAAAGTCAGCCACACGCATTTACATACCAATTGCAATGCATCCCTATGACCTTCCTCACTTCCACTAAGAAGGGCCACTGTGATCATTGCTCGCAGTCCCTTTTTGAAGCAGCAGTGAAGGAGAAATCCACCCAGAGCGTATGGAGGACCCCTGGATTGGAGGGGAGACAGCTCCTGTGTAGGCTGACCCTGCAGCCCCAAGAGTCATCAGTCTAACCAGCAATGACCAGGACAAAGGCAGAAAGCCGACGAGTCACGCAGTGGATGCTTCTCTGTGTTAGAGACGCAGACATTAACATTTCCTAGTATTCCATGGGCCCTGAGTGTTCAGATAAACTAGGGCCTCCAACTCTGGGCTCCATGAGATGACAACACTCAGGCTCCAGTTCGAGGACCGATTTCATCGTCTTCCATAGTCAACACAAAGCATTACAATGATACCACATCCCCAAACACTGAGATGTGATCAACCTTCCTTTTTCTTTTTCTCCTGGTTCTTCACAGCAACGTCCACCCATCTAGACATGGTCAACACAGCGTGAATATACCAGAGATTGCAAATTTAGTAGACAAGGACTATGAAGGCATGAGAAGAAAGCAGCTTCTATATAAATTATATACGTTGTATATAAATCGGTATATAATTCTTGTTATGAGGCTCGGTTCCTATCAGAAAAAGAGGATGGCTTGTTTTCATTTGGTAGCTGATTGTGGGAGGGGGGCAGTGGAGGGGATTCAGCAATTTGGCAATCCAGATGGGCTTCTTGGAGGTGTTAGGGCTTGGAGCAGCCCCTGAAGGTGAGGCAGGATTCACCAGGTCATGGAAAGTGGGAAGGATGAGAGAAAGAGGGTGTCTTAAGGTACAGCAGAAGGAATGAGGTGACATGTACTATGGCAATGAGACCTGGCCAAGGGGCTCAGCAACGTGAGTGTCTGGAGACAGAAGCTTTGGCCAGACGGCGGCCCATTCTTCAGCATCAGCGGGGGGTGGAGGCACCTGTCTTTCAAGGATGCATCTGGGAGGGCGCCACCAAGGCCATTTCACAACTGCCTGTAATTCTGCGTGTGGTACCGCAGGCGCAAGAGCGTCACTCCCGCGGAGGGACCATGGAAAGTTACCGTCTAGCCAAAGATCTATTTCTCTGGAGCCAGCACACCTCAGGCACCTGCTGCCCAGGCCTGTGCTCACTGCTCTGCCCGCTTGTGACACTCCCCGTGCCACTTTCCAAGGCCGGCTCAAGTGATTCTCCTTGCGCGAAACCTTCTGCGATTCCCGTCACCTCCCTAAACTTCTACTTCCTCAACTGTACAGCAGAAGGAATGCCCTTCCTCTCTCCCCTGGGTGAGACGGCTGTTCTGAGCAGGAACAAAAAGTGGCCAGTACCAGGAAAGAGCCAGAAAGACCCAGACAGGAATACCGGCTCTACCTCTTCCCAAAAGGGCCCTCAGAGGGCAAAAAGCTGCTCTTCTAGCCTCACTTTCACCATCTGGCAAGAAAAAGGGACGGGCTAGGGTGCTTATTGCAAGAGCTCCTGGCAGGTGAGGGGAGATACGACAGGAGAATTGACTCAACTCCATTCCTGGAGGGTCAGTGGTGCCCCTTCATCTTGGCTTCCTCCCTGTGGCTTTTGATCATGATCTCTTTTGCTCTTCCTTTCCCTTACTCTCCGAAAATCGAGCCAGCCTGTCTCCACATCCCCTGGCTCCGGTGGTGATCACGTGGTTTTCCAGATTACAGAGCTGGTCCTTTGGAGAGCCACAGCTCCCAATCCCTCCAAAACGGTGGGTCGTGACAAGTGATTCACTGGGACATCGGGCTAATTACAAGATGTTTCTGAGTCTGTCTGTCCCCCTCCCCATGCCCCCTACCCAGTGTGGATGTGCTGGCCTCTACAGCAACCATCAAACAGCAATCTCATAAAGCAGGCTCATCTTCCAGAAAGCAGGGCAGCTCCAGGGGCCATTTTGCAAATGTTTGACCCCCAGGTACCTCCAGGTCACTGGGATTTATTAGTTGGAATCTGCAGTTCAGCAGATGACATTTTAAAAGGCGTTTTATTGCTTCATGACCTGTGTGCATTGCAGGGTAATTCTGAGGCTTTGTGTCTGCCGTGACTGTCCAAACTGCGGTGGCTCCCACTGACCCACAGACCTGCTTGCCTCGTGCAGGAATCCAGCAATGACCACTCCCATCCCCCGTCCTCGGCCACACCATCCAAAATTTCAGGCTCTCCTCTTATCCCAAGCTGGAACCCGATGCCCAGCCCGGCAGGGTCTTTCCTGCAGAGAACCTGGCTAGAAGAAGTTCCAATTAAATCTCCCCAAAGCCCATAGACGTCAGACTATGCTGTGCATATGGGAAAACTGAGACTCAGAGAGGTAAAGAAGACTAATTCAAAGCCATTCGGCTCATATACGATAAAGTTAATGCTAGAACCCTGGATCCGCCCCCCATCATCATTCTACTTCACAAGCTACATCTGCAAAATGCTTCCATTTGCTTTAAGAGCAATGATCCATAAGACACATTTTGAAGGGTGATGCCTGGAGTAGCATCACCAAAGACTCGGTTGAACAGAGCAGCCTGGAGGTCAGATTCTAAGGGAAGCTCAGAGACCACTGGAAAATGCAGTGTGAACCCCTCTCTGTGTGCCTGGAGCAGCCTGGGCTGCCTGTCACCTCTCAAAACACATGGCGCGGGGCGCCTGGGGGGCCTAGTCAGCTAAGTGTCTGACCTCAGCTCAGGTCATGATCTCACGGTCCGTGGGTTTGAGCCCCGCATCGGGCTCTGTGCTGACAGCTCAGAGCCTAGAGCCTGCTTCAGATTCTGTGTCTCCCTCTCTCTCTCTCTCTCTCTCTCTGCCCCTCCCCTGATCATTCTCTCTCTCTCTCTCTCTCTCTCTTTCTCTCTCTCTCTCTCAAATAATAAACATCAAAAAAAAATGGCGCATAGCACACAGCTTATTTCAAGTGGCCCTTTGGAAACCAGGGCATAAGCAGCCTCCTCTAGACCACACAGTCTGACCTGAAGGCTTCCTGCAGCCTCTTGGACTTCCCTTGATTGTAGCACCTGCACCTCAACCATGAACTATTGTGGGCAGGGATCAGGATGATTCACTCCTGTCTCCCCAGGACTTTCCCCCATGCCTAGCTCAAAGTACATGTTCATTATATGTTGGTTTTATTAAGCTGAGATCCAAATTTGCCACCCCAGGGAATGCTGTCTCTTCCACTTAGCATTCCTCTGGTAAGTGATGGAAGTGTTGAAGAATATGCTTCCGACCCTGAGACACACATTAAGGAATGTGATCCAAATCCTGCAAGACTCAGCCCATTCTTGGTTGGATGAGGTTTGGATGATAAAAATCGCACACATACACGCTCTGCTGTTTTGTCAAACACCAGCCTCCCGGGGAGCAGTAACGTGTGAACTCTTTTATTGGTTTCTTATTCAAGATCAATGAAACACATAGTTGAGCCTGAAATGATAAGGATCTTCTCCTTAGCCTGCCAGCTGTTCCTTTTTCCCTGAGCCAACTCAGCCTTGGCTGAATGCAACAGACTTTTAGTGAGTGTCTACTCTGAGCCAGTAACTGAGTGAGATGCTAGAACGACAAAAATGGATAAGGTAGAGTCCCTACTCTCAGAAGTCTGTCAGCCTACCGGAGGAGAAAAGGGAGAAATCAGATCATCACGTACAAACCGATGCATGCTGTGTAAGGGGCCCACAAGGGCATAGAGGCGTGGAAAGGGAGGATGCCGTGAACTTGGGTGACCATGAGGTCATCATCCACTGGGTGATGCCTGAGCTGTGAGCTGAAGAGCAAACAGAAATAGCGGCGGAAAGCAGAACTTAGAAAGGCATCACAGGCAGAGCATAACACGTGAACCAAGGTCCTGAGGTGAAAAAAAGGTCTGGTGACCACAGGGAGCCCCACCTTCAGTGTTGCTGGGACCAAGAGTCTAGGTTAGGGAGTGGCAGGTTTGGCAAAATAGAGACCCCGTCACAGAGGTTTGGTACGCCAGCCTAGGGAGATCTGACTCCACGCTGTGGCAACGGGGAGTCATTAGACGATTTTAAATATGGTAGCAAAGACTTCTGTGTCTTGGGACAATTCCTTAGGTGACCATGTCTGGGGCGGATTGAAGTTAGAGTTGGTCGGGGAAAGGAAATCCTCGCAAGACTACTGTAACGTCCCAGAAGGAAGATGCTAAGTCTGCACTGAGGGCAGCGGAAATGGGATGGAAAGAAAGGGAGGGTTCGGGAGACATTCAGCGATATAGGACAATCAGGAGTAGGTGAGCAGTTAGACGGGCGGAACTTAGCCTTCCTCAGTCAAGAGGCCCGTTCAGGGCCATGAGCCTGCCCTGGCCCATCAGGTGGTAGGGCCCTGTAGGTGGGCACGCTGGGTTAGCAGAAACCAGTTGGAAATGTGCCAGGCAGAGCCATAGCTCTGTCCCTTGGACTGACGGGGAAGAATAAAGGGCATCAAGAACGGAGGGAAAGCAGCCAACGTCTCGGGAGAAGTACGGGATTGTAAAGAACACATGTGCTGGCCTGTCAGTTACTGACTCTACAACTCCCCAGTTCTCCAAAGGTGCTCTGTGGTTATGGGCACGGCGGGGTTCATTTAATTGGTAGCCTTTGAAATGTTTTTGCTCTCCAATCTTCATAAAAAGGAAATGAGGGCTGTGGTGGGCGGACGAGGTGTTGAGCCGTTCTGGCTACAAGGCAAGAGCCCGGGCCTTTGATGAACCCTGTAAATAATCAGTAGCACATGTCCACACTGCACAGCCTCACACACACAGTGCTGGGGGAATGCTAGGGGAGGCAGCGAGAGGAGGCAAGGGGGAAGACATCGGCAGGTGCCGGATCAGTGATGGTCAACAGGGCTGGCATCAGGCAATGAGATAGGAGGGCACCTGCCCTCGAATTGGGGAGCAGGGCGACGCAGAAGTCGCGGGTCCCATGTAAAACCTTGCCTTTCTTTAGACCTGTTCACTCATCCCCTTGAACGGGAACGCCAGTGCCAACCACACAGGTGTGCAACGACAATCCAGCGAGCGGCAGCAGAGAATAGTGGTTGAGAAAAAGCACGAGCCTGGGGTGCTCAGATCCCCGTTCCGTGACCCGCGAGCGCCGCACCAGGACACGTCAACTTACCCCTTCACATCTGCGTCGATCCTTCTGAGAACTGGGGTCACAGTGGCACTCCCGTCGTAGGATGATGTTAGGATTAAAGAAGATGACAGCTGCATATGTTGGCACCTCGAAAGAGCTCATTAAGTGGGCACGTGCTCTCGATAGGAAGATGCTGAGCATCAAAGAGAGAGAGGTTCGTGGTACTCCGGGCACCAACAGAGCCGGAGGATGATAATTAACCTCCGACTCAGCGTCAAGTGCCTCGCGGGCGCATGCCATTTTTGCCATCCGCGCAGCCCCCGCTCCGTTCTTTATTATTCTCCGTTTACAGACGAGACTAGCGATACAAAGAAATTAAGTGACTTGCCCAGGGTCATACCCACTAGGATTTGCAGCCTAAATAGTTCCTCCAGAGCCCACGTCCTTGGCCACTTACAAGGCTTACCCGTGCATAAAATGCTAGCCATTGGCCCCTGCATGGGGGAGAACTGAACCGTCCTTCCCGAGGCCTGGCATTTGTTGAGGACCTCCCGCAGGCCAGACATGTGCCAGGCACGTTACAAAATCTCACGGCATCATCATCACCATGTGAGCCGGCTCCTGTTGTCCCCACTTGACAGATCAGGTGACAGGCCCCGAGGGGTCTCCCACTCTCTGCCTCGGGCTCTGCTCTGGACGTGAGTGAGGCTGCTGGATGGAAGGGCCACGCTCTCTGTCCCCACCCCGCCATTCCTGCCATTGGGAAGAGATGACAAGGAAGGGGGGAAACGGTGATCGGCCCCAGGCATTTTCATTCTCGGCACCTTCACATACGTTCTTTTCTCCGCAAAGCAGGTATCGTCGCCGGGTTATACATGAGGAGCCTGAGAATGAGCCGTATCTGGCAACTTCCCCAAGGTCACAAAGCAAGCCTGCCGTACCTTCCTAGTCAGCGTCTCTTCAGAAAACAGAGGGAGTGGCATTTACCTCGAAGCTCGTTTCAGAAACTGAAGACATTTGCCCGGTTCTATCCCAGACAACCAGTGCTCCTTTCAGAATTTGGGGAAGGGCCTCAGGAGAGCAGGCCACGCGCCCCCCGGCCACCAGGAGCTGTGCACGCGGCCCCTGCCTATGGGCTGGCAGCATCGGATGCTGCTTTAATTAGATCGCCATGGTAACGAGCTACAGGAGAACAATAGACAGTTGTGTAGTTGCGAAAATCATCAGCCTCAGACAAGGCCCGCTAAACTGTAATTATGCCGGAGTAGAAGCGATCTTCATTTTGGTGCAGGAAATAAACTGCCAGCCTAGCCTGGTTGTCTTCAGATGTTATTTGAACACCAGGGTTGGGATTCCATGCGAGTCGATTGCGCGAACCTACATTTTGAAATTGTCAAAACCCCATATAAAGGCGATCGTGTTTACATCCTGGGTTTTGACTCGTGCGTTCCCAGAGGGGAGCCGAGAACAAGGTTGAGGAAGGGAATAGCGATCACATAGGTAGCATTTACTGAGTGTGGCCGGGACAGGCACTTTATATGATCTCCCCTGGTCATCACCATAAGCATGTACAGGGGGTGCCTCGAGCCCCACTTTGCAAGGCGGGAAGGTGGCTCGGGGTCTTGCCTTATGCCGCACCTTCACTGAGGACCGAATGAGGTCCTGACCCCAGTGTGTTTGGCTCTGAGGCCCAAAGGCTTTGCCCTGAGCCACATTGCTGTTCAAGGACAAAAGGAGACAGCCCAGTCCAGCGGCACTTCTAAGAAGCCCTCTGGATCCTCCTTTTGATGAAACGTGAGGGCTTCCCTTTAATGCAGTTAGTTTTTGCTCGTCTGATAAGATGCAATTCACTCCAGCCATCAGAGTTGCCGAGACCCATAAATAACAGAAAGATCATTTAAAAATAAATTACCGACTGAAGGCAGGGAAAACTCATCCTTCCACTGTGGCTCTCCTGGCCCCCCATAAATCTGTTGTCTTTTCGGCTCTGCACTGGCCAGGGTCACAGACCGTAAAGAGCTTCCACAGAGAAATTTAAGAAATCCCAGCAAGATGGGGCATGCGGGAGTCATAGGAAAAGCATCTGTACCGTCGCCGGGAGCCCCGGTTGAAGGATGCCGCCCTCGGGCTGGACAGGCAGGACAGGGTGGGCGCGTGCTCAGGGAGCCAGCTGCTGGCCTGCCTGCTGGGACTGCAAGGGCACCACGAGAAAGACCTCCGCCCCTGCAGCGTTCTGGTTCCTGACCTACTTTCGCGGGAAGGAACGACATTTCCAGTCTCGCTGCAGCACGACGCTGCATTTCCCTTTGGAGATGGGACCCAGTGACCTCAATTCCTAAGACTGAGGATGAAGTCTGATTTTAGATTTTGTTTTTCCAAGAGAAAACGCAGTTGTGTTGGAGGAGGGGGATTGGATGGGTAGAGAGAGCACTGGCCACAGGGGCGGGGGACGAGGAGCAGTCAAGGGTGGACGGTGGCAGTGGAAGGGAAATGCGAGGAGGTCCCAGGGCCCCCACGGCTTCTCTGCATTCTGAGGCGGACGCAGGATGGTGCGGTGGCCTCAGGGAGTCTCTGGATGGTTGACAAAGCAGTGTCAATGGCTGTCCCCTCATCTGTCAGCTGAGCTGTGACGCCCTCCAGCCTCCGGCTCAGAAAATGCACAACGATAGGCATCTTCTCCCCACCTGTGCTTGGCACAGCTCACAAGTGACAACACTCAGCCTCCAGGATGGTGTCGGGACACCCTCCTCTTCCGCAGTCACTTTCTCACAGCCAGCAGGAAACAATGCATTACTCCCTAATCCCTGGAAAGGCACAGGGTTTGGAATCCTTGACAGTTGAGCCCCAAGTGCATTGTGAGATTGCCATTTAAAGGAGTGGTTTTACTAATTTTTTGTTAATTTTTTTAATGTTTATTTATTCTTTGAGAGATAGAGAGAAAGAGTGGGGGAGGGGCAGAGAGAGAGGGAGACACAGAATCCGAAGCAGGCTCGAGGCTCTGAGCTGTCAGCACAGAGCCTGACACGGGACTTTAACTCACAACCCTTGAGATCATGACCCGAACTTGAGTCAGTCGCTTAACCGACTGAGCCACCCAGGGCCCCCTAAAGGAGTGATTTTAAACTTTGGAACAATTAACCTCTCAGGGAATGTTTGGAAAGCCGGGGACCCTTTTTCCTGTGGGACAAAGGTACGTGTGAACATACATCCAAGCATTTGTGAGCCACCCCAGAGGCTCTGCAATTCTCTGACCCCCATCCAGGGACCCCCACGTAGGGCTCCTGCCCCTGCTAAGAATCCCGGCTCTGATCTAACCTCCTCATTTTACAGATGTTTGATCAGAAAGAGGGAATGACCAACTCCAGATCACAAAGTGAGTGATCTCGCATTAAAGCCCCATTCATCCACCTCTTCCCGGAGAAACTTCTAGAACTATCTCTTAACTAACCTCCCATTACCACTGAGCCTCTCCCCCACATATTCTCTCACCAAGATAAAGTAGCCTTTTTCAAACGCAGATCACATCAGGTACCTCTCCTGCTTAAAATCCTTCTGTGATTCTCCATTACCCCTGAGATATGAGCCAACACCTTCCACCCAATCTCCAAACCAGGGCACCACATTTCATGCCTCTGGGAGAGGCTGTCCACACCAGGGATCCCCCAGAGGAGGCCAGTACCCTGCTTATGAGGCCTCCACATTATGCATTTTCATACCTTCCACCTCTGCCCGTCTTCTCTCCAGCTCCTGGGCCTCTGCACATGCTTTTCCTTCTTCTGGACACAACCTTCCTTCCTCTCTTCCCCTGCTGCCTCCTATCCATTTTCCACTTCTTGCCATTGCCACCTTTTCAAGAAGGTAAATTTGGTAAACCCAATGTGGTTTACCTGAATCAACCAGGGTCCAGCCAGGGCCCAGAAGCCATCATGGGTCATTCCAGACAGATGGGATTTAATACAGGGGATTTGTTACATAGGGGTTGAGAGGCTGAAAAGGCTTTTGAGAATCGATGCTGAGTTAGCCCAGAGAGTCATGACTTTGGAGAGCCATTTCTAGCCCCATCATGAGGAGAGGGAAAGGGAAGAGGTGGAGTTACAAGGATCTAGAAGTTCAGAGGCGGGGCCTTTGGGGCTAGTGTTCTGAACACCACACGTCTGGGGGGGGACCTCTGAGAGGGTGCCCCACAGTTGGGGGAAGGACAGCGTTGTAGGTGGCACTGAGGCCTCAGGCTCCGATGCCTGGACGGCTGGTGCTCAGGTGCAGAGAGCTGGGAAAGGGCACAACTGGGGCTTGTGGTGCCACAAGCTGTAAGGGACAGGAGCTCTCCCTGCCGCTGCAGGATCTGCACAAAATGGGAAGAGAGTTTCCTTGACTCCCTCCTGCTGCCAGAAGCCCAGAGGAAGCCCGCCGGCAAGGGCATCTGGGAAATGTGGCTGGAGTGGATTGGGCTCCATATCCATAGAGTGGATTGGGGGATGGCTGTGGCCAAGAGACCAAGGGAAATAACTGGCATAAACCCACCCCACATTGTGGATCTATTGACCTTCGCATTTGACTAGGGCTCTATGAAGTTTGGCCCAAACCATCCCACAGCCCAGAGCCTGGTGCAAACGTCACCAGTTGGCACTTGGTAAGTGTTGATGGGCCGATCGAATAGGACGGGCAAGAGCTCTCGGAGCCTCAGCTCCCACAGCTGCAAAGTGGAGCTGAATTCCTCTCCACAGAATTTTCGTGATTACCAAGATGATGGACGTGAGCGGCCCACGAGCTGTTTGGATTCGGGTCGTGATGGAACGTGAGAGCCCTCCATGGACAATGTCTGGCTTCACCAGGAGCCATATTCTGAGCTTGTTTTTAATAGCGTGTGAGGATGTTGAGGAAAGAGTACAAAGCCCACTTACTGCCTATCTTCCCCTAAAGAATTTCAAAAGCTCCTTCTGCCTATTTTTGTCCGGTGGTGCTTGAGTGACTATGTGGGTTATCACCTGTGACAAACATTTTTATGTGAGTGTTGACGTTTCTGGTGTTTCCAGATAGGCCAACATCACCTACGGAGCCTTGTGGAAAGAAGTCAGCAAACGTTCCAACCTCAGGGTGTTAGGGGTGGAGACAGCACACAGAGAGAGGAAGATTCGGGTCCGGAACTCTTAGCTGGTGTCCACAAAACTATGAACACAGTGAACTCCTTCCAACCTCTCTGTGAAGCCCACCGGGCAATTTGTGTCACCGAACATCTCAGAAATGAGAGCATTTGCACACACTGAGCCACCTGATCAAAGATGTGTCTGAACATGCCCTGTGGGTGTAGAATTCCTCAGGAGCCAGTTCAAGAGGCTGTCTGTCACCTTGTCATCTTCCTAGTGAAAAACAGGGCCCCGGACCAGAGAGTCAGGAGACTTGGGTTCTGGTCTTCTCCTATTGGCTATCTCTGTGAGTTTGGCTGAATCCCTTTTCCTGCCTTTGTCTTGATTGGTTCTCAATTTGGGCTATGCATCTGAATCATCTGGGTCACTTACTTCTGGAGATCTGATGTAATTGGGTTGGAGTGGGGCCCAGATATTATATGGTTTCAAAACTTTTGTGCCTCCGGGGACAAAAACCACTGTTGCAACACATTTCAGCGTTCATCAGAAGCACCGAGAAAGATCGTTAAAACACAAGCTGCTCGGCCGCACCTCTGGAGTTTCTGAGTCCGTGGGTCTGTGTGAAGTCTGGGAATCCGCATTCCTAACAGGTTCCCAGGTGCTGCGGACGCTGTGGGTCGAGGACCACATTTTGAGAAGCTCTGCCCTAGACCAGCGGTCTCAGTGATAAGCTATTTTGCCCTCTAGGGGACATTTGGAGGATGTCTGGAGATTGTTCTGGGGGAGGGGGCTGCTACCGGCTTCTAGTGGGTAAAAGCCAGGGGTGCCCCTAAACATCCTATAGTGCACAGACCATTTCCCCAATTCGAAGAATTATCTGGTCCAAAATGTCAATAGTGTCAGTGCCTCTGCAGTTTTATGTGCCTATAAATCACCTGCAGTTGTGTTAGAATGCAGATTCTGATAGAGTCGGTCTAGGGAGAACCCCAAGAATTTGTATTTCTATAAACTCCTAGGTAATGCCCAAACTGCCAATATTCCATAGCTTGGGTTCCTTCAGCTCTATAAACACACCGTCCAACGCCCGCCAACAACCTGGGATACACAAGTAAACTCTGTTCTTCACCACCATAGCCTCTGAGCCTACGACAGTATAACCACTGGCAGAGGAAGCCCTTGGTAAATAGAAGGACGTAAGACACTCATTATGGGTAAGCTGAGCTGGCCTCCCCCAACCCCACTACCACTGGTCAAGGAGCCCTTGAGAGTCAGGATCTTGTCTGGTCCTTCTTGGTTCTTCTAAAGCTGGGCACAGAGCTTGGCACAGATTAGGAACTCTGTGTACATCTTCTGTACAAGATGGGACAGACACAGTAAGCTAACGTTCTTGTCATGGTAGTTGATCGCTTTCCAAGCCTGTCGCAAATGATCCCTCCTTCAAAACCAACCCTCTTCCTGGGCTCAGCGGCTTTCTTTTGCAAGACACTTCCACTTGCACAATCTCATCTGATCCTCAGCACAAAGTTACGAGGAGAGCAGGCTCCGGCTGCACTCACAGATGAGAAGACCTAGGTGCAGAAAGGTGTAGAACCTGGACTAAAATGAGTCCAGCAGCCTGGCTATGCCATGTCAGGCCACCCCCTTATCACCCAAGGTGACGACTGTCTTCTTCAGTCCTTCTCCACTCTCCTGAGCCCTGCCCTGCTCTTCGGGATGGCCACATCTTCCTCCCTTTCTGGTCCTGCCTCTTCTGCCTTTTGGTTCCTCCCCCACTAAATACCAACAGCCATTTCCTCTGCCTAACTGGCTTCTTTTTTAGCCTTCCTGCCTGGGACTGCCTGGGATGGCTGAGGGCTTCCTGAAATGTCAACTTGTGGGTCACTTCAACTGATGGAGAAAGTCAAGGTCCTACCTTATTTCCTGCTCCCTTTCCACCAACCCCACTAACCACATTGGGTGCCGCCATTGGGGAAGCTCCAGCCTAGTAGTACCATATCTGGGATTTTTTTTTTCATTATAAACCAGGTACGTGGATAGCATCTGCTTTGTGTTGGCCCTATGGTAGTCAATGGAGACAGAGAGATTTATAATCCAGTCCTTCCCCTCAGGTGGTCTTGGGAAAGGGGTTTGGATTCAGATGGATTTCCACCCAAATGCCGACTCTTGGTTCTCCAACCACTGGCTGCTCCTACTCTGTGTCTTGCTGCTTTCTCCTTACTTCTCCTGACTGCCCGATGCCCAAGAGCCTGCGCTCCAGTCTCTGGCTTTCTCTTTTCCTTGTACGCTTACTCCATAGGTGATCTGATCCCCTCCCCGCTGATGCCGTACCGATTTACGTCTAAAGCACCAAACTCTCCTGTGAGCTCAGACTAATATGCTCAACACGTGTTTAATATCACCACTTTGATGTCTAACAGGAAAAAAAAATATGTACATGTGTCCAAAGCTACATTCTTCATTGCTTCCCACCCTCAGAGTGTGCCCCGCCCAATTCTATCCATCTCCATTAGTGCCAACTTCCTTCCATCTTTGGAGAAATCCTTGTCACCTCTCCCTCGCTCACAAGCCTCATTCAGACTTGCTCTATGCCTATAAAATGTGTGTTCACTTCTACCCCCTCCCCCCCATTTTGCCTGGCCCAGGCCACAGGGTCTCTCACCCAGACAATTGCATGAGCCTCCTCACTGGTCTCCCGGCCTCCATCCTTACCCTACGGCAGACTTTCCCCACAAAACAGGCTGTAATTCTTTACCATGTGTAGTGAGCTGAATGGTCACCTCAAAAAAAAAAAGACATGTCTATGTCCTGATCCTCAGTCTCTGTGAAGGTAAACTTATGCCCTTAAACCCAATGACAAGCGTCCTTAGAAGACACAGAACAGAAGACACAGAGGAGAAGGTGGTTTGAAGATTGAGGCACAGAGAAGAGTGGTGTGGCCACAAGCCAAGGAGTGCCAGGAAATGTCTGCGGGGCGGATGCCTCTGGCCATCCGTGAGAAGACGTGCACATCACTCAGCGTCTTCCCGCTCCTGTGACACGACGGGAACCAAGCAGAAGCAGGAGGAGCACATATAAAAGTAAAGAAGTCCGAGAGGGCCAGCCGGGTGTGAGCAATGGCAAAGAACTCCATGTGCCTGGAGCATAGGGCGCAAATGGTGAGCAAAGATGTAGAGAGAAGCCCAAGAGAGAGGCAGGAGGCCGGCCAGAGAGGAAGCTTGCACAGGTTCTGAGTACATTAGGGTTTCTATCAAGGACTTGGAATTCCCTCATTATCTTGAAAAATATGTTCCGGGGGAAGGGAGGGGGAAATCACTTTATTTGAGGAGAAAAAAAAAAAAAGCAAGGAAGCTTAAGAAAACTTTTTGATGTCAAGAGTGTAGAAAACGTTCCTGGTCGTCTTGGGCTCCAGGGCAACTCCCTCAGTTTGCAGGTTTGAAATTTGAGGCCCAGAGAAGGAAGGATCAAGATCAAGGACAAGGCCATGTAAGAAGCTACGGAGAGAGCCCCTATCAGCTGACTCCCAGTCCAAAATTCCTTTCCACTCTAGGTGATAATCTCTGAAAGGCAGGAAATATCTGACACAGGGGATTTAAAAAAAAAACAAAAAACAATAAGCATTGTCTGCTGTTCAGATCTAGGACAGGATGGCCCCTCTTCAGAGCCTTGTCAGTCCCCCAGCCCCGGGCTGAGTGGGGAATTGTGTGGTGGGATTGACGCCTCGCTCCTCTGAGTTCTCAGGCCTCACGTGGTACAGTGCGGGTATCTGCCTGTCTCTACCCACTCACCCCTCAATTTCATTTTAATCTACTGTATTGAGGTATAATCAGGCACAATAAACTGCTAATGTATAATGGGCACAGTTCAACTACTTTGAATGTTCAATGACTTAGATTTTGCACCTGCCATAATCAAGATACAGAATATTTTCATCATCCCTTGAAATTTCCTCTTGCTTCCTTTGCAATCCATCCCTCCCTTCACTCCTGGTCATAGAAAACTGCTGATTGGATTTTTGTCACTATAAATTAATTTACATTTTCTAGAGTTTCATGTAGATGACATCCTACAGGTGCTTTTTTGCCTGACATTTTTCATTCAGCATAATTGTTTTGAGATTCACCCAAGCTGTTGTGTCTATCAGCAGTTTATTTCTTTTTATCGTGGGGAAGCATTCTATTGTATGGATATACCACTGTTTGTTTTTCATTCCCTTATTGATGGATATTTGGATTGTTTCCAACTGTCAGCTATTACAATCAAAGCTGTTGTCAACATCTGAATATAAGTTTTTTTGTAGACATGTTTTCATTTCTCTTGGGTGAAGACCTCCAAGTGGATGTATGGCACGTTTAACTTTTTGGAAAACTGCTCACCTATTTTCCACAATGTCACACAACTTTAATTTCCCACCAGGGGTGTCTGAGCATTCCACGCCCTCACCAACATTTGTTATTGTCAGTCTTTTTCGTTTTTATCCAACATGGAGTGTGTGGAGAGGTATCTCCCTGTATTTCATTTTCAGTTTCCTGATGGCTAATGATGTTAAACACCTAGGCATGTGTTTTTTCTTGAAATCTCTTCTTTTGTGAAGCATCTCCTCAAACTTTTTGTCCATTTTTTTTTGTTGTCTCATTTTCTAGTTGTAAGAGTTCATTATATACTCCAGATTCAATCTTGAGGTACTAGAGGTTTGCAAACGTTCCTTCCTGTTCTGAGATTTGCATTTTTTTTGCATTTGTTGTTCTGGATTTAGAACAGTGTCTAGCTCATAGAAGGTGCTCCACAAAATGTACTGAATAGAGTCGTGAATCCAAATGTTGTTGTCTAAAATCATTGTGAACCCCTTTTCATCAGACAAGGGTAGGAAGACCTCTCGATCACACTCCTGATCACATCAGATTAGAAAGCAGACAGCCTTGACCTTACACCTCAGTATTGACACTTTCTTGCTGCATGACCTTGAACTGGGTACTTCAGATCCCTGAACCTCAATTTCTTCTCCTGGATAGAGAGGACAAAAAAAACTTGTATATAGGATGATATCAGGATTACAACATACAATCTGTAATACATGTAAAGGCCCAGCATATCTCATGCTGTCAGTGAGTCATTGGAACTCAAATGACCAGATTCAGTCAATGTGACCCAACAGTGGAGCTGGCCTCCGGTTTACCTCCCAAGAATGATACGTTTAATTGTTCCTAAGAGTAATCAGGGTGTTTTGATGGGATTGAATGGGATAATCAGTTCTGATAAATTGATTGTATTTATTGGCAAAGAGCTATCAACGGGTTCATGCTTCCTAAACACAATCCCCACTCTCTTTTCACTAATATGCATTAATCACACAAGCTCCCAGATCGAGGGAACAAATTCCAGAGAAACCTCAATCAGAATTGAGGAGCTTAGTAAATGATGCCAGTGTAGAGATCAACACCTGAGTGGAACCACAGAATCTCCCCCATTGTGTATGGGGCGGCATGTATTTTTTGGCCTGGTATTCATACCCATTCATAAGCCGGTACCAAAAAACTGGTCAAGCTTCCTTCCCTCCCCACTCAAGGCCCACCTTCCCTCTACCCTCACACAAAGATAATTTTTGATCCAGCTACAGCACTAAGGCCATTATGATTTCTGGGCTTCTATGCCTGCTGTTCTCACTGCTCACTGCCAGGCATCTACACCCTTTGCAAATGCATCTGCCTGGCAAACACCTGCTCATCCTTAAAAGACCAAAATCATATGTTCTTTCTTTTGTAAAAACTTGCAAAACTCTCCATGGGAAAACTGGTTCCTTCCAACGTATTCTCACAACGCTTAACACAATTTCTATTAGAACACCTCTCCCATTGTTTTGTGACGAACGATTGGATTCTTTTATTTCCTGCTGACCATAGAATCCAGGACAGTCTTAGTCTTATTCTATATCTCAGTATTCCTAGTACCTCACTCCATCTCTGGAACATAGCAGACACTTGGTGAATTTTTTGAAAGAATGAATAAATAAACGAATGGCAAATGGATGGATACACAAGTGGGTAGGTAGATAAATGACTATCGCTGTTTGGACTCTCAGCTTCTTCACTTGTGAAATCTCTACAAGCCCATTCTCTCATCTCAAGCCATGCCTCATATCTGATATTTGGTGACCATCTGTTTTGGGAGTCCCGTTGCCTTCGAAGAGCCATTGATTTTCCTTCCTCTGCATGGACTCTCAGCCCCATGGCAATTGGGACTCATAAGAGAGACAACAGGGAGAGGGGCAAGACAGTGTGTAAATAACTCAACAGAGACATTCAAGTCATAAGAAGTGTGCGTATCTCCAAACGTTTCCTAACTTCTCGTGAATAATCCCCGTGTTTCCAATAAGAAACCTGGTTATCTGCTTCAATGGAAACCCCTTTTCTGTTCACAGAATGTTAAGTGGTTGAAATCCCCTCCTTATTTCCCAATCCTGACCCTTAAGTCTGAGCTTCTAGAAGGATGCTGATATATTTATATCTGTACTCCTGTTGGGGGGTAGGAAGCAGCATGGTGGAGAGGAAAAGATTCCACATTTAGAATCCGTGGACTGAACTAGAGTCTGTGCCCTGCCACTTAGCCACTGGGCAAGGCCATAACCTGTCTGGGCCTTAGTTTTCTTATCTGAAAATGGAGGTGAAAACAGGACTGTAATAATCGAAGGGTAGGAGATCTATACAAAGATCTCACTTAAACTACAGCAAAGTTGTGCTCGATGAGTTTCTTCTTTCTTTCTCTTCTTCTGCACTCCCCATCCCCCCATATCACTTCTTTATCCAGAATATCCTCCTTTCACCTCCGATTTCTGTCTCTGTACTCCTTACAGCTTGACGCTTTTTATCTATCCAAGTGGGGGACCTTGAATAGCTGCAGCCAAGGACAGGGGAGGTCTAGAGGGGTGGTGGGAGGGCTCTTAGAACAGCAGATCTGGCTAAGAAACTGTTCATACGCATCTGGGCTTGCTGGCTCCTGGAAGTGAGCAGAGCAAACACCTGAACACAAAGGCAAGGGTCACAGCTTTCAGAAAGGGGAAGAGGGCAGGTCTTCAATCCTTGGTAAGATATGAAGAGTGGGGTTGTTTTGTGTTGCTTTATTTACTTGTTTGTTTTTAATATATATGTAAACTACCTACCACAATGTAGGTAATCAATAAATCTGTAGTTGCTGATTACTCACATCATAATAACGTGGAAAACACAGTCATTAATTAGTTTCTTATTCTTGCTGTAACAAATGATCACACTTGGTGGCTTAAAAAAAACACACACAAATTTATTATCATACAGTTCTGGAGGTCAGAGGCTCAAAATGGGTCCATAGGGTTCCATTCTTTCTGGAAGGAGAACACATTTCCTATTGTTTCCAGCTGCCCACATTCCTTGGCTCATGGCCTTGCATCACTGTGACCTCTGTTTCTGTCATCTTATCTTTTAATTTGACTCTGGCTCTCCCGCCTAGTTCTTACGCTATCCCTTGTGATTACACTGGGCCCAGCAGGATCATCTAGAATAATCTCTCTGACTTAATCGCATAGGCAAAGTCCCTTCTGCCACATAAGGTAGCATATTCACAGCATATTCACATAATTCACATATTGGTTCCTGGGAGTGAGGGCGTGGACGTCATTGGGGGCCAGACTCACAAGGCACCAGGGAACCAACTCATTATTAAGAAAATTGGCAACTAAGGATGAAGTATTTATCCTGTCTTTCCTCTACAAACTGTACCTCACAGTAGTCACACAGTTGATGACAGAAAGTCTCTTTTTAAGGAAGTTGTCCAGCAAACAAATTATGAAAGAAAGGGCAGACGAGAACATCGCCACCAGTGAAGTGACGGCCCTGGGCACTGACCATCAGTGACCACCAGAGCCACTCGGTAAACTAACTTTATAACGACTTAGTCACCTGAGTACACTGACTAATTTGAACATTATGGAAGGAGAGATGGTGGAAATCTACAACATTACTTTTGAGGTGTCCTTTCCAAAAAGTCCAACCTGTATCTGATAAGGCCCCCAGATCTAACCATCAGAGTATACGTATTATGGGGGAAGAGTGGAGTCAGGTCAAACAAGAGCGGAAGACATTAAAGCAGCAAAATACAGAATGAGGGAAACTTACAGCACATACCCCCAATTTCTTTCACAAATAGATTGCAAAGAAAAAGAAAACACAGAGAGGACAGCCAAAAGGTTAAGGGGCTTAGCAGGCACATCAAACCAGTGAAATGGTGCATCTTGTTTGAATTCATATTGAGCAAACCTAGCATAAAAATTATCAACGAGATGGGGCGCCGGGGTGGCTCAGTCGATGACACGTCTGACTTCGGCACCGGTCATGATCTCTCGGTTTATGAGTTTGTGCCCTGTGTCGGGCTCTGTGCTAACAGCTCAGAGCCTGGAGCCTGCTTTGGATTCTTTCTGTCTATCAGTCTGTCTCTCTCTCTCTCTCTCTCTGACCCTCCCCCATTCATGCTCTGTCTCTGTCTCAAAAATAAATAAACATTAAAAAAAGTTATTGATGAGATAATGAGAAAATTTTGAATGCTGACAAAATACTCGATATTAAGGAATTGTTATTTTTGCAGGGAGGGTGGGGTGGTAATAATATTGTGGCTATTTTCTAAACCCCACTTTTTTTAAAGATACACACTGAAATCTCTCCAGAAGAAATGATATGAATGACATGTCTTGGATTTGCTTCTGAGTCATCCAGTGGGAGAAGGGTGGTTAGATATAGTTAAAACAGGGCTGGCCACAAATTGAGAATTATTGGATTGGGTACATGACATTCATTACTCTCTTCTATTCTTGTATTAGTTAGAAATTCCCCCCAATGACAAATTTGGGTTTTTTCCCCCAAAATAAATAATATGCACCCAGAATAAAATTACTGGCTATGAGTGTTTCCAAGCCATTTAAAATGTATTGTCAAATTGTTTTCCATGAGGTTATAGCAACGTGTAGCCCCAGCTGTGGTGTATAAGAGAACCGAGGATATAATATATTTGAGAGAATATATCGTGCTTAAGCAACCATAGGAATGTGTATTTATTTGTCAGCTCTCCATGCCTTTAGGAAAGACAAACGGACTACTCTGGGATATCCTGGCCCAGTTGTAACCGTATACCTGGAGGCCGTGTACCTGAACGGCGGGGAAACCATCGAGGAATAAATGAAGGGCAGCATGAAAGTCTTGCGAACTCAGATTTACACACATCTGAATTACCCTGATGAGGGGTTTCTGTATCATCTCCGACACCACTGCAGACAATCTTTCTGAAGGTCCACCGAGGTACTCGTCTGATGGGAAAATGTGCAATCGTATCTTCTCAATGAAATCTGATTATCTTCAAGAGATTTCCTCACCTAAAGACGGGGGTAAAAAAAAAATCAATGCACAGGTTCCTCTGCCTAGCATGAAAGAGAATTTTCTGCTATAGGGTAATTCCGAGCTCCTGTAATCTTCCAATTATGTTTGATTGCAGTGCCTCTTCCTGTCTCAGTATTAAAGGATGGCCAGCACTTTCCTGCAACCAAAACCGACTTTCAGATGAAGGAGCCACTTATTTCAATAGCTTGTTTATAATCAGCAGCTCTTTGGGTACATGGAACATCGTTGCCTCTGAGGAAGAGACCACCCCGGGGACTTCTCTCCAGCTCTCAGTCTACAACAGATGGCAGGTGTTCGTGACCTGCTATGTGTAGTGTAGGTGGACCTTCCGTCACGTGCAGGGACGCCGAGAACAGTGAGCAGTGGCGGCTGCCATCAAGAAGTTCACCATGCCAGTGGGAGAAGTACACGTCGAGGCGTGTGTGTGCAAAGTCACGTAACGATTCCAGTCATTCGTTCGCAGATGTCAAATGTCAGATACTGCGCTGGACACTGATAGCAAAGTGATGAGTATGTCAGAATCCTATAGGGAGGCAGACTTAGGAGCAAATGGTTTAAATACCACCTGGTGGGTGTAGTGCTCCAGGAATCCACCAAGAAGACTTGCGGCACAAAGGACAGATTGACTCTGACTCGTTTGGGGGAACTCCCTGGAGGATGAGAAGATTGGGCTATCCCTATGGGTTGGAAGACGGACAAGGAGCAAAGAAGTGTTCTAGGCAGAAAGAAGAGTGTGTGGAAAGATGTGGAGGCTTGAAAGAGTGTGGAGCTCTGGGAGGAACAATAATTCATGTGGTTTGGATCAAAGATAGGGCATGAGGGGCGCCTGGGTGGCTCAGTCGGTTGAGTGTCCCACTTCGGCTCAGGTCATGATCTCACGGTCCGTGGGTTCAAGCCCCACGTCGGGCTCTGTGCTGACAGCTCAGGGCCTGGAACCTGCTTCCGATTCTGTGTCTCCCTCTCTCTCTGCCCTTCCCCTGCTCATGCTCTGTCTCTCTCTGTCTCAAAAATAAATAATAGGGGCATGAGGAAGGCAGTGAGCAGAGCTAAGAATGGGAAGGTAGAAATGGCCAAGAGTGGCTTTGCCTGCATGCAGAGGCATTGGCTTTGCTTTGCGGCTGATGCTAAATTATCATGAGAGGTGTGTGGGAGGACGGAGACGCCCAAGGGGGATGGGGTGCTGACACAGAACTAGCCTCTTGATTGATTTGGGAGGGAATCAGGCTGAGGATGTCCCTGGAGCATGCCAAGCCAGGAGAAAAGGCAAATACCCCATGCAGAAGGGTTAACTGGTACCAGTCATTCACACAAATTGTTGATGTAGACACTCTACCTTCAAGGAGCTGAAACGTAACTCCCCACTCCTTAGGTGTGGGCCGACAGAGTGACTACCTTCCAAAGAAGACAGTATGGAAGGGAGAGGGGGTTGGGACAAAAAGAATAAAGTTGAGAAAACTGACAAACACTACCTCAGCCAGGTGATCACGGTCAATGTCAATGGTGACAAATCATGTTGATAGTCCACGTCCTTGATATGATGTGATGAAGATGGAACTTTCGCCTTTGGTCTTCCTCCCGAGAGCCCACAACCCTCATTCAATCATGAGGGGAAAAAAAACATCAGACAAATCCCAACAGAGACCTTCTATAAAATTTCTGACCAATGTTTTCAAAACTGCCCAGATCATCGAGAACAAAGAAAGTCTGAGAAACTGTCACAGCCAAGAAGAGCCTAAGGAGATGCGACAACTAAATGTAATGTGGCATCCTGGGGGAGAAAAAGTCATTAGGTGAAAACAACGGAAATCTGAATAAACTGTGGACTTGAGCTAATAATCACGTTAATAATATGCTATCAGTATCAACAATATCATGATATCAATATCAATAGTAGTATCAGTATTAGTTAATTAATGGTAACAAATGTACTGTCCTCATGTAAGACGTTCAGGTAGAGGACATTGTGTGCAGGGGATAGCGAACCCTATGGCAATGTCTCCACTTTTCTGTAAACCTAAACTGTTCTTAAAAATAAAGTATGTTGATTTAAAAAAAAAATGAGCCAGAAGATCTAACCAGGTCAGTCTGTGAACCTGAAGCCATGTGGACCTGTAAGGGGGTGCAGCAAGATAAAGGGAAGGTGCAGAATGAGTTTGCTAGCTGGAAAGAAAGAGTGCGCAGGAAGGGAAAAGGGACAGATGCAGGACCAGTGAGGAGGGAGGGCCCAGTGCCAAAAGAAAACTGGGAGTTAGGGAGGAAGGAGGCGGAGGAAATGGTATTTTTGAGATGAGCCTTCAAGCATGCAAAAGGGGACTCCGGGGTGGCTCAGTCGGTTAAGCATCTGACTCCAGGTTTCGGCTCAGGTCACGATCTCACAGTTTCGTGGGTTCAAGCTCCGTGTCAGGGTCTGCAGAGAGGAATCTATAGATTCTTCCATCTGCCCCTCCTCCCCCTGCTCTGTGTCTCTCAAAATAAATAAATACACTTAATTTTTAAAAAGCATGCAAAGGATTTGGACAGGTGGAGAAGGAGGGAGTCCACCCAGGAACTTAGAAAAACACAAATGATGGAAGGTCTCAAAAAAACAAAAAAAAGTGCCATCTGACTAGAAGGATCTGTAGCTTAGTTGTGCTTTAAGGGGTGTTTAACACTGACTTAAACTCGGGGCCAACATTTTCGGTACCAGTGTGATGGAAAGAAGGAGGAGGTACGGTAGCAGGAAGAGAAGATACCATCCAACAAAGTTTTCAACACATTCAGGATCTACTATTAAAATACTAATATCGTAGACGAGATCATTGCTAGTAGCAAGCTAGTGGGAATGAATTCTAAAATCTCTCTTGGGGATTTCTGAACCCAGATTACCCTTTTTTTCTTACTAGTAAAGTTTGAGAAATAGTCTTTCCTGGAAGAGGGAAAACTGTCTTGACACATAGAGGTCAAGTTTTAGAAGCGGAAACTGTTTATTGAATGAGTTAATGAAACGATAGCAATTGTCAGAAATCCTAAGTGCAACTATCCTTGAAAGAGGCTTTGCAATCAGTGATTAAATAAGTTGATCTGCTTTACTCATCTACAGAAATGTGATTCTAAAAGTTTAGTAGAGTGAAGTATCTTTTTAAAGGCAATAGAAGAAATGGTACATTAAAACAACCTTATGTAAGCCTTTTGGGGAAGAGAAATAATTTTTGTTAAAAGAAAGTAATTGCCACAGGAAAAAAAATCTGTCTAATATGATCAAATTAGTGGTTTGCCTGTTTCACTAAATGGACCCTCCGTAAGTTATTCCCCCGGGAAGGGCCCCTTATTCACATCACTGAAAGCATATCTTTAATATACACAGGAGTTTGGCAAGTATGATTCACAAATGCAGCCCTTCTATTCAGCTTGTATGCTTTGTCTGAACACTCGTGTACTAAGACAGACAAATGGAGGGGGGGGGAGGGTAGACACAGGAGCAACTGTTATTCAGAAGCGAATAATGCTTCGAACATTCTAGAACTTCAAACTGTTTTTATTCCAATCTGAAATGATTAGCTCTAAGCAGTCCTGACATTTATGGGTGGTTATGAAAAGAAAGCAAAAATCGGTCATGACCAAAAGGCCCATTTCTGCAGAAGCTCACTGCTCAAGGCACCCAGTCGGCAGCCCCCAGGAGGAGAGAAGAAAAGACGGGGTCTGCAACGCAGTGGCCACTGGGTGATCCAACCCATCAGAGGGCTGCTTGAGCTGATCTGGTGTCCAGATAAACGTGGCATTCATGCTAACCATCTGTCCACAGGTCAGTGGGGACAAAAACTCAAAATCATTATCTCTAATGAATGAATATACAATGACAGTCTTGTGTGTGGCAAAGGATCATCGCATCGGAACATGGTTGAGGAAATCAGGCAGTGGGTAAAATCGCTGCTAATCTTGGAAGGGAAAACAGCTGTGTGTGTGTGTGTGTGTGTGTGTGTGTGTGTGCGCGCGCGCGCGCGCGCGCATGTGCGTGTGCGCGCACATGTTTTCCTTTAACCCTAGTGTCTGAGACAAACTTTAAAGAGAGGTGTTTTTACGTGGCACCTTTGTCCTTTCCTTGCCCAGAGAACCACTGACGTTTTGCAGAGACGTTTGGGGGCAAGGGGTTTTTGAATAGCATGCTCTTTTCCCGACAACGTGCCTGCCATCTTGTCGCCTCATTTTTTCTTTGGCTTTGTGGGGCAGGAAGCTGGCTTCCTCCCTTTCCTTTGCTCGGTGCCATGCATACCTAAAAAGTTAAGGGCCTGTAGTATTAGATATATCATGCCTTTAGCTAAAACAGCAACCCTCTATTCTGTACACGTTTTTTTATTGCTTTCCAAGGTGAATTCAAAAATCACGCACATGTATAAATACATATATAACTTAACAGAAATTCCAATTCCTTTAGATAGATATTTACTGAATACCTACTCTAAACTAGGCACAGAGGAGAATTGGGAACAAAGTAATGTTTCCTAGCTTTATAAATTTCACCGATTAATGCAGAAGACAAATTTGTGGATACATAATTATAAAGAAAATTAAATAGGAAGCAAAACAGAAGCAAAATCAACATGCTAAAGAAATCAGAGAAGGGAAGGAGCAGGAAGGGACCCATCAGCCATAATATCTGCGAAGGGCACTTTACTTTAAAGACATTGTTGCCTTTTTTTTTGACAATTCTCTTCCAATTTGGGAATCGTCGGCCCTGTTTATCAGGTGGAAAACTTCAACCACAGGAAAGTTAAGCGAAAAAGGCAACGTCACACAATAAGTAAGCAGCAGATCTGGAATTTGAACTCTGACTTCAAAACCCATGCTGCTGGGAATCTATGGAGAACATACGCAGAACATGGCATTTGAGCCAGGGCAGCCAGCAAAAACAAATTTGTTCCAGGAGGAAGGGCCAGATGAATGTGGAGACAAGGTCTGGAGATGTGAGAGCACATCACACCTGAGGAAGAGTCAGAGATCAAGTGCGCTGGAAATAGGCTCAAGGCCAGAGAGTGTAGAGGCCTGATGGCAAGACACTGGAGGCCACACGTTGTGGAAGTATGAATGTCACACTGAGGGCTTTGGGCTTGACTCTGTGAGCACTGGGGACTAACTACAATGGAATCTCAGAGTCCAGGACTAAGTTAGATCCTCATTGCAAACTCAACCAGGTCCGGGGATATGTGGACAGCTGATCTGACAGACTCAGAGAGGTCTTTGTGCAGGTGGGACCCAACAACCTCCCGCGATGGACAAGGAGAAAACCCTTGGAAGCTGACCCCTCAGCTTTGACCATAAGGAAGAGGACCTGCTAGTCCCCTAGCAGTGTGTGGAGCCGGACAAGGACCCCTACCCGGGGACAGATGAGGCAGGCACATCGCTCAGATGGAAAGAAAGCTCAGGATTAGAGGGAAGGACCATTAAGCACATCACAAAGTGCTAATGTCTGAAATTTCTTCTGGTCCAGACTCCCGGGCTAAAATCAGCCTTTGGGAGGAGGCTGTGATAAAGGCCAGGGGCTGTCACACCTGGGATACCAGAGTCTCCCTGTAACTGTGAAAGCAGGAGGCCAGGTTGCTCTTGGCCTTATAATTGTACCTCCAGGTGGAACGCATACGTTCATCATCTATTCTCGTGTGGGCCTGTAGGAGTGGGAAGCAGAAAACGTGTCATGTGCGATGGATGGAGATACACCCTCCAGTCTTTCTGTGAAGGATGCCTCTCTGCTTGTCCTAGAGCCTCAGCTTGTGGGGCACACCTTAGGCTTGGCACACACTTAGTGCTCTATGGAAGAACTGCTCTCAAAGAATGTATGCTGTGGATACCATCTTGGTGATCTCCCTCTGCCTTGCTCCAGTTTGCTGGTGTCACCCAGAAAATACCTCACACCCTTATCCAGAACCCTGATTTTTACAACTTCTACCCAGGAAATGCATCTAGATCACCTGGGGCTCACACTTGTGCTCCCATAGGACTGTATATATTTGTATACCTTTAAAAGCTGATGCCTACGGATCTGGCTTCTAGTCAGCCTGAATTTAGGTGCCAAAATCCTCCCCAGTGGGACACTGATAGGTCTTGGCACTCCTCAACTCCTGGGAGCTATTAAAAATATAATAGGTTGTTTGGAGAAACACAAAAGTTTGAAAGAAAATCCAAGAGCTGAGGCAAGGTTGAACAGGAAGGTTCATGTCCTACACAAGGCCATTCCTTCAAGACTGGGAGAGGTGGTTGTTTTACCTACTATATAGGAACCACCACAGAGAACCAAGAAAAATGAAGAGACAGAGGAATATGTTCCCAATGAAAGAACAAGATAATACCTTAGAAAGAAGACCTTAATGAGATGGAGATAAGTTATTTGCCCAATAAAGAGGTCAAAGGTCATAAAGGTGCTTATGAGAACCTAAACAAAGAGATAGAAAATATAAGAAAGTGCCAAATAGAAACCACAGACCTGAAGAATACAATCACTGAACTGAAAAATGCACTAGAAGGGTTCAACAGCAGACCAGGTGAAGCAAAAGACAAAGCGGTGTCACTTACCTAATTAGAACAACAAAGCAAAAACAATTACAAAAAATGAAGATAGCTTAAGGAGCTCATGGGAAAACATCAAACGGCCTAACATTCACATTATAGGGGTCCCAGAAGGAGAAGAGATAGAAAAAAGGAGCAGAACCTTATTTGAAGAAATGATGGCTGAAAACTTCTCTAACCCAGAGAAAGAAAGAGACAACAGATTCAGAAATCCCAGTGAGTTCTGGATAAGAGGATGCCCAAAAACTACCCCCACCAAGACAGACTATAATTAAAATGCCAAAAGTTAAAGACAGGCAGAGAATATTAAAAGTGTCGAGAGAAACACAACTTGTTACGAAAAAGGGACACCCCATTAAATTATCATCAGATCTTTCAGCAGAAACTTTGCAGTCCAGAAGGAGTGGCACTTTGTATTTAAAGTGCTGAAAAAAGAGGGGCGCCTGGGTGGCGCAGTCGGTTAAGCGTCCGACTTCAGCCAGGTCACGATCTCGCGGTCCGTGAGTTCGAGCCCCGCGTCAGGCTCTGGGCTGATGGCTCGGAGCCTGGAGCCTGTTTCCGATTCTGTGTCTCCCTCTCTCTGCCCCTCCCCCGTTCATGCTCTGTCTCTCTCTGTCCCAAAAATAAATAAAAAACGTTGAAAAAAAAATTAAAAAAAAAATAAAAATAAAAATAAAAAAAAATAAAGTGCTGAAAAAAGAGTTTCCAACCAAGAATACTCTACCTGGCAAGGTTATCATTCAGAAGTGAAGGAGAGATAGAGAATTTTCTAGACAAGCAAAAGTTAAAGGAGTTCCTCACCACCAAATTGACCTTACGAGAAATGTTAAAGGGAGTTCTTTAACCTGAAAAAGAAAGGGTGCTAATTAATAACAAGAACATAAAAGAAAAAATAAATCTCACTGGAAAGGTATATCTATAGCAAAGGTAGTGGATCAATCACTTATAAAGTGAGTATGCAGGTTAAAAGACAAAAGTAGTTAAAATAAGTATTGTTACAATAATTACTTATGGGATACACAAGGTAAAAAGATGTAAAATGTGACATTAAAAACCAAACCAAACAAAACATGGGAGGGGTACTCAGTTGGTTAAACATCCAACTCTTGGTTTCGGCTCAGGTCATGATCTCATGGTTTGTGGGATCAAGCCCCACGTTGGGCGCTATGCTGACAGCGCGGAGCCTGCATGGGATTCTCTCTCCTCTCTCTGCTCCTCCCCTGTGTGCGCTCTCTCTCTCTCTCTCAAAATAAATAAACTAAAAAAAATTTTTTTTAACATGAGAGGAGCAAAAATGTTCATGTAAAATGGAATCAAACTTACACTTACAATGTTATAAAACTAAAATTAACTGTTATAGATATAAGCTGTTATATGTAAGCTTCATAGTAACCACAAAGCCAAAACCTATAATAAATACAAAAGATAGAGAGAAAGGAATATAAGCATACCACTAAAGAAAATCATCAAACCACAAAGGGACAGAGCAAAAGAAAAAGAAAGGAACAGAGAAGAAGTACAAAAACAGCCAGAAAACAATTAAGAAAATGGCAGGAAGCACATACCTATCAAGAATTACTATAAATATAAATGCACTAAATTCTTCAATAAAAAGACATAGAGTAGCTGAATGGATTAAAAAACAAAAACAAGACCCATCTAAATGCTGCTTATAAGAAGAGACTTACTTTAGATGTGAGGACACACACAGACTGAAAGTGAAAGGGTAGAAAAAGATACCCCATGCAAACAAGCTGGAGTAGCTATATTTGCATAAGACAAAATGGACTTTAAAACAAAGCCTGTAATAAGAGACAAAGATGGGTGTCATACAATAGTGAAAGGGTCAATCCAAAAAGGAGACATAACATTTACAAATATTTATGCATAGGACCACCTAAATATATAAAGCAACTATTAACAGACCAAAAGCAAGCAATAAAATAACAGAATAACAATAACAGTTGGAGACTTTATACCCCACTATATCAACAGATAGGTCATCTAGACAGCAAATCAATAACAAACTATCAGCTTTAAACAATACTTTAGACCAGATGGAATTAGATATTTACAGAACATTCCATTCAGAAGCAATGGAATGCACATTCTTCTCAAGACTACGTGGAATATTCTCTAGAAGAGATCATATGTTAGGTTGCAAAGCAAGTCTTAATAAATTTAAGAGGGCTGAAATAATATCTAGTGTCTTTTCTGACCACAATGGTATGAAACTAAGAATCAAAGAAAACTGGAAAATTCACAAATATGTGAAATTAAACAACATGCTACTGAATACCCAACTGAAACCAAGAGCTGGTTCTCTGTTGAAGATCAACAAAATTGACAAAACTTTAGCTAGACTCAAAAGAGAGAAAGAGAGAACTCAAATAAATAAAAAATTAAAGAGGACATGTTACAACCAATACCACAGAAATACAAAGGATCATAACTACTATGACTAATTATACACCAAAAAAAAACTGGACAACCTAGGGAAAAAAATGGATACATTCCTAGAAACATACAAACTACCAAGAATGAATCATGATAAAAAAGAGAAAATCTGAACAGACCAATTACTAGTAATGAGATTGAATCAGTATTCAAAAACCTCCAAATAAACAAAAGTCAAGGACCAGATAGCTTCACTTGTAAATTCTACCAAACATTCAAAGAAGAATTAATACCAATCCTTATCAAATTCTTCCCAAAAACAGAAGAGAACTCTTTCCAACTCATTTTATGAAGCCAGCATTACCCTAATATGAAAAGCAGACAAAGATGCCACAAGAAAAGATTACAGGCCAATATTTTTGATGAACATAGATGCAAAACTCATCAACATATGAGCAGACCTAATTAAACAATACGTTAGAAGGATCATACACCATGATCAAGTGGGATTTACTCCAGAGATGCAGAGATGGTTCAACATCTGCAAATCAGTCAATGTGATAACCCACAGTAACAAACTGATGGATAAAAAACATATGATCATCTCAATAGATGCAGAAAAAGCATTTGACAAAATCTAACATCTGTTTATGATAAAAACTCTCAACAAACTGAATATAGAAGGAACATATCTCAAAATAATAAAGGCCATATATCATGAGCCCACAGCTAACATCATACCCAATGGTGAAAAACTGAAAGCTTTTCCTCTGAGATCAGGGGCAAGACAAAGATGCCCACTCTCATCACTTTTATCCAACATAATATTGAAAGTCCTAGCCATGGCGATTAGACAAGAAAAAAAAAAAGATATCCAGATTGGAAAGGAAGAAGTCAAACAGCCACTATTTGCAAATGTAATGATATTACATATTATCAGACTCCATCAAAAAATTTTAGAATAAACAAATTCAATAAAGTCACAGGATATAAACTCAACATGTAAAAATCTACTGCATTTCTGTCCACTAATAATGAGCTAGAGGAAAGAGAAATTAAAACAAAAACAATCTCATCTACAATTGCACTGAAAAGAGTAAAATAACTAGAAATAAATTTAACGAAGGAGGTAACAGATCTGTATTTAAAAAATTCAAGACATTAAATAAAGACATTGAAGAAAACACAAATAAATGGAAAGATATTCTGTGCTTATGGATTGGAAAAATTAATATTGTAAATGTCCATATTACTCAAAGCAAAATACAGATTCAATGCAATCCTTATCATTTTTCATAGAAATCCAATGTCATTTTTCATAGAAATAGAACTAACAATCCTAAAATTTGTATAGAACCATCAAAGAACCTGTATACCCAAAGCAATCTTAAGGACATAGCCGAAAGCATTGTGCTCTCTGATTTCAAACTATACTACTAAGCTATAATAAGACAATAAGTATTGTATTGGCATAACAACATACATGTAAACTATTGGAACAAAATACAACTCAAAAATAAACCCACATATATATAGTCAATTAATTTATAATGAAGGAGCCAAGAATATACAATGGGGAAAGGAGAGTATCTTCAATAAATGATGTTGGGGAAATTGGACAGCCACATGCAAAAGAATAAAGCTAGACCACGATCTTTTTTTTTAATTTTCATTTTTTTAAGCTTATTTGCTTATTTTGAGAGAGAGAGAGAAATTGCAAGGGTGGAGTAGAGAAAGAGAGAGAAAAAATCCTAAGTGGGCTCCATGCTGACAACACAGAGCCTGACACAGGGTTCAATCTCATGAACCATGAGATCATGACCTGAACGGAAACCAAGAGTTGGATGTTTAACCAACTGAGCCATCCAGGCACCCCAAATTGGACCATTATCTTACACAATGCACAGAAATTAACTCAAAATGGATTAAAGACTTATGTAAGACCTGAAAACATAAAACTCCTAAAAAAACACACAGGTGATAAGCCCTTTGACACTGGTCTTTGTAATGATTTTTTTTTTTTAATCTGGCACCAAAAGCAAAAATAAACAAGTAGAACTATATCAAATTTAAAACAAAAATCTGCACAATAAAGGAAACCATCAGCAAAATCAAAAGGCAAACTACTGAATGGGAGGAAGTATTTGCAAAGCACATATTTGATAAGGGGCTCGTATCCAAATGTATAAAGAACTCATACAAATCAATAGCTAAAAGAAATAAAATCCAAATCAAAAATGGACATAAGATCTAAAGATACTTTTTTCCAAAGAAGACATACAGATGGCCAACAGGTACGTGAAAAGATAACTCAATATCATTAATCATCAGGGAAATGCAAATCAATCAAGAGTGAGATATCATCTCATACCTGTTAGAATGGTTATTATCAAAAAGACAAGAAATAACAAGTGTTGGCAAGAACGTGGAGAAAAGAGAACCTTCGGGCACTGTGGGTGGGAATGTAAATTGGTGCAGCCACTATAGAAAACACTATGGAAGGGCGCCTGGGTGGCTCAGTTGGTTGAAGTTCCCAATTCTTGGTTTTGGCTCAGGTCATGCATGATCTCTTGGTTTTGTGAGTTTGAGCCCCGCATCAGGCTCTGTGCTGACAGCATGGAGCCTGCTCGGGATCCTCTCTCTCCCTCTCTCTCTCTCTCTCTCTGCCCCTCCCCCACTCACACTATCTCTGTTTCTCTCAAAAATAAATAAATAAATAAATAAATAAATAAATAAATAAATAAGAAAACAGTGTGGAAGTTCCTCAAAAAATTAAAAATAGATCGAGCGATTTCACTTCTTGGTATTTACCCGAAGAACACAAAAACACTAACTCAAAAAGATATATGCACCCTCATATTAACTGAAGCACTATTTACAATAGCCAAGATATAGAAACAACCTAAGTGTCCATTGATAAATGAATGGATAGTGAAACTGTGACTAGAAAGAAAGACAGAAAGAAAGAACTAGTTACAAAAAAATAACAGAATCTTGCCATTTGTGATAACATGAATGAACCTCAAGGGTGTTATGCTAAAGGAAACGAATCCGATAAAGAAGGAAAAATACCATATGATCTCACTTACATGTGGAATCTATAGATAGATAGACAGACACTAAGCTCACAGATATAGAGAACAGATTGGTGGTTGCCAGAGAAAGGAGGTAGAGGGTGACAGAAACAGGTAAACTATTTTGTTTTGTTTTACTACAAATCAATAGAATAAAAAGAAGATCGAATAAAAGAATATGGAAAGGTGTCTAAAAAAAAAAGTGTCATGTGAAGAAAAAACATGCACAAAAATGCCCAGACATGTTTGAAGAGTTTGGGGACAATCATCACAGTAATTTCCACAGTTGTGGAAAGGCCACAGGTGGATGTGGAAGACAAACCCTGCTGGTTGGGGGGAACCCAAGGACTCCACATCCGAGCTCGAGGACGCCATATGAAAGGATGTATCTCCAAGTAACTCAGAGTTTCCCCAAGAGTGGTCTATAGGTTTCTAATGTTCCTCAGTGGTCTTGCAAATGGTCTACTGGCGGCGTGATGGTTTCAGCCGAAAACCTGTTAAAACAACCATGCTCACATACATTTCGCAAATTTGAAATTCAGTGGTTTTCCATAATCTACAAATGCTCCATGGTTTTGCACATAGTGTGAGAATTATGTCGTCAGGTGACCTAAGATGCCACACTAACAGAATTATTCTTCATCTCCCTGCATATTTTATATATATATCTATATCTATATTATAGATATAGATTAATATAGATTAATATAGATAATATAAATATATCTATTTGTATATAATATATATATGATTGTTTCTCTGTATTCATCTCCAAATTCTAAAAAAGTATGAATCAGTGGCTGAAAAGTAGTTTAGAGACGTGCAGAAGTTGTGATGTTAATAGTAAGTATTGCAACCCAGAGCAAGGTCATAAATGAAGGAGTGAACAGGACACAGGTCAAATGCAGAACATGATTCCGTATATGGTAGAGCACAGATGCTGCCATCGATGAGTTTGCTCAAGCAGCCAAAGAACCAAAAGAAAGATCAGAGAAAAGAAAAAGAAAAACCGAAATCGGAGTTTTTAGTTAGGGAATCCACTCATCCTTCGTACGGGCACACTGTTTGTAAACAAGATATTAGTGATAGAGTGTCACGAAGTCATATTTGATCGAAGTGTGTTGACTCTTCTACTAAACCAATCTGAACATTTCAGAACAAATAGATAAGAATACCTCCCAGTAGTGAATTAGTGAATTGCATCACTAAATTCAAGAAAAAAAATCAAAGGAGCGTTATTCAAAGATAAATTGTCACAGCACAAAAACAAGTACAATTATACTGTTGCCAAGGAGCTTGTAAAAACACCCACAACGTTAATGACAAATATTGTGCTCAGAGACAGAAAAAAAAGAGAGTAGCAGACTTCCTGTAGGATCCTAAACTGTTGGATGGTAGATAATATCAGTAGCAAACAAAGTGAAAGAATAATTATTATTATCACTGTTGAGAGAAAGGTGATGAATGAGCCTCTTCGCATACACGTAGCACAGGGACAAGGGGAAACTGCCCAGGGACTTCTTGTATTTATGGCTGAAAACCATGCTACCAGACAAAAGCTTGTTTTTGTTTTTGTTTTTAAATTTTTTTTTTAACGTTTATTTATTTTTGAGACAGAGAGAGACAGAGCATGAACGGGGGAGGGGCAGAGAGAGAGGGAGACACAGAATCTGAAACAGGCTCCAGGCTCTGAGCTGTCAGCACAGAGCCCGACGCGGGGCTCGAACTCACGGACCGCGAGATCGTGACCTGAGCCGAAGTCAGACGCTTAACCGACCGAGCCACCCAGGCGCCCCAAGCTTGTTTTTGTTTTTGTTTTTTCTCTTGTTGGTAATGATTGCTTTGTGGACTGTGATACAGAGATCCAGCCCGCAAAGAACTAACCACAGGTGCCACAAGAAATGGCATGGTCAGATAAAAATAAAAGTTTACACCTGAGTGTCAACCCAGCCATAATTTATCCAAAGCTGGGGGTCAGGGGTACGTCTCCTGACCTTGAGTCAAGATTTGAGGAGACGGTGAAACTGTGGTCAGTCTGCTTTCTCATGCTTAGTAAGAATCTGGCTATGTAGGAAAGAGGTACTCATTCAAGCTTTGAAATAAGTGATCTTATTAAGATGTGTCTGCACAACACAGATAATACAAGATAACCTCCATTAGTCCAAATAGCTTCCTCAAGCGAGTTATATCTTGGCAATATTTTCAACTCTTAGACCTATCACTTCTGGGTCAGGGTATCGTGCATGCGTGTGTCTGTGTCTGTGTTGAGAATAAGATACAAGATTTCCTAATAAGGCTGGATCTGGGTGCAACTTTGAATGATTTCTTCACGATTTTCTTTACTTCTCTGAGAAACCGATGCTGTGATATTTGAAAACTGCATCTTCATGCAATGTCAGTGGAATAAATACCTTTCAAAGCTAAATACTACCAAAGAGCTGTTAAATCCTTGGCAAGTTGCAACATCGAGCCTACCAGAAACATCCATCTGACTGGTATGAAAAGGGGCTGGGTACAAAATTACTGTTTATCATTGTTGCTTGTTCTACCTTGAGACCAGTTGCCAGGGAAACACCCGTTAGAGAAGGCTGTTCTGTATCCTCTAAGCTCCACACGGTGCTTGGTGCACCAAAGTCACTCATAAACATATCATTAAATACACAAGTGAATGGACCATACAGAGGATCCGGCTCTAATATTCTGTGATAACATGATCACGAAATAAAATGTTTTCCATTTTTTTTCAACATTTCTAGTCTTCACATCCTATTTAAAATCTCCTTGCTGCTCTCCCTTGTCTCTGATTCCCCGGCTTTGCTTCCAAAGCAAAGTTATCCATCATCTTTCAGACACCCATGTGGAGCAAGCAAGGAATTCCCCCCCTAGGAAGGCCCCTGTTAGCTGTGCGATCCGAGAACCACTCCCAGTGCCTCTCAGAGTTGGCAGGTACCCCCTTCCCAACACACGATAGGCTCACAACGGGTCCTCACTCATTTGTTCTTGCTGTCGCAAGCTATGAAGGTGGGTTGTTTGGATTTTTATCCTTAGCTCTGGTCTCGTTAGAGTTTTGAGGGGTGGAAGGGAGAATCTTATTCTCAATGAGTTGATGAGTCGATACTTATAATCATCGAACTCTTCTTAAGATACTGACAATCTGCTTTGTAACCTGTCCTAGAATTCTGCAGCAAATCAACTCAAGTCTCCCCCGTCTACAGCTTCCAGAATCCTGATTTTGTACATTGTGAGAAAATTATAGTATCGACTATTTCCCAGTGTTTAAACAACACTCCAGCTCTTGGAAGTTGAGACAGATGACAACAGGGGCTCAGAACAAAATCTCTAGCATCTTTGTAACCCTAAGAACAGAAGGCACTTGAGCCTGGATTCTTTAAATCATTCACAGTGACTGTGAGGGCTTGTATCAGGGCCAGTTCCAAAGACCAGAACTAGAAAAAATATATGGGTCTCATTATTCTGGACAGGTGAAGGCTCCAGGACGGGTCCGCTGCGCAGACAAAAGTAAGAAGAAGGCACCCAAGGGAATAGCCCTTTGAAATTTGCTAGTCTTAGAGGGAAAAGGGAACATCCGGGGATTTTTCTCCAGGGAAACACTCACCTGGTCATCTGGAATTCTCATAATTAGACTTAGTTCTTCTCCCTCCAATCCAACTTTCAAAGATCAATAGGATTTTTCTAAAGCATGGACTGATCATTTTAACCCTTCCTTAAAATATTTTGATGGCTTATTATTATTGACAAAATAGGTCAAATCCAAGTCCCTTACCAAGGCATAAAATGTCCCCCATAGCTGAGAGCCGATCTCACTTCTCTGTGCTGGTTCATGTGGTTTCCTTGGTCCTTGCTGTCAGCCATCTTGCGGAGTCCTAGTGGTCCCTCAGAACTGAGCACAGGTGTCTTTTCCCATAAGAGGTCTTCTCTGGCTCACTGAGCATGGTGAGATCCCTCCTTTGAGCTCCCAGACAGCGCTGTGCTCACCTGGACGGCACAGCCCGGACATTCCCAAGGACTGGAGTCTGAGACCATCATAACCTCCCAAATTTCTAAATACCATTGTAGCATACCGTTTCCCCCCCACACACAAAATGCTGTAAAAATGACCCTGTACTTGTTACCACATACATGATGACAAGTGATGATTGTCTCACTTATTAGAGGACAGATGTTTGACAGGTGACCGGGTCACTTGCCAGCCTGCTGACATTCCCTTCTGCCATTCACACATGCATGATTCAGGCTGTATCCTATAGTGGGTTCCTTTTACTGCTGTCACAAATTATCACAAACTTAGTGGCTTAAAATGCCACAAAAGTAGGAACTCACAGTTCTGGAGGTCAGAAACCCAACATGGGAGCCACTGGACTAAAATGAAAGTGTAGGGCTGTGTTCCTTCTGGAGACTCAAGGAGAAAATCCATTTCCTTGGCTTTTCCAGCTTCCAGAAACTTCTTACATCACTTGGTCTTTCATCACTCTGACCTCTTCCACAATCATGTCTCCTGTTCTGACTTGGACCCTCTTCTCTTCCCCTTTCATTTACAAGGACCTTTGTGATTGCACTGAGCTGACTCAGATTATCTAGAATCACCCCCCTATCTTGAGATCTTTAACTTAGTGCCATCTGCAAAGCGCCTTTTGCCACGTTGGGTAAAATGTTCTCAGAATCCAGGAATTAGTGTGTGGTCATCGAGGGGGCCGTTACACTGTCTACCACATGCCCCAATACGTTGCAAGAAAGTTTATATTATGAGCCTTTGGGTTTTCCAGTAATAATTGAAACCAGTAGTGATAAAACCAAGACTTCAGGAAGGATATCTCTTGCCCTTCTCAGTAACAGGCACCTAGAGGGCAAGGCCCATGTCTTCATCACGTCTGCATTCCTGGCACACAGATGTGTTCTATGAATGTTCATTGAGATGAGATTCTTACCTTGACTGGGAACAAGAGCCCTACAAGTTCATTCGGGGAAACTCCAAAATTTGGCTAAGGAATGACCTATGTGATCCCTTTCCAAGCACTAAACACAATTAGATCTGCTTTCATTTCTACACCATATTTAGCACTCCCTCCCTCGTTGTGATCAGACCAGAGTCTCTTACCCTGGCTGCTAAATGGGTCTCTGTTTCAACCCTTCAGCTTCCCCTCCTGGCCAGGGCGACGACTGCACTTGGCAATTACGATAACAGCCCCAGCTGAGGACCCGCAAGGCTCGGGAGCACCTGCCATCTGGAGCCATCTTGGGCTTGTAGCAAAGGCTGCGTCACCGTCACCGCAGCTTGGTCAGAGCCGCCCGTCTCTCCTCAGCCCTGCAGCCTCAAAGCCCCCAGCTGCAGAGGGAGCGCGGGTACAACGCTCTAGCCAGGCTACATGATGCGTCTGGAGGAGGGCCTGGCTCTTAGAAGGCGCTAAGTTACGTACGTGCTCCTGGCCTCAAAATCGCAGCCTATTTAGTCCCCCTCACCTCAGAGGGCACACTGAGGTGTGGATTTCACCCAGGGAGGAAGGCCTCAGGAATCACATCTCTCGTGCTTTGGCTTCAGGCGCTGCAGGACTCCAGCTGACCCGGAGAGCATCGCACCGTGTGAGGCCTGCCTGTCCCATTTCCGCGGTCCCAGGCTCTCAGCAGTGTCACCAAGCAAGCTCCCACTGAGGCCGCTGTGTGGAGGCCTCACCCCTCTAGGTATGCTTTGCATACCACCCCTCCTTCTGCGGTATGTGACAGAATCCCTCCGCCATGGGGCCTTCAGATCCACGTGTGCAGGAGTGCGATCTGGCCCGCACCATCTGGGGACCCGGAATCACATCCTGGAGACCTGGTTTCCTCACCTGTAAACTGGAGATAATAATAAGTGCCCGAAAGGGGCGATGCACAGAATAAATAAGGTGGCAGAAATCAACAGCCAAGTGTGTTACCTAACACATGGCAAGTGTTCGATAAATGGGAGAGCCGTTCCTATCACTGCGATTGTCATTATTCCTTCCGTCCACATCGTTCTACTTTGGTGTTTCACTTGGAGACCGGAGCCTGGATCGTCAGAGAGGTAATTCAAGGAAGTCACTGCAGGGCAGGCCCCTCGCCACCTCCTCCCAGGCAGCGCCCTGGTGACGGCAGCAACCTTCTTGACTTATTACTCGTCAGAGCTAATCTCTGTAAGAGCGGGATTAGCCGTGTCCTTGCCCTCTCACCGCTGGGCCATATGCTCCTCAATGACAGCTGTTTGACAGCCTTTGCTGGGGGAACGCGGTCTTTTCAACCCAAATTTGATAAACGTACATTTCTTCTGTCTGTCCTACTTTCGGCCATCTGTCACTGTGGCATGGTGCCTTCCCTGGACCGGCAAGATGCTGAAATCGGACCACCAAGGAAGCTTCAAAGACAACGCTGCCATCAGCGAAACCTGGTGGGGAGGGAGGCTCCTCGGGACCCAAGCGAGCCAGGGCTTGGGCTGCTGGGCCCTCACTTGCAGGAACAAGACCTGGGGACCCGGAATCACATCCCGGAGATCTGTTTTCCTCATCTGTAAACTGGAGATAATAATAATAAGTGCCTTCTTGCAGGAAGAACCTGGCCTCCATAGCAAGCTCCATCACCAGATCAGGCACCTCTTTGGCCCAAGAGATGGCCACAGAGCGCTATAAAGCAGTGCTTCTCAAACACGCGGATGCTTACACATTTCTGGGAACCTTGTTCAAGCGAGGATTCCAGTTGCTGGGTCCGGGGTGGGGTCTGTGACTCTGCATTCCTGATAAGCTCCCAGGTGACGCCCTTCCCACAGATAGCCTCTTACTAAGAGGCCGCTTTGCGAATGAGATCCCCTTACTGACGGAGATATCCAGAACGCGCTGAGAGCCCAAGCCGGCAAAAGGCCCCCTGACTGAGCTTCCCTGGACCTCCCTCGCCGTCCCAGCTCACAGTCACTGACCACGGAGTGTAAACACCGCCAAGTCAGACGGGGCCAAACAAAGAACCTGATGGCCATGTTCTCTTTTAGAGCATCGAACACGGGTTGAGAGGATCACACCGGAAACAGGAAGTTAGAAGAATGGTATATGTTACAACACCCTTGCCTGCTCAGGGCCTGCGGAACATAAAGGGTTAGGAGGGGGTCACTGGGTTGTGAGCAGAGGCAAGGAAGGCTAGACCCTCCAAAGGAGAAACCCCAGAACCCCGAAGATGGAACTTACCCCCTGTCCACGTAGCCTCAGGCTCCGGAGCAGTCCGTTGGGAGGCTACCTGAAGGTGCTTCCTTTCAAGGCAGCAGGAAAGTGTATGTACTTGTCTGGAAGCAGATAATATGAGCAATTTCCCAAATCGACTCTGGCAACCCAGAATTTTGGTGGAGATGTCAGACGGTGACATCAATCCCCCCAAATTGCTTTTGAAGATGGAATGCTCAAGATCTCATAATTCTTCTTTAATTGTTAAGGAACTAATTAAACCCATGGCATCTCTGTTAACTGAGTTTTATTATGTTAATTTCACTACCGGACAAGCTAAGTCAGGCATCTGTGAACTCCACTGCGGGCTTCTGGCTCCTGACAAAAGGCGTTAATGATATTTTCAACGAACACAGCGCCTGTACCCGCAGAATCCCAAGCGATTTACCAACAGTTTCTTGCCAGTTCCCACAGGGCCGAGACCTGGCGGCTGGGCATCACCTTTCTGGCCTGGTTCAAAGCAGCCCTCCCCATTGAGCGCCTATGCACACACGTGTGCCTGGGCAGGTACGCGCGTGTGCCTCACGGCACAAAGCAAACGTGGACTGCCAGCCCAGGTGGAGATAAACGGACGGACGTACAATTTGCAACCTTGTTTCTATTTCTATTTAAGTTGTTATTGGTTCCTGTATTTTAATTGAAGCACGAGCCTTAATTGTGGCCATGTGGTGACCCTCGGCTCTGGATCCTGTATATCCCATCGGGTCTGTCTGTTTTTCCCCCGCACATCCCCAGGAGGACTCAGGCTCAGGCACCTGTGTATGGGTGCTGACCCATCTCATCCATAACAGGGATGCCTCACCCAGTAGCTCACGTCCTGATGCAGGGGGAATCTACAAGAATGGGATGGTGTAAGGCTCCTGTACACCCCGTCCCCTGCCATCCTCCAATGCGTGGCTCTCGCGGATGCCACTCCCTGAACTGACCGATACTTTAAGAGCCAGAGAGGTTACCTGGCTCACCAGGCATGTGGCAAAGTCCGAACGAAAACCCTTATCCCCTGACCTCTAGTTCCCTAGAATAGTGGCACGGAATGGAGGTAGAAATCGTAAAAATCTTCACTTCCTACTTTCTCCTTATAGAGGAAGAAACTGTGGACTTCAAGGGAAAGTGCTTGTTTAAGAATGGGTAGAGTCGTCCGTTCCTGGCAATGCTGGAGTCAGGCCCCCTTCCTGCCAACCCAGAGTTCATTCAGCAAACATCCTCAAAGACATACTAAGTGTACTTCCAGGAATTCAAAGCCACCCTTACCTAGCCTGTCAGATCTGGGGGCGGGTGGGTTCCTCCAGGCGAGAGGCAGTCCTCGTCAACAGCGAGCCCACGGGCCCTGGGGGAAGAGACCCTGGCAGCTGAGTCCCTAGACCCTCATGAGTGCAAAGCAGGTAAGAACAGGCCACACAGGACCTGCTCACGAGACATGCAACAGAAAGCCCAAGGCCCCAAACTCAGAGAAACCGTTCGTATTTCCTTCAGGAAAAAAAGCTCTAACCCACACCTACCCCTTCCTCTTTTTCAACCAAAATAAAACCAGAAAGAGTCCCCAAATTTAAGACCCTCTTAAATTTGGCCACCCCTTTATTTTTCTGAAACGTGTTTCTTTGCCTCAAAGTAAAAACAAAACCAAAAAGAATAAGGAAGGGAGAGAAAAAAAAAAAAAAAAAGGTGCCACGGCCCTCATCTCCTCAGGCCCTTGTTCTTCGTGGAACGAATCCCTCATGAATTATGTACTTTTGCCGCCTGCTACCCAAGGCCCTCTGGTCTCTGAGCTCTCCAGGCTCACGGTGTGGCCTCAGCTCCAGAAAAGTCACCGGCGCCATTCCGAGGGGGAGGGAGTCGAGTCCAGCCACAACCCACCCCGATCCCCCGCCTGCCAGCTTTGCAGGGAGATGTCACTAGTCCTCAAACCTTCAGTCCGGTTTCCAGAGAAGGGAGGAACCACAGTTCCAAGCAAACCAAAGGAAAAAAGGGGAAGTACACCAGTCTCCAGAAGGTGGCGCTACACCTTAAGACAGACTAGCCAGAAGGGGTGAAGCCTCCAGGAGACAGACAGACCATGGGATTTCAGAGCTGGGAGTCTGTCTAGAGGTGAAATGAAATAAAATAAAGTCAGAGCTGGCTGGAAAGAGCCTAAAATATCCTTTTAGAATAATCCCGCGTCACTGATGGGGAAACTGAGGCCTAGACAGGGACCAAGATTGGTCCACAATTGTACAGACCAGGAGGTAGAACTCACAATCTATCAGCCCCGTGGGCTCTACAAAAGGCTGCCTGCTTTTTGGCAGAGATGAGATCAGAAAATAAAAACAGGGATTGGCTTGCCATAGAGAAACCAGGTTTAGGAACTGACTCTCCAGCAACGGGGAAGGACCCACAGTCCCTCCCTGGGGGCGGGATCGTGGAGACTCCCCGCCCCAGAGCAGAGAGGAGACTATAGAGGGTCCAGTCTCCCGGGGAGCAACACTGCTCCTCCTGGCGAGTCTCGACAGTAAAACAAAATAAAGCTCGACCTCTCGCTCGTTGGCTGTGTGATAGATGTTTCACTCAACATCTCAGAGCCTGGATATCTTCACCCGTAAGGTGGCATAAAAACATCTCCCACTCAGAATCACTTTTGAGAATCAAAGATCCTAATGGAAAGTGTCCCGCTTAATGCCTGGGATAGAGTAAGTTCTCATGATAGAAATTTCCCTTCTCTTCTGAACTATACCTCAAGGAACATTCCCCTGGGAAGTATCACAAACATGGATCGGAAATGCCCACCCAGAGGGGGCGGGGGAGGACGGCTCTGCTCTTATGACATGGCTCACTGCCAGGGACCCCAGACACGGCAGGGCGGGGTCGCAGGATGGATGGCAGGAAGAGGAGGAGGGAAGGGCAGAGTCCGTCCTACGGGATCAGCGGAGAGAGAGACACCGACAGGGTTGCCAAGCCTTCCTGTCTCCTGTTGAAAGCTCATCCGTAGAGAAATACTTCCCTGGCCAAGAACCACCAAACGTCTACAGGCATCTGCACGCACGCGTGCACAGCGCACATGTGTGCGCACACACTCACACAGAGCTGTGAGGACAGCATGATGTGGTCATCGGAGCGCCGGCCCAGGAGAGCGAGGCTTTCATGGCGGGCTCAGATCCCGCAGGGAACCACATTGTAACTGCCTTCCCACCCGAGCAGCTGACTTGCTCTTTTCAGTCCCTGACTCTCATTCAGGGCCTGCAGGAGCCGGGAAGCATTATCACCATCCTCTCCACAGACAAAAGGCTGAAGTTTTTAAAGGGCCTCCTTGGGACCACACAGGAAGGCAGCCCACTGCGTAAGGTGAGGCCCACGGCCAGTGGACAGGGCCCAGGCTCCACCCGGTTTCTCCTCCTGGTTCCAAGAATAGCTCCCCACTACGACTGAGCCTCAGTGCTGGGCCGAGAGATGAGGGGGCAGAACAGATCCCGCCGAGGTCACTCCCAGCTCTATGACCCTCTGGCTTCTGGATTCATTCTAACCGGTCCCTTCGCCTCTTCTGAGGAAAGATGTCCTCAGGAACTCTCTAATGCGCCATTATCTAAACTAGATAGAATACGTTTTAGAAAGCCAGGAGTTTCTGGGCCACCTTTTAAGGACACCAGGTGAGCAGGCGACAGAGGGCACCTACGAGAGGGGGGGAAAACTGAGTCCCGTCCCTTCCCACTCGGCCGCCACCACTCCGGTTCATGAAGTTCCAGGATTCTGCGGAGGTTTTTACCAATAGCACTCACTCAATATTCCTGCTGTTACAATTGGCTGATAAATGATATACTGCTCATTAAGCACCCAGCTTTGCCCCTATTATGTAGTCAGAGAAATACCAGCTCCCTGACGACGAGCCTGTGTGAGACTCTTCTCTGGGCGGCTGCAACATTTCACCCATAGCTGGCTGAATATGGAGGCGGTGACATGTCCCAAGTTGGATCGCCAAGCCCTAATCCTTTCTTCCCATCTGCCAGCTGTGTCACTGTGGGCAGGTAATTCCATCCCCAGGGACTGTGGTTCCTCCACAGAAAGCGTAGGGTGAGGATATTACCCTTCCAGATCTTCCTTGACTTCCAGTGGGGTTACGTCCCAATAAATCTATCTAAAGCTGGAAATATCAGAAGTCATCCAATGCATTTAACACACCAAACCTACCGAACATCATAGCTCAGCCCACGCTGCCTTAAATTTGCCGTTGGGTAAAATCTTCGCCGCCTTCGCCCAGGGTCATGAGGGAGTAATAAACTGCAATATCGCTAGCCCAGGAAAAGAGCCAAATTCAAAATTCAAAGTATGGTTTCTACTGATTGCGTGTTGCTTTCACACCATGGTAATGTCAAAAAATCTTAAGTTGAACCACGTAAGTCTGGGCATGTCTACACAAATACAGCCCGTATGAAATACTTACAGGGACTGGTTTGTAAAAAGTACTTAGTAAAGGTTAACTAAGATTGTCAGTGTTTTTAACTTGCATTCAATTGTTGTTTGCAGTGTACCTACTATGCGCAGGTACAGTAGAGATTCTCCAACCACAGGGGAGGCGCTGTGACCTCCCACAGGCTGGGTGACAGAGGAGGAGGGGAGGCTGTCACAGTAGATGCTGAGTAAAGACAGACCTCAAACTGCCCTTCTCCCTCATGCCTGTCAAGAACGCATCTCCGATTTGCAGCGTTCCATATGTGGGCACGTTAGTACGGTTACCATAGTTTTTCCTTAGGCTTCTGTAAACCCTTCTGAACTCTGTGCTAACTGACTTCTCTATTCCTGAAGGTCCAGACACTTCTTGAAGACACTTGTGACCCATGTTAGTTCTGAGAAGAATCCTCCTCTTGATTATGCTTTCAGAAACCATTTATGGTGTCCCCACTGCATCATAATAGCTAGGCAGGCTTTGAAAAAGGCATAGAGATGACTGATGCATGGTCCTGGCCCTCGAAAAGTCCGCACTCCTCTAAAGCATTCATTCTTTCCAAAAGCATTTATTGAGCACATACCAGGGGCTGGGCATGTGTGTAGCAAGATGGGTTGAGTGTCTTTCCCCTGGAGCTTACAGTCAACTGGGAGACAGCATGCAAGCAAAGAATGACAACCATGATGAGGAGAGAGTGCCAGGCTTCACGGATGTGTAGATGAGACAACAGGTTAGTGACAACAAAGGGAGATAAGTGTTGTGAGAAAGAGTGGCGTGGACACTGCTGGAACACAGCTCTTGTTAGGGGGCTCAGGAAGGCTTCGCCGATAAGAGAAACAACGTACCACTGTTGTTAAAACCACGCGTTCTAGACTCAAGCACCTGGCTTGCCATACCAGGTCTGACACTTACTAGCTCTTTGAGTTGACTTGAGCAAGAACTCAGTCTTTCGAAGCCTCTGTTTCCCCATCTGCTACAATGGGAATAAATCAATCGCCAACGTATAACACTGATATGGGGGACTGAATGGGATAATTCATGGGAAATGCATAGCCCTGTGCCTGCTGGCATAGAAAAGCACTCAATAAATGTTCACCTTCATCATTTTTATTGAGTGACATGTGAAATGAAAGAATGGCCTGCCAGGAAGTGATAATAGAGAAAAGCATCCCAAACTCTGCCCTCCATGGGATCCCTGGCCTTGGGCAGATTATTTCTTTCCCTGGGCCTTAATTTTCCCATTCGTGAAATAAGTGGGTTCATTACTTACCACTGACATCTCTCTGCTATAAAATGCCCTGACTCTGTCATGCTCCGGCTTTTTGAAGTCTACGACCACACAGAATAAGCCACTCTTTTTACACGGCTTCCTACTTCCTACATTAATGCAGACCACGGCCAAAGCCATGTTCTTAGTAATACCAAAGCTGCGAACGTCAAATGTCTGACACAACGTGGCGAGGGTGCAATGTTACCCACGAGCCACTGGTGTGCTAATGGAACACTTCTGTCTACGGTTATGCTCAGTCTCAGTCTGGATCTTCACTGCTGACTCTCTCCCCACTAAAAATACAGGTGCCCGACAGAAGTGATGACAGAACCATCATAATATACATTCAGATGCATGAGGCATGTGGTTTCAATATGTCCCATTGTGCTCGTGACATCGCGGTCGATACTTTATTGTCCGCCTGTCAACAGAATCTTTTCTCCAGAGTTCTGGCCAAGTGGCCGAAACCATGCAAGTTCGACTAGATGTTGAATTTTTGCTCTGTGGCTTCTCCTCACTAGGAAAAAAGGCTTTCTCCTTGTTTTCTATCTCGTTTAATAGCATCAATATCACCTAAAACAGAAGCTGGGAGTCATCCCAGACTTCTTGTCCTCATACTCAATAATGAACCAGTGGCCAACGGCTATACGTTCTACCTCCGTGACACCTTTCAGATGAGTCCAATGCAGTTTAGCCCCATTGCCACCTCCTGGCTCAGACACCCATCATTTCCTTGCTCGGAATTTTGCAATAAAATTGGTTTACTGTTCTCCACCGGCTCCCCCGACTCTCCTGTTTCAGCCGCGTTCTTTCTAAAATACAAATAGGAATGCCTGTGTTAGTCTCCTACCCAATACTTTGCAATTAACTCCCCGTTCGCTAGTGGTTCTCAAACTTGAACGGGCATCTGAGTCACCTCGAGGGCTTGAAAAAACACACATTAGTAAGCCCACACCCAGAGTTTCCGATACAATAGCCTCAGGATGGGGCCTGGGAATTTGCATTTGGAGGGACTCTCCAGATAAGGCTGACGCAGCTGTCCAGGGACCACGCTTTCATAACACTGCCCTACACTCTAAGATGTAAAAGCCCTAGCCCGGCACTCAGGATCGTTGACAATCCATAAACAGCATGGTCTCTCCATCTTATACAAGTGATGTCACACACACACACACACACACACACACACACACACACACACACCTAATTCCTTATGACTACCAAAGCCAAATATCCTTGTAGAACAGAGACTTTCTGGTTGGCACAGAGAATCCAGACTGTAGGTAGGAAGCTCGTACCCTTATGAGAATAGTGATAAGGATGAGGCAGAATTCAACGGGCAATCTAAGTCCCGGCCCCCCTGCAGGTGCTGGCAAGGATCGACACCCAAGCTTTGCAGCTGTGCTTCCACGTAGACTCCATCCAAACGCTGTCTCCTCCCGATGCCTTAAAGCCGTGTGGCAAAATAAACACCACAGCCAAATCATTATTTAAGCCAAACATAAACAAGATCTAAAACAGAATAGGATGGACGGGAGCCAAATGGAAAGGTAGTTTAAGGTTATGAAACCTGGCTTGGAAAACCACATGTTGTCTGAACTTGTAAACATCAAAGAGCCAGACTGGAAAACTGTAATAATATAATAATAATTAATAATAATAAAATCATGCCTTCCCCACTATTACCTCAGGATATAAAATCATAAAAAAAAATTAAGATGTGATAGGCTTATTAAGCCACTTACTCTGTCTCCTGAGAGGGAAGATCTGCTCTATCCACAGAGTCTGGAAAAGCTTCCGTTGCAAAGCGGGCTCACGAATGCCTCAAGGACAGAGGGAGCTTCAGAAGAGGCAAGAATTACGAAAAGCCCGCCAACAGGCCACACAGCGGTCTCCGTTCTCTCGTCTGTGGAGTTCTGGGTTGTTAATGAAGGAAACAAGACCGAGTCCCCCGCCCTGGAAGGAAAAGGGAGGCCCTGCTCCCACAGCCTCCCTCACCCGGCCATCGCCAGCCACCGTGTCCAGGAGGGTCAGTTGGCGGGACAGTGGCTGTGATGTGAGCCTGACCACCACGTTGTTCCCAGCCTACCACCGGAGAACCGACCAGAATTGAACTTCGGCATTTGGCAGATCTCTGTGTCATTTGGCCCACTTCTTTTAAAGCTCAGGATCAAAATGACTTGAAAATTCAGAGTTAACCATGTAACAAATTATTCTCATACGATGCGATGACAATACTCAGCCACTCTTTTGAGATGAATTTTCCAAAATATAGAGTAGCCATTAATTTATCTTTATCTTCCTTAAGAAAAGCTTTCTCCTCACCCCCAAAATGACAACAAAATCCCAACCTAGCAGACAGTATTTTCCAGTAGAGCTTTGGAGTAAAAGCACTTTTATAGAATTTATTTGGGGTAAATACACATCTTTTCTACTTGCATAATATGTATTTTCTTCTGTTGTCTCATCCATCATAAAATAAACTCTCACTTGACCCAGTCAGTGTTTTTGCTAATCTATGGAAAATGTTTCTGCCACCTCCTGGCTTCATCGTCTTCACAGTTTTTAAGTAGCTCCTGAACAAAGAGATTTATAGTATTTTAAATTTCTCAAGGAAGCATCATAATTTCATTTTAGAGCTGTGGCATCCAATATGGGAGTCACCGGCCATACGTGACAATTCCAGTTTAAATTTTACATCATTGAGGCGCCTGGGCGTCTCGGTCAGGTAAGCATCCAACTTTGGCTCAGGTCACGATCTCACGGTTCGTGGGCTCGAGCCCCGCATCGGGCTCTGTGCTGACAGCTCAGAGCCCGGGGCCTGCTTCGGGTTCTGCGACTCCCTCTCTCTCTGCCCCTCCCCCACTCACGCTCTGTCTCTCTCTGTCTCTTAAAAATAAATAAGCGTTAAAAAAATTGTTTCACATCATTAAAAATAAGTAAAGTAGAGGCACCTCACCGGCTCCGTTAGTAGAGCATGCAACTCTTGGCTTTAGGGCGGTACGTTTGAGCCCCAAGTTGGGTATAGAGATTATTTAAAAATAAAAATACATCTATCTTTTAAAAATAAGCGAAGTAAAAAGCTCAGTCCCATATTTCAGTAAAACACATGGTGGGTTCATGCTAACCACATATTAAGCATTTCCCGGGCCCCTGTAACTTGTGGCTATCATACTGGATAACACATAGAAAGGGCCCCTTATCACAGAAAGTTCTATTGCTTAGCCCCATTTTAGAAGTTTAACCTCTCCGCAAGTCCTGGTCATAGAGATTTATTCCACGACCTTACCTCTCCCAGCCCGCACCCCTGCTATGAGAATCCAGCTTGATTGCAACTTGCCATCCCTGCCCAGCAAATGCAGCTTCTTCCCGACCTGGGCTCATAAGCTCCAGCCTCCCCGACACTGTCCTCCACCCTGTAGGAAACATAGGAGAGATTCCTGCTTAAGGCAGTTAGTAACGCAGAACCAGGCTCAAAAGCCAACGGTCTAATTACTGGTGCCTCATCCCATTAATGTTTTTGCACATCTTATCCCTTTTGTCCTCGGATACATTTGTGTCCCTTACCTACCTGCATGTCCGTAAGTAACCCTGTCTGCTCTGATGTCAGATAACTCCGAGCTGCAGTTCTTTGAGAAACACTCCACCTTTGAGGCATATTCTTGATGTCTTTCTGGCCTCTGGCTGATTGGTCACGGGCTCAGTGTCCAATATGAAAGTTTGGAAACTCCAGATCCCTGCCAGGAGGGTCTACTCATTTTCATCTCAACAGCCCTTTGTCTGCTCAAATCAGAACATGGTAAAGTAGGAAAAAACCCTACCAGTCATGGAATGCAGGGAATTCTGGCTCTGTGTTCTCCCATGTCTCTGTTTCTGGCTCTGGGATCTCGGGCAGCTGCAGGATATGTCCGAGCCTCCCCGTCCTTACCTGTGGAAATAATAATAACAGCCATGCGTTTGTGGCGAGGATTATATAGCATAAGGATACTAAACAGCAAGTTCAATGGTGAGTTTATATACATCTGGACACTCAATGCAATTGTTCCTTTCAATGTTTCTCTGTAGAAATTTTTCAGTTGGTGGTAATAGAATAATGCAGCTGGCAGGGTTTTTTTTAAGCCATTAGGAGACCACAGCTCTTAAAAGTAACTATTTCATTAGCATCTTACTTTTGTTTATATTACCACAAATAATCTTTTATCCATGCTCTGCAAAGTTAATCGTTCAGAACAAATGTGTGTCATTTGAAATCTTACAGGGAAAGCAATCCCTTAAAAGCCCAGCACTTTCAGAGCTAACTTCAAATTAGTGAGACACAAGTTTTCTCTGTCCAAGTTAGATTTCTAATCACTAAGGTTATTCTTGTCCCAAACCTGCCTGCAAACACAAAAGCAAGGGCAAACAGCAGAGTGTGGCAGGGAAAACACATTGGCTCTAGGGGCAACTGGCTAAGATAGAATCTTGACTTGAACACTTCCTAGCCGAGGGTTAAATAAATGAATACGCTGGAACAGTGTCTGGTATGTGGCAAGTCCTTCCTCTCCAAATCTATGTGAGAAATTGTCCTCATATTCCAAGGATCCCTGCACACTCACCTGAAATATTATGATCAAGGGGGGAAAAATCCAGGGTGGGGCTTCTGGTGATTCTTACTAATAATGTTAAGATGTGTTGATGACTCACTTTGGCCGGGCCCCATGTTCAATGCTTTACCTACATCATTTCGTTTTATTTAATCTTCAACCTTTGAACCCTGGGGCAAATTCTACATCGAGTGCCTGGCAAAGACAGAATTCAGTGCAAGAAAATGTAACTTCCCAAATCAGACTCTTAACTTCCGGGTTGTTTCTGCCCCTCCGGGTGAGTAGGCTACAGTGAGTGTGGCCTGTGGCTGCCGTCTCATACCCTGGGTTCGGGTCCTGTTCCACAACTCACTACCCCTGTGAACTTGAAACTCAACCCGAGTGATCTGTTCCCTCAAATGTCAGATAGGGATAAGAATACTATCTTGAGGGACTTCATACAAGAAGGAAATGAAAGTGTGCAGAGTACCCGGACACATCATAGGCATGCAGCAAATAGGAAAAGTGTGAACACAGGACAGGCATGCTTACAATTCACAGAGGGAAGTGAAGGACCTCACATCCCGGGAGCTGACAACAGTCTGGTACCTCATTGGAGCACGTAAGTGAGTAATTACTTTAGCCGGAAGGGTACTAATTATAAAGGCAGAAGTCCTGGGAAAACCAAGGTCGGCACATACCTACCAGTCTAGCTTGGTATGATCAGGTATCTCTAACCTGCTGGGTTCTCTAAGGAGCTCGTGAGGCATTTCGATTCACAAAGAAAGGCCAGGCATTTTTAAAACCACTCTTCGTAACTTGAAGTTAACCTTTGCAACAGCCCAGTCTTAAAAACCTTGGCTGTTGACATTCACTGAGGTCATATGTTTTGCCAGGATGCCTGCTCTGCCATTGCAAATGGATTTCTTGCATTTAGAAGTAAAGTCTCAAAAGGATTTTGATGCTCTAGGCCATTTTGGTCACTTCCTGGGTTCCGTAATTACTCCAGAAAGTGCCTCAATCTACTCAAAAGGATGCACCAGACCAAGGGACGCACTGGAATGCCCCCACCTACAAACTGCTTTCCCTTCCTCCAGTGTAGCTGCCAAACAAGCAGCTCTAGTGATCTTTCCAGGAAGTAAGATCCAGCTCCTTCCATGGTCTGCCCCCCCCCCCCCTCACCAATATGGCACTCAACCCCTTGGACCAACCAGTCATCATGAACTTCTGGAGTTGCTTCAGATTTCGTGCTTTGCTGCCTCTGTGCATTGGCCCACACTCTTCCTTTTGTCTGGACACGCTCCTCCCTCCATCTGCTTCTTGCTAAATCCAACCAATATCTTTTAACTAGGCTCAGCACAGCTGCTGGAGTGGATTAGAAATGTTTTCTTGGTCTTCGCACAGGACGCCCTGGCCCCTTTTGTGCAGTTCTAATGGCACTAACTGAGAATTCTTTCTACCTCTTCCCACGAAGAGTGTAAGATCCTCAAGGACAAGGACCTTGTGTTATTCAGTTTTACATCACAAATGCAGGGCCTGGGACAGAGAAGGTGCTCAATGAATATTTGGGGAGGAGAAGGAAACGGAAGGGGAAGGAGGGCAACCAAAGGGAGGAAAGGGGAGAGCAAAATATGAGCTAGAAGAAAAGTAAAGATTAAGCCCTGAAGCCTTTTGGCTCGAGGAGCCCTCTTGGCTCCTCCTGGCATCAGGTATCTGGAGCATGTACCTTCCGGACTCACCTGGCACCACGTGCCTCGTAAGGGGTTCCAACAGAACCAGGCTGGATTCTATTATGTTACTTGTGCACATGCAGATTTCTGCCTTTTGAAATAATGCCACATGGACGCAACTGGCATCACTTATCAAGCCTTCAGGTTCCTGGTCAACTGCCCGTGCTGAGCACAGCCACCAATGCAGAAGGGAACACACAACATCCTGATGGCCAATGGAGCAGTGGTCACAAGACAGTCGTACCGACGTCTTATAAGCCTCTGGCATTCTCCCCACAGTCCGTGGGCTTTGAAATGTTTGGGCACCCCCAGAAAATTCTTGTTGGTTAGCACCCAATGCAACTTCCTTAAGGATGCATCCTTATTCATTTTTCTTTTATTGAGGGCTATCTTTACTCTCTCCCGCTTGAATGCCTGGCGTTCATACCCATTTATCCCCAAGAATGGATAAAACATAGGCCACCTCACCAACTTCATGGTTCTCCCTGTCTCCAGGCAAACACTTGGGATCCTTGTCATTTGGGGAACATTAAAGGAAGCACGGTATAGTGAGAGGTATTAGCTTCATTGTTAGTCGGACCTGGGCTTGCATTCCAACTGAAGCAATGTTGGGCAGGCAACTCAATGCTCTCAGTTTCCTTGAATGTAACATGAGAGGGCAGGAGTGCTACTCACGTCTTTCTCATATAGCCGCTGCAATGATTGGCTGAGATGCAGGTAGGGCTTTTAGCAAAAGGTCTCACATATGGTGGGTGCCCAAACAGCTACAGCTAAAGTAATAAGAATTCTCTTAATAACTTAAATTTCAACAATTTAAAATACTTACTAAATAATTAAGCCTCACTAGACCAACCATAACTAACAAAAAGAACCAACGTGAAGACATCTCAAAGATTCAAGAACTCTGACTGTCTCCTCATGATTCTGACCTCAAATTTGTCACTCGTTCTCCGTAGGTATTAAATTCACCTCTGGTATGGTCCAGTCCTATTAGACCTTCACCTTTGATTCTCCCCAAATTATCCCATCCTTAATCCCTTACCTTTCTATAGGGCTGAGACCCCCTGCATCCAGAGAGCTCCCACTTTCTCGAATATTTCTCTAAAGGTCCCACTAAGTCAATGTATGCTTGTACATATACATATCATTTAGTAAACTTACATGTGACTGTATACCCTATATATACCCTATAGAAAGGGTAAAAACCAAAGGAAGTCAGGGCACCTGACAACACTCTGGGGCCATCGAGTACCAGGGTAAGAGGTGCAGCAAATCTCAGGACAACCGTCCCCACATTCCCTGCCTCCACCCCTGCCCTGACCAAGATACCACCATGCAGCCCAATGAAACAATGGATGTTGTGACCACTAGCGGGCAGGTGCAGCTCACGGAATGCCCAGGAGTTCTGCAAACCCAAACTCTCCTAATTGAGATGAACAGACTAAGACCCAAGAAGGGCCAAAAACTCTCATTCCCACCCCTACCCTGCCAAATGTAAAATCTTTCGAAGTGGGAAGATTCTGTTTAATAAGACACAACTTAGGCCGGTTGTGTATAATAAGGATAAAAGTGGTAATATGTAACATGTGTTAAGTGTTTGCTATGGGCCAGGCTCTACTCATCTTTACTCATCTCATCTTCAAAACCACCCTTGGAGATGGATCTGATTCAGTCCTGTTTTCCTGGGAGCCTAAGTGTTGCAGATAGAGGTTAAATAACCCGCCCAGGGTAACAGAGCCACGAAGTGAGGCAAGTTGGGCGGGATACGTGTTGCGGATTTTGAGGATGACTTCCAGCAAAAATTTTAGAACACAGGTAATATTTCCAGTCTTGGTATCTGCTTCCATTTATATGCTATGTCTGGTTCCCTAAAAATAACAGAAAAGTGACATACTAATGTGCTCTCTACTACACTGGACTGATTATTCCCCTCATCAAGCCAGACTCTTGGGTTGCTTCTCTGAGGGGGGAGGCTTTTGACTCTGCATGGTTCCCCTAGAGCAGCGGTAACGGTTCAGCTCAATCTGAAACTATTTCCATCCCGTTCAATTCAATAGCCATTAATTCCCCGACTTCACTCCCTGACCCCTGAACATCTGTTTCTTCAAATGCCTGGTTTTAGCTCCTTGGTGGGTTTGGTGACTTCTGTTAAGCATTTACTTCTCACATTCTGTCTTGTGCTAAACTCTTTAAAGCAAACGATAACCAGAATTTTTACCTGAAATCCCTTTTTTTCTTTTAAAAATTGTTATTTACTTTTTAATAAAAATTAGATGTACTTAAGGTATATGACGTGATGATTTTATATATACATCTATATACAGTGAAATGATTATACAGTCAAGCTGGTTAACACACCATCTCCTCACATAGTTGTGTGTGTGTGTGTGTGTGTGTGTGTGGTGACAGCACCTGAAATTTACTCCTTAGCAATCCCCAGTTAATTTTATAATCCTCAACGCTGACAAAGTTAGGTGTAACTACTACATTCGTATTCTGATTACGTTATAAATTACAGGGAATTATATAACAAGATGTAGCAAAAGTCATAAAAGTATTCATGCCCTTCATATCATTTCTTTTCTTTTCTGAAGATATATATTAAAGATAAGCATTTAATAAAAATTCTTTCTAAATTCTAAATACTCCTTAAACAGAAGATAGTCATCCATATATTTGAATATTTGCAGCCATCAAAAATGATAACTGTGATACTCTTTGAATATTTCTTTCATAATATTAAGAATAAAAAAATCAAGATACCAAACGTTGTTTTTACCATGGTTAGAGTTTTGTAAAGGTCCATCCGCATGTGGACAGAGATGGGCAGTTCACACAAAAAAAGTTTTTAAAAATTGTGTTAGAGAACGGGATGAGCTCTTTCTGTTTAAAAAACTTATCTTTCAAAGAGTACACTTATCACTATGAGCACTGAATAATGTATAGAATTGTTGAATCACTATACTGTGAAAGAAAGAAAGAAAGAAAGAAAGAAAGAAAGAAAGAAAGAAAGAAGAAAAAGAAAAGAAAAAAGAAAAGAAAGAAAAAGGAAGGAAGGAAGGAAGGAAGGAAGGAAGGAAGGAAGGAAGGAAGGAAAGGAAAGGAGACAGGGAGAGAGGGAAAAAGGAAAGAAAGTTAGAAACAAAGAGGAGGAAGAGGGAAGCAGAGGAGAAGAAGAAAAGGTAAATAAAGGGGGAAAAAGGTAGGAAAGAAAGAAAGGGAAAGAAAAAACCACTTATCTCTTATCTTTCATATTTTTCTTTTTCTAAAGCCAAAAAAGCCAGCTATCCCTACTTAATGTTGCTGTAGACTCTTTCCTGTCTACAGGAGGATTCTGAGTACTCCCCATGGGAATTTCTATCCCAGGAAGCTAGGGATCAGGCTTTTGTGCATGTGAACACAGGACACCTGGATGGGCCACCTCTGAGTAACGTCCAGACCACTTTTGAAGCAAAGCCCAAAGGTTGCAACATTTCCAGTTTCAGGATAAGTAGTGTTTTCAACTCCTTGAAAAAGAAAATAAACGCCAAATAATCTTATTTTCGATTTTATCAGCACTCAAGGTAACAGACTTTGATACATTACTTGTCCCCTGGAGAACAAAACACTCATTAACGTTTTGGTGCCAGTGCAAGGCTGGTTTGGGCCACCTCTGAGCAGGAATCTCAGCAGTCTGACTTGAGGACGGGGTTCTAGCCACTCTTTGATTCGAGAACAATAAATAGCAATTAACTGAGGCAATTGACTTGCCAGTCTTTGAACCAACTGGAAACTAAGATCTAGCAAAACAATTTGGTATTTCAATGCAAGTGAAACTCTTGGAAGTGTCTGCCTCCACCTAACTCATAACTCATGCTCTTTGAAATTCACTGCATCTCAGGAAATGGGTAACTTTCCAAGCACAGAACTTCCCCCTGGACTCTTATTCACTAGCTTGTCAATCAGATGTTCAACCTTCCTTTAAAGTTTAAGCCTTATTAACCTACACACTGGATTTGACTGGTGATAGGCCACTGCAGACAATGGAAACCCCTCCCAGGTTCCAAATCCTGTAGTCCTGGTTCAGATCCCCACAAATTCCCTGGAAGGGATGAAAGAATCACTCACATGTCTGATCCTTCGAACGTGGGCAATGAGAGGACAGTGTTGAAAAAAAGAAAGTTTCTGGAGGCCCTGCTGATTGAGACATCTTGGAGGGAAACCAGCTCTGTTCCAAACCAAACTGCCCGGCGGAGCCGTGAGTGCCCAGCCTCGGCCTTCACAGGCTCTGTCGGGAGCATGCTGTGCACGCCATATGCAAGATCCGAACCAAACATATAGTTGGCAAAGGTACTCGCTTCGGAGGCAGGCATGCCAAGGTTGCCCAGATACTGGTAGAAAGTCAGCTCCAGCGCTGGGAGCGCCTAGTCAGGAAGATTCTACCGGAAAGTCAGTAAAATTATTAGTGGAGGCAGTTTGGAGGCAAAAATATGGTCTCTGCAGCGGGGGCAGGGGAAAGGGCAATCTGGGGTCATCCTTTGATTTCTGTCTCTTTGTTTCATCACAGCGGAATGGGACCTCCTTGCTGAACAGCTTTTCCATGAGCCGTGGCACTTCTGTCCCTTTCCACAAATGTCGGCTTAACAACAAAATAACAGACATATCTGAACTGAGTGGAAACTGACTAGAAGAAACTGAGACAGGTGGTGTCACCGACATGGAAATCCACAAATGAGGATCCATTTGTCACTTTCCAGAGCACTGCTATGTTCCAAAGCCAGGGCGACTGGTGGAGAAAAAAGAGGAGCTCCCAGTTTCATGAAGTTGACCTGACATCTATTTCACCTGCCTTTTTAAGCACCCAAATCACCTCACGTTCCTCAAATTCTTAGTTACCCAAGGAATAAAAATGAACTTGGAGGAGAATGGAAGTCCCATCCTGCCCACCTGGGATTCACCGGGTCACAGGTCCTGAAGCCCTCGGGCGGCAGGCTCGGGGGGACTTCCACACAGATGGGAACACGGACGGTCCCGAATCACCCAGGAAGTCCCAGGGCCTCAGAACTCCTCTCCCACACCGACCTCTGTGCAGGAGGAAAGGGGACACACGGGGCTTTCACTCTATTCTATTCATTCGTGTTTCTTGCCTTTGACACTGCATTAAGCTAACATTAGTTGTGCGATTACAAAAAGCAAGGCGGGGAGCATCTAAAAACAGATTCGTGCTGCAGCGTCTACTAACTGGTAGTCTCTGAGCAGGAATGCCAGCTCAGTCCCACTGATTGTCATCTGTAGGATTGCCCACCCAGCTGGGAGCCCCCACGGTGAGGGCTCCTGCCCAGCCAGGATGTCCCAGGTGGACAACCCAGCTGTTAACATACCCAGATGCCCAGCACGGGTTGGCGATAAATGCTGCTTCCCTGGACCCCTCAGGTTTTCAATGGACGGACGTTGGGTGACAGTTAAAGACGTTCCAGGTAACGATGACCCAGACCTATGTACGGCTCCCCCAGCTGAGTCCCTGCCTGTCCCTGTGCCTACGTGACTGAGGTATCTGAGGCTCGAGGAGTGTGTGTGTGGTTTATGATGGGTAGAAAATCTCCACAATTTCTGGTAACTAATTCTGAAATGACACTGAATCTTTGTCCAACACCCCTCTCTCAAAAGTCACGGGGCTGAACAAACATGCAAAATGTATATATACTATTATCAGTCCAAAAATCTGACTTTGTCCTCTTATTGTCTCTTACAAGTGCCATCGTGGTGTATTTTTAAGAGAAAATAAAGGGGCGCCTGGGTGGCTCAGTCGGTTGAGCGGCCGACTTCGGCTCAGGTCATGATCTCATGGTCCGTGAGTTCGAGCCCCGCGTCGGGCTCTGTGCTGACAGCTCAGAGCCTGGAGCCTGTTTCAGATTCTGTGTCTCCCTCTCTCTCTGACCCTCCCCTGCTCATGCTCTGTCTCTCTCTGTCTCAAAAATAAATAAACGTTTAAAAAAAAAAATTTAAAAAAAAAAAAGAGAAAATAAAAACAACAAAAAACAAGTCCTATGTTCTGTTTCAAGAAACACGGGTTCAGAGAAGCTATTGTTTAGTTACTCGGTGATACCCCCCCCCGTTTACTTCTTAAGGGAAATGGTGAAAATAAATCACAACAACGTAAAGACTGTTATTCATTTAGTGCTTCCTGAGGGTACAATAGCTATTATCGATTTTTTTTTCAAGAAGTTTATGAAAAGAAGATGAAACAAAATTCCCTCTAAGGTTGCTAGCTTATTATGTAATTTTCAGACCCTGGGATCAGGTGAGAACTATTTATAGGGAAGAATGGGAAACCATGAGAGAAAACACAGATGCCAAACACTTGAAGTTGTATTTGTTTCCAAAAACCCCTCTCGCAGCCCAATTCCTTCCCTACTCTATTTCCACTCCAGCAACCAAGTCCAAAAAAGCTTGAGGGCCAAACGGTGTCTTTTTCGGAATGCAGGCGTTGCAGGGAAATCATCCCCGACCCCTGTGGCTCCTTCTCCCCCAAACCTGGAGCTTGGCATAGTGGATGGGCATGCCGGCCAGAAAGGCAGTGAGAGCATGGCTGGGGTTACACAGAGCATCTAAAGGTCAAGGCCACAGCTGTCCATCCACTTGCAGGGTCCATGTTATCAGAGTAATTTACTAGCAGGTGAAATGTCTTACTCCCATCAGGGGCCAGGCATATTCTTCCAAGGACACCCTTGCAGGAAATCGTGCTGAGTTATGAGCAGGAAGGGTCTACACAGGAGGTGCCGAAACAGCCGAAATGAGGAGAAGAGATTAGGTGTGACTTTGCGGGATTAACTTTTAGTCTCTCTCATTGGGAATCTACTCCAGAAAGTATGACCTGTCAGCCTCCACAGTTATGTAGACCGACTGCCCAATAGAACTGATCTGAGTAATTCAGGACGCTGCTGGATGAAGAAGGCGGCCTTACTTGGCAGAAAAAGCCTGGGGTTTTGAAGTCAAACATAAAATCTTACTCATGAGCTGCCTGACTTTAAACTCAATGAACCCCATTTTCCTTACCTGCAAAACAAGGATAAAACCCCTGTAACTGAATAGCTGTAACCTCAGAGGTGGAAAGGGACTTTTTCTACGCACAAAGTCAACGCATCGAAACACAGAAACATAACACACACAACACACGAAACCTAAGACACAGAACAGAAAATGGAAGACAGTGCAGTCTCTAAAAGTGATGAAGAAATTAATAGAAAATTCCAAATCAGAAAAACATTTGCAACTTTACATGTACCTGGTGGAGTCATATTTTTAACATGAAAATTGCTTTGTAGGTCAGTGATAAAAATGGCCCACAGCGACCATTTTTAAATGGACAACAGACATAAAAAGATACTTCATAAAAGATACATCAATGATCGATAAGCCTGTGAAAAAGTATTCAACGTCACTAAATACCAAAGAATTATAAATTACGTCAAAATGCAATTCCATGTTTGACCTATCAGATTAGAAAAGGCTTTTTGAAAGCATCCAGGGCTGGCTGAAATGAAAGAAAGCATTCAGAGCCTAATACTGTAGGGGGAAGTAGAAACTGGCATCATCTTTTTGGAGACGATCCAAAAGTTTTAAAGATGGTCATACTCTTTAAGCAAACAACTCCACCTTTGAGGATTGATCTTAAGGAAATAATTGCAGACATGTTAATGATTTAGCTAAAGGATGTTTGCTGCAGTGCTGTTTGTAACAGCAAATATTTAGAAATACAACCTGACTATTCGGCATTCATTCAAGTAAGTCATCCATCAAATATTTACTAAGCACTCAGTCAGCTGTGGGCCATGGACACCATAGACCAAGTGAATCAAAGCACGTCAGTGTAATGAAATACACTTCAGCATGAAAACGAAAATGTTTCATGACGGGAAAAAAAGGAGTCACAATACATTGTTAACTGGAAGAGAGCATGTTAAAAACAGGATCTGTAATATCCCATCTGGGGAAAAATATACATGTATTTCATAAAATTTTGGAAATACGCGACAGATTTTCTTTTTTTTTTTAATTTTTTTAAGTGTATTTATTTATTTTGAGAGAAAGAGAGCACAAGTTCTCCGGTGACTGTGCCATCCAGGCACCCCTAAAGATGCCACAGACCTTCAAAAAGGTTATTGCTGGATGATAAGACATGATTATTTAATTTTCCTTCCTTTTCTTTCCCTACAACTTTTTCTCTACTAACATGAGTCATTTTATGATTTTTTTAAAAAAAGTTTATTTATTTATTTTGAGAGAGAGAGAGAGAGAGAGTGCAAACTGGACAGGGGCAGAGAGACAAAATCCCAAGTAGGCCCCACACTGTCAGCACTGAGCCCGACTTGGGGCCAGAACCCATGAATGCTAGATCATGACCTGTGCTAAAATCAAGAGTCATCCTCTTAATCGACTGAGCCGCCCATGATTTTTTTTTTTGAGTCACTAACTTAGTAAAAACACCTACATTGTGCCTTGAAGACAAAATGAGGAAAGTATCTGGTATATAACAAATGTCCCAAACAGTTCATTTGTCTCTCCGTTTGTGGATTATCCTAGCACCTTCGGTGGCCAACCTTCTGGAAACTTGTCGCCTGAGTGCTAGTTCGAGCTAGGTCTTTGGGAATGGGAACCCTGGACACAGAGCACTTGGGGTCCCCCGAACAGCCCGTACATGTGCCGATTCTTTCCTTATCGGGGAAAGAGTCCCCTGTCTTGGTGTTCTTTTCATTCTAATTTTTGGTTACTTCCAAGGTTTTTGGTTTGTTTGTTAGGTTTTTTGTGTGTGTTTTTGCATTTTTGGTCTACAATCATTTTGTTTTCTCTTTCTTGAGCTCTGCCAGCTTATTTGAAATCTTGCGTTGATTTCAATTCAACCATTGAATTCTTAGGGTTTCTTCTTTGAGTTTTTAAAGTAATGATAAAAATTCACGTGGTCTATAATGCTTTGAAACTTTAGAGGACTATTTGAATTCGCGTTCCCTTAGGTAATGTATGTTCCCCATCTGACTTCTCAGGTGTCCCTTTCCTTTTTGGAGGGGTTGGGGGGGGGGTGGAGAGAGTATAGTTGTATTTCAGAAGCTTGCATAGCTTCAATATCCAGGTCGTTCTTTGTAGTATCCGTGCACAGATTGGATGCTGGGCGCCTTCATCATCTCCTTCACCTTTAAACATGGACAGACACTTGCTGGTGAGGAGTTTGTGGGACACAAAGTGAGCTAAATCAATCAGCGGTTTTGCCTTCGGCTTGCTACCTGTTTCCTGGATCTCTTATTGCCCTTACCTTCGGAGAGTATCTTCCCATAACTTTGGTGTTTAAGCGGTAGCTTCAGCTCACCTCAAAGCCGTCTAGACAACTCTTCTCAAAGTGTAACATGCAGGCAAATCACCTAGAGATTCCAATTCTGATTCAAGAGGTCTGAGGTGTGGCCTCAAATTCTGCATTTCTCAGGAGCTCTCAGGGGAAGCTGACAGTGTAGGTCCCGAACCACACTTTGAATAATAGGCCTCTGACAAAGGAATTCTGTGTTCCTCACCTAATTTACCTCCCCTGGCCTCTGGCGACTGCCTCACCCCCAGAGGTGATAAGAAGGGATGGAATTGGTATCTGTGTATTTCTTCAGAGCCACCTCCCCTGAAGTTTCTAGAGGCATGATGTTCCCTGCTCGGGAGGCTGGTCCACTTCCTAAACCATGCAGCTCTCTTCAGAAAAACCAACAGCGAAGATTTCTGAGATCTGGGTTGTTACTTCTAGAAAAAAAAAAAAAAAATGTGTTCCATGTTCAAGGTCTGAGGAGAAAGGTGAGAATGTCAGATTCTTAAACTTGTTTTCATACAGATTTCACAGAATTTGGTTAGTATGCTTCATAGTGTGCGGTTTGAGGTTATAGCCTTCTCGTTTTAGTGGAAATAGAGTTTGGTTTGTTTACGCGTCTGTGTTTGGTTCTCCTTTGTGGGCTTCATGTGAAGAAAGGGGAGAGAAAGAAGCCTCTGCATCTTTACATGGAAACCCAGCCCTGCAACTTTTGGTGAATTTCTCCAGGTGATCAGCTTCCTGGGATGTTGCCAGAAGGCAGTTGGCTCCTTGGCTCAGCCAGTCCAGGCAGCAGCTGTGCCTGCCAATCCCCATCCGTCCTCCTCCCATGCTTCTCAGCAACTTGTCCAGCTGTGTCCCCTTCCTCGGGTCTCCTTCTCCCTCTCAGAAGAAGACTCTGACTTCTATTTCAAAAAGAAAATTTAGTGCCCCCCCCTCCACCCCCACATGACCTTGGTCGTTAGACCTTTGTTCCCCTTCACTACAAACTCAAGCACGGTCCTCATTGTTTGCAGATGCCATATTTGCACATTTGCCTACTCCCTGGAATTGATTGGTAACCCCCTCCCAACCCCGCGTGAATATTCAGTCACTCGTGGGCAGGCACCAAGTGGTGAACAGCCTGAGTTGCCCCACGCTCATGTTCCCAGCAGAAGTCGACCAAGGCAACGCTCTGTTTCTTGTCTCAGCTCTCATAATGTAAACAAGTTTCCTTTTTGCTCTTTAGTCCCACGTTTTTTGCATTTTTTGTGCCTTGCGTTGGGGTTTCACTGTTTAAGATGGCGGCCGTGGGAAGTGGGGAAAGGCCGCCCAGTGCTCCCAAGCGTGAGAAGGCTGTGGAGGCCAGGGTTAGGCTCTAGGTGTGTTGGGGTCATACAGCTGTTGGCCATGAGTTCAATGTTAGTGAATCAACAAAATACATTAAATTAGGTATCTTTAAACGCAAACACACATAAACCAAGGTTACGTACCAGTCGACAAAGATGGGAAAAGGCTCACGGGAACCTAACTGTACATTTATTTGCCCTGGGAGCGGTGGTTCGGTGTTTACTAACTCAGTGTTCGAGGTGACTGTGCAGGATACAACTACCCTGAATAACGAGAATCGACTCTACCACCGGACCCTTCTCACGTCCGTTCCTCCGGTCCTGAGATTGAACGCCATCGTCTCCCCTGTCCTCCACTCCATCCCTTCTTTGAGGCCTTGCTCTATCAGTTAGCTCTGTGCGCTGTGTCCTTTCCTCTCTCCTCTGACAATTTCTGAAAACCTACACATACGCTGAAGTTTCTCCCATCCTGAAAAACAGTCCTCACCAACCTTTATTAGCCATATCCCATCCTACGACCCCGAGCTAAGTGGTTTCCATGCAGGATTTCTTTGACTCCTCAGACCAATTCTGTAAGGAAGGCGCTCTCTGCACTTTCCATATAGGGAAACTTAAAATACAAGGGTATTACGGGTCCAAGGTCATAGAAGTAGGAAGTATTGAAGGACACATCCTCCTCTGGCTACCATCCAGGCGTTTCCTGTCCTTCTCATCCAAACTTCATAAATAGAATGTAAAACTCATGGCTCTATGTCATTGCCTGTCCCTTACCCCCGAACCCACTGCAGCCTGGCTTGTGCCCTCGCCACTGCCCTGGTACAGCTGTCACCAGTGACCTTGAACAATCTCACCCAGCGGGTCTTTTCAAGTCCTGTCTTCCTCCACCTTGCCCTCGCATGGGACCCAACGGGCCACAACATCACCTTGAAACTATTTCTGTGGCTCTGAGGACACTAGTCTCTCCCTCCTCCTCACTTAAGCCGGTCACTTCCTCTCTGTCACCAATATGCCCCAATATGTCACCCTTGTTCACCAGAGTTCACTGTTCTTTTCACTTGACACCCCCTTACCTAGTACTGGCCTCTGTGTCTTGAGAAGGTCGGAAGCCCCGGGCCCTACCTGCTGACAGGAATTTGCAGTGTCGCCTGGAAGGCAAGACCCCTGTGGCCAAGGTGTACCGTCCTAGGTTCAGCCCTGCCTCTCCCTGCCCTACGTCACCAGGGGAGGGAGAGGCCTCTGAGGACGAGAGTCGTGCGGGAAGACTTCCTGGAGGTGGCGGTGTGGACCCCGAAGCTCATGGAAGATTTGGCTATGAAGACACAGGAGGGGAGACATTCCAGAACAAAGGACAGAGAGCTTCTAATGCTTTCACGGACACATTCTCCTCCCCATCCTGACAGGTGCCGCGGGGCTTCCTCCCACCTCCCAAGCACTGCAGGCCGGTGCCCCTATTTGCATGTGGACCCCACTCTGTCTAGTGCCGCCACGGCCTGGCACATAGGCCCGCTACAGGGGGTGGTGAACCCCTGAAAGGTACTCAGCAGACTTGCTGTATAGTCATTGGCACAAGCTAGGAGGTCGGACAAGCCTGGCTTTGAATTCCAATGTGACCACTTTCCAATGTGAGACCAGGGACGGTTTCCACTTTGGTTTCCGTATCCTCATCCGCCTAAAAGTCGCCTTCACGGGTTCTCATGCAGGTTGAATAAAGCAAGTAAAGCAGGTTGAGTAAAGCAAGTCGAGCGTGGTGGCCGGCACGGAAGTAGATGCTGGATAAATGTTTGTTGGCATTATTTGTCTCTGGACGCCCCCCCTCCCTGGGCCTCATCAGGCCCTACACGTGGAACCGAATGCTCCTTCTATCCCCCCAAGGATGAGGACCACACGTTCCTCTCGGGATATTAGTGCAGGAATTTGCAGAACGTAAAAGAGACAGAGGACGGTCAGAGAAGTGAGAAAAAATTGTGCCGACGGGCACTGCGCGGGACGATTGCCTGAATATACTTTTCAAAAATATTGGGTGCTCCAGAAAAACCTGCCCAAAGAAAGAGCCAAAAAGATCCCAGGCGGGCGCAGCCCAGCTCATGGCCGGGGCTTCTCAACAGCAAGATGAGGCACCGCGGGCTCCTGGGCCCCCGAGAGGCTGTGTCTTCCGCACTGAGCACAAATTGGATGCCACCAGGCTCGAGGGCTGAGAAACCAGGCATGCCACGTGCTTCCTCAATGGCTTTCAACCCAGTTACATTCCAGGGGTTTCCAGGAATGCAGGGGCCCTGCATTAACTGTTAGCCTGTATGAAAAACGAAAGAGGAAAAAGAAGATATTAAAGAAATGCTCAAGAAAACGTCGCCCCTGATGTATTTTTAAATCTGATGGAAATAGTTCTCTCCAGATGTGTTTTCCCGACAGGATGACCCTCCGTGGCCGCGATGGTGGCAGAGAGGAGCCTTCCCATAGCCCGGGACACAAAGCTGGTGTTGTTGAACTGAGAGCCGTGTAATCAGCTGAAGAATTCCTAAGCAGAACCAAGGGCAGCAGATACCCAGACCTTGAACTTCTTTGCCTCTCTGCATTTTTCAAGTGCTTTCCGGAGAAAAGAGCACCCAGGGGCCTGGAGCTTCTTCTAACTTAATTAGGGGTGTGCAGGAGTGGTGTGCACCCTGGGGACTCCTCTCTGGAGGCCCAGGGCTCTGACGGCTCCAATGCAGAGGCAGCTTCGGGCTGCGGGGAACAGGGGGAGCGGGGCAGAGGGGATTTTCGCAAGGATGCTATGGACTTCTCCAGACTCGGAATGATAGGGGAACGGCAATCCCCTTCCCCGGCCGGTGGTCCCGAGGCCCTCTCCGGATGTTCTCCACAAGAGGCTCCCATCTCGCTTTTGGGGCCCGCACCCCCGTGACCCAGAGAAATTAATAAAGAGCCAGGAACCAGCCATTGCTTCTCAGCACCTGCTGTGTGCCAGGCCTGGCCACGGGCTCTGACACCAGACTGCCTGGTGCGGCTTGCATCCTGGCTTTACCACTTCCTAGCTGTGTGGCCTTGGGCAAGCCCCCTAGCTTCTCTGTGTCTCAGCTTCCTCATTCGGAAAACAGGGATTTTAAGCGTAACTAATTCATAGAACTACGGTGCTAATTACAACACATGAGGCGTCTATGGGCTCGGAGTGGTACCTAGCAATTAGAAAGTGCCCAGCGAGAGCGAAGGTCATCTCTCGTTATTGTGAGCACTTGCCCCGGAGCTTTCTGGTGCGTGTGGTCACACCCTTTCCAACAAGGGGAGTGCTAACGTGACAGGCCCACAATCTCACAGGAAATAACTCATGATGCAAGTGTTGAAGGTCTCGGGCTCCCAAGCTTGGTCTGCTGTCAAAGGGGACCTTTGGACCCACCCGTGAAACAAAGCTCACGGCAGCTCGGCAGTTCAGCAATCGCGGCTGCGGGAGGACCTCCCGGGGCTGTGCGGACAGGTGCAGGCGGGAGGGGCTGGGGGAGCAGCCCCAGCCGCCGCCCACCAGCTGCGCTCAGCCTGCCGCAGGGGCCCTGCGCATATTGCCACAACGTAACGAGTGAAACAAGTGAAACAGCAGACGTAGTAAAGGAATCCAACAAAACCAAGGGAGAGACCCCGAGAAGTTTATCGCCCCTGGTTCCCAGCGTTTCTGTAGATGAAGCAAGAGGGTTAGAAAGCACGATTTTTCATCTATTCAAGAGTAGGAGCTCCTGCCTAGCAGGTCGTCCAGTAAATATGTATTGAGCTCCTTTGCATTGGATGTCGTTTTCCACGGCTGGGGTTTTCGGGCCGCGCGTTCCTCCACCGCGTGGCCTCCCGGGGCCTTCCCACCGCTCGGGGTCTGCCGTCCGAGACCCTCGGGCCTGGACCAGGCTGACCGTGGTTCTGCTCGTCACCTGCTCTTTCCCACTCACTCCTGGTGTCCTGTGTCCGGCATGGCATGCTGGTGGAGCCACCTCCCGTAGGGAGGGTGCCCTGATGTCTCAAGGCCTTTTTTAGAGCCCCACGGAGGGTTCTCGCTAAAGCCATAGGTTCAATTGCACATACCCTATAAGTGACTGAATCGGAGCCCTTGTGAGATCCTTCGAGATCACTAATTCCACCCCCACAATGTTACAGAGAGAAAAACGAGATCAGTGTGGGAAAGAGACGCCTCCAAAGTGGATCTGAACAAGTGCACGGCAGAGCTGGGACTTGAGTCTAGGGGTCCTGACCCCGCCCCCGGCTCCCTCCTCTGCCCCAGGCAGTCACCCTGACTGCACTGAGAACACGTGGCCTATTTCACTGGCCGTCGCCTGCTCCTGCCTGGCTCCCCGCTCATCAGCTCCGAGGTGACTCTCAGATTCTGCCGTGGCTGATGCTGCGGGCTGCTGCTGCCCAAGCCCGCCAGGCCGGGGCCAAAGGGGGCTGGAGCCAAAGGAGGGAGCCCAGGCCTAAGTCAGACGGCCTTGTCTCCGCCTCCAGTTCCATGATAGCCAGGGTGCCTGCGGTGGAGGACTGGTCAGGACACTGAGATCTGGCCCGGCTCAGACACCGTCCACAGACAGAGTGACCCTGGGCCTCAGTTTCTCCAATTCTAGAGGCAATCAGCCCTAGCCTAGCCGCTCCGGGAGCACCCTCCCAGCTGGGCACAACTGGAACCCCCCCTCCCTCGATGGCCCCCACCACAGTCCCAACAGCGCATTCCCCTCTGGAGGTGGATGCAGCAGAGAATATGCAAACACGCCTAATTAAAGCTGGAAGTCAAAACAGCATTTCTCGGTGTGATTCACCCAATCCCCACGACGCTGCAGAAAGTGGGGCAAAGTGAGCTTTCATCGTATGCCAGATGGAAGCGTGGGCAGCCGAGGTAAAAGAACAATTTTCTCTTGTTCCAAACATGTTTTGGGGGGTGTCACATACCAGTGTCAGCTCTCCTTGCCGGCTGCCTCTCCGTCTCCGGGCACTTGATTACCCCCTGCCCCCAGAAGCATTCACAGTCTTGAACTTTCTAATCATGGCCTGCCTTTGTCTGGGCACTTGGGATCATATGGCATCAATTGAGAGCGTAACCCGACTCAGGTTTGGTATTTACCATACCTGCTGCAGAGGAAGTGTCTTTGAAGGGAAGGCCATGTGTGGTGGCCCTCGACCCTCCCTTCTCCTCGGCCCAGCCCTTCACCTCTTAATCAAGCTCCCAACTAACCACGGAGGTCTCACAATGGAAAGGCAATTACCAGGGCGAGGAGATGAAAGAAACAGCCCCAATGGTCCGAAAGGTTCTTTTGCTTTTAAATTATCCATGATTTACCTGCATAAAAGGAGAGGAAGTGCCTGAAGATTATTCTAATTGAGCCAGACTTTTCAAATCATGGAAATACCAGCATTTCCAAGGGGAAATCCAATCCGTTCAAATTGCCCCCGTGAGTAACTCATACAAACAGAAGGAAAGAGGAGGCTTTCATTTGCCAATGTGGGTCTGATCAGTGTAAATTGGATAAATGGCGAGGCCAGGAGGGCATGAAGCTCCCAGAGTCCTCTGCCCGTGTTTTCTTAGCCAGGTTTGTAAAAGGGGCCATTCTGGAGCAGAGGATGTTTGAGGAAATGCCTCCATTTTGGCACTAAGCCTCCTCCTCGTGTTACTGAAAACAGGCGGGAGAGGGTTTTTCCCTGGTCTGATCTGGGTCCTTCCAGCTTCTCTGCCCTGAAGGTCTGCAGATAGCGGGCACCTTTGGGGGGCGTTCATGGAACCAACTTGACTGCATTACAGTTACAGTCCGAGACAAGAAGGAGACGAATACTGGGTGTGACTGCCGGGCCTCCCTCCCAAAGGAGGGTGAAAGCCTTTATAAGAATGGCACCTCTGTAAATGGGACAGGTCTGGAGAGGAGGGACTTGGGACAGAGAAGTAAGTCCGTTCCATAAGGTCAGAGTTCGGTCCCCGGAAAAGCTAGCGTGGAACCATCCCGCTTTGGGGTTCCCCCCATTGAGACAATGAGCCTTTTCTTTGGAGCATCAAAGCCCTGTATGCGTAGGAACACTTGTATTAAAACTCTACGTGTGTTCACAGGGGCTGCCTACCTATTTGCAAGTCTGGCTCGAGAACTCACAGCCTAAAAATAAATGCTATTCCTTCTTATATATGTTCCATATTGGTAGTTCTCAAATACAAAAGAGAACACACATCTATGAGTTCACATATATGCAAAGTGCGCGTGCGTGCATTATTCATAAGACACACCTACTTTGCATCTGTACATAACCAGGATCCCGTTGACCACGATTTCAAAATAAATTCCAGACCACACTTGATAAACCAACCCAAAGCCATCTTTTAGGGTACAGAACTTTAATTGTTCTGTTCAAAAAACAGAACCTGCATTTGCTAAGCTATGATGTTGCTCTTTTTGACATTTTCCAGAAAGTTAACCTTCACGTTGCTAGACCCAGTAACCAGACTCTTGTCTAACAAACAGAAGAGTATAGCCCTTTGCAACTCACAAGGTGTTTTCACTTACCTCATTCAAGGATGCAAAGCTCAGAGCAATGCTAGAGGGGACGGATGGGGTGGTGTCTTCTCCTGTTTTGCAGAGCAAGGTCAGAGTTGGGGGCAGGGGGAGGAGGGGGGAGGGCATACCTAAAAAGCGCATCCATGTTCCGTGCTGAAAACGCTCAAGCTGACCCAGAATCCCACACCTTCCCAGTTTGGAATTCCAAACCTTCCCAGTCACTGCACCTCCCCCAACCCCCCCCCCCACCTCGCCACCCAGGAACGCTTGAATAAATTGAGTGAGAAGGCTTAGCCAGACAAAGCATAACTTATTCTCATATACTTAAGTCTGAGAAGCTGAGGTCAGGGATGCTTTGAAATATTTCCAAAACTTAAAACACATCAAGAAATGACTCTACCAAGAAATGTAGGAGCCAGTTATATTCGGTAGTCATGAAAGTCTGCAGATCCGAAGTTTATTTAAAACAGCAGCCGTGAGTGGTAACCACAGCTCTGATGCTGGGATATTTATGGGATACAAATAAATTCCGTCTCCAAGAACAATAATGTAGCTGCACATGCTTTAGCCTGTCCGTGTAGGGAACACACACAGCAGTTGATTAGAATTTAAGACATATATCTGTAGCTCCTGTTTTTTTTTTTTTTTTTTTGCAAGTTCATTTTACTGAATGCCCCCCCTTCCTATACAAAGGGAAACAATTTCACAGTTAAGGCATCATTTTGACTAAATATCGGAGACATGAGGATAAAGTGGAAAGCCTGATGCAGCTCTGGAGAAGGGCCTGTGTCTTCAACTTCGCCTCCTTGGGGCTGTGGCCTTGGGCCTCTCACCCACCTCAGACTCAGCCTCCATTCTTTCCAGGGAGGGTAACTCTTTCCCAGGCTGATTCCTGTGGCTGCTGCAAAAATCTAAAGACAGAGCATAGGGGAAGCTCCTATGGAGGAAAACCAGCACTTAAATCCCCATCTGCCAATTCGGGGCACCTTCTGTGGGAAAACGGGAGTGGCTCCCTTGGGGGGGATATCTCAGCCATCACCCCAACCCTCTTGGAGGTTAGGTGGGCCAGGACCCCTGGGAAACATCCTCCGCGTTCCTGTGAAAGGAATTCCTAACACCCAGCTCTGCTCCTGCCTTTGATCAGAGTCAATCGTCATGACTCGCGGATTCCGTAAGGGCAAATTCGCCTGCTCCCTACATGTGTACCCACGGCACCTTCACGGTCTTCCGTGGACACGCACAGACCTGCAAACCATGGATTCACCCGATGCCGCGTTCCCAGCTGGGATCAAACGGGATGAAACTCTGCCTTCTTATCTCAGCTCTCATACTGTAAACACGCGTCCTTTTTGTGCTCTACTCAGTGCCACGTTTTTCACGTTTTTGTGCTTTTTTGTTGGTGTTGGCCTTCAAACATAGTGCTGAAGTGTCGTCTAGTGCTCTCCAGCAAGAGGAGGCTGTGATGTGTCTTACAGAGAAAATAAGTGTGTTGGGCGATCTTCCTTCGGGCATGCGTTACAGCCTTGGTGGCTGTGAGTTCAGTGTTCACGAATCATCCGAAATCCATGCATTAAGTAACAAGCCTTTGGGTAGAAACACAAACAAGGTTTGGTGTTGATTAGCGGATGAGAATGTTGCGACCAGACGCTCCCAGGGACCTACCTTGCGTTTCTCCCAGAGTGATGGTTCTGGATTCGCTAATTCAGTGTTTGCGGTGGCTGGATAGAACACACGTACCCTGAATAACGATAACCAATTGTCCATCCCCAACATCTTAGTCCTGGCAGGCAGGCAGGCAGGCAGGCAGACGGGGCTGGCCTGACCTGGCTCTGATGCCTTTGGCAACAGTAAATACCGCATCCAGTGTGCCCAGCCTCATTGTCACCCTCTCTAAACTTCTCCAGCCTCTTCAGCCAAATCCGTTTCTCCCATCTCTGTGCCTGTAAGGCACCCATCAGGCCGGATCGCACATTTCCTCAGAAGGCAGGAGAGCAGAGTGGCTGAGTGATGGGTGTGCTTAACCACCAGAGGTATTGTAAGAAGTATACCCACCCAGACACCCTTAGGCCTTGCAGACCACAACATTCATCTCCCCATCCCCGTGACCCTTCGGTGTCCCCCATTCTAATAACACCCTATGGGTTTACAGCAACATTCCCAAAGGAGCTCAAAGCCCAGAGAAGACATTACCTCATTAATCCTCTCTCTGGCAGAGAGAAGGCAGTTAGTTCCGGCAAGTGTGGTCCATTGGGAGGAAAATGAGGCCCCATGAGTCACCTGTGTGGCTGGATACAGATCACTCCAGACCAGAACGCCCCTAAGGTTCCTCCTGCTTCCCATTTCCCCCCTCCCAGGGGGATCTGGCACCAGTGATCCCACCCGCCTTGACGCGCGTGGTCCCGTCCGGGGGTTCCGAGAGCACACACTCCACAGATTGCTCTGAGCTCGCTCTGTGGGGGCTGAAAATACATCGCATCCAAGTCTGGCCTTGCTCGGTTCGAATCAGGGGCTTTTCTCACAGCAAAGATTGACAGCCTGTTCTAGACAGCCCGGCTTGTCCTCCATACAGTGCCTATGGTGATAGCCAAAATAGGAACTATTTACTCCCTAGGTCCCGAAGAATGTACTAAGAATAAATACAAACTAGATCCCTCTTCCCGAATAATGCATGCCTTCATAATGGGCCTGTTTTCACATCCATGTTTTGAAGGCTTATTTTTTTCAGGGCCCACACGTTACACACAAACCCATATCGTATCGCCAAGGCACATTCTTCTTGTGTATACATACTTCTAAAAATACAAACATATGCGCATGCATCATAGACGTCTTCACACATATTCATGTAATAAAAGCCCGTAGCACAAACACTCCTACTTACACCCATTCATACTGGCCATATGTGTGTTCCCCATGCACATAGGAACACGCTATGCATGGTACATAGGTTAAGACACACAGCCGGCCTGCACACCCCTCTTTCTTGCTTATGCTGTAGCTCCTTCCCTTGAGCTTCTAGGCAACATTTCCTGCTCCAAAAACTAACTTCAAGGGTGATTCTGACTGGACCCGCGGTCTCTGTTTCCCCAACACAAGACGCTTGCCCCTCCGTGTAAAGAAGTGGAGGGCTCCCGAACTCAGAGCCCGGGACGCTCCCATCCGGGACTGCACCTCGTCTTCTGTCTGTCCGTCTGGTCAGGCTACCCCTGCAAGGTGCATCCCTCACGTGGGGCCGTCGCATTTCCTGGGGTGTGTGGCCTGACTGCCCGGCCAGGCCAGCCCTGGGCCAGCAGGGACTATGGACAGCAGGGTACTCTGGGGTTCCCCGGAGCTCGGTCTAGGGTTCCACCCATGTAGAAGAGACCATGGGGTTGAAAAGACAACCTGGGAAGGAGAACCAGACAGTCAGCGGGACCAAGGGTTTGAATGATAGAAGTAGCCAGGAAGGAGAGGCAGGGCCCCTGGCTCCCACTCTCCTGCTCCTCCACAGCACTCCAGAGACTTGTGTCCAGTCCTTTAGCCTCCTTTGTTCTTACCTCTAAAACAATGAAAATGATAACTACCTGGAGAGGAGTCTGTGCTGGCTACGTGAAGTGATATATGCGAACCCCCAGCATTGTGCCTGGTACCCAGAAAGTATTTGATAACCAGCATAATTTTCTTTCCTGATAACCAAACCCGCCTACACAGCCAGCGTGGCCGGACCTCTAGGTCCTAGACTGTAAATCCAGGAGAGGGCAAGCTCCCAGATTCTTTTGTCCAACCCCATCGCCATACAGATGGGGAAATGAGAGAAGGAGAGAGGGAGGGACAGGTCCAAGGTCACACAGCTGTGAGGTAACAGCTTAGAGCTGAGATCTCAAACTGAGGACAGATCTTAGAAATCAATGCATGACAGGTGATGAGATGTGTTCTGAAAACCCAGCTTTCCCTCAAGGGGGTCCCCTCAGGGGCCAAGGGAAAACCTAGCAGGAGACAGAGCCCCCCATCCCAATCAACAATTGTACTCTTCTTATTAAATTCTAAAACATGACCGACGTCATCTGCACCAGCCATTTTATGGGTGAGAAAGCCAAGGCCCAGAGAGGGGAGGGGAGGATTCATGCCAGACTCAGGTTTCTGGACTATGAGACCGGGGCTCTCTCTCATCTTTGTGACATCATGCTAAATAGAACAGTGTTATTAATACGCTCTGTGTGGTCAGAAGCGAGTCACCCAGGAAGCTTGGTTACGGCTTAGAATGTGTCTGATCGCAATGAACATACCTAGATTTCTCGACCCCTGGACACCACCTCCTCCATGAAGACTTTTCTGACCACCCCTCAGTCAGGGAGAATTGACAGCTTCCTCCACTGTGCCTTATAGCCATCTCCCCAGAATTTTTCCAGGATCCTCATAACTCTGCTTTGCATCAGTTGGCTTACATGCCATCTCCACTAGAATCTTATTAATCTCTGTTCCCTGAGAAAAGAAGAGACACAGAATCTGGCAGAGAGTAGATGCTTAGCCAACATGTGAATGAATGAATCCATCAATTAAACGATGAATCAAGCTTCTCCCCTAATGTATGATCTCCAAAGCTGATCTTCTGTCCATAGTAACTGCTCATCGCTGAGCCGCTAAACACAGGGAAGGCACGGCTGGTCCAGTGGCACTCGATGCCAACCAGTCCCAAAAGAAGCCAGAGCCACGCCCAGTCCCAGAGCTCTGAGCACTCTGCTACTCTACCCTAGGGTATCCCATGGAAGCCGAGTGCCACCCACACTGTATGAAAAGGGTGCAAATGCTTTGCCCCCATTAATAATGGGCCCATTTCTCATCTGACTTCAGAGCCTGTGAAGCTGGTCCAGACACGGAGGCTTCAAAGGGAGCTTGGCGCTGGAATTGGCCCCAGAGGGCACAGAGCAAGACAAAACACAGGCCACAGTTTTTATACTGTGGATGGTATATAGGAAGTCATTGTTACCAAGAGCTTGCCCTGCCAAGCCTACCAGATTGAAGGGGCCAAGCATCTCACATCTCCACGTAGCTTAGTAGTTAGTGCACAAACTATTTTGGCTCCAAGGCCCAGCAGACTGAAATGGGAATTGCAAAATGGGATTTTTTTTTTCTCATGGAAAACTCCCTCTACCCCAAAAGAACACAGACTCTAAAATCAGGTCCACCCAGCATGGCTTTATAAACAATACACCAAACTAAAGTTAAGACAGAAAAGGAGAAATCTATTCTAACTGGGTGACTGCAGAAGCCTGATCCTAGAGGATCTTTCTCTCCCCTAGACTTTAGCCACCCCATGCCCCCCCACAGCCCTCCTACGAGCCTCAAATTCAGCATTAACCATGCCAGATGGGAGCTATAGGACTGAATGAATCTCCCCACTAGACTGTAAACAAAATGTTATCTTGTTCATCTCCTACCCCTTCAATGCTTTGCACAGCGGTTCAGGCTCAGCACTGTTTTCTTTATTCATTGGTTTGCTGGTCAATTATCTGTCTTCTCTACTACTAGACTTTAAGATCCATGAGATAAGAGACATGTTCTATTTTGCTTGCCACTATATCCCCAGAGGCTGGAGAAGAGGTGAAAATATAGTTGGCACTTAAAGAAATATCTGTTGAGTAACTGTTAGATATTTGGCATATGTATGAACTTATGAATGAATGAATGAATGAATGAATGAATGAATGAAGTGTCCATCCATGTGGATGATAGCAGTAATGGAAGACTTTTACAAATGGGAAAAAGAAGCCAAAGCTGGTTATTCAGGAAATGGTTGAAGGACGTGGGGTTATTTTCACCAAGAAACCGAGACCAAAGGGAACATGTTGACTCTTCTCAAGTCCTTAAGGGTGTCCACCCGGGAGGCAGGACTGTATGTATTCCCTGGAGCTCCAGGGGCTCAGAGCAGGAATCATGGTTGCAGGTAATAAACAGGCAGAGAAAGAGACAGAACTAACAATCACATGGTTCCCACAGAGGAATGGGCTGCCTCGGGAGCACACTGGACTCAACACGACCATTAGTCAGGAGGGTCCTTAACATAATCACAGTATTAGAGCTCTTAGCAATGCCCCTATTAGCTTATCGGGAGTTCTCATACAAATTAGGAAACCATCCCCCTCTGCGTGGACGTACCCCTACAGGCACATCTTGCCAGCTGACAGAGTCACCAGGAAAAAGGTGTCCCTTCTCGGGAGCTTCAGCTGGATTTCACCCCACCTGCTTCCTTACATGTGTATAGTGCCAAAAGTGCACAATTATTGGTGGCTGTCCCGTTGGGTAGACCAGCAGCTCCAGGGGTCCCCACACAAGGTGCTGTGGGGACATTCTTCATATGCAGAGTCCTGGGCCCTCCCCCAGAGATTCTGATTTGCTCATTGTGCTGCTGTTAGGCTGTTCTGTCTGTGTCTGGAGCTCCCACATGACGCCGGTGACCAAGCAGATATGAGAGCTGCGGGTGGATGGCTTCTGTGCGCTCATTCAATTTCAAGACCCTGGTTGTTCAGGACTCACTGTGTGGACCTCACAGCTCCTCCAAAAGGGGATTTCATTTAGAAACCAGTGTGTCACTTCTTCTTTTGGGGAAAATCAATAAAAAGCTTTTCAAAGAAAAATTCCCCCAAGCAATCCAATTTGAGAGACAAGAAAAGAGAGCATTGATTTAACCCAGCTTAGAATCTTAGCAAAGAGCAGCACAGGGCAAATCACACTGATTGTTGACGGAATGATGCCAAATACCCAAATTTTTAGGGTCATCAGGACAAAAAGAGAAAGAAAAGTTGTCACTTAGCCACTTGGCAACGTTGTGTAAGAGTCCAGTAGGTAAAGAAATATCTAGAAGAATGGCCACACCTCCTCCTCTGTGTTAGGGTCAGGACATGTTAGCAATGGCCAGGGAATGTTAGAACTGGCCAAACCAAAACAGAGTCTAGTCTCTGACCATTGTTTGAAACCCACCTTATTCAAGGCCAATGGCCCAGAGTGTGGTTGTGTCCCCAGGAATAGAAGGAGAGGCTGCAGGGAGGATAAGAATGGAAGCAAGATCCAAGTTCACAGAAGGCCTGACCTTGCCCCGTATCTCCCTGCTCTGAGAAGACTTAGGGACTAGAGACTCCTCAGCCATGCCGCATGACCTCAAGGATTTGACTTATTCCCTCCTGTCGACCTTCCCCTCTTCTGGCCATGCTAAGCCTCTCCCTCTCACTCTGTCCCAGTCACGTGTGATGCCCGCTCAGTGGCCCTTGTTTACAAAGGGTGCAAAAGGTTTCAATCCTACTTCTACCACTCATTGTCCATACCACCTTTGGATGAAGTTTTTTCCATCTGTCTAATAGGATAATAAGTGTATCTGATTTTAAAGCAGGGTAATAAATGTGAGTATTAAATGGGTTAATGCATTTAAAGTTCTTAGGGGCGCCTGGGTGGCTCAGTCAGTTGAGCGTCCGACTTCAGCTCAGGTCACGATCTCACGGTTCGTGAGTTCGAGCCCTGCGTCGGGTTCTGTGCTGACAGCTCAGAGCCTGGAGCTTGCTTCCGAATCTGTGTCTCCCTCTCCCTCTGTCCTTCTTCCCTCACACTCTGTCTCTTTCTCTCAAAAATAAATAAGCGTTGAAAAAAACTTAAAAAAATAAAAAAAATAATATAAAGTTCTTAAAACATTGCAGAGAACAGAATATGATGTGTTTGCACCGGTTCCTTTAAATCACCTGATTTTTGTGTTTGAGGGCCCCCTCCCCCTGTCCCCATGCCGCCCTGTGCTGCTTTCTCCCTGTGTACTTCTCACACTGCATGGTGATTGTTCCATGGCTATTGCCCACTCTGAGCTCCCTGTGGGAAGTGTCGACTTGAATCTGGATCCCCAACACGAACACGCCGTCTCGCCCACAGAGCACACTCCTGGTAAACGTTCGGGGAACGGATGAATCAGCAGAACATCCTATGACCTTATGGTCATAAGGCATTTAGACATTTATTTGAACCTCACGGCTACTCTATGAGATGGGATGAGCAATTTTTATTATTCCCATTTTAAAGCTTATTAAACTGAGACCTACAGAGAGTAAGTGATTTGTCCAATCACTAGCGACTGGAGCCCAGCTAGGAAACAACTGCCACAGAGCAAGATATAGACGGAACTTTGGTCCTAATAGTTTTCCAACCATCCAGGACCCCTTGTCCACAACACCATCCTTCCTACAAAGATGCACTCAAGGAGGGCCTCCATGATGTCATTTGAGGCCTCTCATAAGCATTCTCAAGAGCCCTAAGGTACGTTATCCCGTCTGCTGCTTTCTAAACATCTTTAGTCCCACCAACCCCAGAGAAAAGGAGTTGGACTAGAAAAGAGAATTCAAACCTTTTGGGTATTCAAAATTGGCAAAGCACATTTTTGGAAATTTAGCGACTCCCAAATGGACAATTTTATGGTTCATTTAATTCTTTGAAGCAATTTACCTAATGACAAGTTCACGTACGAAGATTGGGAGTGGATTTTTTTATGTAAAAATGCCTGGAATGACTTGCATTTGGTCTGTGACCCTCCAGCAACATCCTCCACCACCCCACCCCCAAGACCACTCGTACCTTCTACATTGCTCAGAGATGCCACAAATAGAGAACTCCTTTTGCAGTGACAGAGATACAAATTGAACACAAACTATGCAGCTTTATACATAGGATGACCATACAATTTATTGCCCAAACCAGAACGCCTTTGAGAGTGGACAGAGGCACTATTAATAATTGTATTGGGATAAGAAGGGTCAACCTGCACTTGCCCCCTGCACACCCAGAAACACAGTCACCGGCTTATACGGCCTCATCTTCCTGCTCTCTTAGCACATAAAATGGGGCATTTTACGTGGTTATCTGTCCAGACTACTGAAAGTTACTGCTTTCAGTTTTGCTACTGTTAATGAAAACATTTCTAAGGAATGAGACTACGCACCAGTACCTTCTACCTTTCTCTTGTGGTTTAGATTCATCTTTTGCCTGGTTTTCCCAGTTGACTTGTGGCGTCGTCGAGCGAGTGACCTTCTATAAATGATCACGGCGGTGTACTATACGATTAACTGTGACCGCCCACAGGGTAATCTGAGTAAGTTATTCTACCACTCTGGGCCGGGTTTTCTCAGATCTAAAATTAGGGGCGAAAACCAAAGGATCTTTCAGGTCTCTTCAAGTTCTAATACCTTCTGTTTGAATTTCCTAATTTGCTCCCAGGAGTGTCATTTTAATAAAGCTACTGTAAAAAAAAAAAAAAAAAATTTAAGAGAGGAATAAAAGACACACCAGGCAACTTGTAAGGAGCCCAAATGGCCCTAGAGTGGTTTTCTATGTGCAAAGGCCCTAGTTGTACTCTTGTGCCAAAGTAGGGGTTTGGCAACAAAGAGAAGACAGCATTTTCGCACCGTTAGGGTTTCTTCATCATCTATCCAATGGGCACTTCCTGCTCACCCGGTCCCAGAGGGGATGTGAGTGTGAGTCCACTGACTCCCAGTGCTCCGGGAGGTCAGTTTCTAGCAACTTAGAAGAGGCAAGGCTACAAACGGGTTTAGGACAAAACATTAAATAAGAGGGTCATAAGGGGAAGAAAAGATCCCTTCGGGGAAGACATGACGGGGTCCAGCTTGACTAGGAAGTTCAGGGAACTGGGAGAAGCTTCATGAAGGAAGCATCATTGCAGACTTGAACGATGAATGAAACTTGAAGGTTCAGAAATGTAAAGGTGGAGAAAACGGTGTGTACAAAAGCACAGAGGTAAGAAAATATGTTGGCAAGAGCAAACAATCAGATGTACCTGAGATATACAGCACTCAAAAGCAGAGTCAGCGTCTCATTTATCTTTGCCTCTCCAGAAGCTAGCATATGATAAATGCTCAGTGATGACTGACAGATTGTAGGAATAAATGAATGGAAAGTAATAGAAGATGAAGTTGGGATGGTCATACTTCACTTGGTAGAGTACCTGCCCGTCCCATAGTAGGTACTTGGTATTTATTGAGTGCATGTTGAATCAGTGGATGGATGGATGGATGGATGGATGGATGGATGGATGGACGGATGGTTGTGGGGGCCTAAGATCTTGGCAGTTCTTGAAACGCCAAACTAAAAAGCCCGGACTCGTTCTGGAGGTAACGGGAGCTACCGAAGATTTCCTATAGGAGACCGTGGGAATGATAACTGGATTTAAGAAGGCAAATCAGCCAGTATGCAGGAGACGCAAAAAGGGGGTCTGGCAGCAGGACGCTATTTTTTCACTCTTGTACTGACAAACTGTAACTGTAGCTCTCACAAGCATCCCGTGATAATGAGTTGAAAATGATGTACAAAAAGACAACTGAAAGATCTCATCAGTGGTCACAGAATTTTTTACCTGCGACCAAAGGTGTCTCAACATTTTTTGTTCTCCACTTAAAAATTGGCTGTGGTGCAACCAAGTCTTCCTGAACCAGGGGTTACTGGGTCCGGTCGCTCGTAGGGGAGAAGGATGAACAGGAGGAGGGACAGGGAGGACCACCGGCGAGGCGGGCACGTCACACCCCACATCATTTACTCTCCAAAGCAGCCTCCTCTTCCTTCAGTCCCTTCCCTCGAACACCACGGCGGGGGCTGGCCAGTGACTGAGAGAGTGGGTGCAGGAACCAGGTGACCTGGGTACATATCTTGACTCTGTCACTTACTGCATAAGCCTGGGTGAGCTCCTGAACATCCATTGGCCAGTTCTTGGAGCCAGTTCATGGGCTGGTCATGCCTGTGTCTTCCCAAGTCGCTGCCCACCAATGTCACACTGGGACCTCGAAAGTGGGCGTGGTAGGCATACGGACGTCACGGAAATTGGCAAATGCTGCAGATGGGGGCTTGTTTTCCTTTTGAAACAATTTTTTAATGTTTATTTTTTAGAGAGAGCGCGTCCGAGCGGAGAGCAGAGAGAGACATCCGAAGCAGGCTCTGCACCGTCAGCGCAAAGCCCCCACACGAGTCTCAAACTCAGGAACCGTGAGATCATGACCTGAGCCGAAGTCGGGACGCTCAACCGACTGAGCCCCCCAGGCGCCCCAAGGGCTTGTTTTTATGTCTTTCCCAGAGATCAGTTGTTGACATTTACAGCCCACCGTCCTCTCCGCTCGAGGTGTCCATAAGAATAACAACACTGTGGTCCCCGTAGGGTTATTATAATTAAATTAATTGATGTGAATAAAAAGCTTACAGCAGTGCCTGGCACACAGTGAGTGTTCAATGTTAGGTGTTATCATCCCGGGCGTTTGTGTCCTTGAGCCCAAGAAGAGAAGGACTTCTGTATGCACCCCCCCCCCCCGCCAAGGGGGCTGGTAATTCAGCCCTGCCCTACCGCCCAGCACCAAGCCCAACACCTCGCACGCAGTAGGTGCTCAGCGAGGGTGGGCAGGGCCCAAGTTCCCCCTCAGAGCAGCCTGCGGGGCCCCGGCATCGGCGTTGGTCTCCGAGGCCTCGCTTCGTTAATTAACAGACCCGGCCTAACTTTGACTCCGTGGCCTGATCCTCTCCTGCGTCTCCTTCTTTCTTTCAACCCCAGTTCTTTAACAAATCCTTCTTTTCAGGAACGGGAAGCTGATCTGTTCTGGGGACGTGCCAGGGGAGCGGTGCGCGCTGGCACCACCAGCGGCTGTCATTCTCAAGAGACAATGGGATCGGGGCGCCAAGGGGGAGAGTTCTCCACGCAGCGTTTCCCTGCTTAATCCGCTCTTGTGGCTGGCACACAGTCAGCAAAGGAAAGGAACCAAATTACCCGGGCGGCTTTGGCAGGCTGCAGCACTGTCAGGAGGCCAGAAGTTAATTCCCTCGTCTTCCCCCGTGCCACCAGCTCAGGGGGCAGGTCTGGCGAGGCTGGCTTTCCGCGTGAGTCCGTCAGGTGGCGGGAAGGGGAGAGAACAGGAGAGCAGAGGGTGGGCTCGTCACGAGTGTGGCCCCGCAGACAGGCGGACGGACACATGGCCCGCTCTAGTCCCGACCCCACCCCAAGCCTCAGCACCAGGTTCCGTCTGATGCGCGCGGGGAAGGAGGATGGCCCGGCGCCTGCGGCCCCCACGTGGAAACGGGGGTGATCTTAGCCACGGGGAGACCAGGGCGCGGGGCCCTCTGACAGAGCTCTCGACAGCTCAGCCTGGCACCAGGAGAAGCTGCCGTGGGGCCGGGGTGCCCCACGTCGCCGGTGGAGGAAGGGGAAGGACTGAACACCAGCCTGCCCTGCCGCCAACGCCCCCACCGGCTGCAGCTCGGGTGGGGGCGGGGCCAGGGAGGAAGCCTCTTTCAGAACGTGAAACCCCACACAAGAGATTTAAACCTTTCTTAATCATGCGATAAGAGATATATGTTATCTCATATCCCACTGTAGATCCAGATACACAGAAGCTTACTGAAATAACTCAGACCCTACCATGTGCAACGCACTCTATTTTCTACTCTATACTCTTCCATATTTTCCAACGCAGCTCTTGACTTGCCAAGCTGACATCGGGACTCACTAACAAAGCCACAACCATTGTTTGGAAAACACCTTGCTGCCTGCCCGGGGTTCACCTTCCGTGGAAGGAGCCACCACGTACCCCACTTGGTCCTGCTTTCCCTCTGAATGCCAGACTACATCTTGGTGGTAATGGCGTGGGGCTTTACAAATCCAAAGGGGTCGTTTCACATCGGGTTCCCCAGAGGATAACGTAGGGGTTCCACTGAGGTCGACTGCAGTGGAGAGATCTGGGGGCGGGGGGTGTGAGGCCATCCCGGGTGAGAGAGGATGAGGCTATCCGGGGCCCGAGAGAGATCAACGGGGCTCGTAGCATCCCCAGAAGCATGCTTCTATCCTGGGCCACAGGGATCCACATGCAGCAGGGAGCAGACCTTGAGCCCCATGGGTCTCCTTCGGCCCCAGCAAGTTGCCTGTCATCCGGGGCAGGTGTCCCAGCTCACGGATGTGCCTGTGTCATGGGATCAGGGCAGCCCCTGGGCAGAAGAGCCCAACCCTGGGAAGGGTCAGATCGGACTTGCCTCAGGGCCTAGCCACAGTGAGCGAGGCTCCCAGCTGCCCGAAGGGTCCCCTCCCGAACGGTGCAGGAGGAGCTCAGAGCATCCCGTTTACCACCCCAGCACCAAAAACGCAAACCTGTGGCATCCCCCTTAGGACAGAAGACACACGATGCGGGACGAGCCACTCCAGCCACGTGAGCTTGGGGACACTGGCTTTCCTTTTGGAGGCTCAGTCTACTCGCCTTCAAATGGGCAGACTGGATCAGCCCTGTCACGTGAGCAACAGATGTTGACGTGCTTGGTAAACTGTGGCTCTCTACGCAATTTATAATCGGGGTCGTGACGAGATACCAAACATTGTTCTGATTCTCTTTTTCCCCTCATCACCCCCATCAATATCCTGATGTAGCTGAGGCCCCGGAGAGGGTACATGAATCACCCAAGATCACCAAGCCCACAAACAGCAGGGCTGGGAAGCCGGACTCGGCACCACACGTCCCCCCGCTGCCGCACCGTCCCCCGGCTCGTCTGTCTGCCCTGCGCCCCTTGCATTACAGCTCTTGTTACCATGTGTGCGTCCCGCCCGAGACCGAAAACCTTAAGGACAATGTCTCATTCATCTTCAAGAAGTAGCAGGGGAAGCACAGAGCGTGAGGGCCACTGGCATTTGGTAAATGCCACTGAATTCTTAATGTGCCACTGAATGGCTTATTCAAAACGAATGATTGTTGTGCTCAGAGATAGGAAGTCTCTTACCTATTTCCCCACTTCTCAGGACTTGCTCCAGCCCCTGAAGGGTCCCTGTCCTTCAGAAACAGGACTCTTGCACTGGATCACTGGTATTCCAGCTCTGTGCCCACGTTCTCAAGAAGTGTGGTCCTCGATGGGCAGGAGAACTGATTCAGCCCCATCCCTCGACTCCACAGCGGCCGTCTCCTCTTTTACAAGGCACGTCTGCCTTCAGGAAGCTTCCTCCGAGCAGGACAGCCGACTCCAGTGCCCCTCTTTTGCACCCCGGGGCCTTGAATGTCTCCACCACTCGCGGGGTACTGATGGCCCCTACGGCACCACCGCAGGCTGGCGCGTCTTTCTGGGTGCATTACTCTGCCAGGCTAGCATCAGCTGCTGCTGACGTTGTTGTGCCTGCCCGGTCCCAAACATCTGGGCCACTCGGCACCATGGAGCCTTCACATCTGGAGTCTGCCCCCAGACTTTCACTCTCGTTCCATGGCCTCTACCGTCGGTCCAGTGAGCAGGTGGATGGGCTGCCCTGTGTTTAGACGCCAGGCCCCGTCTCTTCTCCAGGGGCCGCTGACTCTGGCAGGCCCTCCCCCAAACACAGACCTTCTTTCGGCAACACTGAGCCTCTGAGCCTCTCTCCCCTTCAGCCGAGAGCCATTGTATCAGCTGTGATTTATGTAAAGGCTTTTGTTGGACTCCTGGTTTTGACAGTCTCTGTGTTGTCGAATGGTAATAATTACGGGGCCTTTTATCCTTTATTTACGGGACTGCTCTGGGGGGAGAGAGGCCTGGGGTGGGGGGAGGGCTGCTGGGGGAGGCAGACTCGCTTTTCTGAGCCTCAGTACAGAACCAAAGGAGGAAGGGTCCTTTGGAAGTTATAAATAGCAGCTCCTGAGAATAAAGAAGTCACCTCTCCAGGCTTCGGGAGCTCGCGGAGGACAAAGGACGGTCGGAGCTGGGAACACGGCGCTTCTTCAGGACTGACAGGGCTAAACAGAATTTCCAGGGCCCGGCCCCTTGTTTTCAGAAAGCTGAATTTTGTCTGAACTCAAGCTTCAGGCTGAAGTGAGGGGAAGCAACTTTATTGCCATCCGCTAGCCAGTCTGAAAACTCTTGAGCCAGGGAACCTTCTCGTTGCATCACGAACTCTGGTCGTCAAGAAGTAGTCGCTGAAACAGAGCTGAAGCCAATCTCTGTGAGCCACCTTTCGAGACCTTTTATGCTCACTGAAGTCCCGCATGCCCCTCAATATTTCCCAGCCTCCTGTGCAGCTGGGCTGGAGTCTGTGGCTGAGTTTGGACAAGCAGTGGGGTCTGGTCCTCCCCAGGCCAGGTCCTTGACATCATCCCGTGTGGCCGCTGGGAAGGAAGGAAGCCGCGTGCTCCTGATGGCCCGGCCACATGGACGGAACCAGGATCCCCCAGGCAACCATTAAAGGAACACGACTAGGGAGGACTCCGTGTCCAGCGGCAGATGTTAACGTCTTCGAGAACTTCACCCGTGTCATATGAGGCCACCAAAAGGTCAGGGTTTGTTTGTTTCTGCGCATAGCCGGCCCTGTCTGACTAGCTACAGCTATTGTTCTAAGAATAGGCTGGACATATGGATGACTAAGGCCTGTGCCTTCAGAGAGCTCACAGTCTGATGGAGGAGGCAGTCAGATGACACAGTCCCAGGGCTTGTTCTCGCACAAGCCCAAGGCTGTAGAAGCACAGAGAAATGGCACCTAACCAGACTCGGGGTGCCAAGCTGAGCTTCCTGGGGAAAGGAGATACATGCAGCGTCCCAGAGGACAGAGCAAGACTTGGCCGACGGAGCAAGAGGGAAGGGGACTTCAGACAGGGACAGAAAAGGCAAGGCAAGGCAATAAGGCATGCCCAATTCATGGGAGAAACTGCTCACTGCTTAAGGCTTGACCTCACTGGTCTCTCACTTGACCAGGCTTTAATCCAGCCTCAAGAGCCCACAACGCTTGTGTCTGAGAGAAGCTCCTCCATCTGCAATGGCTGGGATAGGCTTTAGCAGGGAGCTGGAGCGTAGATCATGGAGGAGTACCTATGGGACATGGCGGGTGGTGGCCTGAGCGAGCACTGACCCAGGATGCGGAATTCTTGCTGACACGGATCCCAAGACCGCATTCCCAAGACAAATGACGAACCCAAATGACGATCCCGAGGCCAATGACGAACAAACCGTAAGGTGTACCTGAAGGTGAGCGAGTAAAACTTTTCCACTCACCCCCAGCTCAGGTCCTCTGTCCTCCTCTTCTCCTTTACCTAAGAATCCCAGGTAGCATCGCCAGAGAGCAGAAGGCTGGAAGAAAGCCAGACCTAGCAGCTGGGTTTCTGCTTCCCGCAGAGCCTCCGAGTCTTGGGGTACAAGGGCGGCCAGAAGATGGACCTTGAACGTCCGTCGCAAGCCTTGTGAACCCCCTTCTCCATCCCTCCGTCAGCACCGTGCCTGGCAGGAGACAAGCCCTAATAATTGTTAGAGACTATTATCACTGCCATCTCTGTTATCGAATACCTATCCCATAAACAGAGGTGAGATGCCCACAGACGAAAAGGGATTGTCCAGAAGATACTCTCTCAAGACGCAACCTTACCCCATAGGAAAGCAGTGTCACCTTTAGCCACATGATCCTTGAGAAGCCAAGCTCCTCAGACCCGGGCTCCCTGTGGATGGAGCAAACGAGCAGGGAGTCCGCAGAGAGGTGCTGTCCTGGAGGAGGACCCTCACTGGGAGCGCCCGGACCTCTCCAGGACAGGACAGCGATGGGCGGTGAGATACCTACAACCCAATGTGTGTCCTACAGAGCAGGCACTGAGCATCCACCCAGGGAAGGGAAGAGAAGGAAGTGCCCGTCACCCACCAAGGTCCCGACTCGGATGATCTCATTTGCTCTTCACAACAAACCCATGAGAAAGCTGCCGTGACCCCCATCTTACCATTGGGGTAACTCAGGCTCAGAGAGGGTAAGTTACTTGCCCACGATCACACAGCTGATACGGATTTAAACTCCCACCTTAGCATGCCTCCAGGATGCCTACAACCTGCCCTTCAGGACTCTGGGTAGACAGAACAAGTGTAGGCTCCTGACCCTGACCTTGATTCTGGGAACCCCATCTCAGCATATGAGTGAGTACAGAGTGACAGTCCTGCCATTCTTGTCCTTGCCTTTAATCATAACAATGAGGACGAGGCGGGGCAGCTGCGGGAGAGGAGGGGGCAGACAGGAGAAGAGGGAGGGGGTAGTGGGAAAGGAGAGAGAGCAGGGGAAGGTGGCCCTCGCTCGGCACCTGCTGCTAACTCAGTGCTTCGTGCCGTGCCCTCACTGTCCCTCCCCACAGCCCCTACATGGGGAAGTGTTCTCATTACCTCTTCCCAGAGGAGGAAACGGAGGCCTGGAGAGGTCAGGCAGCTTCTGACAGGTTCCACACTCAGCTAGGTAGCAAAAGCTGGCTCAGTGCCAATACCTGTGTGACTCCAGGGTGCCAGCCGTTAGCCAGCCCGAGCTGGAGCTGCCTGGGGAGAAGGCCAGAGGGAAACTCGCAGGGACCAGTCAGGGAGTGGATGACGAGGACGCCGTGTAGCATGCTCGGGGCCTCCCAAAGCCTCCCAGATGACATGGCCTAGAAGAATCCACGACCCTCCTCAGATCCCTGAACTACTCACTGGATTCCTAACACAACCACCGTGGGCGGAGCATACCGGCCTCTTCACGGCCCCGCAACCCTGTGAAGTCAGTGTTCCATTTTAAAGACGAGGACGCTCAGGCCCCGAATCACTGGAATGATCTCCTCAAGGTCAGTCGGAGGTAGCTGGTCTGTCGAATCTGTCCCCCCACGCCAGCCCCCTGTGAACGTCTCTGTCGGAGGATCTACTCCCATGTCCGATGGTTTTATTTTTAACGTGCCTGTTTTCTCCAGAGATCTGGGAGCCCCTCACGAATGGAAACAGTATCTCTGTCCTCTCTGAATCCCAAGCTCTGAACACGAGTCTAGCAACAACAGGGGTGAGCAAATGGAAGGATGAAGTGAAAACTGAACTCTGATCCTCCCTCCCCGGCTGCCCTCCTCCCCAGCCTTCTGCAAGGAATAAAGCATGCCCTTTCCACTCCCAGAAGAAGACAAGAGCTCTTATGACACAGCGATCACTGTGAGCAAAAGCTGTCTAGGGTTCGGACAGCCCTGCCTTCTCCTTTTACATATGGGACAGCTGAGACTTGGAGAGGGGACGAGGCTTGCTTGAAATGTCAGGGGTCCACTTGGGCTATGGGGACGTTCTCTGACCCTGCCGCTCTATAGCTGTGTGACCCCATGCCAGTTGCCTAACCTCTCTGTGCCATGCCATGGTAGCCTCACCTATAAAATGAAGGCAACCTTCCTGCCTGTGCGGCAGTTGTAAGGTGTAAATGAGGTGATTTATGGGGCAGAACCTTGATGATTTCCTGGTATGGCCCTGGCCCTGGCCCTGGGCAGACCCCACTCCTCTGAATCCCGGAGACACTGTCTCTAGATGTTACCCTCACTTTCTCCTTCACAGCAGCACCAAGAAGGTGGCCAGATGGTCTCAGGATGGAGGCCTCTGGGCTCTTGGGCAGAAGAAAGATAAGGCTGTTGCAGGTCTCCTGCCATATATTTCTGCTTTGGGGATTCAAACGATGATAACTCCCCCTGCTTTTTCTCGGAGACGACTGGGTGACTAGACTGCATCTACGGATTTTCTGAGATGTTTAAGATTTCCTATAAAAATCTACAAGAATCTGGGGTACCGTTATTCGGCCCAAAGTGAAGCGGCTCGTTTCCTTCCGTCGGTGTGAATGAGATCACAGGGCTTTATTGTTCCCCGGGTTAAAAGGTACACTTTCCCAGCAAGCGGAGGGCGAGTCATGGTTAAAAAGAACGTCTCCGACAAATTTGCTAAAAAACCAGATTATCCATCTTGAAGGAACGAGGGGATCATTTGAATGCATCCCTGCTTCTCGGCCCACGGCGGCTTTCTCCTGCCTCGTGTGTGAGCACCCTTGTCCCTGCTCAGGCAGCCTCTGTCTGTGAGATCAGAATTCATTAAACTGTGCTTAGTTCACGCTTTCTGTGCCATTAGAGCCGGAGAGCTGTTTGAAATAAGATTCCCGCTGATGAATGGCTCCGTACCATTATCGGTGACAATACACCGCAGCCCCTCCACACCGGGCTGAGCGCGGGGGCTCCTCCCAGCGGAGAGGTGGGCCAGGCCCGGGGACGGGGACGGGAGAGTGCCGGTGGGGAGAGCCAGCGTTGTCCACGACAGGGGCCTGTTCCTTTGCTTCTGACGAGCAGGGACGATGGCTGCAGCTCTCTGTTGATGTGTCAGCGGGGTACCGCGAGAACTCTGGGGTCGTGCCAACCCGGGCTCAGATCCCGCCTGAGCTCTGAGACTCCCAACAAACTTCCGAGCCTCAGTTTCCCTCTCCGCAAAATGAAGACAGCGGCGGGTTGCCGTGGGCACCAAAGGCCAGACCGGGGAAGACAGCGGCGTGGACCCTGCGGGTTGCCATGGGGACCAAAGGTCAGACCGGGGAGAAGCGTCTAGCACCTGCCTGAGGCGGGGTGGTGCTCGGGGATGGTCCCCGGCTTACTTTGACATCTCTCGTTTGAAATTGCTGAGGTCTGAGCATGGCTGTTCCCTGACATCAGACTGCAGAAGCCCTTCTGAGAACTCCCTTCCTGCCTCATGAATGAAGACAGATTCTAACAGCTGGGGCCAGACAAAGAAACATGTGTCAGGCTCCGGAAGCCGGTTTCCAAAAGAGCCCGGGGACCAGGGAGGAATCTGGGTGAAGGGCAGGGCGGGGCGGGCCGCCAGCTTCCGTTGCCCGGAATACCTAAGGCCCCGTCACTTCTGCCTGATTCCTCCCTTTTCGAGAACAGTTATGAGCCAAAACAGAAAAATATACAAAGCTTCATTTTCCAAGCAGAAGAGGAGACTCCCGACTTCATGAATAGGTTTCTTCATATGGATAGCCATCACTTGAAGGGATAATGGCTCTCCTTCAGACACTCCGCTAGGAGATGTTTGAAACTCTGGACCCAACAATCACACTTGGCGACACAGCGAAGATGTTCAAAGTGTCATGAAAGGGAATGCTAGCTTTGTTAGGAATTGTTGCCCGGGATTATCCAAGAGATGGTGAAAGATGTCCGAAATACCCATGCCTCCCCAGCGGAGAAAATCAGAATTCAAACGAATAACATCAGAAAGACCCCTCCTGGTACTGAAGCCAGACAGGACTTCCCTCACTTTCTAGGCATATGATTTTGTCAAAATGACGTAGCCTCTCCGGGCCGCAGAGCCTACAGCTCTAAAGTGAGCTCCAGTGAGCATAAAAATGTAAATAAATAAGTGACCGGCATTCTGTCTGATACAGCATCCTCGGAACGTCCTTCTGGGGACAGAATTCATCTTCGCCCCCCAACACCAGTAAACATTTGTTGTGTTTATGAATCAGAGGCTTCCAGTTCTAGTAAGGAAAATCGAACCAAGCAAAAGAGACTTGTAGAAATAGAAGAGGGACAGTAAAGAATGGTAGGAGTAGGGCCCACCCAACAACTCTGGATGGACTATTTGTCTAGTGAATTTCTGAAGGTGAGTGCGTCTTAAGGTTTTATTTTCTTGCAATCAAAATAAGCGGTCCGCGGCGCCTGGGTGGCTCAGTCAGTTGAGCGACCGACTTCAGCTCAGGTCATGATCTCACTGTTCCCGAGTTCGAGCTCCGCGTTGGGCTCTATGCTGACAGCATAGAGCCTGGAGCCTGCTTCGGATTCTGTGTCTCCCTCTCTCTCTGCCCCTCCCCTGCTCATGCTCTGTCTCTCTCAGTCTCAAAAATAAAGAAAAACCTTTAACAAAATAAAAAAATAAAAAAATAAAAAAAAATAAGCAGTCCGGTTTGCGCACCAGGGCAGCTGACCTGTAAGGTACCTATAAAGGTAGCTGAAGTCTATACGGGCTTTTCTGTCTGGTTTGCTGTTTGGACCAGTGTAGGCACGACTGGCTACATACTCTGCGGGACCTACTGCAAAATACAAATGTGGGATGCCTCGTTCACAATGGAAATATTCCAAGAAGGTGGCAGAGCAATAAACAGAGGTGGGGCCCCTGCGAGCTCAGGGCCCATGTGACCACCGTGAAGCTGGCCCTGAGTATGGGACCTGTGAGAGGTGACGGTATAAGGTCCAGCTCTGAGAGACCACCTCTGTGCCACCCAGGCCAGATACCTGCCATCAGAGCGCGCGATGTTATTTTTCCAATAAAACTTACCAGCAGACATGTTCTTATTTATTTCATTGGTTGCTATCTGTCCTGCTCTTCTAGGAGGTAAGAAATGTTGCTGACTTGATCGACACCGTACATTCAGGTATCGCCCGCAGGGATTCCTAGAAGCACACAGCAGTTGCTCGATAAGCCTTTGTGGGCTGACTAAATGAAAGCAAAGACCAAGCCTGGACATTGCCCCTAGTGTAGACGCCAGCACCTCTTTGGGGTTCTGATGGTGCTGTTGTCTGAGAGGACAGGCGATGTTTCTCTACATCCTGCTCCAAAACTCACCGTAAGTGACAGGCGGAAAGTGCCTCAGCTTGGAAGATGAGAAACCCTCAACCGTGGCCCAGCTCTGTTGAGTCCTATCTTTTCCAGGGGATCTCACTCCATCCCATGTCTTTGAATAGAGCCTACATGCTGGTGACATGTCTAATCAAAATTAGATTTTTCTCTAAGTCACAGAGACCTGAAAACTAGTGGCTTTAAAAAATGATGCTGAAACCAAAGGTATGATCCGTAAAATAAAAGTTGATAAATTGGACTTTGTCAACATCAAAGCGTTTTTGCTCTGCCAAAGAAACTAGTAGATAAACGAAAGACAAGTGAAAGACTGGGAGACAGGGTTTTCAAGTCATACACCTGACAAAAGACTTGTTTCTAGAACACACAAAGAACTCTCAAAACTCAACAAGAAAACAAACAAGCCGTTTTAAAAATGGACACAAAGACCTGAGCAGACATTTCACTGAAGATATATGAACGGCACATAAACACACGAAAAGGCAATCAGCATCGCTCCCCGTCAGAGAACCATAAATTCAAACCACGATGGGGTAACACCTCACACCCATTAGAATGGCTAAGATACAAAATCGTGATGCTACCCAGTGCTGAGGAGGGTGTGAGGCAAATGACTCTGTCACGTGCAGCCAGGAGGAATGTAAAATGATGCAGGCATTCCAGAAAACAGCTTAACAGTTTCTTAGCAGTCAAACATATACTTACCACATGAACCAGAAATCCCACTGCTAGATATCCGCCACCCCCCGAGGGAAAAAAATTCATGCAAACATCTCTACACATATGTTCTTAGTAGCTCTATTCATAATGACCTAAACCTGGAACAAGTCAGATATCCTTCAGTATAGAGAACCCAACTGATATTTTTAGTTTTTTTAAGATTTATTTATTTTTTTTTTTTAATTTTTTTTTTCAACGTTTTTTATTTATTTTTGCGACAGAGAGAGACAGAGCATGAACGGGGGAGGGGCAGAGAGAGAGGGAGACACAGAATCCGAAACAGGCTCCAGGCTCCGAGCCATCAGCCCAGAGCCCGACGCGGGGCTCGAACTCACGGACCGCGAGATCGTGACCTGGCTGAAGTCGGACGCTTAACCGACTGCGCCACCCAGGCGCCCCAAGATTTATTTATTTTTGAGAGAGAGAGACAGAGAGACAGAGAGTGAGTGGGAAAGGGGCAGAGACACAAGGAGACACAGAATCCGAAGCAGGCTCCAGGCTCTGAGCTGTCAGCACGGAGGCCAATGTGAGGTTTGAACTCATGAGCAACGAGATCATGACTGAGCCGAAGTCAGACGCTTAACCAACTGAGCCACCCAGGCACCCCCAAAACCCAAATATTGTGCAGTCAAACAATGGAACACTACTCAGGAATGAACAGGAGTGAGCCGCTGATTCACACGGCGACACGGATGAATGTGAAATGAGTTCTTATGAGTGAAAGAAGGCAATCCGAAAAAGTTAGCATACTATATGATTCCATTCATACGACATTTTCTAAGAGACAAAACTATAGTGACAAAGAACAGATCAGTGCAATGATACAGCACAGGAGCGTTCTTTGGGGCAAAGGAACCGTGCTGGATCCCAATTGTGCTGGCTGTGACACAAATCTACACACATGTTAAAATTCTTAGAACTTTACACTTCCCAAAAGATCAATTTCACTGTAGGTTACTTTGAAAATAAAAGTAGAAATTAAAAAAAAAAAAAGATACGAGGTTACTTTTCTCCTACATAAAGGAGATCCAGATACAAGGTTCTAGGGCCGGAATAAAGTCAACACAGTTATCCAACAGGTAGGCTTTCTCTGTCTGCCTCCTTCATCCTATCTGAGATACGGCCCTCAACCTCCTGACCCAAGATCACTGCTAGGGCACCAGCCAACACAGATAGATTCCAAATATCAAGACGGAGGAAAGGGAAAGATAGTAAGGATCTTTTTAAGAATCACTCCCTGTGATTATATTTCAATGGCCAAAACACAGCCATGCCTAGCTATAAGGCAAGCTGAGGGATGTAATTTATCATCTGACCACAGTTCTTATTACTAAGATGATGGGAGAAATAAATCCTAAAAACCTAATCGGCTTCCCTGCCACAGGGTCCCAATCCCTTTCTTCAGCTAAGACCCCTTCCAAAGTTTCTGATTGATACACGCAACTGCCTTCTTGACATCTCCTCTTGTGGGCAACCTGATGCTGTTCTCCCCCAAAGAATCTGATTTCCTTTAAAATATCAGGTCCGTGCTCAAAACCTTGCAATAACTGTGCACTGAATTTAAAACCCAAGTCCAAATTCATTTGCTTGGGCTACAAAGGCCCACAGGACCCATCCCCTTCCTGCTACTCTCCCTTGGCCTCCTCATTCGGGACCCCTTATTCACCAAGCTCCATCCACACTCCTAGAATTTCCCATGCCCCGTCCTGGCTCAGAGTATTCGTGTGTGCCCTTCCTCTGCTTGGAATGCTCTTTTCCACTCCTTACCTGACCCCCATCCTCCCCTGTTCATGCCTCACCTCAGTAGGCTCCTCAGAGTGACCTTTGTGGATGAGCTATAGTTCAGAACAGGTGTCTGCCTCCTGAGTCACAGGACACTCTGTCACAGGACAGCATTCTGTGTTCTTTGTGGGACCCATAATCTATTTCCCACCGGCCTCTCAGCTCTAGAATCAAAGTCCATGAGGCAGGCACCAGAGGTCTTTCTGTTCTCTGTAGGTTCTTAGCTGTTGAGTAAATGAGTAAGTGACCATATCATTTCTCCCTGCTAGGAGTGGGTTTTCCCATGTGTACACAAGCTCAGTGACCTCCAGGCCCTGACCTCCAGCCTTCTGAGCATCTAAGGGCCAACCCAGAGACTCTACACATGCTCGGGACGCCCTCCATCAAAAAGCCAGCAAGGTTCAGAACTTTTCCATGAGCTGTATCTTCTACAGAGGTCCCAGAAGGAGATTCCCTGGAGCCCCCCTCCAAGGCTCAGGTGCTTTCCAAGGACTGGCAGGCCTCAGATTATCGGAGTTTCTTCCAGAAGAGAATTAATTTTCCATTACAATTGGGCATGAAGCCAAACTTCCCTGCTTCGAAACAAACCACCGAGTCAGAAAACACTGGGCACCTACAAAGGTGTTCTGCCCTGGGTGAGGCACGGGGAGGGAAACAAGCAGCAGAAGGACACAGGGGATCAGAGAAGCAGCAGGCTCAGCCAAAGGGCCCCGCAGACCAGCGGGGTCAGGACAACAAAGCAACATCAAGGATACGATGTAAGTAAACCCATTTCAACCCAAAGCCCAACTCGAAAAAGCAACTGATAAAACTATTTTGATGTTTTCAGATCATGTTTCCAATGAAACTGGAAATGAAACTTTAAAACTACACAGCCAGTGGGCGCCTGAGTGGCTCAGTCGGTTAAGCGTCCGATTTTGGCTCAGGTCATGATCTCGCGGTCTGTGGGTTCAAGCCCCATGTGGGGCTCTGTGCTGACAGCTCAGAGCCTGGAGCCTGCTTCAGATTCCGTGTCTCCCTCTCTCTCTGCCCCACCCCTGCCAGAACTCTCTCTCTCTCTCCTCTCTCTCTCTCTGTCAAAAATAAATAAACATTAAAAAAAATTACACAGCCAAGTACTATCAGTCAAATCGTGGGGTTTCCTGAGCATCTATTATGAGCCAGCCTTTGTGGCAGATCCCTAGAAGAGTGGTGGAATGGAGACTTAATAAAATTAAAGCCCCTGACCTTAGGGAGCTCCCGCTCTACTGTGGAGAGAAGGGAGAGGCAGAAAAAAATCATTGTCAGTACCTCAAGGCAACAGAAGACACACCCCAGAGGCTCCTTGATGAATTGGTTATGCAGATGAACCACACCCATCCTGGAGTCCAGGGGAGCTTCCAGAAGACAGGAGATCTGAGCTGGGCTAAGACAGCAGGTGAGAAAGTGATCCAGCAAACAGAAAGCAGAACCAAGATCAAGGAGGAAGGAAGCAACACTCCCGTCTGGCAGATTTCGAAGGTTCCTACAGCGCTGACAAGGTGGTGTGGGCAGAAGGTTGGAGAAGGCAGGCTGCAGGGGGAATCTTGAGCGGAAGGTGTTTTTTTCTTTTTTTTCCATCTAGGTCACGTTCACCAAATCACCACCTCCTGCAGGCTGAATCTGATCCAAAGCAACTGTTGGCTGGTGTCAAGTGTTTAAAAAGAAAAAAAAAAAAAAACAAACCACAAAAGACAGTGAATGCGAATGTGAATGCGAATGTGAATGCCTGTAGGGCGTTTTTTAGTCACTCAAGCCTCCGCCCCTCACAGGTGCCCTATCTGAGGCCATTTCACACCTTTGTGCTGCCTGCTTAGCCTGAGGGCATTGGAGTTTGTGACCTTTGCAGGCAGCATCCTGCTCTGTCTAGCAAATTGGAGAGGAGCAAACACACAGCTGAATGTCTAGAGCCCTAATCCAGTTCCCGTGGAAGAAAGATCGCAGAAGAAGAAAGACGCCTGCAGTGGGGCCTGGACCTTACACAATAGAAACGCTTTGGAAGGGCTCCCTGCTCGTGAGGGTCCCTGAAGATTCAGGGCTGTTCGCTTCAAGGTAAATCTTCCTGTGAGCTTCACTGAGGGGCAATCTGATCATCGCAGACCGGACTCTGAGAAGACCGGAGAAAATGATGCAGGCGCAGCTCCTGGGGCCCCAGGTATTTGAGTGTTTCCAGCTTAGGGACCAGGTACGTGAGGGAGAGGAAATTCATACTCCATCGGTCCTGCGATCTTAAGAACCCAAAGAAGCCAAGTCACCCTGCACAAACACCATCAATGTCTCTTCTCATTTGTAAAAGGAACCCCAAACTCCCCTGCCTGCACTTTAAGACACGTCCCAGGGGACCCCAGTGGACTTTTTCAATATCACCTCTAGGGCCACATCTCCTCTCCTCTATCAAGATATACACTACACATCCTGTTCTCGCGTCGTGGTGCACCGTCTGTCTCTCGGTCGGAACCCTTTCTTCCCTACCCCTGGTCTCTCCAGCCTACTCTTATCCTCATGGGACCCCAGCTTCCATCTCCCAGGGAGGGTCTTTCCTGGTCCTATTAGCCAGTCCTGGTACCCCACAGTGAGCTGGAACCTCCTGTTCATCTGGGCACTGCGGAATCAGATACAATCATTGCTCTCTCTCTCTCTCTTTTTATGTTTGTTTGTTTGTTTGTTTATGTATTTATTCATTCATTCATTCATTCATTTAGAGGGAGCGAGCCCACAGAGGCAGGGCAGAGAGATGGAGAAAGAGAGAATCCCAAGCAAGCTCCACTCTGGTAGTGCAGAGCCTGACGTGGGGCCCAAGCTCATGAACCATGAGATCATGGACAGAGCCAAGATCACGCATCAGAGGCTCAACCGGCTGAACCACCCAGGCACGCCCCCCAGTCACTGCTGTTAAAGGCTTCATGGTGCAATGGGAAGAAAGACGGTAGGAAGATCATGACCATGCAGGATTAAGTGGCCTTGGGAATTCTAGGTGCTCTGAGGACATGGAAGACAGAGTCTCTGCCTTTCCCTGAGGGTCAGGTAACATGTCACACAGGAAGGTCACCTGACCACCTGATCCAGCTTGAAAAGCAAAGAGGCATTTGTCAGATAAGCCAAGGAAAGACTTGACAGAGGGCTCAGAATATGCAGGGCATACAAGAGCAATTCAAGGTCATGTCTGTTTGCCATTTCTACAAAAGACAAGGCCAAAAAAAAAAAAAAAAAAATCCACTGCACCAGGAGAAAGAAGCCACTAACGAATCTTATGGAAATGTCTTTTCAAAAAATACTTAAATCTTGGGCACTACAAGTTCAAAGACTACTGACAAATTGTTCAGTGGGTCTACCTGTCCCTTTTGTCATACATAAAACATCAAGTATATGACTTAACCCCTTGGATACCACTGTGAGCTTCTCAAGGACCGGGACGAGAGCTTGATGCTCTGCATTTCCTAGAAGGCCTGGGCAGTGTCTGACCAGAACAGAAGTCAAGAATTACTTCTGGATAAATAGTTTGGTAGATGGATGGAGGGATGATGGATGGATGGGGGGATGGATGGACGGATGGATGGATGGATAAATGGTGGGTGGCTGGATGAATGATTGATGGATGGACGGACAATTGATAGATGGATGGATTCATTAGTTAATTTGTTAACTCATTAATGCGGAACTTCCCAACCTTTAAGCCCTCACAGAACTTCTGAGTTCATCCTTTTCAAATCCTCGTAACTTGAGCCATGCTGGAAAGACCCAAGGCAGATGCATCTCTATTTGGGAGTAAAAAATTCTCCGAAGAGAAATTTCTGCAGAATACTTTGGTATTCTATTACTCCCAATGGAGGGAGTTGTTTCCTTTTTAGCTCTGCATTTTATGGGAAAGGTAAATAGTCAACTCTAAGGCCATTTTAGTTCATTTTTCAAATTGTTGACTGTATGTATCACACCGCTGCGACCGGGCACCTGTCTTATCTCTACAACATTGTGTAATAGAGAAGCAGGTGGCTCTTTCTGTCTTTCCCTGCAACACCCATCAACCTACTACCCTCCTGTGTGATCTCTGTGACAAGAGACTCCGTTGGATGGAGAAGGGTGAGGAAGGTAGGAAAAGGGTAAATTCCAAACTCCTTCGTATGGCTCACGAGGCCGCTATGATGTACTTTCTTCACTTCCACCTCCCAACTTCCCACGTGCCTCCTCCACTCTGTCACATGCCAGCCACCGGGCCGAAGCTTCCAGCCTCTTCTGAGCCTCCCTGCTTCCATCCCCCGCCCCCCCCCAATCTGTGTGCCGGCCCCGCCACCCTCCATGCAGCTGTGGGAACTTTCACTCAATGCCTTCGATGACATTCTATTGACAATACACTGTGTGTGTTAGTTCCCTAGAGCTGCTGTAAGAACAGTCACAAACTGTGTGACTTAAAATAACAAAAATTATTCTTTCACAGTTCAGGAGGCCCGAAGTCCGAATTCAGGATGTCATCAGGTTTGGTACCTTCTAGAAGCTCTGAGGGAGAAAGTGCTCCATGCCTGGCTCCTAACTTCTGGTGATGGCTGAGAATTCTTGCCATTCCTTAGCCACACCATTCCAGTCTCTGCCTTTGCCTTCACCTGGCCTTCCTACAAAGACACTAGTCATTGGATCTAGGGCCACTCTAATCCTGTATGACCTCATCTTAACTAATTACGCCCACAAAGATCCTAGTTCCAAATAAGACCACATCGAGGTTGCCATCGTATCTCAGGTATCTACATAATTCTGTTTGCTGTGCTCTGGAAATACATTCTATACGATTCTTCCTTCAAGGTGTTTAAAGTGCAGGGTGTACTTTACGCGTCCCTCTCTCATAATGCTCGTCACATATGTTTGCATTCATTTATACATTAATTTGTCCCCCACGTGGGTAGGAACCAACTCTTACTTCTTTTTTTCTATCTCGAGCTCCTTGAGAGCGAGCCCTCCGACAGTCCTGCTAAGTACACTGCCATTTGCAGTGCCTCTAGGCTACAAGGTCCAGCGACTGGGTTCACACCACATCCCTGCCTGTGCACGATCACTTTGGCCCACTGGGAAAGTATCAGTTCTGGATCCAAGAGCTGGGGATTTGCTCAGTGCCCTGCGTCTTGTTTTGGGACGCGAGTTCCTGGGCTTGGTGCCAGATATGATAAGAGTGCCACAAAATCGCTTCTCTGGCCACTGTTCCCTCCTTTCCCAGGCTAGATCCCAAAGCTCAGGGTGTCAGGGAGTCTGGGGGCACTACAGGCAAATCGCGCTCTCTGCCTTCAGTCGACCTATCTCTAGAGACACAGAAGCGAACCAGCCCTAACTCAATAAAGGAGTCACAGTGTCAGACTCACAACAAATTTGCAGGGTATTTTCAAACACGTAGCCGCGGGTTATTGACAAGGAGGTGCCAGGAAGAAGGCAAGGCCAGTTTGGCCCAAACCAGGAGCTGCCCCCCTCTTCTCGGGGACACAGGCCAGTTGTTTGGTAAACGGACATACATGGCCCTCCGGACATCTCCTCTGGAGGGAATGCGTGTCTCCTTTTCATCAGAGGATTTGGGCTTCATTTTAAACAAGAATGTGTTGTTTGTCAAACAAAAATTACTCAATTCGAAGAATATGTGTGGCTTCTAGGGAGCAGCAACAGCTGAGAAACCCACACGGGTTCTGGACGAAATTCAATACAGGCCAAGCTAATCGCCATGACGGGGACTCTGGAATGAGTCTGACATGCCTTCGCGGTACTGGACAAACAGCTCTCCCTCCTTCCCGGGCGGCAGGGGCGTCCCCCCCGTGAAAGCCCTTTGATAAGAAGAAGCAGGCTCCTGGGAGGCGAGCCACCCACCACTTTCTTAGGCGCTATTGTCCCCACTTGGGGGATTGTGATGTGGGGCTCCGGCCCGCGAGCTGCCCTGTCAGGTCCACGGGGCGGCCGCCACACAATGCTGCCCCTCCTGCAACGGGCCATTCATGGCGGCCTCAAGGTTCCCTGATGGGAGCCCATTGACCCCAGGATAATAGATGAAAGTGTTTTCTCACTTGCCTTCGCCTCCTGACCCCTTGCCACCATTTTTCATGCACTGTCTCCTCTCCAGCCAGACGGAGGAATTCTTCCTCTGATGGCGAAGGCCCGATGACCCTCTCCTGCATCCCGCAAGTTGGCTGTTTGCTGGAGGGTTGCCCAGAGGGCGGGGCGGGGGGGGGGGGGGTTGCTCCGTGCAAAATGCAACCGAGCCAGGAAAAGGTCATTTCCTCCCTGCTTCCATGCCGGTGTGCGCATGCGCGCGCATGCGCGCGCGCACACACCCGCCACAGCACAAGAGCGGTGCTTCTTTGCCAACACTCTCAACTAGGGGATTTTTGTTCGTCTGCACCCTTACTTGTTTGTTTTCCAGTACGTTTGGCTTCTTGGTCAATCCAGCCCACCCGGGATGATTTCCAAATTCAGTGGCCACAGTCTTCATCCCCACTGGCTTCTCAGAAGGGCCAGGTCACCAGGCACATGGTGGCAGGAGAGCAAAGCTGCAAAGTGTGTGCGTGCAGGTCCTGACTGGAAAGACGTCAGATGATCCAGTGGAGACCGGACACTCCGCTGAGGGCCCCCAGGGGAAGTGACGGGCCAGGTCGCACAGCCACTTAGCAACACCCTGCGAGCAGCTCCCGGCCCTCCTGTCCACGTCAGAATGCCTCCTACGACCTGCCTCCTTTTTGTCATAACACACCGACAACATCAGGCTTGGCCAAAGGTGTTGTATTATAGCTGAACATCACAGAATCGCCACATTCTTCTTTGCGTGGCCCCCAAACTACGGGTGATGGCACTCAGAAAGTGGCCCACGGACAAGATCTCGCATGAAGAACGGGGAAAACGTGGCTGGGCCCAGCAGGGTCTGTGGTAGCCTTGGGTTCTTCAGCCTGCTGGTAGCTCCTAGTGTGAGACCGTGACCCTGTGCTCTGCCTCTCCCTGCCTCATAGCCTCCCACTGCACTGGCCGTGGAGCATGGAAGGTGGGGGCTGGACACAAGCCGAGAGACCCCGACGTCCTGCTATCTGCGGAAAGTGCTCCAAGACTTGTAGGCATGAGCCATGGCAACGCGGCCAGTCTGTGTGCGGAGGCCTTGTCACCACAGTCCGAGCTGAGAAGAGCCCAGAAATCATGTGGGCCAACCCCTCGTTTTATGGAGGGAAAGCTGAGGGGCAGAGCGGGAAGAGGCTGGCTCGCAGAGAGGATTTCACAGTGGAGCTAATGAACCTTAAGCACTGGGGCTCTTCACTTGCTGGGACCCTTCCAAGGCCCTTGAATTAGTCAGGGTTATCCAGAGAAAGAAAGCCAACAGGGTGTGTGTGTGTGTGTGTGTGTGTGTGTGTGTGTGTGTGGAGACAGAGAGGAAGACAGAGACAGAGTCAGAAACAGAAAGAGACAGAGATTTTAAGGAATTGGCTCACATGATGATTACAGTAAACACAAAATCTCCAGGGTAGACCAGCAGGCTAGGGAACCAAAGAAGGGTTGTGGTTCCAGTCTAAAGGCTGTCTGCTGGCCAAATTCTTCCTTCCTTCGGGGAGGTCAGTCTTTTTTTCTAATCAGGCCTTCAGTTGATTGAATGCGGTCCACTCACATTATAGAGGGCAATCTGCTTTATTCAAAGTCCACCAATTTAAGTGTCAATCTCATCAAAAAAAAAAACAGAAAACAAACGACAACAACAACAAAAAAACACCTTCACAGAAACATCCAGAGTAACATTCGACCAAATATCTGGGAACTATGGCCCAGCCAAGTTGACACATAAAATTAATCATCACAGCCTTGTTACCTTATTAGTAATTTATAATTCATAGTCTTTTTTTTTTAAGAAGAAGTCTCCCCCAGTTGCAAAAGTTCCAGCCACACAACAATGCAGAGGTCTTGCCAGGATTAGAACCTAGGGTTCGCGCCTCACCTCAGGAGCTCTGCTCTGGCATTCACAGGAGGATGCCAGAGGTCTGCCAAGGGAAAAGATAAAAAGATGCCCAAAGAGGGGAGGCTGGGTGGCTCAGTTGGTTAAGCACCAGACTCTTGGTCTGGGCTCAGATCACGATCTCACGGTTTGCCAGTTTGAGCCCAGAGTCGGGCTCTGGGCTGATAGCTCAGGGTCTGCTTGGGACTCTCTCTCACTCTCTCGATAAATTAATTACTTAATTAATTTTAATTTAAAAAGAGAGAGAGAGAGAAAGACTTGGCTCCTCAAAGAGACTGAATACAGACAAGATTTACCAGATGCACACTGCTTCCCATTTACTTGCCTGCAAAAGAAAATGTGCCAACATCCCGACCATCCAGAATATGTCTGAGTGGAGGATCTGAAACCCAAAGAGGTGGGTGTGGGGTAAAATAATCCAAACCTCTCTGGTCCTCCAGTTGCCTGCCAGCTCAGGTCACCTGTCAGATCTCCTTGTCCGAATGGAAGTCTCTGGGCGAGGAGAGGGCAACACAGCCAATCTGAGCGGAGCCCGGTCTGTGGGCCCCGTGCAGTGGTGTCCTGCCAAGAGTCCACCTTGCTCTCGGGGTCTGAAGCTGTCCGTGGGCGCAGCTCCTCGTAGGGGACGCTCTCAGGGAAAGAGGACGTGAGTTTGCTTACGCGGCCAGTGCCTGGAGCGAGAGTGCCCTTGGCTGGCTGGCTGGCATGGCAGGGATGAGCAAGGACAGTATTCCGGCCAGAAGTCATAGCTACGAAGACTAGGGCTGGCAAGTCCCAGCAGATTGCCAGACCAAGACCCACGGAAATCTGCTAGTGCAAGTCTAGGTTCAGAGAGAGAGAAGGTGACTCCCCTGTGACCAGAGTCAGGGCTCGGGCAGACACGGCCGGGTGCCCATTCAACGCCCACCACCCGCATACGGTCCTCCCGGGAGCCCGCTCCACTTGGGGCTCAGGGGATGAGGGCTCTGATTCAAGGCCTGAATCACGATTGGTCTAATTCAGTCACGGCGACTCCATTTCTCTTTGCCAGCGATTGTTTGGGGCTGGGCGAGAGACTCCATTCCGGCCACTGTGATGTAAAGATCGGTGATGGGTTTGCAGTGGGTACAGCAAGGACATGGAGCAGTCGGGGGGAAGGAGGCATAGACGAAGCACACTGATCACACGTTGGATGGTAGAGGGCTGGGAAGGTGAAACCAGGGCATGCAGCTTTAGCAACGGGGCAGAGGGGGGGCTCTCGGAAGCTGGGTCAGGAGGAAGCTCCCTCCAACCGGGAGGGTGGCTTCCGTGGAGAACAGTGTGAAGAAAATTGGCTCAGGTGGGGTCAGAAGGAGGATCCTCATACTGCATCATATTGCATTTTTTTCTTTTTTTTTTTTGCCAGGGTCTTGTAGGAATCCAACTGTACAAGCAATCCACTGTATTTAACAAGCAACAAACAAAGCAACTTCACCAGGATGGTTTATAAGACTGTGACCAGGAACTCTATAAACGTATGAGGCAAAACTCGGCAGAGGAATATCATGCCTTCCTGGAAGATGGGTGAGCTAAACGTGTCAGACAGACTCTCACGATACAAGAGACGTGATAGAGGCTTCGTGGAAGTGTCCAGCCTCAGACTCATATCCGAGAGGAAACGATGGGGGAAACCGAGGTGTGCAGTCAACTGGGGCTAGAGCAGAGTACCATAAACCTGGTGGCTTCAACAACAGAAATTTATGGGGCGTCTAGGTGGCTCAGCGGGTTAAGTGTCTGACTTCGGCTCAGGTCACGATCTCCCGGTTTGTGACTTCAAGCCCTCCGTTGGGCTCTGCGCTGACAGTGCGGAGAAATTTATTACGTATACCCCCGGAGGCTAGGAAGTCCAAAACCAAGAGGCCGACAGATCTAGGTCCTGGGGAGACCCCTTCTTATCTTGCAGTGGGAGGACTTCTTGCTGAATCCCTACATAGCTGAGAGAGAAAGAGAGAGATTTCATGCTCTTCCCTTTATAGAAGGGCATCAACCCCCCCCCCCCCCATGAGGGCTCTGCCCTCCGTCCTCGTCTAACCCTAATTAATGCCCAACGGTGCCACCCCCAGATACCATCATAGGGGTTCAGGCTTCAACATACGGATTTGGGAGAGCACAGACATGCAGTTCATAGCACTGGGTCAAGCCAGATGCACCCGGGACCCGCCCAAAGTCACAGGAAATTGTTAGCTACTCTTGAGTCTCTTGGGCCCCACGATGCTGTATCTCATCTCACTCAGTACTATTGACATTTGAGCAGAAGTCATTGCGGGGCTGTCCCATGCCCTGTGGGACATTTAGCGGTATCCCTGGTCTCCACCCCGACCTCCCAGGCATGACGGCTAAGTCTCCTGACATTGTCAAATGTCCCCCTGGGAGGCAAAATCGCCCTTGGTTGGAAATCACTGGGTTAGCTGCAATTCAAGCAAAATTAAGATGACTTCTCCGGGCACCTGGGTGGCTCAGGCAGCTAAGGGTCTGACTCTTGGTTTTGGCTGAAGTCATGATCTCACGGCTCATTTGAGCCCTGCATGGGGCTCTGTGCTGACAGTGTGGAGCCTGCTTGGGATTCTCTCTCTCCCCCCCCCCCTTTCTCTGCTCCTCCCCCACTTGCTCTCTCTGTCTCTCTCGCAAAATAAATAAATAAACTTAAAATTTTTTTAAAAATTCAGATGACTTCCTATCCTTCTTCAAGACTCAGTGCCAAGGTGGCCTTTTTTCTGTAAAGCTCTTCCTCTCCCAGATCAGAAAAGTGACTTCCCCCTCTGACCTCATCTCTATCATAGAATGCATGCATTATATTCTTATGGTTCTTTAGTGTTTCATCTCCCAAAACTCAACTGTAAGCTCTTCAAGGACTGGACTGTGAATTATTTCTCTTTATTTTTTTAAATGTTTTGTTTATTTATTTTGGTGGGGGAGAGAGACAGAGAGAGAGAGAGCACGAGCCGAGGGAGGGGCAGAGAGAGAGGAGAGAGAATCCCAAGTAGGCTGTGCACCGTCAGCACAGAGCAGGACACGGGGCTCTGTCCCATGAACTGTGAGATCATGACCTGAGCTGAAATCAAGAGTTGGATGCTTGACCTACCAAGCCACTCAGGCTCCCTAACACCCGGACAGAACCTGGCTCGCGAGAGAGGTGCGAGTGAGTGGGTTAATTCCACACCTCTGAGACCTTCCATAGCCTGGGCCCAGTGTCTGTTTCTGCTTTCATAGCCCCCCTAGCCCCCCAGTGGCCCTACCCTCCAGCCCACCTGAAACGTCCCCCTCCTCTGCAAATGTCCTTCACGCTCCCCTTCCACATCCATCTACCAAAATCCTAGCATCTTCCAAGGCCCATCTTGCATGCCTCTTCCCCTCAGAAGTCATTTCCAAACCTCCCAATTAAAAATAACCCACCACCTACACCTCCCCCATTATCCCTGCCACTGTTCCCAAAGTGCTTTTTAATTCTGTTACAGCCTTTTCCGGATACATCCCGTGTTCCTTACTAGACAGCAAACTCCCCATGGGCAGGAGCTGTCATTATTTATTTCCATATCTTCCTCCAAGCCTAGCAGAGGCCTGGCAGACAGCAAACATCACTCAAATTTGATTCAAGTCTCAGGGAGAGGACTGGCCCGTGTAGACGGCAAAGACGTAAGTGACTGCTTTTTTTCCTTAATGCAGCCAAGATAAAGATCAGAGTTATTTGAAAACATTGTTAATAATACTGTAAAAAAAAAAAAAAAACTATTGCAAAGGAAAATTGCCCCACAAAATTACTCTTGATGAAAATCAGGTCTCTTTTCATCCAGAATTGTTATCGATCCTGGTGGCAGAAGGTCGAAAGGAGCCCTCCAAGGCCCTTTAGACCAGCCCCCCCATCACACAGGACCAGAAATGTCCAGAAGGACGCCAATATTTGGTTCTTAAGGAACTTAAAGGAAAGAGATTTTCTTGTGGTCCCCTCTGACACCAGAGCTGTTCCAGTCATCTGCATATGCCGACAATTGCATCTACAGTTTAGAATTTGTAATTAGAAATGCTCTTAATAGTTTGTGCTGTTATATAGTTCTCCTCAAAGGGACAACTGTAGGGGCGTCTGGGTGGCTCAGTCGATTAAGCGTCCGACTTCAGCTCAGGTCATGATCTCGCCGTTCCATGGGTTTGAGCCCCACGTCGGGCTCTGTGCTGACAGCTCAGAGCCTGGAGCCTGCTTCGGATTCTGTGTCTCCCTTTCTCTCTCTCTCTCTCTCTCTCTGCCCCTCCCCTGCTTGTTCTCTGTCTGTCTGTCTGTCTGTCTCTCTCTCTCTCTCAAAAATAAATATGCATTAAAAAAATTAAAGGAGACAAGTCTAAGTGACTGGATGGTACAGCAAAAAAATGGCATTAATTTCTGCACTGGGCTTTAAAAATTATAAGCCCTCACACACCTAGTAACTTCTCTGACTCTGCCTTACAGCCCTGTGAGAGAGGCGGGCAGAACAGGGAAACTCATTCTATCAGGGACTCGAAGAAAGGGACAGGAGTCACCTGCAGGATCCAGTGGATGTGACCGCCACCCCTGTGCTCCCAGCCCCCGTCCTCATGATGAACGGGAATGAGGATACTATTCACACCACGACCACAAGGGCAGATGCAGGGAAAGTGGGCTCCGTGCTCTGTGGGAAATAAGCCTGGGAAGGGACAAAGCCTGTCCCTCTTTCTTCACACAACTAGAATCCAGACACTCCTGAAGCTGCAGGAAAAAAAAAAAAAGTCACTTGAACTGCGAATTTGGGAGGAAGGGTCAGTGGGGTTCTGAGTCTGCTGGTCTCCAGCGAGTGACTGGCTGAGTCCAGAAAGAAGCAGCCTTTAAGGCAGCAGCCACGGCCAATCTCCAGTGACTTCAGGAGTCCTCTGTCAGAAGGGGGAGGTGCAATGGTGGGCAAGTTGACAAGAGACACCTTAGAGCCAGATGCAGCTTGAACAGGCTGCAGGTCACCCTTGGACAGTTGAACAGGTTGTGCACTGAACAAGAACCCTGGTAGAGTGTGTAGGTGGTCAGCCTTTCTTTGGCATCTAATTTGCATAAATTTGTGATAGGGACTAGCAAAGGCCCTGGCTTGGGTGAAGTAGGTAGCCCACCCACACGGGAAGGTTTCCAGGGTTCCTGCCTTTACCCATGCCTGAACATACCTCTCCCTTCATTGATACTCGTGCGAAACACGGGAGCTTAGCTTTCCTTTGGGAGTCAGATAGGATGCCCCCTATTAAAGTGTGAAATCCATGGCCAATCTTTCACACTTTAGCTCAACTAATTACGGAATTAACCAGCAAGGGGCAGGGCTGAAGGGGACAAGGGGTGGTAGGCAAGTTAGCTCCAAAGAGGAGACAGAAGTGAATGGTCTTCCCTCACTTGGACACCTCCTAGGACTTTGAGGTGCAAAACACACATTAACTCTTCTCTCTCACGGCAACCCTTTAAGGAGGGCGCTGTTAAGCTTGCTTTGCTGGAAGTTCAGATGGGCCAAGGTCACACCGGTGATAAAGGGCGGGATCTGTGTCCACAGTGAGATTTGCTCAGTTTCCAGCCCCACATGCCCTTCTCCCTGTTCTGCTGTCTCCTATGGAGGCTTTGCATCATCAGGAGGTAGGTTCAAAGGGACAAGGCCAATACGACGTTTCGAGCACTCCTAGAGAGTGATAACGCCACTGACACAGTGGGAACTCTACAAGGGACACCGGATGGCATGCACACCATTCACAGCCCCATTTTCCGGGTGATGAAACAGAACCACATCAGGTCAAGCAGCTCCCCCAAGACCTCCCAGCCTGTAGGCAATAAAGTGGGGATCTGAAGCTAAGACGAAATGACGTGAACCAACAATTATCTCAAAATTTGAAAGCTTAATTTAAAAATAAGCAAATTAGAGCTGCACACCTTCAAACCAAAGCCTCACCCAGACCAGCCTCCTTGCTAAATACACTGGGATCACAGAAGGGGCCTCTGGCACGTGGCTTCGTGCAGCCTAGAACCACTCATGCCTTCACTCAACAAGTATTTTCTGAGCATTTACTGCGTGCCAGGGTCCTTGAGGGGCGAAACAACACCTTACTAATGTCTGATCAAAAACCAGAGGTGAGGGGGCGCCTCAGAGCCACCGAGGTGGCTCAGCCAGTTAAGCATCCCACTTTCTTTCAGGTTATGATCTCGCAGTTTATGAGTTCGAGCCCCACGTCAGGCTCTGTGCCAACAGCTCAAAGCCCGGATCCTGCTTCAGATTCTGTGTCTGCCTCTCTGACCCTCTCCCACTCATGCTCTCCCTCTCTCAAAAATAAACATTAAAATTAAAAAAAAAAAAAACAAGCGATGTGAAGATAGTGTATTAATTGAAGACAAACAACTGGAAGGGCAAATGGTCTCCATCGCCTACCTGCCCAGTATGCAGTGAATTGCGTCCTGCTAAAATTCCTGTGTCAAAGCTCCAACCCCCAATGTGACTGTATTTGGCGACAGTACCTTTAAGGAGTACCTTTAAGTCCTTTAAGGACAGTACCTTTAATTGAGGCTACATCGGGTTAGGTGGGGCCTTGATCCAATGGGACTGATGTCCTTATAAGAGGAAGAGACACTTAGGAGTGTGGGCACAGAGAAAAGGCCATGTGAGGACACAGTGAGAACGTGGCCATCTATGTGCCGTGGACGGAAGCTTGAGAAGAAAACAAATCCGCCAATGCCTTGCTCTTGACCAGATCCAGCCCCAAGAACTGTGAGAAATGAATTCCTGTTGTTCTAGCCAACCAGTCTGTGGTATTTCGTTACGGCCAAGGAGGTGGCGAATGGCCTGGAAAGAAAGGATATGGGATCCAGCAGACCTGGAAGAACTCTCCAGCACGAACACCCACCTACTACGTGTGCCCTTGGGCATGTCACCGTGTGTCTTTGAGTCTCAGTTTCCTCACATGCAAGGCAGGAGGAGCCCCTACACGGAGGGGATGGTGACGATCCCATCAGAGCCCGAGTGCAGGAAGTGGAAGGGTGTGGTGATCCCATGGGAGAGCCATAACCACGGCCCAGAGCAGGCCATAGCCCCCAGCCCACCCCTCGCCACATCCTCTCCAGAGAGGGTGCCAGAAGGATGATTCTGTAGGAAGAATCTCACCCCTCAATGGCGCCCTATCACCCAGTCCAAACCGCATGGAGCTTCAGGTCCCTCGACATCCCCCGCCCACCCCCTGCAGCCCCGTCAGCGGCCCTTGACGCCTGTCACTATATCTGGAGCCCACCTTGGACTGCCCCCCCACCCCCCGCCTCAGAAGTTCCACACTTCATTGCACACGCAAACCTCAGCTGCTCCATGAAGACCCTCTTCTTCAGCAAGCCTTCCCCCACCCTCACGTCTAGGTCAGGACAGCCCCTTCCGAGCTTCCAGGCTTGGTGACTGTGTCACGTTGTGCTGTCATCGAAGGTGTCCTCATGCGTCTCCTGGTCCCTGAGTGCCTGCGCCTTGTGTGCCTCAGGCCATTTGTCCCCTGGGGGCAACACAGAGAAAGTCATTCAAGAAGGGAGGGGTGCAGGCAGCCTTGGTGAGGAGGGGGCTTTGCCTCTGTGTTCCTTGTGGTTCAAAAGGCACGATTCACTTTTGCGGTTCTGGTTTAAACATGACGAAGTCAGGAGGAGATGCCGTGCGAGGAAGCCATGATGGTCCACTCTATTTTCTGAATTTCAGGCTCCTGATTTATAATAATGGAGACTTCATCCTAAAGTTTTTTCCAGCCAGACATTCTGGGATCCTGGGGTTGAAAGAGAAAAGGCCCTCCAAATGGGACAAAGTATTTTTATGGCCAGTGGAGTGGACTATAGCCTTCCGGCCTGTATGAGAACACACCCCCACCTACTGCCACGACACTGCAGGAGCCCCTGCGCGAGTAATGTGTACCCCACCCCCACCGCCAGAGGGCTTGGTCATGTGACCCGCCTCTGCCAGTGCAACAAGAGCAAAAGTGATTTTCCTGCCTCCCGCGGAGGCTGCCAGATGCATTGCCTGGGTGCATTGCCTTTTGTCCCCCTTTGCCACGAGGTCAAGATAAGAGGCTGCTCTTTGTCTCAGAATGAGGAAGTGCTGGGATCAGAGCCTCAGGACTAGGAGAACCTGCAAAATAAATAAATAAATAAATAATACTAACAATAATAACGTGTGTTATCATCCACTGAAATTTGGGTCATGTTTGTTTCTGCAGCATAATCTGGTGAAAGCTGACTGATACAGGTTTGGGTCACATCACTCAGAGGAAATTTGGTTTGAGTGAAAATGAATTATGATCATACTGTGAAGTTTAAGATGAATGTCAAGGTTGGGGTATAATAGTGACCCATCTAACCTTCCAATCGGTCAGCAGGCTCCGTGCTGCGGCCCCAGGCAAGACAAAGTCTCCCTCTCCTCCCCCATGCCTCCCTGTTGTCTAAGAGTCATGATCAATAATTTGCTAAGTTCTTTGAGAACATATCCGTCGAGTGTCTACTATGTGCTTGACATTGTTTTAGGTGCTGCGGCTACCGAGGTGAACAAGGCACAGTGTCTACCCTCCTGAAGCTTATATTTCACAGAGGCTTATGTTCTGCCTTTTGGGACAAGTGCTGGGTGAGGTCCCCGCCCAAAATCATGCCCCCCCTACCTCCCTAAAGGAAAAAAAGTGGGAGCATCTCAAAGGTGGTAACCTTATTCCAGATCAGACTACGGCCACAACCCTGCTAAGAGAGTTGCACACACGCAGCCCTCGAAGGATTCCAGAGAAGCTCCTGGAACAAAAGTGTGTTTCTTTCCCCTGTGCCATTTACAAGCCTCTCCGGGGCTTACCATCTAAAGATCAAACGAATGAAGTGTAAATGGAGAATGAAATGTGAACCTCGAGTCAAGCCAAAGTCAGCCTAAGCCTGGTTCCCCTGCGTGGAAAGTGTATCCCAAGCACAGAGTAAGAATTCACGTCTACCCAGAGGCGTCGGGTTGGGCAGACTTGGGCTGAAACACAGCTTCGGTACTCCACAGCTGTAAGACTGGGGGCGAGACACTTCCTCTTTGAGCCACGGTTTCTTCCCCTGTGCTATGGGAGTGTGCCCGTCTACAAACAGGACGCTAGCTAAGCCGGATTTTGCAGGGAAGTTGCAGATCCACAGAAAGCCTGAACTAGAGGCTCCATGGAAAGTTCAGCAGTCCTGACAGGAGCCTGCTCTCCAAGGCTCAAGCATGGAGAAAACCTCTCGAATGCCATCGGTTGGAGTTTGGGGGGCATCGCCCAGGATTTCCCAGGTCTTCAGCCCCACGTCCCCAGGGAATGCATTTCCAAAGACCCCTCTGCGTATTCATTGGACGTTCGGGTCCTGTGCGTGTCAGAGAGAGATCACAAGCAATCCTTCCTTTCTCCAGAACAACAAGCCCCCAGGAAGGTTTAAAGAGACACTCTTTGCCGCAGGAAGCGTGAGAAAAACCTGTGCTTCTTGATTCAGCTTCGCAGATCGGAAGACGGAAAGGCCTGCTGCACCGGGCTTGGCGGAGACTCGAGGGGAGGGCTCTGTACAGCACACACACGTGCTCACACACACGTGCACACACATACATGCACACACGCACTCACACACACGCTCACACACACACTCTCACCCATCCCTGCCATTACAGGGATGCCCACAGCCCACAGACCCGGAGATCAAGGGCTGCCCAGAACTCCAAGGGTTTGGCACAGAATTCATCCACCTGGATCCTCTGTCCTCTGTTCTCCCGGGCAACCTCCTGCGGAAACTGAAAGATTAACTGTGTGCCTTCTCACACCAGGGTGGAATGTTCCTTACCCTTTTAAGAAGCTAATGCTGGGGCACCTGGGTGGCTCAGTCAGTTAAGCGGCTGACTTTGGCTCAGGTCACGATCTCACGGTTCATGAGTTCAAGTCCCGCACCAGGCTCTGTGCTGACAGCTGGGAGCCTGGAGCCTGCTTTGGATTCTGTGTCTCCCCGTCTCTGCCCCTTCCCAGCTTGCACTCTGTCTCTGTGTGTCTCAAAAATAAATAAATGTTAAAGAAAAATTTTTAAAATAAAAAATAAAGATGCTAATGCTTCACGGTGTCTTTCTGGTCCCAGGGCCAATGTCTTCATGGATTCAGGAAGCAAATGGCTGGATTTCCTATACTCCCAGCTATTGTCGGTATTTCAGAAAAAAACAACATCTCAAAATCAGAACAAATAGAGTTGATCGTTAGCTACCAATGATCAGTAGGTCTAACGAGTTGAGCTCCACACAAAGAACTTCATGTTGCCAAGCTCGTGGGAACCTCACAACTGGGGAAGGAAATGCCATTTCACAGGAGAGGAAACTCAGGTTCAGAAAAGTGAAACTTCTCGCCCAAAGTCCCATGGCTGATGAGGGACAGAGTCTCTTTCAAGCTATGTACACCCTTCTAGAGAAACTGTGGAAATACTCAGATGGGGATGCACCAGCCCAGAAGGAACAGACGGAACACGATCAACTGTTTGTGTGCACCTCCCTGCGCTGGGTTCTTCACAATGGCTCCTGTCTTGATCCTGTTTGATGGGACGCAAAGGCAGATCTCAGGCTCCCAGGGCCACCGGGGTCTGGCCCAGCGGTCAGTGCTGGGAGCTGTAACAGGAGACCTTGCTGAGAGGGAATAGGGCTTCCCCGTGACTCTGCCGTCCTTTCTGCTGCCCTCCGAATTGCTCACTTTGGCTGCAACCTCCTTACCCTGGGATGGCTGAGCCTGTCTGCCATGACCATGGGGAGGAGGAGGTGGGGACATCAGGGAGGACGCCACCCACTGGTTCATTCATCCTGGGTGCTCGTCATCGGTGAACAGTTTTGGTGCCCACCGGTCAGCAGAGAAGCTAGTGGAGGGCACAGAGATGAACCAGACGGTGATGCAGCTATGACAAATGGCAGGCAAGACCAGAGGAAGCCAGAGCTAGGAGAACATGGGTTCAGAAGGCCGTTCAAGGTGGACTCGCCAGGACGTGGAGGTCTATCGGATACAGAGCCAAGGAGAATACGTCCCAGACACCTGGGATCCCAAGCCAGGTGACCCCGACGCTCTTCCTTCCATCTCTCACTTTCTGTGGGGACCTGATACCCCACCTGTCAGCACCCACCGGTGCATCTCCCGTCCCCATCTCAAGGAGACCTGCTATCCTCAAGGAAAGAGCGAAGGACGTAACTTTTCCTGAGTAGCTGCTAGGTTCAAGGCATCGTGCCCGGATTCTTGCACACAGTATCTTCCATTAGTCATTTCCACAGCACGGAGACAGAGCCGCGGGCATTGTATACATAGAGGAGAAGCCTTAGGAGCAAACTGGTGTGTTTGTAACTTATCTTCAAAGAGTTCAGCAAGAAACAAGGCATACATACAAAAAGCATGCACACGCATCATATACACATATGTACATCATATATGCATCATCTATGTACATAGATTGAGAGAGAAACACATACAAGACGTTTGCAATTGCCGAGTTCAGGTAGAGGATATACAACATGTTCCTTGTTCTCGTCTTTCAACTTTTACGTCGTATGAAACCTTTCAAAATAAAATTTTTTCGTGTTTATTTATTCTGAGAGAGAGAGAGAGAGAGAGATACAGACAGAGCATGAGTGGGGGAGGGGCAGAGGGAGAGGGAGACACAGAATCCAAAGCAGGCTCCACGCTCTGAGCTGTCAGCACAGAACCAGACGTGGGGCTCAAACCCATGAAACATGGGATCATGACCTGAGCTGAAGTCGGAAGCTTCACCGAGGCGCCCCGAAAATTTTCAAAATAAACATTTGGAAGAAAAGTCCTAAATTAAACAATAAACTACAGGGCCACCCACCCCAGCATTTCTGCCCCGTATGAGCTCTGTGCCTCTCTGCACAGCCGTTGCTTCCCCACCAGGTCCCCCCATTCTGGGGAGCCCCTCTGGCACGAGCAAGGCCTGATCCCCGGCCCCTCTGCCTTGACTCGCTTGTTGGAGCCCAGCACCCAGCTCACAGGATCACAGGGGTGGCGTCTATAATTCCCTCCCCGTGGACTAACATTCTGAGGGCCGTGGCTCATCCGTCCCTTCTGCACCCCCACCAGTGAACACAACACCCCAGCAGGCCCTCAGAAAAAGCTGCTTGACAAGCGAGTTAATGAATTCTACTGATCCTGATTCCAAAAGCCCTTGCCACAAGCAATGGCAGTGACACACTTCCTGATCCCAGCCCCAAGTCCGGGCTAGGGGAGGGGCGGTCCCAGGGTAAAGGGAAAGGCCTCATCGCCCTGGGTTCGAAACCTTATTCCACCTCCTGCTGGCTCAGTGAAAACTGGCACCTGTCCCTTGGCGTCTCCGTACCTCAGTTTCTCTTCACCAAAATGGGAGCTAGCACATCCTTGCCTTGTGATATTATGAACTTAGCTAGGAGGCGAATAAAGGACCGAAGCTGGAACCAGGCACACAGCAAATGCACAGGAAGCGATGGCTGCTGGAGTTTCAGACTCAGAAGGGCTGTTTAGGGGAGACGCTCACCCACAGGAGATACTGGGGGTGCCGTCCCTTGCACGGGGTCTCTGGGCTCTCCCAGGAGCCCTCACAGGGCCACAAGCAGGAGGGCCTGAAGACACGGGCTGGGGATGAGCGGTTGTGCGCACCTGTGTGTGTGTGTGTGTGTGTGTGTGCACGCGTGCACACGTGGGGAGGAGAGGAGAGCCACTGTCCTTCTCGGACAGCCGAGGAGGGTCAACCGGACCAACCCAGCCTCCGCTAACCACCTGCCTGGAGGCTTGCCGGCCCCCCACGGGGTCATAAATCACTGCCTCCTTTACGAATTTGAGGAACCTCTGCATATTTGAAGAGGAATTTGAGGCAGAAAGAAATGGGCAGATTAATGGAGCTTGAAGGAAGCAGAGTTTCGCTTGCTGCTCCCGCCCGAGCACGCAGTCCGCCGGCAACTCGGCAACGCTCAGCAAACACGGCGTTTTCTCATTGGGGCTTCACGCTGGCACTCGTTTTAACTAATTACGGGGACATCTAAATCCACGCGCCGGCATTCAGCCGTGCAAAGCGGCCTCTGAACGTCTGGGTCTCCCCAGCCCGGGCCCGGACGCTTCCAACAGCCCCAGGGTCCACCTCGGGGTCCTTCCCGGCTTCCGTCACCCCCACCCCCACCCCCACCCCTAGCAGCCACCTGAACACACAACGCTGTCACGTGCCTGCTGCCTCTTGTCTCTCGGACATGCTGTTCCTTCTGCCTGGAATGTCGCTCACTTCCCTTCTCTGCCGGGAACGCTGCTGCGCATCCTCTGCGAACCAGCTCAGTGATTAGCTACCCTGTAAGCTGTCCGACAGCCCCGAGGGGGTGAGTTCGATGCTCCCTCGGCGCCCCCCTTGTGGCACGTATTACCTGAACACCTAACATTCTGCCCCCATCTGAGCGCTGAGCTCGTTGAGAGCAAGCGTGGTGTCATCTGTGTGCCCTACAAACAACTGTGAGTCAGTGCATGTTTGTTGACTGACTGCGTGACGTACAGAGACGTTCGCTCTCCAGGCTGATGGGTTAAAATGATCGCTCACCTAAAAACAAATATGCTTGTCCGAAGTTTTCTAAGAAATATCAGGGAAACGTATTTTTCTATCGTCTCTCCCCAAACTTTTCTGTCTTAAATTTCTAAGTCCTGCGCCCCCGTCAGCCACAGAGCCACGATGGCAATGTTCTTGCCTCCGTTGTCTTTATCTTCTCTGAGTCCCAGGCTTTCCAAATGTGTCTGGTAAGCAGCCAGCCTTCTTCAACCCCCCCCCCCTCTGCTGCAGACCTAGGCTCGCTCCTCTCCCAACTGAATGAGGGCCAGGGTAGGGCAGGGCAGGACCAGAAAGCCAACCTGAGACTCTCAGACATGTTCAGGGGAGAGCAAGGGCGTTGTGGCCGGGCTCCAAACTAAGGACACGAGGACTCCCGTGGAGTCCTCTGAGGAGGCTCAGAGCTGGCCAGACACCGGTCCTCAAATGTCGAGTCCTCAAAGGGCCGATGCGTGGAGGAGAACAGGAGCACACTCGGAGGGGACTCAAAGACCAGACAAGCGCCAGGCTGTGGATCGTGGGCTGGGAATGCGTACCCCTGTTTGCCAGCGACAGACTCCGTTTACGCCTGTCACCGTGACAAAATTATCGTAGGAGTCCCTGTTCACTCCCCGCCGGGTCCTGGTTCGGACAGTAATTATACAACCCCTTTAGTGAGAGGGAGGTGTTTTCGAGTTTGGCAAACGCAGAGTGTTCTGGCAGCCGGAGCTGTTCAAGGACCTAACAGGTTGGCTGTGGATTACAAGTCCCTCAGCAGAAGGAGCTACGATGTGTTCCTCTTGATGGCCCGGCACTGAGCCCGTAGGTGGGGCCTGTGCCTGTCTGGGGGATGGATGAACGATTGCCCTCAGAGGGAAAGAGTTCCCCGTCAGCAGGAGTATTTCAGTACAGGCTGGACAAGTGCCTGTCAGGCAGCCTTGCAGAAGGTTTGAAGGCCACACACCGATTTGACCAGAAGGTCTTTTAGCCCCTCTTTCTTGCACAGAGCTTATATGTGAGTCAAGTTCAGGCATTAAGAGCAAAGACCTTGGTAGGCAGACAGGACGGGTTGGAACCCTGGCTCGTCACTTACCAGCTGTAAAACCGGGACCGAGTCACTTAACCTATCTGTGCCTCGGTTTCCTGATCAGTAAAGTAGGAAGAAGCTCAGATACTTCAAAATGTGAACGTTTTAGAAGTGAGTATGTGTGAAATGCCTGGCCCACGGTGAGCACTTTCTAACTATTTTTTCTGTGACTTCTGTGATGCCAGCGGTGATGCGGGTCTGGGGGCGTCCTCCTGTACACAGAGGGGCGTTACTAAGAGAGCTGGGTCAGGGAATCCCACCCTCACAGTGGTGCCCCGGGGGAAGGTTAATCAGATGGCGAGCCCAGTAACCAAGATTAGGAGAAAGAAAATCCCTCCAACCCCCTTTGAATTTCAGTTATGTGTCCGTTTTCTTTGAACTGGTTATTCAACCCTTTCTGTTGGAGAGAGAACAAAGTAAGTGATGTGGGACTCAAATCTCATTTACAACTTAATTTTAAAACGGAGGAGATTTGCAATATTGGAGACGCAGGGGAGAGGAAATAAACTTTAGAGTAATTGCTCTGTCGTCTTTGACAGAAGGCGTTGCACTGCTATTTTTGTTGATGGCATTCAAATGAGAGGATATGCCGCAGCTGCAGGGAGCTAACAGATCCCCGATGGTAGGGCCTTCACTTGACTCAGGAGAAAACCACAGGCCAGAGAGGGGACGGTCTGCCGCCTGCTTCCCGGAGTCAGAGGAGAGACCAGAATCAGGTTGCGGGTCTCCAGCTCACCGGACAGGTGTCTGCAGAACTCAAAGAAGAGTAAAATCACAGCCCGAAACAGCAACCCCACGGCCCCCACCGCAAAAGAAGAAGACGCGGGGGGTTGATGCTCTGAGCATTTCCTAAAACACAGAGACCCCCCTCAAGAGACATTCTGAGGGCAAGGGGGCTCACCTCCCCAGGAGGGCTTACCACAGGCCTGGAAGTGGCCATTATGTGTCAGTTCTTAAAGTTTAGGAGCCCGGGAGTCCACACAGAATTTTTATGTCCATTTTATAGACAAGTAAATTGAGGCAGGGGAGTACCTTCTGTTTTCAACCTCAGAAACCCCTGGGGACTCTAGGACCCGCTTCTCAGGGCATGGGAGCATCAGGTCGGGAGACCCCTGTGGCCATCAGACGCCCGACAGCAGACCGCCCCCACAAAACCCATGGTTCTCGTACCCGCTTGGGACGCTCCAAGGCGTGGGTTTTCAAACTGTGCTTTGCATCTTGGATGGGGCAAGGGGAATGAGGTCCCCAGTTCTGACGCCAATCAAAGCAGCCTCACTGTCACTTGGGTTGTATTTGGGGGATTTGATACAAGATCTTATTGCAGCAAAGCACTTAATGTTTTAAAAGCCTCTGCCTGAGGTGTTCACATGATGCACCTACAATGTCTTTTGTCACCACCAATTAACTGAGGCACAGTGGCTTCTGCAGAGTCCGGCTGCGGTACTAAGTTGTTCTTCAAAGGGTCATAGCATCCCTTCTGTACGGCCGGCCGGGTGCCCCGGCGGCCTTTGCCCCACCGGGAGCAGCCGGTGGCTCGGGAGAGCTGTGGAAACAGCCGGCAAAATGTAGGCAGCTGCGAGGACACTCTGGCTCCCGCGGGTCACCCGGGGACGGACCAGTCGGGGACCGGTCCATCTTAACGCACCTTGCCTGCTGCTTCTGCACACCCAGCGGCTGCCAGGGCCATTCCGATTAACCCTTCACAGCCACTACACTTGGGACATGCATGTGCTCTGTTCTTTTTGCTGATTTAATTAACATAATATAATGGAAATAAAATAATTGAAGGGGCTGCCACTTCAGAAAAGATCATCGCGGGGCTGCTCGGGAGGCATTGTTGCGCGGTTTCCAGGCAACGCCCCGGAGGCCCCGGCGGGGCTGGCGGCCCCGAAGCAGCCAGCGGGCCGCACCGCCACCCGCCCCCGCCCCCCCACCAGCCTCCCCCGAGGCCTCCCCGGCCCTGATCCGTGGGCCCAGCGGCGAATGAGGCATAACTTCAGGCCCCCCTCTTCACTTCTGGGTGCCTTTGAGACTCCAAATGGCATTCCGCAGTTTGGAAATAGATGAGAAACACCAAACGGGAAATAAACACATCAAAAATTCAACACCCATTGCCTAGTAATAATCATCGTCATTATTTATGTTATTTGTGAGCCTAGGTCCAGCCTCGCTTTCTGGAAATGATCTTTCAACCAAAAATTAGAGTGGTGTAGATATTGCTATGAATGGACCCTCCGGGCATTTATTTCCAAACTCCTATCCTTTTTGAGCTGGTGGAGGCCAGGGTTCCCCCCAAGGATCTGTCCCTAATTGCTGAGAGACACTCCCCGGGCCCCATCACTGCTATAAGGCTCACCACCCACAGGGAGGAAGCCCAGAGGAGAATCAGCTGTGGGATTTTTTCAGACGAGACCACAGGCAGACATCTAAGCGCAGATTCTGGTCCCCTCTGTAGCAAGGCCTGAGCCTGGGCAGGCTCCTGTCGCATAGCAGAGCACACAGGTCAGCACCACCGGCTAGACCAGCCCAGAGGTGAGGCCAACGTCACGTGCAGTTCCTCCTTCCTTTCTGCAGCACCCGCCAAGGAGGAGGTGGCTGGACAGCAGAATGACAGAGAGATCGACATTCACTTGGCCACCTGCACAGACACACTCCAGGCTGCAACACACATTACTGTGAATCCCCCATTATAATATCTTTAAAAATGATCCAGCCCAAAGGAAAAGCCATTATCACATGATTCCTCTGCTAGGGGAACATTTTTATGCCAACGATGCCAAGCTACAGGCATGCTGTAAAATAAAATACGTGGTTTTATCCAATTCTGCCAAGTCATGAGAAAGGAGAGGGAGAAGGAGGAGGAGGAGGAGGAAGACGAAGAAGAAGAGAAGGAGAAGGAGGGGAAGAAGGAGAAAAATGTCTGTTCACACAGGAAGTTTCGGACATGTTCATAGTGGGGGTGCTCATCTTTCTCCCTCCGTGACAGAAGTTCAAGAGGATGGGCGCTAATCGTGAGACGTTTAACTGCTCTATTCCTTGTTCTCGCCATATTGATTTCTATTAATTAATCCAGGGTGATGGAGAAGTCAATGGTGCCACATTCATGACCCTTGTAGAAGAAACTAAAGTAACGAACGCCGATGGAGAGCAGCTTCGTCATAATAAACACCTGGTAGGTTCCTGTCAGTCTCCAAGATTAAGTGGGCTTGAGGTGTCCAAAACATAGCCCACCGCCCCATGGGAGAGGAGAAGCCAGTTGCAGACTGGAAAGGAGTGTGAAGATGAGATTTTCATTAAAAGAAAAAAAAAGTGAAACTGAAGAATCAGATGTGCCTAGATTGGGCCGTGTCAGTCCCCCTGCCTTGCCATCTCACAACCCAGCTGTCCACTCATCGTCAGGAGTGAATTCGGGACTCGGAGTCAAGAGACCAGGGCTCTCATTCTGAGCGAGTCGTGCCTCCTCCTACAATTCTCTACAAGCTCTAGATCCAGATGGGCGCTCATTCCTTCTACAAACGGCCCTCGGCCACATAGTAGGAATGAGGTTCAGATGTTGTTTCTAGCTCTTCTGGGCATCTCACCTGCACATCGGTGTCGCCTCTGAGCAGCCTGAGTCACCACCCCCCGCCCCCCCGGAGCTTCCACGCAGGAAACCACCAAACCATCTAGGGCTCCCTCCCCTCCCTGCCTGTTATCCCACCAGCCTGCAGTCTTTACCTTCTAGAAAGGCTATCGTCTAGCTATTTAAATTACAAAGCACATGAAATTTAAAAAAAAAAAAAAAAAAATATATATATATATATAACTGGGAAGAAACTAAAACAAATGCAAAGACTTGACCTGGTGTAGGAAGTCCTTCTCCAAATAAGTAAGAAAAATAATCCTATAGAAATTGAGCAAAGGAAAGGAACAATTTTTGGAAGAGATACGTAAGTTAAGTGAACATCTGAAGAAATTTTTTACCTCGAATATTAAGGAAAATCTAATACAACTATTTTTTTCTAAAAATGTCGATTTCTTTTTTAAATTTCATTTATTTTTTTTAAAGTTTATTTACTTATTTTGAGAGACAGAAAGAGAGAGAGCATGCTAGAGCAGGGGAGGGGCAGAAAGAGAGAGAGAGAGAGAGAGAGAGAGAGAATCCCAAGCTGGCTACACACTGTCAGTGCAGAGCCCACACGGGACTCGATCTCATGAACCATGAGATCAAGGCCTGGACTGAAATCAAGAGTCAAGTCCTCAACTGGCTGAGCCACCCATGCACCCCCAAAATATCAGTTTCTTTTCCAAGTGATCACTCTCGTTGTCCAAGAGGGTAAAATGAGACAGATACTCTGGTGTCCTAAAGATAGAGAACATAAAATGTGTGTAACATTATTGTTTTGTTCTAAGTATCAATTCCAGGGAAATAATTAGAGATGCAAATCAAAGATACATCCTTATGGTGTTTATTACCACTTTATTTTTAGTATTAAAAAATGAGAACAGCTGAACTATCCAAAAATTGAAAATGGGAAACATGCTTAGATGTATCTGTTTGACCATCACACAGGCACAGAAATAGTCGTGAAGGATTTGTTGAGGATGCGTGAAGATACTCATGATGTGATGTTGAGTGGAAAAGAGGGCTTAGAAAACCAAGCACAGCAAAACCTTAATTTTGGTTTTGTTTTTTAAACTTGTACTTGACATGTGATATCATAAAAGGAAAGAAACGACCTTCGGACATCCCATTGAAATCTGAGCTTAGGTTATTATACAAGACCCTTTGAGAATCCAGCCCCCGTCACCTCCAGACCCTTGGATTTCAGCCACCCCACAATTCCTGGCAGTGCTTTATCATGCTTTGCTGCGTGATATCTCCGTGCTTTTGCACGTGATGGTTTGCAGAGGATGCTTTCTGGAAATGCTTCAGCCCCACTCCCACTGTCCCCACTGACTACCTTATAAATATCTACTTGAGACTCAAGCTTACATGCCCCATCCTCTGGAAAACCTCCCACAGCTGGATTTGGCATCCCACTTTGAGATCCCACGATACTAAGCAGACAACGGATAGCCATTGACGGATTTGGAGCGAGAGAGCAGCACGTTCTGTCCTTTATGAAGAGGCTGTAAAGGAAGCTCAAAGTCTAGGGCCAGTGACAACGCAAGGGGGGATGTTGACAGGCTGGCGTGCAGCCGGCTCTGTGGACCCCGGGCAAGTCTCCAACGATACCTGGACATCTTTGCAGGAAACTCCAGCAGAAGAAATAGAGTTTGTAAAGATGAAATACCCAAGTAAGGACATGATTTTCCTTGCCTCGGTTTCTCTTCCTTGGAAATCCTAGTGGAGGATCAGAGCAGCCTTTTCAGAATTCTCCAAAAATGTACCATAGATGCCAAACCAATCACGTAGCAATTATTTTTGGTCTCGAACCCCAGTCACGTTGGAGAGGGCTCCGACCATGGAAAGAACTCAATAGATGTTCTTACAACACCTTCCTTCCCCAACAAGAGAGCAGAACAAAGGCATCAAGTGTCCCTCATACCTTGTCAGATATTCTCTAGCACCAAGTAGGTCACGGGTGCTCAGTGATGCCCAGCTGAGGTTTTCATTTGTCGTCCTTATCTCCTCTCCCACCAGAGTTTTCCCTTTTTCAGTTTGGGTTCCATCAGGCAATTTTCACACTGCTAAGGCTCCCGTGGTTCCGAGGAAGGTGTCATAGATAACCAGGGAGGAGAACCTGACTCCTAACCAAGCAGACAGGGAGCATTTGTCTGGAAAATTCCCTTGGAAATCTCGGAAACAGGAGTCTGCTGCATTTTAAGCCCCGACAGAAGGCTGGCTCCCAGACTGTAGGAATAATTGCTTACCCACAGCCTGCAAAGCCTTCCCCAGACAAGTACCTACAGGAACCTCTCCCTTCACTGCCTCCCAAGCCCCCACCTCACTTCCTCTCCTGTCCCCCTCCCCTCTCTCTCGAGTCAGGAATGAAGAGATCGTCACCTCCCAACTGGTGTGTGCCAAGTAACCTGCTTAAACTCATTTGCTCCCTGAACATAATTCCGAGGAAGTACATTTTAATTAAACTTTCCGGCAAACACGTCTTTTGCTCTGTAATAACTCCCCTGAAAAGGAACAGCTACAAAGAGGTCATTCTGTCCACAAACACTGGAAGAAAGTAGATGGACGTCTGAACTGGTCTTGTGGCATTGGCGTTTTCCACCCCGAACCCTCAGCCTCTTCTGCGAGGCCCTGTCTCGGCTCTCCTGTTCCGGGGGTCCTCCCTACCTGGAATGCTCACAGACCTTCCTTTCACAGGACCAAACTCTGCCGGACCCCACCCTGATTTGCCCTCACAGACCTCTCCCCAAGCAACCTCTCCCCACAGGTCCGACTGCAGAGCCACATACCGTAAAACTTACCGTCTCTTCTCCCCACCCAGATTTCAAGGGTCATGAGGACGGGGACCCTCACAGAGACCTTTGTGCAGAGTAGATGTATCAATAGATTGTCAAGGTAGGGCCACCAAAGAATCTCCAACCGCTGATAAATAATACCCGGCAAAAAGTGTGTTTTTAAGTCATCCAGTAGTCTAAGAGAACTCTTATTTGATTATTGCCTAGAAAATTCTGGAAAGGAGGTATGTGACTGTGGATTGCTTCCTCCTAAATTAGTTTAAGAAACGTGTCTGACTCTCCAAAACACAAGTCAACAACCCCTTATCTGCCATCACAACCTTTAAAAAAAGCTCTTGGGGCGCCTGGGTGGCTCAATCGGTTAAGCATCCAACTCTCGATTTCGGCTCAAGTCATCATCTCACGGTCCCTGAGTTCAAGGACCATGTTGGGCTTTGTGCTGACGGTGTAGAGCCTGCTTGGGATTCTCTCTGTCCCTCTCTGCTCCTCCCCTGCTCGCTCTTTCTCTCTCTCACTCTCTCAAAATAAATAAACCTCGAAATTTTTTTAAATAATAAAAACAAAATTTAAAGCTCTTTTGAAAAGTGGTTTTGTTGGTTTTTAAGCTCATTTGGCAGCAAGACCTAAATTGACCTAAGCTTGTTTGCCAGTAAAATTGACCTAAAACTAAATTGGGCCTCTTACTTTGCGGATAATCATCCTTTTTTGCAAAAATACTCATCTGCTAATTACAAGGACAGCCTTGGATCCTGCTGGGAGCATTATATATTATACGTAAACTCAATACATTCTGAATTCGGAAGTCACTGGGCCCCAGTGGTTTCAGGTAAGGGATTGTGGAGCTGGTACCTCCAGTGTTTCCTGGAAAGGGCTCCTGGGTGGCTCAGTCGGTCGAGTGTTCAACCCTTGATTTCAGCTCAGGTCATGATCCCAGGGTCATGGGATGGAGCCCCACATTGAGCTCCACACTGAGCATGGAGCCTGTTTAAGATTCTCTTTCTCTTTCTCTCTCCCTCTGCCCCTCTCCCCCACCCGTACTCCCCCTCTCTCTCTCAAAAAAAAAAAAAATAATAATAATTAAAAAAGTTTCCTGTAAAATATTTGTACTCTGAATTCTATTTTTTTGATTCATGTGCTATAATTTCTAGGGCACATACAGTAGATTGTATCATCATTTCCCATGATCAGCTTCTTTCTCCTCTGTAATGTAAGAGATCACGTAAGAATGGAAGATTATACATGTTTGCTGTTGCCACGAGCGTCTTCCGTGATTCCTCCGGGAGAATACTAACTCACCATCGACACCAGGAACGGTGAGACAACGAGAGCAGACACACCACACACCATGTTGGGGCTGAGTTTTTCAAGGCCGTTGGATGGTGTGGCTTTTGTTCTCTTCCCTCTGCTATGAGGATGTCGTGTCCCAGACAGAGGACGTGCTTTTAGCCTGGATCCTAGAGTGAAGAAGATTTGGCTTCGCACCGTATGTAAAAATTAACGCACAGCGGGTCAAAGACCTAGACCCAAGAACTGAAACCACAAAACACGTTGAAGAAAACAGAGGGGGTAATTCTTCGTGACCTTGGATCTGATGGTGATTTCCCAGTTTTGACACCCAAAACATGGGCAACAAGATGAATTAGACTTTATCAATCTTAAGAACTTTTGTGCATCAAAGGCCATTGCCAAGAAAGTGAAAAGATAACCTACAAAATGGGAGAAAATACTTGCAAATCAATGTATATATCTGCCAAGGGTCTAATATCCAGAATATGTAAAGAGTTCTTACAACTAAGCAACAAAAAACCAAACAGCCCGGCTTAAAAAATGGGCAAAGGATTCGAGCTGACATTGAGGTACTGTTTCCCATTCCTAGGACGGCTATCATTTTAAAAATGGAAAATCCCAAGTGTTAGTGAAGACGTGAAGAAATTAGAACACTTTATCTGACTGTTGGGATTGTAATGAGAGCAGCCATTGTGGAAAGTAGTTTGGTTATTCCTCAAAAAAAGTTCATCATAGAATTACCATATGACCCAGAAATTTCACCCAGTACAATCCCAAAATATAGACCTAAACACTGAAAACTGGTACTCAAACAAATGCATGTTCATAGCAGTATTAGTCACAACAGCCAAAAGGTAGAAACAGTGCAAATGTTCTCTCAATGAATGAATAGATAAATAAATTGTGATCTATCCATGCAAGGGGCTAATACTCAGCCATAAAAAGGAATGAAGTGTTAGTAGGGGTTACAACATGAATGAATCTCAAAAACATTATGTTAAGTGAAAGAAGCCAATGCAAAAAGTCACATATTGTATGATTTCATTTGTATGAAATATGTAGAAAACGGATGCAGAGAGAAAGGTCACAAATCACTGGTTGCCGGGGATTAGCGGGGAGAGGGGAATTAGGAGATTCATGGTTATGGGGTTTCCTTTTCGAGTCATGAAAATATTTTGGAACTAGACAGAGGTGGTAGTTGCACACCATTGCGAGTGTGCTAAATTCCACTAAATTAGTTAAGATATTTAAAATAGTTAAAAAGCTTTAAAATAATTAAAACATTACATCATATGAATGTCATCTTAATTTTTCAGAAGAGAGAGAGAAAAAGGAGCAGTGGTCACTACTGGGGGTCTACAAATCTTCCAGCTTGGAACTTCCCAACTAGTGACCCCGAATGGTTATAGATTTGGAAACATATTGATGTCCTTAGTTTGGGGGGCAGCCAGGAAAGACCTGAGGTGGCCAGAGCCTCTGGCCATTCCCTCTCGCCTACAGAGCCTAGCCTATAGTCCAAGTGATCTGATCATTTTCCTTATCGGTCAAGAGGTGGGAGAGTTGGGAGACATTGTTTTTCATGTCCCCACTCCCCTTCCACAGGGGTCAGCCCTGGTTGCCAGGCACAGAGAGGGTCCTGGGAAGAATGCTCACCGCTGGACTTTGACACCTGATGTGGCCAGCAGGGTCCTGTCCTGGCAACCTAGGCTGTGCAAATACAGCAGTGGCCTTAGGAGCCACAAAGGGTCCTCTGATGGCCTTGAGCTTTGCGTGATGCTGATGCTGGAGACCCTGTGCCAGGCAATGGCGGTCCTGCCAGGAGAGCTTAGCCCAGGGCCAGACCCCCGAGGACTGTGGGGGAGAGGACAGCTTTCCCCGTCATAGTGGAAGCTTTGCATGCTTAAAACTTTGTACTACAATGCAAGGGGAGACGGAGAACTGGCCATTGGAGTTTCTGTCTTTCTGGAGGAAGGACAACAATGTGCTGAGAGCTTTAGTCACATTGAATGGAAACTTGGGGCTCTTAAATCAACCATTCTAGAAGTCAGACTCAAGAACAAACTATCAGAAATAGCAAATGTGAAAACCACAAACAATGAGCTGGAACGTGACCATTCTCCACTCGGTCTTAAAATAGACCCTTATAGAATAGCATGAGAAGAAGAGAAATCTAAATGCTTACAGCAAGTTGGGCTGCTGGCTGACATTACAAGTAAGCCTCAGTCCTTGGAAGACTCGACTAAGCAAATCCAATAGCAAATGCTGCACCCAAAACGTCTTTCAAAACCCATCAGCGGTGTGCAGAGTAGTGTAGGCGACACTCACACGGGGTTTGGAGAAAGACGCCAATCTCCGGAATTCTCTTGAATCAGGGTCCAGCCTCTACGTGGACATTTGCTGAAGAGGAGCCACTGGGCTGCTGGCCGTGATGAATCAACAGACAGCATGAGAACTTAGAATTAGGCATATCGAAGACGCCTCGTAGAGGGGGAGCCCTTACTAAATGAATCAGGGGAGTTGTGAAGAAACCGATTTATGTGGCAGAGGTTAAATATTCATTGACAAACCCTCTAACAGAAAAGAAACGGAATGAACGCGTCGTTACCTGAAGAAGCTCAAGTAATCGATGCACTGAGAGGTCACGCGGAAACCCTCCAAACCAAAAGCCTCACGACGGCCAGAAAACAAACCCTTTGGAAAGGGGGCGTGCCAGACTCCAGCAGAAATAATCGAATCCCTCCTGGACTACATGAGCAAAAAGAAATGTTTAGCCCATATCCAATTTACAGAGAATTTACCCCCAAAATAGACAGAAGACTCTCCGGTGCAGATGAAAACATCAGCAATGCACATGCAGGGGTTCTCACCTGTGAAATTCAGGCCAAAATTATCTCGGACAAATTCAGAAGGATCACTGCATGATATCAAAGCCGCCTTATTTCCCAACAAAAAAAAATAGTTTATGGGGGGGCGGGGAGGGGGGCGCGGCTGGGTGACTCAGCTGGTTAAGCATCTGACTTTGGTCCAGGTAATGAGCTCACGGTTCGTAAGTTCGAGCCCTGCCTCGGGCCCTCTGCTGTCTGCAAGGAGCCCGCTTTGGATCCTCTGTGCCCTCTCTCTCTGCTTCTTCCTTGCTGGTTCTCTCTCTCAGAATAAATAAATAAACTTAAAAAAAAAAAAAGTAGAGCTCACAATATTAAGCTGAGAACTCTGCCAGCTCAGAAACAAAACAAAGCAAAACGAAAAAAAAAACCCTCAACAACATAAAGAAATGGACACACCACACAAAAATTGATTGAGCTAAATGTAAAGGTTCTGAAAAAGTATCTTTCTGTCCTTGCTGTTCCAAATGGGGAATTTGACAGAGGCTTGAGAGGTCGACCAGGGACCCTCTGAACAACTGGATCCCCGACAAAGGCAAAGCATCAGGTGGTGACGGTGGGACACTTTTCGTAGCCCTCCAGTCTGGCCAACCCCACCCTGGGTCAGCAGGCTCTCCACAAGCAGAAGACAGTCTCAGTTCTTCTCTGCAGTCAGAAGCTCAGTCTCTTCCTTTGACTCAATCCCCCCGCCCCCAAATGCCAGGGGAGCAGCTGGCTTAGGCTCTGGTCCTTCAGTTTTCCTGCTGCCAGAGGTCAGACGGTGGAAAGGTGTCCCCACAAGAAGTTCCTGAGATGAGATCTTCCTGTGCTTCCCTCTATTTTGAAAGCCCAGACAGGCGCGTATGGGTGGCTCAGTGGGTTAAGTGTCTGACTTTGGCTCTGGTCATCATCTTGCAGTTTGAGCCCCGCATCAGGCTTCCTAGGGTCCAAGAAGAGCCCACTTGGGATTCTCTGCCCCGCCCACTCTGACCCTCCCCCACTTGCGTTTTCTCTCTCTCTCTCTCAAAAATAAATAAACATCTGAAATAAATAAAAAACTTGAAAGCCCAGACAACGTTCTCCAAGAGTCCTCTCCACCAAGGGTCTTTGCTTTGCCCAACGCTAGCCTCCCTGGCAATAAGAAACTCCCCAAGACCACCACTGGACGAGCTCTTGGGTCTCATAACCTGGAAACAGAAGTGGGTCACTTTCCTCGTTGGTCTGCCTCCCGCTGAGCTTACTGGCAGATCCCAGAATAACAGCAAGATGTTTTTTTTTTCCCTCTCTTTCTCGCCAAAAAAATTTTTATTTTGTCTTTTAGTATTATTTTATCCAGGGATCATACGTGACACAGCTCTGTAGAAACACGGTAGGCGACAGTTGTTAGTTTAATGTGTTGCAATTGTAGGCTATGTAATATGAATCTTACAAGTCAACCGCTTCTGTTTTATTCAATTTGTAGGTAGTGCATTTAGACTATTTTCGTTGTTGTTAACTAAAATAATCCAGGAACACAGCATATTGGTTTTTACTATTTAAAATGTCTCCCCCATAACATCCACTGTAATAAAAGTTTTACGTGAGACGTTTCACCAGCAGAAATATTTGAAGCTCAAGGTTTGTTTCTACATAACGAGGGCTCCATACCCTCTGGTTACGAGACTAATATTATTTCCTATTGTAAATGTGGGTTAATCGAAACAGCTTTTGGAAAAAAGACACATGAAGTAAAGCGGAGCCCTGGCAAACGGCCGCCAAAGGGGCAGCTTGAGGGAGAGCGGGGAGCCCTGGCTGGCCCGGGCCGCGGGGATTTGGGGAGAGGCAGCGTGTAGTCCCACACGTAGGGAAAGCTAACAATTGTTCTACGGCGTGCTAAATAATAAAAATAATAGACATTTCCACGACTAACAGGCTGGAACAACGTGTTCAAATTTTAACGGTCATGATCTTGTCCCCTCCCCACCCTCCAACAGCTCAGTCCCACTGTATCTCTGTCAGGATCGGGCACAAAATCTTCGTGCCCTGAGAGCTTCTACCTGTGATCCCAGAGGATGGACGTGGGGCAGGGGGAGGTGAGCAGAGGAAGAGGGTCGGAGACTCCGCGGCCCCTCGCCCTCCTCATCGACAGCCTCCGGTTTCCCAGAGGAAGAGATGTGGTTGGAACCAGTGTGGTCAGACTTTTCCAGCCGATCTGCCTCCTGGATATCACCCTTTCTCCCTCTTCCTTCCAGGCTCCTTGGCCAAGAAGCTTTAAAAGTAGCTAACATTCATTTGAGGCCTCACCACATGGCGGGCATGGTGTGGGAAACAGTCCGCGAAGAAGCTTCCAATAGTAGCCCCATTTTCCAGATGAATCGGCAGAGGCACAGGACACTCTGTACGTAGTAAGTGGCGTTGCCAGACCACACGCTTGACCACCGTCCGCAGCCCTTCCTGCTCCGCAAATTCCTCACAGAGCTGTCAGGGACACCAGGCCGTTCTGTCCTCACCACAGCTCAAAGATGGTCCGTGGCCAGAGAGGCGTGTGGTGGGGGGAGGGGTCAGCCCCAGGTCCGCCTTGTGCCCAAACTCACCGCCCTCCCCCCGAGTCGCACAGCTTCCTGTTTACGGTAGATATTTTGGGTTCATGTGAGGGCACATCTGGGGCCAAATAAAGCAGCAGCTTGGAGAAAAGGGGCCTTTCTTCCATTTGTGAAGGTCAGACCGTCTCAGCGAGGAGACTCTCAGAGGGGGGCGCTACGTTTCATGCATGTGCATTCGCATTCCAGAAAGGAGGAATTCTTAAGTCATAACAGCATTTTTCTCCATCTCAGACGCCAAATCCCATTTCCACTGTGACCTTCAATTCTGATAGACATGCCAGGTCTAATCATTAACACACACACACACACACGCACACGCATACACACACACACACAGAAGGCAAAACCCGAATTTGAAAACACAAGTCAGGACGACATGTAAAAGGCAAATGTCATTCCAGGACTCACGGGGCACCTCATGACAGATAACCAGACTAGAACCACCTGATACGGGACTAGAACCGCAGGAGGGAGGAAGACTTAGCAAACTCATTATTCAGCTTTCTGTTACATTTCCGCTCTCAACACCGGCCACGTGTTTCTTTTGAAGGTAGTATGAGACTTTTAACACCGTTAGTGACTTTATGTGAATGAAAATGATTTTGAATTCTTGCTGGGCTGAGTTTCACGCGAGGACTTGGGCTCGGTAACTGATCGTGACCTAACAGATAGGTCTGGATAACTGATTTCTGCCGAAGAGAAGACAAATGGTAAAGAGAATAGCTCAGATTTGTAAAACACACTTAGAGTTTCGGAAGCAATTTTGCAACAGTCCCCTCACTTGGTTTTCCCTGGAGAAGGAGGCAGGAGGGAGCGCTGATCACCCACAGGTCTCGGCCACAGCAGCCCCCCGTGTGTCCTGTGCCCTGGGGCATGCAGGGGGTTGTACCGTGTGGGCTCCAGGCTGCCTCATCCAAGCAGCCCAGTGCTCAGAGCAATGTGGGCAGGAGCCCAAGCTCCAAGAAGCTAAGTGATTCTTAACAAAACATCAGTTAAGACGACAACAAACCCGAAGTCGGATCTCCTGCTCGGGCCGTTTTCTACAGCTTCTCTGCACCGCATCTTCCAGAGCACGTTTTGAATGTACAGGGGGGCCATTTAGAGGTGGGTGAGGATAGAGTGTGTTTCAAAAGCAAATCATGTTCCCAGGATCTGAGCAAATTAGATCCCTTTCTCCCTCACAGTCTATAGCTTCATCACCTACTAGAAACAGGCTCTTTTGAGGTTTTGCAAAAAGGGCCATCAGCATCCCCAGTTTCCTCCCATTGAAAACTAAAAAAAAGAAAGAAAGAAGGAAAGAAAGAAAAAGAGAAAAAGGAAAAGAAAAAAAAAGGAAACCGTTCTCTTAAAAAGATGAAGAAGTTTACATATGTTCAAACATCCGCAAATCCAAGCTCCTTATTTGTCCCATGTGTTTGGACCGCGCGCAGACATTCAGCAGCCCAAACGCCCGTCGTTTCTATTGGAGAATGTGGGGTGAGTTTATCGGGTTAAAATCGGCTTTGTTTGGGTTTGCGCCGCCCTTGTTCCCCGGGGGCCCCACATGGGGCGCCAACATGGCCTGGAAGAGGGGCATGTCAAGTGCCCCCCATCACGCATTGTCGCTGCGCAGTGAACTGGAGGCTCAGAGGGGAAGGGAAAAAAAGTAATTCCTCATTTTCATCCTGACCAGGGTTCCCCTTTTCTTTGGCGGCTCGGAGCCGCAGTAATCCGCATTCACGGCGCCCAGCCCCGGGTTCCTGTAGGAGTTCTCTCTGGCTCTCTGGCATTGTCTTCTTCTCTGGGCCCGCTTCTTCCAATAGTGCTCCTTGAAAGCTCTTTCTGCGACAAAAAAGGACCAGCTCTATAATAGCCAACTTGCGTCCTTTCTTCTCTCTCTCTCACCCTTTTTTTTGTAAGCTTTCCGACGGAGCCGGGCTATTTAATCTTCTTGAGGCGTTCAAGATGTCACTTACCTCTGATGGTGGAGACAATGGAGAAATCCTTCCAGCCTGAATGCCAGGCCTTGCTGAATGCCTCTGGCCGCTTTGAAGAGGGTTCTTGGAAGTCTCTGTTTCAGCCGCTGTCCTGGTGGCCCGAGTGCAGGGTTTGTGTGTGTGTGTGTGTGTGTGTGCAATTGCATGCATGCCTCAGGGGCCAGCCTCACCAGAGGCGGCTTAGCATAAAGGGAAGTGGATGGCTTTCTCAGCAGAAAGACCCTGGTTCAAATCCCAGCCCAGACTTGAGCAAAGCATTCACTGAATCCTCTGGGCCTCAGTCTCCCGATCCGTGAAACCCAGGTGCAAAGAGTACCCTCACCCGGGCATATTTCGAAAACGGATTAAAGACAGTACGTTTCTGCTGCCCACCCGGAAAGTGTGCGGGGGTGCAATTAATTGATCGATTGATTATATAAGTTCCTGGCAACTGGTGTGGAATCCTGCCTTTCCTCTCTGATGGAAGGGAATCAGAAGAGTTTCATTAATTAATGGATTGGAAGAGAAGGAGCCAAAAGCTCACAACCTTTGTCACCTTTGACCCCCACCCCCCCCCGCATCCACTGCACTACCGAGCCCTGTTGACCCTGCGTTCTGCGGGCCATCCTGCCCCATCGCGGGCCTAGCCTCAGAACACATTTCCCCAGAGCTTGAGTCAGGCGGCACTCCCTTGCTCCAGAACATTTTATCCCTCCCTATTGCCTACAGGTTAAAAGGCAAACCTCCTCTTCGCGTTTGGACCCTGGATGATCTGCCTCTGTCTTCAACCTCCTCTCCTACCTTCACCTCCCGGGAACCCCACCCTCCAGCCGCCAGGCCCTGTGCAGCCCTAATTCCCAGCCTCTGCTGCGGCTTTACTGCGGCTCGGGATGATGTCCTCTGCACACCAGCTTCTCAAATCCCTCCACCCTCCGAGGCCCAGGGCAAATGCTTCATCTTCCCTGTGCCGTGCCCCTCCCCTGCAACACTGGGCTCACCTCGGCTCCGCAAACCCCATGGAGCACCCCGAAACCGGAGACTCAGAGGAAAAGAGGCACAGCCCCCCCGGCCTTGAAACGCTTGAACCGTCTGTTAGGTACAGAGCTTGCTTGTAAGCCCCAGAGCATCCCCCACAAAGGCCAGAGTTGTCTTAGTCATTCTTGGGCCGCCCTCCCCGCCAAGCAGAGTGACTGGTCCTCAGCAAACGCTCAGGCTGTTGAAGGAATGAATACGGACCCGTCACATTTATGGAGAACTTCCCGGTGCCAGCGGCCAAACTGGTCAAGTCACATACTTTTCTGTGAGGTGGGTCTGATCCCCATTCTACAGCTCACAAGACTGAGGCGCAGACAGACTTGCCGACTGGACCGCGGTCGTGCGCTGACGTCTAACGCATCCTCCGTCTCCAGGGAAAAGTCCCGCCCGGCCCCAAAAACGATTTTTTAAGAATTCGGTCATGTGCTGAGGTTATGGGGGCGGGGGGAGGTTCCAGAGAACCGAGGCCGAAGAAGAGTATGTGACGGGCCAGAGATGGGAACGACGCGCGGGTGCTCTGCCGGGCGGGGCCGCCCCATCCCCGCGCCGACCCGGGGGGCGCGTCGGCCGCTCGCGCCGTGGGTACGAGACACACATCGTGCACCTTCTCGGAGCCCCGCGCGCCGTGAGGGCGAACACAGCCTTCCCCGAGCCGCGTACAACTTTTCATTTCCCATATCAATCATGAGAACAAGTTGAAGTTCAGATAATGGCAGCTTGGTTTCCCCTAATTGTTCGGGATTTGGACTGACTGTTTGCACTGCAGACTGCGGCCACTGGGCTCCCGGCGGGGGGCTGTGGCCTGCTCTTTCTCTAACAAACCCGTGTTCATGCGTCCATTCAGATCCATCACCCTGAGATAAACTGTGAATATTGCCCTTTGTCGCGGCTGCATTCTTCCCGGCATCGTGGGGGCACTATTTACGGATTTAAAGGTTCATTTGCACAATTCTTTTGTCAGAGGCCCGGGCGCAGAATGGCAAAGTGAGGGCTGCCTCTTCTTTCTGGGTTACTGCCCCGGAGCTCTCCCCGTGCAGAATGGACATGCCTGCCCCCGGGCTCAGCACGAAGAATGTCAATGCGAAAATTACATTTTTTAAATGACCTGTCTGCTTCCGTGGCCAGGGAGGTCACCGGTTCACAGAGGGCGGGATTACGTGCTGCCACCCACCCCTTCGGCAGCGTTCGCAGACTCGCAGCTCGGAGAAGCAGCCCGGGAAGTTGAACGCTTCCCCGCCTCCGTCTCCGAGTGCCAGGCACAGTGCTCTGTGCTCCTATTCGCGCCTCCCGCTCTCCAGTAGCACTTAGGAGGCCCATTTCACGGGGCAGGAGACTGAGGCTCTGTGAGTTCGGGGGAATTGTTGCAAGCCACCCCACAAGGAGAGGGCAGTACTAAACTTCGAACCCAGGGCTCTCAGACTCCTGTGCTCCTTCAGGCCTACTCTGCAACTGCCCACAGTGGGGCCCCCGGGCCCGGGCTTCCGAAGGAGGGGTTAAGAATTTGCATCTGAAACAATGGGGCCCAGAGACGCCCTGTGATGGCACGTCAGGGAACATAAACGCTCTGCTGTGTCTAGGAATCCCACAGCCTCTGAGACCTCCCTCAGATGCCGCCCCCTCGGGGCTCTCACCCTGATTTCCTCTGCCGTGGGCAGCCCTATGCCAGCTTCCTGTCCCATTTGTGAGGACTCTCAGTCCTGCTCTCGCTGGATTGCAGGCTCCCTGAGGACAGCACTTATCTGTCATATTTGCGTCTCTGTGCCCAGCGGGGGCCCTGGGAAATCGCATGCACACTAAACATTCTTGCAAGAGTGAAAGGGGGAGTGACTCTTGGGCAACACGGGGGTGTTTCTGAGAAAGAGAATGATTCTGCACACACCTGCGCAGTCACGCAGCTCCACTCGGAAGAGATCAGAGTCAGAGGAGAAAGATGACAGTACTGTGGGCTCACTTGCGGGGGATGGAAAGGAAACACAAAGGAAAAGAAGAGATCTTGGGGCACCGGGGTGGCTCAGTTGGTTAAGCGTCCGACTTCGGCTCAGGTCATGATCTCGCGGTCCGCAAGTTTGAGCCCCGCGTCGGGCTCTGTGCTGACAGCTCGGAGCCTGGAGCCTGCTTGGGATTCTGTGTCTCCTTCTCCCTCTGCCCCTCCCCTGCTCACCCTCTGTCTCTCTCTCCCTCTTTCTCAAAAATAAATAAACATTAAAAAATATATATTTTAGGGGCGCCTGGGTGGCTCAGTCGGTTGAGCGGCCGACTTCGGCTCAGGTCATGATCTCGCGGTCCGTGAGTTCGAGCCCTGCGTCGGGCTCTGTGCTGACAGCTCGGAGCCTGGAGCCTATTTCGGATTCCGTGTCTCCCTCTCTCTGACCCTCCCCCGTTCATGCTCTCTCTCTGTCTCAAAAATAAATAAACGTTAAAAAAAAAATTAAAAAAAAAATATATATATATTTTATAAATAAGAACTCTCATCCAGTCCCAGATTCTTATTCAGAATCCCACCAAGTTCCAACCTGTTTTATAGGAAAGATCAGCATTTATCCTTTTTTTTTTCTTTTTTAGAAATTAGCCCAGACTTTGTGTCAGTCAGAATGTAGCCAAATGCCTGTGCCCCCAGGATTGTGCTTTATCACAGCAGTTGGAAGACAAGAGAGAGAAAGAAGGGCAAATTAAAAAAGCTAGGTGAAGGAATACAGGGATTTGGAAGTGACAAGGATGATAAGGAATACTTTTTTTAAAAAAGAGACCGAAACTGTATTTTTAGCACTGTTATAAAGAATGGCTACATCTTCCAAGATTGCCAGTGCATCCCAAAATAAATAATGCCAGATTTGCATAATCTGATAAGGAATTTGATCCTTCCCAAATACAAGGGATGTTTTAGAATATCACTATTACTGCCAAACAGAGGCTAAAATATGTATGTTTTCCTGAAGGACAGATTTTCACTTCGCTTAGCAAATAGATGCTGGTTCCATGTCTTGACCTAAAATATAGTTTTGGTGTATATGGTTCTTGCCCCAGTAGCACGGTTAGCATTTGCGGAAAAAGTCTGAAAGTAGTCATGTCCTTTTTTCCTGTAGCCCACTTCCAAAAATGTGTCCAGTCTGAGATAAAGGACAACGGTTGTTTGCAAAAGGATGTTCATCACAATGCTGCTTATAAGTAAAAATTAGATGGTAGAGACTGGATAGGTCCATTAATAGGGAAACGGTTCTAAAACTATGTCAGTGTTACGATGTCAATTTAAACACCCAAAATATAAAATTACGTACGCTGTACAAGCCCAATCATACAAATATATGTATGCATAGAAAAAAGAACCAGGAGAAATTTTGAAAAAAAACGGTTGGCATTGATAATCTTCAGACAAGGATATGATGATTGAAGGATTTGCTGTTTCTTCGTATTTTTCTATAAGGTACAGATTTTATTTATTTGTTATTTTGATTGCTTTCTTCAACACATTTTTCTTTACTTTTTATTTTTCTTCAACACATTTTATTTTATTTTTATTTTTGAGAGCGACAGCGTGAGCAGGGGAGGGACAGATAGTGGGGAGTTGCAGAGGATGCGAAGCCAGCTCCACGCTGTCAGCAGCGAGCCTGGTGCGGAGCCTGAACTCACGAAGCGGGAGATCAAGACCTGAGCTGAAGTCGGACACTCAACTGACTGAGCCACCCGGCGCCCCTCAACACATTTTTAATGAACATCTATGATGTGTAATACATGTGTTAGTAGGTAGAGATACCACTGAGACGAAAGCAGACAATGGACCTGCCCTCTGGAGCCGACATTCTTCGACGGTGGGAGGGAAGGACGCAGGCATCAGAGTAACTGTACAACCAATTACGGCCGTGGCCTCAGGCGATGTGAAGGGGGAGTGATGACCTGTGTTAGTGAGGAATAGAGAGGTCCAGTGTGTTCGTAGCGGGTGTTGAGAAGGGTTTGGAGAGGCTTTCTGTAAGTGATGTTCATGCTCAGCTTTGAACAGTGAGTAGGACTCACCTAGATAAGAAAGAGAAAGAGGTCAATATGGTGGTATTTCATTCTGGAGCTTCCTTGGTACCCCATCTACTCCCCCTCCCCGCCACCCACTCCAAGACTGGAGAATGCAGGTGGTTGGTTTTGTGTGTGTTGGTAGGGTGGGAGGAAAGGGATTTCCTTTACTCCCGGGTCTAGGAGTAGATCCTCATTATTTCAACCCAATCAGGTTAACCTCATCCTCCTTTCACCAGGCATCCATTTTGGTAATTTAGACCCAATCTAATCCATACATGGCACTCCTTCAACCAAGGAATTCGTTCAGGAATCAGCAGTGTATTCCAAAAAGACCTAAAAGGAGATTTGCCATGGTCTCTTGAGCAGGGAAAAGAGGGGGCAAGAATAAGCACTCTTTTAAGGGAGCTATAGCCAGCTGTTACTCTCCTTCTGGACAGAGGCGTCAGTGGATATAAAGCCTAAAAGACTTCTGCAGTCATTTTGGCATCATGAGGGAAGCCGACATTGGAATGAAGAGCAGAGACATGGAAAGAACCTGGATGAGTTTCAAGGGCCAGGTTATTCGAGGCCTCATAGGACATGTAAGGAATCTAAGCACAATAGCTCATCATTGAAGGATCTTAGACAGAGAAGCACCTTAAAGAGATCTGTGCTCTTAAAACACTGCTTTGGCAGATTATGTACAAAATGGAAAGTAACTTGCGTAAAAGTGATGGCAGGGAAGTCAAAGATTTCAGAGATAAGAAAAGGTCAAAATACCAGGACTTGGTGACTGATTGGATGGGAAAGGTGGAAAGAAGGAAGGAAAGGATGGGATCCACGATGAGCCTGATATTTAAGGATTTCAAAATAGGATGATAGGGACATTCGCTGAGCTAGGAATCCCCAAGGAAGATGAGGTTAAGGAAAACACTCTGAGTTGTTTGTTGGATATACTGAATTGGAGGAGCTTTTGTGTTACCCCAGTAGAGATGTTACATGAGTGACTGGACAGGTGGGTCTTGAAATTTGGGAAGTCGTCAGTGCCTGGGTGGTAGCTGGAGTCTACAGGGTAGATGGGTATGGACGAGCTGACCTAGTAGGAAGAAGAGTCTCCAGGAACTCAACATTTAAGGGTAGGGTTTGAGGAGACTGCTGAAAAGGAGAGCTCAGAGAGACAGGAGAAGAGAGGGCCCCAGGAGAGCATATGGCCAACAGTGTTGAAAGCTGCTAAGTGTCACATAAGAAGATGATGGAAAGCATGCTTTGAATTAATGACTTGGATGACGTGGAGGCACAATGGAGTTGGGAACCGGACTCGAGCCACTAGACAAGCGAGTGGGAAGAGACTGACGTTAAACATGAACAAATGCGCACGGAGGTCTGCGATATGGCCGTGCTCCCGGAAGATGGTTCAGCTCTTCTGGGCACAGACTCCGTGAGCTGGCACAGTGAGGTCAGCAGCCGTGGAAAGCTGTGTCACGTTCTTCACGGTTCTCCAGATCTGGGGATGTTGCACAGAAAGGGCTCTTCTCGGAGCACCCCGGGTGGAGAGATCCACAGATAAATGCCCTTTCCTTCTTTGTCCCCTTTTCTCCGACTTGTTCATTTATTCGGTATGGATTGTCTGGGTTGCCTTAGAAGAGTCAAACCAGCCAATGGTGATATTTATTCCTAGATTTTTACTAGTTTCCTAGGGCTGCCAAAGTATCACAAACCAGGAGGTTTAAAACCACAGAACCATGTTGTCTCATGGTGCTAAATGCCGGAAGTCCAAAATCCATATGCTGGTGGACGTGCTCCCTCCAAAACCTCCAAGGGTGGCTCCTTCCTTGCCTCTTTCAGCTTTGGGTAAACCCAGGTGGTCCTTGGCTTGTGACTGCATCTACGCTAATCCCTACCTCCATCTTCCCATGGCCACCTTCCCTGTGCGTCTCTGTGTCCAAATCCCCCTCTTCTTGCCAGGATGCCAGTCCTATTAGATTTCAGACACGGCATAGTCCATTTAACTAACGTAACTAATGATACCTGGCGTGAACTTATTTACAAGCAAGGCGGTACCTGACGGCCCGAGGACTAAGGCTGTAAGCTCTCCTTTGAAGGGGACACAATTCAACCAGTGACACCAGGTCTGAATCTGCACCGTAGCATCTGCAAGCCGATGGCATAAGCATGAGCTGGGAAAGACACGTAACAATCTGCAGCTTTATCTGAAGCCATCCTTGACATAACACTCACCATTTGGCAGCAGGAAAGCTGATTTTGGCTCAGGCTGGACAGAGAAGACGGGGCTCACTGAAGGGGTTTATTCAAGGTTTATCCTCATGGGGTCATGTCACCCACACCGGGTCTCCATCCCAAATTCAATTCCAGCCTATTCTTTTTTTTTTTTTTTTAAATTATGTATTTATTTATTTATTTGAAACACAGAGAGAGAATCCCAAGCAGACTCCATGCTCAGCACAGAGTCTGACACGGGGCTCGATCCCACGACCCTGCGATCATGAATAGAGCCAAAATCAAGAGTCAGACGCTTCACCGACTGAGCCCCCCAGGCACCCCAATTGCAGCCCATTCGGACGACAAGAACTACAAGCTCCTTCTTGATTTCCTGAGGCGCTGGAGACGAGGTGTCGTAGCCACTCCACAAACACGTACCGCGGGCTTCCCCTCCGTCGGGCCCTGGGAACGGGCTGAAAGGTGTGGCATGACCCCTTGTCCCCTTCGGGATCCTTGTCTAGCGAGAGAACCAGGGTGGCTACAGCAAGGCCTGGACGTCTGCTGAGCAGATAGTGCTAGAAAAACTGTGATAGAGGAAGGGGGGCGTGCGTTCCTTCCTCCCAATCCATAATTGTGATTATTATCCAAATCCCCGCAGATCACCGAGGGGGGATGGCGTACCCCTACTGAGCCAGCCAGGGGAGCTGCTGCCTGTCATTTTTAACATTTTTATTCTTACGGTTTGTTCGAATTACGAGTCCTTGGTTTGCTCCTGCACATAATATGGTAACATTTCCCCCTCGGTGCATATTCTGTTAGTGACTGCTAGCTGATGTTCACAGGGGCAGCAGCACCGGATGCCTGGCTACCTTCCACATTGTAAACGAACCATACACTGCGGTGGAAGAGCCACATGCTGCCGAGTGTCACTGGCCTCTATGTCCCACCCTATGTGTCTGGGAATAATTGCAAAGCCTTACAAGTGTCAGTCAGCTTCCCTGAGACTCACCTCACTCCTCTGGGCCCGGCGAGCCAACAGGCACCTCGCATTGCTGGGGCGTAAAAGATAAGGAAGGTGAAGGAGATGTCACTCATAGTAGATGCTCAACAAATGTGCCCCGTGTTTTCTCCTACATTTGCACGTGGCCCAGTGCATCACGGTATTTACCGAGCATCTGCTATATATTAGCCTCTGTTTTAGGCACGGGTGATACTGAAGTGAATAAAACAAACCATTTTCTTACTTTCTCTGGCCCTACATCTAGTGGGAGGGAACAGACGACGAAGAAGGTACTTTTCAAGTGAGAGTAAGTGTGCAGAAGGAAAAGACAGGACACTGATAAGAGAGGAGACGAAGAGCTACTTCAGACGACGGGCTCAGGGAAGCCGCTCTGAGGATTAGGAGGCTCCAGACCTGTGGCGATCTAGGGACAGACCCCCGAAGGTCAATGCAGGGCCGGTGGGAGGCAAAGGGCATGCTCCGGGAGCACTACTGAGCCTCAGTTCACCAGGGGCCAAGAGGTAGGAGGTGAGGACGGCAAATGAGCAAAGGCTAGATCCTGCGGGACGGCGTCGATGCTGGCAGGGGTTGGATTTTCTTCTGAATGTGGTGAGAAGCCACTCTCAGGTTCTAAGCGAGGGTGTGGCTTGAAAGACCACTCCGGCTGCTGTGTAGAGAACGGACGGACTGAGCAAAGGGGGGAGGAGGTGGACCCCTGGGGAGTCTCGCTCAGATGCCTGAGCGAGAAACGGTGGAGACTTAGACCAGCTGGGTGTGGGGAGAAGCAGGTAGATATGAAGATATTTGGGAGGTAATTTGACGAGAAGTGGAAGATTCCAGTTAAATATCGAGACCTCACCTGTCACAGGAACAATTAATTCTCTTTAGTCTGTTAGCCAATCGAATCCGAGGTATATCGAGAGCTGGATAGGTATCAGGAACTATGATCAGAGTAAGAAAACGGCTGAAATGTAACAACCCTTCACCCATGCGTTTACAGCCATCTTCCCTCGCTTTGTTTCAGATAAATAGAAACCTACACGGCAACGGAATTCTAGGTATGTTTCTGTCTTGATAAAAATCACACATTCATAAAAGAGCCTGTGGGTCTTGCTGTTGATATATAGTCACCCATTTGTATTTTCCACATTTCCATAACACGTCATCTGTGTGCTTCTTTTTCAAAACTAGCAGTAAGCTCCTTCTGTGAAGGGAAACATGCCTGTAAATATTGAGTGATTGATCTCTTGACTTGTTACTGGTGTTGTTCATTAGGATTCATCAGATCAAATGGGACCTTAGGATGCCCAGGGTCTCCGGATGTCTTCTGAACATAGAGTGTGATTTGTTGATCAGGGCCGAGACGTTTTAAGCCAGCACTTGAAATTATTTCACAAGGAAGGGGTGCTTTTCTAGACGGAAGGAGTTGACACGCCTTTTGGGATGAGCTTTGGACTGGGAACCAGAAAGCCCTTGGATCCGGTTCTGCCGTTGACTGTGTGTCCTTAAAGAAGTCACTCTCCCTCTCTGGTCCTCGTTTTGCCCATTCAGTAATAATAGCATTTGTGGGTGCACCACACATCCTTGTTGTGAGGATGATGTAAGCTTTCAAGTCGCCAAGCACTTTGAAAACACGCTGAGTTAAAGGGAGGGCTGTGTACTCTCGCGCCTTTGGAGTCACTCCCCGACAGCACTTGCCCTTGGCCCTTGCTTCATGCTAAGTTAGCACAGGCTTCGTGCTCACGAGCAGTGCCAGTGACTTCTTGCCAACCTCCTCTCTAGAAGCGATGTCTGCCGGACTAGATGAGCTCACCAGACCCTCCCACGTCTAGAAAGGGACTTGCGGGAGCACCGAGCTCCCCTCACCACAGACCATTTTCAAGGTTTTGTGATTGAGAAGTTTGGAGACCGGACGAGTGCGAAAAGTTAACACCTTAATTGTTGAAAACTCTCAAAGATTCCAAACTTGTAAATCATGAAAGGCCACTGTTTAGCAGGCTGGAATGCTTTTGAAAAAGACCAGCGATCAGAGATTGGCCTCGTTAATAACCACAGTAAAACTAGCTCTTGAAGCTCAAAGACACAGCTAATTAGGGCAGAAAAATTCAACCTCAAATTAAGAGTGTGTGTGTGTGTGTGTGTGTGTGTGTGTGTGTGTGTGTGTTTCTGAAGTGTAAAAGCTTTTCTCCCAGAGAAGTATGTCTAAGTATATTTTGGATATGTTCCAAGATCCACTGTAAGACAAAGCCAGGACCGCAAAAATGTCAGGGTGGGGTTAATGAACTTCCCAGAGCATCTGTGTGCCCATCTGTCCAGCAAAAAGGAATAACCAACTTCCTCATCTAGAAGATTGCCTAATCCTAAACTATGAAAAGAGAAATGCAAAAACTGAGATTCTCTGAGGATGTGTTATGATTCTTCCCTGTTTTGTTTTGTTTTGTTTTTTTAGTCGTAACTTACGTCCGTGGCCCTGTGCGGTCAGTACCTGAGAACTTACTGAGTAGGTCTCCACGTTCTAGATACTGGGATTTAGACGTGAATATCAGCGGGTCCCTGCCTGGAGAAGCTTGTATCTGCTGCAGACCAGAGCCTGGTAGAGCAAAGAAGCTCTACGTATGTTCAGGCCTTCCGCTTTCTGAGAAGAGATTTTCCCCTAAGTACAGACCAGTGGCAATGGACTCAAAATTCGTCAGTTTTGAAGATTAGAGGCAGACTTACAGCCCAGCGTCTGTTTATCAGCCGTCTTATCAGTTTAAACTTAGAGCAGCCCCACAGCCCGAAAGCGTGGCCTTGTCAATATTACCGTAAGATTTTATCGCCTAGTGAAACGTCCCAGCAGAAAAGAAATGGCTAATGAAGACATCAGCTCAGCTGCCCAACCCAGTGCTCATTTTCTCACCACTGATGTCGCCTACAGTAAAGAAATCCAGAGCCACTGTGAACCCCACCCAGTGTGAGCCATGCCCGGCGAGGAGCGTCTGAGATCACGGGTCAGGTTAGTGTAAATAGCAGGGGACCTGGGCCCTCCTAGGGGAGCAACAACCCCACAGGATGGCACTGAGAGAGGAGGCTGCACTCCCAACCGAAGAAGACATTAGGGACGTTTCCTAGGTGCAGGGGTCATCAGCCTGCATTTCAAAGGATGGCTAGAATTCTGACATCTGAAAACGGGCCAGAGGGTGACCTTTATTACTCAACGCGTAGACCATGGAGCAGCAGCACGGGACCCCCCTGCACGTGGGCTAAGAAATGCAGAATCTCAGGGTGCCTGGCTGGCTCAGTCAGTTAAGCATCCGACTTCGGCTCAGGTCATGATCTCACACATCGTGAGTTCGAGCCTCACGTCCAGCTCTGTGCTGACAGAGCCTGGATCCTGCTTCACATTGTGTCTCCCTCTCTCTCTTCCCCTCCCCACTCGTGCTCCGTCTCTCTCTCTCTCTCTCTCAAAAATAAATAAACATTAAAAAAATATTAAAGAAATGCAGAATCTCTGGGGCACCTGGGTGGCTTAGTCAGTTGACCATCTGACTCTTGATTTTGGCTCAAGTCGGGCTCCATGCTGAGCGTGGAGGCTGCTTAGGATTCTCTGTCTCCTCTCTCTCTCTCTCTCTCTCTCTCTCTCTCTCTCTCTCTCTTTCTCGGCCCCTCTCCCCCTCTGGCACTCTCTCTCTCTCTAAAAAAAAAAAAATGCAGAATCTCAGGCACCATCTCAGACCCAGAGAGTCAGAATTTGCAATTTAGTGAGATCCCCAGGTAATTAATTTATACATCGAAGTTTGAGAAGCACGACTCTAGCTGGACCACATGGAGCTTTATTTCGCAGAACGTAATCTCTGGACAGTTACAGAGAGGGGAAGAGACATCTCTGTGGTAGGATCAGAAAGCCTTCACCCTTCCAGTCATCGCTGCGAGGCCTCAGGAAAAGTGATTTTCTCCTTCTGAGTCTTGGTGTCTGCATCCTTGAAATTGAACCATAAGCCCCATTTTGCCTACTTCACATGTCCGCTTCGAGGGGCGGCAAGATAACGAATGTGAAAGCACTTTAGTGGACTACCCTTTTTGGCTGACAACCAGCTGATGCTTTTCTCTTTCAAAGTGCTCTTGTTGAAAATGAGACCACGAGATGTGACCACAGCCCCCCAACATTGGCTCTGGCGGGCGACGGCCAGTGGAGACAGCCAGCAAAGCTTCGGGGGGATGCTTCCCTCCCAGAGACAAACTGCCGGCGGGGTGAGCACAGACACAACAGAGCCCAGAAAAGACTACACAGGAGTCTGAGAACCAGTCCATCTGAGAATACCCAGATGTCTAGGGGGGATGCAGAGTCTAAGAAAGTGCCAGGCCTGCCCTCAAGCTGCCTACAGACTTGCAGGGATTTGAACCTTTCCATAGGAGACCTTCAAAGGATGTTCTAATGTACAAACCCAGCTTGCAGGGTCTCTTCTTGGGGTAGACAGAAGCACGCAGAGGTGACGTACGCAGGCTTGGGAAAGAGACAGAGAACTGCGGTTTAAACCCCAGCCCTGTCTCTCGGTAACTGGGATCCCGGGAAAATCACATCACCTCCCGTGAGACTTGGCGTCCTCACGCGGCAAACGGAGATGCTGGGAACACTGCCCCGAGGGCTGTTGTGAAGAAAGATCAGGCTGGAAGTAAACATGCCAAACGGATGTATCCTCCCCTCCACTGTCACAGCCCTCATTTTATTTTCTCCATAGTACTTAGAACCACTCATTTTATTTGTGCATTCTCTGCCTCTCTCACTAAAATTTAAATCCCTGAAAGCGGAAACTGAATGTCTTGTTCACCGTGGTATTTTCAGCACCTAGAACAGTGACTCGCACAAAGGAAGTGTTTAATAAGAGCCCGTTGAATGAACAAATATTAACACTCCTTCTGCCCAGATGTAGATCTTTCTGGAGCTAATTTAGATGTTCATGTCGCAATTAGAGTTACAAGTCCCAGTGCTGTGTCCTGGTAGTCACGTCTTACACTCCGAACCAGGGTCGGTCTTGTGACTAGTAGCATATTGCAGAAGGGATGATACATCACTTCCAAGATTAGGTGACAATAGACTGCAGGTTCCACCTTTTCTCTGTCACTGTCTTGCTTCTGGATCACTTGCTAGGGGGGAAGTCATGTCAGGAACAGGAGACGTGAGACACTCTCGTGGTGAGGACTGGAGTCTCCTGCCAACACCCACGTAAGTGAGCTTGGAGTGGGTTCGTGGACCCATCCCAGCCTTCAGAGACTGCAGCCCCGGCTTGACCACAACGTCATGTGAGACCCTGAGCAGGAACCCAGCAAAGCCACAACCAGCCCCTGGCACTCGGAAACTGTAAGAGATAATAAATGGTTGTTGTTCTAAACTACTAAGTCTGGGGGTAATTTGTTACACAGTAATACATAACTAACACATCCCTACTGAATGGCCTCCAGATCCATGGCTAGAGGAAAGAGATGACTGCACCCCTCCCCACCCCCAGGAGCAGGTAAAGCAGAAGCAGGCCAAGATGCTGAGTTATAGGCAAACATGCCTTTAGGAGGATTTCTGTATTTCCTTTGAAAAAAAGAATGGCTTCCATGGGGCTGGCGCATTGCCCTCAAGCACTTTGTCAAGCTCATTTCCTGATACAAAAGTGAATTTGGCTATAGCAACCAGGTAGTAGACCATATTGTCCACATGGTATCCAAGGAGTAAAAGCTCCCTGGACTACCAGCCTCCATGAGAGCATGAGAGCAACAGAGAGGTCCTCAGCTGCTGGGAAGTCCTTGCCGCCATGCCTCCTCCAGCACTCTGAGAATCTCCCCATGTTGACAGTTTCCATCCCAGATGCCCTGGGATGTTCCATCAATAAAGTACATCAAACCAAATGAAAGAGAAGGAAAGAAAGAAAGGAAGGAAGGAAGGAAGGAAGGAAGGAAGGAAGGAAGAAAGAAGAAAGGTGAGAGGGAAGGAAGGAAGGAAGGAAGGAAGGAAGGAAGGAAGGAAGGAAGGAAGAGAGGAAGGAAGAGACAGAGGAAGGAGGAGAGGGAGGAAGGGAGGGAGGGACGGAGGGACGGATGAAGAAAGAAAGGAGGAGAAAGAGGAAAGAAAACAGCATCTGTAGACTCCACAGTTGACATGGAAGGTCATACTGGGCCATAGGGGTTCCCTCTGGGCAGAGATCGCACAGGCCCAGTGGATGTTGGAAAGGGGTCATCTCTCACTGATCCTTAATACTTTTTGTCATCTGGCATTCTGCTTTTAACACTCTACCAAACACAGCTGAGACCTTATTACAACAGTGAAACAAAACTTTCCCAAAGCCTTTGGGGAAAACACACACACACACACACACACACACACACACACACAAAATACACACCACCACCCATTGAGAAAATTTGGTGGATAAAGAAAGGCATATTTATCCTCACACTGTGAGAAGTGCTTCCTTCTTACCTTCCCATCTACCTCTTTGTACCCACCAGAACCCAGGACTTTAGAGCCCCTGGTGGAAATCTCAATTCCTCAAAATTATAATTGAGCAGAGACCCTCCAAGTCCTATCTCCAGCCTACTTACGCATCTATTTGTACGTGCCCACTACTTCTCTCATTCTTCAACACTGGGAACGGCTAGTCCATAAGGCAGGACTTGCATCCACAGGCTGTAGCTTACGGATAGATGTCAGCCGTCCTTGGAAACCGTATCTTCTTACCGTGCTCTTGAGGGCTGCCTCCTTATGGTAACAGAGGGTGGGCCGTATCCGCCCACAGCCCCTACTTCAGCCATCTCCCTTATGTAGACACAAGCCCTCACCTATGTCCTAGGCTTCTCTTCCACCTTTCAGCAAATAGAAAGGCCAAAGAATGATTGATGCTCCTGATCACAAAGCCGATGGCCAAAACAGTGATGGAATTACTTCCAGGATGTCTCATTGCTCGTCACATAGCTGCTGGCATCTCCCAATAATATCTGTATTGTATGCTCTGTCCCATGACTGTGCAACCATAGGACCGGGACCTCAGAGGCTATCTAGTCTAGCCACCCACTCAGCGCCGGAACCCCACCCCTCCACAAAGGCTTCTTGGACTTTCCCAGTGACAAGATGCCAACTGTTTCCCAGGGCCACTGTTCCCATCATAGGATACCTCTAACATTAATCAGCTCCAGTTCATACTGAGCTAAAAGTAGCACCCCACCTAACACATGCACCTGATATCTTTCAATATTGGGTGAGTCTCTGGTCCCACGTGACATATCTTCTCCCTCTGCTCCATGACACTTCATCAAAGATGTGACGAGAGTCATTGTGTTGCGGCTACGTCCTTTGTTCCCCAACCCGTCCTGCATGACATCGTCTCGAGGGTTTTCACCACGTTATTCATTTTTTAACCTATTCTACCCTGAAAATAGTCCTTGTAATGTGACAAATCTGGACCTGCACATCATCCTCCGGGCAACATCTGGTCAGTGGGAAACAAGGCTGGACTCACTTCCTCTTAAGTTATCACTGTAATTTTATGCTTCTAACCCAAGTGGGCACCAACTTATTTAGAAACGACATCATCCTGTTGGTTCACAAGAATCTCGTGGTACAAATAAAACAAACCTCTCTGGCTCCTTTTCTCATAAACTCTTGTTAATCCAGGCACCATCCACCATCTACTCCCAATCCTGCTTAAGGAAGAAAAGCATTGAGGTCTAATGGAGCTCCCCATGCACCGTCCCCCTCTCTCTTTCCTCGAACAAGCTACCATTTTGAACAAGGTGCTTATCCTCCCGATGCATTTCTTTACGTATTTATCAGGTTGCTTGTGTGTTTTGAAACCTCATATGAATCACTTCAGATCCTACCTGTATCTCTGAGACGTACTCTTCTTCACTTGGAATTGTATTTTTGCTATTTAATCATGCTGATACATGTAGCTGCACTTTATTCATGGGGCCAAAGTCTGGAGAAGCAGTCTGGTTTCAAGTTGATGACCATCAAGGCTTGTGTCCAAATTCCTCCGTTACGAAAATACTGTCAAGAGCATTATTATGCACGTTCCCTTCTGCATGTGTACAAGGGTATCTCCACTTATTTGCCAAAGAGGAGAATGGCTGGCCCACTAACTGTGAGCATCTTCTGATATAAAGACACTCCAGCTGGTTTCCCGAAGTGATGGCAGTGTGGGGGAGGTGCCATGGCTCCACAGTCTCACCCAAGGTCAGCAGGCACCAGGCTCGATTATCAGCCAACCTAATGGGCATGAAAAAGTTCCTCATTATTGTTTGACTTCTCATTTCCCTGTCATTTGTCTTGAGTCTTTAGCTTGTTAGCTGTCGGTCCCACCTCCCCTATTCATGAGGTACATTAATTGGAATGCTTTCGAACCCAAATAACGAAAGAGTCAACTAGAAACAGCTTAAACGTTCTAAGAAGCCTGGAGGTAAAGTGCTTCTAGATTCGGTCAGTGTAGTGGCACTAGGATCATATGCTTCACTTTTCTCTCCCATCTTCAGCTTTGGTCCTTGTCTGTCTCGTGGCGACAAGGTCGCTGCCCCACTGAGTTCATACCGCTGCATCCGAAGGCAGGTGGGCAATTCCTCTTCCTCCGTCTCTTTTTGTCAGTGAGGAATACCCTTTCCAGAAGCCTCCTGAACGGATGTCCCTGATTTTCCTTCATACCATATTGGTTAGGATTGCTCTACGTACCCATGACTAAAGCGATCACAAGAAGGGAATAGAATTTCCACGGTCAGTTTAGACTAATCAACATTCACCCATGGGGACAGAAAGATTCCCCTGCCCCTAAGCACATGGGACAATAAACTCCTTCCCCCACCACCACCAAAATTGGAACTCTTCTAACAATAAAGAAGAGTGGGGATAATGGCTGTCCAGTGGCAAGGTAAGTGCCCATCACAATGGAGAAATGAAGTCCTTTAAGGCTGAATTCTAGAAACTGAATTCTACGGTCATCCCGACCCTCCAAATCAGCCACAGGGGGTTGTGCGCACCAGGGCTGGCTAGGACTCCCATGCTGAGGTGAGGAACCCCTCACACCCACACACACACTTTCACATGCACTGACTGGAGTCGGAGGGGAAACTGAGGCAGGAGAATCATGACTCTGTACTAGGAATCATGACAGTTTCCCTTGGCCCCTCATTCCTTCCCTTGTTCCTATTTCTTGAGACTCCCAAGAAATTAAAAATGCAGAAATGGAAAATTGACTTTAAAAAAAATAAAAAAAGTCTGCCTCCAATCCAGCATTCAGGAGGAAAGGAAAGTCGATGTCATTGGAGGGGTTGAGGGGAGGGGGGAGGGTGATGGGGGGGGAGGAGGAGAGTGTGTCTGAGGCTGCTGGCTGCACAGGTCAGGGAGGAGAGGTAAGTGGGGCCTCTGAGGTGAGTGGACAGAGCAGGGAAGCGGCCCCCCTAGAGCCCTGGCTTATAGCGGCAGCCCTTAGCCTTGTCCTCTCTCCTGAAGCCCCTGGGGACAGTGGATCCTCTGTAAATAGAGTGATGAGGCCCGGAGCCCTCTCGTAACTTGGGAAGGTGAAGTGTGGCGGTCCTATGGTCTAGTCTGCCAGTTGGAAGTGACGGTTGTGAGTTACCCTGGACTTCAGCAGCACCCCCTCATCAGGCCAGTGTCCGCAGGTGCCCCTGGGGACCTGCCGGCTGGGCTAACATGACTGCCTGCCAGCCAGGCCACCCCAGGTGCCATAGAACAGGCACCAAGCCCGTGTGACCCAGACAGCGAGATGCCCCCACGAGGCGGGAAGCTGAGAGCAAGGCCGGGAGGGGGCAGAAACATTTTCAGGGAAAATAAGACAGGACTCAGATTTTTAGAAGTAAGTCAGGTCTCGCAGAATGGGTGTCTTTGGAAGTAGCCCAGGGCTGTGGCACACGCTTGTGGTGATGGCCCCGCAAAGCTAAGCAGGGTAGGGTGCAAGTTATCCTGGAGTCATCAAAGTGTATGGTTTAAAAAATAATAGAAATCTCTCTGGTGAGGAAGCCGCTCTGATCAGAGCACATGCACCCCGGCAGTTTCTTTGCTGTGTAACTCATGAAATTTGTACTGCTCTTACTTTTTAAAGCTCCATGAGTCCTTCCAACCTCAATTTTCCCCCTCCTGTCTGTACCTACTATTATACTTAAGGAATTTCTAGGGGCACCTGGGTGGCGCAGTCAGTTGAGTGACCGACTTTGGCTCAGGTCATGATCACTCACTTCCTGAGTTCGAGCCCTGCGTCGGGCGCTGTGCTGACAGCTCAGAGCCTGGAGCTTGCTTTGGATTCTGTGGCTCCCTCTCTCTCTCTCTCTCTGCCCCTCCCCCACTTGCGCGCATGCTCAGGCGCACACACCCTCTCCCTCTCTCTCTCAAAAATAAACATTAAAATATTTTTAAAAGAATTTCCTAACTTTTTCCTGATTTTTTTCTCTTCACTTCATATTCCAAATAACCCCTGGAAACATAAGGGGTTCCAGTCTCCCATCCCAAGCCCCCATCTTATGCCTTTAAGGATATCCCTTCCTCATCCCAGCCCCTGTCTTTTCTTAGGATATAAATTGACAGAAATGTTGATTACTGTAGCCATCCAGCCAATTCTTTCCAAATTACGGCTATTCGCAATTTGCTTATGGTCTTTGAAGATGCGATTTTCTGATCCAGAACCTCAGATTGGTATTAAGCCCATTTTTTTTTTCAGAGCCCTTAAAAATATTAAGCTCGGTGTAGAAATAAAATCACCACTGATACCTCTGTCCTCTGAGATCAGAACCAGAGATCCTTCAAAACTGGCACCAGAGACCAAAAGTTTTCCTGGGTGCTGATTCATTACTCATCAGCCATATCAATGATTAAATATTTACGTGCCAAGGAGTCTGTGATTAAATATTAATTTCCAGCCAGTCTGCTATAAAATATTTAAGGGCTGGTGAGTCTGAAGTGTGCAGCTTTCAGCTCAGAGCAAGAAGGGCCCCGTCAAAGGCCGGATGCTGGATGATGAAGCAGGTGCATGAAGACGAGTTGATGGGAAGGTGTGCTGGCCCCAAGTGCACCTGGACGCCCGGCTACACAGAGCAGAGATTTTGCGCAGCCACGTGGGGCTCCTCTGTCTGTGAGTGATAATCCACCAACACAAACTTACTGTGCGCATTTTCAGAGGTGGCAACACTGAGGCCCAGCGAGGTGGAAGGAATCACCCTGGATTTCAGGGTCAGCAGGGAGCGACGTTAACTAACTTGTTCGCTTTTGAGCAAGGATCGTTTCCATTTCTGCCCCAGAAGGAAAGGACAAAGAGTGTTCGTACTGTCTTTGCATCGATAAGAAATCTTTGGCTCTAGTGTTTCAAATGGTGGGAAGTCAGTACAGGAAATCGCTTACAAAGAAGGTAGAAGGACTGGAAGACGAAATAAGAAAGAGGTGCCATTGTTAGAATTAAGGGAATCAGAGGGTAACGCAGAGAGATTAGATGCTACTAACACCTTACTGGGCCAAAGCCCGTTCCTGATGCTGAGTTACCAGACATGGTGGTTGGTTGGTTCCAGATGCACCAGAAAGGTGCCTTCTCAACTGGAGCTGCAGCTGCGGAGAAGGACGCTGACTCTTGCCCGCGAGGGCTGGGACCTCCCTCAAGCAACCCGCCTTGGACAACTGCGGTTCCCTTGAGTCACTCGGGCCTTAGTTTCCTGCATTGTGCTCTGTCTGTGCCTGGCAGGCTTGTCTTTCAATAGAGATTTTCTTGTCTTTGTTCCTCATCGCTTCTTACGCATTCCTTTTACCTCCCCAGCGAATAAAAGTCATAACGAGAATAATTCATTTCACGTATTTCACAGTTTATAAGGTATTTTTATATCCATCATCTCCATTGATCCCCAAAAGAACCTTGTAGACTGAAAGCCGGGGTAATTATTCCCATGACTGAAGGTTCGAGGCACAGGAAGTTTAAGTGACTTGCTCAAGGGTACACAGCAGAGTACCTGCCGTATGGTAGATGCCTGAAAATGCCTGTTGAATAAATTAGCAACTGAAAAACTGAATGGGCCTTTGTCATCATTCATAAAAACCAGGGATAGAAGAAGTATTAGTCGAAGTTCAACAGCAGAAAGACTTCGTTAGCAGAGAAACAGACGGGGTTGTTGAAGAGAGATGGAAACTGCGGGGAAAATGTTAGTTTCTCCACGTGGCTCCCGGAATCTGCAGACAACTGCACTTCAGCCTATTTTAAGATTGGGCGGGAGGAAAATTTTAATTACAGGAACCCATGAACGCGGGCTGTCGTTTCTAGAATCCCTGCCTCTTGCCCATCTCCCCCATGCAGTCGTGACTTCTTCAGGTTTGGGGAGTGTCCGACTCAGCCCAGCTGCTCAGGGGATCCCACCACGTTTCTGATCGTCTATATCCTATTGTCCTTGTCACCCCCTGTCACCCCCGTTTCCTACCCTCGCCAAACCGTCCTTTCCTTACCCCGAGTATCCTAGGTGTCCCTCGCCCCCTCCGCAAACCACCACCCCTCACTGTTACGAAAACAGACAGAGCCTACTGGCCATATTTCCCCGATCCCTAATCCAGGGTGACATTCCAGGCAAACCACCACATCGCTCCCTTTCTTTCGCTGTTTAGGGCCTGCTTTATGCTGACTCCATTGCACTTGTTCTGAGACAAGGGGGAAGATGTGCAGTCTATTACCCTTATAAACCAGCTCCTTTCTTCCTCTCTCTGCCATTTAAAAGGGCCTTTCTATTTGACTGAACAAGAAAAGGAACTCTAAGAGGGGAATTAACATTGTCCCCATTATATTGTCCAATTAACACTTGTCCCGTCAAAGGCTGAGTAGGAAGCCGGGAGCCTTGGTCAATGAGAACTTTTAATCCCTCAGGTAAATGCAAAGTCGCATTGAACACGATCAAAGGGCAGATCTCAATATATTCTCTCCCCAAGCCCCTTCCCTCCCCCCTCATGCATAGGACTGTATGAGGCTGCTAAGTTCTGGTTTGAATGAGTCTCAACCTCCCTTTGTGGCCATGTTGGGTGAAAGTGTGGGGGATGGTTGATCAGACGTTTAAAAACTCACACTAAGGCTCTTAATTACATTCAAGACAAAGACACCAACGCAGACATAGTGAAGTAACGATGACCCAACCATCTTCTTTTTTAAAAACCTATTTCCTCTCCGTAGGTACTAGGCCCAGCACCATTATTAACAAAGTAAATTATGCAAATAATTAATCCTTTAGAAGGATGGAATTTCGGGGTCAGTTTCTTCCTTCTATAGAATGCCGGCGTTCGCTGCGATTTGACCCATGAGAAACGGATGGGGGCTGAGGCTGGAGGGCAGGGACCCCTCAACACTTGTTGGTCATTTCCCCATCTCCTGCGATCCTAACACGCCTTTTCTCACGCAGTGGGTGTGTGAAATGACCCTATACATGAAGATGTCTGAAAAAGTTATTAGTTAAGGATTCATTTGAGACCCGGGACCCTTCCAAAAAGATTCAAATTGGTTTACTAAGATGGAAAATTAATCTAGGAGAAAAGCAAAAGAAGGTACAGCAAATCAAAGCCCGGGGTTAGTTCCTTCCCAGAAGTTCACACTGGTCGGCCCCGCCCGGTTGCTACCGAGGGTCCCCGGGGGCTGATGAGCCCTGTCTGGCTGCAAAATCTGTCCTGTACTGTCCGGAGAAGATCCACTTAAATACACTTAAAAATAAGAATGCAATATGACCAAATTCAGTGGCCTGGAGCAAGCATGTAATATGAGCCCTCTCCGAAGGAGCAGGCCACACTCCTCACCTTCTGGACACACAGTCTGGTAGATGCCTCATGAAATGCTGCAGAATGGTGTCAGGTGAAGAGGCCATTCCCCGGAGATGTGCCCGGTCAAGTTCCGTGGAGCAGGCTGAACTATAGAGAGGTACCACGCACTCTTTCCGGAGTCTGCTGCTATCAGTGACGGTCGGGGGCGGGGGGATGGGATGGCTTGGGGTTTAGACTGTTTGGGAACCTCCGTAAGCCCATAACAAAATGTCAGCAGTCTGACCACACTGGCAAGGCTGTCCCCTGAAACTCTGACCCAGAGCCACCGCTGACCTGTGATCCAACCGCCGCACATCCAGCCAGGTGATCAAGATGTGAGCTTCCGTGTCAAGCCAGGCTATGGGGAGAACAGAGAAAGTGGCCCTCGGGTACTCCGAATCCACACGCGCTCTTCCCTCCTGGCATTGACATCCACACACAGCCATCCTTGCTAGTCCTCCCTTTGTAGGATTTTTTACATACGCGACTCCTTTAGCCTCGAATGCTTTCTCCCCACCGGGCTCCCTCACTCCCTCACTCCCTTCAGGCCTCTGTTCAAATATCACCTCGTTAGGGGCACCTGAGTGGCTCAGTCAGTTGAGCATCTGACTTTGACTCAGGTCACGGTCTCGCGGTTCATGAGTTCGAGCCCCACGCTGGGTTCTGTGCTGACAGCTCAGAGCCTGGAGCCTGCTTCGGATTCTGCGTCTCCCTCTCTCTCTGCCCCTCCCCCACGCACGCTCTGTCTCTCTCTTTCTCTCTCTCTCTCTCAAAAATAAACATTAAAAAATTAAAACAAAAATAAACATTAAAGTTTTTTTTAAATACCGTCTTCTTATGCAATGCTTTGCCCATCTCGTAAAAAACTAGGACACACACATTCCCATCACTTTCCGCCCCCACCCCACCCCAGCTCTACTTCTTTCCATAGTCGTAGTCCTCAGGAAACATAATCTATATCTATACACTTATTGTCTCTGCATTTGGCTCCTCCTGTTTTGCCAGGGCCTGGAATACTCCGGGTGGTGGTAGGTGGGCACACGGCCCTGGTTGGATGAGTGGAGGAGGGAAAGGCATGGCAGGGTGGGATCGAGAAGCAGCAAAGCAGTTCTCCTGGAAGGGAAGATCAGCTCGAATTAGCGTGGCAGGAGGAGGGCTTCCTGGAGGGGGGGGCGGGGGAAGGGTAACTGTCAGGCGGGCATTGAGGGTCAGGAAGCACTCTGATCGTAAAAATGATAATTAGGGTGACCATATAATTTATCGCCCAAAATAAGACACTTTGGGAGTGAAAAGAGCGCTATTAATAATTACACCAGGGCAACAGGCGTAAAATAAGACCGTCCCAGGAAAACCAGAATTTACGGTCACCCTGGTGATGATTAACTAGTAAAAGAGACACCCTACTTGCAAGTGGACGTGGCCGGGTTGTATTCTGAGGAGCACCCTGTAGAGGTCTCGAAGGCCATTCCCCTGAGGATAGGAAGGGTCTGTCCCGAAAAGAGTGGACATCCCCATGTTATCTACCGTAAGCAGAGGTGGGCCTCACATGGGACACTGACACAGAATCTGAGTCTTGCATGCAAAGCAGAGGGGACTGTTTTCCATTGAGTTCAAAGTTCTCCAGGCTTCGCCTTATTTTGAGTCCGGAAGAGCTCCTAGGAAGGCACTGAGACAGTGGCCAAGGTAGGGAGCTCAGGGGTGTCTCCTTGAATTTGTACTAGGAAATGAGCCGGCTCTTAGCTGCCAGGCTACCTCAATACAAGCTTTTCTGGGTTTATTTCCCTCCTGTTGTCTCACGAACATTTAGTCTAGTATCTTCCTGTGACAGCCTGGCCTCAACTATCTCATGTCTTTGTCCTCAATGGGGCGGGGGGGGGGGGTAGGAATCAAGGGGAAATAGGTGATTTTTAAGCCAAGAAGTGTCCTCAAAAGGAATTAATAAGATATATCTTAAATTTTTTTTTTAATCTTTGTTTATTTTTGAGAGAGAGACAGAGTGCAAGCGGGGGAGGAACAGAGAGAGAGGGAGACAGAGAATACGAAACAGGCTCCAGGCTCCAAGCTATCAGCACAGAGCCTGACGCGGGGCTCGAACTCACGAACTGCGAGAGCATGACCTGAGCTGAACCGACTGAGCCACCCAGGCGCCCCAATAAGATATCTCTTAAGACAGTGACTTTCAACCTGTTTTCTTGACGTATGAAAAATTCAATCCAATATTCTGATTTTAATCGATACAACTTATTAAAACTAAACTCAGGTTTGCTCAGGAGTTGGAGCCCAAAGTTTTACCTTCTTTTCCTCTCTCTCATCCCCTCCCCCCTGTGGGGCTCCCATGAAGTCAATAAATGATGCAGAGTTTGAAGACCCCCGTCCTGCAGAAGCACCCGGCCTATACAGAGCCTATACAGAGCCAAAGCTGGTCTGCTGGGGCAAACGTGGCTCGGATTTTTTTTAAATTTCATTTTTTAAATTTCATTTTGTTTCTTTTCATATTTGGGGATGACCTTTCCAGGATGTCCCGCAGAGTCTGAAAGCTGATGCAGACATAACATTGCCAGGAAGATTTATTGGCTGATCCGAAGCCAAAGAGCCCAGAGTCTCATAAACAGTGCCCTGCCCGCTGAGTCACCCAATGGTCCACACAGAGACAGCCTCTTGTGACTTGGCCCTTCTGTCATCCCTGGCCAAGGACCACCTCCTGGATCTCTCTTCAGGCAAGCCACAAAGATCAGTGTTGACTCCATCCTGAGAGGTGACCCCAGCTCCCCATAGCCAGCAGGCACTGGAACCCCCGGCCGGGAACTGGGGTGAGGCCAGAGAGGCACGTAGGGCACAAATTCACGGAGACGTCACTCTCGGGAGAGCTAGTAACTAAGTGTGCCCCAGCTGCCTCACTTGTTTGGTCCCAGTCCCGAGAGTGGGCTTCAAGATTCCAGATCCTTCAGAGAGAAGCACCTAGAATTTTTTTTCCATAATTTTGAAACCTTTTCACCGAATCGTACTGGTGAGCCACCACGCTAAAGACCCTTCCCCGTGAAGGGTGAGCCAGGGAAGCAACGAAGGAGAAATGAAACATCCACCCGCCTGTACTTGTACTCAGAAGGTCCTGTGTGCAGACACGCAGACTTCATAGTGGCCGGCCACGTGCACACAGCAGGCCAGGCAACGTGGCCGCTGCCGTGCCTGCTCACGTTTTCTCCCTTTCGCTGGGTCTCCAGATGCCATCTAGGAAAGGCCACGTCGAAGTCGACACTAAATTTTCTGACCCATCTCTTTCAAAAGAATTACGATTTTCCCAAAGCGGCAAAGAAAGACATCAGCGTGAAAAATGGTCTGAGAGAAGACAGAACATAATTTGGGAAGTCAGGTCACCATCTATGCCTTTAGGGATGCACACTTGTCTGACATGAGCCTTGTCGCCCCAGCAAAATCAGCAGGAACAGCAGCAGCAGCAGAAAGGCGGCCGGATGTAGGAGCCCCAACAGTGCTCAGGGGCTTATCTCCTTTCACCTCCCACAGGTCCGGGTGTGACAGCACCAGGCTAGTCTGAATCCCAGCCCACCCCTCCCTAGGGGTGTGTCAAGTCACTTCACCTCTCTGTGACTCAGTTTCCCCATTTGTAAAATGGAAACGTACTAGCTCCGAATTCATCAGGGAGGTAGGAGGGTAAGCGGAAAACATATACAGACAGACAGACAGTTCCTAACCATACACAGCATGGTTAAATAGGTGTGGGCCACAACCTTATGAGTGGTGGCTGTTAGCTTTATCATCACCCTTTTACATCTGAGGCCGTGGGGGCTCTGTGTCACCCCACTGGGTTAGATTGAGGTCTGTCTGATGTGGCCCATTTTACAGGCGGGAGGACTGATCCACGGGATCCCTCCACAGACACACTGCGGGCCCTTGGTCCTCTGAGCCCTCTCGGCCAGGCCATGTCTGTCCAGCCACCCCCTCGCAGTGGCCCTGCGCTACACCTGCCTCTGAGCGCCCAGCCCTCCCCGTTCCCCAGCACATTCACCCTGGGGCCGGGGATGGTCAGCTCTATGTCGCAGAGGAGAAAACTGAGGACAAGCCAAGTAAGGACTCCCAGCCTCACCGTCAGTGACAGGCCTCACTGGACTGGTGCTCGGATCCCCTGGCCCCACGGCCCAGCACCCCCGCCCCCCATCCCTGAGGCCATTCCTCTTGTGCGAACATCCCTTTTCAGCTCAGGCAGTGGTCCTCACATGCAGGGGTGCCGAGAACCCCCACTTCCTCCTGCGGCCTCAAAAACACTCTCTGAGAACAACGAATCTAATCCCATCTTCTCCTTGTATTGATAAGGAACCGGAGGCCCTGCGAGGAAAAGGACGGACCAAGGCGGCACAGGGAGTTGGGGGAAGGATCAGTCTAGCCGGTTCCGGTGTCTCCAGGCCCCAGCTCGTCACCCTCAGAGTGAGGGACACTGTCTTCCTCCCCTCTCTCCCAGGCCCCTCCCACCCAGAATTTCTTCCCCATCACTCTATCTACCCCCACTCCAGAAACCAGATCGCCTTCAGGAGAAGGCCTTCTTCTCTAGGGAATTTGGGCATTTAATCCGACCACTTTTATCCGCTCACCTGAGTATCAGCTGTGTGACTGATGATGACTTAAGCAGGTGACTTGAGCAGGTGACTTAACGGCACTGAGCCTCCAATTCCTCTCCTCTATAACAAGGCGTTAGTGCCCCCCATACCCTACTTTGTCTTGAGAATTAGATGCAGAAAGTGTAAGTTACAACACGGAATAATTATCTGCCATCCCGGATGCACCAAATGTCATTGCCGCCGCGAGTTCTGGGGACCCATCCAGGAGCAAAACAAGCAGAAGCCGCGACATCGCGACGCTTTTGTTCTGATGCTGAGGACGTTGTCAATTATGGAGATAGCTTTTCAACATTTTTACATAAGGTAAGGGGAGGGGAGATCCTGGAGACGGAGGGTCAGGAAGGGCTCCTGAGGAGGCGACGCTCGGCAGAGACCTGAACGAGGTAGGTCTGTGAAGACAGAGAGAGAAGGGTCCCCCCGACACAAGCGCGCTGAGGCCAGTGGCCCGGGACCCACCAACCCTGCCTGCGCTCCGTTCTGAGCAGAGGCTCAGACAAGACCTGTGGGCACGACCAGGACAGAATGCCTTTCTGGAGGGTTTGCCTTTCGTGTTCCCGCCTGCAGGTGCCCGGAGTCTCCTCTCAGGTGTCCCTGGGACCTCGGGAGCCAGCACGCGGTCTGCCCAGCGCAGGGTTCTGGAGACCAGCGAGATGTTGCTGCCCGCTCCGAGCGGGCGGAATCCGGTTAACCGACAGAGAGGCGCGCTGAGCTTGCAGGTCCGAGGCACGGACACCGGCCGGGAAGAGAGCCCCGCTCCGGAAAGGGGTCTGCGTCCGGTGAGTGGTTTGCCTCGATCTCACCCTTAAAGTCTTCGCCCCGAGCAGCATACTGTGCACAAAGCCCAGGGGCCCAGCCTGGCCTTTCTGCTTCATTGCAGGGTTTCATTTTCCCTGTTTTCCCCCGCTTGGCAGCGTGGTCTCCCGAGGTGACGGCAGGGTAATGGTCGGGAGCGTGTGTGCGTGTGTGTGTGCACGCACGTGTGCAGACATGGGCGTGCATGCACATGCTTGTGCATGTGTGCCAACACTCCCCACATTCCCCACTCCTCATCTTTCCTCTTCTCCCACTGCTTTCTGTATCTTATGAATATCGTCATTGCTGGTACGTATGATGCAAAGATAGGTCAGTCCCTGTGATTAACAAGAAAGCGGAAAAGAAAACAGATCACAGAGGAGCAAAACACATAGCGAGTGTAACATACTGCTACCCTTTGGTGGCCATTATTTCAACTCTCCCCATTATTATTCCAGGGCCCCCTCTGCTGACGCTAGGTACGCTGAGTACTGCTATGTGTTTTAAATGGGGGAGAGATGTGGGCTAATGGGTATCCTGGAAGGTTCTTGGGGGAGAGGTAGGGCTGGTCCCGTAGAGTGTGGAGCCTTCGCCCTGCCTCTGGAAACCCTTGGTCCAAATAGAAACTGTGCACGCCCCCGCCCCTTGACTTCACGAGGCGTCCACCCAAGTGGGCACATCTCTACTGTCCTCTTTTTTTCCAGAAAGCAATCCCTTTCTTTCCATCGTATGTTATAGTCTTGGGCTAATAATAATAATTCAATCCACTGGCATTCATTCAGAAGGCAATGGTGTCTATTGATTGATCGTAATTAATTAATTCAGTGTCATTTAGTGGGTGTGTTTTTTTAAATAAACTTTTCTGAATCTTGGGAGGGACAGTAAAGCCTTGGACACAGATCCTCACCCCTGAAAGCTTGAAGAGATCACGGAGCGCTTCCTGCGGGAGATGGTTTTCAGGAAGGGCATCGGAGGAAGAAGAAAATATGAACAGAGGAAAAATACATTCCAGGCAGAAGAAAGCTCAGGAAGAAATGCCACGAGTCTGGAACACATGAAAGATTTTTCAGAGAGCAGTGCCTAGACCGATTGGCTGGAGAACAAGAAGTGTGATAAGCTGCTGGGGTTAACATATGTGAAGTCTTCTTTCATAAAGCGCATTAATCTTGCAAATGTTAGGTGCTATTTTAAGGCTGGGAAGGCCAGCAGGGGCCTAGTGAGAAGCTTCGAATGCTCCGCCCAGAAGCAGGAGGCTGGTAGGGTCACTCGGTGGCTCGGGATCGGCTTTCTGGAAGCCAGGTGGTGGGGTAGGCGAGGGGGAGAAAAGACCGATATGCACGTGCCGACAGCGAGAGCTGACGAAGTCCTGACCCGAGGCGGGAAAGAGGACTCGGAGGGGCAAGAAAGGAGATGTGGGCCATGGCGAAACACAGCATCGAGCAGAGATGGTGTCGTGCCAACCGTGAGAATATGGAGACGCCCAGATGCTGCCTTGCCGTGTCCCTGCAGTGCTACTCACGGGACCGTGGGCAGAGGCTCGGAGCCTCAGTCGCTCGGCAGGTGCACAGCTCTGTGCGTTCTGTGGTCCCATCAGTCAGCTTCCCGCCTCTGAAGGCTTCCAAGCCTCTGTGACATGCCTCATATCAATACCAAAAGCAGAGTCTCACTGGCAAATCATGACAAGATTGAATGAAAAGGCAGGAGAATCTACTAGTCACTTATAGTCAGCACTTACTCCCGTTGGATCGAGCAGGGAAAAGAAAGTGAGAAGAGATACGACAGAAACAGAAACGGGCTGTGCAGTTGTGAGATTGGGTTTCAAGACAGCTTACAGCCTGCGTGAGGGACAAGTGTTTTTCTCTCCGTGACTGGCTGACGCCACGTCCTGGCGCGATGCAGGGAGCTAACCAGACTTCTCCAGATACCGTCATCCAGACACAGAGCAGCCAGCCGAGGTCCCGCGGGCTCCTCGTGAGCACCGAGCGAATGGGCGTTCCCGTTGCGGAACTCTGAGCAAGTCTCCGAGTTTGCCAGGGAAGATTTCTCCCTTGTCAGCCGAGTTTCCAAAGAGAAGGGGTAGCCCCTCCACCTGGGAAAAACGTGCGCGGCGCCCGCTAGAAGTCAAAGGACAACCAAGGTTGCTGACGTGGATGGACAAGGGATGACCTTGAGGGTAAACAACCAGAAGCTGGGTAGGTGGACACCCCAGGTCCGCGACCCACTCGCAGTGTGATCCCAGGCAGGTCACACAAAATTGTGGACCCTCAGTTTCCTCATCTGCAAAATGGGCCTAAAAGGGCCTATGCTGCCGCGGGGCTATTTGGAGGCTTAAAGGAGATCATGGATACAAGAGTGCTTTGAGATTCAAAAATGTTCCTACAGGAGACATTACTTTGATGCCAATTTGCTCCCTAGGACATTAGCCTTATAGCAAGGAACAGCCCCACACCACCCACCCCCAGCTCCAGCCCCTACCCACCCCCCCCCCCACCCCCCCCCCCCCCCACTAAGCTACCCTCAAGCCCTCACAGGTCAAGGGAGAGCTGGGTTGGGATTCCATTTAACATTCAGCCCTGCCACCACATTGCCTCTCAGCCATCCAGGCATTCTCTGCACATGTGATCTTGAGTAAGTCACTTCACCTCTCTGAGCATCCCCTTCCTCGTCTATCCAAAGGGGACCGCGCTGGGAGCCTGTGGCTAAGGCCTTTCAAATGACGCGTACATGCTCAGCCCGTCTCACCTGCTAAAATGGAACCCCTGCCTCAGCCTCTCCCGCACCCTGTGTGAACTCAGGCAGGCTGTATGACCACTGTGAGCCTCGTTTCATCTTCCATAAACAAATATTGAAAGTACTTCATGCTGGGGGCCGTATGAGAAACGAATAACTTGATTAAAATAAAGTGCCCACCGCCATTTTGGCTCCTGGTAGATGCTTAACAAGGAGTGGCCCCCCCTTTCTCATTTCTGTCCCCTGCTCTGCCCCCAGGGCAGCTTAAATCCTTAAATCGCTGCCCCAAATCTTTGGTAAATTATAAGTCCACCTGACAAACTTTTTCAATCTCCTTTATCCATTGTTTAATCCTGCCTTGATTGGTGAGACGCTATATCACCATAGTACCTCTGCTCTCCTGCTCCTGGAAAGAAGCCAGAATCACCCAACTGGTAAGTGCCTTGACGGGACCTTTTTAGTGTCTCCATCTTGGGGATAGGATCCAACAAGTCAGCTCTGACCCATACGCCCCCGAGCTTAGGAGGCCAGAAAAAAATATAACCACATTCCTGAACACCTAAATAATGACAGGGTAAATGGAAACCCAGTTTATCACCTACTTACAGCTTAGAAAGTGGATTCCCATCAGCCCTCTCATGAGTAACAGCAGGCTGAAAGGTTATGCGACTTGCCCGACGTAACATTTGCTGAGGACCCACTATGTGCCAATCGTCGTGCTGAGCACCTGGGATGCGGTGGGGAGAAGACCAGCGGTCACTCTGTAAGACAGAGCATGACAGGTCCCAGAGAAGAGAAGGCCAGATGGACGGGGCCTACTCTCACCTTGGGGGGCCGAAGGCACGTGAAGGGTGAAGGTGGGGAAGGGGAGAGAGCCAGCTGAATTCAGAACCTGGGCTCACCCGGTTTGAGAGGCCACCGGCAGGGAGGCCAGGGATCCCCTGGGGACCAACCAAGACGGCTTGCCAGGTGTCCGTCGTGTGTGCAGTTCTCTGGGACGAGCCTCAACAGCTTCCTGAATCACCCCCAAAGAACCCGCTCCATGTACTGTCCTTCCCTCCCCCCAAGGTCAAGGACAACTGCAGTCCGATATTTGCACACATTTCCCTGCTGGAAAACTGCCCTGCACTGTCCTCGGGTGGGTGGACAGGCCGCTGTGGCCTCTCCCTCATGGGGGGAGCCTCCTGACTGCTCTCAGAGCTTCCTTTCGCCCGCCCATCCACACGCAAAACAAACCCTGCTCCCAGCAGCTGTGCGCAGGGGCAGGGGCGGTGTGCAGAGGGGGCATCTGAGGGGTTATGCCAGGGTCACTAATGGGAAGGAGTGTTTCTCATCAGAACCCTTCTCTAAGAGCTCATCGATTATTCATGGCCATTAAGAGGCCAAACTTCCTTCTAAGGGAGGGACCCGTGGCTCAGAGGGCAACCGGCCAGGCCAGGAAAGCAAGCCTGGGGACAGCCCCAGCAGGCAGCGTGAAGTCCCCATCACGGAGGTCGCCACGGGCGAGAGGCGGCCTCCGGAGAGCAGGGAGCGGGCCCGGGGCACGCTTGTAGGTGGCTCCCTGGGCCTGCTGGCAGATGTGTTCATCCACTAAATAATTGACACCCTCCAGGAAATGGACCGCAGAGATGCCAAAGCCATTAGAGGCTCTGCCGATGGGGGAAGGGGACACAGAAGAGAAGAAAACACAGAAGAACCACCTTCTCTGGCCTCTAAAGGCTTCAGGGTTGCCAGGCACGCTCGTGCCCTTGTCTCGTCTGAATTCACCACAGCCCCGCTGGGTGTTCATTGCTACCTATATTTCCCAGGTGAGCAAAACAGGGCTCAGAGAGGTCGAGGGCGTTACCGCCAGGCTGCACTGCCTGATGGTGTTCAAATTGGAACTCAAGCCAGGTCCTGTGATCCCTTAAGCATGTCCCTTAAGCAGAAGAAATTTCACCAAGAAATGAAGTGCCTGGTTTCTTATCACGGTTTCTGTGTGCGACCAGATGCTTTGCTCGCCCCTGTCTCAGGCCTCTGTACCTGGGTCCGGGTATTCCTGTCCTCCCTGGACACACTGGAGGGACTGTCCCCCATTGGGACATAGCCGCTAGAATATTTAGCGGGCACAGACTGTGACCAGCTGTGTCCATGGAGAGAGAGCGTGAGGTCCAGAGAGGAGTTACTTGTCCAAAGCCCCGTATGGAACAGAATGGGACCCAATATCCAGGACTTCAGGTTCTAGTTCTCTTCTTGTCAGGGTGCTGCCTAAGAGGCAAAGGCCGGCTGGGACCTCTGCCTTCGAGAAGCCCAAGAAATCCCCCCAGTGGCCTACGCAAAACCAGCGCGGCAGGGACAATCCCAGGCTCCCACACACTGAGTTGGATGATAAAAATAAAGCTCTGGCTTCAAAACCAGCTCTCAGTCTGACCCACAGAAGGGAAATAAAACGCAACTCCGGGGTAGATACAGACGAGTCGCAGGCTGCAGACACGCCCGGGTTTATTGATCATTTCTCAGAAACTAGGTCAGCACTGGAGAAGAGAGTCAGAGCGTGTGTGTACGTGTGCAGGTGCTCACAGGGAACCTCACTGCCTCCCGAGGGTGGGCTGGGCCACACCGTGTGTGACAGCCTCCGAGGGCTGCTGAACCCAGTGCCACAGACTCGGTACTCGTTGCCTTAGAACGGCAGAAATTACCATCTCGGTTCTGGAGGCCAGAAGTCCGAAATCAAGGTGCCAGCTGACCATGCTCCCTCTGAAGCCTCTAGCAGAGGAGGACCCTTCCTTGCTTTTTTCAGCTTCTGCTAATCCCAGTGAACTAGCAGTGAAACTGGTTTTAGCAGTGAAACTCCAGTCTCTACCTCTGTCTTCCATGGCCGCCTGCCCTGTGTGTTTCTATGTCCACACTTCCCTCTTCTCATAAAGAACCGGTCAGAGGGGCTCCTGGGTGGCTCAATCGGTTAAGCGTCGGACTCTTGATTTCAGCTCAGGTCACCATCCCAGGGTTGTGGGATCAAGTCCTGAATGGGGCTCCACCCTGAGCATGGAACCTGCTTAAGATTCTCTCTCTCTCTCTCTCTCTCTCTCTCTCTCTCTCTCTCTCTAAAATAAAAGAAAAAAATGTTAAAGATACCAGTCATATATGGAATAAGGACCTACCCTACTTACTTAATGACATGTGTAGTGACTCTATTTCCAAATAAGGCCACATTCTAACATACTGGGGCTAAAGGCTTCCATATATCTTTCTTTCTTTTTTTTTAATTTTTTTAATGTTTCTTTATTTTTGAGACGGAGGCAGAGCACGACTGGGGGAGACGCAGAGAGAGAGGGAGACACAGAATCTGAAACAGCCTCCGGGGCCCGAGCGGTCAGCACAGAGCCCGACGCGGGGCTCGAACCCGCGAACCGCGAGATCGTGACCTGAGCCGAAGTCGGGCGCTTAACCCACGGAGCCACCCAGGTGCCCCTATATATCTTTCTAAGCAGCATAATTGAATCCGTGACACCACACGGATTTAAAAAAAAAAATTTAGATTTAAATTTTAAGATTTAAAAAAAAAAAAAAAAAAATCGCTGGTTTTAAGGGCTGGGCAAGTATCCGTTAACCCCAGTCTCCTTTTCCCACTGCTAGACACTGTCACGGCCCCTTGGTAGCAGCAGCCTTTTGGCCGAGGAGTGCAGGCCACGCCCAAGACAGAGCTCTGGGCAGAGTCGGCAGCGATCATGGCACGAAAGCTGTTCCATCACTACCTGCTTTTGAGAACTTCGTGAACAAATAACATACTCGTACAAAGTCGTATAAGGGTTCCTTTTCCTCACGGTCCAGATGACAGCATTCCTTTGATTCAGCAAATGTCCACTGAGCAGGTACTGTGTGCCAGCACCCTGTGCGGAGGAGCATTGGAAATACAGGGATTCGTGACATGCTGTCCATCCCCACGCAGAGCTCAAACTCTAGAGGCAGAAGCATTTGAGTAAATGGATAATTACACCACAGAGTGATAAATGCTGTAATAAAAGGGTGTCCCAAATGCCGTGGGGTACAGAACAGCGAAAAGCAAATGTCTGTGTGATCTTCACTCACGTTACCAAGCTCTCTGTCTGTCCGACCCGCAATAGATGTATCGCCTCCACTAAGTACACGCAAGGCCGGGTCTTCTTTTGACGAGAACAGGTGGCTTACTGAGGAATTGCATGGTACTCCGGGTGGGTAATGAGGCTCGAAAGCTCTCTCCCAGAGCTTTCAGCATCTGACACCATGGAGCCAGAGATGAAAGGGGACAGTTCAGGCCAAGCAGCCTACGGTGGCCTTGAAACCACCCAAGCAGCACAGCCTTATGGCGTCCACTTCCCTCCTGGCCACAGCAGGTCCTTGGATCACTGGGACATTGAAAGCTCTCGACGTGCTGCTACGATTTGGAGCGCGCAACCCCCGGGGCGGAAGTGCTATCGAGTGCAGGACCCCGGAGGCAAACACACACAACGGAGCCTCAGGTTTGCGATTCCAAGTCATCCTGTAGAAAGGGCTGTGTCTCAGCTCCCTGGCAATGCCACCCAGGTGACAGCTGCAGCAGTGGCCGTGTGTGGCAGCCCATCCTATAGACATTTTTATAGGAGATGACAGCTTTCCTACTGCACAGCCCGTATCTCGTGGGAGGCAAGGAGCAGCTGGACAACCACAAAAGGACTTTGATGTCAATATCAATTCTCCAGACCATGAGCAGTCAGTTCGCGGGAAAAGGGAAACAAAGAGCCAATAACTGCATGAGAAATGTCCAATCTATCTCAAACTTCAGGAAATGTTAATTAGAGCCGCAATGGGTTACCGATTGGCGTTTAGTAAACTAGCAAAATGGTATATGTGGGATGATGCTCGACGCAGGAAAGAGACCATGGAACGAGCAGTATCCTTCGTTTGTGAAGGAGAAAAAATTAGAACCCCCTTTCTGGGAAAAGAAGACATTTGGCAATACAAACCAAGTCCCTTTTAAGAATGGGTATACTTTGGCCCACTTCTACCAAGGACTCTTAAGGAAATAATCAAAATGTTTTATATAGAATTTTATATAGAATGTTTTATATGTATAGTAGCTCATGGAGCTACTTACAATACAGCAAAACGGTAAATAATATAAATGCCCAGCAAAGTGGGGGAAATTAAAGAAATAATGGTTCTTTCAGAAGGTGAAATCTAAGAAGCCATTTAAAATCAGACTTTATGAGGCACCTGGGTGGCTCAGTCGGTTAAGCATCCGACTTCGGCTCAGGTCATGATCTCTGTTATCAGTCTGCTTCAGATCCTCTGTCTCCCTCTCTCTCTGGCCCGACCCCGCTTGTGTGCTCTCTCTCTCTCTCTCTCTCTCTCTCAAAAATAAATAAAAATTTTAAAACTATATAAATAAAAAATAAAATAAAATAAAATAAAATAAAATAAAATAAAATAAAATAAAATAAAATATATACATATGATGTTACTATGTCTAATTAGACGGACAGCACTCTGTTACAGGCCAAACAAAAAATACTTACGGAGTGAAACAGAAGGTAGTGGTGACTTCAAAATTGTCACCCATTGTGCCGGACCTCTTTGTCTTAAATTGTGTTAAGTTACATAACCATTTCTCTAAATATTTGGCCACCCTGGTGACAACTCCAGGTATAGTTTCGTGTGGCTTTTTTCACTTTCTCTTCTAAAACAAATACTTTCTCATTTATTACACTGTCTTCAAAGTGTGATTTTATTTTTATTTTATTTATTTATTTTTAATGTTTGCTATGAAAAGTGTGATTTAAAAAAATTTTTTTTAACGTTTATTTATTTTTGAGACAGGGAGAGACAGAGCATGAACGGGGGAGGGTCAGAGAGAGAGGGAGACACAGAATCTGTCTGAAACATTGCTTGTGTTTCAATGCCCAGTTCAAGTTTCGTCTCTCATTGGAAGATTCCATGGAAAATCAGTCCACGGGGTGTGCCTCCCCCTTGAAAATCTTTCAGATGTGGCTTCCTGCACGATTCACTGATGCTCCACCATTTGCTTCCATTCCGAGCATGTACATCTTCGCTTTGCTAGATTTCGCACTCTTGGGATCCCATGTATCGGTTAGCTCTTACTGCATAACAAACAACTCCAAAACTTAGTGACTTAAAATCACAAGTCAATGAATTGTCTCAGGGGGAGCGACTGATTGTTTTTAGCCGCGTCAATCATGTGTCTCTGGTTATCTGCCCGGTGACGAGGGCTTAACTGGTCTAGAGAGGCCTCAGTTGACACAACTTATCTCTGTTCCACGCAGTCTCTTAACCTCCGGCAGGCTGACCTGGGCTTTTTCTCTCGGTGGAGACAGGATTCCAAAGATAGTAAGTGGAAGCACACGGGCCCTTTGAGGCCTAGGCTCAGAACCTGCATATTTGACTTTTACTATATTTTATTGGTCAAAGCAAATCACAAAGAAAGCCTAGATTCAGGAGGTGGGGAACTAGACCCCACTTCTTTTTTTTTTTTTTTTAAGCCTATTTATTTATTTTGAGAGAGAATGAGAGAGGCAGAGAGAGAGAATCCCAAGCAGGCCCCACACTGTCGGCGAGGAGCCTGCTGTGGGGCTCGAACTCACCCAAGATCGCCACCTGAGCTGAAATCAAGAATCGGACACTCAACCGACTGAGCCACCCAGGCGCCCTGACCCCACTTCTTCATGAAAGAAGCTGAAAAGGTACATCGCGTGGATACAGGAAGGAAATAGGTGGGGCCATTGTTGCCATTGGGGGGTTGATTTGTTTCAAGTCGAAATTGTGCCTACTCACTTGTCTGGTGATAACATATGCACCAACCATTTTACTGAGTGCTAACAGCTTCCCTCCCCCTCCCCCTCCCCCTCCCCCTCCCCCTCCCCGCTCCGAATTGCAGGAGGCTGGAAGCCTGGAAACTATATGCAAGCCCAGATTCCCTTGCCAGATGGCTTCGGATTTGGTTCTGCCAGTGAGAGGCTCTGCCAGGAGCGTGAAAGGCAGGAGGAAGAGAGAAGCCACTTTGTTCTTCCTACTTTTGCTTCTAGCAACAGCAAGACACGCAGCAGCCAGACGTGGGCTCCGGGGTGTCTGCTCAGGTAACACAGCTCCGTTGGGGATGAGTGTGGTAAGGGACGGGCCAGCAGGACAGCGCCCGCGGGCTGTGGCACTGGGAGTGGCAGCAGCACGTCGGCCATCCTGGTGGCATGGCATCCGAGGATTCTGACTCTAGAGGAACATTACAGCAGCAGGCACTGTGGTGGCCTCTCAAGATCCCGCGGTGTTAATGACGGCAGGCTCCCACGGTAGCCCCAGCCACACCGGCAGGTCGGTGACACAGATAGTCCTAGACCCTGGGCAACTAGCTCTCCAAATTGGCAGCCTGAAATCAGTTATCTGGATATTTGGTCAAAGTGGCAGGGGAATAGACTACTTTCTAGTACTGGTAGATGACAATTAGTGGCACTGCGAGGACAAGTTACTTCAGCAACTTGCCTGGGTGGCTCAGTCGTTTAAGCATCAGACTTGGGCTCAGGTCAAGATCTCGCGGTTCGTGAGTTCGAGTGAGTTCGAGTGAATTCGAGTCCCACATCAGTCTCTCTGCTGACAGCGCAGAGCCTACTTGGGATCCTTTCTCCCCCTCTCTCTCTGCCCACCCCCTCTGTCAAAATAAATAAACTGTAAAAAAAAAATTCATTTAAATACTTAGCTTAAAGTACAATCCGAAAACCAGGAAACTTCCGTGCCCGCCCTAAAAGAATCTCCGATTCCTCATATTCTCAGGACGGACACCGGTTGAAGTCAGACCCAAAATTTATTTCCCCGAGTTGCAGAATTACAATATAAATTGAATTTACAGCCTTCCCATATTGAGCATGCGACACTGACAGGGAAAGAGTAGCATTCCAAAAGCTAGAGTAAGTCAGTTTAGATGACTTTCGATAAACGTCAAAATCTAGATTTATCTAATACCCTGGGAATTTTTCTCTATAGAAGCACCCTGTCCTTCTCTCCATGAGGAAATGCAGCAATACAAAATGACCACCATGTCATAATACATAAATAATTATGGGTTGATAGATTCGGAATATTCACAGGAAATGACTCTTAAAGAAACTACAGAAAGAACAGAACTGGACCTTTAAAAAGTCATCCCACCTAAACTTCTTAGACACTTGGGTAAGCTGCGTCCCAGAGAAGCTCTGATCAGAACCTTCATCGCTTCCCATCACTTTATGAAAACGAAATGGGAGCTGAACATTTGCAGGCTCAAGTTGAAGTCACCCTTATCGGGTCCACTCAAGGAAAGTCCCCTGTTTGTTCATTTCTTGAGTGTCATCCCTACCGAAAGTCCCACGGGAATGTGACATCAGCTTATCAAATGTCACTACTAACTGCTACATTTGATTAATGTATATTCCAGTCTGGCTTTCTACAGACCTAGTTAAAGGTTATACATTCTGGTATATGCCCTTAGAAGGTAGGCTCTCACCATCTGTGGAGGGTTCCATCACTCAACTTTGTCATTTTTTAAAATAATTTTTTAAGCTTACTTATTTTGAGAGAGACAGAGAGAACGCAAGCAGTGGAGGGGCAGAGAGAGAGGAGAGAGAAAATCCCAAGCAGGCTCCGCAGAGCCCGATGCAGGGCTTGAACTCACGAAACAATGAGATCATGACCTGACCCGAAATCACGAGTTGGACGCTTCACCACCTGAGCCACCCAGGTGTCTCCCCACCATCACTCAACTTTAGAGTCCATAGGGCAAGTTGGCCTTGCCCGTGATGATGTTTCGATGACTGAGTGGCTATTATCTAGATAAAAGCACACATTGTCTCAGCCAGCTCCCCCGGACACCGTCCTCAACATGATGGTGAAGCTGTCCTTCCTTTCAGATTTGCTCAGACTTGGTGTATTTTCCATGGCAATATGAGATGGGAAGCAGAGAGCACTATGGGACCTGCCCAAGGTCAGAGCCAGGATGGAAAGAGAGCAGGTGCGTAGGATTCCCAGCCTATGCTCTTAAGCCCGGCCCCAGAGAGCTTCCCCAGTAAGGACATTCCTGGAATATCTCTTTATGATGTCCCCTCCTGTCTACTTCCTCTGCCACTGCCCAGCTCATCACTTCTCTTCTGAAGGTTGTCCCAATACTCTCTTAACGCCCTGTCTGCAGTCTCCTTCCCACAGGCATTCTCCACAAGGGCTCCTGAGAGAGCTGAAATGTCAGTTTGACCTGCTCCTTCAACCAGTGGCTCTCAAAGGTCAGCGGAGTGAATTCCCAACAGCGCAGCCTGCGGACAAGCCTTCCCGTCACCTTCCCCGCTGCTTTCACACCTGCAAATGAGCCTACGTTTCAACTGGGCAGAATGGCTTGGAGTTCCTCAAGCACGGCAGATCTCACACGGAAGGTGTTCTCCCACAGGGATCTCACTGCCACCACCGCCCTGCCACCAAAATCTGCTTTTACGTGGCTTGCTCTAACTGCCACTTCAAGATTTGGCTCGCTCGGTGTCCCATTGCCTGGGCACCATTCCTGGGTACTTCCGGTCTTTCTGTTCCACCACTTGAAAGCTGAGCTCTGTTCTGAAGCCTATCCCTACATAGTGTACTTGTTTAGTGACAGAACTCTCTCCCGCTATGTGTGCGAGCTCTCTGGAACCATCTCTGTCTCCTACCACACAGTCTGACACTTATTTCACACTCAATGCTATTTAACGGATGGATGGATGAATGCAGGGATGGATGGAAGGATGGATGGATGGATGGATGGATGGATGGATGCCTAACATGCTGTTTTCTTTTGCTGAAAAAAATTACCTCGTACTCGCCCTCCCCCACCAGACTGGATTTTTTTTCTCGATCCTTCAAATTAGAGGATATTATTGCTTCTATCAGTCATAGTTTCAGAAATGTAAAGATTAATACTCACTACAAGCAGCAAATGTTTCATCCTTAAGGTGCCACAGGAATAACATTTGCTAATTTGTATTTGCATTTGAAATTGAAACACAAATTGGCACAAGAACTATTACACATCCCGGCTAATTAATGTTCTAAAAATGAATTATGCAAATCAACCTCAACAGGCCTCAGAAGCTCTTTCCCTGTATAATGAACGACTCGGAATGTGAACCTTGTTTAAGGGCTGATTCTGACGGGGCTGTGAGCGCAGATAGAAGCCGGGCTTTGCAACCAGACTCAGCCAGTTCTGTCTCTTGTAGCCAGGTGGCAGTCGGCCTGGGCCTCACTTTACCTACCTGTTAGCTGGGAATGAGAACGTCTCCCAAACCGGGTTCCTGAAAGAGTCAGGGAAATGACAATTACAGAGTTCCTGACTATTGCAAGGAGCTGCCTCTAAACATGTGCCTCCTCTACGCTCCAGAGCGTCCTCCCTGCTCCCACGCTGACCGTGCCCTGCCTCCTTCGCCAATGCCGGTCCTGCCTCAAACATGACTATGTCCTCCGGATCCCTGAAATGGAGACTCCGCCATGGTGGGCTGTTTCATTTCCTGCACTAAGAATCCAGGGAGTGATGGGACAGCTAGCTTGGCCACCGAGTACGCCTTAGGCCTTGAGAATGGAATGTCAGAACAGCTGGGAGGAGGTCATGGTGACTGACTGGGGAGAAAGCAGACGGCAGGGAAATTCTGGGCAGCTGCCTGTGTGGTCTGCAGGAACGCCCCGATAACCTATCATCCTGACCACTAGCTGTCTCCTGACTCGGCGGGGCCCAGACCAGCTCCTGCAAACCCGTCCATACGACGCAAGAGCGTGGATCAGGGACATTTGCTCTAGAAGGACTTGCGGGCTTTCACTAGAGTCCTACCGCAACCCCTGCAGGCGGGTCTGGTGGTGAACATGATGATTCGAAGTAATACATTAATGTGCTTCCAGGAGCCCAGTAAGAGCTAAAGGCTGGGGCAAAAGGGCAGGCATGTGACCATCAGGACAAAGCAAGGGCTTACCAGGAAGACTCCCTGGCAGGCGAGGTCTGAGCTCTTGCGGCCAAGGCCATCAGCGTGTTGATTCCCTTAGTTTTGCAGCCATTCATATACACAGTGAGGGTAACAGCACAGGAGGAGCCCGACAGCCAGTTCCCTTCTGAAACCACTACTGCCCCATGTGGTGACCAGCCTGGCCTGGACGAGCCGAGTCCCCAGGAGAAGGTGGCACCAGCGACAAGACCAGGACTCACGGTTCCTGCCGTCAGCCTTCCACATCTAGGCTAGAGGACGTTCCCGATCCACTAGTGGGGGAAAAGGGCAATGTAAACGAGCGTCACACGTCACCCGGGCACACTGCAAGCAGCTGGCCTTCCTGGGGGTCCCCTACACAGACGGGGGGTCAGCGTCTTCCTTTCTCCAGGGGAGATAATTTGGTTCCTTTCCATGTATTCCTTTGACTGAAAAGTTCACGGTCAAGGATCTCAAGTTAAAGATATTATTTAAATAGCAGCAACAGAATCAAGAGCTATGTGTTCACATTCTCAGTACCAGGGACGCTTTCCTCTGATGGAGAGAGCTGATTCCCTCCCCCGCCCCCCAACACACACACACCCTGTACCCACGCTTATTATGTGGCTCAGACACACAAAGAATAGAAAAGCCTTGGGGTTTTCTGCGCTACAGAGTAGGAACTAGCTCTCAATTGACGTATTTAAAGTAGGGATTATAAGAGAAAATTAGAAAGTCTCATGAGAGAAACTGCCTCTAAATTATTTATGGTCAGCACCATGTTGTTTTACGCCCAACCTTAAGCTCGGTCTGCTGACGTGATGAAAAGCAGCAGCTTCACAGCCAGACTTCCCAGCTTCAAATCCCAGCTCCGTGGCCGGATGTGTGTGTGTGTGTGTGTGTGTGACCTTGGAAGAGTCATTTTATTGTTCATTAAGCGTCCATTTCCTCAGCTACACGAGGAGGTTTACACCTGCGGCACGGGACTGAACTTGACTGAAAAAGCATCCAGAGTAGCTGCTGCTGGAGGCAAGATCGCCCGGGACTGGACCCCCACTCCAGCACACTCCACCTGAGCGGCTTAGGCAGGTGATTCTGCGGTGCCCCCGGGCCTCCACAGCCCAACAGGGTAATAATCGTACCGACCGCCCAGGATCCGTGAGAGTATTAAGTGAGGCTGCCATGATCTGAATGCCTGTGTCCGCCCAGAATTCATGTGTTGAAATCCTAACTCCCAAAGGTTTCCGTATTAGGAGGCGGAGCCTTTGGGAGGTGCTCCAATCATGAGGGTGGAGGCCTCTTGAGTGAGACCAGCACCCTTATAAAAGAGACTCCAGAGAGCCCCCTGGGACTTTCCACCGTGGCAGGACATGGCCAGGGATCAGCAGTCTGCAACCCAGAAGAGTGCCCTCACCTGACCGTGCCGGCAGCGTGACCTCAGACTTCCAGAGCTTTAAGCAAGTTATTTCTGCTGTTTATAAGCCACCTAGTCCGTGGCATTGTGTTACAGCAGCCCAAACAGACCAAAACAGAGTTCATGCATTAATACAGGGTCCGGTGCATAGTAAGTTCTTCTATGTTGGCTTTTAGGATCATTGATTTCTTCGGGCACTCATCGAGGGCACCCTCCATGCCAGGTCCTGTCCTAGACACCGTAACGCAGAGATTAATAGAACACCATGCTCAAGTGGTTCCACGTTCGCTGGACAAGATGGCGCGCACACACAAATAATTCTAGCAGAGTGCGGGCTCCACATGAAAGCCAGGCTAAAGAATTTCAGAGAAGGTGACATTTGAGACGAGCCTTGAAGGATACCAAAGTGTCCAAAAGGGCGACAGTGGGTTCCAGAGAGCGGTACCTGAATGTACAAGGCACGGAGGTGAGGACAGTAGGGAGTACAGCAGGTCGGGTGGGAAGGGGGGGCGGAGCCTGGAGGAGAGGTGTGGTCCAGCTCATACCAACTCTGTCCCAAGTGACCGGGAGCCAAGACACCTTGGTTTTCAACTCTCCCGAGCACCAGCTCCGGGAGTGTGGATTAACTTCCCAACTAGCAAAATGAGAATATTAAGGCATGATCCTTGGGGGCCCTCCCAGCTCTAAAGCGATTTAATTCTCACCCCAAACTTGCTGGGGACAGATTTCAGGACCTATTCCTCTGCTTCCCCTCTTGCACCTCGGCGACAGCAGGTTTGGTGCTCAAGAAACGCCTTTTAGGCTTTTGGAATTTTCTAGTCTTTTCTAGCTCAGGAATGTCTCGTTTTAACAGTTTGCTCACAAGCAGGTCTCAGAAAGCATGTATTTATAAAACTGAGCCCCCCAATCTCTAAGGTTTTTCTCATTAAAACAAATTGGAAGTGCCTATACAAATGATGTCAAGGCTTTGAGAATTCAAAACCAAAGTGTTGGCCATCACCTGACTGGTCTGGTTCAAAGGACGCTGAGGTCCAGAGCCTCTTTGACAAAGACAAGCCAGGACTCTCCAGAGCAGACAACTTGGGAAATGTGCAAAAGGGGCTCCCAGCCCAGGCTCCTGCACCCGATAAAATTAGCCGAAAAATGATCTCCATGGCAACAGGAAATTTGTTCTTAAAGAAGGTTAGAAATAATGCCTTTGGAAGAAACTCCGCAGCAGATAGAATATTCTCAGATTACACATAAATGGTGTCTATGCCAACAAAGTGACGGGCCAGGCGGCTCAATTATCTGGATAATTTAGGCCTGAACCAGTGATTTGTAAAGAATAGGAGGCTTTTAAAGTCTGAAGAATGGAATGTGGCAGGTATGGCCGCCAGGGCTCAGGCGAGGACATCAGAAGCCCTGCCTCTCCTCCAAGTTTTCTCTGCCAATCTGGGACCCGGAACAGGACTCGCGGTCCCAGGGCGTTGGTCTCTGCCAGCTACGTCCCAAGAATCAAGGAGGGGTGCACGGAATTGTTAGATGGATGGTCAGGAAGTCATTGGGGGAGGGTGAGTTCTGGAGGACCGATTCCAGCACAGGTGCCCAGACGTCCTTCTTTCCTTTTATTTTTTAATTTTTTTTAATGTTTATTTATTTCTGACAGAGAGAGAGAGAGCACAAGTAGGGGAGAGGCAGAGAGAGAGAGAGAGGCACAGAATCCAAAGCAGGCTCCAGGCCCTGAGCTGTCAGCACAGAGCCCAACGTGGGGCTCGAACCCACGACCCGTGAGATCACGACACTGAGCCACCCAGGTGCCCCCAGACATCCTCCTTTCTGCCCCCCCCAAAAAAGAGAGCCCAGATCCCCAGACCCTCCCACCCACTTTCTCTCGAACGCATCTCCGTTTTCTACACATCAGCCATCTTTCTTCTCTGCCCCCACCTTTACCTCCTTTATTCCATCCTTCCTTGGAAGATTGAAAGGCATGTGGCAAATTGAAACCCATTCTGCTTTCATCAGTTTTGAGAGGAGACTGCTCAGCCTGGAGGACCCAGGCTGCTCAGCTTCGGATTCTCCAAAGTCCGGGCCTCGCTTCCTCATCTGTAAAAAGGGGATGAGAATAAAGGTGATTTCCTCATGGCACTGAGGTGAGGAGCGAATAAATCAGTATTTGTAAGCACTTCGAACAGTGCCTTGCACGCAGTAAGAGCTATGTCTGCATTTGATAATCCCCCCAAATCATTGAAAACACTCAGGCCACTGCAAAAATCAGACTGGACTCTCAGACACGGAGGCACCCTGGCGATTCCTGGGTTCAGATCTCTTTCACTGTGAATCATTAAGGAATCAAAATGCTGTGAAATGCCACAGGTCACCCTGCGTCCTTGTCATACAGATGAGAAACTGATGCCCAGAGATAGAAGGCGTCTCTGGGGTACAGAGTCCAGGTAGCCCCCAGGGGTTTCCTGAAGGAGACTTTCTGTCTTCCAGGCAAGCCCTGGGCATCTGAGCGGGGGTAGATCTCGGCAGCTCCCAGCCCCGGAAAGGCCTGGCATCGTGCTCTGCAAATGTTTGCCCAACATCTCGGCCTCCCCTTTGCTTGTGTTTATTTATTTACTCGGTAGTTTGCTCGTTAATGAACGAAGGTATTCCTCAGGCAGAGATAAGGATCCCAAGGGCCCGTGAACTTTTCACGAGCTGAGCGGATGAGCTGTATCTCCAAAGAAGTTACAGCTGACAATTCATGTCGAGACCATCCGGCTGCGGGGATCCCTCGCACCGCGACGGCTCACGGCGTTTCCGCAGCACCAGAACCTAGCGCAGAATCCCGAGTGTGAGCGTTAGGAGCCAGGTGGGAATCCGGGCTGTGACATCGTTCAGCCTCGTGGGTTAGCCAAGTTACTTAACCGCTCTGGGCCAGCTTCTCCATCCTGAAGGGTAATAACACCCAGCATTTACTGTTTTCCAATTGCTGTGTTAACAGCTTCACGCATATTACCTCATTTAAATCTTACCATCAGAAAGGAGAAAACAGGGGCGCCGAGAAGGTATTTTCCAACAGAGTAAATAACGTGCCCATAACGCAAATTTACTTCTTGGTTAATAAGTAAATGGCACCACTTGGGCAATTATTCTCAGGGTCTTCCTGGTGGCTGTGAGAACGGAGTTTTATGATGCATTGGCTGGCCGTTGAAATCAGCAAATCTTACTTCCTTCGCTCCTCTGGGTTCCAACTACTAGACTGGATCCAGAAGAAAATGACCTTGTTTCCCCCCTCCCTCCCTTCCCTTCTTCCTCCCACCCTTCCTTCTTCCTTGCTCCCTTCCTGTCTACTTCCTGTCTTCCTGTCTTCCTCCCTCCCTCCCTTCCTTCCTTCCTTCCTTCCCCCTTTCCTTCCTTCTCTCCTCTCTCCTTCCCTTCCTTCCCTCTCTTATTTAAATCATTTATCAAACACATTCTCAGTATTCCATATCAAGTTTCTTATTAGCAACTAAGCAAACAAAACTGAATAAGGCAGGACCTTCACTGCCCTTAAGCAGCTAGCAGTCTTGTCTTTTGTTTTGCAAAGTTACCTAATTCCACAAAATGACAAAGATCCCCCCCCCAATAAAAAAGCTAGCCAAGATCCCAAATCTCCATATTGTTTTGTTATCAAAGGGAGAAGAAAGAAGATTCATTTCTCTAGCCTCTCAATGGGCAAGGTGCTCTCCTATCATCTCCCTGAATTATTATACCCTTTGAAGGGTATTATTATGTTTCGTTTTTATGGGAGGCCTGGGCTGCTCATGGACTTGTCTGCGGAAGCCAAGATGGGCTCGACCCACAGTCCCTCCCCTCACCGCACGCACACGGTTTTCTGTTGTCCCGGGCTTCGCGATGTCCCTTTCTCTGGGTTGACATTGCCGACGATGACTCGTATATTTCTGGGAATGCTTTTCTCCCCTTTTGGGGGGGGATCTGTCTTCAGCCCCGCTCATCAGCCCCCTTCCCGTGCACAGTCACAACGGGCCCGTCCCACCGCACCCCTGTCTCCCCCTCCCCCCACCCCTCTCCCGCCCAGGGAACGCGCGGTCCGGCCAGATTTACAGCCACTCACACAGCTGTTTCCAGCCAAGGTGAGGGTTTCCTCTTAACGGTGTCGTTTACAAGTCAATAAAGCCCCGGAGCCCCGTTTCCGGCAGCGGCAGTCAGGGTGCCCAGGGCCCGGCTGGGGGCCTCATTCCTGCCATAAAGACCTCCTCTCCTCAGAGGGCAGAGTTCAAAGCTCTGGCTCCCCAGGACCCCGTCCTAAACCGTCGGCCCCGCCCTGCTTTATGGCTCCCGCTCCCCTCCCCTGCTCCCCTTCCCGCAGCACAGAGCCCACCCTGGGCTCTTATCTGCCCCGGAGATAAAGGCCGGGCTCTGGGAAGCCAAAGGCGAAGGCCCCGGCTCCCACCGCTCTGGGGTGTGTTTACTGAGCTCGAGGAAAGAAGGCCTCTCTCAAACCGCAGAGAAGACACTCCCTCCGGGGCTGGCTTTCTGTCTTCTAGGGGGAGGGTCGAGGGGAAACCTCGGCGCTCTCAGGGGCTCCCTGCCTCCCCGGAGGCTTCCCCAGGCCAAGGCGATAATGAGGTGAGAGAAGATGGCGGCTTAATGGGCCTGGGCCTGCGGAGAAGGGGAGCCGGTCAGGCCCAGGCCCTGCGAGCCGAAGCCCTGTGGGGAAGGGGGAGCAAGTCAAGGTCACAAAGCCCTGGGATGCCAGAGCAAGGTCAGAACAGCCCAGGGCGTTCACTTAGGCACTTCTTCAAGCAACGTAACCAGAGCACCTACTGTGCCCACGGCACTGTGGTTCACGCTCTGGGGTTGGGGGGGAGGGCGAAGCAGCCCCAAGGCTGCGGCCCAGGGATGTTGCCAGAGGCGAGAGGGTGCATCCTGACAAAGAATAGAAACCCGCCTGGAAAGCAGAGGGAAGTGAATACATTTGCCTTAAAAGGACTTGTGCATTCAGGGGGCACCAGTGCAGGTGATTTGAGGTGGGGCGGGGCTCTGTCACTCTCCTGACAGAGGGGAAAGAGGTGCTGGCTGTCGCGTCTCCCCCTGGCCTGTATCTAAACCAGAGACACCCCCACACACACACACACACAGCTTTCTCCCATCTGCTGGTCACAGGCAGCCCCGAGGGGAAGGCCAGGGTCATCTACTTTGTACCCACACGGTCCAGCAGGGAAGCCTGCATTTACCGAAACCCACCCCGGGAACTGGACCAGCCAGTAGGAAACACCACTCGAGTAAGACTTTAAGGGATGCGTCACATGGCCTCGCCACCCGGCAGGTTACACATATACAAACAGTGAGTGCATCGTGCAGCCCTAACCCTTCTGTGCCTGGCCCGGGGCTCGCAGCAGATGGTCGGAGTAAGATCGCCAGTTTTCAAGAGAAAAGGCTGAGGCCCGGGGAAGTTACAATGACCGCAGCTAACATAAGGCCATCACAGTACCTTTGCGTGGTACCAAAACGGTGCCCCTGGGGGGAGGCTGTGGCCCCGTGGGAGCAGGCTCCTGAGCAGATAGAGTCTGTGCAGAGGAGGTCCCCTTCCCTCTGGGCAGAAGCAGAAGCAGAAGAGAGCCCGGGGTGCACGAGGTATGGACAAAAGCATGTACTGGACTTCGGCCTGCTTGGTCAGGCGTCCTGTGCGACGCGAGGAGGCCACCCTGAGCTCTAAGAGAAAGTGTCCAGGCCACATACAGCCGAGGCAGAGAGACCGGCGGGGGCTGCAGTCAGGCAGAAGTGTCATTCAGCCCCAGCTCCGTGACACGACCCACTGGCACCGCAGCCGTGGGGAACTCACTCTATCGTTTCTCTGTGGACTAAGGCTAATAATACCCACTTCGCCAGGGTTGGCAAAGATTTAAAAGTAGATAGCAGTTCTTATTTTCCCAGCGCCTCAAGAACAGAAGATAAAGAATCCCCAGAGCCCTGGATGTCTTCCTTCCTTCCTCACTTGGAGACAGGTCTTAGCTATTTGTTTCCTGCCTACATGTAATTACAGTGCGAGGGCCTCACTCTCCAGGCCTGCTTTAGTGAAGGAGGAAGGAAGTCACTCAGGCCTTTTCACCGCAGCTCCCTGCTCAGAGACGCCAGCTGGGAATCTGACTAATCTGTGACTGCAGCCAACAACCCCCCGGCATGTTCCAGATCAAGGTACTGCACAGGCCATTCGGGACAGCTCTTGTGGCCACCAACCCACCACTGTTCTCAGGCCCGCCTTCCAGGACACCAGTCCTCTCCCACCTCTCCCACGGCCCTGTGAGTTTATGGCCGGGGAGAACGAGAGTCCCCTCCACCCATGCTGCAGAGCACCCCAGGGCCACTCCAGCCCTCGGATGTTCCCACCGTGAGCTGGGCCATGAGAACATCCACAGCGTGTGTCCCTCTCTGCAGGGTCTGCACGGAGTGCCGCATCAGAGAGCACTTGGCAAAAGTCTTGACAGAGCTGGGAACCCATCAGATGATGAAACCGCTTCGTGGCTCAACTTGGTGACACGGCGTATCCAGAGAGGACAACTGGCTTTATCCAGAGACGTCCTGGACAGTACCCATTTCCATTGAGTTAAGGAAAAGAGACGCAACTCCTTGCAAGACTGGCTCTGCTCTATGACCTTGAACAAGTTCCTTCACACTCTGCAGCAGACCTTCTCCCCTACAATAGGGCAGTAGGAATATGTAACTCTCGAGGGCCCTTTTGGAGCTGACAGTCCCGGATGCTGCGATTCCGGGAGTTACAAAGGACCCTTGCCTAATCGGTGGCATGGATCAAAAAAGAAGATTATTTGTGAACATTGAGCTGCAGGAAAGGAGAAACGCCCTCCCCGGGTTGATGGCTGCAGGATTCATCTGGCTTCATCAGACAAAGACCATAAAGCTGTTTTGCAAAACAGGTTGATTTCGATGCAGCATCTTGTGGATTGATAGACTCCTGGTCAGCGCAAGAAGAGTTTGGATCCTTGACAAGAAATGGTCTTTATTATTTAAAGTATCAACAGGGCAGAAAGATTCCAGTTAAGGTCCATGTGCATTAGGAGAGGTTATTTTAGCTAAGATGTAAAAGATTTACAGCTTTATTCCTCCCGGGCCCACCCAGTACCTGGCCACCATGTGCCAGACCCTGTGCCGAGGACAAAGAAACGACATACCTCTTCCCCCGCAGACTGGGTCTGCCAAAGGGACAGTCATAAAGAGGATAGTAGTTTACCACACACCGGAGTTCCGCGGGGATCCACAGGAATGTCGAGCCCGATGGTGGCTTGAGCAAGAATTAGCATCTCCATCTTACAAAATGGTAACCGAGGCTCAGAGAGGTGCATTCATTTGTCCGAGGCCACACGGCCAGGGAGTGGAAGAGAAGTTTGCAAATTCTGATCTTCTGACTCGTAGGCCAGAGCTCCTTCTATCCACTTCCGTGCCTGTCTGCACCGGAGGACCCAAACCTGAGAGGTTATCATCCCTCAGGGACCCCTGCACGGAGTAGGTAGGTGCTCCACGAGGATTTGTTAGCCAACTGGGTTCTTGGCTCCACTACTCTAGACAAAGGCTTGATTGCTTCTTGTAAGCCCTTAATTTACTTCTCTCCAGTTCTTTCATACCGACTGTTTGTTATAGGATTGTGGCTTCTGCAAATGGAAAATCCTAAAAGACATTGCTCCTGCAATCTCCTTAAGCCTGCTGGTATTCCAAGCACAAACCTCAAAACATGCTGCTAATTTCCTCCAAAAAATCGTAAGCATGTCTCTCCATCGCAACGGCAGGAAGACATAGCAGAGCCTTGGAATTAGGCAGCACTGGGTTCCTGTCACCGGGTCACTTTGGGCAAATATTGGCCTATTTCAGCCCAAGGGGTCCAATCTATGAAATGGAGTTCAAGCTCCCCTTGAAAAGATGTTGGACTGGCCAGATGAAATTCATCAGAGCCTCTGCCACGCCATAGGCTTTTTAATGACGTGAGTGGCCTTCTCTATCCCAAATTCCTTCCACGACTGGGCTCAAGCAAGTCCATTTCCCTGGCCCATTTTCTTCTCCGTAAGAGTTTTTCCCTCATCACACTCTCTGGCCCACTGGTATTTCAGATCGACCTGAACTGATGACCGGAATTGGACCATCTGAATTAACGATGGAGAATTCAGAGCTTCCCGGATTATTTGGTCATCCTCCTGGACTCAGTCCGTTGACTGAGTGGCAAAGGTCCCCGCCAGCAACAGCATTTAGAGCAGGACAAGTGTGTACCCTTGGCCCAAAAAACACTTCATAATGAGGAATGGCTTCTCTTCATGGCTTCAGCTCTGACGACACAACCATAGGGACTTAGGGGACCCTTTTCATTGAGAAAGCACTAGGCTCTGTGCAATCAGAATCATCTTATCGGCCAGGCTCCATAGCTCCAGGATCCAGCTTGTGAGCTTTTTAAAGGGTCCCACAAAAAAAATTTGAGAGCTGACAAAAAAAAAAAAAAAAAAAACTGGTTCTGAAACACAAAACAAAAACAGCAAAATCAAAGTAGGTAAATGTTTAATTAATTGTCTGAAAAAGCTAACACTATGTCCCATGCCACTTCGTAATTGTTAAATTTATCACTTGTGAGCATTTCATTGCATTAGAAAACAGTGTGGAGGTTATATATTTGCACGTGGCATGAATTTCCAAATAGATTGAGAAGGAAAAAAAAAAAAAAAGAAAAGAAAAAGACCTTATGGTAAATTAATCAAGTTACCCATAGCTAAATAATTTTAAAAGCAAAACTGCACAGTTCTTTTGAACTTTTTATAGCAAAATAACAAAAACCCCATAATACATAATATGGAACGAAGGAGTTGCGTCACATACGACAGGATGTGGGGCGGGGTCTCCGAGAGTGAGAGAACCAGGGTCTCCAGAGGACTTTGAAGGGTCCAGATCATCGTCTGCTCAGTCCTATTACTTTCACCAAGAGGTAGGCACCCACCTAGACTGCCCAGACAGTGGTAAAGACTTTCAGATATTTGCTCACTCAAGAATTGGGTGCCATTTTCAAATGCCGGGCCACCCTTTCTCCCAGTTCCTTCTGCCGAGCATTCCTTCCGCTAATCAAACCCCGGTCATCCAGCTCTGAGGGAATGTTTACTCAGTACACACCATTCTAGAGTCAAAGGCTGAAGGCCACGCTAAAGTTAAAACATTAAAAAGGAAGTCTTACCTTTTGGGTCAGTGTTACAATTTTCTGGGTGTGGAATGTGACCCCTGGGGGGTTGTAATCGCAGCAAGAGGCGTCGTGGAGGAGAAGACAGCCCTCTGGGATTGAAGCAGAATATTTAGATCTGTTCCCCAGTCCGCGAGGTGCTGACACTGCAGAAATTCTTTATTCCCTTCTAGACTTCAGTTTCCATGGCTGTAAAACGGGGGTGATGATCCCCACCGGGAAATTGTGAGCGGCGAACAAAGTGGCTTTTGAAACCCGAGAAGCGCTATACAGGGTCAGACGGTTGTGCACCATGTAGCCAAGATTTTTTCTTTTTCTTTTTTTTTTTTTTACTTTAGTGCAACAATAAAGGACTCCCAGCTGAAATAATTGTAGCTTCATTGACCATCTTAACAGTTCGTACTGAGATTTCATTGTGAGAAGTTATATTCCCCCACGATGGCCACATCAGCGCGTCTCCTTCCCGGATGCTCTCCCTGCCGTGGGATGGTCACATTCCTCCACTGAGAGGCGGTGTCCAGGCTCCCTCTACTCAAACCTGAGTGGAAAATCGTGACTGCCCCCAGCAATGCAAGCCGGTGGAATCCGAGTGACTTCTGAGGCTAGGTCACAAGAGATAATAGAGTTTCTGCCTGACTGTCTCTTGGGACACGGCCCTTTGGAGCCCTGGGCTGCTGTGTAAACAGTTGGGCTACTCTGAAGTCACCGTGTAAGAGGGACCATGAAAAGGCAGACGATGCCCAAGTAGCCCGGCCAGGTGCTCAATAGCCCTAAATGATAGCATAATCGTTTTATTCATTTATTTTTTTAAATCCATTTTGCTTATCTGCATTTATAAAATTTCTGTAGCAAGCATACTACTTTCCTCAAAATAAGTCATTTTTTAAAATTCCCCTCATATCCCCACCCTCTCAAAGCATCAGCAGGCATTGGCTGATATCTGACTCTCCATAATTCACCAAAATAACTGCTCGCCCCCAAGTCCTGACAAGCTTATACCGGTGGACAGACTCCAGAAACCACCGAGGTCCTCGGCTGGGCAACACGAGTGAATCCAATGCTCGGATTCACCCATAGTTAGACCTACCAGCCCAGCTGCCCCAAGAGTGGAGCAAGCTTTCCCGAGGCCCGAGCATCAAGGTTTTTTTAACCAGGAGAAAGTAAAGCTTTTCATTCATTCATTCATTCATTCATTCATTCATCCATTCATCGAATATTGGTGAAGCCCTGTGTGTGCCCGGCATGGGGCAAGGTGCTAGGGATACCTCTGAGAGCTGATGGAGGGCTCTGCCTACAGGCAGTGAAAAATACAAATGAAGCCATGATCTGAATGTGGCATAAACGCCACGAGAGGGGTCACCTGAGGCGGTAAGTGGACAGAGCAGGTGCACTGGCCCAGAGGGGGAGATGCAGGAGGGCCGCCCGGATAACGGGATGTAGTGATGGGGATTTAAGGAGGATCAGCGTCAGAGGACAGGATGCAGTGTGCTGTAGCACACACGTTTATTCCTCCCTGAAGCCTTATGTTGAAATCCTAACCCCCAGTGTGACGGGACTAGGAGATGTGGGCTTTGGGAGGTAATTAGGTCACGAGGGTGGAGCCTCAGAGAGGTCCCTTCTCTTCTTTTCTGCCCTGTGAGGACACATGAAGAAGACAGGCCATCTGTGGACCAGGAAGCTGGCTCTCACCAGACACCGAATCTGCCAGTGCCTCGATCTTGGGGGTCCCAGTCTCTAGAGCCGTGAAGGATAAATGTCTGTTGCTTAAGCGCCCTCCCAACCCCCACCAAGTCTATGGTAGTTTTATTGTAGCAGCCAGAACTGACTAAGACAGAAATCAAATGAGACCATTCTTGTGAGCGCACTTTGCAAGATGGAAATACGGGATGTGGTGGCCAGCCCCTGCCCACCCAGCCTCTGGCTGCTTCTGTACTCCAGCCGGGACTCTGGTAGGGCGTGAGGCTTCTGTTTGCCACGTTGATGAGCACAGAATACCTCGGACCATGACACGGACTCAGGTCTTTGGCTGCCATATCTCTTGTACTTTTATCTACCGTTCACTAACCAGGCAGGGCAGGAACAGCCTTTCTCGCTCCGAGGCCAGTGGCCAAGGTCCGAGATGCTGCCCGGGACACATCTCCCCTGCCAGCCTGGCCCGACCATGCTGCCGGCCAGGTGGGGCTTGTGAGACAAGTGCCCTTAATTTGTTCTGACGTCCAGCCAGAGAGAGAGCCAATCTTCCAGGGAGCACGGAGAGCTCATGTCCTCCCATTATCCACTGGAACCGAGGGTGAAGGCTGGAGCCCCACCCCTTTCCTGCAGCCGTCGCCCTGGGTGGGTGGCTGGGGACCCTGGCCTCAGCCACTCAGTCCGTATGTGTCCTTCTGTGTCACAGTCCATCATCACTAAGAGGCTCTTTCTAACAGAAAAGCCCTGCCATCCCCCCTGGGGGGTCCTTCAATGCCTCCCCTTGGTCCCTAGACCAGGAAGCCCAAGCTTGTCAGCCAGGCCCTCCGTCTCCTGCTCCTCTCCAGCAGCCTGGTCCCTGCCATTTGTTCCCCCCAGAGCCAATTCTGACCATTTGTTCCAGCCAGGCCCCAAATGGGACCCCATACCTTCTCCTTTGTATGACTCCTGCCAATCTTTTAAATCTTTGTTAAAGTGTCACTTCCTCCAAGAAGCCGACCCGGAACTGCCAGCCTCCTGCCCCTGTTGAGATCCCACAGATATGTATCATTTATTAATCTTGCTGCCTCGATGTGGCAAGACGGCGTTCTCCCACCTTCTGCCCTGCTTTTCCCCACCACGCCCCCGGGGCGCCTGGGGAGTCTTAGGTGAAATGGAGACTGAAGCTTGTCAGCAGAAGTCTCATGAAACAAGACGGGTCAACATCGGCAAGGGGGGTTTCGTTCGTCATGTAGACATTTAACTCCGAAGGCCTTGCAAGGGCCCCCAGATGCCGGCAGGAGCTGGGATCAGACCCTGATGGTCCCTGTGATGCTCTTGCTGAGGGAGCCCAGTCGCCCCCCTCCACCCAGGTCAGGGCAGAAGGTGGAGGAAGCCCAGGAAGGAATCTTATGCACACACTAACTCTCCTAAAGACACAGAGCCTGGCTTTTTTTTGTGGAAAAATGCTTCTGCAGAGAAAGTACCCCAGTTCCCACAAAAGGGCCCCAGGAAAACCAGAGTTTCCTCCAAATTCTGGTACTGTCACCAAAAAACTCTGGGAAATAATTATTTGAACCAAATTTACCCCATTTCTTTTCCTCAGACTCTTTCAAGTCCTCAGGAGAATGGAAGCATTGCAAATCTCCAAGAGGGAAATTAAGTGTGAATATTAATTATGTTCATCTGGCCACAGTGTCTGATTTGGGGGAACACTTCTTCTTTGGGGGGGGACACCTCTTGATGCACCCCAGAATCAGTGTTTCACGGAACACAATTCAGAAAGTGCTGCCCTAAAGATATTTATGAACTTAAGAGTTCCCGAAGGAGCCTATCTCCCAATATCTAGATCTTTTAGAGAATTTTATTGATATTATTTCTTAATATATCATAAAGAGCCTGCTTTTGAGGCAGCCGCGTTTCCTGTTGATGACGCACACCATGTATATGAGTGTTTCCCTCATTACCGTGGTTACCAGGAAGCTCAGAATTGAGTCCTGGCCCACATCCAGCTACTGCCCAGACCTCCAGAGGGACAATTTTGTCTTCTTACCTTTTCTCTGTTATTGTCTTGTCTCTTCTATTTTTCTTTTCTCTTAGCCATGATTCCTTCATGTATTCATTGTAAACCTATTTTACTGGTATGTCAAAACCCTCTCGAAAGAGAGGCTAGGGGTGCATAAATAAATGTAAACACCTGTCCTGTTGTTAGCAATAATGATACGAAACACAGTTGCATTCCAAAGAAGAGGGGACTGTCCAAGAGACGTTGAGTATTAGCTCTTTCCTGACCAGGAAAAGAGGAACCAAGACGTGTTTCCTCTTGGCCTTAATCGTCACGTTTAAGTGTTTCTAGTCTCTAAAGTCAGAAGACATGCCTCCTTCCCTCCCCCCACTCCCTTGACAGACTGGAACAAAACCACCCTCAAGATCAAATAGATTACATTAATGACACAGAGAAAAGAGGATGGTCTGTGCCCACTCTCTGAGCTCCCCAGACAACAGGCTTTTGTGCTCAGGAGAGAGACGGGGGCCGGGGGGCACTTGACAGGCTGCATCCACTGGACAGGGCCTGCTGGGCCCGCACTCGTGCCCTCCAAGACTCCGTGAGTTGGGTGGACGGAGGCCCTTTGATTCTTGGCCACTGCCCCCACCACCGAGGAACCCTGCCTGCCCAACACCCAGATAGCCACCCCCAGGGCCTTTCGAGGCCCCATCGGAGAGGTGGAATCTTCAACAGACCCCACCCTATTCAAATATTCTGCCTCCAGACAAACTCAGCTTATCGTCCCTTCTGACAACTTGACTGTGAAGTGACCCACATATGAGAAGCACTCTCCTGCAGGCCTGTCTTCCCTGAGCCGGAGCTGGAGATGGTCACCCATAAGGCCCCTTGTCCCCATCTCTGGACGGTAGCCATCTTCTCCCCCTTTAGCGCTTCCCTCATGGATGGTGGACCAGGAGCAGACCAGTGGCTGCCTGAATCCCCTTGGATTCTCCGTGGAGGCCACGAGCCCCTGGTGGGCTCTCTCTCTCTTCTGTTGTGCACACCCCCTCCCCCACACGCTGAAGGACGCTCCTGGGCAGAGGCGCAATGGCTATGAAAACAGCTGTATTCATAAAAGCTGGGGAAGGTGCTGCTCAGACCCAGAGGGACAGTGGAAACTGTCCGGATTAGACCTTCCCTCTCTGACTCCATCAGCACAGCCGGTGCCACATCATTACCAATCTCCTTGGCTGTGCGTTCTAGCAGGTGTGATGTGCTCCTTGAAGACTGGAACCTCGTGGAATTCACGACTCCATGTTTACGCCGGGGCCTGCCTCTGAGTATGACCTAACAAGTCCAGAGGAAAGGTGGTAAGAAGGGGGGAGAGAGAGTGAGGACTTCAGAGTTTGGGGAGGTCAGACCCTCTACTTTCATGACCTCCTTCAATCTTCACAAAAACCTTAAGGGTTTAGATGTTATCGTTAACCTCATCTCAGAAAAGAGCAAATGAGGCTCAACCGGGAAGTAACTAGTCAAGTTTGGACCAAGTTCCAGCCACTCGAGAGGCCCTGACCCTCCTCCGGCTCCACCCAGGGCTGGCCCAGGAGTTTCAACTTTATCCCAGAGGCAGTGGACCATGAAATCTTTCTGAAAACTTCGGAGTTGACTTTGCAAAGCAGCGTTCAAATTAGAATAGGGATTTTCCACCACGGAATTCTCGGCTTTCCGCAGCAGCTCTGACCACACATCAAAGGCATACTCTTAGAGCAGTTCTATTTGTTGGGCACGTAAGTCAGAAAAAATCAGAAAACATCTAGAGAGAGAGATTCTTCCCCATCCTTCTCTACACGCAGGTTAGTGTCCTTCTGCGAAGCCCAGACTTCATTCCGCAGAAGTCCCTAATTCTCCTGGGAGAAGAGGAAAGGAACTATCGGCCTATCGGCCAGGTCAGCTCACTTCAATACAACAGACAAGGCCTCATGAGGCAGCCGTGGGCACCCAGGGGACCCCGAGGCCGCAGACCCCCATCCCTGGCCCACTGGGCACTAGCATCCAGACGGGAAGTTGGAGTAGAAATAAAGCGTTCCCAGGATCACCACGTGCAAGCAGAGGTTTATGTGAGGCCTGTGAAAGTTTGACCGACCCTCGGTTGTAAAAACTGCAAGGAGATTTATTTGTGGCTGTCCCTTCTGTGGGTGTCTGCTCCAGGGGAAACAGCAAATCTTTGTGAGGGACCTATTGGTTCCTGTGTATGGCTTCCTCTGCTTAAAAGAAGAAAAAAGAAAGTCATTTAAACTATTTAATTGGCCTAATTTGTGTTCTTAAAAAACGAAAATGAAAAAAAGCTGAGATTTTATGGGTGGTGTTACATTTTTAACGGGCAAGTATCCCAGGCCCATACTTTTAATTGGAAAATGTCAAACAGCTGGTTGTTTTAGGCTCAGAAATAAGAATAATACCCACCGTTTGCTTCAGGGCCACAGTTTACAAAGCGCTTCATGTCAGAGACTCTGCTTTGCTACCAGCACGCGTGGAGATTAAATTATGATGGACATGTGTATCTTCACCATAGTCTGTTCCCGAGATGCTTCGAGTCAACCAGCAGGCTTGGCTCGTACAAGACACAGGTGTAAGGCCTCACTGAGGTTAAGCTCTATCACAGACGGGGCCTCCAAGCACTTGGAGCCTTTCCGTGGCTGAGACTTTTCCGGAACGTAGCCCCGTCATCCTGCGGTTATCTTAACGAGGCCTGGAAGTTCGGCCTGTCCCCATGCTTCTTGGCCATTTCTGGGGGACGAAGGGCCACGTTCGCTCATCTGAAGCCGGACGTGTCGGGACGAGGGCTGGGCCTGAGGCAGGAACAGACTAGCATCCCGTCTTTCGCCAGCATCCTCCTCTCTGCCTCAGGCCTCGTCTCTGTCGTCCCTGTGCTTCCGTTTCCTCCCGTGCGGAGACTGAATCCCGTCACGTCCCATTCTCAGCATCATGCCACAGATGCTGTGTGATCTTGTGCGAGAATTACAGGCGTTACCGCACTATTGTTTCGTTATTGTCACAGACCTTGGTGACCGCAGGCCCAGGCCCGGCTGCCAGCTCTATCTCTTGCTGTGAAACCGTGGACACGTTACTCCCTCTCTCTCGACCTCTGAGTCCGCGTCTGTAAAATGAAGACGGTGCCCTTGGTCAGGGCACCTTGGAGTAAAGCCACCAGACGAGCACAAAATAAGGAGCTCGCGCTAGAATGTAAACCGATGCCCTGCCCCCTTCATTGAGAAAGTCTTGCTGTGAAAAAAGCAAAACAAAACAAAACAGCTGGATTAGACAATATGCTGAATGAGCAGTGGTGCTGTGTTAGCCCTTCCATGACTAAACAACATGATTCCAACGACATTCTTATCCTACTTATGAGATAAACTGGGACCTAGGAAGTGGGTTTGATTCAGAATTATTGCTATCCAGGTGGGGCCGCTATTCTAATTAGCCCACGGGGCTTCACAGGGGACCTAACATGGCCCAGCACGGCCGCACCTCAACACGGTGATCCCTTCCCAGGAGCCTCCCAGCTCGATGGGCAGATGAGACTTGAGCAAGAGTTTATCAAGAACTGGCCAGACCTGTAGCCCCAGACAGAGCCCATCTGCAGAGGAGTCATGGCCTAGGTGAGATGGCATTTGCATCTACGTTGTTAGTAATAACCTACACTCAATAAAATGCAGAGAGGTCCACGAACACAGTGCCTTACACACATTATCCTTGTGTTCATTTTTCTGTCATCTAGAAATGAGCTCTGGGGCCCATTTGTGGGACACCCGCCAACTTTCTCAGGCAGGTAATCTAGACCTCTTACATATGGTCACATTCCTGCTAACACCTGGATATGCATGGACAGAGGCAAGCATCGACATGTACATCTACATGTAATACAATATACAATAGTATTTATGCAGGTGGATCCCAATGGCTGGTTTTGGTGATGCCTCTAACTCAGCCCCAAATCTCAGCCAGGACTCAGACCTGCTCTTGAAATGCAAACCTGTTCTCGTGTGTCATCAACTCCGTCCTCTCTGCATCCAATTGGCTTTGACAACTGGAAAGTTAGATGAGCCATCGGACCTTTTGTTCATTATCCACACTTTGCTGAAATTATTAAGGAAAATATATAGGTACATCTGCTGGGAAACTCTTTCCTCCCCTATAGTTCAGAATCTTGCATTTGGGGATATTTTGTCATATTTTAAGTCACCTGATGATAATTGAGGGCCACGTCTGCCCCTACGGTACTCTTTTACCTTCCGGTTTCAGGCATGAACTTTCTTTCTCCTTGTCCCTCTGCATTTCTTTCCATTTGTCTGTCTTTTGGTAGACTTTTTTTTTTTTCTCTCTTTATGGTTTTTCTACACAATCCACTGGCCATGTGATGGTTTAAATTTAACTTTCAACTTTCAAATTACTCTGTGTGTGTGCGTGTGTGTGGTTTTCCCTGTCTAGAAAGGAAATATTCCCATGGGAAAAGATAAGTGTGAAACGAGGGTGGCTAGGGTCCTATCTTTGAGGTGTCCAGACTCATACAAAGAACTTTTTAATGAATTGTTTTTCCTGAAAAAAAAAAAAAAAAAAAAAGGAAGACATGTGCAGTCTCTCCCCCAGAGGGTTCTGAATTCTTGGCTGAGGAGGATAGAAAGAGGATGCTTCCAGCCCCTCCCCCTTCAAATCCTAAATCTTTGAAAGCTACCCTCGGATCAAGCAACGTTTTCTTGCAAATTTTGCAACGAGAATTCTAGACTTTTTGACTACAAGGCACATCTGAGCTTACGAAAGGAGTGAATCGCTTTGGGTCTGGGGGGCCCTTCTAGAATCCTTGGGAAGGGCTCCTTTTATTCCTGGACCGCCTTTGATGACACATGACCTTTGACTCTGATCAATGCATCCTCCTCCTGGGGCAGCAGAGAGGAGATCAAATCTCTCAGCGCCCAGAGGAAGAGCCGGCCGTTAGGCCCTGACCTCCCGCCCTGCCCCTAACCTCACTGATAATTGAGTTTTCCAGCCATGCTCATCAGCAGGGTAGAAACACAAAGAAACAAGCCCCTCCTGACTCTGTCTTTGCCCAGATGAAACCTCCAGCCAAATCTGCTCAGCTCACACCAACATCCGGCACCGGAACACTCCGGAGAGCCGGCGTATCTGGGAGACGGCTCCCCCATTCCAGCCTGGGCCCCCTGACCCCACCCGCATCCCTGCTGCAGGCTGCCGCTCCGACAGCATTTGCTCCTCCTAAAAGAGTGCTCCGAGAGAGAGGCCCTCGTCTCCTTGAAAGATTGCACGGCGATTGAGAAAGCACCCCCACCCCCAGTGCCTTCTGTAAAAGCACATTTCCCAGACTCTCCTCGAAGGCTAAAAATTTAAGAAACCTTCTCCAGGGCACGTGGGGGGCCCAGTCCGTTGAGCATCCGACTTCGGCTCAGGTCACGATCTCGCAGTTCGTGGGTGCGAGCCCCGCGTCGGGCTCTGCGCTGACAGCTCGGAGCCTGGAGCTGGCTTCGGATTCTGGGTCTCCCTCTCTCGCTGCCCCTCCCCTGCTCACACTCTGTTTCTCTCTCTCAAAAATAAATACACATTGAAAATAATTAAAAAAAAAACCTTTCCCTACCTCACCTTCAATCCTTGTAAAATTTCTTATTTTAGAATAAAGGAAGGGATAAATAACCTTCTTCAGAGCACCGCCACCCTAGGTTTGCCCCCCTCGTGGGAGGAGTGGACAGCTAGCATCACGTCCGTGGCCAGCTGCTGAAGAAGCAGGAGGTGATGGCTGGGAGGCTGGTCTGCACTCAGTCTGTCTGTGGCTTATGGCTCACTGGGGACTGGTTCACAGGCAGCCAGAGGAGAAGCCCTCCCTGTGTGGTTTATGAATAATAACAATGCTTTTCCCACCTTGCATTTTACATGGTCTCCTCTGGCCCTCACCCCCACCCCCACCCCACCCCCCGCCGAAAGAACTGTATTATGTCCCAAGAACCCAAAGGGCACCAGACTTCTCCAAGGTGACCCGTGCCCAGACGAGGTGGAGCTGAGCTCTGGAGCCAAGGCTGCGGACTCTGAAGCCCATGAACTCTCTGCAGCGTCTCCCTGCTTCAGGAGGAACACGCCAGGGATAGGAGCTTGGAGGCAGAGGGAGGGACCAGGTGTGGAGGGCCTTGGCTCTCTGGCCAGGACTTAGGGTTTTCTTCCAAAGCCTCCCGGAGTAGCTGCTGCAGGGAGGTAATATATGTGCAGCGTTGAACAGTCAGGGTATTTCCCCATCTGGAAACTGGAAACTGGAAAACCTCATCCGAAACAGCGCCTTAGCACCTGGGCCTGCCAGACGCGCCCTCCCCAAAGCTGGGACCCGTTGGCATAAAACCCTCCTTGCCATCACCACTATTTGCCTTCTTGCCTGGGTGGTGCGGAGCTCCTAGGGGCCCTTTGCTACAAGGTCCCCGTGCTGCCTGTTTGGATGTAGAAGGTCCGGGAGTGAGGTGCAAAGCTGTGTATTTACCAAGTGCCCACAGGTGGTGATTGGCCATGGACAAGTTTAAAAAGAAGAAACACACCATAAAAGCCCCGCCCCCCCCCCCCCCCCCCCGCCGGACACTGGGAAATAATAAGGCTCCTCCTGCAGAGTCTGAGAAGGTAGGTCCAAGGGGGAACCAGGAACCTGGATTTTTAACAGAAACTGAGCCAGGATTGGGGTGGGGTGAGACGTGGGTCACGCAAGTGCAGGGTCCGATTCTTTATTTATAGGTTTGCTCCGTTGTCCATCATGGATATGCTTACGCTAATTTCTGATGTTCTCTATCTCGGTGTCTGGGCTGCTTGGCCCTCCTTAGATTTTGCACCCTGGATGAGTTCCTCACTCTCCTCGCCCTAGTCTTGGGTCTGAACAAAAGCCCCAGGTGACCCCAAGCCCAACAGCTCAGCACCACCTTCCAAGGTCTTGCCCGCATCTCCCGCATCAAGCGCCTCCACTCTTCACACTGCCGATGGCCTCAGCCATAGGCACCGCGTCTGCACCCCTACCTACTGCACCCCTCCCTGATGGCCGGGTCTCGGCCTGGCCCTTGGACATGCTCTCCCTCAACATCCTTGTTTCCTCTGGGATCCTCACTCCTCCTGGCCGGCTTCTCCTCCTCCAGCACCAGCACAACCTCCCTCGTGCGCTAGGAGCTAGAAGCCCTGCCACACACTCTCCCATTTAAACCACCAGACACTCGGGGTGCCTGGCGTATGCAACTCAGGATCTTGGGGTTGCGAGTTCGAGCCCCATCTCGGGTGCTTGAATGAATTGATGAGTGAGTGAGTGAAACTCAGGACACAATGGGATGAGCACAGGCTTTGGTCTCACAATACAAACTCAAGCTTGAATCCAGATCCACTGCTGACTACCTTACCACTCCCGACAGAGACTCAGCACTTCCGGGCTCCATTCTTCATCTGTAAAATGGGGCTAATCAGGCCCCCCTTGCAGCGTCGTGAAAATAACCGAGTGTCGGCACCCCAGTAACTGATGGGCCATAAACTTAGAAAACACTAGGGACCGGCTGGTAGATCTTCCCTTCTCACCATCTTCTGGTGCTCTCTGCTCTCAGGGGTGTGCACTAAAGCCTCCTGAGGCTGCCCGTTGTGGTTCTTGTATCATGGCTAAGTTGGGTTTGATGGGCGGTTAATAATGCTCAAGGCTGAGATGAGAATCAGTCCCCAGATCAACTAGATGTTTCGCACCGTCTACAGCCAGACATAGCAAGGAATTAAGGTGGGTCTTTGTTGAATGTTACTGATTCAACCCAAACGTCAGGATCATCATCTGGTGTCTGAGCTTGTGTGTGGTGTCAGTCTGCCGCGAGGACTCCTAGACACGGTCACAGATAGAGTCTCCTGAAATCCTCCTGAGGCTTCAAAAGTCATGAAAAAGATCTTCCTCCAGAATAGATTTACCCTGACCCTCCCTGTATTAGTAGCGTTCTCCGGAAGAACAGACGTATAGAGGGGAGAAAAAGAGAGAGGACAAGGAATTGGCTCATTGAAAAGTGGATCACCCCGTGATCACGGGTGCCAACAAGTCCGAAATCTGCAGGGCAAGTCAGAAGGCTGAAGGTGCAGGAAAGACTAGACGCTCCCATCTCGAGTCCAAAGGGCATCTTAACATAGACTTCCTTCCTCTTTGGGGGACCTCATTCTTTTTGTCAATGCCTTCAACTGAGTGGATGAGGGCCACCCACACTACAGAGGCTAATCTGTTTTATGCAATGTCTTGGATTCAACGCTAATCACCTCTAAGATATATCTTCCCAATGCCATCGAGACTGGTGTCTGACCAAAAACTGGGTACCATAGCCTAGCCAAGGTGACACAGGAAGTAATCATCATACTCCCTGAGTTTACACCACGAAATGAAATCAGCCCCTCAGACGGTCAACATGTAACCAAACAGGAAACAATCGTGGGAAGGTGCTCTGTGGGCGTATGGGTAGGGTCCCACGAGCAAAGGTGCCACTGGGATGAGAGCTATGACCAGCCTGCTGCTGGAGAACAGCCAGGAGATGCCAGGCGCTCTACTAGACTGTAGGGAAGTCCCAAAGATGCCTGACAGAGTTCTCTCCTCAAAGACGGATTCGTTCACCAAACACATTTGGCTCTCCAAAGTACCAGGCATCTCGACTGGACTCTGGGGTGAAGATATGCGTCTGACAACAGACCTCAAGACCTCACAGTCCGGGGTGGAGGCAGATATCCAAAGGACAAGAGCTATGACAGGACGGGAAAAGCAGGTCTGAGCACCTCCACTCGGGGAAGATGTGACCTTGTTTGTGGGGATAAAGAACTAGCACCAAACACAGTGATCATCACCCGGGAGATGAATAAGGAGAATTCGGTGATGTACAATGTGAAAATTTTTGCAGCATTTAGAAGCAAAGAACTAGGTGTAGGCACGGCATTAGATTTTAAAAATGCAGTGCTGAGGGGCGCCTGGGTGGCTCGTCGATTCAGCGTCTGACTCTTGACCTCAGCTCAGGTCTTGATGTCAGGGTTGCGAGTTCAAGCCCCACACTGGGCTCTGCGTGGGGCGTGAAGCCGAATTAAAAAAATAAAATGAAAATAAAATAAATGCAGTGCCAAACGGGCAGAAGAAGTAAGAAGCCAAAGAACGGATAGCGGAGTGTCATTTATATAACTTAGACATACGTCACACAGGGCAACGTGCTTCAGAGATGCGCCTATGATTTCAGGGGTGCAAAGCAGATGCACTGAGACAGTCGTCTGTGCAGAGAGGGGGATGGGAACGAGGAGGGCTGACCACATCAGTGGGAAGAGGAGCCTGGCAGGGACCGGTGAGAGATGTCTCATGAACTGAGGACTGTGCGTGACTCAAGCCTCTGCACGGAGTTCTATAGAATCTCCACATTGACCACCGTGGGAGAAAAATGCCCATGCAATACCACCTGGTTACAATGATTTGGTCCATGCCTGTCTTCCCTTCCAGACAAGAGGTTGGCAAAATGTGGCCCATGAGCCAAATCCAGCTCACCGTCTGTTTTTGTAAATAAAGTCTTATCGACACACAGCCGCACTCATTCACTGGCAGAGCGCCCGTGGCGGCTTCCACAGTATAATGGCGGCTTCCACACACACTACAATGGCGGCTTCCGGAGTTGCAGTGGAGACTGTGTGGCCCGTAAGGCTTAAGGTATTTACCAAGTGGTCCTTTCTAGAAAGACTTTATCAACCCTGTTTCAGACTAAAAGCCCATGGCAGGGGCCACGAATAGAGAGAAAGGAGGACCCCGCAAATGGTGAGATGGATACGGTGAGCAAACACCAGACAAGCACACGAGCATCCCAAGACCAGACTACAGAACTCAGGCCGTGAGTAGGGTCATTCAGTTCTTGGTGTGCACCGGGCCTTTGTACATGCTGCACTTCTATGTGGAACACTCTCCACCCCTGCTTTTCCTGGCTAACTCTGGAGGCCTCTCTGGCCCCCGTCCTCAGGTGGTGAAGCCCTGCGGTGTGCTGTCCTTACATTCTGCACGTTCTGATAGTACATGGCACCCCGGTAATTATGTGTTCAATGTCCACCTTCCTTTTTTCACATGGGTACGGGCCACGTCCTGCTCCATTCTGGACTCCAAGCAACTATAGAATGTGTAGGGGAAGGGCGAGGAATACGATCAGAAAAGACCCGAGGAGAAATGACAAAAGGCCTGCGATGCCAGAGAAGTGGATGCTTTCACCCAAAGGACACGTGCTTAGGCCTGACTTCCCAATACAAAGAAAACAGTCTGCTCGAAGAATGATTGACCTGGAGCTCCAAGGAGCCAGATCTAGGTCAACCCAACTCCCTCCTGGAGGCTGTGCTGCCCTATTCCCATCTTTGTTCCTCTGTGAGATCAAGACTGCTCATAGAGCACAGAATGCTCTATGTCTTAAAGGCTGGTAATGTAGGAAAGCTGAAATCAGGAAAGGGGTGCCAAATTCGCAACACAGATCACCCCCGCCTCCATCCATCTCCAACCTCCAGGCACTGTTCCGGGGGCTTTACATAAACTCACCCACGGAATCCTCGTGACCAGTGATGTTACAGATGAGGAATCCACGGCACAGGGAAGGCTAGCCAGCCTCCAGCCCCGGGTCACACATCTCTCCAGCAGCAGAGCCAGATTTACTCCCTGGGAGCCTGGTGACAGAGTTTAGGCCCGGACCATCACTCGATGCCACCTCTCACGTAAGATCACTGGTGGCCTTCTCACGTGTGACGTTCAGGTTCTTACGTGCTCCTTGGAGCACCCTGTGTGTGGGGGTGGGGGGAAGGGCCACCTAGCAGGCGAGAAATCTAAGAAGCCAGGTGCTCTGAGCAGCATTCTAGACTCTTCTGTGCCCCTGCTACCAAACCCCAAGACAGTGCACCCTTGCAAAAGGCAAGTCATTCCGCATAGGAAATGCTCGCCCGGTACTAGGCCAGGCCAGGTCCCAAGCTGGGCACCCAGGAGACCAGAGAGAGGGCAAGACTGGACCAGCCCCGGAGAAGGCCCTGGGCCTGTGGATGGTAGGGCCTGGAGACACATATCTGGAACCACGGGGAAAGTCAAGGTGCAGGGTAAACCCCTAGGTGTGGTCATTTCCTTCGACGGTTATCAAGGAGTCTTCCTGGAGGAGAACTCAGCTGTCGAGTTCCTGAACTGAGTCCCACGTTCCCACATTTCTTACCCAGTAGCCAATAAAAGGACGCCCTGGGCTTCCTCTGCCCGTTGAAGGAGACTTCATACCGGGCGCCCTGGCCCCCATTCAGCCTTGGTGCCGGCTCCCAGCTCAGCGCAAAACGTCTACACGCGGTCCACTACCCGGCAGCTCTTCCGTCTCCAGCCCTATGACCTCCCTGAATGAGGCACACGGACTTTGACCCTCATGATCACCTGGGGACCCCGCTGGAATTCACGGGCTCCGGCCTCTCCCGGTGCCCCGCCCTGCTCAGGCCTGGGAGCTGCCTGGCATCGGCATCGGAGGGACTGGAAAGGACAGAACCCGAGATGAGAAGAACCACCACCCCCCCACACCCACTGCACCCACCCCAGGCTTTCTTCCTCTCCTGGAAGTCGAGCCCTCGCTGGTCTGTCTGGTACTTCCTGTCCTTCCGTTCTTGAGGCTATCTTCCCGAAGGAACCTTTGGGGATTGCACGTGTGGGGATTTGACGACTTCAAGGGTCACTTTCACCTGAGCAGGTCTTGACCCCCTGACACACGAGGTGCCGGCGTGAGGCATGCAGGGAATAGGGAGATGCACTCTGGTGAAGAGTAGAACTGATTTCCTTGACACAGAGAAGGAGCCCCGGCCTGGGCAGGGACATGAGAAAAGACAGAGGGAAATCTCCCTCTCAAACGTCCCCACAGAGCCACGACGTGGCTCTAGAATGGTGTCCCTGCTGAGCTCCGGGAGAGACCTTCAGAGGACGCCCTCGGGAACCTGATGTGGCACCTAATGGCACGTAACGGCTGGCGGCAGCCCACCGGCTTCCCCTCCCGTCCTCCCAGCAAATGAACCACACGGGCCCACTACTCTTCATCATCAGGCCACTGGGGTGGGGGGAGGGGGTCTAAAACTCAGTGGCAAGTCGGACCCCTCTCCTGGCTCTGCAGCCAGACCGCTCCACTTTGCCTGTCTCGGCCTCCCGTCTCTTGTCTCAAACCTTGGGCCCTCTGACCCCTGGCCTCTGCCTGCCAACTCCCACCACCTGCCTCGGCTTCTTTTGTACCCATTTATCCGATCGGCCGACGTCTGCCCATCCCCGAGGACCCCTGGCTTGGTGAGTCCTCGGCAGTGAGGGAGCGGGCTCCAGCCTGGAGCACGGGCAGCCTGGGCAGTCTATTCTGCTTCCGACCGTGGAAGGCGGCAGCCGGTTGAACCCTGACCTTTGCAGTCATCTGCTGGCCTGCAAGCCAAGCTGCCACAGACACACAGCAGCCAAGGCGGCCACACCATCCGCTTAGCAGTCACCTAGACCCATTAGACTCCCCTGGACGCTCTCCGGGCTCGTGTTTTGGGTCCTGGAGGCACAAGGTAACGACACCAGCATTGTCCAGAAACGAAAACAGAATCTTTAGCTTCCATCCGTTGGAGGATCTTCCTGTTCCCAAATACGATAAGGGAAGGGGCCTAAGGGGACCCCTTGAGTGCGATCTCTGGGGTCCGGACTAGAGATGCAGCACTGAGCAGACTGTGGGCCACCGTCTTCCAGGCAAGCCTGGAGCGGGGTGGTTAAGAAAGCCCCTCTCCCCTGCTCTGCACACCCACAGGACCCTGGTCAGACCTCAGTCACAACACCCATCAGAAGTCAACGTCTCATTAACTGTTCAAGGTGATCTATTCTGCTAGAATTTTAGGTCTTTCTTTCTTTCTTTCTTTTTTAAGTTTATTTATTTTTGAGAGACAGAGAGACAGCGTGAGCAGGGGAGGGGCAGAGAGAGAAGGGGAGAGAGAGTCCCAAGCAGGCTCTGAGCTGTCAGCACAGAGCCCGATGTGGGGCTCAAACTCACAAAACCATGAGATCATGACTTGAGCCGAAACCGAGAGTCGGACGCTTAACCCACTGAGCCACCAAGGAGCCCCTAGAATTTTGTTTTTTTAAAGGCAGGGCAGGTGTCTTCACTCAGGCTTGAGTTCATTCAGGTATTTGTCTTCATATTCATGTTGTCAGTCAACAGCATTTATTGAGCGCCAACTGCATGCCCAGGCCCCGCCCCAGGCCCAGGGATACAAAGATAAATACGATGCAGTCCCTGAAGCCAGGGCTCCCAGTCTAGTGACAAGTAAATAGATCACTAAACCTTAATGTGACAAGTGCAACAATACAGAGATGCAGAGGGCCATGGGAGTTCAGAGGAAGAAGCATTTTTCCCTGCCTCAGGAGATCTAGGAATGCATCACGGAGGAGGAGGCTTTTTAACTGGGTTTTGAAGGATGAATAGGAGTTCTTTTGGCCAGAAAGGCACTGTAGTCATGAACACATACCATCTTCATCGATGAAGCCTCAGCATTTCTGACACAGAAAATGCTCAGGAGGGGCTTCTGGGTGGCTCGGTCGGTAAAGCATCTGACTCTCGCTTTTGACTTAGGTCATGATTTCACGGTTCGTGAGTTCAAGACCTGTGGGCTTTGAGCTGAGTGTGGAGCCTGCTTGGGATTCTCTCTCTCTCTCTCTCTCTCTCTCTCTCGTGTCTCTCTCTCGTCTCTCTCTCTCTCTCTCTCTCTCTCTCTCTCTCCCTGCCCCTCCCCTGCTCTCGCACACAAGTGCTCTCTCTCTCAAAATAAATAAATAAATAAACATTAAAAAAAAAAAAAAAAAAAAGAAAATGCTCAGGAACTGCCACATCATAACCAGTGCAGACTCAGTGCTGGGACAGAGAAAGAGGGCACTGTCCTCACTCCTGTGCCTCAAACTTGGAGATACTTTGGAATCCCTTGGGGGGTCTTAGAAAATACTGATGGTCCTTCCTCCCTTAGGGATCCTGACATTAATGGCCTGAGATGCTGCGGCTCATTGGAACTTGTAAAAGCTCTCCGGGTGATGTCAACGTGCAGTCATGTTTGAGAACCCCTGCTTTAGACCAATGCTTCTCAAGCTTAAGGTGTAAATTCATCCAGGGGATCTTGTTAAAATGTAGTTTCAAGGGACCCCTGGGTGGCTCAGTCAGTTAAATGTCCAACGGTTGGCTTCGGCTCAGGTCGTGATCTTACCATTAGTGAGTTCAGTCCCCGCGTCGGGCTCTGTGCTGACCGCTCAGAGCCCGGATCCCGCTTCGGATTCTGTGTCTCCCTCTCTCTCTGCCCCTCCCCCACTTGTGCTCTGTCTCTGTCTAAATAGACATTAAAAATAAACATGTCTAAATAAACATGAACATTTTTTTTTTCAAAAATAAATAAAATGCAGCTTCAGCTGGGACAGATCTGAGGTGGGGCCCGAGAGCCTACGCTATTTTATTTTGAGAGAGACAGAGAGAGCGTGAGCGGGGGAGGGGCAGAGAGAGGGAGACAGAGAACCCCAAGCAGGCTGCACACGGTCAGCGCAGAGAGCTCCACGCGGGGCTCGAACTCACCACACCGTGAGATCGCGACCTGAGCTAAAACCAAGAGTCAGACGCTTAACGGACTGAGCCACCCAGGCGCCCCGAGAGCCTACGTTTCCAACAAGCTCCTGGTAAGACAGAGACCGCTGGCGCGGGGACCACACTTGGAGTAGCAACTCTCTTGAGGCTGAATCCCCAAAGCGATTCGACAGACCTCAGGGTCCTGCCTGCACCCCGGAGCGGCGGTTCTGCTCTCCCGGCACTGACCTTCGGCTCTGGTTCGGGGGCGGTGCTGGGTATTGGTGTTTTAGGCGCTGGCACCGCGTACCTGTCCCCGCCAGCTGCCCGCGCGGCTGCACTCGAGGCCGAGGCACAGCCGAGGGGGCCCGGGCGGCCCAGCTGACATCCCAGTGCACGGGGTGGCGGCTGCTTTGGCAGGAGCTGCCTGCTGGGTAAACATTGTTCTGGGTTTTCTCTTTTTTTCTCTTCAAACAAGCCCTTCCCAGCGCCGGCCACATAACCCTAAACAATGCCCCTCTGTGCTGTTGACACAAAGGCACAAATGGTGTCATTCCAGCCCAGAGATAAAACTCTGATCCTCCCATAATGGGGGGCATTTCCTCTTGGAAAGAACACCAGCAGATCAGGAAATTCAACAAGCCCCGTCTAAACTCTGCCCTCCGGCTAGGCTCAGGTTTTTTTGTTGTTTTGGGTGGATTTCTGTCTCCCCAAAGCTCTGCTGGTTTCATGTGCCTCCGTCAGCAGGTATGTAAGCCCCAGACAATGGCCTCTTTCTGCGGACAATGGTCAGCGTGAGCAATGTCGCAGGAGGGCAGGGCTTGAGGAGGGACAATCAGCTTTCAGAATCCCGTGGCCGAGTGGGTGCTGCAGGGAGGGACCTGCTGTCACCAGGGCAGCTCTCCTCAAAGGCACCATTTATAGGACCCGCAGCCCCGGAAAAATGGATGCTTGGGCCGCGCGGAATTGGGGGGCCGCCCGCTGCAGGCTGACCCCCGTTACCCGCCGTGTCGGCCTCCCCGGGGCGCCTGCAGCCCCCGCCTCTGCCGTGCAGACTCTGTTTAATGACAACACTGGCACCCCCAAAGTAGAGCGAGGCCTGCTGTGCCCCCGCACCGTGCCTCCTGCAGTACCCAGCCCGGGGCCTCCATTGGCCGGCTCTCCAGAAAAGAAAGGGCTTATTCATCCCCTAAGGTGGAAGCTCGCTTTCTCTGGGGGGAAATTGTGTAACCGTTTTGTAGTGGAATCCGCTGCAGTCCTCAAGGTCTTTTGGAAAAAGAAAAACAGATAAGGGGGCGGAGGTTGGAGCTGGTGCCGGCGGTCTCCTCCTTAGATTTGCTCACTGCGGAACAATTTTTCTGACAGAGGCCAACAGGCCCGAACGTCCTATCAGCCAGGCCCTGGATTTCAAGGACCCTCTCGGCAACTGGAAAATTAAAAAGAAACTTTTTGGCAGACAGCCATGCCTGCAAGCATGCATTCACTCCCCTAGCACAATGCCTAACACCCAGTAGGCGCTTAGCAAACATTTGTTGAATGGATGAAACGTTTTGTAATATCGGATTCTATCTCTCCGGCTTAAAACGCCTTCAGTAGCTCCCTATTGCCTACAGTACAAATTTCATTTTTCTTCACACGGTCTACAACTTGTCCCCTGGCCCCTCCGAGACCTCTCCAACCTCACCATCACCCCTGTGTTCCCCCATTTGTCCCCGACACACACAAAAACGCATACACATGGTGCCCCCTGCTTCTTACGGCAACACATTGTTGTAGACCCTAGGCCTTTGTCCCAGCTGTCCCTGAGTCCCAAAGCCCTTCCCAAGCTTCTCCAGAGATCTGTTGGGCTCCTCCCCCAACAAGACTCGCCTCTGGCACCTGCTCCTCCTCTTAAAAGCCATCATGGTGCTTCTGACTCCACAGCCTTGCTCTTGAACATGACCCTATCGTGTCATATTTATCTCTCCTGACTACACGTGGACTCCTTGAGAGCAGGGACTGCGTCCGATTTAGCCCCATATGCCCCGTCAGGGCCCAGGGTCTGGCCCATCATCAGTTCTCAGTACCTAGGGAACCATCTAGTTCTCGTGTGCCCAGGACGTTCCTCATTTTAGGACGGAAAGTCCCACGTCCCAGGAAACAACTGGGTCCTAGGCAAACCAGATGGTTGGCCTTCCTATTGATAAGTGAGTAGTGAGTGAATCAGTGTCCAAGTTTCCATTCATCGATTCATTCATTCCACGCTTGTGAGCTGGGTCCCTGCTTATCCAATTTCAGGGCATTCCCACGGGTAAGCAACCCCACATCTCTTCGAAACAACCCCACTAACCGGCATTGCAAAAGGATGAGTCTTTGCGGTTGAAAGAGCATGAAGTCCATTAGGCATCTTTCCGTGGCCCTTGGGGTCTTCTTTTTGAGCAACCAGCCACCTTGTTTTTAACACACCTGTTGACATCTGCTTACCTCCCTGAACTTGCCCCAGGTCTCCCAGTCGGCTGCCCTCAGAAGGGGTGAGCTCTCTAGCCTTGCAGCCTCACAGATGAATTGCTATCTAAGGTTTTACAAGTCAAAAGGTACATAGGCACTGGAGTCCCCTTCCCAAAGCAGCCCCCAGCCCCGGACCCTCAGGGCAGGAGCAATTGCAGCCAGGACCCATTTGTCTGCTCAGCCTCCCCCAGACCCTCAGGCAGCCCAGACCCATCTGTTTCCCAGTTCGAGGCCAAATCAAGCTACGAAAGGATCAGGCTTCATTTGACCCGAGACCGCTGGGGCACCGCCACCTCTGCCCTAGCTTGACCGGACCAGCCTTAATCCCCCTCCCTCCTTGGTGGGCTTTCAGGGGCACCATCTCCCCTGCATGGTGATGCCAGAGCTTCTGAGAAGTGTGACCCAACGGAAAGCCACAAAGACTGACACACCCGGTTTAATACCAGCTCAGCCACGTAGCTGGTAAGTTACAACTTCTCTTGTGCCGTCTCATTGGAACAGGGAGCTTCTTGCATTTATTTGTTTGTTTATTATTCTTTAAAACTTTATTTATTTTTGAGAGAGAAAGAGAGAGAGCACAAGCAGGGGAGGGCCAGAGAGAGAGGGAGAGACAGAATCTGAAGCAGGCTCCAGGCTCGAGCTGTCAGCACAGAGCCCGACTCGGGGCCCAAACCCACGAACCGTGAGCTCTTGACCTGAGCTGCAGTCAGATGCTTAACCGACGAAGCCACCCAAGTGCCCCATAAACAGGGAAATTCTTCATGTCCACTTTGCAACATCACTTAAAGATTATAGGAGAGGGGCACCCAGGTGGCTCAGTCGGTTAAGTGTCTGACTCTTGGTTTCAGCTCAGGTCATGATTTCACATTCATGAGCTCAAGCCCTGTGTCGGGCTCTGTGCTGGGTGTGGGGCCTCTTTGGGATTCTCTCTCTCTCCCTCTCTCTCTCTCTCTCAAAATAAATAAATAAACTTTAAAAAAAATATTGGGGGCGCCTGGGTGGCTCAGTCGGTTGGGCGGCCGACTTCGGCTCAGGTCATGATCTCATGGTCCATGAGTTCGAGCCCCGCGTCGGGCTCTGTGCTGACAGCTCAGAGCCTGGAGCCTGTTTCAGTTTCTGTGTCTCCCTCTCTCTGACCCTCCCCTGTTCATGCTCTGTCTCTCTCTGTCTCAAAAATAAATAAATGTTAAAAAAAATTAAAAATAAATAAATAAATAAATAAATAAATAAATAAAATATTGAAAAAAAAAAAGATTACACAAGATTGACAAGGCATCCAGATCGGGGTTTGGCACACAGTGGGTGCTTCGAAACGTACTTCTCGCACCTTCAATGCCAAGGGAATAAACAACCATTTGAGTGAATCCATTTGGCACCTTGGAGCCATGCCCATACTTTTTGGAAACTCCCTCTGCTGAATGAAGAAGAGACAGGGTCACTGGGCAAGGTCACCAAGTTCTGCCCCTCCTAAAGTGTCCTTTCCCCTAGCAGGACGACCCAAGTTGCAGAAGCTGTCCCTATCCAAGATGGATAAAAGTCGTAACTTTACGCTGGAACATTCCAAAAAATCTTTGGTTAACAAAAGACAAGAAAAATAAATATCAACAGATGGATTTCTTTTTAATTCTTGCCCTAAAAATTTATAATAGAAATGTTAAAATTTCTTTTAATTAATTAATTTTAAAGCATACCATGAGGCAAATATGAGGCATCTCAATGCTAAGATTTGAAGGTCTCCCTTCAAAGAAGCAACAGTTTAAAATCCTTCTCATTCCCCATGGAAAAAAAATTACTTCCTTTCATCCAAACCCAACTCCTTGATTCTCCAAAGGCCACGAGTTGTGGGCATGAGCACCTACCTTTTAAAATGCATGTATTGGGGCGCCTGGGTGGCTCAGTCAGTTAAGCGTCCACCTTCGGCTCAGGTCATGATCTCACGGTTCATGAGTTCGAGCCCCGCCTCAGGCTCTGTGCTGACCGCTTGGAGCCTGGAGCCTGCTTCGGATTCTGTGTCTCCCTCCCTCTCTGCCCCTTCCTCGCTCTCACTCTGTCTCTCTATCAAAAATCAATAATCTAAAATTTTAAAAATAAAATAAAATAAAATGCATCATTTAACCAACCTGGGCTATTCACTCTGCACACGCTGCCTTAGTACACTCCATTCACACAACCCCTCGCTCGCTTCTCAGTTTCTTCCCCTCCATATAATCTTAATGCCCCTATTTATTTCTTGCTTGTTTCTAGGAACACTTTGACTTTTTTATTAAGTCAAAATTAATAGCTTTGCACCCTAAGAATGAGCTACAAAACTGTGTTATTTTTGGAAAGTCCTTCTAAGGTTTGGTTTGGCTGGATTTGATTCGGTTTTTTTTCTCAATGGTAGCCCTGAATTAACGACTGTGGGGAATCTCTGTTAGAATATTGAAGGCTGTCTGGGCTCACACGTGTTTAAGAATGCTTTGTGTGTACGAGCACACACAGGCACAGGAAGGGTGAAGATCGTAGCTCAAGAATCATGCAGCAGACATAGCACAAGGGAGCTCTACATCAACAGCAGGTGCCTTCTATCATATTCTATGTTATTGCAAGTTAAGTTGGAGAAAAACTGGAAATTAATTGGAAGAGCCGTAAAGACAACATCAGAAACATCACCGTGCTTGCTGTACTCACTTTTTTTCCCAATTAGTTTTTGGAAATACTTGCTTTTATTTTGTACTAATTTCCGAGTAATTGTCCACTTTGGAACTCTTACAAAATGGGTAGGTATTTGAGAACCATGATGACCTGTGACCTTTGACCCAAGGTGATCTTTACTGGGGGGGATCCATGAAAGATTGATTTGAGCAGAGCTGAGTTAGACAAACAAGCCATTCACGTACCTTTAAATCCGGAGGCAAATCAGGTAAAAATGTTAGCAACCTTTGTGGCCTGGAATTTCCTGCCCCCCTAGTCAGGAATTAGGACGATACTGCTCCTAGCCCCTGCAAGTATTGATGAAGATGTTTCTGGATCTTTCCCTTCAAATGGACCCCTAGAATAATCCAATGGAGCACACGAGGTCCCGTCAACAGGTAAGCTGGCTTCTTGACAAATAACTTCAAAAAGGAATAGAAAAGGGTATCTTTTACATAATTTAGAGCAATAATTCTAAATATTTCCATCACAGACATATTGAATCAAAGGAATATTCAATCCTTCTTCCAAAGAGTCCAAGTTTTAGGAAGACCTTTAATCAGCGTCAAAACACAGGAAAATGGGAGTTTCTGACGGGGCTGTGTTCCTGGGAGCCGCGGAGAGAGGACAGGATCACAACCTGAGAGAAACTGCCCAGTGCTGTTCTCTAGTGAGGGGTCCTGCGTCAGGGCGGGACGGCAGCTACACGGGACAGCAGTTACAAGCATTTGTGGCTGGCCTTACTGCCACTCCAGAAACTTCAGTCGCTGTGGAATTGCCCAGGCTGGGAGCTACTGACCTTGACACCTCATTCCCACCATCTCTGAGCCCGCTGACCAAGCTGAGGAGACAAAGTAGGTGGAGAGGGAGGGTTTAGGAGGCGACATGCAGGCTGCATGTTCATTTTCTCTGAGGCGTATTTATGTTTAAATGTAGGGGACAAAACCCAACTGGATAACATTAACAAAAATTTTAAAACAGAGAAGCATCAGGACACCTGGGTGGCTGTCAGCTAAGCATCCAAATCTTGGTTTCAGCTCTGGTCATGATGTCACGGTTTGTGGGGTTGAGCCCCGTGACAGGCTCTGTGCCACTAGCACGCAGCCCGTTTGGGATTCTCTCTCTCTCCCTCTCTCTTCTCAAAACAAATAAACTTAAAAAACAAAACAAAACAAAACAGAAAATCATCGCTACTAATGCGATGTCCTACATTATTCACATGCACACCCTCTACGGATTCCTTATTTGCAAATTTCCCTACTCACTAAAATGTATCTGTAACCTCAAAACCGATGCTCAAGGAACTTTCATGGTCATTCGCTGACATGCACAAAGTGACAAGTTTGAGTGACCCCACATCCGGGTTCCCAGCCAAGGCAAAACACAGAGAGTCTCTGCCTTCTTGTTTCAGCTCCATACTGTAAACAAATGGCCTCTTGCCAATCTATTTAGTGCAATGTTTTTTGTATTTGTGTGCTTCCTGTTGGTGATTTCACTGTTTAAAATAGCCCCCCACCATAATGTTGCAAGTGTTCTCAAGAGCCAGGAAGCTGTGATGTGTCTTATAAGAAAAAGTACATGTGTTAGAAAAGCTTCGTTAGGGCAGGGGCCAGAGCGCTGTTGGCCATGAGTTCTATGTTGATGAATCAACAATAGATATCAAATAAAGTGTCTTTAAACAGAAACACACATAAAATAAGAATAGGAATTGGTCAGTAGACAAAAATGCTATAACCAGAAGCTCACAGGAACCTAACCATGTATTTCTCCTAAGAACAATGGTCCTGTTCACTGAGTCAGTGTGTGAAGTGACTTTGTAGAACATTGCCATGAATATTGAGGACCAATTGTACTTAAAATTTCATTTCCTGGGGCACCTGGGTTGGCTCAGTCGGTTAAGCATCCGACTCTTGGTTTCAGCTCAGGTCATGATCTCACAGCTCATGAGTTCGAGCCCCACATTGGGCTCCTCGCCGATAGCACAGAGCTTGCTTGGGATTCCCTCTCTCCCTCTCTCTCTGCCCCACCTCCGTGCTTGCTCTCTCTCTCTCTCGAAATAAATAAAAAAACTTTTAAAAACTTCTCCTTTCCTGCTTGTTTCAGTTACTATTATAACAAATACTTGGCAACACGATCCTATAACAAGGCTTCTTTTCCATCTACTTAACCATTCCCTTATTGTTGGGCCTTGGGTTGTTTCCGATATTTCAACCTTATAGACAAAGCTGCAGACAGTATATGGTGTAGGCATTCCACAGGGACACTTATCCATCTTATCCTTGTCGGCATCCCCAGCACAAATCTCAGGGCTTGACATAGAGTTCATCTCAAATAAAGGTTTGTTGAGTGAATGAATAATGTCAGGTTGAACGATGATGGTTAAAGACCATCAGTTCAAGATGGAAGTCTTAGCAGGTGCTCAATACATGCCTGTTGTCTGACATATTAACATCTGCTGATCACCCTGTATGTGTTTGTAGCTAACACCAGGCCTGGATTCTCACTCTCATCCTACTGTTTAATCCACCGCCACCTTCTGAGATAAGTTTGATTAGCCCCATTGTATGCAGAGCCACACAGCTAAGTGGAGCCATGCTTAGCTTCTAGCCCAGGTCTCAGTGTCTCCCAATCCCCTGCTCTTTCTGCTGCACCAGGCTGAAGACCTCGGTGTGTGCTGAGCTATGTGGGCACAGCTCTAGAGCCACGGGATCAGGGCAAGTGGATCAGTCAACCTTCTACAGAGCCCGCGGGACATCCAATGCCTGAGGCTCTGCCGTCTCCCCACTCCTTATAATTCTGCCACCTGAAGTCCTCCTTTCTCCCATAACCACACGAGCTGGACGTGGTGGGCGGCTGTTGCCATGCGTCACTCCTGGGCCGTGCCCTTACAGAGGTACTTGGTGGGCACTCAGCCTTCAATGCTGGGGCCCATGTAAACTGAAACTCATACCTGACTTGCCCGTGCTGTGGGAGTGGATGTGATGAGGCAAGCAAGGCAGAGCCTATTGGATTCCAGAAGCTTTTCAAGGTTGAGGTTTTGAACTCCTCTTTTGATTTGAGTGGGTTGGAGTTGGGAGTGGGATGGGGGCAAAGTTGGGGCATTCCTTGATATTTATAAAAGATGAGGCAGAGATGGAAATAAGCTTTGTCCATTTGATCTGCATTTCACAAATAGAGGGATCACCTCAACTGGTAACTCCCCAGCCAGGGAAGGATGATGGGTATTAGGCATGAACCCTAAGGCTAGTAATTGTTAATAGAATCGCTCAGATATGGTGGTGAGTCCCAGGGCAGGGGTCAGAGGACTCCTGCAAATTCGGAGGCTCACCAGTTGATCTGTCAGTAACCTTTCCCATTTTACAAAACAGCTATGTGCCATCTCTGTTTCACGAGGCTGTCAGGAAGGAAAAGAGAAGATGGTGTTCCCTGTTCTGAGAATGTCTGTGCCTCTTAGCTGTCGGGGGCACTCCCACTCATCTGACTCGCAAGACCCAAGGCGAATGTTTTCCTTCTCTAAAGACTTCTTCGGTAGAACTCTCCCAAAGTAGCCACAACATCCCCTTTGTCATATAGCGCCCCACGTAGACTCGTACGCAACAAGCTGCCCTGAAAACATGGGCTTATTGTGTCTGTCTCTCCTGGGGGTAGAGACCATACCTAATCCACTGTCGGTCCCCAGCAATGTCTGCCACGTAGAAGGTGTTCTGCAAGCACTGAACGAATGAGTGGGAAAAGGCAGAGATCAGCATCTTCTTAAGAAGTTGCAGTATCTTTCTGCACGTTTCTTTAAGTGCCCTCAAAATTCACAGTGCTGTCTTGAAGCATGGAGTCTTTGAAGGGGATGTCAATTCCAGTTTCTCCTACCATGCAGGAACCCTTTTTCAGCATCCCAGGAGAAGTAGTTGTTCCATATCTTCCCCCGGACATCCCCAATGATTGTAAGCAGGGGGAATTATTCGTGAATCCTGCCTTTCTGTGGGTACTCTGACTTCTTCATTACCAAGGGCCCTGAGGTTCTGGAAGATGGGGAAACAATCACAGTTATAACAATCATGCTTTGTTGACGGAAACGTTCATTATACAGCTAACAGTGAGTACTGATGTATCATGTACTGCTCTTGGTGCTTAATTCACTGAATCTTCATTCTACCCTCCACCAACCCTACAGAATGGTATGATTGTTATCTTCACTTCATAGACAGGAAATTTGAGGCCCCGAGAGGTAAAAAATAAATAAATAAATAAAAATAACTTGCCCAAGGCCACACAGTAAACTGCAGAGCTAGGGTCAGAACCCAGGTGATCTAGCTCTAGAACCCATACTCTAACTACCGACCTCTGCTTCTCCATAGAAGTGAGTGAACGATGTTTATGGTGCACGGTGCACTTGGCATTACATCGGCCCTTTTCCATATATGAACTCTGTCATCACTGGGGACAATCCTGTGACTCAGACAAGCGAGTGTCCCCATGGAACAGGTAAGGCAACATTCCAGCCCCGACCCCCTATGATATGTGTCACGCGTCCCGTAGGTTGGCTAGGACCACCCCACGAACATTGCCTTGGATAGAAGGAGATGGTGTCTCAGAAAACACTTCTTCCTTGCTACACAGAAATGTAGTTTCTATGAATTCATTTTGGACCTGTCAACATACACCGGGAACGTCCAAGGAGTCTCTTTTCTGCTCTTAGCCTCAGTTTTCTCACTTATGAAATTTGGAGACCAGACCAGGGCTCTAAGACCCTGTCCTACCCTGGCATCGGGCTCTGCTGCCCTGAGGTCTATGGGAGAAGAGAAGGGCAGGGGGAGATGGAGGGGAGGGAGGAGGAGGGTGGAGTTGGCAGTTACTGGAGAGGCAGCAGAGCCCCCAGGTCTTAGAAATGGGCAGAGGAGAAGGATCTACAAAGAGCGGTAAAAGCAAAAAGGGGAGAGAGATCCCACAATCTCCTGGTAACACCCTCAGGATTCTGTTCCCTACCCCCATTCAGTCTAGAACACACCCTTCCCACACCTTCTGATAGAAACTGGGCTAGGGGGCGCCTGGGTGGCTCAGTCAGATGAGCATCCGACTCTTGGTTATGGCTCAGGTCATGATCTCACTGCTCAAGAGTTTGAACCCCACCTCAGGCTCTGCACTGACAGCGTGGAGCCTGCTTGGGATTCTCTCTCTCTCCCTCTCTCTCCCCCTCCCCGATCGGTGCTGTTTCTCTCTCGCGCTCTCAAAATAAATAAATACACTGTACCCAAAAAAAGCTTTTTATTAAAAAAAAAAAAAAAGACAAAGAATCTCCTGGTGATTCCCTCAAGGTTCTGTTCTCTACCCCCCTCCAGTGCAGATCACCGCCTTCCCTGACCTTCTAATGGAAGCTGGGCCAGCCCCGTTTCCAGGCAGCGGGGGGAGCCGGCGGCAGGCATATCTCAACACTCCACAAGTGAGCAGCTCCTCCCAGCCTCCCCGCCGGACCCCCTGCCCCACGGTCCTCTTTTTGCCAGCTGCCCTCGGAGGACAGAAGTCGCCCCAGGGGACACCAGGTGGGCAGGGTGGCCCTGAGGTTTCCTGAGGTTTAACACCCGCCTGGAGGGCAGGTGCGCCAGGCTGCTCTCTGACAAAGCACCTTCCCTGCGTGGGAAGGGCCCCTCAGCTTTCCACGGCCCCAAACAATGCTGAGAAGCCCACTTTTTGCGAGTCGCTCAAGGTTTGGGACCCTCCTCCGCAGCTCACATTCAAGCCACACCGTGCACACCCTGTGCGGTGGGCTGGGAGGCAGGAGACATCAGGCCGCACAGCTGAGAGCCCCTACCCTGTGCACCCTCTCTGAAGAGGGAGCAAAGAGGTGCTAAGACCTGGGCCCCCCTCCCTTTACTCTCATGCCTCCCGAAAGGGTAAGGAGGAGAATTACCTTTCAGCCCTCCTCTGGGCCAGCCTGGACGGCTGGTGTCATCGCCTGCATTCCCCGGGGTGTTCGTGGGGGTGACACTGAACGCTCAAGGTCAGGGTCTGGCCTGCCTCCCGTACTCAGCACTGAGGCTCCCCCACCCGCGGGTTTGATTTTGACGAGACGAGGCGGCGAATGGGAAAACATCACGCTCTTCCTCAGGTGGGTCTTGAAGTAGAAACTTGGGACAAGGGTGTTCGAAAGCCAGGCCACGGCCAGAGGGCCAAGCCAGGCCCCGCAAGCCAACCTGAGCAGCAATAAGGCTGAGACTTGAACCTCCATCGGCCCACTCCCACGTCTGTGACTCGGCTGGCCCAACCCAGAGGGAAACGATGTGCGAACCCCACCGCTGCTAACTCACCATTGGGACGAGTGGCGGCGGCCCTAACTTACCCCCTCCCCGACTCCAGCACTGGCCACGGGGAGGGTACAGGCATCCAGTGCATACCATGCTCCCAACGCTTTAGGAGAGGGACCCACATAACCCATCACCCAACCGAAAAAGAGAGGCTTCCAGCTCCAGCCCCCCCACTCCACCCCTCAGGGCCTCAATCTGCTCGGCTACAAAACAAGGGTAAGAATAGCCCTTTCGATGAAATGACTATAAAGCCGGGGACGTGCACCCACGTTTACAAAGGCGGGTGCTGAGCACCCCCATTGAGAGAGAGGAGAAGCCATCCAGAACTGTTTCACAGCTAAAACGGCTCCTGGAGGAGACAGGGCCCGGGGGCTGGGCAGAGGGTATTATCGGGGCCCAGGTGAGCTCACGCGGGTGATGCTGCTCAGCTGGGGCAGGAGGGGAAGCGGGGGGCTGGGGGCTCCGGCTCTCAGAGTCACCAATTGTCTGTCGCCCTGCTCCCTCACGTATGTGGCAGGCAGAGATAAATTAATGGCAATCAACAATAAGACTTCAACTTTCTAATGAACTTGGTGGAGTGCGCCTTCTATTTTTAACTGGCCCAATTTCTCGGTCACATCACATGACTCCTATTGTCTTGGCTGAGAATTATGAGAAAGAGAGAGAGAGAGAGAGAGAGGAGAAAGTGAAACTGGGCCATATTTTTTAGTTCAGCAAGGTGACAAACTCTCTTAGTTGCATGTGTATTTTCTCTTTCATTTGCAATTTGCTAAGTAGCTTTAGAGAAAAACAGTGCCTTCTTCTTCTACAGTGCTCTATTTAAGGAAACAAAGAGCTAGAAAATGACCTGATTGGGGTCACATAGAAAGTTCTGAACTAAATAAGAAGTTGCTTTGGAGACTGTGTCGATGATTTAGTTCCATTTAGCTTCAGGGGTCTCGGAAGCTTTTTGGGTTTGGAGATGGGGTGGGCTTAGCTCACATTTTTATCATTCATGTAATATTTCCCGTCATACTGGGCAGCGCCCTGGTGTAGTGGCAAGAATATTGGCTTAAGCTTGGAATGAAACTATTCTCTGCCTTTCTTGACCAGCGTGGGCTGACATGGGAAACTCTGGTAGCATAGATGCGTTCCCTGCGTATTATGTCATTCCCTCCATCTCCACGAATGACTCTCCAGGGCAAGTGTCAATGTCTTGAAGACAACCTACAACTCATAGCTCCACCATCCCTGAGGCTGAAGGGAGGGGATCTCGTTGTTTCTCATCTGTTACACAGGAAAGAGAACCCAAGTGGTTCCTTAAAATTCATCGGTTTCAACAAGTTAGCTTAACTACACAGATTCTGAATTACTCAACGTCAGAGTCGCCTAAACATTTGAAATCTGAATGCCCTTGTTAGGAAGTTGGAAATCTTAAGAAGCTGCCCCTTTGGCATTATCAGTAGGTCCCTAATTCTGGACCTTCCGTGTTTAAGCCCACGATTCCCAAACTGTGGGTTGAGGTACCCCGAGGCCCACAGCTTCAGGGAAGCACTGAAGAGTATTTTGTATTTTGGAGCAGTTCCTGACATCCGTTAGACATCACACAAACCACGTGCTTGTGGTCGTTCCTTCCTGCAACAGTAGATTGTGCTACATTCCTTTCAACGACATCTTATCCTCGCAAAGCGGGGTTTGGGGGTTCAGTGATAACAGGCAGATGAAGTGTGAAAGTCACTGTGAGACAGGAAACGAAGATGTTAGTGTCCAATCAGATGCCAGGATCAGAGAAGCTGCATAGCACCCAAAAGGCTCACATGCTGTTCGCTGTATTTATTCCAGAATGAGATAAAAATGGTTCTTTTACTTTCAATTTATGGGTATGATTATTTCAGATGGGTACTAATTTGTTAGGAGATAAATGATTATTAAGTTATCGGCTAGAACTACTCAATAAACAGAACTGTTAGGTATTTCTACGGGCACCATGAACCAAAATGGTTTGGGAAACCCATAAGCTAGCTTACAACTCCAGAGGTGGCCTTTCAGCTTCTTACTTATAAAGGTCTCTTCAAGTGCAATGGAAACTATTATAAATATTGTGGCAAGTTGTATTTGCCCCCCAAAAGCCCCCAGCAATATTTCTAGTCCCATTCTGTTTTCTAGAAACTTGCCTCTCCTCTCATTATAAGGTTGAGCTTAATTTCCCTTGTCTTTTGAACAAGAGTCAAGTTTTTTATAATTATCTTTTTAATGTTTATTTATTTTTGAAAGAGAGAGAGACAGAGACAGAGACAGAGCATGAGTGGGAGAGGGGCAGAGACACAGAATCTGAAGCAGGCTCCAGGCTCTGAGCTGTCAGCATAGAGCCCAATGCAGGGCTCAGACTCACAAACCATGAGCTCATGACCCGAGCCAAAGTCAGACACTTAACTGCCTGAGCCACGCAGGCACCCCTGAACATGAGTCAGGTTTAATGATTCCCTTCTAATGAAAGCTACTGAATACAATGTGCAGAAACCATGCTGGGTGACTCTTAAGGCCAGGTTGAAAAAATAATGAGGCTTTTCAGCCTGCCTTTCTCTTCGGATGCCCGCCCTGGGAACCTAGCCACCATGCTGTGAGGGAGCCCAAGCAGCCCATGTGGAGAGGAACTGAGACCCCCCTCAGCCACATCAGCCGCCCCTACTTATCCAAGTCTTGACCAAACAAGCCTTCAGATGATTACAGCCCCAAGCTTGGAGTCTGGCAGCTAAGGCTCCAAACACTATGAAGCAAAAATAAGCCATCCTCTCTGTGCCCTATTAGAATTCCTGACCCAGAGATCAGTGAGCATAATAAATGGTTGTGTTAAGCCTCTGAAATTTGGGGTACTTTGTCACGCAGCATTAGATAACCCAAGCGAGTATGATGGACACGTATGAGATGCCTATCCAGCCCAGGAACTACTAGCTTCCCCAGCTCTTCTCTGGAATTCTCTCCATATACACTCACCCCATCCATATAACCACAGAGAGGACACCCCCCCACACACACCTTACTTGCACCAGGTGACTCCACCCTTCTGGCCAAGAGGATTGGACCAGGAGTAACAACCTGACCAAACAAAGTCAATCCCAGTCTTGTCTCAGGAATTTGGAACTGAGAGGGAGATCGGTGCTTCTGTTGTCACTGGTTCCCTTGACGTGTAACTTCAGGAGTTTCAGGGCAGCCATCTTGGACGCCACATAGACTGGCAAGCAGAGACAGAAGAAGAAACAGACACACAGGGCAAAGCAGAGGTAAGAGGGAGAAAGTGTGCTGCCCCAGGTCTCGGGAGGACTTGCAGTTCTGGACTCCAGTTCTTCCTGAGGCTCCAGAGAGCAACCTCCAAGCCATTTCTTTAAAATAAATTCCCCGTGTTTTGCTTACATTTGCTAGGATTTGTTTCTGCAGCCTCAGGGTATTTTTCACATCTACCCAGCACTTTACAGCCCACTGAGGCTCTTTATCTGCATGAGCTCATACAATCCTGACCAGAACTCTGTAAGATGTATATGTTACCCCCCCCCCCATCATCAAGAAGAAGAAACAGAGGTCCAGAGGAAGCTACGGGAGTAAGGCTCACAGGTGCAAGCAGACATTAAACCAGAACAAGAACCTGTCTTCTGTCTCCAAATGCCAAGCTGTGTTTGGAGGATATTTCTTCCTCCTGCTCTGTAGAAGTAGGGAGGTGACATCTGGTTTGTCTCCGAGACCAACCATATGTCTACAGTGTTTTCCTGCTGCTTCATAAGACTCGGGGCTGCCCACCATTCAGGCCAGTCCTTGGGAAACCAGACACTCAGCCAAGGATACAGGGTGCCTGGTGCCCAGTGCCCGGCACCCAGAGAGCTCAGTGCCCAAAAGGAGCCCAGTGGGCACTGTACATGCTCCAGACAAGCGACTCCTCCAGTCTGAGGTGGCCGGAGACGCTGCCCAAAGGAAATGGCATGGGAAGTTCAGGAGCACTTGGATGCGTCCAAGGTGAGGGTGAGGGGGGGAGGGAGATCATACTCCAAAATTGCCTTTTTCTTTCCAGGACCTTCTCAGGTTCTTCAGTAACAAGAAACCTGAACCTTTGAATCCTCAAGGCCTTCAACTCTCCCTGAGAAAGTCTGCTGAAGAAAGCATCTAGTCCAGCCTCCAACCGATGAATGAGACCCCTCTGCCGAATCCCGGCAACGCTCTAATCTCCTGCTGTCAAACAAGAGGCGGGGGGCGCCTGGGTGGCGCAGTCGGTTAAGCGTCCGACTTCAGCCAGGTCACGATCTCGCGGTCCGTGAGTTCGAGCCCCGCGTCGGGCTCTGGGCTGATGGCTCGGAGCCTGGAGCCTGTTTCCGATTCTGTGTCTCCCTCTCTCTCTGCCCCTCCCCCGTTCATGCTCTGTCTCTCTCTGTCCAAAAATAAATAAAAAACGTTGAAAAAAAAATTAAAAAAAAAAAACAAAAAAAAAAACAAGAGGCGGGGGCCACGGGGCGTGGGAAGCACATGAGCAGAGAACGACCTGGGTTCAAGTCTTGATTCTGCCACATATTCCTGCTGGTCCCTACATAAGTCGCTTAACATGTCTCGACCTCAATTTCCTCATCTCTCCCCTTCAACTTAGATGGTGTTTGTTCAACCCAGAAAAAAGGTAGGTGAAGTGTCCAACATCCGTCATAGTAAACGCTCAACAAAGTCTAACATTTAAATGACCTCGTCTGACAGCCCATCCAGTCTTTGTTTGGTCCTTATTGTTAGAAATGCTTTCTTCTATGTGGATGAGCTAAGCTCTGCCTGCCCAGAATGCCCACCGCTGACCCTGTCTCTGCCTCCAGAGCCCCCCGAAGGACAGCCCTCAAGCCCCCAACCTTCCTGCACACACCACCGCTTCCTGCCTCCACCCTCGGACTGGTCCCTTCCCTGCTCCCCACAGTCAGACTGTGGAAGCTGCAGACTGCCGGTGTGTTCCTGGGGGAGCCTGCGCACATTGAAAGCCTTGTTTGCATGGAAACTTCCTCACTGAGTCGGGTCAGCAGCTTCTGTCAACACAGCCCTCAGATAAGATGCTGTAACTCAGAATGTTTGGCTCAAGAGACATCTGCCACGCCCGAATCATACGTCCTGTGGTAGTGGCCTCCAAAAGGCAATTTCAGATTTCCCCATCCTTCTCTCCCCTTGTCTCCCATGCCCGGCCTCCCCACTGCACAAATAGAAGCCAAAGGGAAAGGTCCAATTATTCCGTGGAGATTTAGCTACTGTATTGACAAAACTCAGCGTTAATTCCCAGAAAGCCTTCAAGCCCTGGGGTGGGGGCATGGTGGGGGCAGGGAGAGCCCGCTGGATAACTGGGTGAGAGTCATAGCCGCTTTTCAGCCGAATCTGACCTAGTTTAATGAAATCAGGTCATCTGTGAGCTCTTCATTACCCTCAGACTAAACAGGACCCAACAGAGCAGCCAATGTCCCTGGCCTTTCTGAATTCTGCTCATTCGCATTATGACATTTTGATGTTGGGTCTTAATGCGTGTTGACTTAGTGGCTGGGCCCCTGCAAAGGTAGTAAACAGGCAGGAAAGTAAACAAGAGGGCTGATGTTAAAAGCACACACACACAAAGGCAGTGTAAATACCCCAGGTCCCCAGCCTGCATCCTCAGGGAAGCCAGCAGACAAAAGGCGTCACGAGTGTCTGTGACTATTATCGCTGATGGACGGACGGGACTCACCTATTATCCTGCCTGCTCTTCAGCTGGAACTCGCGGCTTCAGCAGATCTTCGGGGCAGGGGGTGGGCTGGGAGGGAAATGAAATTGTCAGTTTAGGGATGGGAGATTGGATTCAAGGGCAAATTGCTCTCTGGCAACAACCGCAGAGGACAGGGACAGTCACTCCTCTTGAGACTGTCCTGTGGGCTGGTGATGGCTTTATTTCATCTGCCGTCCCGATCTGCATTTTCCGGAAACCGAAGCCTGTGGCCTGGGAGCCTGCAAAGGAACCGTCTTCTCTCGGTGGATGCTTATTAACGGGATGACTATTTACGGAAGTAAATGATATGTGTGAGGTCCCGGTCCCTATCAGAATCGTCACAGCCTGTCAACCTCAGAAAGGGCAGGATGCTCCATCCCTGATACACACAGCAAGCGCTTCAGTACAGAGGCGGCCCAAGGACTGAGGGTTTGGGGTGTGGCCACAGTTTTAACTGAAGATAAACTTAACAGGCACAGACTGGCTCAGGCGGACAGCCAAGGGAGGCAGGAGGGAATTCGCGCACACCCTGGCTATTCTCTGGAGTCCGTAGTAGTCCGGGGTGGGGTTGAGAGTCTCACATGGTGATGAATTTGGTCTGGGTTCTGGCTGTTGCCTGTTGAGCAATGGCTCCCGGTGGGAAAACGCCGTTCCCCCACCCTCCCTTCCCGAAGGCTCCTTGCCTTCGGGGAAACACTCCTCCTCAGTTACCTCATTGACGTGCCCAGCCCCCGTGGAGAGAGGCCTGAGGGCTCACAGTGTAGACTGGAAGAAGTGAAATACTGTGACCTAAGGGTGACCTGAGCAAGGAGTGTCACTTGTCTGGCTTTTAGTTTTTCCATGTGCTTCCCCACATTTCTAAGGCTCTTCTATGAAGTTCGTTCTGATTTTACAGAGTCCTAAAAGCATTCTCTGCCTCGGTTCCCCAGGCCCCCATACTCCTTTTCAGAGCAGGTGTGCCTTGGAGAAGCCATCTCTGTGGTCTTCTGGGATCCACCACTGGCCTCAGCTGCCTTAATCCCCGGCTCGGACGCTGACCTGCTCCCTCCCAGTGCCACCACTTGAGAGTAGCGCTTGCCCTGGGTCTATTGTTTCCTTTAGCCATTGGTAGACACCGTTGACCACAGAAGAAAACCAGTTTCTTTCCCAAAAGCAAGGGATTACAAGCTGGTCCTTTCCATGACTCTACAGAGCCGAAGGGATGGAAGGCATTGGGTCTGCCCCTGTGCCTGGCCTGACAACCAGAGTTAGACTGTCCAGAGAAGCAAGATCCTGCCGTCAGAATGACGGCTGAGATTCTGGCTTTAACCCCTCTGTACTATCTAATCGGGAAAATGGCAGGATCGGGTTTCCTGTTTTATTGGCATTCGATAATATATATTCAGTGACCATGTCTGCAGTGAGGCAATTGGTTTAAAAGGGGGTTATAAGGATTGACTTGTATTTAAGTGCTTAGAATTCCAGAATGGCAATTATCTCGATGTGCATCCTAATTTATAGGAACTCCAAAGAGCTCAACAGCATATAAATTTGAGCCTGTCTAAATGAGTCTCTGAAAGAACATCTATAATCAGAGAGGCAGAGAAAACACTTTGCCAAAAGAAAGGCTAGAGAAGTTTAGTCCAGTGGTTCTCAAACATTTAACCACAGAATCTTGTGGTTGAGATAAAAGCTTCCATGAAAACCAAATACATAAAACAGACCCAAGGGGTCTGCTCAGGTAGAAGCAGAGGAAGGGCCCAGAGCCCTGCCTCCTTTTCCCTCTTTCAGCCCCTTCCCCAGGCCATCAAGGCTCAAGGCACCCACGGAACGTCTGGGGCTCTGACGAACGCGTTGAGAAGCAACGACCTCCTACAAGCTCCTCAGTTTATAGATGAGGACCCCTAGGTCTAGAAAGATGAAACGGATTGTCAAAATCGGAGTGCAAGTCAGAGACAGAAGAGGAAGTAGATTTCCGGGACTGCGAGCGATGCTCACTCACCATTACACGAAGTGCCCACTTTTCAATGCTGCCCCAACCAATCTTCATTATTTACTTGCATTCAGGAGTTAACTTTAAAAGTGTCTTTTTCAGAGACGCCTGGGTGGCTCAGTTGGTGGAGTGTCTGACTTCAGCTCAGGTCATGATCTCGTGGTTCATGAGTTCAAGCCCCATGTCAGACCGTGCTGACAGCTCAGGACTCGGAGCTGGCTTCAAATTCTGTGTCTCCCTCTGCCGCTCGCCCATTCACGCTTTGTCTCTCTCTCTCTCTCAAAAATCAATAAACATTAAAAAAATGAAAGCGCCTTTTCCAGAACTGAAACAAAGTTTTATCAATAAGATGAACAGGCATAAAAATGCTGGTGGAGGAAAGGCAGCTGACCCAGAAATAGCAAGTGGTGGTACATTACCTTAGATAAGTCTTTTTCTTTCTGGAAACTATTCTCTTCATCTGGAGACGCTAAACTCAGTGACTTCGAGGCTCATACAGACTTTAAGGCTAAATAGCATGGATTTAGATCTTCAAGGTCATCTTTTCTTTATTCTCCTATAAATGATTCCTTTGAATTAGATGACGTAGCTAAAGTAGAAAACTCAATAGAAAGATCAGAAAACACAATTATGGAATCTTTGAACTGTTTTGTTGTGTATATATGTAAACATGGATGTGTATATGAAAATATGGGAAATGAAATATATAGCCAATTAAATGTGAGTATATATCCAAAAGAATTGGAAAATAAGACATAAAAGATGAAATGTTGGGATCAATCCACAATATTCAACATCTGACTAATGCTATTTACAGAAAGAAAAAGTAGGAGAAAATTATTACAGACATAATTATTTTATTTATTTACTTATTTATTATTTATTTATTTATTTATTTATTTATTTTACTGTTTATCTTTGAGACAGAGAAAGAGCACAAGTAGGAGAGGGGCAGAGAGAGAGGGAGACAGAATCTGAAGCAGGCTCCAGGCTCTGAACTGTCAGCAAAGAGCCCAATGCAGGGCTCAAACCCACAAACCATGAGATCATGACCTAAGCTGAAGTTGGACACTCAACCAACTGAGCCACCAAGGTGCCCCAGACATAATTATTTTAAAGAAAAATTCCTAGAAGGGAAGGGCATGATGAGCTCCAGGATCAAAAGTATACAAGAAAAAAAAAAAAAAAAAAAAAAAAAAAAAAAAAAAAAGACCGATCTTCAGTGTAAAGTTTCAAAATACTGAGATAAGGAAAGATCTTAAAACTTCCACTAGCTAAATAGGAAAAAAAAAAAAAAAGCTTCCAGGGAAGAACAAAGGATTGGGGATCAGAATGGCATCAGACTTCTCAATAGCAATATAAAATATTAGAAAACAAACAATGCTTTCAGGGTCACCTGGGTGGCTCAGTCAGTTAAGCATCCGACTTTGGCTCAGGTCATGATCTCGCAGCTCCTGAGTTCCAGCCCTTCGTCGGGCTCTGTGCTGACAGCTTGGAGCCTGGAGCCTGCTTCACATTCTTTGCATCCCTCTCTCTCTCTTCCCCATCCCACTAGCCCTCTGTCTCTCTCTCAAAAATACACGTTAAAAAATTTTTAAAAAACACAAAGAATGCTTTTCTTATTTCTGAGAGAAAGTGATTTTCAACATAGATCTCTATACCCAGCCAAACTAGCTAAATAATGTAATGATCGAATACAGAAAATTTTTGTTACGCAAGAATTCAAAAATATTACATCCCATACACCATTTCCTAGAAAGTTGGCATGGGTTATGCCACATCAAAACAGGGGTTTAAACAACAGAACAGATTGGTAGATAGATGATGAGAGAGAGAGAGAGAGAGAGAGAGAGAGAGAGAGAAAGTGAGAGAAAAGTGAGAGATCAGCTGAACAAATGAATAGGAGCAGATCAGCCAACACAGAAAGGCAGCAATGATAAGTCACAGATCGCAGGCAAAATAGGCTAGGATGTGCTGGGGCTTACAACTACACAGTTTTATTTCTTGCTACATGTCCATCGTGGGTTGGTTATAGCTCTACTTCGTGTCATCTCTGCTCCAGATCTGACTAAGTGGAACATCCTCTATCTGAAATGTTAACAGCCGTCCTGGCAGAGGATAAAAGAGACCACAGCAAACCATACTCTGGCTCTAAGATTTCTTCTCAGAAGTGATACACGTGCACACACACACACACACACACACACACACACACACACACCTTCTACTCACATTTCATTGGCCAAAGCAGGTCACAGGACCAAACCTGATATATGGGACTCAGAGATCTAATCTTCTCCAAGAAGGGGCAGTGAATATGTTTTAACATACAGTCTACCACATCCCAGAATGACAGCTGCATATCAGGCTTAAAACGCAGTCCAAATTAGAACACAAGACAAAGGGCAATGAGAGTGTTCCAGAGGTGGGAAAATGCAACTGATAAATGGTCTGCTTCATACAAGCACTTGCAAAACACGATTGATAAACCTTAATGATTTTAAGAAATTAAAAATAGGTACATAGTCTTATGCAGGGAATTACTAGCTCCAGAAAAACACAAAAAATTATTGCAAAAGAAGAGCATCCATAATATACTACTGGCTTTTCAGGGAGCAACGTTTTCATAGTAAAAAAGTAAATACTGACTATTGATTTAACTACAGATTACAAAGTAATTATATTGGGAGGATACAAAGAGAGGAAGTGAAGGCTACAGTTATAAGAGATTTAAATCCTCAACTCTACTAAAGTAACCTCAAGGCTAAACATATTCTTCCTGGATTCTGATTCTGTAATATCTCACTCTGGATGTGCTCCATCAAGCATCAGTAACGCATAGTAATCAACCAGTGGTGTGCTGGCAGTCAATATGGATAATGCCTAGCATTAATAAATTTAAAAATAGCAATATAAGCACATAGAAGACGGAAATAAATCATGTAAAGACCAACGTAAAGTGTTGAAACTGGTTGCTTTTAAGGAACAAAATCAGAAAGTGAGAGGCAGAACAAGGGATTTTTGTTGTTGTTAGAACAATGTACATTTTACTTTAACAAAAATACAGGTAAAACACAAAAATAAAATACAGCCCGCTACCTCTGATTCATTTTTGAAGTCAGCAGGGTATACATCATAAATAAATAATAAAATACTTACACTTAAATGATTAATTTTCAAGGCATCCAGACATAATAAATTGAACCTGACGTTATAACCATCTTGGCAGTAATGGAATCTTTCTTTGATGATTCAGGAGGCACTTTAAGGACCTGGCAATGACCTAAGGTCATTTCTCTGGGCATCTTTCCTCATTCTCTCCTGATTTGTTAGTCTTGTAGGAATTGATTTCATGTTGGCCGTTCCAAAATTCCGAAGAATCTCTTTGGTAAATGCAAAACCCCTTTGAAGGCTCTAACTCTGCTGGAAATGTCTGTGGCTTTCCCTTTGCTCCATGGCTGAGTGGGGAAGAGTGGAGGGCTTCTGGCCAGTCACAGGGCCAAGCTATGCGAACCCAGCTGCAGAAATCAAACGGAGAGGAGACAACCTGGCTTCCTCAGAGGGAGGAAGTACTGAAATACCCGAAGTCACTCGGGAATTTGGAAACCATGGGCCCGTGGTGCCCAAACATCACCGTGTGGTAAGTACAGCCAAGCTCTTCAAACTAGGAAATTTCTTGGGAGTTGTTTTGTTTGCTCCCAAAAAGCTGGGCTGATGTGCTTAGCTTTCAACAGATTTTACCTGGAAAACAAAATACGGTCAATCTCTCACGTAAGTTCACTGTATGATACAACCATGTGATGATACCTTACACGGATATTAAAAATCACATTACAGAAAAATCCCTACCATCATGGTAAAATATCCATGATGTGCTAAGTTTAAAAAGCAGAAATGCATTGATAACTAATATAAGGAGCTAATATCGAAAATGTATGAGGGACTCCTACAACTCAGTAGCAAACAAAAATGAGCGAAAGATCCGAATAGACATTTTTCCCAAAGAAGACATACAGATGGCCAACAGGTACATGAAAGAATGCTCAGCATTATTAGTCATGAGGAAGGTACAAATCAAAACCGCAACAGATATCACCTTACACCTGTTAGAATGGCCACTGTCAAAAAGACAAGAAATGACAAGTGTTTATAAGGATATGGGAAAAAGAGAACCTTCGGGCACTGTGGGTGGGAATGTAAATTGGTGTAGCCACTATGAATAACAGTATGGAAGTTCCTCAAAAGTTAAAAGTCAAACTACTATATGATTCAGCAAGGCCACTTCTGGATATTTATCCAAAGAAAACAAACAAACAAACAAACGAACAAACGAATTTGAAAAGAGACATGCACCCTATGTTCACTGCAGCATTATTGACAATAGTCAAGACATGGAATCAATCTGAGTGTCCTTCGATGGATGAATGGATAAAGAAGATGTGGGAATGGGGCGCCTGGGTGGTTCAGTCAGTTAAGCTCTTGTTTTCAGCTCAGGTCATGATTCTCACAGTTCGTGAGTTTGAGCCCCGCGTCGGGCTCTGTGCTGGCGGTCCTGGGCCTGCCTGGAATTCTCTCTCCCTCCCTCTGTCTCTACCCCGCCCAAGCTCATGTTTGTGTGCTCTCTCCTTCTCTCAAAATAAATAAATAAACATTAAAAAAATAAAAAATAAAAAAACAAGCTCTTAGGTATGAAGAACAGATCGGTGGTTGCCACAGTCAGAGGGTAGGGGCTGGCATGTATGGGTGAAGGGGGTCAAAAGGGACAAAGAAGGAAAGAAACTTTACATGTATGAGCTTCTTTAAAAAAAAAACAAAAAAGGATATATAATCTGTGAATTTCATACATGTGTGTATGTGTATGTGCATTTTGAATATTGAAGGTACCTATCTCTGGCTGGAAATCGACCGATTTTTAGTGAATTTTATTTATGAAAATCAAATGCCACTTAAAATAAAAAGAATCCTGAAATCCTTATAGACAGAAAAGCAGGTGGAATGTACAGAATTTAGTCCAGATTTACCAACCAATCACCTAGATTGGCTTCTTTGGCCTCAGTTTCCCCGTATGTGAAATGAAGCTGTTGAACGAGAAGAATGACTTCCACTCTACCCTGAAGCCCGACACCGGCACTTTGGGGGATGGGGACTGGGGAAGCAGGTGGCTTTACATCCTCCATACCAGCGCTATCCAAAACAGCTACCCTTTTAACCAAAAGTATAATTGCATCGTCTCTAAAGTCGTTTGTGATCATATTTTTATGTGAATTTGATATGGAAAGTTCTATAGTCCAGCCTGCTTGCCTTCTTGCCTCGGGGTCAAGATGCTTGAAGCCAAAGGCCGTGCTCACCTGCAGCATCATGTTATCCCAATGCCCTGTCATGTTTCTCACCCCATATAAGAGATTCACATCTTTCTTTTGCTTTTTTATTCATTAATGGTTTTGTTTCATTGACGTGAATGCTGAAAGCTCTCTCTAAGCCTTTTTTGGAAGAGGCAGAATTGTAATGCAAGGTTTCAGTACTGTTTTGCCTAAGCCAGTACGAGCCCTCCAACCACTCCACCATGGAAACTCAAAGGAAAATATCAAATGAGCAAAAATCTGGAAAGAACCTGTGGGAAACTCGCATATTTTTTTTTTTTATTTACCTGGCATCCAATGTCTTATTAAGTAAATAAGCAGAAAGCCTTATAACACAGCCACCCACACCCTACTTATATCTGTTTGGGGTCTATATCACTTAATTTTCTCCTCCAGAGAATGAATGCAAGTTCCTCATCCAAGCCCAGGTTTAGAGACCTTGCACACAAGACGATTTGCTAATTGATTTACTAAAGAATAGACATGCAACCACTTAGCTCAGTCTCCACATCAGAAAGAAGGACACCCCCTTAGCGAATAAAAAGAAATTCTGCTGTACTTAATCCTCAGGTTCTGGCTCTGCAGTATCTCACTCTGGGTGAACTCCACCGGGAGACAGAGACAAACATTATCCACAGGCTGCTAATAAATGTAAAGACCAGTCAGAGTCCAAGAAAACACATTGACCAGGGCACATCGTCACCAGACCAGAAGACAGATTCTCTCACCAGTCTACCTGGCTTGGCCTCAACCTGGCGGGAACCCCATTTACTGTCCTTTGTCTTCTAGGACAGCTCATCAGTGGGTCCCAGGGAGCGAGGATTGCAGAGCGGCATCCTCCAGGCACATCGATTTTGTTCATCCCAAGGCCAGCCAGCTTTCCTAGAGGGCATGGAGATTTGCTGCTCACGGCCTTACCACCCTAGTGAATTCTGTCTTTTCCTTTCTAGACTTTCCTGCCACGTTAGACGTGCTGACCATCATCTCCTTCCTAAAATCTGTTTCCTCTCATTGAGAGGAGCTCCTTCTGTATCTCTGAATTCTGCTTTGTAGACATCACGCATTCTCCCTCTCACCATCCCCCACGTGAAGATGTTCCTCAGGGCTCTGTCCTCAACACTCTCCTCCTCTCACTCCCATGCCCCTGGCTGAAGCTCCTTTCTATGGCTTCAACAACCGGCCTCGTCCCCTGACCCCCGCTCCGATCCTCTCTTCTGTGTTTGTGGCCCTGCAAACCCAAACGCCTCTGAACACTTCCTCTTAGATTTCTCACCTGTCAAATCTACAAGTTCAAACCTGAACTCACCCTCTTCCCCTGCCAAAAAACCTCTCTCACCTCTTGTGAATCACTTTACCCTCATTTACTGCCCCTAAATGAGTCAGGAATCTGGGAGTCAGTCTAGAGCTTTTCCTCTCCCGCCCCTCCAGCCAACCACCAGGTTAGGTGAATCCTTGGACCAAAATATTTCTCCCACCTGCCCCCTTGTTTTCCCTGGCCACTGTCCTGCTTGTTCAAGCCCATGTCACCTCTCCCCTGAATAAGGAGACACAAGTCTCCTCCCCGATCTCCTGCCTCCAAACTCTTCCCTGCACACTGTCAAGTGATCACATAATGAAGGGCTGACTATAGTTTTCTTAGCTGAGGTTTAGTCTTCCTTCATGATCAAGCTCAATTATCACTTTCTCTGGGAAGTCCTCCTTGATTCTCGATCAGTTACCTGTCCCTTCCCTGTCTTCCTCAAGTACCTTGCGTAAGTCCACCTCTATCACAACCCCATTCTCTTCTGCATTGTTTGTTTACTTGCCTCTCAACAGGACTCTTAGCCCTTCTGGCTCCTAGTCTCTGTCTTTTTAATCCTTAGCGCCTGTAACAATGCCTGGTCCCAGTCGTCTTCAATACACCAATACAGAGAAGAAGGGAGGATATAGAGGGAGGGAGGGCCGCAGGTCCCTCTACCAACTCCATCATCAATCTTCCGTATGACTAGAGCATTCTTTGAGTCTCAGTGTACCCATCTGCAAAATGAGCCGCTTCCTTTATTAAAGACAAATTACGTTTTGAGCACCTTCTCTTACGGGCACGATGCCCCGTGCCACGCCTATCATAAATGTAAACAGGTTCTTTCCTTTCCCAGGACCTGGCGATCAGAATCATATTTCCATGGATGTGTCCTGCAGCAGGGACAGATGGCTCACTCTGATGTGTCTGCCGTACTCTTCCATTATTGACACGCCCCCTGCATTCCTCTCCTGGCTCTCCTGGGCTCTGAGGAAAGTGTGTTTCTAACCCAGCTAGGTCCTCTTCCACAGAGTATTGCAAAAGATATAAAGGTAGGGAATGCCTTTGTCCACACGTGCCTTGTGGAATACACTGTATGGCCTTGGGATCCGCACGTACGAAGCATCCGTCACGTGGGTAATTTTAGCCCCAAACTCCACGTCCGCCACGATTCACCGGGAAATCGTTTTATCTTGCCCTCACTTGGGGAGTTTGAGCTCCTTGCTGTTTCTTGCACCCTCTGTCTGGCCCCTCTCCAAAGTTGTGATTTACAGGGGGAAGAAAATGTTTCTGCCAATAAATGTTGAGAAGAGGGACAGTCAAAAAGAAGCTGAATTGTCATCTTCCATAGCGAAAGCCAACAGATTGTTCCTCACGCTGTCACATCAAAACACAATATTTTACTACAAGAGGTGGAGGGAAATGACAAGAGTCGTAAGAGTTAAAAGTTGACACCTCTGGGGAAACAGAAATAGGGAGGAAGAAGTTGGAGGAAACTTGCGGGGTTTTTTTTTAAGTTTATTTATTTATTTTGAGAGAGAAAGAGAGATAAAAAGAGACAGCGCCAGTGGAGGAGGGGCGAAGAGAGAGGGAGAGAGGGGGAATCCCACGCAGGCTCAGCACTGTCAGCAAAAGCCCGACTCGGGGCTCTATCTCTTGAACGTGAGATCACGACCTGAGCCGAAATCCAGACTCAGATGCTCAATAGACTGAGCCACCCAGGCGCCCCAGACCCTTGCTTTTCTTAAGAGGCCTTGCAGAACTGTTGAAACGATATGCATACATAGCTTTGATTAAAAAAAAAAAAAAAAAAAGAAGCTAAATTAAAGAAAAATTAAATCCTCCCCGAACTTGAGTAACAGCCCTCGTGGTGATGCCCATAACCTGAGCCACTGGCCATGGTGGTACCCGATGATGTAAAAGCACTTCTGAAAATCCCTTCCGGTCCCACCCCCGCGGCCATCCTGTCCCAGTGAGCCCTCCCCCCTCCCTCCTCTCACGCGTCCTTCAAGGCTCCGCGTGCACCTGCAGCGGAGCGCGTGCCGAGAGAGCCCCAGGGACCCACAGCTCGGGGGACACGGCAGTGCGCAGCTGGGACCCGGAGCAGCCCCGTTGAGACCACCCCCCCCACCCCCACCCCCCGCCCTGCGAATCCTGAGTCGCCGTTACAGTGGTCCTCGCAGGAGCCCTGGCCAACTTTTTCGTGGGGTCGGCCCCACCTCCTGATCAGCTTCGAGGAGTCGAAACCAAATCAATGCCTCCCCTGTTACAAGCAGCCGCTCATCGTCCACGGGTGAACTCTGCCAGACCCAGGGGCAGAGAACAATTCCTCTCGTTCCGCCAACGCCTCCAGCTCTTGCCGATGGCAGCTCCTGGCCCATTAGGAACGCATTTTCCACGGTGTCAACCGCCCCGCCACCCACTGGGCTGCAGCCAGCCGCGGGGCCGCCGCCAGAAACAGCTGGAATGGGTCACTCGAATCCACGGACTGTGGCGCCCAGAGAAACATTAGTACCCCAGATAGAGTGTCTGCTTCCCGTGTGAGCAGTAGAAAGAGAAAGGCGCCGGGGACGGCAGTGAGCGTGCTGCCGTGACCGGAATCCCTAGGAAGAACCCTCAGACTGTCCTGCACGCCCACACACACACACACACACACACACACACACACGCCCCGCGGCCCCGAAGACGAGCCAGCGGGCTCAGTGGGCGCCAGGCAGAGCCCAGCTTCTGGGCTTGGCACGTTTAAGGAGAGGCACAGCAGTCAGCCACCATATCCGTGGACCCAAGGGAAAACAGGCACCGAGCCCACGCCCCAGGCTCACACCTCATGTTTGCTCACGCGTGGGACAAAGGCACGTTTCTCATCTCACTTCTGGGGCGAGGACGCAAGTACGCGGTCTTTCGGTGTCAATGGAGAGAGAGAGGTGCCGAAGTCTGACACACGCTCGCCATCTCCCCTGACCTCCAGTCCTGCCGGAATCGTTCCTGGAAGCCCTCGCGGGATCACTGGAATTTTGGTCAAAGATAATAAATATTTGATTTGAACATCCCAGTCCTGAGGCAGACTGCCCACCAGACTCAGAGTGCTCGGCTGCATTTTTAAAATCCCCCGGAAAGCTCCAGGCATTGTGAGCAGGGCCTGCTGACCAGGCTGATGTTTTACAGCCCGGCTCTCCAACAATGCCATTTACTGCAGACGAAAGATCACAGCCAGCAGATGTGGGCGGCCTCGCTCTGGCCTCTTGAAATTGCATCTGTTTTGAAATGTGACTCGACTTCAATCCGAAGCTGACCATAACATCCACGGCATGGACGGGAGGTGTTTACTAGATAAGCTTTTGATATTTGATGTTTGCTAATCATATTAAAGGCTTGAAACAAAATCCCAGCTACAATAAATCTTCACAATTGTACACAGGAGGCAGGAAACGCCTAGGAGCTCTGCCTGGGGGTGTGATCCGAGGCTGGGTGGCACAGGGAGAAGAACGTGGGTCCTGGAGGTCAAGGAAACGAGGATTTAGTGACGGTAGCGACGGGTCCTAATCCTTTCTGTGACCAGCAGTGGGGAAGTCACTGCCCCCGCTGGGCCTCAGTTTCCCCGTCTTAGAATTACGGCTCAGACGTACTAAAGTCCTGTTCACAGTTAGTGCCTGGGCAGGACGGCGACACCAGGAACCTTCCCTTCACAGCGCCGTCGCATGTGAAGTGTGAATAGTCACGTGGTAATGACTTCGACTTTGCAGGCGCCCCCAGTTCCCTTTCCAGTGGATCCTGACTCCTTGAAAACCCGATGCTTTGGTGTCCTGAGAAATCAGCATATCAGAAGCATCACGGTGGACAAAGGAAGGCTGGTTTCACCCCCCAGGCAGGATAGAAGGCTTGGGGCCTAGAGCACAACCGTAACTCCCATGGAGAGTCAGCACGGGATTCCCTCCCAGGAGTCGGATCCCAGGAATGGAGGGTAAACTCTTTGGGGTTAGAAGTGGCCATGGATGGAGGTCATCGCACACCCAATTCCGAGATGAGCAGCCCCTGTCCCATGCACTGGACATCAGTGCCTCACTGTCTCACCTATCTCACCGACCCCACCCCACACCCACCCTGTCCCTCATTTGAGGATGTCCTCCTAGATTCTCTCCCACCTTAACCATAATCTTGTTTTAGGTTTAACTTACCCTAAATTTAAAAGTGGATAAAATCTAAACCCCAGGGGATTGGAGAGGACTGCTTACAGGTTCTCCACTGCTGTTCTCCCCTCTGATTTTATTTCTGCTGCCCCAGCTTCTCGGTGCTGACCCAGCCAGCACTCTATCCTTACTTGTCCCTATGAATCCGGCCTAATAGCAGCCACTACTAATGGCATAGGATGTGACTTTCCCACGACTATCTAACTTTTAAAGGGAGGCCACGAAGCCTGAGCACCTTCAAGGCTCTCAGGCGTCAGAGCTCTCCTAGTGAAACGGCAGACATCAGCCAGGTTGTTCTTTCTAGACTCGGCAATCTCCCTGGAAACCCATAAATCCTTGCCCCCTAAGCCCCCATCTTACTGGGTCATCTTGGGGCTCCCAGGGCTTCTCAGAGCCATCTGGCCAGAAAATCTGTATCATCATGTGTGAAATCCCCCTTTGGCAACAATGGAGAGATTTTGCCCATATCCACGGAATCTAAAACTGTTCGCTGAACTGGTGCCAGGCAGGTATAAGACCGCAGGAGAAGGGCACAGAAGCTTGCCTCCCAGGAACCGTGCCAAGAACCCTGCTGGCCACTGTACAAGCTGGTTTCGCCTCCCGTTCTCAGATCTTTCGAAACCCCTCAGCGGAGGGTAGTGATTGGCCACCGGCTCTGTCTTGTGGGGAGGGGGACCCTCTCAGCGGTATCAGCGCAGGACATCAGTTAAACAATTTCTTTTGCGGGACTAATTTAGGGCCCGCTCATACAATGAGGCCGGCCCACTAGGCCATGTCATGAACCAAACTGTTTAAAAAAATTTTTTTAATGCTTATTCATTTTTTGAGAGAGAGAGAAAAAGAGAGAGAGAGAGAGAGAGAGCTTGAGCAAGGGAGGGGCAGAGAGAGAGAGGGAGACACAGAATGCGAAGCAGGCTCCAGGCTCAGCGCCGTCAGCACAGAGCCCGTCGCGGGGCCCAAATCCACGAACCGTGAGATCGTGACCTGAGCCGAAGTCGGACGCTTAACCGACTCAGCCACACAGGCGCCCCCCAAACTGGCCAGTTTCAAACTGGATCTTCACAGCAAGTGCTCACAGGCAGGGTCACATCTCTCACCCATAAAGAAGCAGCACGCGGAGAAGATCACACAGACGTGAGTCCCGGTGGCCAGAGCCCCTCCCGCGAGTCAGGTACTTGGCAGATAGTACCTCGCTGAAACCTCCGTGCCCACCTCTTCGGGGTCCGTGTTGTAATTCCCTCTCTGATGCACGAAACCCAAGAGCCCAGAAGGAACAAGTCAAAGCGAGACACGAGCCCGAGTCTCCGACCCCAAGTCTAGTGCCTGCCATGAAACTTCTTGGCCTCCACCGTTTCCCAAAAAGATTAAAGATGGAAATTAGGCCATCTCGACATTTCACAAAACCCTAGATAGACAGACTCACAACTGTCTTCACATCATTGCTGGTTCCTGCAGGTCTGGACAGATGCCTGGGGCTCAATATTACCCCCGGGGGCCTCCGTCAGAGCCTCTGAGGAGCTGGTATCACTAAGAAAGCTGCCTTCCCGTCTGGTGGCCAACACCCACCAACCACCACTGTCTCGGGGACTTCCTGGCACTGTCTCTCCCCCAAACACTCTTCTGAGGTCTCAGGTCGCCTTCTTGCAAGTCATGGACCCAGACACAGTCACCAACCAGCAGCAAAGGAGATTTGCCGGGCCTTTGCACGAGAGTTTTTGCTGCCGTTGTTTTGTGTTTTATTTTTAAAAACATGGCCATAAGGTTTATCTTTCTTATGCGAGAAATAAAGTTAATTTTTAAATTCTCCATAGTTTTATCAATCAAAGGTAGCCCCCGGTAATGCTTTTTTTTTTAATTTTTTGTGCCTAATTGTGTCTCTGCTGCTCTAGGACGCACTGGTTTTGTCATTATTGTGGCTGAATGCACAATTTTATGTCTTGTCTCTCCCTCTTAATGTTATGACAGAACCATTTCCCTCTGTTTTTATAAATTCATCATAAACATCCTTTCAATAGCTATATAAAACCTGTGGTGAAGACAGAACACGATTTACATGGTGAACCCCCTATTGTCGGGTCTCTAGGTTATTCCCAATTTGTCCCTATTATGAGCAGTGCTGTAATGAATACACTTGCTTATAATTTCCTTCAGAGAGATTTCATGAAGTGGAAGTTTAAGATCAAAGGGTAGGAAGAATTTAAGATTCTTGATAGTGGTATCCAAATGGCATTACAAATATTTAAATATATCTTAAAAACGCTGATTCACAGAGTGTCAAAACAGGATGGGGGGTGTAAAACTCACCTGGTCCAACCTCTTGTCCTTCCCGACGAGAAATCCTAGTGGTTCTATGAGATCACGGCCGGTAGTCACCACCCACTCAACAAAATGGCTCCCGCCTATCACTTACGCACTTCCAACAACAGTGTGCATTCGGGCTTAGCTCACTTCTTTGCTCTTTCCTCTGCTTGGAATATCCTCCTGGCCTATTTCTCCCCGTGGAGAAAAACACACAGACATCGAGTGCTGTGGGCTCTTCTCTGTGATGTTTTCCTCCCTGTCGGTTGGTCGTCATCTGCGCCAGAAGCATGACGGGCAGACAGGCATTTGAAGGTCCACTGGTGAGACCCCCCCCCCCCACCCCGCTCTGAGAACCACACCTCTGATCCCATCTTCCATGCCAGGGTGTGCGTGCCTCGACTCATGAGCACATAGCAAGTGTTCAGTCACGCTGAACGTTTTCTTCCTTCCCCGGCCCAGCCCCAGCCAGCCCTTGACTCCAGGTCGTGGCCAGCCAGGCCTAGCCACATGGAGAAGCAAATCCCTCACCCCCTTCCTGGCCACACTTCTACTCTGCCTAGGGTACCCCAACATCCAGGTCAACATCCAACCGTGAGGTTCTTGTAGGGAAAGTAAGCAAGCTTCCCAGACCAAGGTTTAAATTCCACCCCCAACTCTTATAGGCAGAGACCTTGAGCGAGTGACACGTCTCCCTGAGCCACGATGTCCTCACCTGCGGAACTCTCTAGGAGATCCCTTACCGGGTTACTATGAGGCCACCACTCTCCCTTTCCTATTACCCAGGTACTTGTCTCGATGTACTTACCCCAGGGGGCATCAGTACTGGGTAGACAACAGAGTGGGCAAGCTAGAAAGAACCAGAAATGATCATCCCCTCCTCCTTTAAAAGGCTATAGGCTAACGGGGATGTCTTTGTCAGGAAGTGATGGGTACAAAGACACCAAGCCTAACTGTGTAATTATGCTGGGATTCCTTCTAGTAATTAGCTTTTCCTTATGAGAAAGGCGAATAATTATCTTTCTGCCTCAGATTCAGACAGCGCATTCAGAGGCATCTACCCTCATATCCAGGAGGGTGGGAGGAAGAGGGTGCCACCCAACTAAATACAGAGCTGTTTGAAGCCAGTAAGTATTCCCCGAAATTATCTGCATAGACAATGCAACATTTTGGAAGATGCTAAGGCTTTTGTGTGCCGCTACGGTGTTTTCCATATGACAAAAGTGGGTCCTGTTTGAAAGTGGCAGGCAGGCAGCGTCCAGCAGGCGGTGATGGTCTGAGCCGGGTCCATCCCCAGGAGGCAGTGGGAAGGTCCAACAGAGGGTCCACACGGATAGAATGGAGCGCTCGTCTCCATGCCCTCAGGACCCTTCAGAAACAAGGACCAGAATCCACTCTGGACTGTCCTGAATGCCTGGTTCAGTCTGTTTCCAGGGTCTTCCCATACCCACCTTCCTTCCAAGCTCAAACACGATTCTCCGCCGGGCTACTGCCTCAACGTTCAAGAATCTTCCAAGTGTCATCTCCTCTAGCAAACCTTTTGCCTTCTTCGAATACCCCCGGTTAGGGCTAAGGCTCCTCTCAAATTTCCCCTACCTTGTGGTATTTCCCTCATCACGGCACCTCCCGGGTGGCATGACCCTCACTGAAATAATGTTCTTGGGGGCAGACAGCACTGTGTGTTCATTTTATAGCTCCTGAAGCTAACGGTTCCAAGCACTCAGTAAAGCATTTGCGGAACGAATGCATGAAAATAACCCATTGACTGACAAAGGATAGATTATTGGTTGGAAGTAAATGAATGAATGAGCAGATTTATGAAAGAAGTCAAGTTTACCTTTGGACAGTATTAAGTCTGGGCTGGAAAGGAGCAGCTAAGAGACAAATAAGGCCCGACCCTGCCGCAGAAGGGGTTTTGGGTAGCTCCGAAGGGGTTGGCACAGCTCTGGCTGGCTGACGACAGGCCAGCCCAAATTTCCCGAAGAGGCATAGACACGAACGTCAGTAATGTACCTCCAGCTGTCGACAGGCAGACGGAAAAGGCTGCCTTGAATTTGCTGTGTGATGTTTCGGTGTAGTTTCTTCAAAGCCATGAATTGGAATTTGAACTGAAATCACTCACTTTCAAGGAACTATATTAATTCTCCCCGACTGCACGATATTGCCCAATAAGTTTGTTACTGTGGACATTTTACATCTGTCTCGACAAGTTTACCTTCCCTCGAAGGTCCAGCTCCTTCTGTCTCTACACGGAATCCAGCATGCACAAGAATCCACCTGTCCTCACTCCTCCAGAAGGGTCATGCTCTCCTGCCTACGGACCACTCCCATCGCCAGACTGGGGGGCCGCCGACAGGGATCTGTCTCCCTTCTGCACTCCCCGTGCTGAGGGCAATTTAATAATTACCCAGAGAAGGGGCTCCATTCCTGTTCATACAAACAGGCGAGCAAATGAACTGATGCCTCAGATGTTTTAAAAACTCACCCAAACCCTTCCCGATACGTCTCCGCACCTCTCAAACCCTCAGAGACGGTTCATAAACCATCTTTACTCCTGCCTATACTATAAAGCTTCTTCTGGAAGTGTCACAAGTCACCCTCTGGCGGGCTAGAAGTGACTAGATGTTGTACTTTTCACTGTTCCGGGCCCTGCTGGAATCACCTAGCGGGAGGGGGGAACCTAACGAGGAAGAAAATGTGGTGCTGCCTTCAAGGAGCTCACAGTCAGGGCGGCCCCAGAGCTGTGACTGCCGGCGGCTGGTCACACAGGTGTTGTCACAGAACCGTGAGACCCGCGGTACAGTGACAGGGAGAGTCATGTTAGGTGGAGTCCACAGGGAACTTGCGGAGGCCAAGGAGGCCAGGACAGTCCAGGAGACGGCAAGCCAGCAGGGAGTCCTGGGAAATGTGCTGCGGCTGAAGGGGCGCAGGGGCAGGGGGGAGGCCAGCCAGCTCTGTGGAGGGCTGGGAAGGAGGGAAGAGGCCTCCAGGCCCTCTGGCTTTTGCATCTTGACGAGCGGGGACTCTGGTGGAAAGAAAGACTGGAATGCACCCCACTAGAAGCCACCCTCTCTGGTTAGCTGCACACCAGCGCGTGCAGGGCTCACTCTGCCGTGGGCCCCCTCCGGAGGGCGGCCAGGCCCCGATGGCAGTGGAGGAGCGGGGCTCTAGGTAGGCAAGATCAAAAGACCTGAATCACCTCTGGGGTCACGGTGACAAAATGCTTATGGGCTGGAAGAGGAAGGAGCCATTCGAGTGAGGAAATGAATGCTGGCCTTTTCCCCCCCAGTAGGCACAATGGGAGCCGGTGGGGAGGGAACAAAGCTGGCCCACTTGGGCGGGAGGCGGGCGGTGGGGAGCGGGCCCTGTTCTCTGGCCCAGGAGTTAATGCAGGCCCGGGAAACAATGGGAGCACTGACCCGACCTCGGCTTTAGAGTGAGAACACTGCCGAGGTCAGAGCAGCCTGGCCCCCAGCGAGGTTAACCACATCAAAGCCCCCGCTGATCGCTTAGCCCACTGTGCCCCTAATGACTGTAAAATTGGAGTTTCCACCAGCGCTCCGGCCAGCTACCTCTTCAGGTAGCCGTGGAACAGGGGTGGGAGCCACCAAGGTGGGGAGGACCCCCCGGCCCATCAGCTCACCAGCTCGGCGACCTCACCTCTCTTTCAGATTGTTCTGCTGGGACCACCCCGCCACCCACCCCAGCTTCCCAGAGCATCCGTTTCACACTCCTGACTTCCCTGTTCTGTTCTAGGTAGCAAAAACGGACACTCAGCTTCTTAACTTATTAGAATGTTGAGTCAGTAGGTGAGGAATTTCAATAGCCCCCCCCCCCCCCTTCATATGGCCTTTCTTTGGCCTATTACAAAAGTAAGACACACCCACTTTGGAGAATAGAGACAAAAGGAGAAGATAAGCATCCCAGAGAGAGGTTCCTGCTGACATTCCTGATGTACTTCTTGCCAGCCTTCCCTCTATGTATTTTTTTCTACATAGCCAGGGTCGCTTTGTGCTTATAATTTCGTATCCTGAATGCTTTGATTTAACAGTATATCTCAAGAACATTCCCATGAGAGTAAAAACTCTCCATAAACAAGACATTTAATATCTAACAGCAAGTTCCAAGATGATCATACCTAGAATAGCAGGGAATGGACCTTAGTGTAATTAAGCATTCACTTGTAGGTAGTTTCTAATATTTTATCGATACAAATACTTCTACGATGAACGTCTCTGGCACATCCTTGACTATTTCTTTGCAGTAGATTCTCCGAGACACATAATAAAATTATCCAATCGAAGAGTAGGAATGTTTTGGGGGAAAAATTCATTTCGACTTTTAAAAATGATGAAGAAACAACCCATATGGTGGTCGCTGAGGATATAGGGACCATTAACATATGGCCTCTACCATCAACACGGGCGCCTGGGTGGCTCCGTCGGTTAAGCGTCCCACTTCGGCTAAGGTCACGATCTCACAGTTCGTGATTTTGAGCCCCGCATCGGGCTCTGTGCTGACCACTCAGAGCCTGGACCCTGCTTCGGGTTCTGTGTCTCCCTCTCTCTCTGCCCTTCCCCTGCTCACTTTCTCTCTCTCTCTCTCTCTCTCTCAAAAAATGAATAAAAACATTTAAGAGGCGCTTACACAGCATACTTGATCCATCATCCCCACTCTTCTCAAAGTCAAGCCTATGGAAGATTAGTAATTTGAGACAGTATGGACAACTGCCACCCCTCTGCCAAGCTGGTTCCTGCCTTGGGGGCTTCGTTGGAATGGGCTCCTGCCTAGAATGCCTCATCTCAGAAAAGTTCCAACCCAACTCCAAAGGCCAGATCCAGTCCCATCCCAGAAGTTGCCCCAGGCCCCCCCAGCCTACACTGAATTCACTTCAAGCCCATTGCCATGAACCCAAAGGTCAGCCCATAATGAAGCATGAGCTACTTGAGAACAGGGACCCCATCTTATGCCTCTCACAGAACTTGGCATATGATTGGAACTCAATAATGGGTCATGAATCAGTCAAAAGACATATGCCACTTGTCAAAAGGTAAACTGAGTCGTACTAAAATTTGTGGAATTCAGTATTTGAGCAACAATCGATTCCAACCGCAGCACCAAACCAGAAGTGGCTGGGAGCACTCCATGGATGGGAACGAACAAGGGGCAAAACTTTTATGGAGACAGGCAGAAGCAAAGCAAGAAAATTATTTGATTGGTTATTGCTTGAGCAGCTGCCTTATTTGGAAAAGCCTAGCTGGCTGTTTGTGATTGGTGGTTCTTAGGTTTTGATTTCTTAACCTTGAGGCAATGCAGGCTTAGTTATTGGTTTGCTTACTAAGCTGCTAAGCATTAAACCCACCTTAGTCTAATAGCCCCCTAGTGAAATTAATTTAACGCATTCTTTGCTATTTACTAATTACTTCTTTTGTGTTCATCTTGTCTCTTCAAATAGACGACGTAGTGTCACGGTCAAAAGTTTGGAGTCAGGTGAAGATCACATCCGAGGTCCACCTTCACGGGCCTTGTGGCCTTGGGCAATCTCAGGTTTATCATGTGTAAAATGCCAATAATAATAGATTCTATCTCTTTGGGATTGTTGTAAGGATGAAGTAATGTACCGGAAAACAAGGAAACTTTCTAAGATACTAGCCTTGTGTCAAAAGGACACAGGAGCAAATGTGAAGGATTACCTGTGGCCAAAAACCAAGAAAAATAAGAAGAAAGAAAGAAAGAAAGAAAGAAAGAAAGAAAGAAAGAAAGAAGGAGGAAGGTAGAAAGGTAGAAAGAGAAGAGAAGAGAAGAGAAGAGAAGAGAAGAGAAGAGAAGAAACCAAAAGGAATGAAATATGAAATCTATAAAAATTTGTGAGCTCATAATAATGTCTCCAATCTCACTGTTCACTGAAGAGTTGTTTAGGCACCAGAGCAGTCTAAAAATTGATGAAAAGGAGGAATCTATCATTTTAAAAGAGAATTAAATAACACATTTATCTCACATTAATTTGTTAGCACAGAGTAAGGGTTCAAGAATGTTATGCCTTACTGAACAATGAGAATATGAGTTTTTTGAGAGCAGGAAGTGAATTTCTTCTTGTGTGTTTTAATTCCTTCCTTCTTTTGATTAATAGTCTCTAGTTCATCAGCGACCAGCTTGTGCTGAGGTTCTTGATAGGTACGCAGCGAGTATCGGTCCATGGCCGTTTCAGAATCTGCAAAAGTCTTCCAACATCACATCCCTCCACCTTTGACTTTGTAAGAGGCAAGATGAGCAAGTTCTGCAGGCAGAAGGCAAGGGCTCTGGGAGGCCACACTTTGATCCAGGCAGGCAATTCCCTCCCCTCCTCTCTCTGCCTCACTTCTTTGATGGGAGAAGAGGAAGAAATCTGCTTTAAGAAACCAGGCCATTAGAGCTAAAAGGGACCGTCACAAAAACTCAATCCAACTGCCTTGTTTGCAGATGAAGGGCCTGGGGCTCTCGAAGGTTAAGTGACTTGCCCAAGATCACAAAACCAGCCAGCTGGGCTCCAGCCGGGGGATTCTTTCCACTGTGCTGCTTCTAGTAAGTCGCTAAAAAAGAAATCAAAGTTCAGCTTTAAGATTGCAGACATGGATCTGCGGAGGCAGTCAAGCTCTGTTCTACTTCTGGAGAAAGGGAGGAAAAAAAAAAAAAGAAAAAAGGAGTGGTTCAACCACGCTGGGCGATACCTGTTCCCGGGTGCTTTTCTGCACAGTTTTTGGAACATCATCGGTGGACATTTCATGGCTCTTTCAAGGAGAAATCACAGCTTCTGCCAAATGCTCCCGGACCAGAGGGCCCATGCTCCCTGGACCAGGAGGCTGGCATTCTGGGGGAGCACAGGAGCTGCTAATCCCTACCCTCTCACCCCAGCCCGGCCATAGGTACCAATGCCAAGGCATCCAGACCATGCAGAGAGAAGAAGGTCAGCAGAAAACCCCACTGCATATCTCAGTCCAGTGGGAAATGGACCTTCAGAGCATGTGGGGTCAGCAGCCAGGCCAAAATGTTCAAGGGGTGGCCAAGGTAAGGCCCCGAGGATAGTCTCAACCAGTGCCATGGTGCAAATGACACCAAGACACGGATGCCACTGACCCTGAGCTCTCAGCCTAATCTCTTCACTTCCACGTGGATGTCTAAATGGCACGATTACATGTCGGCTGTAGAGTTGTTGGTTTCCTGTCTTATCCCCTCTCTCTTCCTCTCTCTTTCTTCCTCTCTCTCTCTCTCCCTCATGCTCTCACTAAATACTCTTCCCACAATCTTCCCATCTAGAAATGGCACCCTCCGCTCAATTGTTCAAGTCCAACATCTGGGAGTCCTCATGATCCTGCTGCTTTCAGCACCCTCTAGGGCCATCCGTCAGTAAGTCCCATTGGCTCTTCCTCAAAATCACTTCCAAAGCCTGACCACTGCCATCCCTCGTCACTGCTACCAAACCACAGTCACTCCACCTTGGGCTGCACCTGCTCTTAAGTGCTCCCCTTCCATGCCTGGCTCACCCTTCACCCCCGCGTTCCACCCAACAGGGATCATCTTCTTAAAATGTAAACCAGATCATTATCACTTCCTGCGCCAAAGCCTCCAGTGGTTTCCTACGGTGCTTCAAGTAAAACCCACTAGCTCCCCAGAAAGCCCTGAGAGCCCAGCCCCCTGCCTCTCTGTGCTCCTGTCCAGGCCCCCCACCCTCTTCTCACCAACTGTATACCCGCCTCGTGGTCTTTCTAACCATTGAATGCATGACACTGTGGTCACCATCTGGAATGTTCTTCACATAACTGCTGCCATCACACCCCTCTGGGCTCAACTCGAATGTCAGCTTCACAGAAAGCCCTGCTCAGCCTACTCTACATTGTTGCTTTTCTCTTCCTTACAGCCCTTACCACGATTCTCCTTAATACCATATTTATTCTTTTGAATGTGTGTTCATCCCCAACTTCCAGTGTGGACTCCATGTGGACAGGACTTGGCTTGGCTTGTTCAGGAATGCATCCTCTCCCCCTCACATCACAGGTGCCAATAATCTGTTGAAGGTATAGATTCAACTTCTAAGGGGAGTTGAGCCAAGTGGACTGCCTCTATGAGTCAACAAAAAGAAGGCCTCCTTCAAGAAACCTTCTTGCCCACGCCCAGGACCCTGTGGGAACCCTGATGGTCTATACAATACCGGTTCTCCAACCTAGCCACTCGCTCATTGGAATCACAGCATTAGTTTAGAAAAACACCGAAGCCTGGCTTCTATCCCCAGCCAATCTGATTTCATTTGCGCCTGGAGATTGGGAACGCTGGAAATTCCCCAAGTGCTTCTAATGCACTGCCCAGTTTGGGAACTGGTCTACACCTCTAATGAAACAGCGTGTAGAAACCAAACATTATGCACAATCCACATTATTTCAGTCTCTGAGGCTACATGGTGTCATTAGAGCGAGGCCCTCTGTTCAGAGGATGTTCTTGACGTCTCTCTCCAGCCACTCAGGCCTTCCTGTCCCTTGGATACACTGAGCCTCAGCTGGGATGCCATCCTCCCCGTGCCTGGCCTGGTTTTATCATTCCATCTCATTACTCCGTTGATTTCTCGCTAAGGCGTGTGTCACTGCTTGAAATTATCCTCATTTTACAGAAGGAGAGATGGCGGCACCGAAGGGCTAAGCAACTTGCCCAAATCCCCACGGCTTCCGGTGGGATTGGAGCTCGGGCAGAAAGGCTGTGTGCAGCCAAGCCCGTTACCAGGGCTGATATTCTGTTACCGAATCCTAGCTTTACCCAATCTCTCTCCAAGGCTAGGGCTTCTTCAAGGATAAAGTCGGGGTAAAAATAACCCCCCTGGGAAGGTTGTTGTAAAGACTAACAGAATTAATCACTATAAAATACCTTAAGTGTCTGCCTATAGGAGGTGATCTGATGTGTCCCAGCGTGGCTATCTACCAGCTGTAAGACCCAGGCGCGTTATTTAATCTCCCTGGGCCTCAATGTCCTCGTCTATAAAACAGGGGTAGAGACACCACATTCCTCATGAAGATTTTGTGACAATTAAGTGAAACGACGTATTTAAAGAGCTTAGATAAGCAGTAGACACTTATAAGCTCCATAGCTATTAGTTGTTGACGGTATTGTTATTATTATCATTATCCCACCTCTACCTTCGTTCAGAGGTGCACATTTTCCAGTTTCATCAGAGTATAGAAACCATCTCCGCGTCTGCTGTTCTTATCATGTATCCATGATGCCATAGTTTTTTTTAATTACCGTTTTCGTGGCAGTAGGCTAGGCTATCAAGGTGCCGACCCCTTGGTGATGGGTTTTCAATTCCACGAACATTTCCTGAACATTTACTCTGGGCCGGTTCGGTCCTCCGGGCTTCAGAAGATACAAAGAAATATTTGTGAGATTTATTCCCTACCCTCAAGAAAATTGCAACACAGTGGGATACCTGTGGTAGCTGAACCTCAAGAAATTTCTTTATCAGCACAAGGGAAGAAGAAATCGATTTAGTCTAAGAGGAGATTTAGATTGTGAAACTGAGCACACTGCTTCTAAAAAGATCTCTTGGTGAATATAAGCCAGAATGCTAAAAGATCGGAAACGGGGAAGGGTCCTGAGCCTCTTCGGGTGCATGATGCTTACTTTGCAATCGGGGAAGCAGAGACCCAGAGAAGGCAGGGGAATTGCCCAAGGCCACACAGCACACAGCGGTGACCTCATGGGGAAGAAAGCCCACGGCAAGAAGAAAACAGGAACACGAAGTTTTAGATTCAGCAGGGGACAGCGAGAGAGATAATCCCAAGCAGGCTCTGCATGGCCAGCACAGAGCCCCAGGCGGAACTCAAACCCACGAACCGAGAGATCATGACCTGAGCCCAAGTCAAGAGTCGGCCCCTCAACTGACTGAGCCACCCAGGTGCCCCAGACTTTTTTTTCTTATTTTTTTTAAATACCCAGTTTGCTGGCCTCAAAAATTTGTCTATAACGGAACTATGACAAAGCTGATACTCTGCACAGGATCTGTAAATTTTATTATCTATCTGGGCACCTGGGTAGCTCAGTCGGATAAGCCTCCGACTTCGACTCAGGTCATGATCTCACAGTCCGTGAGTTCAAGCCCCTCGACGGGCTCTGTGCTGACAGCTCGGAGCCTGGATCCTGCTTCGGACTCTGTGTCTCCCTCTCTCTCTGCCCCTCCCCTGCTCATGCTTTGTCTCTCTCCCTCTTCAAAATACATAAGCAGTAAAACAAATTTTTTTGAAATGTGTTATCTATTTGAGCAAAGGTCTTCAAGATGGTAATAGTGACAAGGAATCTGAGGTTCAAAGAAACCAAGGGCCTTATCTGAAATCATCCACCCTTCTGGTAAGAAACGTAGATTCAAACCCATTCTGCCAGGTCCAGGCCTTTTCCTGCTGTGCTGTGCTGGGGTGACTTTGGTCTTATTATTATTTAATAAGTACTTAATAAAGACAATAAGTACCCACAGCTTTCACATCCACGCTGTGAAAACTTGAAATATCAGCACAGTTACTGAAATCGTTTCCTTTCTTATACATTTAAGAGCATATATAAGTCACTGGCTTATGTCGTTCACTCCAAAGGCGTTGTCAGTAACTGACTGGACACCCAGAAATCCTTCTGCCGCCAGTGTGCTCGGGAACCATACATGTGCCCTGGCTCCAGAGGGTATCAGAGTAGTTCCTACATATTTTACAGTTTAAGCTGACGAATATTTATTGCAAACCTGCGGTGTGCCAGTTACTGTCCCGGGCATCGCCTGGGCTAGAGGATAAGCCAGCCAGGGCTGTGCGCTTTCAAAGGACCAGGAGCAAAGGTGTGAGGGGCCTAAAGGCAAGTTTTCCAAACTCCTCATCATAGTGGGAGTCCCTAGTTAGAGAGGATGCTTGGACCTCTGGGATTGCTTTGAAAAGCTTTTGGGAAGGAGGCCCTGTGGGAAATGCCTGGAACTCTCTCAAATTGGCTTCATTTCAGACCCCCAAGACCAAGGAAGCATTCAAAGGGGAGTCCTGAAGGAACCATTTATATGGAGATCTTCTCGGGGGCGCTGTTCAGGAGCTTGGACGCAGTCCACGGCTAACAGGGCTATTTCTGTTCCAACCAGAAGACGCCTGACTATCTCTGGCTTCTTACCAGTTATAATGGCTAAATACACCCACTTAAAAAAGAAAAAAAGAAAGAAAGAAAGAAAGAAAGAAAGAAAGAAAGAAAGAAAGAAAAAGAGAGAGAGAAACAAAGAGGGGGAGGGATATAGAGAAGAAGAAAGAAAGAAAGAAAGAAAGAAAGAAAGAAAGAAAGAAAAAAGAAGAAAGAAAGAAAAAAGAAAAAGAAAGAAAGGGAAAGAGAGAGAGAAACAAAGAAGGGGAGGGATATAGAGAAGAAAGAAAAAAAGAAAGGAAGAAAGGAAAGAAAAAGAAAAAAATTTTAGTCACAAAACATAAAAAGGAGATGTGTTTTTCCTTTAGTCTTGTGGTATTGTGGAGCATTATAACTGGAAAGCACCTCCCATCTTAACATCCAGATGTTTGGAGTTATAGGATCCTGATTCCCACTCGAGAGAAATCCATGCGGAAGGAGAGATGGCCAATGAATGGTCTGCACATCGCCACACACACTACCCCCCACCCCCGAGCGGACTTCTAGGCTTATCTGGGACCCTGGTGATATTTTCCAAGGGGTCTCCATCATAAACAGGGCCTTCCCTCCTTTCCGTCCCCCCATCCCTCATCCCCCCCACCCCTCCCTCCTCCTCCCCCATCCCGGGATCTGCAAAGGTAGAAGGTCAGAGCTCGGGAGCTGGAGAATGTTGCGTGTTTGGATCCCAGCTCCACCTAAGCGTTAGCTGTCTTTTGTGTATAAAATGGGGAGGGTCCTTGTGAGGGTGGCATTCAAAGGTCCCTATAAAAGACCAAGAAAGCACCAGTCAGAGGAGGTGCCCGTCTGGTAATGGGTTATGCGAAGACATCGCCTGGGGTTCCGTGGGGCACACGGAAGTTTTCCGAGAATAAATTCCCATTCCAGATCCTCAGCTTCCCTGTGTGCTCTAACCCAAAAGTGACTGGGAGCCCTGCTGAGATCAGGGTCACGCTGAGACCAAGGTGGCCACCGAGCTAAGTCCTAAAGGCTAAGTACCTCATTAAGCATTAAATTGAGGAGAGAATGGAAAACAGCTCCAGCAGAAGGACCCCCTCGATGGAAGGTGAGAAAGCATGGAAATGCCTGGGCAGACAATGAGACCCACCTCTGATTTATCTTGCAACAGTAAAAATGTCAGGGTGCCTCTAAGAGAGTAGTTAGTCCAGCCGTCAGTAAGTGCTGGTTGACCTAATGATTAACTAATTGATAACAAAGAGTTCCTAAGTGCTGTGTCCTCATTGGAAGCTTTTGTGATGTTGATGGAACTCAGTAGCGTCCCTGCAAGTATTTAGGCTCCCTGACAAGGCTGTTCCACAGGGTTTTCCTGAGGAGCACCGGAGGAAATGGCGAGGCTGCTGGGCTGAACCCCCCCGGGGGCTGAAGGAGGCTCTGGGGAAAAGCCAACGGTCTTTGCCGCCAGGTCTGTGGCAGCCTAACATTCTCCAGCCTTTTTGTGTGTGTGAAGATACGTCCTCACTCTTATCCCCCCTTCTCTTTTATTCTTTGCAATTAGTTCTGGCCTTGCCCCCAAGCAACCCCAAAGCACCAAAGGTGCGTATGGGTCACCGGTCCCTTCTCCTCCTGGGACGCACCACTTCTCGTCCAGCACCGGCAGATTGCCTACTGACCACGTCGTGATCAACTGTTTCTCTTCCCATCGAGGCCTGCAGGCCGGTGCTGCTCAAACTGCGATGTGCCTTTGAACCCTGGGGCATTTTGTTAGAAGGCAGGTTCTGGTTGAGTAGGTGCAGGGTGGAGACCACTGTCCTGTATCTCGAACAAGCTCTCCGGTGGGGGGGGGGGGGGGGATGCCCACGTGGCTGGTCCACAGACCACACTTGGAGTTGAAAGCTATAAACTGGTATGGTAGCTGTTTCTCGCCTGCTCCTTATAAGAAAATCTCCTCGGGAGATCAGGGAGATCGCTGATTGGTGGGATTTTCTCCGCCCCTCCCCTTTTTAGAGAGCTGATAAGAACCCCTAGCACCCGAATAGCAACTTAGTATTTACAGAGTCATCTTCTGTCTTCTCTTTTCTCTTCCACCCACACTGAGAAAGTAGTTCAGGGAGGCTTTAAGAGAGGTTGGGGGGAGGTCCCCGTTTTCCAAGCGGCCCCAATCTGTGTGGCACCGAAAAGCTGACTGACCTCGCCCACGCCTGTCCTCACCACTGGCTCACAGCCCAAACACTGATGGCCTCTGGCCAGGAGCAGAGAGAGGAGGTGATGGAGAGTTTGTAGCAAAGGAACACCTTCTGGCGCCCATGGATGGTCAGGAAGTAACCACGGCGGGGGTCCGCTCTCAAATCATCCTGTCTTCTCGGGCCTCAGCACATCCGTCCACACTTCAAATAGCCTACAGGGACCTTGTGCCCCCCACGCTAGGCCACCTGCACATCTCTCCTCTTCTCTTCACAACAACCTTGCAAGATAAGACTCGTTATTCTCCCTTTTACAGTTGAGGAAAGAAAGCCTAAAGAACCTAAATAATTTGCTTAAGGTCACCCAGTAAGTTAGAGGGCAGGATTCAGAGTAAAAAGGCACTGGACACTCACGTCTATTTGCTTGGAAATCCGTTTACGTCCCTTAAACGTATTACTTAGACTCTTCTTCTCCACGTTTCCCCCATGTCACAGTGCCTTGCTATTCTAGAAATGTCTGTTGTGTTCTGGAAGCATCTGCCACCCAGCATTAAATTGAATTGGACTGAACAATGCTTTACAATATTATATTTCATTAAATTTCAATAGCTTATTGCTTCCTGAAGTGACTGGGAGACAGGAACACAGCGCTGCATTCTCGAAACAAAGTTAGTACAACTCTGCGCTGGTGAAATTGCCACCGAGAAAACATTATAAATGGAAGTGGGGTTAGAAACAGGGCCGCGGAGGGACAGTAATGATTCGTTTCTGTTTTCAACTTTGGTGCAGGTAAAAGATAGATGGGTATCTACTCATGGATGGGTTTGTTTCCCCTTTTGGTCTTTCATTTTTTGCAATGATGAATGTCAACGATAACAGCAAGTACTCTTTTTTAGCACTGAATATCTACCAGACACCGCATTAGGTGTGTGTTATGGAGCTTAAATCCTTTACCAAAAGCCTGGAAAGGAGACGTTGTCATCTTCAGAGCTACAGAAGCCTGAGCGCCTGGCCCCACATCACATCCCTAGTCACGGGGTCTCCTTCGTCCCTCTGTCTCAGTCTCTCTTCCTTGTTTTTTTGCCACGGTATCTTCCCGGTAACGATGTCAAGTTGGTTTGAACACGACATCAAACTGACCAGCATGACCACTCTGAAATCACCTACAATATTAAGATTGTCTTCTCATATTTATCATTTTCTGTTCTCTGCCCCACCCCATCCTCACGCCCTACCCTTGAAACAAGTGCACCGATGCTAGGTGACGGGGGAATACGTTCAAGCCCGAAAGAGGTATCAGTACAGAAAGCTACCCAGGTTCAGCCCCAAAAGAAACCATTTGACTTGGAGGTCTGTTCCCCATGACACTTCATTTAACTACAGCCCATCTTTCCATCTCTGGTGAGACCAGAGTGCATCGCTTTGGGCCAAAGTCCGTGCAATACTTGCAGGGAGTGCAAAGAACAGGACAGAGTCATACGGAGAGAATCGCCAAGCAGGAATACGTTTCTGAGCACGAAAATATTAACATCTCAGAGCCCGGTTCATAAAAAGAACCATCACACGAATACCTCACTCACAGTCTCACAACTTAAATACTTGTTGAAAGAATGAAATACGGTGTCCAAAGTGAATTTCACTCTGCCTTTTCAGGTGGTGAAAGGAAAAGGAGATCATAAAAGCAATGTTCATGTCTGGCTCAAATTGTCAGTAATTTCCCTTTTATAGAATTGATCCTCCGTGAATGACTTCCTCTGAGTTCCTGGCATCGTTTCAGACATGAAAAGCCAGATAAAAATATGGAGGAAGATCCTTTCAGTTCAGTAGTTCGCTGGTCTCAAGTTCATTGGTGTCTGTCTCTGATATAAAGACAGCCATTGCCTGGAAACACATGGGTCAGCTTGGGAAGGGGAACATGTGGAACCGAGGCAGGGGACACAGCTGTGACCTCCTCCAGCTGCCTTAGACAACCAGGGAGAGGGTGGAAGGGGGACAGAAGGGTTTCTCTCTGCATCCCTTTTATCCTCCACACTGGATATCGTGAACAGCGACGGCACCGATGACGTTGGCGGGATGGAAGGAGACGGGAGGTGGGCGGGAGGAAGGAAGGAGCCTCCGTCCTGCTCATCGGGATAGGAGAGGGGCGCGAGGCCAAGAAGCACAGCCGCGTGAGCAAAGAGGCAGGGGCGTGGGATCTCGGCGTAAGGGGCCGGGGCAGGGAGGGGAGGCGGGAGAAGAAACTAGATCAAGGGGGTTTCCACGCCAAGCTGAAGAGCTTGGTTTTTATTCTCTACATGACAGTCGTGGGTCAGTGAACGGTTTCTAGGGGAGAGAGAGATGCACAGAACTGTGCTTTAGGAGCAGCATTCTGGCTGCAGTGGGGAGAAGAGGGGCTGGTGGGGAGGAGAGTAGCTAAGGGCGGTGGAAAGGAGCCGTGCAGGCGTGGGGACAAACCGTGGGGCGGCCGGAGCAGACGGAGGGCGGTGAGCGCCGTAGAGGCAGGAAAGCCCAGGTCTTGAGGTGCTTGCTGGGGCGCTAGGGTGAAAGACGGCGGGGGAGAGGGAGTGGGGGGGGGGCCCGAATGAAGGTTGACCTCCAGATTTCTCCTGCTCAGGCGACCCAGGGGGAGAAGCAGGTTGAAAACGTCCAGGGAGGAACATGAGAAATAGCTACTCTGTGTTGCTTTTCTGTTTCCCTTTCATTTAGTTTGGACAAGAGAGGCAACAAGAGTTCAATGACGCCTTTCTCTTTTCAGCCGTGTTGGTCATTCACTGAAGGCGATGGGGAGGGGAGCGGTGCAGAGGGCGAGGGCGAGGGTATTAGCAAACACAGAGCTAAAGCCGCGCAGGGGTTGTTAAACAGAGAGCCGGGTGCGGGCAGAGCACCTGTCGCGTGTGGGGTGCCCCACGCCACCGTGTCCAGTCTCTGGCGGCGCATCCCGCGAGCTTTTTCCAAACCAAACGAGGTGGAGAGAAAGAGCAAAGCCTGCGCCCCGTGGCTACGTTAAGGGGTGTGAGTACGTGCTTTAGGGACACTTCTGGCTTAACCTTTAGAGTTTGTTTTTTATTGCAGTGATTTTTTTTAATTTATTTTTGTGCCGGGGTTTTCTTGTAGTTTCCAAACAGCTGCCACCCGCTTCTACCGTTTTCAAGTGAGGGAGGTGCCTAGCCCTGCCCCGCGGCCCTCCCCGCTCTCGCAGCCGCTGCATCTGGGACTCTGGAAGACCCTTACTCCCGGTGACCGGGGGCCGGAGCCAGCAAATGCCATGCGTCCAAGGCTGAGTCTCCACAGTGATCTCGGGGTCCAGGTGGCTCCCCACGCTCTTGAAGCCAGGCCCCCTTCCCACCACGAGCCCCCCTCGCGGAGATTGGCTGCTTTTCATCCTCCAAGGTCTTCCTTCTCCGTCTCTCTCTCTCTGTCTCTGTCTCTCTCGCTCTCACTATCTTTGTCTCTATCTGGTTCTGCCTCTCAAGCTCTCTGTCTCTGTTCAGCTGTCTCTCTGTGTCTCTCTCCATCTCTGTCTGCCACTCTGTGTCTCATGTCTCTGCGTCTCTCTTTCAATCTGTCTCTGTCTCGGGGTCCGTGTCTCTTGATCAGTCTCTCTCTCAATCTCTCTGTCTTTCTCTCTTTTCAAATTTCAAAGCAAGCCCTTGAATGACTGACTATTCAGGGCAGGCAGAATGAGGCCTCTCTCGGGCTGGGGCCGCAGTCAAAGCCGCCACACTTCTAAAGGGGCTGCGGGCCGGTCTACCCGGGAGCGGGCGGCCGTGTCGCGGTGGCTGCGGCGGGCGGCCCTGCAGCCCGACTGGCCATCTGTATGCAAATCTCAGCAGACCCAGCAAACTTGCATCAGCCCGGCCGGCCGGCGGGCTTTACACTCAGCAATTATCGGTGCACATCGGGCCTTTGTGCCCGCGGCCCGGCTTTGTGGGTGCCGAGGCGGCCCAGCACCTGCCCCTCGGGGGTGGCAGATGGCAGGACTTGGCAGCAATATGGAAGTTTGCCTGAATGTGGCCGAGCCACAAATGGACATCTTTTATTTCTTCCTGGGGGGTGGGGAGCAGAAGAGAGGGGATTAGTGCTGGATTATCATCCATTCACGCACTGGGCAAATATTTATTGAGTGCCTACTATGTGCCCTCCAACCCGCGCTAGAAGGACGGGCCTCACAAAGGAAGGACACCGTGTGGGTGTTTTACTAGAAGGAAAAAAAAATCCAAGAAGGGGTTATTGACATTCAAAATGGCTACATATACAATTGGCCAGGCAGGTTGTGTTCCGGGAACTGCCCTCCTGCCCTCCCCACCCCCACCCGGCCCCTGCCCCCCGCGCCCCTCCCAGAACCACCTCCTGCCTGGCCCCACATGCCCACAGTGTTCATGGAGAGTTCTTTCTACCCCAAAGTGTGTGTCGTCTTGAACCCCAGCTGAGGCGGGCCTCTGCCAAGGACTCCAGATGAGGACAGAATGGGGCTGTGGCTGGGTCAGTCTACGCTCAGAGTGGCCAATGATTTGGGCTCACGGCAGAGCCAGGCCGCGGTCACCACCCTGCTGGAGAATGAGCCTCCTCCCGGACCTGCGTGAAGCCGTCGTTCTGTGGGGCCCTGGTGGGTTTGCACGTTTTGCGACGCTCGCCACGAGCCTAATCTTACGGATGCTCTCAGCCATCCTGTGAACTGTTGTTTTCTCCATTCAACAGAGGAGGAGGCTGATTCAGAGAGGTTGGGTGAAGACAGAGATTTTAGGGTGAGCTGGGTGGGGGGCGCAGGGAGTGGAGACCAGACTACACCTTGGTCTCCTGGCCCCTAGCGTGGAGCTGTGGGGTGGTGGGCAGATCTTTCCTTCAAAGTTAGTCGCTCTCTGCTTACCATGATCGCTTTCAAGCCAGCCTATTGAGAAAAACTTTTGGACCGGACCTAAAGTCCTTTTTCTATTTCCAAATAATGTGCTCACCTGGCACTGGCACTCCACACCACAGCCTCACTTCGTCCTTGACCCTCTACCCGCCCCCCCCCCCCATCTCTCATCTTTTCGGCAGTGCCGAGCTCCGTGCTTAGTTGTGTTTTCTCCAAAGACCCTACCTCCCGCGGGAGCCCAAGGCTTTGGGGCCATAGCTGCAAAGCTCTTGCTCTAACGTGTGGAATGAATCGTGTGCAAACGTGGATGAAATGTTGTAGGGAAGCTGCGAGGGTTCTTACCTGGTCAATCCCGGAGAACAATGAGTAACGTTCCCCACTGGTTAATGAAAACAGAACCACCGCAAAACAGACAGCTATGTCAACACCTCTAAGGGAGAAAGTCAAGGCTGGGATGAAATGAGAATCAGGGAGGAGGAAGGTTCTGGCTGGTGTTTGGATCAGCAGCTGGGGGAAGAAAGGATTGGGGCAGGGACAGGACAGGATGCCTCTCGCACATACTCACTGATGATAACTGATACTATTTACGCAGTCCGATGGCCCACAGTCAAAATGTCCAATGTGATGGATGGTGTAAGAGTGTCTCCTGTCACCAAGTTGCAGACCCCTGGGAACTGATTCTGAGGACAGGGTCCTCATCTACCCAAAACTACCATCCTGAAATAGCTCCCAGACCCCCATGCCAGGGTTCGAGCTGTACTTATTGTCCTCGGTTCCAGAAAGTGCCAGGTGGTCTGGAAAACTGCCCATCTGCCTACTTCCTGAAGGAAGCTGAATTCAACTTAACACACTTGCAATGTGCAGGGAGGCCATCATCAATGGGATGAGGAATTTTAGGTGGGACGAGCCAAGGCCCAAAAAGGGGAAAAATCCAGAGGTGGGAGAGAACCACGGGCTGCCTGGCTCAGCTGAAATAAAAGGTAGTGAGGAAAGATGTAACTGCAGGTCATGTGAGGTCTTGACCATGGCAGTCAAGAAGCGGGACTTGTCCCAGGTCAATGGCAAGCCCTGTGGAGTTAGGGGCTGGAATGTGACCTGCTCAGATCTCGGCGAGCTCAGGCTGCCATGGCTGGAGGGGGTTGGAGTGGAGAGGTAAAGAGAGGCAGGGAGTGGAGAAGGAAAGGGCGGTGGCCTTTTAAGATAAGGAGATGTTTCTTCCTTCATACCGGAGGAGGCAAACCAGAATGGGGTAAAAGGAGAAGAATTTTGTCGCCTGGAGCCAGCATTTTTATCTGTAAATTTGGGATATACTGTTACCTACCTGACAGAAGGACTATAATTAAACCAGGAATGTATGGGAATGTGCCTGGCACATGGTAGGAACTCAAGTTTGATAAATGATGAATCGGCGAATGAAAAATAGATTCATTCATTCATCTGAGAGGGACAGACGGACAGTTGCTGAGCCCTTTCTTCAAGATCTTGTTCAAACACTGCCTCCTCCAAGAAGTCTCCCAGGATCTCCATTTTACTACTCGCCACCCGCCATGTGACCCCTTTCACTATTCACCCAACAACAAATGATTTTGTCCTCTCTGAAGCTGCTGTGGATGACAGGCCCCTCTGCATTCCAGCGGTGTCTTCCTCGTTCAGTTCTCCTCTCACTTCATCTCACGTCTGACCACGGTCTGTTTCGGTGACTCCACCTGGAAATCGGCCCTGGGCAAACGTTCGCGTGTTGGGTTTCTAGAAGGGGTGTGTCCTTCTGAATATAGAATTTTTGAGATGATTTGATTTTGTCCCCAAACCTAACCCCACACTCAATCTGGAACCTTGGGCAAATGCACTTAATCGCACAAGGTTCCATCCCTCACCTGTACAATGCAGACCCACCTGTCAGTGGGAGGGCGCCCAGGGCCCCCAGCGTTCCTCTGGGAGGGGCAGGCGGGACACTTGCAAAGGAGCCACGGAAGGAGTGACCTCCTTGAGTGATTCTCAAACAAGGGGGCCTTGACCGCCCAGGGTTGTCTTTTCCCTGTTCTCTCACAGCACGCATGGTGGTCCCACGGGACCTGGGCATTGATGTCCCCCTAGGAGCCCCCGCTCACCAGGCTCCGGGCCCACATCCCATAGGACAGCAATATGCTCCAACAGAGCAGATCCTTCAGAGGCACAAGAGAGCTCCAATATCCTCCTAGAAGCGAAAGCAACCAGCTTTGAGAGCTGCCCCCAGAGTCCATGCGTCTATGAGAATGTAGGTTCCCTGCCCCTTCCCAAGTCCCATCTGGGGTTGAGAATCTTACAGGAGATGCGGCAGAGAATGGAAATAAGCATGAGGGAATTCTAGTCACCATTTTAGAAGAGTCCTTGATTTCATTTTGTGGATACTGGTATTTGGTTTGGGTTTGGGTTCTAAACAAGAAACTGGAAAGGGTTCCCCTGACTTAATGTTGGAACTAGAAACAGAGACACAGAAGAAATCATTAGGTCCAGTCTCTCTCCTGGTGCAAGACACCATGAACACACACACACACACACACACACACACACCCTGTTCCCACCTTCTAGTCTCCTGAATCCTGCCAGCAACCGAGAAAGATTCCTGCCCCATAGGCCTCTGCAACTCTGCTTTACGGCTCTGAATACCAAAAGGTTCTTCCTCTGGTTAGGATCCTGCCGCACAAATGAGACCTCCATATGAATCCAGATTCCTCCCATCTGCCAGGAGCCTTCTGACCCCAGGGGATCTTTCTCTCTTTTGAATTTTCTGACAGTAAAACTCACTCGAACTCTAACGTGGGTAATGCACTGTTAACAGCTTTTCCGGGTGCAAATGCAGCTTTGCCTTCACCTTAGTCAGTTTGGGTTGCTGTAGCAAAGACTGCAGACAGGATGGCTTCAACAAAAAAATGGTTTCTTTCTCCTCAGCTCTGGGAGCTGCAGGGCTGAGGTCAAGGTGCCAGCACAGTGGGGTTCCGGTGTGCCCTCTCCCAGGCTTGCAGATTTCTCACTGTGTCTTCCCATCATCCTCTACTTACAAGGACACTGATCTCATCCCTGAGAGCTCCACCCTCTTAACCTAATTACCTTCCAGAAGCCCCACCTCCAGAGGCCATCCCTTTGAGACTTCAACCTGGGAATGTGGGGGCGGGCACAAACATTCAATCCATAGCATTATCTCTTCTGACCTAGGATTTGGGCTCCCGGAAGGAGGGTCTGTATCTTATTCACCTCTATTCCCCCTTGTCCTTGTCCAGTGCCTGGCACATAGAAGATGCTTCTTCATTCTCTGAGCAAACATTTACTGAAGTTCTGCTATGTGTCAGACAGTGGGACAGAAGGACGAATCAGGCACCACCACTTCCTTCAAGAAGCCAAATCTAGTCCCAAAATATGTGCTGATCGAGTGATTTTAATTCGAAGGTCATTCAGGCTAAAAAAAATCCATAAGACTACATTCTATGGGAACACATTGAACTTGCTGGGGAAGGTGACAGAGGGCACAGCCACCCCTCTACCCTCACTGAGTCCCTCTGAGACCACGGAAGGACCTCCCCACCCCACAAGATGGCGGCACCTGGTGGGTACGCGTTGGACTAGAGAGATGAGAAGATATCATGAGGACCCAAGTCCTGTTTGTCTCTCACTGTGAGGCCCGTCTGACTTTTCTAGAAGCCCTGAGTCTGGGCATGAGCAAAGAAACTAGGGTTGTTTTAATGGAGATACAAGGACCTGAATTTTAAATCTGTGGGAAAATCACTTAATCTCTCTGAGCCTCAGTTTCCTGACTTTAAACTACCACCCTCTGAGGATTGTTGTGGGGATGCTCTCCCTCTCTCTCTCTCTCCTCTCTCTCAAGAGAGTAAATGAAATAATGTGTGTTTAGTGCAGAACTTCTCAGACATGCTCAAAAAATGGGAGCCGTTGTCTGCCTTGTTGGTAGAACCTCTGATCAAGGAAGAGATGGCCCCTGTTTTCCAGGAAGACTCAGTCGTGTGGTGGGTGTGGCCTCAGAGGCCTGCTCGGCCCCAGACACGAGGCCAGAAGGCTGTGCTGGGCTTCCTAAAACTCTCAAGGGCCACAACTTAGCGTGCTGCCCAGGACACTCGTGCATGAACTTCACACCCAGTTCCATTACCCAGTCCACACTCATCTGCCTCTAAAGCAAGTGGACCCCAGTTTTGCCAAACATTCACTTTTTTTAAGTGTATTTATTTATTTTGAGAATGACAGTGAGAGCAGGGCAGGGGCAGAGAGAGAGAGAGAGAGGGAGAGAGAGAATCCCAAGCAGGCTCCACATTTTCAGCACAGAGCCTGATGCTGGGCTTGAACTCATGAACCGTGAGATGGTGACCTGAGCCAAAACCAAGATTAGAACGTTTAACTGACTGAGCCACCCAGACGCCCCCAAAACTGACTTTGGTTACAAACAGTTTTTATAGTAGAGCACTGGTGTGTTAAAGAGAAACCAGAAGGGTTCTGGATACCTCGGGGCATGAAGGCCTGGGCTGTTCTGAAACCCAGCACGTCTCTGCTCCCCGTAGCAGAACGGGCCCCGCACCCCAGAGGGCCTGACCCATTGCTCACTATTATTCGCTTCTTCTGAGAAAGTCCAGAGGGCAAAATCACAGTGCAAACACTTGGGCAGCAGGAGTAATGGAGAACATGCAGAAAGAGAAAAAGAACAAACCACATTGTGCAACGTGATTCCGGACCAGATGTCATTTTGGGAAGAATAGAAAGCAGCGTGGGATGTGTGTGTGTGTGTGTGTGTGTGTGTGTGCATGCATGTGCATGCATGTATGTGAGTAGAAGGAAAGACTGCCCTTGGGAGCCAGAAGACCAGTTCTTTGATTTATATAGGCCAGGAACCAGCCACGTGGGACATGTCAACCAGTTTTTCTAGGCCGCTTCTGAAACTACAAGAGATTGGAGGAGATGTTTCTGTGTTTCTATTGTTGTATACGCACAGAATCCTAGAGACGCGTGGGTGCTAACATATCTAATCAATGCATATATATACAATCTATATGGATATAGATACATGTGCTTAATCATCTGTTCAGTCTCTCAATCTGAAGTCTCTGTGCTTTCTGGCATGGCTGAGCCATGAACTTTTTCCAGCATTCCCTATAAGCATTTACCATATCTGTCACACATGAATTTTCAAGAGAAAGAAAGAAAGAAAGAAAGAAAGAAAGAAAGAAAGAAAGAAAGAAAAGGAAACCATTTTAGAGTGTTTAAAGGAAACCACTGGGCATCAGATCTCAAAACTGTCACATAGGGTACTTCATTTAATCCTAAGAACAACGCTGAAAGATAGGTACATTGTTTTCATTCTTTTTGTAAATAAAGCAATTGAAGGTCAAATAGGATTTTCCTGAGGTCCCACAGCTGGTAAGGGGTAAAATCAGGAGTCAGTCCCAGGCCTCGCTGGGTCCCCAGCCCGTGCCCTCTGGGAGACGCAATGCCAATTATGTAAGTGTATATATATATGTGTGTGCGTGTGCATGTGTGCGTGTGTGCGTGTGTGTGTGTGTGTGTGTGTGTGTTAAATTATTTAGAAAGCTAACTTGTCTTTTCTTTCTGAGTTACCAAGAAGAAAACAGTGACTAAAAGCCAAAGACCCATGTCCTTACTTTTGAGTTTTACAATTTCTTTTGGAGCTGAACAGCACGGAATCAGCTCGGAAGCAAAGAAGCCTGGGCCTGCCCCCTTGAATCTGAAATCCCTTCTGCAGGAGACCCCGGGACAGTGCGCTTTCTTCCAGAGCCCCTGCGTGGTTCGCCTGTGGCTGCCAGCTCCTAAGAAGTGCCATCAGTCCCCTTCCTTAGGAAACCCCTCAGGTCCCCGCCGACCTCACTGCTGGGAGACATTTTCAATGAGGGAATGGCAGGAAAATTCCATAGAGATACAAAGTCAAAGTCACTTGATTCCCTTCCCAGCAGGACTCCAGTTATATCATTCTGGAAAGACAAGTCTGAAGTTAGAAAATTTCTAGCCAAAGCAATTTCCTGACTCCCTAAATAATCCTTGGTGGATGACCAGCCTTGGTCCCAGAACCTGCTCACTGATGCTCACCTTAGCTCTTGGTGCTACGATTTCATTCCTTCCCTGCCCGATCTGTTCTCAGCCCGCAGAGACGAAGCATGGCTCTCTTCTGAATGACACCCATTCACGTCCCCCAACATTGTGATTAGACCCCCTGGGCTGGCCTTCTTGGGTTAAATGATCCTCATTCACTGAACTTTTCTTCCCCTGACTTATCGCTGCCCTTATATCAATTTCCTGGCCCCTCTCTGGACTCCAGGTGAAGAATGTGAAACACGCTTCCCTTGTCTAGCGTCCTCTAACATCTCTCTTTTTACATTTCATCCTGAGCAGTCAGGCACACACCAGACCCTCTTTTTAGAAAAGAAACTATCGCCCGGTTCACGTTCTTCATTTGGCTTCACCTCACATTAATTCGCGGTATGTTCCGAGACTTACAGGAAGATGTCACTGCTATTCAGTATCTATGAAAGTTGTATCAGGATAATATATTCAATTCTAGAAACCCCAGGTACAGTGAGTGTTGACGATCGTCCATATTATTCCTATACTTAAGACATAGGCACTCAGAAACTGTCACAATAAGGGCGGGGGGGGAGGGGCAAGCTATTTTCTGTTCCTAATTAATCTATTACATACTCTCTGTCCCCGTCTCCATCCTTCTCCTCCGCTCCCAAGACACGCGTGTGTATGTCGAGTACTCGTCCATTAATTCATGGCACTTTGAGACACCGTTCTAGATTCTCTCTTCCAGGTGTAATTTACTGTAATCACCTCGGAAAATGAAAGCCATTTTCCTGAAGCCAGGGAGGAGGCAGACGCTCATTTGCATCCCACATTTCAAGCCCTAAATTACTCTCTCGTTCCCCAGAGGTCAAGCAAAAGCAGTGGCTGTCATTTTGCTTCTGTGTCGTGCTCGGGATCTTTCAGCAGGTCAGCGGCTGCCCCCCTGCCAACACAGTATTTGATCCCCGCTTTCTTCCCAGGCCTCAGGATTATTGAAAACATCCCGGGTTTGACCACAATCTGAAAAAGAAAACTCAACCGCACAGATGCTGAACGGGTAATATCTCTGAGAAGCACCACAGTCTGACAAAATGAGCAGAATCGGGCACAGGGAAAATAGTCAAAGCCCTGGGCTGCTCTGCTCGGAGAAGAGAACATTCAGGACGGCAGCACAAACCGCCTTCACATGCCTGAGGGCTGTCATGTGGAAGAGGGATTAGTCTTAAGCTGTGTGGTCTCCAGGGGAGGGACAAGAAGCAGCGAGTGGAAGGCCCAGAGGAAAAGATTTCAGCACTACATAGCACAGATTTTGCAAAGTGGGTGAAAAATGCGTGCATAGCCACCGCTTGCTGAATTCTTACTATGTGTCAGGTGTTCTGGTTACCAGCGGTATGATTTCCCTTAATCCTGACAAGAACTCAGCGAGGCAAATGGGCTTCTAAACATTTCCTAGCTCCAGAAACGGAGGCTCACCGGAGTATAGGGCACTGCGCCCAGGAAGAAGGAGGGTCGGGATTGGAATCCAGATCTCCCTGACTCCACAGCTCTGCTAGGAGGTGCTGACTCAGTAGTTCTCGTGGCCCGGCCACGGGCAGACCACGAGAAACTCATGGCCACGCTGAAGAGGGGGTCTGGCGCGGTTGGGTGTGAGCCCCCCCCCCACTTCGAGGGACACTTCCTGCCCCGAGAATCACCACTCGGGTACCACCAAGTGCAAACCCCCAGCAAGAAAGTGCATGGGGCTTTTCTTTCTCTTAAAATGAAATCATAATAGCAGCCATTATGGTAGACATTTGGTAACATTGCTCCCAGTTTCTAAATCCTCATGCGATCCCTCCAGGTAGTTGAAATGAACACACTGAACTCAAAGAGACCGAGGGGCTTGGCGAGGTCATAGGGCCCCGCCCCGGGCAGAGCTGCCCTAGATCCACCAGAATTCTGAGAAGTGAACCGTCTCCCTGAGCAGAAGTGAATGTTGTTGTTTTTTTAAAATTATTTTTAATGTTTACTTATTTTTGAGACGAGAGTGACAGAGCATGAGCGGGGAGGAGCAGAGAGAGAGAGAGGAAGACACAGGATCCGAAGCAGACTCCAGGCTCTGAGCCGTCAGCCCAGAGCCCGACGCGGGGCTCGAACTGATGGACCATGAGATCGTCACCTGAGCCGAAGTCGGACGCTTAACCCACTGGGCTACCCAGGTGCCCCTGGAAGCGAATGTTTACACCATGCGAAGTGGAATAGTGTTTTAAGAGGTGGGACTCTGGAGCAAGACCCCAGCTCTACCACTCCCTGCTGTGTGACCTTTGGGAAGGTGCTTCACCTCTCTGTGCCTCACTTTCCTCACCTGTGAAATGGAGACGGAAGAACAAATTGAGCTAAAGCATTTAGATCCTTGACATTTTTTTTTTTTTTTAATCTGAGTAGATTGAACTGCTCAGAAGGTTCCCTGCCTCCCCAGGGCTAACTATCATCGGGAGCACCACTGCTGGGGATGGACCCAAAGGACCACAGTCCCTCTGGCTGTCAGATCCTCTCCTTACTGGGAGCAAGTTCCTCAGCAACTGTGTGCCTCGAAAGTCGCCTCTGCTGGAACTTTCTAGAGCCCAACTGGCCATCCAACATGCTCATTTTCACAGCTGGGAAACTACGGAGAGCACCTGGTGGCCAGAGGGGGGACCTCTGGTCCGAGCTGACCCGCTCGCTGAAACACAGAAACAATCCAGGGATTCCCAGCGATGGGGCTCCTGTGGGTCTGGCGGCTTCCCTGGCACCAAGAGGGAAGAGCAGATTCGCCACCGAGTTCAGGCGAGACATCGTCACCGCGGCATTCGACGAGTTCAACATAGACATCATTCATCAAAACTACTAGGGCAGCACCGAACGTCTCTCTATTTTGGTTCCGTCCTGAACGTTCCTTGCACTGGAGTGAGACAAAGGACAAGATTCAGGAAGAAAACACACACACACACACACACACACACACACACACACAGAAGCAGAGTTTCCCCAGGCGGGAAGAGGACGAGAATGTGGGTGGGGCCCTGCTCCGGGCCCAGAAGCTGGCACACGTCACCTCACAGAGTGGCCCGGACTCTTCCGAAGAGCAGACCACCCCGGTCCCTCTCCCCAGGTCACGGGAATAATGGATGGAGGGACCAGAGCCTGAATCTTAGATCTATTCAGCTTCAAATTCCGCTCCCATCTCACTAAAAAGGCCTGAGGGTCACTCGCGCCACTGCATTCACCCAGGAATCTCCTCTTCAACAAAGGCCCTGCTTTTGGTCACCGAGGGCTGTTGTGCGCTCATAATGAGCTTCTAATCAGGTAAAGACATGTGCAGGCTCTTTCACAGGGGCTGTGGTGAGCCAGGAGAGTAGAAGAGCCCAGGTCAGAGGCCCCACAGCGCTGGCCCGACTGCAGGAGGGGGCTGAGGTCCACCAGGGCCAGCGCTGGGGAGGGGAAGGGGTTTCTGCTCTACCCCCCCCCCCCCCCCCGCCGCCACCCCGTCCTGGGTGACTCCTGCTGAATCTCCAAAGCAAGCTGCGTTCGGGCTGGGCCCACAGCAGCCAACAGCTGTGCAGGGAAAGGCACCTCCTCGGTTTCCAACCTGAGCATAGAGCGAGGGCCTCCACTGTAATCCACCACTCTACGGAAACCAATCATTCCTCCTCATTACCGAGCGGAGAAATGCCTCTCAGGGCTCCTTTCCCTCCTTACAAACAAAATAAAACAAATCCTTCCTATGGATTTCATTTGCCACTTAATGCAACCTAATGATTTCCAATTGAAACCATATTTGTATTTGTATTGACTTATTAATAGCACATCCATTTTCCACGCAATAAAGCCTGAACATGAACTGATAACTTTGACCGAAATGCATTAGGTGGCATTAAAGATTAAATAAACACCGTTTCTATGAATAATGTTTAAAGTCGTCTATTTGCCAGCCTATTGAAAATTGATCTCTGGGTATTTCAAGCTGGGGTTCCAAGGAGCGCATTTTGAACGTATTATGAGTAATGACTACGCATTACGACACGGAATGCTTTCCAGGCGATCCTTAGAGCTTGCTGCAACTTTAGTGTGTTTTAGTTAATTTGCACAAATTGTGCCATTGTTGATGGCAAAAGCCAAGCACCATGAGGACCAAACTGAAACGCATGCCTGATTCCGAAAAGCAGCTCAGAAATGACTTAGAAGACCAATGGGGAAATTCCTCCTTTCTCCGCCCCCTGGGCACGGTGGTCACATGTGTCCTCTGCCTGGGTCGTCGACCTTTGCTGTTACTCCCCATATTTTGGCAGAGCGAGTTGGACACTATCGCTCAGAAATGAGCTGCCTTCTGGCTCTGCCGTCAGGGAAGGTGCGACCTTGGGCGGAGGGGCCCTTGGCTGCTTCTCTCTGGAGTTCAACCCACTCTACCTGGAGAAGGAGACGGTCGAGCCAGGTGACTCCAGGGCCCCAAACGCTCTGGCATTTCCTGACGCTGTGATTTCACTGCACATAAATTCATGACGGCAAAGACAGTGTTCTCTTGAACTTTGTGTCCCCAAGGCCTAGCTCAGGGTCTGACACCCCAGAGAGGTCTGCAGAAAGGAAGGTCAGATTTTCACAAACTTGGGCCAAGGCTAGAAGTCAGATTTTCCTGGAGCGCCTGGGTGGCTCAGTCGGTTGAGTGTCCGACTTCAGCTCAGGTCATGATCTTGTGGTCTGTGAGTTCGATCCCTGCCTCGGGCTCTGTACTGACAGCTCAGAGCCTGGGGTCTGCTTCAGGTTCTGTATCTCCCTCTCTCTCTGCTCTGCCCCCCACTCATGCCGGCTTTCTCTCTCTCTCTCAAAAGTAAATAAATAAACATTAAAAATATTTTTTAGAAGTCAGATTTTCCTGGTAGACATGCCTTCAAAAGGTCAATAATAATAATCACTGAAATAATATAACCACTTCCTGTTGAGGACCTATTACAGGCAGGCAGGATGCTGGGGATGTTACATACTTGGCCTCGAATTGTCTCAAGAACCACCAAAGAAGCTGTCACCATGGTACACACTGGGGAATTTCTTTCGTTCGTACTAATTGACAGTATCCCCGAGATTATTCTCAGATGGCTCAATGCTTTCTCTTGACTCTCTTTTTGGTCCTAACTAGGAGGCTGTTGGGCAGGGACGTTTCCATACCCATCTTAAAGATGTGAAAGTGAGGCCCAGAAAAGTGAAGTCACTGACTGCTCCCTCCCCAGACCCTTTGTTTCTTCCTTTCCTGGCCTCCTTCCCTCCCTCCCTTCCTTGCCCTCAGGGCCTCTGTCTTCCTTGTCCCCTCCTAACTGTGCCCACCCCCAATCTTTCTCGACTTCTCTCACTTCTTTCTTCCTGCTTCTGTGACAGTGAGGAGGGGTCCTCAGAAGCTCACTGGTTAATAGGAAAGACGGGCCTTAAAACCTTTCATTCCAAAACAGTGTGATAAGCACCTGCCTGAGGTCTGCGTGGGGGGGGACACGGTGAAGGACCTCCTGGAGCCGGGGAAGGGAGAAGACATCCCTGAATGCTTCCTGGGGAGTCCACTGCTGAGCTGACTGAGTCAGGAGAAAAACACAGGAAGGGCATTTGAGGTCATAGGAATAGCATGAGCTCGGGGAGGCACAGACGATCAAGCATCCCAGCATGCTCTGGGAGTGCTGGCACAAAGGGGAGGGAAGCATAGGCCAGAGCACGGGGGGCCTAAAAGCCCGGTCCAAGGAGTGGAGGTTATGTTGTGGGCAACAGAAGCTATAAGGCAACAGAAGCCATAAGGGTTCTAAGCCCAGGAGAGACATGGTCAGATGTACAGGGAGCTTCGGAAACACTATTAACAAGAGATCTTTTGGCCAAAGTCTTAAAAAGCCAACTGGCCAGTGCAGAGGGGCATCTGTCTTCAAATCTTAGTATGGTGGATCTAGAAAAGCCTTCGGCCTCGAACCAGCCTAATCCCTAAATTTTAGAGAAGGGGGATTGAGGCCTAAGGGAATATTATCCTCTCTCTGTCAGGTGGTCCCCAGTTCTCAATGGTCAGCTTTTTCTGTAAGCAAGGTCGTCACAACTCCTGTTGCAATCATTTCCACTGGCTTCTGTCCCTTCTCCAGCCTGGGCCCCGGGGCACCTCGGGTTTATTCTGACTCCCACAGTCCTGCCACTGCAGTAGAGGACCACCTGTCGCATGGCGGGGGTGCCGAAAAGACAATCAGCAGATTGTTGGTTACAGTTGTGCAGGGACAACTGTATTCGTGTCCCTCACGCCAAATGGCGGAGGAAACGTGCCGCACAGAGCCCGGCGCGTCACCTGCCCCCTGCGTCTCAGGACGGCTCTGCCCTCACGCAGACCCGGACTGGAATCTCCCTGCAGAAGCCTCAAATACCACCACCCTCACTCTCCGCACCCAAGATGCTGCTCAGTGGTCCCTGCCGAGGGATCGGTGTCTCACAACTGAAGCCGGTATGATGAGCTCCGTTGCAGGTCGACAAAAACCTGGGACGTGTTGAACCGCCTAACATCTCACGGTGGGTGGGTGTCAGGGCTACGACTCACACAGGGGTCAGGCTAATCCCACGGCCGTGGCTGATGCTGAGGTTGGGTCTCTCTCCTGGACACTGCCGACTCCAGGGCCTGGCTCCCCTCCAAGCCACCATCCGCCCTCCGTCCAACCTGCTGTGCTAAGCGCTAACTCCACACCCAACACAGGCTAAGAGAGAAGCAAGTGGGACACAGGCTCACCGCTCCGCGTGCCTGCGATCTAACAAGTATAACGACGGTTCACCGCGCGGCGAGCGAATGCCACGGGCCAGGCGCTGTGCCGTTTCACGTAGGATTGTGTCCTAATTTCCAGAACAGCCTCGAGATGTCATCCGTGGTCTCCTCCCTTTGTAAAGGAGCAAGACGCAGGAGGTGTGGAAGCAAGCAAGTGGGCCATGGTCCCCTCGTCGTGAAGTGAAAAAAACACCATTCAAACTTATGGCCACTTCTTTTTCGCTGCTGAGCAAGGCAGAGGCCAGCGAGGCACAGCACCTGAGCCACGCGAAGGCCTGGTGGACGCCGTGGTTCCCTTTGAAAGAAAGGCTGCATCGAGTCTCCCCCCAGTAGGGGCCTTTGAGCAGCATCCTAGGCTTCAGCGGCCAGGTGTGGCCCCCGAGTCAGGGGAAGAGGTGAGATCGGGAGTGGACAGTAAGACCCAGCGGGACTACAGTGCGGGTGGGGGCGCCAGGGGCACACACACGCCGGGCCAGGGCTTGCTGCTTCACACGCACTGCCTGGTTCCATCCACCTCTCAACAGCCCCCTGAGGAAGACCCTCCTCCCTGCGTTTCCCGGATGCAGAACCGGGGACCTCGAGGGTTGAGAGCTCACCCAAGTCACCCAGAGCCAAACCACGGGCCCCTTCTATCGTCTCTTTCCGTCTCCCAAGACGGTGTGTTGTAAGAAATAATGGGTCCCGGGGACCAAAGATCCTCAAGATCCCGCATTTTGTCTTAAGGGGCTTTGAATCTTCTGAAGGCTTGGCGCAGGTCTGGGCACGCTGGGGGCCCTGGGGACAAGCCGCTGACCACGGCTCGGATCCCATCGTGGCCTCACCTTTCTGTTCACAGGGCCAGAGAAGCATCCGTTTACCACGTGGACACAGAGGATGGGGTCTTCCCCCACCAGCTTTCTCAAGGGGGTTGAACAGGTCCTCACCTATAAATCACAGGCATGGTGTCGAAGGCAAGACAGCAGGGTCCACGGGGCTGGGAGTCAGAAGATGTGAACTCTGACCCTTGCTCTGCACAGCGTTTCCCACCCAGGGTCTCCCCTCCCGTCCCTCCGGCCTGCGGCCTCCACGGAAAACCTTGGGCCTCATCACGACACAGTGACACCGAAGCCCTCTTCCCAGTGGAAGGTGACAGGAAATCTTCCCCAGCCGGAGCCCCCGTCGAGCCTGGAGTTTACCGTCCACTGCGCGAAGTCGAGGAGAGCCTGATGTTCAGTGTGGGTTCCCTGGGTCTCTTCCTTCGGCATTTCCCTCTCTTCTCTGGGCTTTGTTTCCTCGCTTGTAAATTAAGGCTCAGGCTATTTCTAAGTCCCTTTCCAGTTCACAAACTCTTGTTGCTACTAGCATGAAGCTGGAGAACCTGCTGGAATCAGTTGTTGGTATAAGAGACTCTGGAGAATGTGGCTCAACCGGTAGTGTGAGTGCATTGAGACGCTCCCTAGCCTCCAAAAAGGAAAGAAAGAAAGAAAGAAAGAAAGAAAGAAAGAAAGAAAGAAAGAAAGAAAGAAAAGTCCTTGGTGAACTTTCCTGGAAGGATCCCTCCCAAAGTCTTCCTGGGCACAAGAATTAGGCTGTCAGAGATCTCCCTGACCCCCCCCCCCCCCCCCCGCCCTTCCCCAGCTACTTTACTAAACATGGCCTCTTTATAATTTCAAGTTCACATATATACCCAATTAACAGGGAAGAAAATGATTCTTTGCACATAAACTTATTTTGATTTTTTTTTTTTTAAATCCCATTTTCTTTCCTTTTGTGTTTCAGGAGAAAGTCTTTGCAAGGCACAAGAAAGATTTTTTTTTTTCAGAAGATTTTACTTCAAGGTTAGTTAAACAGCATTTTCCCATAAATAAGCATGAAAGCTGGGTCCCCTGGGCTGATTTCTTTCAGTTTATACACTGACTACAATAACTCCCAATTCTACACATGATGCCAGCTTGGTTCAAATAATAGCAGCTAAAATATATAAAAACCAGTGCTTTAAAAACGCACACACACAGAATTGGGTAAGGTCAGCTCGGCATTTCTTGATTTCACACATCTTTGTTTAAATTATGGGTTTTGCTGTCAAGCTGTGTTATTCTGTTGATCATTTTGGTTTGTGCACCAAAGTGCGAAGTATTAGTTTTAATTTAATCTTTTTCTACTGAAAATGTTACACTTATGACTCTGGCATTTCAGTCACAATGGGGATGAATTGTGAGTTCTAGGAAAGAGATTCTAACAATTTAAGAGACGGAAGCACTTTTAAAGAATACACAGAGGAGGAGACTCGGATTCAGAGAGGGCAGCAGCTTGTCTAAGGTCACCAGCCAAAGACCAGAGGACTCTGAATCCTGTCTTCTGGGGGAGTGTGATTTCTCTTGGGGAAGCCTTCTCACATCTTCAATCAGAAAACACCAAAATGCCCCTGACTCTTCTCTCCTGGGGCCATCTGCCCAAGTCCTTACAAAGCTTTCCTCCTTGCGGGTATTTGGGGTCTTTTTCAACTTGTCTTTGGCTCGTATTTCCAAACACTAACAGTCGCCTTACATTGAAGTCACCAGTGTCAGAAGCCAGAGACACTGCCTGTCTTGACCCTGGGTTCACCCAGCGGTGGGACTCTGAGATGGTCCTGCGCACTCAGAAGGGAACAGAGGGCACGGGCCCTTGGTAAGGAGATCTGGGAGGCCAAGCATGTCAAAGCACAAGCCTCCTCCACCACCATTCTCCAGCGGGTCGGTCTCTCTAGCAAGAAACAGAACAAGTCCCAGTGCCGTTGAAACCTCTTGTCAGACATCGTCCCTAACTACCTCTCCTCCCCACACCCTGGGAAAGTGGCCCCTCGGTGAACACAGCATGGCCACGACGCCCTTCTGTGAAGCGCACAGGGAGGGGAGCGAGGCGGGAAATGTGAGAGAGGCTTCTAGGTGCAGGAAATGGTGATGTGAAGCCGGAGGCCAAGCAAAGACACTGAGTGGAATTCAGTTTGGCTGGAGCCCAGACTGTGACCTGGCATGGCGAGGCGTGAGGAGGCAGAAGCAGACAGGAGGCAGATTATGAAAGGCCCTGCCAACCATGTCAAATTTGGATGATATCCCAGGAGCAATGGGGAGCTATTGAAGGATATTAAGTAACAAGAGACATAATCAGATTTGGGTCTTTGAAAAATTTAGTTAGCTTTAAGTTGCTGAAGTAACGTGTGTGTATATGTGTGTGTGTGTGTTGTAACAAGTGAAATGATATAAAGATAAATTAGAAAAAGCCAGTCTTTTGTCTCCGACTCTCCCTCCGTTCTTCCCCCCACCCTGGATCACTGCTGTTAACAGCCTGGAATAGATCCTTCCGTGGCTTTCTCTTTTACTCCGACGTTTACCACACGCGTGCGTGCACACACACGCACGCATGCACACACACACCCCCACCACCAACGCGGGGGAGGTTGTTGACTCGAAACTGGAAAAGAATCATGTTTGGCTTGTTCCTCAGGTGAACTTAGTGCCTGACTACACATCAATGGCATCCACAACACGAGACATAAGCCTAAATCTCTGTCTCCGTCTGTCTCTGTCTCTCTCCATGCATCTCAGTGTTCTTAAGACATAGATGTGCTCACCTATATGATTTCCCGTAAGTGGGGGTCACATCAAACATGCTGGGTCGCTATTATCTTTCATGCCTTCATCTTTCTTTCCATTATTATTTTCTTCCATTTCATTTCTCAGCAATGTGCCTTTTAGGATTCTTCTCCTCGCAGTTACCTGAGAAATGAGCTAGGGACAGGCCGACGTGGAGGCTTAGAGGCAGGAGGCTGCTCTTGGTTGCCAGAAAGGGATGGGACAGCCTGGGGTGGTTGTGGAGTGGAGTCATTAAGGACGCCTTTGTTGACTTCGCCAGTGGCAACTGGTTCTGAAGGTCGCAGTTTAGAAGAGACACCCCGAAATCTGGGGGGAGAGGATGAATCGGGAAAGAGAGGTGAGTTTCTCGGTCGAACAGAGCTGAGTTTTCTGGTCCGCAGCTGGTCGCCCTGGGCAGGTCTCAGAAACCGGGTCTCACTTTCCTGTCTCCAAACCCAGGTCGGTCACTTCTGCTGCAGAGAGTCTCTGTGAGGAGTGAATGAAAGGCTTGGAGGGGACGACGTACCGCCCAGCGTAGAGAGGACAGTGGACACACAAGCACTACTTCCCAGGCCAACGTAGCTGGTTCCTCACAGACTGGACCCCTTTCTTTACACTCTTATCAGGTCTGCCCATAGGGGAGCCCTCTGCATCACCCTAGAGCCTTATGCTCTATAGGTCCGTGCACGGCAGGGCTGGCCTCAAGGGGACCGCAGGTGACCACGCAGGAACCTGGAAATCTCCCAAAGTTATTCTCCCCATCCAGTTGCTGAGGCCGGAGATTCCCTTTCCTCGGGACACAGGCAACCTCGAGGTCCACAGCCCGGATCAGATTTGAGGCACGAAACCCTGAAAGAGAAGGCGCCCTTGCCGCCGTTCCTTGGCCTGCGTGCAAATGCAAGAGCCTGCGTCTGCCCCTCATGGGGGGTGGGGTGGTGGCACGGGTGCCTTAAAAGCCTGAAGGGACAAACCCGAGTTCAGCACAGGCAAGGGACAGAATGGGGCCAGGAAGCAAGCTGAGCCGGGGGTGGACAACGTGGCCTTGGGAAGTCTGGGTCCTCTTTGGCTGACATCCTATTCCTAGTCCCTGCCCCAGGACAGGTACTTAACAGATGCTTACTGAGTGAAGGCAGCAACAGAAGAGAGTTGACCAAACCCTGTAGAGTTGCATTCACCAGGAATCGCTAAGGAAATAATGGCGAGAGATCAGGCAGTGTGACACCCACTGGGGGAAATGTGTTTAGCTGGAGGGCCGTGGACCATCAGAAGAACACAGAGAAGATTCCTAGCAGGGTAGAGAAGCCTGGGAGGGGTGTGGTAGGGGAGAAGAACGGGGTGCATGCAGGTCAGGGTCACGTGGCCCCTGGCTCTGATGCTTCAGACTCAACAGTTGGGTAACTTGTCATCCACCAGGGGCTGGATGCTGAGGGAGAGATTCAGAGAAGGAACATCCTTCCCCGGCCAAAGGCAGGAAACACACGCGCGCCTGCACACGCAGCCCCGGTCTCCCTAGACAAGCAGAAGCAGGGGCGGGGCAGAGGGAGATGGGGACAGAGAGAAAGTGAGGTTAGAGAGAACTTAACGAGGGAAGAAGGACAAGGGAAAGAGAGGGGAGGGTGATGACGAAGGGCAGAAAGGGCTCAGGACCTCAGGGAGCTCTGGCCAACCCTCTGGGCTGGGCCTCTAGTTCAGCGTGGTTACCAGCATGCGGCCCCGGGCAGGGAGGGGGCCCCTGTGCTGTCTATGACTTGCCCTGAGAACTGAACCTCTTCCCATCCCCCTGTCCCCGTCTTCCTTGTTTCCTCCATGCGCACAATGAGACCACCCGCCTAAGACGTCTCCCGGGCCACCTTCAGCTCTGTGATTGTGTATTTGTGGCCACGACTGCTTCCGACGTAAGGGCTGCACGAGTCAGGGCAGCGACAAGGCCTCCCCGAGCAGGCCTGTCGTCAGGCAGCCTTTCTGAGAGACGTAGGGGAGAGAGGGCGCTGAGGCCGGGAATGTTGAGGCGGCCGGGAGGGCATCCTAGGGAGGGCCTCCCGGGGGCCTGGAGCCCCCCAGTGCCGCGGCTGTGCCGGGAGGCCAGGAGCCCCTCGCCAGGCCCCGCCGGCAGGCCAGGGCAGCAGCCGGCCAGGGACAGTTTTCCCCGGGCTGGAGACAGCCTGGCTCCGGGCCCACCTCCCGGTGCCCTCGGCCTGACATCTTCTGGGCAGAGCCGCGGTGCCCAGGGAGCCGTGTGGACGGTGTTAGTAAACACGCTTTCTTGCGCCCAGCCTGGCAGGGCCTGTGGGCAGCGGGAGGGCGAGTTGCTGGCAGCTCCCACGGCCGGGCAGGCGGACGGGCGGGCAGACAGGCGGGCGGGCCGCCCCGCACAGCCAAGCCAAGGCCCAGAATGGAGCAGCTGCTCCCGTCGCCATGGCGACGGGGCCTGAACAATGAGCAGCCAGAAATGCGGCCTGGCCGCCTCGCACCGCGGGCCCCCACCCTCCGGCCGGCCCTTACACCTCCATGCGCGCGCGCGCGCGCACGCACATGCACGCGCCCTTGCACGCGCACACCGCCCGGGCCTCCCTGCCGGAGAAGCCGGAGAAGCGGAGGCCCGGGCACCAGTGACTGACCGCAGGGTGAGGCCCGGGGAGAAGGCAGGAGAGGGTGAGGAGGAAGGGCGAAGGGGATCGCAGCTTCACCGCTGCAAAGCGGCGCAAAAATCTCACCATTTGATCCCGGCTACAAATCCGTGTTTAAAAAGGAGCCCAGCTTTTCAGAGGGTCACGTGGTGCCTTGGATTCTTACATAACAGGAGAACTGAAGGGGGTTTCTAATTAGCAAAAGGCATCTGGGAACAAATCACCTTCTACTCAGGGAGGGGGAGCTGAGAGAGCCCCACGGAGCCTGCAGTCCCAGGAAATCCGAACGCCTGCTTACAGGGCCCCGAAGCCCACCGCGATCCTCCTTGGAGGTCACGTGAAGGGAAGCCTGAAAGGTTGAGCCACAGTCTGGAAATGGAGTCCGAAAAAGGCCTGGTCTGGGCCCTCAGGAAAGCAGAGGGCAGGCTCTGGTTGCGGTGCTCCAGGCAAGCCTGAGCACTTCCTTTGTGAGCACTGACAAAGAGAGATGCACAAGTCAACTGCTGTCTTCCACGAGGCCCCCAGGACCCTGGAGGTGGTGGCGGGGTCCGCAGTCAGCACCCGTCATCTCCATCTTTTGAGCAGAGTTAAGTGTTCACGATTTGCGCAGACACTTTCCCCCTTCACCAGCCAGCGGTCAGTCACTCTTTAAAGTTCCCATCCCTGTTTTTCCAGTGAAAACCCAGGTCTGGGAGCATCAGGAGCCTTCCAGGACCACCGTCCAAGGACAGGCAATCCTGTCCGAATTTCCATCAAGTCCATAGTGTCCCGGGAGGCCGCTCGGTTTCCGGTGGCTTTGCCTGATTCCTTCCTGCTTCAGAGCAGGTGGGTATCTGCTAGACCCATGTAATAGAAAAGACAGAACCACCCATTACCTGGCCTGATTCGTGTGAGAGCTAGAAGGGACATTTTAGGGACTATGGTGTCCGCCTCCCCACTCCCCAGCTCAGAAGGGATCTACTTTGGGGCGCCTGGGTGGCTCAGTCGGTTGAGCGTCCGACTTCAGCTCAGGCCACGATCTCAAGGTTCGTGAGTTCGAGCCCGGCGTCAGGCTCTGGGCTGATGACTCAGAGCCTGGAGCCTGCTTCCGATTCTGTGCTTCCCCCTCTCTCTGCCCCTCCCCCATTCATGCTCTGTCTCTCTCTGTCTCAAAAATAAACATTAAAAAAAATTAAAAAAAAAAAAGAAGGGATCTACTTTAAAGATCTCAGCAGGTGAATGCTAGAGCTGGAAGGAAAACCACCCAGAGTCCGACATCCAGGCAATGCAGCGGTGGGGGGGGGGGGGGGGGGGGATGGAGAGAGAGTGGAGAGAGAAGAGGAGAGAAGCAGTATTTGGCAAAGGGGAAGGGCACTTGGGAGGAAAAGGGAAAACTGGGTGGACAGAGGTGTCTCCCACTAATAAATCTCCTCAATGGAGTTGGGTGCTACAGCAGGTTCCAGAAACTGCATCAGAACACCGCTGAGAAATCTGACCCCGCCCTCAGCTTCACAGCATCTAGAGCTATGGGTACCACCAAAGGTAAAAGATAGGAAATAGTCAAAGGACGAATGAGCACAGTTACAGAGCCCGACCCCCTCCCCAGCTGCCCCTCTGCTGGGCAGGGCATCTCGACGGAAAGTTCTGGGAGCCCTAGGAAGCCATCTGCGCTGGCTCAGAAGTGGCAGAGAGGGAATTAAAACCGCAAAAGGAAGGATCAGAGGGAAACTGTCTCCCCTTCAAGAGCCACTTTAGTAGATGAAAAAAGCCAGGCGATTTTTAATCATCACAAATTGTTTGAGCTTCTGGTTCCATCCTCTGAAGCCAGGGCAGCCTCCCCTGGTTGCTGGCTGGTCTCCGGTGGTCCGAGCTCTGTAGCCCACCTACATCTTCCTCCCCACTTCCTTGAACCCTGGGCCTGTCCTCCCAGGTCCCCAGGCAGAGGCCAGGCAAGCTGACCCCGCTTATCTAAGGAAATCTGACAAGACTCCGGCCCTCAGGGGTATGGCCACTGGCAAAACATATGGTGCATCGTAAATAAGACTTCCTTTTAGGAAATGAGCCGCTGTAATTAAATCCCCATTCATTTTTTGTAACGTACACACAGAGACAAATAGATCTTTATCCTTTGTAGGCACAGAAGAGAAATGGCTTGTGCTGGACAGAGATTCTCTGGTGTCAAATCTTTATCAAAGGCTTCCTAGATCCAGGTGGAGTGAGAACTTCGAGTTCCTAAGCCCAGCCGCTGGCCCAGTTGAGCGAGTGGCTCCCTTGGCTACCTCCAGGACAAGCGGAGGAACGTTTTGGAATGGAAGAATGCGTTGGCTTAGAATCTGCAGGGAGGAAGTGACCTCGTCTGCCCATCCCACGGTCGTACCACAGAGCGAGCTCGGGACTAAAGATTAAATTCGACCTGTTTCAATGGGATTTAGTTTGATTTGGTTCAACCCAAATGAACACTGGCAGTGAGGTGTGCAGGGGGCGAGGCAGCGGGGAAAGATGCAAGGAGAAACCAAGGCAGCCCCCTGAGGGCCCCTGGGGCAGGGTGCTGGCTGGCGCATAAGCTCAGTGTGGGGGGAGGGGCCTCGGCTTGTTGCCACTGGGTCTGGGATGGCTTGGGGGTGACGGGGAAGGGTAGGATTTCCTTAAGAGAGACCTGAGTAAGCACACCCAGGGAGAAGCAAAGGTAGATGCAGAAAACAACCGCCGTGCTGAGGTGTGTCCCATCTAGAGTCACGAGTCTCGCAGGAGATGGGGCTGCAGAGAAGAAACTAGACATCTCTCCTGGCTTTTGGCCCCGACAGGGACAGGACGTAATAATACGTGATTTCCTCACGAGTGACACTTTCCTTCTCAAAGCCATCAAACAGCTGTAGGCAAAAACAAAACAAAATCAAACAACTGTTTCTCCAACAGTCTCTGAAGGGAAGGTGAAAGGCGCTGAGTTCTTTGGTGTGCGCGTCTCCGAGGTGAAGGCGATCCAGGGTCAGCCTGGAGCCCCTTGTCAACCCTCGAAATTGCACATTCCATGGGGCCCTTCCCTGTAGTTAGAGCTTTGAAATCAGTGGAAAACCACAAAGCTTCTTTGAGATGCAAATGTTGCGCGCGGGGCTGGGCGAACAATTCTGATCGCTATCTCTCCAGGCCCGGCTTTCTGTAGGGCTTCTGCCTGGTTGACCCCAACGAGGCTAAATCACAGGTACCGAGGCTTAACACAAGGTAGAAAGTGCTAAGGGCCATTTGGCAATGGCCAGGGAAAAGGCAGCTCCCTCTGGCCTGATCAGGACAAGCTTTAAGTCCCGGGAGCAGGGTGCAGGACCCCTGGCTGGCCCATGTTCGAATCCTGATTCCAAAGTATAATAGCTGTGTCACTCTGAGCTAAGTGCCTAACCTCTCTGTGCTCCAATGTGCTCCTCTGTAACATAGGGATAATAACAGTACAATGCCTTCCTCCCAGGGTTGTTGAGAAGATTGCCTAAACTAGTATCTGTAAAGCAAGGACGACAGTGTGGGGCATGGAATAAGGACTTTGAGAGTCGTTGCTATTGATGAATGGTTTAAGTAGTTGTACAGAGACTGGAAAGGTAGGGATATAAGGAAACATTCTAGATGAGGAAATGTATATGTTAATTCTTGGGACCCTGAGAGCTTTCAAAACTCAGAATAAAGTTTCCTTGCAGTCTTTGTGGTCCAAAGATGAAATGGACCACCTCGGGAAGGGACATCCACGTTTCAGCTGACAAGGAATTCACAGAAGAATGCCAAGCATCAGACTGGAGGTTGAACTAGATGACCTTTGAGGTGCCTTCCAGCCCTGACATTCCTCGCCCTTCATGCTGTTCTGCACAGAGGGGAGCACTGTCCCAGTGCTCCCTGGGCCGTGATAAGGGAAGCAAGAGCACAGTGGCTGGTGCTCCCTGATACATCCTGCCAGAAGGATCCTCCCAGCATGCCCCATAAGCCTCCCTCGATAACACCAAACATACCACTGGGAAGGTCTGGGACTTACTGTGTATCCTCACTCTGTAGTAAGGCAAGGGGAAAACAATAGTTACGGCGTTTCAGTCATTTTTTTCGTTGTCTCTTCTCCATCATCTTTTGATGCACCTTCATTTAAAGATTCAGAAACTGGGGGTGCCTGAGTGGCTCAGTCGGTTAAGCGTCCGACTTCAGCTCAGGTCGTGATCTCATGGTTCGTGAGTTCCAGCCCCGCGTCAGGCTCTGGGCTGACAGCTGAGAGCCTGCAGCCTGCTTCGGATGTTGTGTCTCCCTCTTTCTCTCTCAAAAGTAAATAAACATTAAGAAAAAAATAAAAACTAAAAAAAAAAAAAACTTTAAAAAAGATAAAATGGGGTTCCTCGGTCGCACTACCCACACCAGGGACGACTGTATTGTTCAGAGGAGACAAAGACGATTTCCATCATGGCAGAAGGTTCTTGTGGGCACTGCTGCTCCAGGCCCCTTTTTAAAGATTCGGAAACTGAAACCTGCACCTTACCCACCGTCACTGACAGCCACGCCCTGGCTGAGCTCAGAATCCTAGGATCCCTTCCCCCGTGAGCTCAGTGGCCTCTGTGCCCTGTTCCACATTTTGCAAAGGGCTTTCAAATAGACGATCCTGTTCTGCCTCAGAGCACACATCAGTGGGCCCATTTTACAAAGGAATAAACCAAGGCACGGACAACTTAAGTGACCTGGTTTGTGGGATCAAGGGCCCTTCGGCTGTACCCGTCCGTTCGGCCACCCAGCTCATTCCCCTTCTCCCATTCACATCTGACCACAGCCACACTGTCACTGCTGCCTGCTTTGGCCAAGCACCTCAGTTCCAGCATCTGTCCTTCTACCTCCAGGGGTGGTTCCCTCCCTAAGAATCCATTGTTCGCTCGGGAGCACCGTTTCACCCTTTTCCCCATTTCCCCCTGCTTTGCATGGAACCAAACAGCAGTTTTCACACTTTACCTTTGCTCAGCAGCTGTAACTCCCTACAGCACTTTCCCATCTACTGTTGGTTCTAGGAGGAAGCCCATGACACTGACAACATCCTCCCCCTCCCACGGATGCAGGGACAGGGCACAGGGACATGAGGGCCTGGCTCCAGGTCGCCCTGCTGATCGGGGACAGAATAAGGAGAGAACCCAGGGGATTCTGGTCCTGCTGTCTACCTCTCAGTCTTACTACGTCCATTTCTCGCCATGGACGGCATGCCCCTCTTTCTCAATGTGTATCAAGAATCGCTTCAAAGAAGGGGAAGATCATTTGAAGTTTCAGAAATGTCCAATTGGCCAATTATCACAGGAGAAAAAAACGCCGACCTGGAGTCAGTCGTGGACATGGCCGTCCCAGCTTTGCTACCGACCGTGTGACCATAGACGGGCATCTTGTCTCCAAGCCTCACTTCCCACCTGTGGGACAGCGCAGCGGCGACACTCAGAGGCCCCTTCCAGCTTCCAGAGTTCCCATCTCCAGATCTGACCAGCAGAAAATGGGCCATTTTCCTTTACTTTGGAGACACACAGAACGGAGCAGAGATGCACACGGAAAGAGCATTTGGGGAAGGTCACCCTTGACCTAACCTTCTAGGTTCGGCGAAACCGTCTCAACTGGAATGCCAGGTAAATGATTAAAACGTGAGGGGGCATTGTTCTGGCTTTTTTCATGATCCGGTCATTTAATCCCAACACCGCTGTGTGAAATGTATTCCTGTTTGCATGGGGGAGGCCCATAGGTTTTTAATTCTTCTGTGGGAAACAAAGGCCCTCATTCACTAAACAGTAACTCAAGACGGTCGTTTCTGCTCTTACCAGTCAAAAAATGTTGTCTGGCCACGAGATCTCATCATCGAACTCAAGAAGCCAAAGAAAGCTCTTTTTACACTGGGTCCCTTTCATACGTGGTAAAGCCCGTCCTTGCATTTTCCTCTATGAATACGGTCTCGGGTTTATTTTATAGAGAAATACATCAAGCCAGAGGCTTTAATGACAAGATCATGAGCAGAGGAGGCCTCTATTTGTTGCAAATGGATTTGTGTTACAGAAAACAAAGTGACTTTGCCACTTGTTTTTGGAAGAGAGACTTGGCAGTTCCCTTCAATAGCTAGCTGAGAAGTGACTTCACACACACACAGGACAAATTTCTATCCAATTTACGGAAGTTCCCAGACAACCCTCCCTTCATTCCCAGAGGAGTGCGCAGATGACATCTAATTTATGGCCCACCAATTGTGGTACAAATTTATTCATGGAAGACAAATATGTCATCTCCAAATGGCTCCCGAAATACATAAGGTGGAGTTGCATTGCCAGCAAGGGCCATCACGTCAGGGGTTTGCTGTCCAGCCCTCTGTCTTCTTGCCTCCGTTCATTCAAAGGCACCTACTTGGTTAGGGTTGATTAGCTTGCAAGGCACTGTGGGAGGCCGCAGAGGGTGGGGTGGGACCAGCGCACCCAGACATGGGACACTTTGCCCAAAACCCGGCCCCTGCCCTCTACCGGCTTGCACTTTGGTCAGGGAATAATCAGCGGGCTGCGTATTTGCGCGAAATGCAACGAAGGATTTGACAAAGTCTTGAAAGAGGTCACAACAAATCATTACAAGAATTCCAAGGAGTAATCACAGTGGATTGGGTCTTCAAGGAATGTTTCAAAAAATAAAGGGGCCTAGAAGGATCTGGAGTAGCATGGACCACAAGAACCTTCTGCCATGATGGAAATGTTCCCTGTCTCCTCTGAACAGTACGGTCGCCATTAGCCTCCTGTGACTGTTAAGCATTTGAAGCATGGGTAGTGTGACCGAGGAACCCCATTTTATCATTTTTAGGGGTTTTTTTTTTTAGTTTTTTCCTTTTTTTTTAATGTTTATTTATTTTTGAGAGAGAGGAAGAGAGAGACAGGGCGCAAGCTGGGGAGGAGCAGAGAGAGAGGGAGACACAGAATCCGAAGGAGGCTCCAGGCTCCGAGCTGTCAGCGCGGAGTCCGACGTGGGGGTCCAACTCATGAACCTGAGATCATGACCTGAGCCACAGTCGGATGCTTAACCGACTGAGGCACCCAGGGGCCACAAGTCATTTTTTCTTTTTCTTTTTTAATATTTGTTTCATTTTTATTGTGGTAAAATACATATAAACATAAAAATTACCACTTTAACCATTTTAAGGTGCACAATTCAGCGGCATTAAGTACGTTCACGATGTTGTGCAACGATCACCACTCTCCAATTCCAGAAATGTGTCATCATCCCAAAGGGAAACGTTGTACCAATTAAGCATGATTCCCCACTCCCCTTCCCCGAGCCCCCAGGTTGACCCCTGGTAACCTCTATTTTATTTCTGTCTCTGTATGAATTGCCTTTTCTGGGTACTTCATATAAATGAAATCATACAATTTTTGTCCTTTTGTGTCTGACATATTTCACTTAGCAGAATGTTTTCAAGCTTCATCCATGTTGTATCATGTGGAGGTTTTCCTTCCTTTTTGTGGTGAAATAGTATTCTATTGACGTTTATACCATAGTTTGCTTATCCACTCACCTGTTGACATTTTATTTAATTTTAACTAATTTTAATTTAAATAGCTACATGTGGCTGATGGCTGTTGTATTGGATGCTGTAGATCTGTAGGGTTTGGGCATGTCAGTGTGTGAGAGTATATGTGAGGGGTGTGTGTGTGTGTGTGTGTGTGTGTGTTGTGTGTGTGTGTGAGAGAGAGAGAGAGAGAGAGAAAGAGCTCCCATGCTCTTGTACACGCCAGGTTGGAGGGGAATGACCAGGGCGTTAGAATGAGAAACATTCCAAGGGAAGGAATTCTGGGAAGCACAGACTCAGGGCAAAAGATAAGACCTTTAGAAAGGAGGAAGGTGCTGGAGGCTGAAGCATGAGGTATGTTAAGAAAGGTAGAAAAGGAGACTAGAAAGAGAGGTTTGACCAAATCATATAGAGTCTTGACTACAAGTCTTAAGGCCCAAATGATTTCCGAATGAACTGTTTTTATGTGATCGATGGCCATATTATGTGCATCTTCAAAATCCTCTGTATCATCATTCCTGCTATTATTTTTATAAAGAATCAGGATCAAACGCTGGACAAATGCAGGACTCCACCTGAGGAAAAAAATGAAGTGTACAAAAGTTCCAGTCTAGAAAACAGCTAAATTAGCAGAAATTGTTAAAGTTGCAGGGGAGGGGCGCCTGGGTGGCTCAGTCGGTTGAGCGGCCGACTTCGGCTCAGGTCATGATCTCACAGTCTGTGGGTTCGAGCCCCGCGTCGGGCTCTGTGCTGACAGCTCAGAGCCTGGAGCCTGTTTCCAATCCTGTGCCTCCCTCTCTCTCTGCCCCTCCCCCAGTCTCACTTTGTCTCACTCTGTCTCTCAAAAATAAATAAATAAATAAATATTTAAAAAAATTTAAAGAAAAAAGTTGCAGGGGAAAAAAATCCTCACTGCACAAAAGGGTTCGCTAGACGCTTCCTTTATATACTGTGCTCCCTTAAGGCCCTAAAATAGGATTCGATTTATAAAAAATGCACTTAACTTTTCCAGGCTCGCATTGATAGCACCAAGCAGAGCACCCTTCTAGAGCTGCTATCCCCTGAAAGGCCTACATAGGGTTTGATGGTCACTTTCTCTCCGGATTGACTGAAACCAGACAAGCGGAAAGAACTTGACCGTTCAAGCTGAGATCTCTTCCTCCAGAAAGCGATGGAACTTCCAAAATGCAGTTTCCTCATCTGTCAATAGAAAAATTCATAACAGGGGCGCCTGGGTGGCTCAGTCGGTTAAGCAGCCAACTTCGGCTCAGGTCATGATCTCACGGTCCGTGAGTTCAAGCCCCGCGTCAGGCTCTGTGCTGACAGCTCAGAGCCTGGAGCCTGTTTCAGATTCTGTGTCTCCCTCTCTCTGACCCTCCCCCGTTCATGCTCTGTCTCTCTCTGTCTCAAAAATAAATAAACGTTAAAAAAAAAATTTAAAAAAAAAAAAGAGAAAAGAAAAATTCATAACAATCTTTCCGGTGTTTATGTAAAGGGATTCACCCAACATCTACAAGGCTATCAGGACACCAAAAAAAATAGGAGATGGGAGGAGTGGGAGTCTTTGAAATGATATTTGTTTACAAAACAATCCACAACAGACCCAAATGGGCAGAATGCTGCCAGGATTCAGGGTATCTTATTGGGGTTTGATTCAAAGTGGCAAAAGACAATAGACCTCGGTCAAAGTTTTATCGCCTCCCTGAGCCTCCCGGGGATGGCTGTAACGTCTGTGCTCCAAGCCCCCATGTGAGGCTTCAATTCCATGAGCTGCCTGCTTTTTAGATCTTCATTCTCAGACGCGCAAGGGTGAAGAGCAGTCAGGCCACGCAAAGCAGGAAAAATACAAATGCGAAAACCAGATACGCCCGCTGGATGGGACCAGGGCGACAAGAAGATTCAAGGTGCAGATCAAGATGGACAGAAGCGTCGTGTTCTCACGAGCTCCACTTGATAAATGTGCAAACTGAGTCTCAGAGGGATTTTTGTTTCCCCTAAGATGATACGGAGAGAGTTAGTGGCTAGAGCAGCAACCAGAACTCAGACGAATGTCCTGTGAATCGAGAAGAAATGCGTATTTCTTGGTGCCCAGCTTAATTCTGCCCCCACGGGCCACAGCGAGCACTCAATCACTGGCTAACAGTAGACACGGGGAAGGCTCCAGGGCCTCAGAAGATGTGAAGTCAGTGGTCACAGCAAGAAAGCCTGCTCTGATATTTTAACTCTATTTCCAGGGACCCTGGAGACTGCATCATCCCATTATTTGGAAGATGTGGGAACTGAGGCTCAGACATAGGAAGCAACTCCACACGCTGGCAAAGGAGACTCACAATCCTACACCAACGCTCTTGCCTCTGCCACAGGAAAGGGCAGAGTGGAATTTCTCCTCCTTACTGCTGTTCAGAACCACCCCTCGCGTCTCTGTGTTAGCAGACCTTCCAAAGGCACCATTACAGTTGACCCTTGAACAACTCCAGGTTAGGGGCACCGACACTGTCCCCCCACCTCTGACCCAGCTGAAAATTTGCAGATAGCTTTTGATTCCCCAAAAACTGAACTAATAGCCTACTGTTGACCGGAAGCCTTACCAACAACACAAGAGGTCGACTAACACATATTTGGCGTGTTATATGGATTCTATACCGTGTTCTTACAATAAAGTAAGCTCAAGAAAAGGAAATGTTATTAAGAAAATCGTAAGGAAGAGAAAATACGTGTACAATCCTGTACCATAAAAAATCTATAGAGGTGGACCCTCTCAGTTCAAACCCGTCTTATTCAAGAGTCAATTCTACTCTAAATACGAACATCCAAGGATTCCTGCAGGAAACACTGACCCTTCATTTGTGTTTCCAGGACCCCCTTGACTCAGCGTTGGGAAAACAACGTACGACTTTAGCCCTGACTGGGAACTGTGACGGCCAATGCTGAATTGTTAGCTGAAAAGCAGTATGTTCGTGAAACTAACCAAGAAAAAATGTGGAGAAACACAAAGATAGAGGAGTTTCTAAGAATATCAACCAACGCTCTGCTAACACGACCAGCAGATCACAAATCACAATGTGTGTGTACATGTGTGTTGGCAGTCACGAATTGCATTTGAATGGTGTTTTCTACATTTTAAAACATTTTCGTATGACTCTATCATTCGTTCCAAAGAATGCATCTATATCTATGGAATTTCTAATATTCCTTTATTATTATTATTTTTAATGTTTATTTATTTTGAAAGAGAGAGACAGTGTGTAGGGGGACGGCGGGGGTTGGGCAGAGAGAGAGGGAGACACAGAATCCGAAGCAGGGTCCAGGCTCCGAGCTGTCAGCACAGAGCCTGACGCGGGGCCTGAACCCACCAACTGTGAGATCATGACCTGAGCTGAAGTCCGAGGCTTTCATCGACTGAGCCACACAGGCGCCCCTCCTTTCTTTTTTTTTTTTAAACTCAATCCCAAATTGGCCCCATTTTGCATCATTCTCTGCCTTCATAGAACCTACAGTTTCCATGCACACTGAGTTGCTTAAAACCTCCACATCTCTGTTCTCTTCTGGCTTTCTGGAATGTCTTCCTTGAATAGTGCTTTTCCCTCTGAATACCTCCTTGTTACCGGTAAGATAAGTGCTACCTTCTCCAGGGAGTTGTCCCTCATGTTTTCCAACACCCAGGTTTATATTCCCAGAGATTCCATACCGGACCGTTTCTACAAGCCCCATGCCTGGCACAGTGGTTGGCCTAGGGGAGGCACACCACGGGCTTCTGACTGCTGAGGACAGTGAGGCCCAGAGAGGCTTGGTGATTTGCCTGGCATCACAAAGTAAATTCACTCCAGCGTTGGGATTAAGACCCATGTGTCCTGACTCCCAGCCCAATGCAGCAACGGAGAAACTTCTGTCCAGAGGAAGAAGGAAGGGTGGCCACTCAGAACCAGGGTCTGGCCTGCTTGGCAGCGGGAACACTCTGTACAAGGAACCCCTGCTTCCCTCTTGACCCGGGTGGGTCCTGAGCCCTCCCACAGCCCCCTCTGCAGTGGGGCCCACAACACACAGGGGTAGTATTTCCTTCTCGTCTCTCTTCAGCGGAGTCTGGAAGCTCATAAGAGACCGTGTCTTTCCCGCTGTATCAGTTTCTAGCTGCGCGGGGAAGGGTCACAAAGGATGTCTGGGGCACGCTTTCATCCCAGGCTTGGGTTTTATTTAGTTTCCTTCCTCATTCCCAATAGCCCTTCCAGGACCCCCGTCATAAAGTTGCAGGGCTTTTAGAATTATTTATAATCTCATTTGAAGTTTAAGCGAACCTTTAAAAGCCTCCAATTCCTTCACGGTGTTTGCTTAGGCACAGGTGATATTATAATTCGCGACGTTCCATTTTGAAAGTAATGGTCTTGTAAAAGTTTGTCTGATGAGTCCTAATTGGTTATGGGGTTGCTCGAAGTGAAAAATCATTCTGGTTGAGTCATGATGTCGTGATGTTCTTCAAACCACTCACGATACGTGTTTAACACATGTGTGAGGCCCCGTGGGACCCGGGGTGGCGCATGCACGATCCCTGCTCCCTCCAGGAGCTCAGAGCGGCAAGGGAAACATAGACCCCACGGGTACCCTGAGAAGCGCAAATGAGTTACAGTGAGAAATAATAAGCCGGACTGAAGGAAGCAGCGTCGGAGTGAAATCCTGAAGTTAGATTAAACTTGGTCAGACGAAGATGGCGGAGAAGAGGGCAGAGCGCCTGGGCGTGACTCTAACACACACAGCCGGGCTGGGTGAGATCTGGCAAATGGCTGAGCGATTCGTCCTAGAAAGAGTCAGTGGGGACACAAAGGGAGAAGTCGAAAGGAAAGACCCAGGGGAAAAGGAGGGGAGGAATTTCAAGGCTGGTGAGAACCAAATGACACCTTGCTGTCCTCTCCTTTGTCCCACAGAGAGGAACGCGAGCACTGGAAACATGGTCATTGCGTGGTCACCGGTCACCCTCTTCCTGAATTTTCTGTCAAGTTAACAAAGCTTAAGGTTCAGGATTCTCAATCCACGGACTCTTTCCAGGGCTGTAAGTGACAGGCTCTTTTGATTTTATAAAACTCGCGAAAGGAAGCTATTCTAGCAGTGGTTGGTCACGAACATCATCTCTCTCACTCCGAGACCTCCCCTTGGGTATGTTTCCCCTACTGTTGGATGGCATTGCAGTGGTCACCTGCGTTTACCACGATCCGGCTAAAGAGAAATTGATATGAAATGCTCCACAAACACAGGCTCAGACATACACCACCCCACTAGACAAGGATATTGATGAGAAACTTGATAACGAAAGTTGTCGATGCAAAGAACATTTAAGACGCATCACTGCACAAGAGTGCCTTGGAATCTTAGAGCTTGTCTGCGAAAGACACTTGATGGAGACTCTTCCAACATTTACAATTGTGAAACACTTTCCAAAGTATAAATCCTTATTTGAAAAGGAGATGACCCAGGGGCGCCTGGGTGGCTCAGTTAGTTAAGCATCTGACTCTTGATTTTGGCTCAGGTCAGGATATCACGGCTCATTAGCTCAAGCCCTGAATTGGGCTCTGCGCTGGCAGCATGGAGCCTGCTTGGGATTCTTTCTTTCTCACCCTCTAACTCTGCCCCTCCCCTGCTCGTGCTGTCTCTCTCTCAAAATAAATAAATAAACATTAAAAATGTTTTTCATAGGGGCGCCTGGGTGGTTCAATCGGTTAAGCGTCTGACTTCGGCTCAGGTCATGATCTCGAGGTTTGTGAGTTCAAGTCCTGCGTCATGTTCTGTGTTGACAGCTCAGAGCCTGGAGCCTGCTCCGTACTCTGTGTCTCCCTCTCTCTCTCTGGCCCTCTCCTACTCTCTCTCTCTCTCAAAAATAAATAAACATTAAAAAAAAATTTTTTAAAGACAGACTTATCTTCCCCTTCTCCCTATAGTGATATTACAAACTATAATATGAATGAATATGAGTGAAGAGGCAACCAAAAAAAAGCAAGAAAGAGAAATTAAGGGAACAGTATTACAGGGCTATCACAGGCCCCTCTGTAATAAAACTATCATGGGTTTTCCGGGGTTTATGATAATTACGGTGTTCAGCATTTTTGTATGTGATCTTATTTTGCGATTTCTTTTATCCTAGATAAATATTCCTTTTCACGCTTAATTTTGTTTTTATGATTTTGTAAAGAAGATTCCAAAATTGAATAAACCTGTATCCACCTTGCCTTTGCTCTGTCTCCACCCTCTGCCAAGGATCATGCCAATCCCCACATGAGGATTCAGTTCTAGGCACTTCCCCTGACTTTCTGGAAACTCGGAACCATGGGGATCTTTAGCCGGTGGCTCCCAAGGAGACAGACTCAAGTCAGTCACAGTGTTTCTGGCCCCACTGTGTTTCTTTTCTAGCTTGAATATCCTTGGGTCCCGGTTCTGAACAGCCACTCCAGAAACACCTTGTAAGGACGTCAGGTTCTAGGTGGTATATAGGCTGACAGAGCTACACCCCTTAGCCATAAGCTCATTAGTTGACGTACGGAGGTGAGAACTGACTCCCCAGTTCAGACTATACGGATGGGATGTTTCCTGCCTCTCAGTCCCTGGCTTAGGTGCCAAAAGCCAGGAAAGGATCCAACGTGGCCCTGCCCTGATAGTCATATAAGATAGTGGCAATGAGATAAAGGCAATAGAATCCAGATCTCCTGTCTTTAAGCCCAACACCATGAAGTATTCGTAAGGAAAGATTCAAGAACCAACCTAGTCACCTGCTAGCTTACTACTAAGTCAAACTGAGAAGAGTGGCTATGGACCCATCACTGGACCTGCTAATGTTGGATCTTCAAAAGTCTCCACCACACTGGGGACTATTTTTTTTTAATTCATTATTTTTTTTATGTTTTATTTATTAATTTTTTGAAAGAGAGCATGAGTGGGGGTGGGGCAGAGAGAGAGAGGGAGAGAGAGAGAAGGACAGAGGATCCGAAGCGGGCTCTGCGCTGACAAGCTGACAGCAGCCAGCCCAACGCGGGGCTCGAACTCACGAACCTCAAGATCATGACCTGAATCGAAGTCGGACACTCAACTGACTGAGCCGCCCAGGCGCTCCTTTTAATGTAATGAACATTATACGAGACTTCTTATGTGACAGAAATTGTCCCAAGAAATCTACATAAATCAACTAATTTAACCCTCATAAAAATACTAGGGTTCAGTGGTGTTAGTCCCCTTTACAGATAGAGAAACGGAACCATGCAGAGATTGAGATTTACCCGTGATCGTGATCGCAGAGGAAGGGAGAGGCAGAGAGGGGCCCCAGCCCAGGCAGCCTGGCGCCAGAGCCTGAGATTCACCCATTAGGCTTTATGCTGACTCTCTTCTGATTCTAGGAGAAGCCGTTCTGGGCCATCCCCACCCAGACCGGAGTTCCTGCGATCAGTGGAAGCCCGGAGGCCAGATTAGGTGACTGGGAGGTGGGGAGGGGCCGGATTCCTGAGAAAACTCCAGTTCCGTGGGGAGATCCTGTCGGAATTCTAGCTGCGAATCTGGACCTGGAAGGCACATGACTTATCTGCACCTGGGCTTCGTCACCTGTGAGATGGGGACCAAGTCCCATGGTGCCAGCCATGAAGTGCCCAGGTAAGAACCAATGCCATTCCACTTTAGGAAGTCCTTTGCAAAGAGACGAAAGCAGGGCTGGGGGCAGGGGTGGGGAGGGAGGTATTCAAACAGGAAGAAAAAAAGAAAAAGAATTTTAGCCAGGAGATACTCTTCTCTGGGGTTCCGCCCAGGGTATTTAATCGCGGCTTCAATTCAGCACATTTCTGAGTACACTCGTTTGTGTTTCAGATTCAGCAATGGCAAATTGGTGCCCTCCCTCTCCCTGTCTCTCAAAATTAATAAAAGAAAGAAAGAAAGAAAGAAAGAAAGAAAGAAAGAAAGAAAGAAAGAAAGAAAGAAAGAAGAAAGAAAGGAAAAGAAAAGAAAAGAAGAGAAAAAAAGAGAAAAAGAAAAGTAAAAGGCCAAGCCAAACCTAGACTCTCCTGGTGTCTTTGTAGGAAGATTTTAAAGATGACCAGGTCAGGAGCACACACTGTGGACTGTTCTAGCCCCAGGCCTTGGGTTGCCCTTGTGTCCACTCCCCTCCCCAGGCACCCCATTCTCACCACCCCCCAAATGTACCAGGAGTCACGGTGGAGTGTTCTCTTTAAACAGAACACGCTCTATTTCGAGGTATACATACCACTTAATTTCACACGACATGAGTCATGGTTTACAGCTCCAAAAAAGAGTCCAAAGAGTTTATTAACACAGTTAAAAGTATCACCTTCAGCTTCTGTAGTGTTGGCTTTTCTCTCTCACCTGGGGACTCAGGAACTGAGGGGCGAGGAAAGCAGGAAAGCGCCATTAGCCTTTCCCCCTGGGCCCAAGGACTGGGAAAGAGGAAGGGTGGAGGGCAGAGCTTGGGGCAGTTGACAAAAGGGAAGGTGTGAGAGGTGGTGGTCCCTGACCCGCATGGGCTGGAGAAGCCTCCCTCTCCCCACTGGGTCTGGCATTTCCTTGGAATCGGTGAAACCTCTTTCCCATTCTTGTCCCTTGAGGCTGGAGTCACAGGCCCTTCTCTGTAGGGTTTCGCTCCCTGCAGGAAGCCTCCCCTCTGTGGTCAGGAGGTTACAGGGGACACTTGTAGGACAGCCCTCATCACCATCATCCCATGTTCAAACCACTCCCAGCACGGATCACACGGTATGAGAACATCTGTTCCTTGCTTGTCTGTTTTCCCCTCTGGACCGTGTGCTTCCCCTGAAAGCAGAGACTGTCCTATGTATCTCTGTAGTCCCAGAGCGAGCACAGGGTCCGGCACAGCACAGATGGCAAATCAAAGTTGACTGACTTGAGCCCCCCTCTTATGGGGTTGATTTGTGCCCCCTAAAAAGATATGTTGAAGTCTTAGCTCCCAGTGCCTCAGCATATGACCTTATTTGACAACAGTTCCTGCAGAAGTGACTATTAGGAGGAGGTTACACTGCTTTCAAGTTGACCCCTAAGCCAATATGACCGCGATCCTTGTACCAAAAGGGGACATTTGGGACACGGGCGGAGGGAATGCACGGAGATTCAGGGAGAACGCTGTGTCATGATGGAGGTGTGAGCCCAGAGATACTAGGATCGCCAGCCATCAAGAGCAGCTGGGAGAGAGGCATGGGACCGATTCTCCCCAAGAGCCTTGGGGAGCGGGAGCCCATGCCGACATCTTGATTTCAGACCCCCAGCCTCCAAACGTGTGAGAAATGAATTTCTGTTGTTGTAAGCCCCCCGGTCTGTGGCACTTGGTTGTAGCAAAGTGTACAAAGTGTCCCAGGGCATCTTGTACTCCCCCTTGCCACCCACCTCCTCTCCAGCCCCCAATTCTTCCCCCGAGACACAGCCTTCTCTCAGAAAGACTTTCTTTGTTTTTTGGGGTTTTTTTTTTAGTTTACATCCAAGTTGGTTAAGCATACAGTGTAATAATGATTTCAGGAGTAGATTTCAGTCATTCATCCCCTACGTATAACACCCCGTGCTCATCCCAACAAGTGTCTTCCTTGATGCCCCTTCCCCATTTAGCCCATCCGCCCAACCACAGCCCCTCCAGCAACCCTCAGATTGTTCTCTATATGTAAGAATCTCTTCTGTTTCGTCCCCTTCCCTGGTTTTAACATGATTTTTGCTTCCCTTCCCTTATGTTCATCTGTTTTGTCTCTTAAATTCCATATGAGTGAAGTCATATGATATTTGTTCTTCTCTGACTGACCGATTTCACTTAGCGTAATACACTCTAGTTTCATCCATGTTGTTGTAAATGGCACGATTTCATTCTTTTTGGTTGCCGAGTAATACTCCATTGTATGTATAAACCACGTCTATTTTATTCATTCATCTGCCGATGGACACTTGGGCTCTTTCCGTACTTTGGTTGTTGTCTGTTGTCAACAGCGCTGCTATAAACATTGGGGTGCATGTGCCCCTTCAAAACATCACACCCGTAGCCTTTGGCTAAGTACCTCCTAGTGCAATTGCTGGGTCATAGGGTAGGTCTGTTTTTAATTTCTTGAGGAACCTCCACACTGTTTTCCAGAGTGGCTGCACCAGTTTGCATTCCCACCAGCAGTGCAAAAGAGGTCCTCTGGAAAGACTTCATTTCTTAACTCTTTTCTGCTACTGGGGGCCTATCTCTCATTTATTTTTATTACGTAATCTAGACTGTGAAAAAGGGAAAGGGGATTGGCATCCATTGAATGCCGCTTAATGGAATTGTCTTTTTGTTTTGTTTTGTTTTTTTATCCTACTGTATTTCATTGAGGATGAGGCCTCATCGAAGATACTACCCGAACTCACACAGACTCAGACCTGGAGAGATCGTCAGTATCCATCGGCAGCCAAAGCCTGAGTCTGAGTGACGGGGAGCAGGGGCCGGGCCCTCCTCCTCCTCCTCTCCCAACAGCATTCCCCAGTCTCCCGTGGCAGATTGGCGTCAGGGAGCGAGAGCCCCTAGTGCTGAGGTGACAGGAAGCCGGGTGGCATAATCTGTCCTCCAGCCCACAAAAGACAGGAAATCCAGAGCTGGAGGTTGAAAATCTGACCTCAGCTCACCCCTGCATTGTGTCGGGCCCAGGATGAAAGAACGGGCTGCACAAAGGCCTCTAAAGAAAGCGATTGGGGCCTGGCCCCCGTGGTGAGGGAGGAAGACACAGTCCCAGCCCAACTGACCTGGCCCCAAAGGCTGGATGGACCCATCCACGGTTTCCAAGAACAGCCCACCCCTGCGCACCCCCGAGGTCCCTGAGCAGGGGTGCAACCAAGCCTCCTTAGAGAGCGCCTGGGGCTGCCTCTAACAAGCCAGGCTTCTGGGGCACGCAGGACAGACCCCAACGGAGCCCAGAGCCAGAGCAGCTAGGGACCCGCATCCTCTCCTGGGCTCTGCCAACACATTTGCTGGGCTGACCTCAGTTTCTCCACTCATAAAACAGAACCCTCTCTGCCCACCTCTGGGGCGACTTTGCAAATCGAGGGAGCTAGTGGATAACAATGATCCCTTGGATGCCTCGGTTTTCGTAACCCTGGAAGTCCTTCATTTCACTTAATTCTCCTCACACCCTTGTGAGGTCAGAATGATCCCTGCTTGGTGGTCGGTTTACAGATGAGGTCGGTGACTCCAGGGAGCTCGCTTGCCCGCACAGCTCAGGAGAGGGCAAGAGCCAGCTGCGTGCGCCCCTCCACACTTGCCCCAGAGACTCTGAGCTCAGTGCTCCTGATACCTGCTCCTGGAGCATTCCCCGAGACGGTGGGCACACCTAGACGAGCTGAGGACAGCAAAGCAGGAGGCAGGAGCTGGAATCGGAAGTCTGGCCATGTCTGCTCAGATTTCTCCCGGAATTTCTTAGCTAGACTGACTTGTTTGTTTTTATTAAAAAAAAATGTTTAATGTTTATTTATTTTTGAGAGAGAGAGACAGACAGACAGAGCACGAGCAGGAGAGGGCCAGAGAGAGAGGGAGACACAGAATCCAAAGCAGGCTCCAGGCTCAGAGCTGTCAGCACAGAGTCGGATGTGGGACTCGAACCCACGAACCGTGAGATCATGACCTGGGCCGAAGTTGGACGCTTAACCGACTGAACCACCCAGGTGCCCCATGTTTGTTTGTTTTTTCAATTATAAAAATAATCACTAACATTTCTTGAACGCTTAGTACGGGTCCGGTCACTATATTCACTCACTTCTCACAGCAAACCAAAGAACTAGATACTTTTTATCCCTATTTTCCCAATGTTGAAACTGAGGCCTTCAGGGGCGCCTGGGTGGCTCAGTCGGTTAATCGGCCGACTTCGGCTCAGGTCACGATCTCGCGGTCCGTGAGTTCGAGCCCCGCGTCGGGCTCTGGGCTGACGGCTCAGAGCCTGGAGCCTGTTTCAGATTCTGTGTCTCCCTCTCTCTCTGACCCTCCCCTGTTCATGCTCTCTCTCTGTCTCAAAAATAAATAAATGTTAAAAAAAAATTAAAAAAAAGAAAAGAAACTGAAGCTTTCAAGAGATGAAATAATGGACCCAGCACTATATAGCGAATCTAGAACGCACGCCCAGACAATCTTGTCCAAGGGCTTGTGGTCTTAAAGTACGACATGAGGCTGGCACTCGTGTGGGGGGCCGCAGGGTCAGGTCACACCCTCTAGTGACAGCTGCAAAGCCTATTACTCCAGAAATAAGTCACAGAGCCACACAGCAAAGGGAACTTGGATCAAACCTGGAGGGAACAAAACTGCATTTCAGTCCAGCAAGGGAGAGTCAATACGACGTGTTTCCTGCACTCAAGGAGCTCACAGTCTGTTGGGGGGAAAATGGTGCAAACAGAATAACGAGGCCGTGTGATGACATGTTCTCTGACGGGGGCACCACGTGAGCACAGCGCAGGTTGAAGGGAATTTGGCCCGGAGTGGTTCCAGAAAGCAGAACGAAAAGTGGACTCGTGAGCCACACCGTGAGGCGAGCTGGTGATCAGAGGGAAGAGAGTGGAGAAGGGGCCTCACAGAGAAGTGACCGCAGAGCCCTGGAGCCCAACGGGGTCGGACCAACCCCTTGGAAGCACTAGCCACCTATGGGCTGCACGTGGTAGACCAGAGAGCTGATGAAAGCTTCCGGTGTGCTTGGCCGGGATCTACCTGCACCTGATGCCACCTCTAGATTCGGTCACATGGCCCTCCTCCAGCCGCCCCTCCCCACAGGCATCATGGAAACACGCCTACCAGATGCAGGATGAATCTGGTGAGGGAAAGGAAATGGGGAACCACCCCCCCACCCCCGGTTTGGGCTCCTGCTCTAGCCCCACAAATGCCAGGGTCGCCTCCCTTTCCCTGAGGACATGGGAGGATATTCAAGCAGACAGAAAGAAGCACTCCCTTTTCCCAAGAGTGCCGCCCACCTTTCTACACCGAGTGACCGACTGTAGGTAAATGGTGGTGGAGACCAAACAGGTGAGTAATTGAGGAGGGACAGTTTGGGGAGGAAGAGGATGCGTTCAGCACGGACAGGTTGAGTACCAGTGCCTTTGGGACATCTAGGTAGTAAATAGTAGGAACCAAAAATATGCAAGCTTTTGTCAAAAACTCAGGAATGGCAGAAGTCATCGCTCTTGGCTCCCCATAGGAATCACCTGGGGAATTGAGAAAACCATTAATCTCTTGGTCCTACCCATAGAAAATCTGAGCTACCGCGGTGTGGCCTGGCCATGGGGACTTTTTTGCCTACAGTTTCTACCATTTCTAAGAGTACAATTGCGTCGCATTAAGGACATGCCTCTGTTGGGCAACCATCACCAGAATCGTCTCCAGAATTTTTTATCACCTCAAACTGTAACTCTGTGCCGATTAAACAATAACAACCTAATGCCCTTGTTCCCCCCGTCCCTGGTACCTCTGTTATACTCTGCATGAATTTATTCTAGGCACCTCTATCTGCTTCATATAAGTGGAGTATAGTACTTTTCCTTTTGTGTCTGGCTTATTTCACTTAGCATAATGTCTTCAAGGTTCATCCATGTTGTAGCAGTTGACAGGATTTCACTCCTTGTTGAGACAGAATAATATTCCATTGTGCGTATAACCACATTTTGATATTTGGGTTGCCTCTGCCTTTGGCTATTGTGAATAATGCTACGGACATGGGTGTACAAATATGTCTTTGAGTCCCAGCTTTCAGTTCTTTGCGGTACCTATCTACAGGTGGAATCCAGGATCACATGGTAATTCAATGATTAACTTTTTGTCCATGGTCTTACAGTTTTCCACAGCAAGCACACCATCGTACATTCCCCTCAGCGATGCCTGGGGGTTCCAATTTCTCCACATCTCCACCAACACCTATTATTTTTGTTTGTGTTGTTTTGTTTTGTTGTAAGTCATCCTATTGGGTACGAAGTGGTATCTCATTGTGGTTTTGACTTGCATTTCCCTGATGATGAGTGATGTTGAGCCTCCTTTCACCTACTTACTGGCCATTTGTATGTTTCTTTGGGGAGGTGCCTGTTCAAGACCTTCGCCCATTTTTTAATTGGGGTGTTTGGGCACAAGTAGGGGGACACATGCAGAGTTAGCCCAGAGACTTGAGGCTGCACCCAGTGGAGAATTGTAGGAGCCCACAGTGGCTTTGGGGACGGATGAGGGCAGAATATGGGAGCCCTCTCTTTCCTTTCACGACCTGAATATTTATATGCTATTCTCCAAAACTAAAAATCTTGCTTTGCTCCAATCTTATTATCCCCATTCAGACTCAGTCTGTGAGTTCCATACTAAACATATTCAGGGACTTCGGGACGGGCTGCTTCTTTTCATTTTTGAGGACCGCTACCTGAAAGGAGGTCCATCATATCAGCAACAATCAGCTTCTTGGTTAGGGGCCATGCACTATGTATTTTTTAAATACTTAAAGCCAGGTAGAAATCTTTGTGGGTCCTTTTTCCTCCAAGGGGTAGGACATGGAATTGTGGGGGCAGAGGGCCAAGAAAACGTGGCTCAATTGAATCTGTTTAAAGGAAAGGAGTTTAACAGTCCTTTCCTGGCTGTAAAAGACAAAATTGGGTTGCAGGTGATAGAACTTTCCTTTAAGTTGTCTCTGGTGAAGGCAGTTTATGCACAAGCACCAGATCTCTGGAAAGGCCCGGCATCACCCTTCAAATTGCTCTCCTTCTAGAAGAGGCTCAGTGGGGGAAAGAAACAGCTTGTCACTCTTCCAACAACATTTCAAACTCAGGTTCAGTAATAACATGGACAAATGATTCTAACGCAGAGGTTCTTTCCAGACTTCAAATAATTTTCCATTAGTGCTCTAGGCAGTGTTACGAGTAGGGAACACCAAAGGTGATTTAGAAGTCCAAATTCACACCCACACTCACTACTTTCTAGGTGTGTAAATTTAAGTCTTAGTTTCTCTTTACCTATAAAGTGTGGCTAAGAATACCTTCTCTGTTGGTTCATGGTGAAGCCTTGGAAACTATGCAGAGCTACAGAAATGCAAAGGACCAAGGGAATAAGGAATAAAAATACACCTGACGTGTGGACTTAGAGAGAAGGTAAAGAGGACACACACGTGTCCAGGAAGTTCTCGGAGGCTGTACAGATGACAGCGTCTACCCTTTAGGGCTTTTCAAATTGTTCCAAATAACTTCTGTGAACATCAAGCACAAGAGAGGTTTCAGTGAATTCCAACAAAACGGGTCATGGAAGGCTTTGTGGGAGACACAGCCTTTGAGCTGAGTCCGTGAAAAAAATGGGTAAAACTGAGAAAGGAATGGCCGGGGACAGAGTAGCTTCCAGACAGAGAGATCAGCAGGAGGAAAAGCACAGGGTCTGGGGAGTATCTGGATACCACTGGAGAAGTGTGTTTATGCGAGCTCACAAATGCTATTTTTCTGATTCTTACAACATATTCCTGCCCATCTGCTTAAAGAAGAATCTTGAACACAGACAGCAAACACTTACCTGGACTTTTCCGTTCTTACAGGTACCCTACACCGGGGCTGCCGATGCAATCATTCAGGCTGTGTCATGCCCAAGAGATGTCTTACCGAGGGGGTAAGAGGGCGCAATATCCAGCTGCATGCTGTGCGCCAAGCCATGCAGACCTGTGGTGCCGCATCTTCCTGGAGAGGAGAGGAAGCCTTTTTCCACCCCGTGCAAAGATGCCATATAGGCTCTCGGTCGCCCCACAGGTCAGGAGAAATGAGGAATCTATAGTCTTCAAATGTTTTCAGATACTAAGTTTTAACTGATATCCCAAGATTGGCCCACTTGGGATAGGAGAAAAAAATAATTAATAAGAGTCCACTCTGAACCAGATGGTTCCTAGGTTTCGTGCAGACCCAGCCTAAGTGCGTTAAATCACTGTTTGGTCTCCTTTTAGTTTGAGGCCATCACAATGCTATGCTAAAAAAGATATATATACCCAGTCACCGGATTGTTTCTTCTACCCATGTCAGAGATGTAATGATCAGAAATCTCCCGACAGTTGGCACTAGAAAAGACCTCAGGCATAATACAATCGAAAGTTCTCATTTTACAGATACGCGTAAGAAACCCATCCCAATCCTTCCTTCATTCGTCACTTGTTGCTTGCCTGCCATGTGCAAAACCCATTCTAGCCAGTGTAGAACACACAGAGACCACAGAGCCCCTCACCCCTTATAAGACAGATAAGACCCACATATAATTATTTATAATACATAATCAAAAGTTATTAGTGACCTAACAAAAATACAAAACAAACGGGTGTGTTCGAATGCATTTGTGTGCCTGTGGGAAAATCTAGAAAAATATACACCAAGATTTGAATAGTACTTCTCTCTGACACGTAGATTTCTCATGATAGTTTTCTTTCTTATTTCTCTTTATTGTCAAATTTTTTCATAGTGATCATGGTAGGGAGAGAGGGAGTTAGTGTCATTTATCAAACACACAAGGGTGTGGGGAAAGCGCTGGGTGAGGTTAAAGGAAGGGGAGAAGACTTTCTGTAAAGGAGAGTAGGAAGGTTTGGTGAAGAAGGTGCCTTTAAGCTGGTCCCTGGAAGACAGGTGGGCTTTTGACCCGTAGGACTGGGAAGATGTGCAGGCAGAAGAGAGAAAGCCCAAGATCAGCAAGGCTTGAGGAGCAAGAAACTTTCAGTGGTGGCCTTGCCAAGACTCAGGCCCCCGAAAGCCCGGGTCTGGCTCCCCACCATGTCAGGAGTGTTTGGTTGGCGCCCTCAGGAACAGGCCCGAGGTAACTGGTTACTGAGACTGACAGGCATCGTCGGGGCAACTTTATGTGGGTCAAATCTATGTAGATAGTTTGCTCCCAAAGTCCCACAGGACCCAGTCATGTCCTTCTCCTTCACAGACACGTTGGTTGGTTTCCCATTGCCTACTGGCAGTCCTTAGGTCCAATCCGTGCAACTCACCTGTGGCTTCAGGATGCACTCGTGCCCTAAACATGCGCTGCATTTGCATGTATTTGCACGCAACCCCATGCAGCTCCATGAAGTTCCACGCAGCTCCACTCAGGCTGCCCCCTCCACCTGCAATGCCCCTTCCTGCCTTTCTGCACCCGGGCAATACTTTCACATGCATTAGGGCCATCTTGTACCTCCTCCTGCAGTGGGAAGGCCCCCCTGTGCTCTCATCTCACTTCCCACCGCCTCTTCTCCGGAAATTACCCATGTTGACATCTCATCTCCCCGCCCGGGGGATGGTCTGAGTCAGCCGCCATCTTGACTCTTCTCCCGTCTTCCTTTCACCTCATTCACGTGCACACGCTCTCCACCCCCCGAAGGACTAGTGGAGAGCGTCCGGTTTTACATCTGGCTGGTAAGCTCTGCTGAAAGAAGGCAAGTGTTACATGGCTTGGAAGGCTCTGGGAGCCTGGCATTCCATTAAATCGGCCATTTTTAATTCAAAGAAATCAAAGTAAAATGGCATTTCGACTCCAGAATGTATTCTGTGATCACACAGTGGGGGATCATTTTATGGGTGGGTGGGGAGCTCAGAGCTCCACATCTGTGGAGAGAGCCGTTCTCCATCAAGATAGCTTTACGGTTAGACTCTCCCAGGGCCCTCCCCCCATCGGATTTATAATAAGGGTAGCATCTGCATACTGAAGAGTCCCCAGAACAGCTCTTGTTCCCAAGCTCCAGGCCCTTTGTCCCTTCCCTTAATAATATGCACATGTCATTAACATGACAGACCCTCTCCCCTTCAGGAGGCCCAGGACTTGGGGGGGGCGGGGATCTTCAGCTGGGCACTTGTGCCCCTCAAACAACATTTCCAGAATATATAAGCCGTTATTTGCTGTGAGTTAACTGCAGGTTTCCCCCCAAAGCTAGATAGAGGTAAAAACTGCTTTGAAAGGCCCTTGAAAGGTCGACTAGACTTGCCACTCCTGTTTCTTTTGCGAAAGAATACACACACATCCTGAGGAATGTGGTCCCACCGCCCCCAACAGACATAGCCAAAATGGTTTCACAACTGCCAATAAAAGGAACACCCCACCACAGGAAGTAGTTAATCTCATGGAACGTGTTTGTGGCAATATCATCACAGGGTCCTCGACTCGGAGCCTGAAGCTCAAGTTCGTCTGTAGGTGCCTGAACTTGCAGCTTCTCTGATGAAACAGAGCCCGGCTACCCACAGACCTCAGGAAAGAGTTTATTCTCTGTGTTCCCAGGATGTCTCTAGGACAAGCGCACACTCAGAGAGCTTTAGGAAGGCCATTCCCTCTCTGCCCTGGGATTGTCTGATAACTTGAAAATTGCTCCTTTGGGCTCCTTGCAGAGATCTGAAGAATGAAGGAGGCTCGGGAAGGCCCAGTTAGAAGACTGGAACTAGGGTCAGGGTCAGGCCTCCAACTGCTATCATCATCATCCCCATCATCATCATCACCATCATCACCATCATCATCATCATCATCGTCACCATCATCATCATCATCATCTAGAAGGAACTTCAGAGCCTGGGGACAGTAGAGTGGGCAGGCCAGCAGAACGTGGGTCCCTGGCATCTGCATGGCACCTGTCACCTCACACACTCATTTTCCCCTGCAGGGCTGACAGCAGCCCAAAAGGAAAACAGAGATTTCTCCTCTGCTACAGCCACAGAGGGACTCGCTCCAAGTCACTTAATCATGTCTCTAGAACTCAAATCCACCTGCTCTGATACCAAGACAATGTTCTTTCCAGCCGTTTCTTGCTTGCCAGGCCCTTCAGCACCGCCGTGCAGGTGGCCTGGGAGGTGTGTGCTGTGGGGGTTCCAGCCCTGTCTCCTTGCCTTCCACGGGGAGTCTTGTCAAGCAGACCCCCGAAGAGAAGGAAGAGGAGGGGAGCGTCCGCCCCTTACTTGCCAGAGAGTGAGTGTTTAGCGGGACACAGACTTTCAGTTTTGAAACTGGGACAGTCACGGGCAAACTCGGACAAATCAGTCACCCTAGGTAAAGAGGGAAAGAGAAACCACATCCCTGCAAAAAGGACTTCTCCTTTTTGGGAGAGTCCTTGAATGGCAGCAAACAGCATAATAAGCATTTTACGGCGGTTTCCCCTCCCAATAATCCAGCCCTCAGCATCCGTGCCTCCAGCGAAGCCAGGGCTTCATTTGCACCGGAGCTAGATGTTGTTTCTTTGCTCCGAAGCTTTCGCGTTGTGGTTCATCGCTGTGGGCCACAAAAAAGTCCTCCCATGGCTGCCTGGCCAGGAGAACCCGTGGTCACACCTGACATGGCAGCCTGCACACACAGTCAGCCAAAGATAACAGAGGCTCGAACCGCAGCCACATGCTGACGTGGGCGCGTTTATTACCCAGAGGAATTTCCGAGGGAGGTAACACTCCAGGAGAAACGGTCTCCCAGAAGTGTCAAACAGAATGTATTTGCAGCCATCCAGGACGTTTACAGTTAAAGACATCCAAGAAAGCCTCCAACTTCATTATTTTAATGAGATGTTTGGGGGAGAGGTAGAAAGAGGGTAGAAAGATGACCGACCCTCAAGACAGGCTACGAAATATTAGTTTGGCAAATTCAGGAGGAGGATCGACTCGGGTTGGGAAAGACTTACTCTCAAACCCAGATGCAATGACACCATTTCCGTCAGTAAACTCTGGTCTCAACCCTGCTCTCTTCACCAGCGAAACGCATCTAACTAGAGCTCCAGCAGGGGTCATATCTCTAGTCTCTAGGATCAGTTTCTTGTTCTTCTTGGCTTTATGCCAAAGAAAAGTGGCCAAATCAACCCAAGCAAAACCTCAAGATGTTAGATGTCTGTTATCATATTCTGTTTTCACCTGGGTGACACAATTAAAAATTGGATGTATCATAGTTTTCTCCAGTTCCACGTGAGACAAGCCTTCGTATGCAGTTCTTCTGCACAAATTGAGACCGTCTAGCTGGCTTTGAACGATAAGTCAAGCCTTTTCGCTGGTAGTAACTATTTCACGAATATTTAAATTCGATGCTGTGAGCAAAGCCCTATTCTCGGTACAGCGTAGCAACCAGAAGTGTGCCGATCGAGTGAAGGCATCGCTCACGGCATATACTACCTGGAGGAAGCCCACTCAGAAGTGACTCCAGAAAGCAGGCGGTGTGGCAGGAGGGAGATGCTGGACAAGAACCGACTAGGAGATCAGAGCTCATAGAAGGCTGACATACGGCAGTGTCCAGATGGCTATCCCATCCCTCATATACTTTATGTCATCCGATCCTTCTAAGTACCTTGCGAGGTGGTCGTCACTACTGATGTTGGGGAGACGAAGAAAGGGAAGGTCAGAGGGGAGCACCTTGCCCTCAGCCCCACATTGGGTGAACGGCAGAGCCCAGATGCGTGCCCAGGGCTTCCCACTGGAGGATGTTCACAAACACGGCAGACGTTAGTAGCGATTCAAGCCATCCCTGAGGGCCAGTGCTTCTCCGGAATTGAAACGGGGCGCTGGAGATTACCGACTCATTCCACTCACAGACGCGACCGTGGAAGAACAGGGGTCGCCTTCCCATGCCAAGGCTGAAAACAGCAAATAACTGAGCTACGATCCGACCGCACTAAGTCCTTCTATTACGCAGGGCTGCCTCCCAGTCCACTTGGCCCCTCACTCTGTAGACTGGAGAGTTGGCTCGCAGGCCCTGCCTCGGGGCAATGGCAGAGGAAAGCCTAAACACAAAACACCGCCTCTAACAGGCCGCCGATTCATGAAGGAATGTGCTCGCGTCCTCACCCCGCGCCACCTCCCGAAAACCTGCCGAAAATCTCCGGTCTGCTCGCAAGCCGAAGAAAGGAGAATTTTGTGTCGTCACTTCCGAGCACATCCCGCAGCGGACCATCCGCGTTTATCATGGGAGTACGTGCTGTGCGTGTTTCTCCAAATGTGCATCGTACCAACAGGTCCGTCTAGTTCCACCATAAAAAGGCTCTGTTACTTCTCCTGGTCAAAGGTTTCAGGATGAATGTCTTGTAGCATGATACGTCAATATCACAAGAGATCAGGTAACCCTGGTCAGTGGTCTATGAAGAGATTTCCTTTACAAGTAGGGAAGACTAATAAACCATTGTAGAAGGCGTAGATGTTCTGCGGCACTCAAATTCCTAGGCTCCGTCTTAAAATAGGCTTCAAAGCTCACATTCATTTGTTTCCAAGGTACCCGTTTTTAGGTTTTGTAAGGCCTCTCTGGAGAAACAAAAGTCCGCAAACTTCTTGTGGAGCTCAGGCTTGTGGGTTTGTTCTACCAGCAAATGTTCCGCAGGGATTCTTTGCCCTGGTGACATACTGGGGAAATGGAGGGAGGAAGGCTCCCGTCGACAAGAGATCAGATCGTCGGCCAGACTTAGATGGCACCCATCGTGTGCCAGGTGCCACGGCATGTGCTATGTGCAGTCTGTGATCCCCCTGAACACCCCTGGGAAGTGGGGGGTGCCGTCGTCCCCAGTTGTACCCGTGGGGCAACAGCCCTACCTGGAGCGCGTGGGTGGGGCGGTCACGTTCACACCGGGGAGTCTCGCCCCAGATCCACTCTCTTGCTTCCCTTTGAGGGAGCGAATGAGAAGCCGGAGTGGGGTAGCGGTGGGGGGAACATTTGCCAACGTCCAGAGGGAGACGCTGGAGGAAGGACCCCGAAGACTGAGGCCTGACTCCCGGCAGCCGAGCAGCCACCACAGTGCTCAGAGCTGGGTGCCGTCCCTCTGGGACCCAGCCCCCGGTTTCGGCCCCGCACACCTTCCCCACCATCTCCTCAGCCTGGCAACCTGCCTCCCTCCTGCGGTGCCTCCCCGAATCCCTCCTTCCCTTTCAAAGCCTCCACCATCTTATTGAATGCTATTTACTGTACCCGCATATTACGTTTCTTCTCACTGTGGTCACTCTCTCCCAGATTTGATAAAGTCCTCGAAAGCAGGGATCTGGGGGGAGTTCTGCCTCTTTTCCTGATGTTTCCCAAGTGCCTAAAACAGTGCTTGACACAAGATAGGTGCTAAAGAAACATTCACTGTGAGAAGACAGAAAGAGAGGAGGGGAGGGAGAGAAGGAGGGAGGGAAGGAAGAAAGAAGAAAGATGGCCCACGAGCAGACTCTACGCTCATCTGTTTCCTCTCTGCAGCCCCACTTCCGAGGTGGTACATTGAGCTCGACGGCTTCTGAGCCTGTTCCAAATCTAATAACCTCTGATTCTAAAAACAGCCCGAAGGAGCACCCGGGTGGCTCAGTCGGTTAAGCGTGCGACTCTTGATTTCAGCTCAGGTCACGATCTCACGGTCTGAGTTCAAGCCCTACGTCGGGCTCTGCGCTGACAGTGCAGAGCCTGCTTGGGATTCTCTCTCTCCCTCTCTCTGTCCCTCCACCCCTCAAAAACAAACAAACAAACAAACAAACAAACAAACAAATACACTTAAAAAAAAAAATCACAGGATTTTCAAGACAGCCACCACAGACATTAATGAAAGTCAGACCCAGAAGACCCAGCTCCCAAAAATGGGTGTCTGATGAGCTGGCCAACACTCCTGAAGGGTGGTGAGACTCGAGTGTTGGAAGCCCTCAGCGATTGCTACAGTGCTCCACAGGGGTGGGGGGTCTTGTACCATCGTCACCGCACAAATAGTCACTGACCTCAGATAAATGTACGAGCCTCCTCGGGACTGTGGTAGACCAGCAAGCCAGCTTCCTCCAACCCAGAGAGGGTTCCACCAGAGCCCGGAGGTACAGAGCCCGATTCAGCCATAGGACCCTCTCTCGTGCTTTGGCTCAACACTCCTCTGCCCTCCATCGGTCCCTCCTGTCTCCCCTGCTTCTGCACTAGGCCCGGGGACTTAACTCCCTTCCAGACTGTGGGCTTCCTGAAGACAGACCTCCACGTGCATTTGCCTTCACTTCCAGCCGTCAGCACTAGACATTCAGTGATGCCTTAAGGGGTGTGGTTCCCCATTTGTATTAGCCTGAGAGCTTGCAAATCGGAGCCGGCAGGAGGCACATACATAAACGATTTCTGCCCTGGCTGGTCCTCCCCTCACATCTTCCTCTGCTGCCTACTCAGCAGCCATTCTGCTGGTATCTGCCAAGGTCCTGTCATCTGTCAGTCATCAGGCAAGTGGGGCCGAAGACTAGAGGTGAAGGGGACACTACTTGCCTTTGGGGACTTGCCGCCTAGGTCTCAGGGTGATTCGGAGAGCTTTTCTATCTCCAGCAGCCACATCAGGTCAAGAGCAGGACGAGGCCCACCTGGGGGTATGGGGATGACCACCTGACCAAGGTAGCATTGGGTCTGCCATTCAACATTGAAAGGATTTCAAGAAATGGAAACTGGATAACCCAAGAGGAGAGAATGTGTGAAGTAAGAAAGCCCTGCTCCACCTGGCGGGGCTAGAACAAGAATGCCTGTGGAGGGGCAGGTGGTGACAGAGCTGCTGAGCCCAAGTAGGGGTGCGGGTGGGGGTGGGGTGGGGGTAGCAGCCTCATGGGCCAGACTGAAGGATTTGAACTGCATCTTCTACACGGGGAGGGCTATTGGAAGTCCTTATGCAGGGTTGGCCATCGAGAATTAATAGAGAAGCAAGCATGCTGTAGGTGGATGGGTGGGCCAGGGGTCGGGAGGCAATAAGGTAAACAGGAGGAAAGCCAACACTGTGGAAGGAGCATCGAGCTGATCTGGAGACGGGGCTCCAGTCCTGGGTTGGGCCGCTAATTCGATATGGGATCCCATGACCCCATTGTATCAAATAAAGCAATTCAATGAGATCATCTCTATGCTCTGTCTAAGTCCTACCGTTTATTGATCTAACTCATGTAGAGCAGCTCCTCAGGCTCAAAACCGCTCTTGGAACAGAGATGGCTTCTCACGTGATTGAAATGAGTTCTCCAATTCTTCTGTGACCACAGCAATTACTTTATAGATAATTGCAGAGCTGAATTGGGTGACACTCTCCCTCAGCTGGTCCAGGAAAGGCAAATAAATGGCGTTTCACCTTAGTGTACATATTATAATACATTATTTATGACCCACCTAATGCAAAAAGGTCTCTTCGGTGTAACAAAATAAAGCAAAAGGCATGGCTAAACCAACAGTGAAAATCAAGAGATCATAGGCTTTAGAAGAAAAGGATGTATGGGCACCAGACATGTAGAATGAGAGCACGGGATTTGGCTCTGAGCTTCCCAGCAGCCAGAGCAAAAAGAGAACCTGGTAGGAATGAGCTTAGAGCCTTATTCATCGCAATGGTTTTTCCTTTTCCATGGCCAGAGTTCCATCTCATCCAAAACACCTAAGTAGGCCCCTTATCGACTCAAAAATAGAAAAATCAGGGTGATCGGACAGAGCTTCAAGAATCTCTAGGACTTGGAGGCCACTTAACTTTCTTTTGGCTCATGGGTACACAAACAAGGTTGCAGAGGCTGCAGAGGATTGGGGCAAATGGACAGGAAGTCTTCTGGAATGACAATTCAAAAAGGTCTTTCAGAGAAGTTTCATTATTCTCTAGTGGGGGAAGGGGGCGAGTGGAGAGATTAAACAAGAGATTCTCATGACTTTCAACATGCTCTGACCATCAGAAAATGTCCACGGCCATACTGCCAACCTCAGAGCCTTAGGACATGTGGCCGTAAACCGGGAGAAGGAAGACCTCAAGTTTTAACCCCCCACTGCCCTTTATAAAGTAGCCAAAACAGACAGGGACCCACATGGCCTGGATTCTACCATCACTGCTCTCCCCAAGCTGTGTGACCAAGGCAAGCATTGTCATGGCTGGACCTGTCTTCTTAGCAAAGACTTTTGTCAGTTCAGAGCTAAACTGCTGATGAATGAAACCTTAGAGAAATGACCGAGCACCGCTTTTCACCCCAAAGAGAGACAGCGTATTTGTAAGCTTTCAGTTCTGAGAGGCTGAATGCCTCTTAAGCAAAGGTATCATCACCTCCCAACAGGGAAACTCAGAAATTCCTTCCTAGCCCAACTGTGCCTCCCTCCAATTCATTAACCTGGCTTGTCCTCCTTCATACCTGTGTGAAGCCAACAGAGCTACACACGCCCCGGTGTCTCTCCAGAAGGAACATGGGCACTTGATCTGGACCATACAACTTCTGCCCCAGGAGTTCCTTTTGTGCCTCAGATTGAATGTTCCTTCAGGGAAGGAACCAACTTCCTCTTTTATTCTGCCACAATGCCTAACATACAACCTCAAATCCTAGTGAATTTTGAAGAACACAGTCCTGGGGACAAACTACATGAGCTTATAAAGCCATCCGCCAAAGAAACAAACAGTACCGACATAGCCAAGTTTCACAATCCTGTGTGTGTTAATTATACTTCTCGCTCTAAACGGTTGAACAAGTCTGGTGTCCCCCCTTAATTTTCCGAAACATAAATGAAAGTGTTTAGTAAATTATTGAATGCTAGGAGTTATAACACATGGTCACAAATGACGTCTCCATTCTGCGTAAACTGGAACAAATGCCTTTACGTCCCTAACCTCAGTTCTCTCTACCCTAAGTGAGGACAGTGGCCCGTCCCCAACTGCACGGATGTAAAAGGACTACCTGTAGAACCCAAGCTCCCTCTACAACGCGTGGACTATTTGTGTTTCAGGGACAGCGCTTAACTAGTGCTATGAAGGGGAAAAAAAAAAAAAAAAAGCTGCATCATTTAATTGCTATTTATTTTCATAAACATGAGGTATTTCAAAGTGCTATAAGATGCAGCACTAAATATATACATTTTGAAGAACTTAAACACAGAACTTTGCATTTACCCAGTTCTATGAACCAAACATGAACAAATACATTAACAGGAAGAAACAGGCTAGGAAAAAGGCATATATATATAGTAAATTTCTTTACAAAAGTTTCTTAGTTCAAAAAGTGATAAAGTAATATCTACTCAAAACTTTCACAACTCATTTTCATACGAAAATATAAGTATCAAATTTAGTTATGTATCAGCATCATACTAAAGTATACAGGCCGTGTAAGAATTAGTACAGTACATAACAGAGATTAACAATATATTTGTATACAAAACATGCTCCTCAAACATTGAGGTATTACAGTACTTAGGTATGAACTTCCAGTCTAATACTGGCCGCAAAAGCCACCTCTCATTACCCAGGACGTATACAAAAGGCGGGTGTGTCAATGGTATTTACAGAAATGTTCCCCAGGGGTTATCAAATGGCAAACCCCTTACGTGACCGTCTGCTGGAACTTAAGCACCATTTTAAAAAAGAAGGAATGACTTTCCGTTGTTTGGAAACTTGGAACAAACAAGGTGACTTCAACAGCCCAGAGGCTCCCAACTGTCACGAACTTCGACCGCGGTCTCGGAGGTGACATGGAGGAAAACTGCAAGGGCCACCCAGCATCCCATCATGCGGGCCCTCTCCCGAGGTCCCGGCAGAACCCCACATGTCCTGCTCCCCACCCAGATCCAAACTCGACGGGGAGGGGGACCGATTTGAAAGTAAACCCACATTCTTAATGTCAACACAATGTTTGTTTAAAAAAAAAAAAAAAAAATCAAAATGTGCAAAGTGGCAGAGTGACTGTCCAGTTTCGAGAAACGTTTAGCAAGTCCGAGCGTGTTCAATTTTCTTTAGCAACTGCTGCTGTCTTGCCTGCAACTTCTCCTTCTCCAGCAAAAGCTGATGCTCCTCGGCCTGGAGGGAGTGGACGTACTCGGTGGCTTTTTTCAAAATGACCACCTTGGCGGCCTTCTCGTTCTTCACCAGCTCTGGCACGTGGTCCCTGAGCGTCAGGAAGCTGGACCGCAGGTCATTGCGGCGCTGGCGTTCCAGAATGTTGTGGTTCCGGCGGCGCTCGCTGTCCTCCGAGTCAGAGTTGCGGGGACTCAAGCTCTTAGCCTTCGGGGGGATGACGCTCTTGAGGGGGCGGGGCGATGCTTCGCTCTTGATCTTCTTCTGGGGCGGCACATCCTCGCTCTCCACGTAGGGGGAGGGGGCGGCGTAGTTGTGCTGCTGGTGGATGGGGACGCAGCGCTTGAGAATCAGCTCCCCGGACTGGGCCCTCCCCGGGCCCGGGGCTGCGTTCTTGGGCCGCACGGTGATGGTGAAGGTCGTGACGGCCTTGCTGTTGGAGGAGGACCTTCGCTTCTCCACGGTCACCACGTCAATTTCCTCCTCCTCGTCTTCCTCTTCGTCATCTTCATCATCTAAGAACGAGAGGGGAGTCATTCTCTTGGGGAGACACAGAGGGGCTACCCTGAGGTCCACGTAGAGGCTCTCACGTCAGGCGCCGGCCCAGTGCGCAATCATCGTGGATCCATCCACACGGATGTGGACGGCACTGCACGGTGGGTCTCGAAATTAGATACATCCGGGAGTTCCCCCCTCCCCCACACCGCTGGACTTTTTTTCAGCCTCCACACTCAGACTTTAGCCGGTGGCAGAAATATAAACCTGGGCTTTGGGGTCAGGCAGAATCCTGACTCCCACCGCACACCAGTTGTGGGCCCCCGGGCAAGTTACTTAACCTTCCGGAGCCTCTATCTCTTCAGCTTTGAAATGGGGAGAACACCACAGGGTTCTGGAGTTGGACAGGTACTACGTGGAGAACAGAGCCTAGCAGACGGATGCTCCGCAAATGGTAAGCTTTGATCGTCATTATTAGTTTGTCCCAAAGACTCACTCGTATTTCTCTCTCCACGCTTAAGAATTGAGGATCCCCATTTTAGGAGCATCGTCTAGCAACTGACACACAGTTGAGTTTGATTTCAAGTCCTTAAGCTTGAAGGGGCACTTTTACTAACGAAGGCCGAAAAAGAACCCGCCTGCCATGAGCCTGAGTTCTGTATCAGTAAGCAGGTGTTCATCTAACAAAGACCAAATCTTAACTACAAAGTCAGAATCCACGGGAACTCTAAACCCCCAAGTGGGGGCGGGGCGCCGCTTCGCAAAGTCCCGGGCAATAACAGCAACAAAAACATGTAGCATCGTGTCTACGCTTCCCCCTCTCTCCTCTTTTACTACCTCACCGGGATCGAAAATTATTGTTTAAAATGCAAGCATGAAAATCAAAACACATCTTCTGCTTGATCTGAAGGGGGCCGGAAAGCTGAACAATTGTGGGATTTGTTCTAAAGCCGAAATGTGAGGCTGTTCCAGTCTGTGGGTCCCTTTAAGCCAATGTTTTGGTTTTCTGCCAAGAAGACAGCTGTTGGAAGGAAGTGCTCCCTCACCGAGAGCTGTCAAGGCACAGACATTAAAGGGACAGACCCGATTCAAACTGGAGGCTTATCACCAAGTTTCCTTCCAGGAGCCTTAGATGAATCCGTCCTCGGCCCTCAAGGAAATTTGGGCTTTTTTATCCACCTGCGTTCTGAAAACACTTGGGTTTTCAAGATCCAAGGGGCCCCCAGCTCCCTGCTGCCGGGACAAGGGCTATTCAAGTGTTTGGACAGAGTTCTTTTCACCTCCAGAGTTCCAGGCAAAGTCTGGGTTTTAACCCAACCCTTCAGTTTAAGGCAGACAGAGGCACACAATGGAACCGATCGGTGGGTGCTCCCAGGGTGTGTACATTCTGGAGGGCCTAAGTGCCTGCCCTCACCTTGAAGGGCACTGGGTCACAAAATAACTCAAGATCTGGCATTCTGGCCAGAGACAAAACTGGACCCGGTGCTCACTGCACGTCATGCAGAGGCAGCCCCTTGAGAATGTACACAACCGTGGCTGTCCTTGCCACCAGCTGCTGAATGGAGGGGGGGAGGCGGTCCCACCCCCCCCCACCCCCCCCCCCCCCCCCCCAGCCTTTCAGATCCTTGGCCGGCCAGCCAGCCAGCATATCGCCGCCTGCTGGCCACGGACCAGGAGCAAATAGCCCACCACCCACCGAGGGCGGGGAAGACTACCGAGGCTTGAAAAAAATAAATAAATAAAACTGGTAGTAGCCATCTGTGCAACCTCCCTCTACCTTCCTGCGCCCTACATAGGATTTTTGCACCGCCTTTGTGTCTTCTCCCGGCGCCTGCCCTCCCGACCTGGGAGGCAGTCCCTTTCCACCCTGGTGCTAACAGGTTTCTGCCCAGAAAACGCACCCAGCGCGCCTCTCCACTCCCACCCAGCTTTAGCCACCCAACTTTTCCTAATTTTATCCCTTGGACCGGCCGCCCCGGAGAGGTGGGGGACGGGTGGGGTCCAGTGATAGAGTCAGGCTCCCGCAGAGGGTGGCAGGCACTTCGGTGAAGGTGAGACTTTGGGGAACACCCTCTTGGCAGCTTTCACTCCCCCTCTTCTCCTTATCCTGGGGGGGCTCGGCTTGGAGGAAACCGGCCCTCTGCCACCAGCACTACCTCCAAAATACGCTCCCCCGCCCCCCCAGTCAAACCCCACGGACAGTAACAAAGGGATCGCGACTCCAGCTCCGGGACCCCAGGGAGGCGGCCGGCCCCCGGCACGGTCTTTACCTGAGTCGCTCAGGGTGTCTTCTCCGGAGGTGCTGAGGGCCTTGTGGTCACCGCCACTGGCCGGGCGGCCTCCGGGGCGCGGGGGGACGGCAACCGGGGCTCCGGCCGAGGCTGCGGCACTCGCCCCCGACGCGACCGCGGCGCCCGCCGCCGCCGCCGGGGCACCGGCCGGGGCGGCTGGCGCGGGCTCGCGCTTGTTCACCGGGAAGGGGAAGACGACGGCGGGATCCACGCACTCGGCGGCCGGGTGGGCGAGCTCGGCGGGCAGGGCGGCCCCGGCGCGACCCGCCCCCGCCGCCGCGCAGTGCCCGCGGCCGGCCGGGCTGGTGGCGCCCGCTCCCGGGGCCGGGGCTGCGGGCCCGGCGGCGGGCGGCCCGCGGCCGTGCTGCAGCTTCTCGCTCACGGCGCGCTCCAGCTTTTCGCGGGCCGAGAAGCCGCTCCACATGCAGTCCTGGAGGATGACCGGGTTGGGGGTGAGGCCGCTCAGGCCCCCCAGGCCGAACGCGTCCTCTTCGGCCGGGTTACCCCACAGGTCGGCCTCGGGCAGCAGCATCTCGGTGGCCCAGTTCGGGGGCTCGGGGCTGTGCTCCGGGAAGGCACGGCTGGGCGACAGCGGGGGCGTGGGCAGCAGCTCGAACTTCTTCCAGATGTCCTCCCCCGGGGGCGTCGAGTCGGGGCCGCCGAAGTAGAAGTCATCTTCGTCCGGGTAGAAGCAGGGCTGCAGCGAGTCAAACTCAAGGTCTGGGTTCTTGCAGATCATCCCCGGCATGGTGGACGCGGTGCAGCTCGGCATCGGCTCGCCTCCTGGCCGGCGAATGAGGGCTTCTTTCCGCTCCGCTCCTTTTAGTTAGGGGGGTGCTTCCTTCCCGTGGGGGGCGCGGAGGGCGGGGGCCCGCGCCAATCTCCGACACTGCAACCGACAGACACACCAGGAGAGAGTTGGCAACCGAAGCCTAATGTGGGGGGGGGGGCAGTGGGCGCCCCCTCTCACCCGGCTCGTCAGTCTCCCCTGCAAGCCCCCCACTCCGCCTGGTGCTCCCGAAGGTGGAGGAAGTTCTGGCTCTCGCTCTCTCCCTCCCTCCTTTTGTGTACAAGCTGTCTACGACAGGGGGTGGGAGGGGGCATGCAGATGCGGGGGGTGGTGGTGTGGCTCTGCAACTTTGGAAACTGCCATTTCATTCACACTCGGCAGTGCCTGGGGGAGGGGGCCGCTCAAGGCTGCAGAATCCTAGCTCTCTCCAGCTCCCCGACAACCCAGTTGCACTATGTAGGTCCAGCTGCTCAAAGGAAGCCGGAGGCTCCAACCCAGCTACCGGCCAGATGATCTGGAGTACCCTCAGTCTCTCCTTTGTAAAATTGCAACCTCGGGAGTGCAAAAGGTAGCGGGGGATTTAGGAAACTTTGCAAAGGGAGAACGCCTTTCTCTCGACTGAGACCCAACGACGGGCACCCAACCCCCCCCCCCCATTAGAACAGACGCCCCTCAGCAATCCATCCGCTGCAAGCAGAGTCCTGCCAATAGCTTATTTTGAACCTCTCTAACCCCACCCCCACTCTTACAAACCCCCCACAACGTCCTCTTCCTGGGAGAGGGGAGAGCCTGAACCCCAGTTCCCCGGGAATGGTGCAGGGTCCCCGGGAGAGCCGCGTCTCCTCGGGGCTGGAGCAGTCGTGACCCAGATTACCACCGCGGCGGCCTCGCCCTAACCCCCCTCTCTTCTTCCTCCAGGGGCACCCTTTGGAGAACCCTAGCTTCGGGGTCGAGACGCACCCGCTCTCCGTCAGCTCAAACACGGATAAATGTTCTAGAGAAGGGCGAAATTCTTTTCGATGAAGCCATTACACCCCTCCTGGCAAAGGCTGTAAAAAGGATTAGGGCGGGTCTCTTCCACCCGGGGTGCCTTCGGGGCTGGAACTGGCTTTTCAGGGAAAACCCCGAGATGGTTTTGTTTCGGAAGCAGCAACAGTCCCCCGAGGATACTCGAGCGCCCTGTGCGCGAGCCGCGATCCCGTCCGGGGCTTGCCTTCCCGCCGCGCTCGCCACCCGGGGGCCGCCGGGCAGTTTGCAACCCCAGCTCCTTACCTCCCGCCGGCTGCCGGGGATCCAGAGGCGATTCTGCGCGGGGGTCTCCGGGTGGCCTGGGGGTGGTGGTCCTCGGGTGGTTGCAGTCTGTGCGCGCTTGCGCCTGGCTAGCGCTAGCTCGGCTCCAACCCAGTTCCCAGGAGCCCCCCGCATCCACCCAGCGCGTCCAGACAGATGACTGTCACTGGCTGCGCTTTGAAGCTCGGGGGATATTATTAACTGAAAAATCTGACACACCCGGGGGGCGGGGAGAGAAGGGGGCTGCGGCACAGACAAGGGGGAGGGAGAAAGGCAGAGGAAAGCGGCTTTACCCCGCCCTCTTGATTTCCATAAAAATCAGGGGAGGCGCCAAGGCTTTCGCGCCAAAAGCCACTCGCTTTTCTTCTTTGCAGAGAGGAGGCTGCAAAGCTGGGAAAGCCCGGGGTGTGCTCCTCCCTCGCTTTTAGACCCCCGGGCTTGCACCCGGTGCACTCTGCGAACCAGCTGCGCGCCGAGCGGTGCAATGCAGCACCCACCCTGCGGGCCTGGCAGTTGCTTGGCATTAAAATATTTCTTTCCGGAGGGCTCCGGGGGTGTGTACTGGGGGATGGGGGGGGGCGGGGGTGGGGGAGCCGAGGCTCCGATCCCAGCCCCCGCCCTGACTGCGTTTGTGTTCGGCTGAGCGCGACGGCCAACGTCGAGCAAGGCCTGGCGCTGGGGTTGCTCGTGTAATCTCGAAGGGAGGCTAGACCGAGGGTGCAAAATGGGAGGAGGAGGACGCGCCCATTTAGAAACGAGACCGCAGGATGTTTCTAGTTTTGAATTGAAAGGAGAGGGGCGCCCCCCTTGTTTGAAAATAAATAAATAACTTCAGGCTACGAGGGTGGCGCCGCCGTGGTTTCTTCGGCCGAAGGCGACACCTCGCGGAGACCGAGAAGAAAGCGGAGTTGCCGGGTCTGGTCTTCGGGGCTGGAGTAGGGCCACCCCGCCGCCCCCCCCCCCCCCCCCCCCCCGCGGTACTGTCACCAGCCCTCCCCACTGCGCAGGGGGTGGCGGCGCGGGGCGGCTTCCGAGGGAAAAGAGCGTTAAGACCTGCCCCCACGGGCTCCCAAATTAGCTTTTGCAAAGCTAGTATTTTCCCGAATTATGGGGAGGCTGATGAGGTTCACATAGAAGTAGTGGTCCCCACCTCCTGGAGACCAAACCTCCTGGCTCAAAACCCTTGACTGCAAATTGTTGGAGACAAAAAGAAAGGCTGCTGTCGCTACTTGGCTCCTTTGTGCCTCAGTTCCCTCATTTGTGAAATTGGGAGTTGGTAATGGCGCTTAGGTCACAGGGTTGTTTTGAGAAGGAGCGTTATAAAGGAGCTTAGAACAGTGCCCAGCACCTAGTGAGCGTCTGCAGGTACAGGTAGTACCCGATGAGGTTTCCAGGGAAATGGAGACCCCCCCATCCGGCAGCATTACCGTCTCATCCCACTGCCATGGTCAAATCCTCACTTGATTCTGGTCAAGCTATCCGCACAGGTGTTTGGGGGAGACGGGGAATCAGAGATCATTGCTGCTACCCCAAAACTCCCCAGGGAAAACCCGGATTCCCCTGGGCAGCCCTCTTCACAACCAAATACCTCATGAGGTGGAATTTTCCCTTGGAAAGCATTCCCTGGGTGGTTTTGGGGTGGGGGAACCTGGCCCCCTGATTGGAGTGGCAAACCTTCTCGGTCTCCCTTTTCCCAAACTGGAAATGCGACTCATTCCGGCCATTCACCCCAGCGTTCAAACTAATCACGGCTGAGGATGCGGGGGTCAGGGGACAGCCCCTAAAATGCACACATATTAGCATTTGTGAAGGCCCTTCCCACCTTTACCCTGGATGCCTACATAATTCTGGGGAGAGAGGCGAATTCCCAGAGTTCTAGGAAGTGGCCCATGAATGGGGATGGGCTGCCCCTTCCAGGCACCTCTATTATTATTATTTCCTTCACGTGTGTAAAACACCTCACCTTTGCAAAAGCTTTTACCACCCCCACTTCTGCTTTTCCCTAACCCCCTAATCTAAACCAAGCCCCCCTGCTGTATTCTCTGCAAGCATTCTGGATTTTCCTCCAGAGCACTTACTGCCATTTGTAATTATATATGCCTGGGAATGTTTGTTTAATGCCCACTTCCCTCGGGGGGCTGCAGGTGGGGGCGACGGGCTGTGCCTCCCTCACTAGACCTGTGAGCTCCTTGAAGGACAGGCCTTGTCGGAGGCAAAGCAAATTACCTGTCTACGGTAATAATACCTGACTACAGTAAGTCCTTGATGATCTGTTCAAAGGCAGAGATCCCAGAATGAGTCCTAAGGTGGCCACCTCTTCCAATATAGTTTCCGTTTATTGGCAACAGTAGGAGAGAAAAATGAGTGTCACTCGAGAACTTTCTTCGGGCCCCCAGCAGCCACAGTGCCCAGAAAAAGCACTCAGAATTGCCTGCCCTACCATTTTACCAAAATGAGAGGACACTTAAAATAGGCCAATGTGGCCCCCCTTTACTACGTTTAAAAGTCCTACCTTTGTCCTCTCTCACCAGACGTGTGTCCTTCAGCAGGCCATTTGTCTTTCTCCCTTGACTTAAAAAAGAATGGAAAAAACAAACAAACAAACAAACAAACAAACAGAAAAAGAGGGGACAAGGAGACAAGAGACCCAGCAAATCAGGTATCCTTCCAGGACCTCAATCTCTATCTCCTCCTTTTAATGCAAACCAGTAATTACTGACAAGTCTGAATTTGAAGGTTAACAGAATGATAAAATTCAACAAGTATTTATTGGTGCCTTCATTTGCAAGTGGAAAGATAAAAGACTTTGTCCGCCCAGAAACCTTGCCGCTGCTGCTTCCTAGCCTGCTTGTAGAGCATTTTTCAAATGTTGCGATGCTCTCAGGCTGTGTGGACGCACATTAAATAAAATCTTCAGATGGCCTCGAAGACAGGGTTTGCTTCAGCACACATCTACTCTGTCCCAAGTCAGGGCACAGATGAGTCACAAACCTCACCATGGACTCAGCCAGACACACTTCTAAAGTGGACCGACGGATTGCACAGAGTGATACACAGGATTGGGTTTACAAATAAGGAGATTTTTGAGGGAGGACAATGTTTTGGCCTGTAAATCCCTTCATTAAAAACAAAACAAACCCCACACACATTCACAAGGGTCCAGCCTCATGACTGACTAGGAGCTCCGCAATGTCGAGATATTTTTTTCCTGATCACAAGTTAAGGGTCTCCTCTGGGTCCAGCTTCAGGGACCACAGTTTCTCCTAATAACTTCACTGGGTCTCTCCCCGCTCCGAAACAAAAAATTGCGTCATTTTATTGCTGGTTAAATCCTCTTAAATCCCTGACCCTTCATCTGGAATATAGGAAATCCAGATCTCTGCCTTACCCAATCGCAAAACAGAAAGCAAACAAACAACAACAACAAAACCAAACCAAAGGGGGAAGAAAAACAAACAAACAGACAAGAAAGAAAAGCCTGCATTGAAGATTTAAATAGAAAAAAGACTATAAAAGTATAAGAAGAAAATAAAGATTATTTTCTGAGACAGCCCAGAAACAAGGAGGGAAAAATTGACTATATTTGACTACCAATAAAAATTAAAATTGATAGTTAAAGTGCACCCTGAACGAAGTCAAAAGACTACAGTGTGACAGAAAATACTTGCCTCGTCTATAAGAGAAAAAAGTATATCCCGTGTATTCAAAGAGCTCCTACACATTGAATAGGAAAAACAGCCAGATAGTAGTAGGAGTCCAGGATAAGAGTAGGTAATTCACTGAATAGGAAATGCAAATTGTTCATAAACATATGAAAAGATGCTCAGCTTCACTAGTAGTCAGGGAAATGCAAATGAAATCTCAAGGAGATTAACATTTTTTGGTCTAGCAGATTGGCCCAAGTGTTGGCAAGGCTGAGGAGGGGGTGGGGGCCTCTCCTCCAGGGCTGATGTTCCAGCCCCGAGAGTAAAAGCAATCCCACTCTTCCATCTTATAAGACATAATAAAACAAAAATAGGTACACGAAGATGCGTGTTGCAGGATTTTTGCCCGGAACAAAAACACTGAAAACAATCTCAATGCCCATCAATAGGGGAATGGTCGAATAATAGGCAGTCGCTAAAAGTAATGCATCAGATCTATAGGTAACGGCTAAGGAAATATCTGTGTGTAGGAAGGAAAATGAGCAAAGTATGGGTCAATGTGCCTGGCAGCTTGAATATTCGGGCACTTAGATGGGTCAACACAAACCCGTAACCGGTTATTGGGCGAAATGTGCAGCACGTTGCGAAGAGTGGTTTATTTTGAAGAATGGAATCAGACAGGTAGAGGGAGAAACTTTCCTCCTACTTTTATGTTTTGTTTTGTATTTAAACCGGTGGGATGAAGAGCCAGTTTAATTTTTTGTTTTTGTTTTTGTTTTTTCAAAAAAAAAATTTTTGTTACTCCCAGGACAGCTAATCATGAAGCTAATCATTTTGGGGGGGCGGGGTGTGGGAGTAAAGGATCCTCTCCTGAAGCCTAAAGTCGGTCCCAAAATTCTCTTTTGTTTCCCAGGCTTGCTGGCAGTCTTTCAGACCAAACTGGTACCACGCTGAGTCCACCGAGAGGGGGTTCAAGGAGACCAAGAGGAGACAAAATGGGCAGTGTCTTAATTAGGACTAAACTCAAACAAGCCAAAGCCATTTAAAGTACACGATGTTGCATGTGCCCAAGGCAAGACAGATTTTTTTTTTTTTTTTTTTTTTTTTTACTTCTGAGGCTGGAGGAAAGTTGGAGATCCAGCAATGAGAGGGTTTTGGGGTGGAGAGTGTTATTGGCATAATTGTGTTTAAAACAAGAATGATCCTCATTGAATGCCAGTAATTGAATGACAGATTTAGAAAATGAGAAGTATCCAACAGGCCCTGCGCTCCCCTCACAGACTGTCACTCTCCCTGGTTTTGAGGCAGCTCAGACAGCCCCCTCCCCCGGGAAGCCTTTTCTCAGGCTTCGTATATTACAGAGCCTTGGGGAAAGAGCAAAACCGGGGTGCATGAAAATGCTCCGCGAGCTGCAAAGAACTTTGTGGAAGGAAGGTGCTATTGCTGCTGTACAACTGAAATCCCCATTTACCTGTTTTCTCCATGTAAAAAGGCAAGACAGGAATGCTGTCTGGGAGGCAGGTAGGTTGCTCAGGGCCAGGCACCTTGGGGATGGGTGAGGCCCGTAGGCTGGCACTCTGGAAACTCAAGGGCTTGCGCGGAGGGGAACCCGGTCTTCCCAGGAGCCTGGGAGGGCTGCAGGGAATCCTGACTGCACAGCCCCTCTGCGCATCCATTTGGCATTGCCCCTCAGATGGAGCAGACTTTCACACCCCGGTCGTCTTTCTCTGGAATTACTTTCCAGTCTCCGGGACTTCATTTGGGTGTGTCCACCATCCACTACGTTTTTCAGACCTCCTCTTCAAGTGATTACATAATAAATGGTTGATTTGCCCACTGATTCTTGCTAATTTCAATTTCCTTCAATGCTGATGACACTCTCTATAGCTCCAAGGACCACCCAGGTCCACCTTAATATCTGCCCCGGGGGAGGGGGGGCCCTTTCGGTTTCCTTGTGTGTAAATAGTGATCGGCGATAAGCCCCTATCAGTCCATTTCCAGAAACTGCTGCCTCTGGCCTAGAAAGTCTTTCTTTTCTGCTTCAAATCCTCTCCTCAAAGATCAGCTGGAGACTCCAGAAAGGAATGCTGATCTTTCCCCAATCCTGCCTTTCCCCTGCAAGTCTCCGCCGACTGCATACAGCCTGCCGCCAGCTTGCATAATCCACTTGCTTTCTTTATCGGGGGTCCTGTTATGTGTAACTCCCCTCACGAGGGTAACAGTCCTTGAGTGGAAGAAGCTTTGCCCACATTATCCCTGCACCTTGCATAGTATCTGCTGGCTGCCTTGAATGGTGGAAAGCACCGAGCTCTGAAGCCAGACAGGCCAGCGAGCTCTGCCGGATCAGGTAACCGAGACAGCCACTCTGAGCCTTAATGTCTTCATCTTTATATTGGCCTTTCATGGGGCGCCTGGGTGGCTCAGTCGGGTGAGCGTCCGACTTCGGCTCAGGTCATGATCTCGCGGTTCGTGAGTTCAAGCCCCGCGCCGGGCTCTGTGCTGACAGCTCAGAGCCTGAAGCCTGCTTCAGATTCTGTGTCTCCCTCTCTCTCTCTCTGACCCTCCCCCGTTCATGCTCTGTCTCTCTCTGTCTCAAAAATAAATAAACATTAAAAAAAAATTAAAAAAAAATTAATTGGCCTTTCATGAGGATTAAGCGGGGTAGCATCCATATTCTTGCCCCAGTCTGCATGCGAGAGTTTGGTTAGCCCTACATCAACAGAGCGCAGCACTTGGGTTCCCAGTTGAGCTGCTCCTCTCACGTACTGGGACTAGTTACTGATCCTTTCTCCAACCAGAACGACGCCCAGGTGGGTCCCCCTCTCTCTCCTTAGCTTGACCTTGACCTAGGTGACTTTGCACTTGGAAGAAAGTACTGCAAAGCCAAGGTAGCCAGGTAGCCTAAGGTAGTAATGGAGCACAAGACCACAGGAAATGAGTGGTTCAAGTCTAGAGTTGTGAATTGTTTGCTGAAGAATCTTACATTGGCCATTCAGCATCTCTTGGCTTCCCTTTCCGGGTTCATTAGATGGGAATAATGAGTCCCATTCCTGCTCTTCCTTAAGGGAGAGATGATCTCCATAGAGCAGTGGGTTGAGATTCCGAAATTAAGTTTAACATCCTGATACCGTATTGATTCTATAACTTAGGCAAGTCTCCTTTCAGCGGCCTAGTTTTCTAACCCACTAATAGGGGTAATAATACCCTTTTTATTGCAACAGAGCAGATGTGAGATCCCCAATCAAACTAAGACCAAGTAGGCTACCTTGCATTGTATTATGAACTCCAAGGAACTGTGGGGGTGAAAAGCTTTATTTTAACATAGCAAGTGCTTGAAAAGTGGTAAAATCTCTACCCAGGAGCAGTGTGGGATTCTGTGTGAAGTTACTAAGACAGGGCTGTTGGGGATGGACGCTAGAATCATCTTACAATATTTATGATGGTCATATTTCCTGGTAAGTGGCATCACATCCAAAAACCTGTCAAAGGGACAGATGGCATTCTTAGCACAAAAGAGGAAACCAATTAGAAGTTAAAATACAGAAAAACGGGAACTTGTAAATGCTAACAAATTGTTTCAGTGTGGAGGACTGTGCTATTTTCCCTGACACTTGCTAAGGAAGGTTTCCGTCTGGTTCGGCAACGCTCACGGGGCACTGGCTGTTAGTGTCTAAAGACATCGCACAAACTCTCTCTTCTAATCCCCTTGATTTCAAACTTTCATACCTAACCCAAGTTGTCAGGCAGATGCCTGACAATTGCACCTTGTCACTTATACAGTGACAGATTGTTTCTTTGCAGCTCGGAAATGAGCACTAAGTGCTAGACTTGAAGAAGCAAATCTCTGAACACTGTACTTACGTTCATTTAGTCTATCAACAAACCTTTATATATGATTTATAACTTCTGCTGTCAAGCCGGTGGGGGTGATAGACAAAGACATAGACAAATTCAGGAAAACTTATTTTGTGCTGTAACATACTGTGTGCACAGAGGAGCGAGCTTTTGCCCCTACCCTGGGGAGGGGAAGATGGCTTCACAAACTGGGGGACATTTAAGCTATGGGATGAAAAACAGGACTTGGCCCGAGGGATAAGTGTGGATGGCAGTTGTATTAATCAGCATGGGTGAGGCTATGCTGCAGTAACAACCCACAAATCTCAGTGCCTTAATATAGCAAAGGCTTATTATTTGTTATAGTTGTTCTCGTTACATATTACAGCATTCTTATTAGACAAGAAGCCACTTATGCAAAAAGAACAGGGCAAAAAAATATATCAAGACCGAAGCTGCAAAACTTCTCGTTGAAACTTCCCACTAGATTAAGATGGCCACCAGTTGGACAATACAGTGTGGGGGGAGAAAACCCAGAAAGCATGGCTGGACCAAAGAGTCTTCACAAACTGAAGGTACCGAACATAAGCTGGAGAGAAAGAGGTATCTGGGTAGCTGGATCTGTGTGTCTAGATCTGCGAGGACTCAACTATTCACAGGGAGAAGCCCAGGCCTGTCGCTGAGCCCACACTCCTACTGTTCTTAGGAACTCTCTGTGCCACAGACACAAAATTTGCAATCGACTCAAACACGACGGTGGCACTTATTAGAACTTTTCGATTTTCATGATGCATGGCCGTACTTGCCACAAACAAAGTGCCCGGAAAATATTTGTGGAACGAGTGGACGAATTTCTCTCTCTTCTCCCAAAGCAAGACTGACTGATCTCTGCTACGCATGCATGGAAGGTCAAGGCCAGAGTCCTTGGGAAAAGTGAGGCCACAGACCTGCGGTTTTCAAATTTGGTTGTAGCAGTTGGTTTCGTAGTTTTATTAAAACAATAATAATAAACAACTTTTCCAGGAAGTCCAGTGTTTTTGAACAATGAGATTGAAGTGGAATGGCTGGGGTGGATTGGGAATCGGGGACCCTGAACCCCAACTTCTCAGCCTCCTTCTGTCTCCCTCTAGAGGTACTTCTGGGCATCTTTAGGATTTTCGAACCCAGACTGAATGCCACTCCTTTAGAGAAATCAAATCACACAAATAACAAAAGCCCAGCACTCTCTCCTGAAACCAGCAGAAGTTTCT